>NC_134269.1:66718674-69118674 GCF_031893055.1 Leptodactylus fuscus
TCCTAAGACGCCTCCGCAGATCCCGCCCGAGACAGCCTTCCTCAGACGCCTCTGCAGATCCCGCCCGAGACAGGCTTCCTCAGACGCCTCGCAGATCCTGCCCGAGACAGCCTTTCTCAGACGCCTCCGCAGATCCCGCCCGAGACAGCCTTCCTCAGACGCCTCCGCAGATCCCGCCCGAAAAAGCCTTCCTCAGACGCCTCCGAAGATCTCGCCCGAGACAGCCTTCCTCAGACGCCTCCGCAGATCCCGCCAGAGACAGCCTTCCTCATACGCCTCCGCAGATCCCGCCCGAGACAGCCTTCCTCAGACACCTCCGCCGATCCCGCCCGAGACAGCCTTCCTCAGACGCCTCCCCAGATCCCGCCCGAAACAGCCTTCCTCAGACGCCTCCGCCGATCCCGCCCGAGACAGCCTTCCTCAGACGCCTCCGCAGATGCCGCCCGAGACAGCCTTCCTCAGACGCCTCCGAAGATCCCGCCCGAGACAGCCTTCCTCAGACGCTTCCGCAGATCCCGCCCGAGACAGCCTTCCTCAGACGCCTCCGCAGATCCCGCCCGAGACAGCCTTCCTCAGACGCCTCCGCAGATCCCGCCCGAGAAAGCCTTCCTCAGACGCCTCCGAAGATCTCGCCCAAGACAGCCTTCCTCAGACGCCTCCGCAGATCCCGCCAGAGACAGCCTTCCTCATACGCCTCCGTAGATCCCGCCCGAGACAGCCTTCCTCAGACGCCTCCGCCGATCCCGCCCGAGACAGCCTTCCTCAGACGCCTCCCCAGATCCCGCCCGAGACAGCCTTCCTCAGACGCCTCCGCAGATCCCGCCCGAGACAGCCTTCCTCAGACGCCTCCGCAGATCCCGCCCGAGAATGCCTTCCTCAGACGCCTCCGCAGATCCCGCCCGAGACAGCCTTCCTCAGACGCCTCCGCAGATCCCGCCCCAGACAGCCTTCCTCAGACGCCTCCGCACATCCCGCCCGAGACAGCCTTACTCAGACGCCTCTGCAGATCCCGTCCCAGACAGCCTTACTCAGACGCCTCCGCAGATCCCGCCCGAGACAGCCTTCCTCAGACGCCTCCGCAGATCCCGCCCGAGACAGCCTTCCTCAGACGCCTCTGCAGATCCCGCCCGAGAATGCCTTCCTCAGACACCTCCGAAGATCCCGCCCGAGACAGCCTTCCTCAGACGCCTCTGCAGATCCCGCCCGAGACAGCCTTCCTCATACGCCTCCGCAGATCCCGCCCGAGACAGCCTTCCTCAGACGCCTCCGCCGATCCCGCCCGAGACAGCCTTCCTCAGACGCCTCCCCAGATCCCGCCCGAGACAGCCTTCCTCAGACGCCTCCACAGATTCCGCCCGCGACAGCCATCCTCAGACGCCTCCGCAGATCCTGCCCGAGACAGCCTTCCTCAGACGCCTCTGCAGATCCCGCCCGAGAAAGCCTTCCTCAGACGCCTCCGAAGATCCCGCCCGAGACAGCCTTCCTCAGACGCCTCTGCAGATCCCGCCAGAGACAGCCTTCCTCATACGCCTCCGCAGATCCCGCCCGAGACAGCCTTCCTCAGACGCCTCCACCGATCCCGCCCGAGACAGCCTTCCTCAGACGCCTCCCCAGATCCCGCCCGAGACAGCCTTCCTCAGACGCCTCCCCAGATCCCGCCCGAGACAGCCTTTCTCAGACGCCTCCGCAGATCCCGCCCGAGAATGCCTTCCTCAGACGTCTCCGCAGATCCCGCCCGAGACAGCCTTCCTGAGACGCCTCCGCAGATCCCGCCCGAGACAGCCTTCCTCAGACGCCTCCGAAGATCCCGCCCGAGACAGCCTTCCTCAGACGCCTCCGCAGATCCCGCCCGAGACAGACTTTCTCAGACGCCTCTGCAGATCCCGCCCGAGAAAGCCTTCCTCAGTCGCCTCCGAAGATCCCGCCCGAGACAGCCTTCCTCAGACGCCTCCGCAGATCCCGCCCGAGACAGCCTTCCTCAGACGCCTCCACAGATCCCGCCCGAGACAGCCTTCCTCAGACGCCTCCGCAGATCGCACCCGAGACAGCCTTCCTCAGACGCCTTCGCAGATCCCGCCCGAGAGAGCCTTCCTAAGACGCCTCCGCAGATCCCGCCCGAGACAGCCTTCCTCAGACGCCTCCGCAGATCCCGCCCGAGACAGGCTTCCTCAGACGCCTCGCAGATCCCGCCCGAGACAGCCTTCCTCAGACGCCTCCGCAGATCCCGCCCGAGACAGCCTTCCTCAGACGCCTCTGTAGATCCCGCCCGAGAAAGCCTTCCTCAGACGCCTCCGAAGATCCCGCCCGAGACAGCCTTCCTCAGACGCCTCCGCAGATCCCGCCAGAGACAGCCTTCCTCATACGCCTCCGCAGATCCCGCCAGAGACAGCCTTCCTCAGACGCCTCCGCCGATTCCGCCCGAGACAGCCTTCCTCAGACGCCTCCCCAGATCCCGCCCGAGACAGCCTTCCTCAGACGCCTCCGCAGATCCCGCCCGAGACAGCCTTCCTCAGACGCCTCCGCAGATCCCGCCCGAGACAGCCTTCCTCAGACGCCTCCGAAGATCCCGCCCGAGACAGCCTTCCTCAGACGCCTCCGTAGATCCCGCCCGAGACAGCCTTCCTCAGACGCCTCCGCAGATCCCGGCCGAGACAGCCTTCCTCAGACGCCTCCGCAGATCCCGCCCGAGACAGACTTCCTCAGACGCCTCCGCAGATCCCGCCCGAGACAGCCTTACTCAGACGCCTCCGCAGATCCCGCCCGAGACAGCATTCCTCAGAAGCCTCCGCAGATCCCGCTTGAGACAGCCTTACTCAGATGCCTCCGCAGATCCCGCCCGAGACACGCCTTACTCAGACATCTCCGCAGATCCCAGATGCCTCCGCAGATCCCGCCCGAGACAGCCTTCCTCAGACGCCTCCCCAGTTCCCGCCCGAGACAGCCTTCCTCAGACGCCTCCGCAGATCCTGCCCGAGACAGCCTTCCTCAGACGCCTCCGCAGATCCCACCCGAGACAGCCTTCCTCAGACGCCTTCGCAGATCCCGCCCGAGAGAGCCTTCCTAAGACGCCTCCGCAGATCCCGCCCGAGACAGCCTTCCTCAGACGCCTCCGCAGATCCCGCCCGAGACAGGCTTCCTCAGACGCCTCGCAGATCCTGCCCGAGACAGCCTTTCTCAGACGCCTCCGCAGATCCCGCCCGAGACAGCCTTCCTCAGACGCCTCCGCAGATCCCGCCCGAAAAAGCCTTCCTCAGACGCCTCCGAAGATCCCGCCCGAGACAGCCTTCCTCAGACGCCTCCGCAGATCCCGCCAGAGACAGCCTTCCTCATACGCCTCCGCAGATCCCGCCCGAGACAGCCTTCCTCAGACGCCTCTGCCGATCCCGCCCGAGACAGCCTTCCTCAGACGCCTCCCCAGATCCCGCCCGAGACAGCCTTCCTCAGACGCCTCCGCAGATCCCGCCCGAGACAGCCTTCCTCAGACGCCTCCGCAGATGCCGCCCGAGACAGCCTTCCTCAGACGCCTCCGAAGATCCCGCCCGAGAAAGCCTTCCTCAGACGCCTCCGAAGATCCCGCCCGAGACAGCCTTCCTCAGACGCCTCCACAGATCCCGCCAGAGACAGCATTCCTCATACGCCTCCGCAGATCCCGCCAGAGACAGCCTTCCTCAGACGCCTCCGCCGATTCCGCCCGAGACAGCCTTCCTCAGACGCCTCCCCAGATCCCACCCGAGACAGCCTTCCTCAGACGCCTCCGCAGATCCCGCCCGAGACAGCCTTCCTCAGACGCCCCCGCAGATCCCACCCGAGACAGCCTTCCTCAGACGCCTTCGCAGATCCCGCCAGAGACAGCCTTCCTCATACGCCTCCGCAGATCCCGCCAGAGACAGCCTTCCTCAGACGCCTCCGCCGATTCCGCCCGAGACAGCCTTCCTCAGACGCCTCCCCAGATCCCGCCCGAGACAGCCTTCCTCAGACGCCTCTGCAGATCCCGCCCGAGACAGCCTTCCTCAGACGCCTCCGCAGATCCCGCCCGAGACAGCCTTCCTCAGACGCCTCCGAAGATTCCGCCCGAGACAGCCTTCCTCAGACGCCTCCGCAGATCCCGCCCGAGACAGCCTTCCTCAGACGCCTCCGCGGATCCCGGCCGAGACAGCCTTCCTCAGACGCCTCCGCAGATCCCGCCCGAGACAGACTTCCTCAGACGCCTCCGCAGATCCCGCCCGAGACATCCTTACTCAGACGCCTACGCAGATCCTGTCCGAGACAGCCTTACTCAGACGCCTCCGCATATCCCGCCCGAGACAGCCTTCCTCAGACGCCTCCGCAGATACCGCTTGAGACAGCCTTACTCAGATGCCTCCGCAGATCCCGCCCGAGACACGCCTTACTCAGACATCTCTGCAGATCCCAGATGTCTCCGCAGATCCCGCCCGAGACAGCCTTCCTCAGACGCCTCCCCAGATCCCGCCCGAGACAGCCTTCCTCAGACGCCTCCGCAGATCCCGCCCGAGACAGCCTTCCTCAGACGCCTCCGCAGATCCCACCCGAGACAGCCTTCCTCAGACACCTTCGCAGATCCCGCCCGAGAGAGCCTTCCTAAGACGCCTCCGCAGATCCCGCCCGAGACAGCCTTCCTCAGACGCCTCTGCAGATCCCGCCCGAGACAGGCTTCCTCAGACGCCTCGCAGATCCTGCCCGAGACAGCCTTTCTCAGACGCCTCCGCAGATCCCGCCCGAGACAGCCTTCCTCAGACGCCTCCGCAGATCCCGCCCGAAAAAGCCTTCCTCAGACGCCTCCGAAGATCCCGCCCGAGACAGCCTTTCTCAGACGCCTCCGCAGATCCCGCCAGAGACAGCCTTCCTCATACGCCTCCGCAGATCCCGCCCGAGACAGCCTTCCTCAGACACCTCCGCCGATCCCGCCCGAGACAGCCTTCCTCAGACGCCTCCCCAGATCCCGCCCGAAACAGCCTTCCTCAGACGCCTCCGCCGATCCCGCCCGAGACAGCCTTCCTCAGACGCCTCCGCAGATGCCGCCCGAGACAGCCTTCCTCAGACGCCTCCGAAGATCCCGCCCGAGACAGCCTTCCTCAGACGCCTCCGCAGATCCCGCCCGAGACAGCCTTCCTCAGACGCCTCCGCAGATCCCGCCCGAGACAGCCTTCCTCAGACGCCTCCGCAGATCCCGCCCGAGAAAGCCTTCCTCAGACGCCTCCGAAGATCTCGCCCAAGACAGCCTTCCTCAGACGCCTCCGCAGATCCCGCCAGAGACAGCCTTCCTCATACGCCTCCGTAGATCCCGCCCGAGACAGCCTTCCTCAGACGCCTCCGCCGATCCCGCCCGAGACAGCCTTCCTCAGACGCCTCCCCAGATCCCGCCCGAGACAGCCTTCCTCAGACGCCTCCGCAGATCCCGCCCGAGACAGCCTTCCTCAGACGCCTCCGCAGATCCCGCCCGAGAATGCCTTCCTCAGACGCCTCCGCAGATCCCGCCCGAGACAGCCTTCCTCAGACGCCTCCGCAGATCCCGCCCCAGACAGCCTTCCTCAGACGCCTCCGCACATCCCGCCCGAGACAGCCTTACTCAGACGCCTCTGCAGATCCCGTCCCAGACAGCCTTACTCAGACGCCTCCGCAGATCCCGCCCGAGACAGCCTTCCTCAGACGCCTCCGCAGATCCCGCCCGAGACAGCCTTCCTCAGACGCCTCCGCAGATCCCGCCCGAGAAAGCCTTCCTCAGACGCCTCCGAAGATCTCGCCCGAGACAGCCTTCCTCAGACGCCTCCGCAGATCCCGCCCGAGACAGCCTTCCTCAGACGCCTCCGCAGATCCCGCCCGAGACAGCCTTCCTCAGACGCCTCCGAAGATCCCGCCCGAGACAGCCTTCCTCAGACGCCTCCGCAGATCCCGCCCGAGACAGCCTTCCTCAGACGCCTCCGCAGATCCCGGCCGAGACAGCCTTCCTCAGACGCCTCCGCAGATCCCGCCCGAGACAGACTTCCTCAGACGCCTCCGCAGATCCCGCCCGAGACAGCCTTACTCAGACGCCTCCGCAGATCCCGCCCGAGACAGCCTTCCTCAGAAGCCTCCCCAGATCCCGCTTGAGACAGCCTTACTCAGATGCCTCCGCAGATCCCGCCCGAGACACGCCTTACTCAGACATCTCCGCAGATCCCAGATGCCTCCGCAGATCCCGCCCGAGACAGCCTTCCTCAGACGCCTCCCCAGTTCCCGCCCGAGACAGCCTTCCTCAGACGCCTCCGCAGATCCTGCCCGAGACAGCCTTCCTCAGACGCCTCCGCAGATCCCACCCGAGACAGCCTTCCTCAGACGCCTTCGCAGATCCCGCCCGAGAGAGCCTTCCTAAGACGCCTCCGCAGATCCCGCCCGAGACAGCCTTCCTCAGACGCCTCCGCAGATCCCGCCCGAGACAGGCTTCCTCAGACGCCTCGCAGATCCTGCCCGAGACAGCCTTTCTCAGACGCCTCCGCAGATCCCGCCCGAGACAGCCTTCCTCAGACGCCTCCGCAGATCCCGCCCGAAAAAGCCTTCCTCAGACGCCTCCGAAGATCCCGCCCGAGACAGCCTTCCTCAGACGCCTCCGCAGATCCCGCCAGAGACAGCCTTCCTCATACGCCTCCGCAGATCCCGCCCGAGACAGCCTTCCTCAGACGCCTCTGCCGATCCCGCCCGAGACAGCCTTCCTCAGACGCCTCCCCAGATCCCGCCCGAGACAGCCTTCCTCAGACGCCTCCGCAGATCCCGCCCGAGACAGCCTTCCTCAGACGCCTCCGCAGATGCCGCCCGAGACAGCCTTCCTCAGACGCCTCCGAAGATCCCGCCCGAGAAAGCCTTCCTCAGACGCCTCCGAAGATCCCGCCCGAGACAGCCTTCCTCAGACGCCTCCGCAGATCCCGCCAGAGACAGCCTTCCTCATACGCCTCCGCAGATCCCGCCAGAGACAGCCTTCCTCAGACGCCTCCGCCGATTCCGCCCGAGACAGCCTTCCTCAGACGCCTCCCCAGATCCCGCCCGAGACAGCCTTCCTCAGACGCCTCCGCAGATCCCGCCCGAGACAGCCTTCCTCAGACGCCCCCGCAGATCCCACCCGAGACAGCCTTCCTCAGACGCCTTCGCAGATCCCGCCAGAGACAGCCTTCCTCATACGCCTCCGCAGATCCCGCCAGAGACAGCCTTCCTCAGACGCCTCCGCCGATTCCGCCCGAGACAGCCTTCCTCAGACGCCTCCCCAGATCCCGCCCGAGACAGCCTTCCTCAGACGCCTCTGCAGATCCCGCCCGAGACAGCCTTCCTCAGACGCCTCCGCAGATCCCGCCCGAGACAGCCTTCCTCAGACGCCTCCGCAGATCCCGCCCGAGACAGCCTTCCTCAGACGCCTCCGCAGATCCCGCCCGAGAATGCCTTCCTCAGACGCCTCCGCAGATCCCGCCCGAGACAGCCTTCCTCAGACGCCTCCGCAGATCCCGCCCCAGACAGCCTTCCTCAGACGCCTCCGCACATCCCGCCCGAGACAGCCTTACTCAGACGCCTCCGCAGATCCCGTCCCAGACAGCCTTACTCAGACGCCTCCGCAGATCCCGCCCGACACAGCCTTCCTCAGACGCCTCCGCAGATCCCGCCCGAGACAACCTTCCTCAGACGCCTCCGCAGATCCCGCCCGAGACAGCCTTCCTCAGACGTCTCCGCAGATCCCGCCCGAGACAGCCTTCCTCAGACGCCTCCGCAGATCCCGCCCGAGACAGCCTTCCTCAGACGCCTCCGCAGATCCTGCCCGAGACAGCCTTCCTCAGACGCCTCTGCAGATCCCGGCCGAGACAGCCTTCCTCATACGCTTCCGCAGATCCCGCCCGAGACAGCCTTCCTCAGACGCCTCCGCAGATCCCGCCCGAGACAGCCTTACTCAGACGCCTCCGCAGATCCCGCCCGAGACAGCCTTCCTCAGACGCCTCCGAAGATCCCGCCCGAGACAGCCTTCCTCAGACGCCTCCGCAGATCCCGCCAGAGACAGCCTTCCTCATACGCCTCCGCAGATCCCGCCCGAGACAGCCTTCCTCAGACGCCTCCGCCGATCCCGCCCGAGACAGCCTTCCTCAGACGCCTCCCCAGATCCCGCCCGAGACAGCCTTCCTCAGACGCCTCCGCAGATCCCGCCCGAGACAGCCTTCCTCAGACGCCTCCGCAGATCCCGCCCGAGAATGCCTTCCTCAGACGCCTCCGCAGATCCCGCCCGAGACAGCCTTCCTCAGATGCCTCCGCAGATCCCGCCCCAGACAGCCTTCCTCAGACGCCTCCGCACATCCCGCCCGAGACAGCCTTACTCAGACGCCTCTGCAGATCCCGTCCCAGACAGCCTTACTCAGACGCCTCCGCAGATCCCGCCCGAGACAGCCTTCCTCAGACGCCTCCGCAGATCCCGCCCGAGACAACCTTCCTCAGACGCCTCCGCAGATCCCGCCCGAGACAGCCTTCCTCAGACGCCTCCGCAGATCCCGCCCGAGACAGCCTTCCTCAGACGCCTCCGCAGATCCCGCCCGAGACAGCCTTCCTCAGACGCCTCCGCAGATCCCGCCCGAGACAGCCTTCCTCAGACGCCTCTGCAGATCCCGGCCGAGACAGCCTTCCTCAGACGCTTCCGCAGATCCCGCCCGAGACAGCCTTCCTCAGACGCCTCCGCAGATCCCGCCCGAGACAGCCTTACTCAGACGCCTCCGCAGATCCCGCCCGAGACAGCCTTCCTCAGACGCCTCCGCAGATCCCGCCCGAGACAGCCTTCCTCAGACGCCTCCGCAGATCCCGCCCGAGACAGCCTTCCTCAGACGCCTCCGCAGATCCCGCCCGAGACAGCCTTCCTCAGACGCCTCCGCAGAATCCGCCCGAGAATGCCTTCCTCAGACGCCTCCGAAGATCCCGCCCGAAACAGCCTTCCTCAGACGCCTCCGCAGATCCCGCCGAGACAGCCTTCCTCAGACGGCTCCGCAGATCCCGCCCGAGAGAGCCTTCCTAAGACGCCTCCGCAGATCCCGCCCGAGACAGGCTTCCTCAGACGCCTCCGCAGATCCCGCCCGAGACAGGCTTCCTCAGACGCCTCGCAGATCTCGCCCGAGACAGCCTTCCTCAGACGCCTCCGCAGATCCCGCCCGAGACAGACTTTCTCAGAGGCCTCTGCAGATCCCGCCCGAGAAAGCCTTACTCAGTCGCCTCCGAAGATCCCGCCCGAGACAGCCTTCCTCAGACGCCTCCGCAGATCCCGCCCGAGACAGCCTTCCTCAGACGCCTCCACAGATCCCGCCCGAGACAGCCTTCCTCAGACGCCTCCGCAGATCCCACCCGAGACAGCCTTCCTCAGACGCCTTCGCAGATCCCGCCCGAGAGAGCCTTCCTAAGACGCCTCCGCAGATCCCGCCCAAGACAGCCTTCCTCAGACGCCTCCGCAGATCCCGCCCGAGACAGGCTTCCTCAGACGCCTCGCAGATCCCGCCCTAGACAGCCTTCCTCAGACGCCTCCGCAGATCCCGCCCGAGACAGCCTTCCTCAGACGCCTCTGTAGATCCCGCCCGAGAAAGCCTTCCTCAGACGCCTCCGAAGATCCCGCCCGAGACAGCCTTCCTCATACGCCTCCGCAGATCCCGCCAGAGACAGCCTTCCTCAGACGCCTCCGCCGATTCCGCCCGAGACAGCCTTCCTCAGACGCCTCCCCAGATCCCGCCCGAGACAGCCTTCCTCAGACGCCTCTGCCGATTCCGCCCGAGACAGCCTTCCTCAGACGGCTCCCCAGATCCCGCCCGAGACAGCCTTCCTCAGACGCCTCCGCAGATCCCGCCCGAGACAGCCTTCCTCAGACGCCTCCGCAGATCCCGCCCGAGAAAGTCTTCCTCAGACGCCTCCGAAGATTCCGCCCGAGACAGCTTTCCTCAGACGCCTCCACAGATCCCGCCCGAGACAGCCTTCCTCAGACGCCTCCGCAGATCCCGGCCGAGACAGCCTTCCTCAGACGCCTCCGCAGATCCCGCCCGAGACAGATTTCCTCAGACGCCTCCGCAGATCCCGCCCGAGACAGCCTTACTCAGACGCCTACGCAGATCCCGTCCGAGACAGCCTTACTCAGACGCCTCCGCAGATCCCGCCCGAGACAGCCTTCCTCAGACGCCTCCGCAGATCCCGCTTGAGACAGCCTTACTCAGATGCCTCCGCAGATCCCGCCCGAGACACGCCTTACTCAGACATCTCCGCAGATCCCAGATGCCTCCGCAGATCCCGCCCGAGACAGCCTTCCTCAGACGCCTCCCCAGATCCCGCCCGAGACAGCCTTCCTCAGACGCCTCCGCAGATCCCGCCCGAGACAGCCTTCCTCAGACGCCTCCGCAGATCCCACCCGAGACAGCCTTCCTCAGACGCCTTCGCAGATCCCGCCAGAGACAGCCTTCCTCATACGCCTCCGCAGATCCCGCCAGAGACAGCCTTCCTCAGACGGCTCCGCCGATTCCGCCCGAGACAGCCTTCCTCAGACGCCTCCCCAGATCCCGCCCGAGACAGCCTTCCTCAGACGCCTCCGCAGATCCCGCCCGAGACAGCCTTCCTCAGACGCCTCCGCAGATCCCGCCCGAGACAGCCTTCCTCAGACGCCTCCGAAGATTCCGCCCGAGACAGCCTTCCTAAGACGCCTCCGCAGATCCCGCCCGAGACAGCCTTCCTCAGACGCCTCTGCAGATCCCGCCCGAGACAGGCTTCCTCAGACGCCTCGCAGATCCTGCCCGAGACAGCCTTCCTCAGACGCCTCCGCAGATCCCACCTGAGACAGCCTTCCTCAGACGCCTCCGCAGATCCCGCCCGAAAAAGCCTTCCTCAGACGCCTCCGAAGATCCCACCCGAGACAGCCTTCCTCAGACGCCTCCGCAGATCCCGCCAGAGACAGCCTTCCTCATACGCCTCCGCCGATCCCGCCCGAGACAGCCTTCCTCAGACGCCTCCCCAGATCCCGCCCGAGACAGCCTTCCTCAGACGCCTCCGCAGATCCCGCCCGAGACAGCCTTCCTCAGACGCCTCTGTAGATCCCGCCCGAGAAAGCCTTCCTCAGACGCCTCCGAAGATCCCGCCCGAGACAGCCTTCCTCATACGCCTCCGCAGATCCCGCCAGAGACAGCCTTCCTCAGACGCCTCCGCCGATTCCGCCCGAGACAGCCTTCCTCAGACGCCTCCCCAGATCCCGCCCGAGACAGCCTTCCTCAGACGCCTCCGCCGATTCCGCCCGAGACAGCCTTCCTCAGACGGCTCCCCAGATCCCGCCCGAGACAGCCTTCCTCAGACGCCTCCGCAGATCCCGCCCGAGACAGCCTTCCTCAGACGCCTCCGCAGATCCCGCCCGAGACAGCCTTCCTCAGACGCCTCCGAAGATTCCGCCCGAGACAGCCTTCCTCAGACGCCTCCACAGATCCCGCCCGAGACAGCCTTCCTCAGACGCCTCCGCAGATCCCGGCCGAGACAGCCTTCCTCAGACGCCTCCGCAGATCCCGCCCGAGACAGATTTCCTCAGACGCCTCCGCAGATCCCGCCCGAGACAGCCTTACTCAGACGCCTACGCAGATCCCGTCCGAGACAGCCTTACTCAGACGCCTCCGCAGATCCCGCCCGAGACAGCCTTCCTCAGACGCCTCCGCAGATCCCGCTTGAGACAGCCTTACTCAGATGCCTCCGCAGATCCCGCCCGAGACACGCCTTACTCAGACATCTCCGCAGATCCCAGATGCCTCCGCAGATCCCGCCCGAGACAGCCTTCCTCAGACGCCTCCCCAGATCCCGCCCGAGACAGCCTTCCTCAGACGCCTCCGCAGATCCCGCCCGAGACAGCCTTCCTCAGACGCCTCCGCAGATCCCACCCGAGACAGCCTTCCTCAGACGCCTTCGCAGATCCCGCCAGAGACAGCCTTCCTCATACGCCTCCGCAGATCCCGCCAGAGACAGCCTTCCTCAGACGCCTCCGCCGATTCCGCCCGAGACAGCCTTCCTCAGACGCCTCCCCAGATCCCGCCCGAGACAGCCTTCCTCAGACGCCTCCGCAGATCCCGCCCGAGACAGCCTTCCTCAGACGCCTCCGCAGATCACGCCCGAGACAGCCTTCCTCAGACGCCTCCGAAGATTCCGCCCGAGACAGCCTTCCTAAGACGCCTCCGCAGATCCCGCCCGAGACAGCCTTCCTCAGACGCCTCTGCAGATCCCACCCGAGACAGGCTTCCTCAGACGCCTCGCAGATCCTGCCCGAGACAGCCTTTCTCAGACGCCTCCGCAGATCCCGCCTGAGACAGCCTTCCTCAGACGCCTCCGCAGATCCCGCCCGAAAAAGCCTTCCTCAGACGCCTCCGAAGATCCCACCCGAGACAGCCTTCCTCAGACGCCTCCGCAGATCCCGCCAGAGACAGCCTTCCTCATACGCCTCCGCCGATCCCGCCCGAGACAGCCTTCCTCAGACGCCTCCCCAGATCCCGCCCGAGACAGCCTTCCTCAGACGCCTCCGCAGATCCCGCCCGAGACAGCCTTCCTCAGACGCCTCCGCAGATGCCGCCCGAGACAGCCTTCCTCAGACGCCTCCGAAGATCCCGCCCGAGACAGCCTTCCTCAGACGCCTCCGCAGATCCCGCCCGAGACAGCCTTCCTCAGACGCCTCCGCAGATCCCGCCCGAGACAGCCTTCCTCAGACGCCTCCGCAGATCCCGCCCGAGAAAGCCTTCCTCAGACGCCTCCGAAGATCTCGCCCGAGACAGCCTTCCTCAGACGCCTCCGCAGATCCCGCCAGAGACAGCCTTCCTCATACGCCTCCGCAGAACCCGCCCGAGACAGCCTTCCTCAGACGCCTCCGCCGATCCCGCCCGAGACAGCCTTCCTCAGACGCCTCCCCAGATCCCGCCCGAGACAGCCTTCCTCAGACGCCTCCGCAGATCCCGCCCGAGACAGCCTTCCTCAGACGCCTCCGCAGATCCCGCCCGAGAATGCCTTCCTCAGACGCCTCCGCAGATCCCGCCCGAGACAGCCTTCCTCAGACGCCTCCGCAGATCCCGCCAGAGACAGCCTTCCTCAGACGCCTCCACAGATCCCGCCCGAGACAGCCTTCCTCAGACGCCTCCGCAGATCCCGCCCGAGACAGCCTTCCTCAGACGCCTCCGCACATCCCGCCCGAGACAGCCTTACTCAGACGCCTCTGCAGATCCCGTCCCAGACAGCCTTACTCAGACGCCTCCGCAGATCCCGCCCGAGACAGCCTTCCTCAGACGCCTCCGCAGATCCCGCCCGAGACAACCTTCCTCAGACGCCTCCGCAGATCCCGCCCGAGACAGCCTTCCTCAGACGCCTCCGCAGATCCCGCCCGAGACAGTCTTCCTCAGACGCCTCCGCAGATCCCGCCCGAGACAGCCTTCCTCAGACGCCTCCGCAGATCCCGCCCGAGACAGCCTTCCTCAGACACCTCCGCAGATCCCGCCCGAGACAGCCCTCCTCAGACGCCTCCGCAGATCCCGCCCGAGACAGCCTTCCTCAGACGCCTCCGCAGATCCCGCCCGAGACAGCCTTCCTAAGACGCCTCCGCAGATCCCGCCCGAGACAGGCTTCCTCAGACGCCTCCGCAGATCCCGCCCGAGACAGGCTTCCACAGACGCCTCGCAGATCCCGCCCGAGACAGCCTTCCTCAGACGCCTCCGCAGATCCCGCCCGAGAAAGCCTTCCTCAGACGCCTCTGCAGATCCCGCCCGAGAAAGCCTTCCTCAGACGCCTCCGAAGATCCCGCCCGAGACAGCCTTCCTCAGACGCCTCCGCAGATCCCGCCCGAGACAGCCTTCCTCAGACGCCTCCCCAGATCCCGCCCGAGACAGCCTTCCTCAGACGCCTCCGCAGATCCCGCCCGAGACAGCCTTCCTCAGACGCCTCCGCAGATCCCACCCGAGACAGCCTTCCTCAGACGCCTTCGCAGATCCCGCCCGAGAGAGCCTTCCTAAGACGCCTCCGCAGATCCCGCCCGAGACAGCCTTCCTCAGACGCCTCCGCAGATCCCGCCCGAGACAGGCTTCCTCAGACGCCTCGCAGATCCCGCCCGAGACAGCCTTCCTCAGACGCCTCTGCAAATCCCGCCCGAGAAAGCCTTCCTCAGACGCCTCCGAAGATCCCGCCCGAGACAGCCTTCCTCAGACGCCTCCGCAGATCCCGCCAGAGACAGCCTTCCTCATACGCCTCTGCAGATCCCGCCCGAGACAGCCTTCCTCAGACGCCTCTGCCGAAACCGCCCGAGACAGCCTTCCTCAGACGCCTCCCCAGATCCCGCCCGAGACAGCCTTCCTCAGACGCCTCCGCAGATCCCGCCCGAGACAACCTTCCTCAGACGCCTACGCCTCCACAGATCCCGCCCGAGAATGCCTTCCTCAGACGCCTCCGCAGATCCCGCCCGAGACAGCCTTCCTCAGACGCCTCCGCAGATCCCGCCCGAGACAGCCTTCCTCAGACGCCTCCGCAGATCCCGCCCGAGACAGCCTTCCTCAGACGCCTCCGCAGATCCCGCCCGAGACAGCCTTCCTTAGACGCCTCCGCAGATCCCGCCCGAGACAGCCTTCCTCAGACGCCTCCGCAGATCCCGCCCGAGACAGCCCTCCTCAGACGCCTCCGCAGATCCCGCCCGAGACAGCCTTCCTCAGACGCCTCCGCAAATCCCGCCCGAGAAAGCCTTCTTCAGACGCCTCCGAAGATCCCGCCCGAGACAGCCTTCCTCAGACGCCTCCGCAGATCCCGCCAGAGACAGCCTTCCTCAGACGCCTCCGCAGATCCCGCCCGAGACAGCCTTCCTCAGACGCCTCCGCCGATCCCGCATGAGACAGACTTCCTCAGACGCCTCCCCAGATCCCGCCCGAGACAGCCTTCCTCAGACGCCTCCGCAGATCCCGCCCGAGACAGCCTTCCTCAGACGCCTCCGCAGATCCCGCCCGAGACATCCTTCCTCAGAATCCTCCGCAGATCCCGCCCGAGACAGCCTTCCTCAGACGCCTCCGCAGATCCCGCCCGAGACAGCCTTCCTCAGACGCCTCCGCAGATCCCGCCCGAGAAAGCCTTCCTCAGACGCCTCCGAAGATCCCGCCCGAGACAGCCTTCCTCAGACGCCTCCGCAGAGCCCGCCAGAGACAGCCTTCCTCAGACGCTTTCAAAGATCCCGCCCGAGACAGCCTTCCTCAGACGCCTCCGCAGATCCCGCCAGAGACAGCCTTCCTCAGACGCCTCCGCAGATCCCGCTCGAGACAGCCTTCCTCAGACGCCTCCGCCGATCCCGCCCGAGACATCCTTCCTCAGACGCCTCCCCAGATCCCGCCCGAGACAGCCTTCCTCAGACGCCTCCGCAGATCCCGCCCGAGACAGCCTTCCTCAGACGCCTCCGCAGATCCCGCCCGAGACAGCCTTCCTCAGACGCCTCCGCAGATCCCGCCCGAGACAGCCTTCCTCAGACGCCTCTGCAGATCCCGCCCGAGACAGCCTTACTCAGACGCCTCCGCAGATCCCTTCCGAGACAGCCTTACTCAGACGCCTCCGCAGATCCCGCCCGAGACAGCCTTCCTCAGACGCCTCCGCAGATCCCGCCCGAGACAGCCTTCCTCAGATGCCTCCGCAGATCCCGCTCGAGACAGCCTTCCTCAGACGCCTCCGCAGATCCCGCCCGAGACAGCCTTCCTCAGAAGCCTCCGCAGATCCCGCCCGAGACAGCCCTTCTCAGACGCCTCCGCAGATCCCGCCCGAGACAGCCCTACTCAGATGCCTCCGCAGATCCCAGACACTTCCGCAGATCCCGCCCGAGACAGCCTTCCTCAGATGCCTCCGCAGATCCCGCCCGAGACAGCCTTCCTCCGACGCCTCTGCAGATCCCGCCCGAGACAGCCTTCCTCCGACGCCTCCGCAGATCTCGCCCGAGACAGCCTTCCTCAGACGCCTCCGCAGATCCCGCCCGAGACAGCCTTCCTCAGACGCCTCCGCAGATCCCGCCCGAGACAGCCTTCCTCAGACGCCTCCGCAGATCCCGCCCGAGACAGCCTTCCTCCGACGCCTCCGCAGATCCCGCCCGAGACAGCCTTCCTCAGACGCCTCCGCAGATCCCGCCCGAGACAGCCTTCCTCAGACGCCTCCGCAGATCCCGCACGAGACAGCCTTCCTCAGACGCCTCCGCAGATCCCACCCGAGACAGCCTTCCTCAGACGCCTCCGCAGATCCCGCCCGAGACAGCCTTCCTCAGACGCCTCCGCAGATCCCGCCCGAGACAGCCTTCCTCAGACGCCTCCGCAGATCCCGCCCGAGACAGCCCTTCTCAGACGCCTCCGCAGATCCCGCCCGAGACAGACTTCCTCAGACGCCTTTGCAGAACCCGCCAGAGAATGCCTTCCTCAGACGCCTCCGCAGATCCCGCCGAGACAGCCTTCCTCAGACGCCTCCGCAGATCCCGCCCGAGACAGCCTTCCTCAGACGCCTCCGCAGATCCCGTCCGAGACAGCCTTCCTCAGACGCCTCCGCAGATCCCGCATGAGACAGCCTTCCTCAGACGCCTCCACAGATCCCGCCCGAGACAGCCTTCCTCAGACGCCTCCGCAGATCCCGCCCGAGACAGCCTTCCTCAGACGCCTCCGCCGATCCCGCATGAGACAGACTTCCTCAGACGCCTCCCCAGATCCCGCCCGAGACAGCCTTCCTCAGACGCCTCTGCAGATCCCGCCCGAGACAGCCTTCTTCAGACGCCTCCAAAGATCCCGCCCGAGACAGCCTTCCTCAGACGCCTCCGCAGATCCCGCCCGAGAAAGCCTTCTTCAGACGCCTCCAAAGATCCCGCCCGAGACAGCCTTCCTCAGACGCCTCCGCAGATCCCGCCAGAGACAGCCTTTCTCAGACGCCTCTGCAGATCCCGCCTGAGACAGCCTTTCTCAGACGCCTCCGCCGATCCCGCATGAGACAGACTTCCTCAGACGCTTCCCCAGATCCCGCCCGAGACAGCCTTCCTCAGACGCCTCCGCAGATCCCGCCCGAGACAGCCTTCCTCAGACGCCTCCGCAGATCCCGCCCGAGACAGCCTTCCTCAGACGCCTCCGCAGATCCCGCCCCAGACAGCCTTCCTCAGACGCCTCCGTAGATCCCGCCCGAGACAGCCTTACTCAGACGCCTCCGCAGATCCCGTCCGAGACAGCCTTACTCAGACGCATCCGGAGATCCCGCCCGAGACAGCCTTCCTCAGACGCCTCCGCAGATCCCGCCCGAGACAGCCTTCCTCAGACGCCTCCGCAGATCCCGCCCGAGACAGCCTTCCTCAGATGCCTCCGCAGATCCCGCCCGAGACAGCCTTCCTCAGACGCCTCCGCAGATCCCGCCCGAGTCAGCCTTCCTCAGACGCCTCCGCAGATCCCGCCCGAGACAGCCTTCCTCAGACGCCTCCGCAGATCCCGCCCGAGACAGCCCTTCTCAGACGCCTCCGCAGTTCCCGCCCGAGACAGCCCTACTCAGATGCCTCCGCAGATCCCAGACACTTCCGCAGATCCCGCCCGAGACAGCCTTCCTCAGACGCCTCCGCAGATCCCGCCCGAGACAGCCTTCCTCAGACGCCTCCGCAGATCCCGCCCGAGACAGCCCTTCTCAGACGCCTCCGCAGATCCCGCCCGAGACAGCCTTCCTCAGACGCCTCCGCAGATCCCGCCCGAGACAGCCCTTCTCAGACGCCTCCGCAGATCCCGCCCGAGACAGACTTCCTCAGACGCCTTTGCAGAACCCACCCGAGAATGCCTTCCTCAGACGCCTCCGCAGATCCCGCCGAGACAGCCTTCCTCAGACGCCTCCGCAGATCCCGCCCGAGACAGCCTTCCTCAGACGCCTCCGCAGATCCCGTCCGAGACAGACTTCCTCAGACGCCTTTGCAGAACCCACCCGAGAATGCCTTCCTCAGACGCCTCCGCAGATCCCGCCGAGACAGCCTTCCTCAGACGCCTCCGCAGATCCCGCCCGAGACAGCCTTCCTCAGACGCCTCCACAGATCCCGCCCGAGACAGCCTTCCTCAGACGCCTCCGCAGATCCCGCCCGAGACAGCCTTCCTTAGACGCCTCCGCAGATCCCGCCCGAGACTGCCTTCCTCAGACGCCTCCGCAGATCCCGCCCGAGACTTCCTTCCTCAGACGCCTCCGCAGATCCCGCCCGAGACAGCCTTACTCAGACGCCTCCGCAGATCCCGCCCGAGACAGCCTTCCTCAGACGCCTCTGCAGATCCCGCCCGAGACAGCCTTCCTCAGACGCCTCCGCAGATCCCGCCCGAGACAGCCTTCCTCAGACGCCTCCGCAGATCCCGCCCGAGACAGCCCTTCTCAGACGCCTCCGCAGTTCCCGCCCGAGACAGCCCTACTCAGATGCCTCCGCAGATCCCAGACACTTCCGCAGATCCCGCCCGAGACAGCCTTCCTCAGACGCCTCCGCAGATCCCGCCCGAGACAGCCTTCCTCAGACGCCTCCGCAGATCCCGCCCGAGACAACCCTTCTCAGACGCCTCCGCAGATCCCGCCCGAGACAGCCTTCCTCAGACGCCTCCGCAGATCCCGCCCGAGACAGCCCTTCTCAGACGCCTCCGCAGATCCCGCCCGAGACAGACTTCCTCAGACGCCTTTGCAGAACCCACCCGAGAATGCCTTCCTCAGACGCCTCCGCAGATCCCGCCGAGACAGCCTTCCTCAGACGCCTCCGCAGATCCCGCCCGAGACAGCCTTCCTCAGACGCCTCCGCAGATCCCGTCCGAGACAGACTTCCTCAAACGCCTTTGCAGAACCCACCCGAGAATGCCTTCCTCAGACGCCTCCGCAGATCCCGCCCGAGACAGCCTTCCTTAGACGCCTCCGCAGATCCCGCCCGAGACTGCCTTCCTCAGACGCCTCCGCAGATCCCGCCCGAGACTTCCTTCCTCAGACGCCTCCGCAGATCCCGCCCGAGACAGCCTTACTCAGACGCCTCCGCAGATCCCGCCCGAGACAGCCTTCCTCCGACGCCTCTGCAGATCCCGCCTGAGACAGCCTTCCTCCGACGCCTCCGCAGATCTCGCCCGAGACAGCCTTCCTCAGACGCCTCCGCAGATCCCGCCCGAGACAGCCTTCCTCAGACGCCTCCGCAGATCCCGCCCGAGACAGCCTTCCTCAGACGCCTCCGCAGATCCCGCCCGAGACAGCCTTCCTCCGACGCCTCCGCAGATCCCGCCCGAGACAGCCTTCCTCAGACGCCTCCGCAGATCCCGCCCGAGACAGCCTTCCTCAGACGCCTCCGCAGATCCCGCACGAGACAGCCTTCCTCAGACGCCTCCGCAGATCCCGCTCGAGACAGCCTTCCTCAGACGCCTCCGCAGATCCCGCCCGAGACAGCCTTCCTCAGACGCCTCCGCAGATCCCGCCCGAGACAGCCTTCCTCAGACGCCTCCGCAGATCCCGCCCGAGACAGCCCTTCTCAGACGCCTCCGCAGATCCCGCCCGAGACAGACTTCCTCAGACGCCTTTGCAGAACCCGCCAGAGAATGCCTTCCTCAGACGCCTCCGCAGATCCCGCCGAGACAGCCTTCCTCAGACGCCTCCGCAGATCCTGCCCGAGACAGCCTTCCTCAGACGCCTCCGCAGATCCCGCCCGAGACAGCCTTCCTCAGACGCCTCCGCAGATCCCGCCGAGACAGCCTTCCTCAGACGCCTCCGCAGATCCCGCCCGAGACAGCCTTCCTTAGATGCCTCCGCAGATCCCGCCCGAGACTGCCTTCCTCAGACGCCTCCGCAGATCCCGCCCGAGACTGCCTTCCTCAGACGCCTCCGCAGATCCCGCCCGAGACAGCCTTACTCAGACGCCTCCGCAGATCCCGCCCGAGACAGCCTTCCTCAGACGCCTCCGCAGATCCCGCCCGAGACAGCCCTTCTCAGACGCCTCCGCAGATCCCGCCCGAGACAGCCTTCCTCAGACGCCTCCGCAGATCCCGCCCGAGAAAGCCTTCTTCAGACGCCTCCAAAGATCCCGCCCGAGACAGCCTTCCTCAGACGCCTCCGCAGATCCCGCCAGAGACAGCCTTTCTCAGACGCCTCTGCAGATCCCGCCCGAGACAGCCTTTCTCAGACGCCTCCGCCGATCCCGCATGAGACAGACTTCCTCAGACGCTTCCCCAGATCCCGCCCGAGACAGCCTTCCTCAGACGCCTCCGCAGATCCCGCCCGAGACAGCCTTCCTCAGACGCCTCCGCAGATCCCGCCCGAGACAGCCTTCCTCAGACGCCTCCGCAGATCCCGCCCCAGACAGCCTTCCTCAGACGCCTCCGCAGATCCCGCCCGAGACAGCCTTACTCAGACGCCTCCGCAGATCCCGTCCGAGACAGCCTTACTCAGACGCCTCCGGAGATCCCGCCCGAGACAGCCTTCCTCAGACGCCTCCGCAGATCCCGCCCGAGACAGCCTTCCTCAGACGCCTCCGCAGATCCCGCCCGAGACAGCCTTCCTCAGATGCCTCCGCAGATCCCGCCCGAGACAGCCTTCCTCAGACGCCTCCGCAGATCCCGCCCGAGTCAGCCTTCCTCAGACGCCTCCGCAGATCCCGCCCGAGACAGCCTTCCTCAGACGCCTCCGCAGATCCCGCCCGAGACAGCCCTTCTCAGACGCCTCCGCAGTTCCCGCCCGAGACAGCCCTACTCAGATGCCTCCGCAGATCCCAGACACTTCCGCAGATCCCGCCCGAGACAGCCTTCCTCAGACGCCTCCGCAGATCCCGCCCGAGACAACCTTCCTCAGACGCCTCCGCAGATCCCGCCCGAGACAGCCCTTCTCAGACGCCTCCGCAGATCCCGCCCGAGACAGCCTTCCTCAGACGCCTCCGCAGATCCCGCCCGAGACAGCCCTTCTCAGACGCCTCCGCAGATCCCGCCCGAGACAAACTTCCTCAGACGCCTTTGCAGAACCCACCCGAGAATGCCTTCCTCAGACGCCTCCGCAGATCCCGCCGAGACAGCCTTCCTCAGACGCCTCCGCAGATCCCGCCCGAGACAGCCTTCCTCAGACGCCTCCACAGATCCCGCCCGAGACAGCCTTCCTCAGACGCCTCCGCAGATCCCGCCCGAGACAGCCTTCCTCAGACGCCTCCGCAGATCCCGCCCGAGACTGCCTTCCTCAGACGCCTCCGCAGATCCCGCCCGAGACTTCCTTCCTCAGACGCCTCCGCAGATCCCGCCCGAGACAGCCTTACTCAGACGCCTCCGCAGATCCCGCCCGAGACAGCCTTCCTCAGACGCCTCCGCAGATCCCGCCCGAGACAGCCCTTCTCAGACGCCTCCGCAGATCCCGCCCGAGACAGCCTTCCTCAGACGCCTCCGCAGATCCCGCCCGTGACAGCCTTCCTCAGACGCCTCCGCAGATCCCGCCCGAGACAGACTTCCTAAGACGACTCCGCAGAACCCGCCCGAGAATGCCTTCCTCAGACGCCTCCGCAGATCCCGCCGAGACAGCCTTCCTCAGACGCCTCCGCAGATCCCGCCCGAGACAGCCTTCCTCAGACGCCTCCGCAGATCCCGTCCGAGACAGCCTTCCTCAGACGCCTCCGCAGATCCCGCCCGAGACAGCCTTCCTCAGACGCCTCCGCAGATCCCGCCCGAGACAGCCTTCCTCAGACGCCTCCGCAGATCCCGCCCGAGACTGCCTTCCTCAGACGCCTCCGCAGATCCCGCCCGAGACTGCCTTCCTCAGACGCCTCCGCAGATCCCGCCCGAGACTGCCTTCCTCAGACGCCTCCGCAGATCCCGCCCGAGACAGCCTTCCTCAGACGCCTCCGCAGATCCCGCCCGAGACAGCCTTCCTCAGACGCCTCCGCAGATCCCGCCCGAGACAGCCTTCCTCAGACGTCTCCGCAGATCCCGCCCGAGACAGCCTTCCTCAGACGCCTCCGCAGATCCCGCCCGAGACAGCCCTTCTCAGACGCCTCCGCAGATCCCGCCCGAGACAGCCTTCCTCAGACGCCTCCGCAGATCCCGCCCGAGACAGCCCTTCTCAGACGCCTCCGCAGATCCCGCCCGAGACAGCCTTCCTCAGACGCCTCCGCAGATCCCGCCCGAGACAGCCTTCCTCCGACGCCTCCGCAGATCCCGCCCGAGACAGCCTTCCTCAGACGCCTCCGCAGATCCCGCCCGAATCAGCCTTCCTCAGACGCCTCCGCAGATCCCGCCCGAGACAGCCCTTCTCAGACGCCTCCGCAGATCCCGCCCGAGACAGCCTTCCTCAGACGCCTCCGCAGATCCCGCCCGAGACAGCCTTCCTCAGACGCCTCCGCAGATCCCGCCCGAGACAGACTTCCTCAGACGCCTCCGCAGAACCCGCCCGAGAATGCCTTCCTCAGACGCCTCCGCAGATCCCGCCGAGACAGCCTTCCTCAGACGCCTCCGCAGATCCCGCCCGAGACAGCCTTCCTCAGACGCCTCCGAAGATCCCGCCCGAGACAGCCTTCCTCAGACGCCTCCGCAGATCCCGCCCGAGACAGCCTTCCTCAGACGCCTCCGCAGATCCCGCCCGAGACAGACTTCCTCAGACGCCTCCGCAGAACCCGCCCGAGAATGCCTTCCTCAGACGCCTCCGCAGATCCCGCCGAGACAGCCTTCCTCAGACGCCTCCGCAGATCCCGCCCGAGACAGCCTTCCTTAGACGCCTCCGCAGATCCCGCCGAGACAGCCTTTCTCAGACGCCTCCGCAGATCCCGCCCGAGACAGCCTTACTCAGACGCCTCCGCAGATCCCGCCCGAGACAGCCTTCCTCAGACGCCTCCGCAGATCCCGCCCGAGACAGCCTTCCTCAGACGCCTCCGCAGATCCCGCCCGAGACAGCCTTCCTCAGACGCCTCCGCAGATCCCGCCCGAGACAGCCTTCCTCAGACGCCTCCGCAGATCCCGCCCGAGACAGCCTTCCTCAGAAGCCTCCGCAGATCCCGCCCGAGACAGCCCTTCTCAGACGCCTCCGCAGATCCCGCCCGAGATAGCCCTACTCAGATGCCTCCGCAGATCCCAGACACTTCCGCAGATCCCGCCCGAGACAGCCTTCCTCAGATGCCTCCGTAGATCCCGCCCGAGACAGCCTTCCTCCGACGCCTCCGCAGATCTCGCCCGAGACAGCCTTCCTCAGACGCCTCCGCAGATCCCGCCCGAGACAGCCTTCCTCAGACGCCTCCGCAGATCCCGCCCGAGACAGCCTTCCTCAGACGCCTCCGCAGATCCCGCCCGTGACAGCCTTCCTCCGACGCCTCCGCAGATCCCGCCCGAGACAGCCTTCCTCAGACGCCTCCGCAGATCCCGCCCGAGACAGCCTTCCTCAGACGCCTCCGCAGATCCCACCCGAGACAGCCTTCCTCAGACGCCTCCGCAGATCCCGCCCGAGACAGCCTTCCTCAGACGCCTCCGCAGATCCCGCCCGAGACAGCCTTCCTCAGACGCCTCCGCAGATCCCGCCCGAATCAGCCTTCCTCAGACGCCTCCGCAGATCCCGCCCGAGACAGCCCTTCTCAGACGCCTCCGCAGATCCCGCCCGAGACAGCCTTCCTCAGACGCCTCCGCAGATCCCGCCCGAGACAGCCTTCCTCAGACGCCTCCCCAGATCCCGCCCGAGACAGCCTTCCTCAGACGCCTCTGCAGATCCCGCCCGAGACAGCCTTCTTCAGACGCCTCCAAAGATCCCGCCCGAGACAGCCTTCCTCAGACGCCTCCGCAGATCCCGCCCGAGAAAGCCTTCTTCAGACGCCTCCAAAGATCCCGCCCGAGACAGCCTTCCTCAGACGCCTCCGCAGATCCCGCCAGAGACAGCCTTTCTCAGACGCCTCTGCAGATCCCGCCTGAGACAGCCTTTCTCAGACGCCTCCGCCGATCCCGCATGAGACAGACTTCCTCAGACGCTTCCCCAGATCCCGCCCGAGACAGCCTTCCTCAGACGCCTCCGCAGATCCCGCCCGAGACAGCCTTCCTCAGACGCCTCCGCAGATCCCGCCCGAGACAGCCTTCCTCAGACGCCTCCGCAGATCCCGCCCCAGACAGCCTTCCTCAGACGCCTCCGTAGATCCCGCCCGAGACAGCCTTACTCAGACGCCTCCGCAGATCCCGTCCGAGACAGCCTTACTCAGACGCATCCGGAGATCCCGCCCGAGACAGCCTTCCTCAGACGCCTCCGCAGATCCCGCCCGAGACAGCCTTCCTCAGACGCCTCCGCAGATCCCGCCCGAGACAGCCTTCCTCAGATGCCTCCGCAGATCCCGCCCGAGACAGCCTTCCTCAGACGCCTCCGCAGATCCCGCCCGAGTCAGCCTTCCTCAGACGCCTCCGCAGATCCCGCCCGAGACAGCCTTCCTCAGACGCCTCCGCAGATCCCGCCCGAGACAGCCCTTCTCAGACGCCTCCGCAGTTCCCGCCCGAGACAGCCCTACTCAGATGCCTCCGCAGATCCCAGACACTTCCGCAGATCCCGCCCGAGACAGCCTTCCTCAGACGCCTCCGCAGATCCCGCCCGAGACAGCCTTCCTCAGACGCCTCCGCAGATCCCGCCCGAGACAGCCCTTCTCAGACGCCTCCGCAGATCCCGCCCGAGACAGCCTTCCTCAGACGCCTCCGCAGATCCCGCCCGAGACAGCCCTTCTCAGACGCCTCCGCAGATCCCGCCCGAGACAGACTTCCTCAGACGCCTTTGCAGAACCCACCCGAGAATGCCTTCCTCAGACGCCTCCGCAGATCCCGCCGAGACAGCCTTCCTCAGACGCCTCCGCAGATCCCGCCCGAGACAGCCTTCCTCAGACGCCTCCGCAGATCCCGTCCGAGACAGACTTCCTCAGACGCCTTTGCAGAACCCACCCGAGAATGCCTTCCTCAGACGCCTCCGCAGATCCCGCCGAGACAGCCTTCCTCAGACGCCTCCGCAGATCCCGCCCGAGACAGCCTTCCTCAGACGCCTCCACAGATCCCGCCCGAGACAGCCTTCCTCAGACGCCTCCGCAGATCCCGCCCGAGACAGCCTTCCTTAGACGCCTCCGCAGATCCCGCCCGAGACTGCCTTCCTCAGACGCCTCCGCAGATCCCGCCCGAGACTTCCTTCCTCAGACGCCTCCGCAGATCCCGCCCGAGACAGCCTTACTCAGACGCCTCCGCAGATCCCGCCCGAGACAGCCTTCCTCAGACGCCTCTGCAGATCCCGCCCGAGACAGCCTTCCTCAGACGCCTCCGCAGATCCCGCCCGAGACAGCCTTCCTCAGACGCCTCCGCAGATCCCGCCCGAGACAGCCCTTCTCAGACGCCTCCGCAGTTCCCGCCCGAGACAGCCCTACTCAGATGCCTCCGCAGATCCCAGACACTTCCGCAGATCCCGCCCGAGACAGCCTTCCTCAGACGCCTCCGCAGATCCCGCCCGAGACAGCCTTCCTCAGACGCCTCCGCAGATCCCGCCCGAGACAACCCTTCTCAGACGCCTCCGCAGATCCCGCCCGAGACAGCCTTCCTCAGACGCCTCCGCAGATCCCGCCCGAGACAGCCCTTCTCAGACGCCTCCGCAGATCCCGCCCGAGACAGACTTCCTCAGACGCCTTTGCAGAACCCACCCGAGAATGCCTTCCTCAGACGCCTCCGCAGATCCCGCCGAGACAGCCTTCCTCAGACGCCTCCGCAGATCCCGCCCGAGACAGCCTTCCTCAGACGCCTCCGCAGATCCCGTCCGAGACAGACTTCCTCAAACGCCTTTGCAGAACCCACCCGAGAATGCCTTCCTCAGACGCCTCCGCAGATCCCGCCCGAGACAGCCTTCCTTAGACGCCTCCGCAGATCCCGCCCGAGACTGCCTTCCTCAGACGCCTCCGCAGATCCCGCCCGAGACTTCCTTCCTCAGACGCCTCCGCAGATCCCGCCCGAGACAGCCTTACTCAGACGCCTCCGCAGATCCCGCCCGAGACAGCCTTCCTCCGACGCCTCTGCAGATCCCGCCTGAGACAGCCTTCCTCCGACGCCTCCGCAGATCTCGCCCGAGACAGCCTTCCTCAGACGCCTCCGCAGATCCCGCCCGAGACAGCCTTCCTCAGACGCCTCCGCAGATCCCGCCCGAGACAGCCTTCCTCAGACGCCTCCGCAGATCCCGCCCGAGACAGCCTTCCTCCGACGCCTCCGCAGATCCCGCCCGAGACAGCCTTCCTCAGACGCCTCCGCAGATCCCGCCCGAGACAGCCTTCCTCAGACGCCTCCGCAGATCCCGCACGAGACAGCCTTCCTCAGACGCCTCCGCAGATCCCGCTCGAGACAGCCTTCCTCAGACGCCTCCGCAGATCCCGCCCGAGACAGCCTTCCTCAGACGCCTCCGCAGATCCCGCCCGAGACAGCCTTCCTCAGACGCCTCCGCAGATCCCGCCCGAGACAGCCCTTCTCAGACGCCTCCGCAGATCCCGCCCGAGACAGACTTCCTCAGACGCCTTTGCAGAACCCGCCAGAGAATGCCTTCCTCAGACGCCTCCGCAGATCCCGCCGAGACAGCCTTCCTCAGACGCCTCCGCAGATCCTGCCCGAGACAGCCTTCCTCAGACGCCTCCGCAGATCCCGCCCGAGACAGCCTTCCTCAGACGCCTCCGCAGATCCCGCCGAGACAGCCTTCCTCAGACGCCTCCGCAGATCCCGCCCGAGACAGCCTTCCTCAGACGCCTCCGCAGATCCCGCCCGAGACAGCCTTCCTTAGATGCCTCCGCAGATCCCGCCCGAGACTGCCTTCCTCAGACGCCTCCGCAGATCCCGCCCGAGACTGCCTTCCTCAGACGCCTCCGCAGATCCCGCCCGAGACAGCCTTACTCAGACGCCTCCGCAGATCCCGCCCGAGACAGCCTTCCTCAGACGCCTCCGCAGATCCCGCCCGAGACAGCCCTTCTCAGACGCCTCCGCAGATCCCGCCCGAGACAGCCTTCCTCAGACGCCTCCGCAGATCCCGCCCGAGAAAGCCTTCTTCAGACGCCTCCAAAGATCCCGCCCGAGACAGCCTTCCTCAGACGCCTCCGCAGATCCCGCCAGAGACAGCCTTTCTCAGACGCCTCTGCAGATCCCGCCCGAGACAGCCTTTCTCAGACGCCTCCGCCGATCCCGCATGAGACAGACTTCCTCAGACGCTTCCCCAGATCCCGCCCGAGACAGCCTTCCTCAGACGCCTCCGCAGATCCCGCCCGAGACAGCCTTCCTCAGACGCCTCCGCAGATCCCGCCCGAGACAGCCTTCCTCAGACGCCTCCGCAGATCCCGCCCCAGACAGCCTTCCTCAGACGCCTCCGCAGATCCCGCCCGAGACAGCCTTACTCAGACGCCTCCGCAGATCCCGTCCGAGACAGCCTTACTCAGACGCCTCCGGAGATCCCGCCCGAGACAGCCTTCCTCAGACGCCTCCGCAGATCCCGCCCGAGACAGCCTTCCTCAGACGCCTCCGCAGATCCCGCCCGAGACAGCCTTCCTCAGATGCCTCCGCAGATCCCGCCCGAGACAGCCTTCCTCAGACGCCTCCGCAGATCCCGCCCGAGTCAGCCTTCCTCAGACGCCTCCGCAGATCCCGCCCGAGACAGCCTTCCTCAGACGCCTCCGCAGATCCCGCCCGAGACAGCCCTTCTCAGACGCCTCCGCAGTTCCCGCCCGAGACAGCCCTACTCAGATGCCTCCGCAGATCCCAGACACTTCCGCAGATCCCGCCCGAGACAGCCTTCCTCAGACGCCTCCGCAGATCCCGCCCGAGACAACCTTCCTCAGACGCCTCCGCAGATCCCGCCCGAGACAGCCCTTCTCAGACGCCTCCGCAGATCCCGCCCGAGACAGCCTTCCTCAGACGCCTCCGCAGATCCCGCCCGAGACAGCCCTTCTCAGACGCCTCCGCAGATCCCGCCCGAGACAAACTTCCTCAGACGCCTTTGCAGAACCCACCCGAGAATGCCTTCCTCAGACGCCTCCGCAGATCCCGCCGAGACAGCCTTCCTCAGACGCCTCCGCAGATCCCGCCCGAGACAGCCTTCCTCAGACGCCTCCACAGATCCCGCCCGAGACAGCCTTCCTCAGACGCCTCCGCAGATCCCGCCCGAGACAGCCTTCCTCAGACGCCTCCGCAGATCCCGCCCGAGACTGCCTTCCTCAGACGCCTCCGCAGATCCCGCCCGAGACTTCCTTCCTCAGACGCCTCCGCAGATCCCGCCCGAGACAGCCTTACTCAGACGCCTCCGCAGATCCCGCCCGAGACAGCCTTCCTCAGACGCCTCCGCAGATCCCGCCCGAGACAGCCCTTCTCAGACGCCTCCGCAGATCCCGCCCGAGACAGCCTTCCTCAGACGCCTCCGCAGATCCCGCCCGTGACAGCCTTCCTCAGACGCCTCCGCAGATCCCGCCCGAGACAGACTTCCTAAGACGACTCCGCAGAACCCCGCCCGAGAATGCCTTCCTCAGACGCCTCCGCAGATCCCGCCGAGACAGCCTTCCTCAGACGCCTCCGCAGATCCCGCCCGAGACAGCCTTCCTCAGACGCCTCCGCAGATCCCGTCCGAGACAGCCTTCCTCAGACGCCTCCGCAGATCCCGCCCGAGACAGCCTTCCTCAGACGCCTCCGCAGATCCCGCCCGAGACAGCCTTCCTCAGACGCCTCCGCAGATCCCGCCCGAGACTGCCTTCCTCAGACGCCTCCGCAGATCCCGCCCGAGACTGCCTTCCTCAGACGCCTCCGCAGATCCCGCCCGAGACTGCCTTCCTCAGACGCCTCCGCAGATCCCGCCCGAGACAGCCTTCCTCAGACGCCTCCGCAGATCCCGCCCGAGACAGCCTTCCTCAGACGCCTCCGCAGATCCCGCCCGAGACAGCCTTCCTCAGACGTCTCCGCAGATCCCGCCCGAGACAGCCTTCCTCAGACGCCTCCGCAGATCCCGCCCGAGACAGCCCTTCTCAGACGCCTCCGCAGATCCCGCCCGAGACAGCCTTCCTCAGACGCCTCCGCAGATCCCGCCCGAGACAGCCCTTCTCAGACGCCTCCGCAGATCCCGCCCGAGACAGCCTTCCTCAGACGCCTCCGCAGATCCCGCCCGAGACAGCCTTCCTCCGACGCCTCCGCAGATCCCGCCCGAGACAGCCTTCCTCAGACGCCTCCGCAGATCCCGCCCGAATCAGCCTTCCTCAGACGCCTCCGCAGATCCCGCCCGAGACAGCCCTTCTCAGACGCCTCCGCAGATCCCGCCCGAGACAGCCTTCCTCAGACGCCTCCGCAGATCCCGCCCGAGACAGCCTTCCTCAGACGCCTCCGCAGATCCCGCCCGAGACAGACTTCCTCAGACGCCTCCGCAGAACCCGCCCGAGAATGCCTTCCTCAGACGCCTCCGCAGATCCCGCCGAGACAGCCTTCCTCAGACGCCTCCGCAGATCCCGCCCGAGACAGCCTTCCTCAGACGCCTCCGAAGATCCCGCCCGAGACAGCCTTCCTCAGACGCCTCCGCAGATCCCGCCCGAGACAGCCTTCCTCAGACGCCTCCGCAGATCCCGCCCGAGACAGACTTCCTCAGACGCCTCCGCAGAACCCGCCCGAGAATGCCTTCCTCAGACGCCTCCGCAGATCCCGCCGAGACAGCCTTCCTCAGACGCCTCCGCAGATCCCGCCCGAGACAGCCTTCCTTAGACGCCTCCGCAGATCCCGCCGAGACAGCCTTTCTCAGACGCCTCCGCAGATCCCGCCCGAGACAGCCTTACTCAGACGCCTCCGCAGATCCCGCCCGAGACAGCCTTCCTCAGACGCCTCCGCAGATCCCGCCCGAGACAGCCTTCCTCAGACGCCTCCGCAGATCCCGCCCGAGACAGCCTTCCTCAGACGCCTCCGCAGATCCCGCCCGAGACAGCCTTCCTCAGACGCCTCCGCAGATCCCGCCCGAGACAGCCTTCCTCAGAAGCCTCCGCAGATCCCGCCCGAGACAGCCCTTCTCAGACGCCTCCGCAGATCCCGCCCGAGATAGCCCTACTCAGATGCCTCCGCAGATCCCAGACACTTCCGCAGATCCCGCCCGAGACAGCCTTCCTCAGATGCCTCCGTAGATCCCGCCCGAGACAGCCTTCCTCCGACGCCTCCGCAGATCTCGCCCGAGACAGCCTTCCTCAGACGCCTCCGCAGATCCCGCCCGAGACAGCCTTCCTCAGACGCCTCCGCAGATCCCGCCCGAGACAGCCTTCCTCAGACGCCTCCGCAGATCCCGCCCGTGACAGCCTTCCTCCGACGCCTCCGCAGATCCCGCCCGAGACAGCCTTCCTCAGACGCCTCCGCAGATCCCGCCCGAGACAGCCTTCCTCAGACGCCTCCGCAGATCCCACCCGAGACAGCCTTCCTCAGACGCCTCCGCAGATCCCGCCCGAGACAGCCTTCCTCAGACGCCTCCGCAGATCCCGCCCGAGACAGCCTTCCTCAGACGCCTCCGCAGATCCCGCCCGAATCAGCCTTCCTCAGACGCCTCCGCAGATCCCGCCCGAGACAGCCCTTCTCAGACGCCTCCGCAGATCCCGCCCGAGACAGCCTTCCTCAGACGCCTCCGCAGATCCCGCCCGAGACAGCCTTCCTCAGACGCCTCCGCAGATCCCGCCCGAGACAGACTTCCTCAGACGCCTCCGCAGAACCCGCCCGAGAATGCCTTCCTCAGACGCCTCCGCAGATCCCGCCGAGACAGATTTCCTCAGACGCCTCCGCAGATCCCGCCCGAGACAGCCTTCCTCAGACGCCTCCGAAGATCCCGCCCGAGACAGCCTTCCTCAGACGCCTCCGCAGATCCCGCCCGAGACAGCCTTCCTCAGACGCCTCCGCAGATCCCGCCCGAGACAGCCTTCCTCAGACGCCTCCGCAGATCCCGCCCGAGACAGCCTTCCTCAGACGCCTCCGCAGATCCCGCCCGAGACAGCCTTCCTCAGAAGCCCCTGCAGATCCCGCCCGAGACAGCCTTCCTCAGACGCCTCCGCAGATCCCGCCCGAGACAGACTTCCTCCGACGCCTCCGCAGATCCCGCCCGAGACAGCCTTGCTCAGACGCCTCCGAAGATCCCGCCCGAGACAGCCTTCCTCAGACGCCTCCGCAGATCCCGCCCGAGACAGCCCTTCTCAGACGCCTCCGCAGATCCCGCCCGAGACAGCCTTCCTCAGACGCCTCCGCAGATCCCGCCCGAGACAGCCTTCCTCAGACGCCTCCGCAGATCCCGCCCGAGACAGACTTCCTCAGACGCCTCCGCAGAACCCGCCCGAGAATGCCTTCCTCAGACGCCTCCGCAGATCCCGCCGAGACAGCCTTCCTCAGACGCCTCCGCAGATCCCGCCCGAGACAGCCTTCCTTAGACGCCTCCGCAGATCCCGCCGAGACAGCCTTTCTCAGACGCCTCCGCAGATCCCGCCCGAGACAGCCTTACTCAGACGCCTCCGCAGATCCCGCCCGAGACAGCCTTCCTCAGACGCCTCCGCAGATCCCGCCCGAGACAGCCTTCCTCAGACGCCTCCGCAGATCCCGCCCGAGACAGCCTTCCTCAGACGCCTCCGCAGATCCCGCCCGAGACAGCCTTCCTCAGACGCCTCCGCAGATCCCGCCCGAGACAGCCTTCCTCAGAAGCCTCCGCAGATCCCGCCCGAGACAGCCCTTCTCAGACGCCTCCGCAGATCCCGCCCGAGATAGCCCTACTCAGATGCCTCCGCAGATCCCAGACACTTCCGCAGATCCCGCCCGAGACAGCCTTCCTCAGATGCCTCCGCAGATCCCGCCTGAGACAGCCTTCCTCCGACGCCTCCGCAGATCCCGCCCGAGACAGCCTTCCTCCGACGCCTCCGCAGATCTCGCCCGAGACAGCCTTCCTCAGACGCCTCCGCAGATCCCGCCCGAGACAGCCTTCCTCAGACGCCTCCGCAGATCCCGCCCGAGACAGCCTTCCTCAGACGCCTCCGCAGATCCCGCCCGTGACAGCCTTCCTCCGACGCCTCCGCAGATCCCGCCCGAGACAGCCTTCCTCAGACGCCTCCGCAGATCCCGCCCGAGACAGCCTTCCTCAGACGCCTCCGCAGATCCCACCCGAGACAGCCTTCCTCAGACGCCTCCGCAGATCCCGCCCGAGACAGCCTTCCTCAGACGCCTCCGCAGATCCCGCCCGAGACAGCCTTCCTCAGACGCCTCCGCAGATCCCGCCCGAGACAGCCCTTCTCAGACGCCTCCGCAGATCCCGCCCGAGACACACTTCCTCAGACGCCTTTGCAGAACCCGCCAGAGAATGCCTTCCTCAGACGCCTCCGCAGATCCCGCCGAGACAGCCTTCCTCAGACGCCTCCGCAGATCCTGCCCGAGACAGCCTTCCTCAGACGCCTCCGCAGATCCCGCCCGAGACAGCCTTCCTCAGACGCCTCCGCAGATCCCGCCGAGACAGCCTTCCTCAGACGCCTCCGCAGATCCCGCCCGAGACAGCCTTCCTCAGACGCCTCCGCAGATCCCGCCCGAGACAGCCTTCTTCAGACGCCTCCAAAGATCCCGCCCCAGACAGCCTTCCTCAGACGCCTCCGCAGATTCCGCCCGAGACAGCCTTACTCAGACGCCTCCGCAGATCCCGTCCGAGACAGCCTTACTCAGACGCCTCCGCAGATCCCGCCCGAGACAGCCTTCCTCAGACGCCTCCGCAGATCCCGCCCGAGACAGCCTTCCTCAGACGCCTCCGTAGATCCCGCCCGAGACAGCCTTCGTCAGACGCCTCCGCAGATCCCGCCCGAGACAGCCTTCCTCAGACGCTTCCGCAGATCCCGCCCGAGACAGCCTTCCTCAGACTCCTCCGCAGATCCCGCCCGAGACAGCCTTCCTCAGACGCCTCCGCAGATCCCGCCCGAGACAGCCTTCCTCAGACGCCTCCGCAGATCCCGCCCGAGAGAGCCTTACTCAGACGCCTCCGCAGATCCCGCCCGAGACAGCCTTACTCAGACGCCTCCGCAGATCCCGCCCGAGACAGCCCTACTCAGACGCCTCCGCAGATCCCAGACACTTCCGCAGATCCCGCCCGAGACAGCCTTCCTCAGACGCCTCCGCAGATCCCGCCCGAGACAGCCTTCCTCAGACGCCTCCGCAGATCCCGCCCGAGACAGCCTTCCTCAGACGCCTCCGCAGATCCCGCCCGAGACAGCCTTCCTCAGACGCCTCCGCAAATCCCGCCCGAGACAGCCTTCCTCAGACGCCTCCGCAGATCCCGCCCGAGAAAGCCTTCCTCAGACGCCTCCGAAGATCCCGCCCGAGACAGCCTTCCTCAGACGCCTCCGCAGATCCCGCCAGAGACAGCCTTCCTCAGACGCCTCCGAAGATCCCGCCCGAGACAGCCTTCCTCAGACGCCTCCGCAGATCCCGCCAGAGACAGCCTTCCTCAGACGCCTCCGCAGATCCCGCCCGAGACAGCCTTCCTCAGACGCCTCCGCCGATCCGCCCGAGACATCCTTCCTCAGACGCCTCCCCAGATCCCGCCCGAGACAGCCTTCCTCAGACGCCTCCGCAGATCCCGCCCGAGACAGCCTTCCTCAGACGCCTCCGCAGATCCCGCCCGAGACAGCCTTCCTCAGACGCCTCTGCAGATCCCGCCCGAGACAGCCTTACTCAGACGCCTCCGCAGATCCCTTCCGAGACAGCCTTACTCAGACGCCTCCGCAGATCCCGCCCGAGACAGCCTTCCTCAGACGCCTCCGCAGATCCCGCCCGAGACAGCCTTCCTCAGACGCCTCCGCAGATCCCGCCCGAGACAGCCTTCCTCAGACGCCTCCGCAGATCCCGCCCGAGACAGCCTTCCTCAGACGCCTCCGCAGATCCCGCCCGAGACAGCCTTCCTCAGACGCCTCCGCAGATCCCGCCCGAGACAGCCTTCCTCAAACGCCTCCGCAGATCCCGCCCGAGACAGCCTTCCTCAGACGCCTCCGCAGATCCCGCCCGAGACAGCCCTTCTCAGACGCCTCCGCAGATCCCGCCCGAGACAGCCCTACTCAGATGCCTCCGCAGATCCCAGACACTTCCGCAGATCCCGCCCGAGACAGCCTTCCTCAGACGCCTCCGCAGATCCCGCCCGAGACAGCCTTCCTCAGACGCCTCCGCAGATCCCGCCCGAGACAGCCCTTCTCAGACGCCTCCGCAGATCCCGCCCGAGACAGCCTTCCTCAGACGCCTCCGCAGATCCCGCCCGAGACAGCATTTCTCAGACGCCTCCGCAGATCCCGCCCGAGACAGACTTCCTCAGACGCCTTTGCAGAACCCACCCGAGAATGCCTTCCTCAGACGCCTCCGCAGATCCCGCCGAGACAGCCTTCCTCAGACGCCTCCGCAGATCCCGCCCGAGACAGACTTCCTCAGACGCCTTTGCAGAACCCACCCGAGAATGCCTTCCTCAGACGCCTCCGCAGATCCCGCCGAGACAGCCTTCCTCAGACGCCTCCGCAGATCCCGCCCGAGACAGCCTTCCTCAGACGCCTCCGCAGATCCCGCCCGAGACAGCCTTCCTCAGACGCCTCCGCAGATCCCGCCCGAGACAGCCTTCCTTAGACGCCTCCGCAGATCCCGCCCGAGACTGCCTTCCTCAGACGCCTCCGCAGATCCCGCCCGAGACTTCCTTCCTCAGACGCCTCCGCAGATCCCGCCCGAGACAGCCTTACTCAGACGCCTCCGCAGATCCCGCCCGAGACAGCCTTCTTTAGACGCCTCCGCAGATCCCGCCCGAGACAGCCCTTCTCAGACGCCTCCGCAGATCCCGCCCGAGACAGCCTTCCTCAGACGCCTCCGCTGATCCCGCCCGAGACAGCCTTCCTCAGACGCCTCCGCAGATCCCGCCCGAGACAGACTTCCTAAGACGACTCCGCAGAACCCGCCCGAGAATGCCTTCCTCAGACGCCTCCGCAGATCCCGCCGAGACAGCCTTCCTCAGACGCCTCCGCAGATCCCGCCCGAGACAGCCTTCCTCAGACGCCTCCGCAGATCCCGTCCGAGACAGCCTTCCTCAGACGCCTCCGCAGATCCCGCCCGAGACAGCCTTCCTCAGACGCCTCCGCAGATCCCGCCCGAGACAGCCTTCCTCAGACGCCTCCGCAGATCCCGCCCGAGACTGCCTACTTCAGACGCCTCCGCAGATCCCGCCCGAGACTGCCTTCCTCAGACGCCTCCGCAGATCCCGCCCGAGACAGCCTTCCTCAGACGCCTCCGCAGATCCCGCCCGAGACAGCCTTCCTCAGACGCCTCCGCAGATCCCGCCCGAGACAGCCTTCCTCAGACGCCTCCGCAGATCCCGCCCGAGACAGCCTTCCTCAGACGCCTCCGCAGATCCCGCCCGAGACAGCCTTCCTCAGACGCCTCCGCAGATCCCGCCCGAGACAGCCCTTCTCAGACGCCTCCGCAGATCCAGCCCGAGATAGCCCTTCTCAGACGCCTCCGCAGATCCCGCCCGAGACAGCCTTCCTCAGACGCCTCCGCAGATCCCGCCCGAGACAGCCTTCCTCCGACGCCTCCGCAGATCCCGCCCGAGACAGCCTTCCTCAGACGCCTCCGCAGATCCCGCCCGAGACAGCCTTCCTCCGACGCCTCCGCAGATCCCGCCCGAGACAGCCTTCCTCAGACGCCTCCGCAGATCCCGCCCGAGACAGCCTTCCTCAGACGCCTCCGCAGATCCCGCCCGAGACAGCCCTTCTCAGACGCCTCCGCAGATCCCGCCCGAGACAGCCTTCCTCAGACGTCTCCGCAGATCCCGCCCGAGACAGCCTTCCTCAGACGCCTCCGCAGATCCCGCCCGAGACAGACTTCCTCAGACGCCTCCGCAGAACCCGCCCGAGAATGCCTTCCTCAGACGCCTCCGCAGATCCCGCCCGAGACAGCCCTTCTCAGACGCCTCCGCAGATCCCGCCCGAGACAGCCCTTCTCAGACGCCTCCGCAGATCCCGCCCGAGACAGCCTTCCTCAGACGCCTCCGCAGATCCCGCCCGAGACAGCCTTCCTCCGACGCCTCCGCAGATCCCGCCCGAGACAGCCTTCCTCAGACGCCTCCGCAGATCCCGCCCGAGACAGCCTTCCTCAGACGCCTCCGCAGATCCCGCCCGAGACAGCCCTTCTAAGACGCCTCCGCAGATCCCGCCCGAGACAGCCTTCCTCAGACGCCTCCGCAGATCCCGCCCGAGACAGCCTTCCTCAGACGCCTCCGCAGATCCTGACCGAGACAGACTTCCTCAGACGCCTCCGCAGAACCCGCCCGAGAATGCCTTCCTCAGACGCCTCCGCAGATCCCGCCGAGACAGCCTTCCTCAGACGCCTCCGCAGATCCCGCCCGAGACAGCCTTCCTCAGACGCCTCCGCAGATCCCGCCCGAGACAACCTTCCTCAGACGCCTCCGCAGATCCCGCCCGAGACAGCCTTCCTCAGACGCCTCCGCAGATCCCGCCCGAGACAGACTTCCTCAGACGCCTCCACAGAACCCGCCCGAGAATGCCTTCCTCAGAAGCCTCCGCAGATCCCGCCCGAGACAGCCTTCCTCAGACGCCTCCGCAGATTCCGCCCGAGACAGACTTCCTCAGACGCCTCCGCAGAACCCGCCCGAGAATGCCTTCCTCAGACGCCTCCGTAGATCCCGCCCGAGACAGCCTTCCTCAGACGCCTCCGCAGATCCCGCCCGAGACAGCCTTCCTCAGACGCCTCCGCAGATCCCGCCCGAGACAGCCTTCCTCCGACGCCTCCGCAGATCCCGCCCGAGACAGCCTTCCTCAGACGCCTCCGCAGATCCCGCCCGAGACAGCCTTCCTCAGACGCCTCCGCAGATCCCGCCCGAGACAGCCCTTTTCAGACGCCTCCGCAGATCCCGCCCGAGACAGCCTTCCTCCGACGCCTCCGCAGATCCCGCCCGAGACAGCCTTCCTCAAACGCCTCCGCAGATCCCGCCCGAGACAGCCTTCCTCAGACGCCTCCGCAGATCCCGCCCGAGACAGCCCTTCTCAGACGCCTCCGCAGATCCCGCCCGAGATAGCCTTCCTCAGACGCCTCCGCAGATGCCGCCCGAGACAGCCTTCCTCAGACGCCTCCGCAGATCCCGCTCGAGACAGACTTCCTCAGACGCCTCCGCAGAACCCGCCCGAGAATGCCTTCCTCAGACGCCTCCGCAGATCCCGCCCGAGACAGCCTTCCTCAGACGCCTCCGCAGATCCCGCCCGAGACAGCCTTCCTCAGACGCCTCCGCAGATCCCGCCCGAGACAGCCTTCCTCAGACGCCTCCGCAGATCCCGCCCGAGACAGCCTTCCTCAGACGCCTCCGCAGATCCCGCCCGAGACAGCCTTCCTCAGACGCCTCCGCAGATCCCGCCCGAGACAGCCTTCCTCAGACGCCTCCGCAGATCCCGCCCGAGACTGCCTTCCTCAGACACCTCCGCAGATCCCGCCCGAGACAGCCTTCCTTAGACGCCTCCGCAGATCCTGCCCGAGACAGCCTTCCTCAGACGCCCCTGCAGATCCCGCCCGAGACAGCCTTCCTCAGACGCCTCCGCAGATCCCGCCCGAGACAGCCTTCCTCAGACGCCTCTGCAGATCCCGCCCGAGACAGCCTTCCTCAGACGCCTCCGCAGATCCCGCCCGAGACAGCCTTCCTCAGACGCCTCCGTAGATCCCGCCCGAGAATGCCTTCCTCAGACGCCTCCGCAGATCCCGCCCGAGACAGCCTTCCTCAGACGCCTCCGCAGATCCCGCCCGAGACAGCCTTCCTCAGACGCCTCCGCAGATACCGCCCGAGACAGCCTTACTCAGACGCCTCCGCAGATCCCGCCTGAGACAGCCTTCCTCAGACGCCTCCCCAGATCCCACCCGAGACAGCCTTCCTCAGACGCCTCCGCAGATCCCGCCCGAGAATGCCTTCCTCAGACGCCTCCGCAGATCCCGCCCGAGACAGCCTTCCTCAGACGCCTCCGCAGATCCCGCCCGAGACAGCCCTCCTCAGACGCCTCCGCAAATCCCGCCCATGACAGCCTTCCTCAGACGCCTCCGCAGATCCCGCCCGAGAGAGCCTTCCTAAGACGCCTCCGCAGATCCCGCCCGAGACAGGCTTCCTCAGACGCCTCCGTAGATCCCGCCCGAGACAGGCTTCCTCAGACGCCTCGCAGATCCCGCCCGAGAATGCCTTCCTCAGACGCCTCCGCAGATCCCGCCCGAGACAGCCTTCCTCAGACGCCTCTGCAGATCCCGCCCGAGACAGCCTTCCTCAGACGCCTCCGAAGATCCCGCCCGAGACAGCCTTCCTCAGACGCCTCCGCAGATCCCGCCCGAGACAGCCTTCCTCAGACGCCTCCCCAGATACCGCCCGAGACAGCCTTACTCAGATGCCTCCGCAGGTCCCGCCCGAGACACGCCTTACTCAGACATCTCCGCAGATCCCAGACGCCTCCCCAGATCCCGCCCGAGACAGCCTTCCTCAGACGCCTCTGCAGATCCCGCCCGAGAGAGCCTTCCTAAGACGCCTCCGTAGATCCTGCCCGAGACAGCCTTCCTCAGACGCCTCCGCAGATCCCGCCCGAGACAGGCTTCCTCAGACGCCTCGCAGATCCCGCCCGAGACAGCCTTCCTCAGACGCCTCCGCAGATCCCGCCCGAGACAGCCTTCCTCAGACGCCTCTGCAGATCCCGCCCGAGAAAGCCTTCCTCAGACGCCTCCGAAGATCCCGCCCGAGACAGCCTTCCTCAGACGCCTCCGCAGATCCCGCCAGAGACAGCCTTCCTCATACGCCTCTGCAGATCCCGCCCGAGACAGCCTTCCTCAGACGCCTCCGCCGATCCCGCCCGAGACAGCCTTCCTCAGACGCCTCCCCAGATCCCGCCCGAGACAGCCTTCCTCAGACGCCTCCGCAGATCCCGCCCGAGACAGCCTTCCTCAGACGCCTCCGCAGATCCCGCCCGAGAATGCCTTCTTCAGACGCCTCCGCAGATCCCGCCCGAGACAGCCTTCCTCAGACGCCTCCGCAGATCCCGCCCGAGACAGCCTTACTCAGACGCCTCCGCAGATCCCGCCCGAGACAGCCTTCCTCAAACGCCTCCGCAGATCCCGTCCGAGACAGCCTTACTCAGACGCTTCTGCAGATCCCGCCCGAGACAGCCTTCCTCAGACGCCTCCGCAGATCCCGCCCGAGACAGCCTTCCTCAGACGCCTCCGCAGATCCCGCCCCAGACAGCCTTCCTCAGACGCCACCACAGATCTCGCCCGAGACAGCCTTCCTCAGACGCCTCCGCAGATCCCGCTTGAGACAGCCTTACTCAGATGCCTCCGCAGGTCCTGCCCGAGACACGCCTTACTCAGACATCTCCGCAGATCCCAGATGCCTCCGCAGATCCCGCCCGAGACAGCCTTCCTCAGACGCCTCCCCAGATCCCGCCCGAGACAGCCTTCCTCAGACGCCTCCGCAGATCCCGCCCGAGACAGCCTTCCTCAGACGCCTCCGCAGATCCCGCCCGAGACAGCCTTACTCAGACGTCTCCGCAGATCCCGTCCGAGACAGCCTTACTCAGACGCCTCCGCAGATCCCGTCCGAGACAGCCTTACTCAGACGCCTCCGCAGATCCCGCCCGAGACAGCCTTCCTCAGACGCCTCCGCAGATCCCGCCCGAGACAGCCTTCCTCAGACGCCTCCGAAGATCCCGCCCGAGACAGCCTTCCTCAGACGCCTCCGCAGATCCCGCCCGAGACAGCCTTCCTCAGACGCCTCCGCAGATCCCGCCCGAGACAGCCTTCCTCAGACGCCTCCGCAGATCCCGCCCGAGACAGCCTTCCTCAGAAGCCTCCGCAGATCCCGCCCGAGACAGCCCTTCTCAGACGCCTCCGCAGATCCCGCCCGAGATAGCCCTACTCAGATGCCTTCGCAGATCCCAGACACTTCCGCAGATCCCGCCCGAGACAGCCTTCCTCAGACGCCTCCGCAGATCCCGCCCGAGACAGCCTTCCTCAGACGCCTCCGCAGATCCCGCCCGAGACAGCCTTCCTCAGACGCCTCCGCAGATCCCGCCCGAGACAGCCCTTCTCAGACGCCTCCGCAGATCCCGCCCGAGACAGCCTTCCTCAGACGCCTCCGCAGATCCCACCCGAGACAGCCTTCCTCAGACGCCTCTGCAGATCCTGACCGAGACAGACTTCCTCAGACGCCTCCGCAGAACCCGCCCGAGAATGCCTTCCTCAGACGCCTCCGCAGATCCCGCCGAGACAGCCTTCCTCAGACGCCTCCGCAGATCCCGCCCGAGACAGCCTTCCTCAGACGCCTCCGCAGATCCCGCCCGAGACAGCCTTCCTCAGACGCCTCCGCAGATTCCGCCCGAGAATGCCTTCCTCAGACGCCTCCGCAGATCCCGCCCGAGACAGCCTTCCTCAGACGCCTCCGCAGAATCCGCCCGAGACAGCCCTACTCAGACGCCTCCACAGATTCCAGACACTTCCGCAGATCCCTCCCAAGACAGCCTTACTCAGACGCCTCCGCAGATCCCGCCTGAGACAGCCTTCCTCAGACGCCTCCGCAGATCTCGCCCGAGACAGCCTTCTTCAGACGCCTCCGCAGATCCCGCCCGAGAATGCCTTCCTCAGACGCCTCCGCAGATCCCGCCCGAGACAGCCTTCCTCAGACGCCTCCGCAGATCCCGCCCGAGACAGCCTTCCTCAGACGCCTCCGCAGATCCCGCCCGAGACAGCCTTCCTCAGACGCATCCGCAGATCCCGCCCGAGACAGCCTTCCCCTCAGACGCCTCCGCAGATCCCGCCGAGACAGCCTTCCTCAGACGCCTCCGCAGATCCCGCCCGAGAGAGCCTTCCTAAGACGCCTCCGCAGATCCCGCCCGAGACAGCCTTCCTCAGACGCCTCCGCAGATCCCGCCCGAGACAGGCGTCCTCAGACGCCTCGCAGATCCCGCCCGAGACAGCCTTCCTCAGACGCCTCCGCAGATCCCGCCCGAGACAGCCTTCCTCAGACGCCTCCGCAGATCCCGCCCGAGAATGCCTTCCTCAGACGCCTCCGAAGATCCCGCCCGAGACAGCCTTCCTCAGACGCCTCCGCAGATCCCGCCAGAGACAGCCTTCCTCATTCGCCTCCGCAGATCCCGCCCGAGACAGCCTTCCTCAGACGCCTCCGCCGATCCCGCCCGAGACAGCCTTCCTCAGACGCCTCCCCAGATCCCGCCCGAGACAGCCTTCCTCAGACGCCTCCGCAGATTCCGCCCGAGACAGCCATCCTCAGACGCCTCTGCAGATCCTGCCCGAGACAGCCTTCCTCAGACGCCTCTGCAGATCCCGCCCGAGAATGCCTTCCTCAGACGCCTCCGCAGATCCCGCCCGAGACAGCCTTCCTCAGACGCCTCCGAAGATCCCGCCCGAGACAGCCTTCCTCAGACGCCTCCGCAGATCCCGCCCGAGACAGCCTTCCTCAGACGCCTCCGCAGATCCCGGCCGAGACAGCCTTCCTCAGACGCTTCCGCAGATCCCGCCCGAGACAGCCTTCCTCAGACGCCTCCGCAGATCCCGCCCGAGACAGCTTTACTCAGACGCCTCCGCAGATCCCGCCCGAGACAGCCTTACTCAGACGCCTCCGCAGATCCCGCCCGAGACAGCCTTCCTCAGACGCCTCCGCAGATCCCGCCCGAGACAGCCTTCCTCAGACGCCTCCGCAGATCCCGCCCGAGACAGCCTTCCTCAGACGCCTCCGCAGATCCCGCCCGAGACAGCCTTCCTCAGACGCCTCCGCAGATCCCGCCCGAGACAGCCTTCCTCAGACGCCTCCGCAGAATCCGCCCGAGAATGCCTTCCTCAGACGCCTCCGCAGATCCCGCCCGAAACAGATTTCCTCAGACGCCTCCGCAGATCCCGCCGAGACAGCCTTCCTCAGAAGCCTCCGCAGATCCCGCCCGAGAGAGCCTTCCTAAGACGCCTCCGCAGATCCCGCCCGAGACAGGCTTCCTCAGACGCCTCCGCAGATCCCGCCCGAGACAGGCTTCCTCAGACGCCTCGCAGATCCCGCCTGAGACAGCCTTCCTCAGACGCCTCCGCAGATCCCGCCCGAGACAGCCTTTCTCAGAAGCCTCTGCAGATCCCGCCCGAGAAAGCCTTCCTCAGTCGCCTCCGAAGATCCCGCCCGAGACAGCCTTCCTCAGACACCTCCGCAGATCCCGCCCGAGACAGCCTTCCTCAGACGCCTCCACAGATCCCGCCCGAGACAGCCTTCCTCAGACGCCTTCGCAGATCCCGCCCGAGAGAGCCTTCCTAAGACGCCTCTGCAGATCCCGCCCGAGACAGCCTTCCTCAGACGCCTCCGCAGATCCCGCCCGAGACAGCCTTCCTCAGACGCCTCCGCAGATCCCGCCCGAGACAGCCTTCCTCAGACGCCTCCGCAGATCCCGCCCGAGACAGCCTTCCTCAGACGCCTCCGCAGAATCCGCCCGAGAATGCCTTCCTCAGACGCCTCGCAGATCCCGCCCGAGACAGCCTTCCTCAGACGCCTCCGCAGACCCGCCCGAGACAGCCTTCCTCAGAAGACTCTGTAGATCCCGCCCGAGAAAGCCTTCCTCAGACGCCTCCGAAGATCCCGCCCGAGACAGCCTTCCTCAGACGCCTCCGCAGATCCCGCCAGAGACAGCCTTCCTCAGACGCCTCCGCAGATCCCGCCAGAGACAGCCTTTCTCATACGCCTCCGCAGATCCCGCCAGAGACAGCCTTCCTCAGACGCCTCCGCCGATCCCGCCCGAGACAGCCTTCCTCAGACGCCTCCCCAGATCCCGCCCGAGACAGCCTTCCTCAGACGCCTCCGCAGATCCCGCCCGAGACAGCCTTCCTCAGACGCCTCCGCAGATCGCGCCCGAGAATGCCTTCCTCAGACGCCTCCGCAGATCCCGCCCGAGACAGCCTTCCTCAGACGCCTCCGCAGATCCCGCCCGAGACAGCCTTCCTCAGGCGCCTCCGAAGATCCCGCCCGAGACAGCCTTCCTCAGACGCCTCCGCAGATCCCGCCCGAGACAGCCTTCCTCAGACGCCTCCGCAGATCCCGGCCGAGACAGCCTTCCTCAGACGCCTCCGCAGATCCCGCCCGAGACAGACTTCCTCAGACGCCTCCGCAGATCCCGCCCGAGACAGCCTTACTCAGACGCCTACGCAGATCCCGTCCGAGACAGCCTTACTCAGACGCCTCCGCAGATCCCGCCCGAGACAGCCTTCCTCAGACGCCTCCGCAGATCCCGCTTGAGACAGCCTTACTCAGATGCCTCCGCAGATCCCGCCCGAGACACGCCTTACTCAGACATCTCCGCAGATCCCAGATGCCTCCGCAGATCCCGCCCGAGACAGACTTCCTCAGACGCCTCCGCAGATCCCGCCCGAGACACCCTTCCTCAGACTCCTTCGCAGATCCCGCCCGAGACAGCCTTCCTAAGACGCCTCCGCAGATCCCGCCCGAGACAGCCTTCCTCAGACGCCTCCGCAGATCCCGCCCGAGACAGCCTTCCCCTCAGACGCCTCCGCAGATCCCACCGAGACAGCCTTCCTCAGACGCCTCCGCAGATCCCGCCCGAGAGAGCCTTCCTAAGACGCCTCCGCAGATCCCGCCCGAGACAGCCTTCCTCAGACGCCTCCGCAGATCCCGCCCGAGACAGGCTTCCTCAGACGCCTCGCAGATCCCGCCCGAGACAGCCTTCCTCAGACGCCTCCGCAGATCCCGCCCGAGACAGCCTTCCTCAGACGCCTCTGCAGATCCCGCCCGAGAATGCCTTCCTCAGACGCCTCCGAAGATCCCGTCCGAGACAGCCTTCCTCAGACGCCTCCGCAGATCCCGCCAGAGACAGCCTTCCTCATACGCCTCCGCAGATCCCGCCCGAGACAGCCTTCCTCAGACGCCTCCGCCGATCCCGCCCGAGAAAGCCTTCCTCAGACGCCTCCCCAGATCCCGCCCGAGACAGCCTTCCTCAGACGCTTCCACAGATTCCGCCCGAGACAGCCATCCTCAGACGCCTCCGCAGATCCTGCCCGAGACAGCCTTCCTCAGACGCCTCTGCAGATCCCGCCCGAGACAGACTTCCTCAGACGCCTCCGCAGATCCCGCCCGAGACAGCCTTCCTCAGACGCCTCCGCAGATCCCGCCCGAGACAGCCTTCCTCAGACTCCTTCGCAGATCCCGCCCGAGACAGCCTTTCTCAGACGCCTCCACCGATCCCGCCCGAGACAGCCTTCCTCAGACGCCTCCGCAGATCCCGCCCGAGACAGCCTTCCTCAGGCGCCTCCGAAGATCCCGCCCGAGACAGCCTTCCTCAGACGCCTCCGCAGATCCCGCCCGAGACAGCCTTCCTCAGACGCCTCCGCAGATCCCGGCCGAGACAGCCTTCCTCAGACGCCTCCGCAGATCCCGCCCGAGACAGACTTCCTCAGACGCCTCCGCAGATCCCGCCCGAGACAGCCTTACTCAGACGCCTACGCAGATCCCGTCCGAGACAGCATTACTCAGACGCCTCCGCAGATCCCGCCCGAGACAGCCTTCCTCAGATGCCTCCGCAGATCCCGCTTGAGACAGCCTTACTCAGATGCCTCCGCAGATCCCGCCCGAGACACGCCTTACTCAGACATCTCCGCAGATCCCAGATGCCTCCGCAGATCCCGCCCGAGACAGACTTCCTCAGACGCCTCCGCAGATTCCGCCCGAGACACCCTTCCTCAGACTCCTTCGCAGATCCCGCCCGAGACAGCCTTCCTAAGACGCCTCCGCAGATCCCGCCCGAGACAGCCTTCCTCAGACGCCTCCGCAGATCCCGCCCGAGACAGCCTTCCCCTCAGACGCCTCCGCAGATCCCACCGAGACAGCCTTCCTCAGACGCCTCCGCAGATCCCGCCCGAGAGAGCCTTCCTAAGACGCCTCCGCAGATCCCGCCCGAGACAGCCTTCCTCAGACGCCTCCGCAGATCCCGCCCGAGACAGGCTTCCTCAGACGCCTCGCAGATCCCGCCCGAGACAGCCTTCCTCAAACGCCTCCGCAGATCCCGCCCGAGACAGCCTTCCTCAGACGCCTCTGCAGATCCCGCCCGAGAATGCCTTCCTCAGACGCCTCCGAAGATCCCGCCCGAGACAGACTTCCTCAGACGCCTCCGCCGATCCCGCCCGAGAAAGCCTTCCTCAGACGCCTCCCCAGATCCCGCCCGAGACAGCCTTCCTCAGACGCCTCCACAGATTCCGCCCGAGACAGCCATCCTCAGACGCCTCCGCAGATCCTGCCCGAGACAGCCTTCCTCAGACGCCTCTGCAGATCCCGCCCGAGACAGACTTCCTCAGACGCCTCCGCAGATCCCGCCCGAGACAGCCTTCCTCAGACGCCTCCGCAGATCCCGCCCGAGACAGCCTTCCTCAGACTCCTTCGCAGATCCCGCCCGAGACAGCCTTTCTCAGACGCCTCCACCGATCCCGCCCGAGACAGCCTTCCTCAGACGCCTCCCCAGATCCCGCCCGAGACAGCCTTCCTCAGATGCCTCCGCAGATCCCGCCCGAGACAGCCTTCCTCAGACGCCTCCGCAGATCCCGCCCGAGACAGCCTTCCTCAGACGCCTCCGCAGATCCCGCCCGAGACAGCCTTCCTCAGACGCCTCCGCAGATCCCGCCCGAGACAGCCTTCCTCAGACGCCTCCGCAGATCTCGCCCGAGACAGCCTTCCTCAGACGCCTCCGAAGATCCCGCCCGAGACAGCCTTCCTCAGACACCTCCGCAGATCCCGGCCGAGACAGCCTTCCTCAGACGCCTCCGCAGATCCCGGCCGAGACAGCCTTCCTCAGACGCTTCCGCAGATCCCGCCCGAGACAGCCTTCCTCAGACGCCTCCGCAGATCCCGCCCGAGACAGCCTTACTCAGACGCCTCCGCAGATCCCGCCCGAGACAGCCTTCCTCAGACGCCTCCGCAGATCCCGCCCGAGACAGCCTTCCTCAGACGCCTCCGCAGATCCCGCCCGAGACAGCCTTCCTCAGACGCCTCCGCAGATCCCGCCCGAGACAGCCTTCCTCAGACGCCTCCGCAGATCCCGCCCGAGACAGCCTTCCTCAGACGCCTCCGCAGAATCCGCCCGAGAATGCCTTCCTCAGACGCCTCCGCAGATCCCGCCCGAAACAGCCTTCCTCAGACGCCTCCGCAGATCCCGCCCGAGAGAGCCTTCCTAAGACGCCTCCGCAGATCCCGCCCGAGACAGGCTTCCTCAGACGCCTCCGCAGATCCCGCCCGAGACAAGCTTCCTCAGACGCCTCGCAGATCCCGCCCGAGACAGCCTTCCTCAGATGCCTCTGCAGATCCCGCCCGAGACAGCCTTTCTCAGACACCTCCGCAGATCCCGCCCGAGAAAGCCTTCCTCAGACACCTCCGCAGATCCCGCCCGAGAAAGCCTTCCTCAGTCGCCTCCGAAGATCCCGCCCGAGACAGCCTTCCTCAGACGCCTCCGCAGATCCCGCCCGAGACTGCCTTCCTCAGACGCCTCCACAGATCCCGCCCGAGAGAGCCTTCCTAAGACGCCTCCGCAGATCCCGCCCGAGACAGCCTTCCTCAGACGCCTCCGCAGATCCCGCCCGAGACAGGCTTCCTCAGACGCCTCGCAGATCCCGCCCGAGACAGCCTTCCTCAGACGCCTCCGCAGATCCCGCCCGAGACAGCCTTCCTCAGACGCCTCTGTAGATCCCGCCCGAGAAAGCCTTCCTCAGACGCCTCCGAAGATCCCGCCCGAGACAGCCTTCCTCAGACGCCTTCGCAGATCCCGCCAGAGACAGCCTTCCTCAGACGCCTCCGCAGATCCCGCCAGAGACAGCCTTCCTCAGACGCCTCCGCCGATCCCGCCCGAGAAAGCCTTCCTCAGACGCCTCCCCAGATCCCGCCCGAGACAGCCTTCCTCAGACGCCTCCGCAGATCCCGCCCGAGACAGCCTTCCTCAGACGCCTCCGCAGATCCCGCCCGAGACAACCTTCCTCAGACGCCTCCGCAGATCCCGGCCGAGACAGCCTTCCTCAGACGCCTCCGCAGATCCTGCCCGAGACAGACTTCTTCAGACGCCTCCGCAGATCCCTCCCGAGACAGCCTTACTCAGACGCCTACGCAGATCCCGTCCGAGACAGCCTTACTCAGACGCCTCCGCAGATCCCACCCGAGACAGCCTTCCTCAGACGCCTCCGCAGATCCCGCTTGAGACAGCCTTACTCAGATGCCTCCGCAGATCCCGCCCGAGACACGCCTTACTCAGACATCACCGCAGATCCCAGATGCCTCCGCAGATCCCGCCCGAGACAGCCTTCCTCAGACGCCTCCCCAGATCCCGCCCGAGACAGCCTTCCTCAGACGCCTCCGCAGATCCCGCCCGAGACAGCCTTCCTCAGACGCCTCCACAGATCCCACCCGAGACAGCCTTCCTCAGACGCCTTCGCAGATCCCGCCCGAGAGAGCCTTCCTAAGACGCCTCCGCAGATCCCGCCCGAGACAGCCTTCCTCAGACGCCTCCGCAGATCCCGCCCGAGACAGGCTTCCTCAGACGCCTCCGCAGATCCCGCCCGAGACAGCCTTCCTCAGACGCCTCCGCAGATCCCGCCCGAGACAGCCTTCCTCAGACGCCTCCGCACATCCCGCCCGAGACAGCCTTACTCAGACGCCTCCGCAGATCCCGTCCGAGACAGCCTTACTCAGACGCCTCCGCAGATCCCGTCCGAGACAGCCTTACTCAGACGCCTCCGCAGATCCCGTCCGAGACAGCCTTACTCAGACGCCTCCGCAGATCCCGCCCGAGACAGCCTTCCTCAGACGCCTCCGCAGATCCCGCCCGAGACAGCCTTCCTCAGACGCCTTCGCAGATCCCGCCCCAGACAGCCTTCCTCAGACGCCTCCGCAGATCCCGCCCGAGACAGCCTTCCTCAGACGCCACCACAGATCCCGCCCGAGACAGCCTTCCTCAGACGCCTCCGCAGATCCCGCTTGAGACAGCCTTACTCAGATGCCTCCGCAGATCCCGCACGAGACACGCCTTACTCAGACATCTCCGCAGATCCCAGATGCCTCCGCAGATCCCGCCCGAGACAGCCATCCTCAGACGCCTCCGCAGATCCCGCCCGAGACAGCCTCCCTCAGACGCCTCTGCAGAATCCGCCCGAGAATGCCTTCCTCAGACGCCTCCGCAGATCCCGCCCGAGACAGCCTTCCTCAGACGCCTCCGCAGATCCCGCCGAGACAGCCTTCCTCAGACGCCTCCGCAGATCCCGCCCGAGACAGCCTTCCTCAGACGCCTCCGCAGATCCCGCCCGAAAAAGCCTTCCTCAGACGCCTCCGAAGATCCCGCCCGAGACAGCCTTCCTCAGACGCCTCCGCAGATCCCGCCCGAAAAAGCCTTCCTCAGACGCCTCCGAAGATCCCGCCCGAGACAGCCTTCCTCAGACGCCTCCCCAGATCCCGCCCGAGACAGCCTTCCTCAGACGCCTCCGCAGATCCCGCCCGAGACAGCCTTCCTCAGACGCCTCCGCAGATGCCGCCCGAGACAGCCTTCCTCAGACGCCTCCGAAGATCCCGCCCGAGACAGCCTTCCTCAGACGCCTCCGCAGATCCCGCCCGAGACAGCCTTCCTCAGACGCCTCCGCAGATCCCGCCCGAGACAGCCTTCCTCAGACAACTCTGCAGATCCCGCCCGAGAAAGCCTTCCTCAGACGCCTCCGAAGATCTCGCCCGAGACAGCCTTCCTCAGACGCCTCCGCAGATCCCGCCAGAGACAGCCTTCCTCATACGCCTCCGCAGATCCCGCCCGAGACAGCTTTCCTCAGACGCCTCCGCCGATCCCGCCCGAGACAGCCTTCCTCAGACGCCTCCGCAGATCCCGCCCGAGACAGCCTTCCTCAGACGCCTCCGCAGATCCCGCCTGAGACAGCCTTCCTCAGACAACTCTGCAGATCCCGCCCGAGAAAGCCTTCCTCAGACGCCTCCGAAGATCTCGCCCGAGACAGCCTTCCTCAGACGCCTCCGCAGATCCCGCCAGAGACAGCCTTCCTCATACGCCTCCGCCGATCCCGCCCGAGACAGCCTTCCTCAGACGCCTCCGCAGATCCCGCCCGAGACAGCCTTCCTCAGACAACTCTGCAGATCCCGCCCGAGAAAGCCTTCCTCAGACGCCTCCGAAGATCTCGCCCGAGACAGCCTTCCTCAGACGCCTCCGCAGATCCCGCCCGAGACAGCCTTCCTCAGACGCCTCCGCCGATCCCGCCCGAGACAGCCTTCCTCAGACGCCTCCGCAGATGCCGCCCGAGACAGCCTTCCTCAGACGCCTCCGCAGATCCCGCCCGAGACAGCCTTCCTCAGACGCCTCTGCAGAATCCGCCCGAGAATGCCTTCCTCAGACGCCTCCGCAGATCCCGCCCGAGACAGCCTTCCTCAGACGCCTCCGCAGATCCCGCCGAGACAGCCTTCCTCAGACGCCTCCGCAGATCCCGCCCGAGACAGCCTTCCTCAGACGCCTCCGCAGATCCCGCCCGAAAAAGCCTTCCTCAGACGCCTCCGAAGATCCCGCCCGAGACAGCCTTCCTCAGACGCCTCCGCAGATCCCACCAGAGACAGCCTTCCTCATACGCCTCCGCAGATCCCGCCCGAGACAGCCTTCCTCAGACGCCTCCGCCGATCCCGCCCGAGACAGCCTTCCTCAGACAACTCTGCAGATCCCGCCCGAGACAGCCTTCCTCAGACGCCTCCGCAGATGCCGCCCGAGACAGCCTTCCTCAGACGCCTCCGAAGATCCCGCCCGAGACAGCCTTCCTCAGACGCCTCCGCAGATCCCGCCCGAGACAGCCTTCCTCAGACGCCTCCGCAGATCCCGCCCGAGACAGCCTTCCTCAGACAACTCTGCAGATCCCGCCCGAGAAAGCCTTCCTCAGACGCCTCCGAAGATCTCGCCCGAGACAGCCTTCCTCAGACGCCTCCGCAGATCCCGCCAGAGACAGCCTTCCTCATACGCCTCCGCAGATCCCGCCCGAGACAGCCTTCCTCAGACGCCTCCGCCGATCCCGCCCGAGACAGCCTTCCTCAGACGCCTCCCCAGATCCCGCCCGAGACAGCCTTCCTCAGACGCCTCCGCAGATCCCGCCCGAGACAACCTTCCTCAGACGCCTCCGCAGATCCCGCCCGAGAATGCCTTCCTCAGACGCCTCCGCAGATCCCGCCCGAGACAGCCTTCCTCAGACGCCTCCGCAGATCCCGCCCGAGACAGCCTTCCTCAGACGCCTCCGCAGATCCCGCCCGAGACAGCCTTCCTCAGACGCCTCCGAAGATCCCGCCCGAGACAGCCTTCCTCAGACGCCTCCGCAGATCCCGCCCGAGACAGCCTTCCTCAGACGCCTCCGCAGATCCCGCCCGAGACAGCCTTCCTCAGACGCCTCCGCAGATCCCGCCCGAGACAGCCTTCCTCAGACGCCTCCGCACATCCCGCCCGAGACAGCCTTACTCAGACGCCTCCGCAGATCCCGTCCGAGACAGCCTTACTCAGACGCCTCCGCAGATCCCGTCCGAGACAGCCTTACTCAGACGCCTCCGCAGATCCCGCCCGAGACAGCCTTCCTCAGACGCCTCCGCAGATCCCGCCCGAGACAGCCTTCCTCAGACGCCTCCGCAGATCCCGCCCGAGACAGCCTTCCTCAGACGCCTCCGCAGATCCCGCCCGAGACAGCCTTCCTCAGACGCCTCCGCAGATCCCGCCCGGGACAGCCCTCCTCAGACGCCTCCGCAGATCCCGCCCGAGACAGCCTTCCTCAGACGCCTCCGCAGATCCCGCCCGAGACAGCCTTCCTCAGACGCCTTCGCAGATCCCGCCCCAGACAGCCTTCCTCAGACGCCTCCGCAGATCCCGCCCGAGACAGCCTTCCTCAGACGCCACCACAGATCCCGCCCGAGACAGCCATCCTCAGACGCCTCCGCAGATCCCGCTTGAGACAGCCTTACTCAGATGCCTCCGCAGATCCCGCACGAGACACGCCTTACTCAGACATCTCCGCAGATCCCAGATGCCTCCGCAGATCCCGCCCGAGACAGCCATCCTCAGACGCCTCCGCAGATCCCGCCCGAGACAGCCTTCCTCAGACGCCTCTGCAGAATCCGCCCGAGAATGCCTTCCTCAGACGCCTCCGCAGATCCCGCCCGAGACAGCCTTCCTCAGACGCCTCCGCAGATCCCGCCGAGACAGCCTTCCTCAGACGCCTCCGCAGATCCCACCTGAGAGAGCCTTCCTAAGACGCCTCCGCAGATCCCGCCCGAGACAGGCTTCCTCAGACGCCTCCGCAGATCCCGCCCGAGACAGGCTTCCTCAGACGCCTCGCAGATCCCGCCCGAGACAGCCTTCCTCAGACGCCTCCGCAGATCCCGCCCGAGAAAGCCTTCCTCAGACGCCTCTGCAGATCCCGCCCGAGAAAGCCTTCTTCAGACGCCTCCGAAGATCCCGCCCGAGACAGCCTTCCTCAGACGCCTCCGCAGATCCCGCCCGAGACAGCCTTCCTCAGACGCCTCCCCAGATCCCGCCCGAGACAGCCTTCCTCAGACGCCTCCGCAGATCCCGCCCGAGACAGCCTTCCTCAGACGCCTCCGCAGATCCCACCCGAGACAGCCTTCCTCAGACGCCTTCGCAGATCCCGCCCGAGAGAGCCTTCCTAAGACGCCTCCGCAGATCCCGCCCGAGACAGCCTTCCTCAGACGCCTCGCAGATCCCGCCCGAGACAGCCTTCCTCAGACGCCTCCGCAGATCCCGCCCGAGACAGCCTTCCTCAGACGCCTCTGCAAATCCCGCCCGAGAAAGCCTTCCTCAGACGCCTCCGAAGATCGCGCCCGAGACAGCCTTCCTCAGACGCCTCCGCAGATCCCGCCAGAGACAGCCTTCCTCATACGCCTCCCCAGATCCCGCCCGAGACAGCCTTCCTCAGACGCCTCCCCAGATCCCGCCCGAGACAGCCTTCCTCAGACGCCTCCGCAGATCCCGCCCGAGACAGCCTTCCTCAGACGCCTCCGCAGATCCCACCCGAGACAGCCTTCCTCAGACGCCTTCGCAGATCCCGCCCGAGAGAGCCTTCCTAAGACGCCTCCGCAGATCCCGCCCGAGACAGCCTTCCTCAGACGCCTCGCAGATCCCGCCCGAGACAGCCTTCCTCAGACGCCTCCGCAGATCCCGCCCGAGACAGCCTTCCTCAGACGCCTCTGCAGAATCCGCCCGAGAATGCCTTCCTCAGACGCCTCCGCAGATCCCGCCCGAGACAGCCTTCCTCAGACGCCTCCGCAGATCCCGCCGAGACAGCCTTCCTCAGACGCCTCCGCAGATCCCACCTGAGAGAGCCTTCCTAAGACGCCTCCGCAGATCCCGCCCGAGACAGGCTTCCTCAGACGCCTCCGCAGATCCCACCCGAGACAGGCTTCCTCAGACGCCTCGCAGATCCCGCCCGAGACAGCCTTCCTCAGACGCCTCGCAGATCCCGCCCGAGACAGCCTTCCTCAGACGCCTCCGCAGATCCCGCCCGAGACAGCCTTCCTCAGACGCCTCTGCAAATCCCGCCCGAGAAAGCCTTCCTCAGACGCCTCCGAAGATCGCGCCCGAGACAGCCTTCCTCAGACGCCTCCGCAGATCCCGCCAGAGACAGCCTTCCTCATACGCCTCCCCAGATCCCGCCCGAGACAGCCTTCCTCAGACGCCTCCCCAGATCCCGCCCGAGACAGCCTTCCTCAGACGCCTCCGCAGATCCCGCCCGAGACAGCCTTCCTCAGACGCCTCCGCAGATCCCGCCCGAGACAGCCTTCCTCAGACGCCTCCGCAGATCCCACCCGAGACAGCCTTCCTCAGACGCCTTCGCAGATCCCGCCCGAGAGAGCCTTCCTAAGACGCCTCCGCAGATCCCGCCCGAGACAGCCTTCCTCAGACGCCTCGCAGATCCCGCCCGAGACAGCCTTCCTCAGACGCCTCCGCAGATCCCGCCCGAGACAGCCTTCCTCAGACGCCTCTGCAAATCCCGCCCGAGAAAGCCTTCCTCAGACGCCTCCGAAGATCGCGCCCGAGACAGCCTTCCTCAGACGCCTCCGCAGATCCCGCCAGAGACAGCCTTCCTCATACGCCTCCCCAGATCCCGCCCGAGACAGCCTTCCTCAGACGCCTCCGCAGATCCCGCCCGAGACAGCCTTCCTCAGACGCCTATGCCTCCACAGATCCCGCCCGAGAATGCCTTCCTCAGACGCCTCCGCAGATCCCGCCCTAGACAGCCTTCCTCAGACGCCTCCGCAGATCCCGCCCGAGACAGCCTTCCTCAGACGCCTCCGCAGATCCCGCCCGAGACAGCCTTCCTCAGACGCCTCCGCAGATCCCGCCCGAGACAGCCTTCCTCAGACGCCTCCGCAGATCCCGCCGAGACAGCCTTACTCAGACGCTTCCGCAGATCCCGTCCGAGACAGCCTTACTCAGACGCCTCCGCAGATCCCGCCCGAGACAGCCTTCCTCAGACGCCTCCGCAGATCCCGCCCGAGACAGCCTTCCTCAGACGCCTCCGCAGATCCCGCCCGAGACAGCCTTCCTCAGACGCCTCCGCAGATCCCGCCCGAGACAGCCTTCCTCAGACGTCTCCGCAGATCCCGCCCGAGACAGCCCTCCTCAGACGCCTCCGCAGATCCCGCCCGAGACAGCCTTCCTCAGACGCCTCCGCAGATCCCACCCGAGACAGCCTTCCTCAGACGCCTTCGCAGATCCCGCCCCAGACAGCCTTCCTCAGACGCCTCCGCAGATCCCGCCCGAGACAGCCTTCCTCAGACGCCACCACAGATCCCGCCCGAGACAGCCTTCCTCAGACGCCTCCGCAGATCCCGCTTGAGACAGCCTTACTCAGATGCCTCCGCAGATCCCGCACGAGACACGCCTTACTCAGACATCTCCGCAGATCCCAGATGCCTCCGCAGATCCCGCCCGAGACAGCCATCCTCAGACGCCTCCGCAGATCCCGCCCGAGACAGTCTTCCTCAGACGCCTCTGCAGAATCCGCCCGAGAATGCCTTCCTCAGACGCCTCCGCAGATCCCGCCCGAGACAGCCTTCCTCAGACGCCTCCGCAGATCCCGCCGAGACAGCCTTCCTCAGACGCCTCCGCAGATCCCGCCCGAGACAGCCTTCCTCAGACGCCTCCGCAGATCCCGCCCGAAAAAGCCTTCCTCAGACGCCTCCGAAGATCCCGCCCGAGACAGCCTTCCTCAGACGCCTCCGCAGATCCCGCCAGAGACAGCCTTCCTCATACGCCTCCGCAGATCCCGCCCGAGACAGCCTTCCTCAGACGCCTCCGCCGATCCCGCCCGAGACAGCCTTCCTCAGACGCCTCCCCAGATCCCGACCGAGACAGCCTTCCTCAGACGCCTCCGCAGATCCCGCCCGAGACAGCCTTCCTCAGACGCCTCCGCAGATGCCGCCCGAGACAGCCTTCCTCAGACGCCTCCGAAGATATCGCCCGAGACAGCCTTCCTCAGACGCCTCCGCAGATCCCGCCCGAGACAGCCTTCCTCAGACGCCTCCGCCGATCCCGCCCGAGACAGCCTTCCTCAGACGCCTCCGCAGATCCCGCCCGAGACAGCCTTCCTCAGACGCCTCCGCAGATCCCGCCCGAGACAGCCTTCCTCAGACAACTCTGCAGATCCCGCCCGAGAAAGCCTTCCTCAGACGCCTCCGAAGATCTCGCCCGAGACAGCCTTCCTCAGACGCCTCCGCAGATCCCGCCAGAGACAGCCTTCCTCATACGCCTCCGCAGATCCCGCCCGAGACAGCCTTCCTCAGACGCCTCCGCCGATCCCGCCCGAGACAGCCTTCCTCAGACGCCTCCGCAGATGCCGCCCGAGACAGCCTTCCTCAGACGCCTCCGCAGATCCCGCCCGAGACAGCCTTCCTCAGACGCCTCCGCAGAATCCGCCCGAGAATGCCTTCCTCAGACGCCTCCGCAGATCCCGCCCGAGACAGCCTTCCTCAGACGCCTCCGCAGATCCCGCCGAGACAGCCTTCCTCAGACGCCTCCGCAGATCCCGCCCGAGACAGCCTTCCTCAGACGCCTCCGCAGATCCCGCCCGAAAAAGCCTTCCTCAGACGCCTCCGAAGATCCCGCCCGAGACAGCCTTCCTCAGACGCCTCCGCAGATCCCACCAGAGACAGCCTTCCTCATACGCCTCCGCAGATCCCGCCCGAGACAGCCTTCCTCAGACACCTCCGCCGATCCCGCCCGAGACAGCCTTCCTCAGACGCCTCCCCAGATCCCGCCCGAGACAGCCTTCCTCAGACGCCTCCGCAGATCCCGCCCGAGACAGCCTTCCTCAGACGCCTCCGCAGATGCCGCCCGAGACAGCCTTCCTCAGACGCCTCCGAAGATCCCGCCCGAGACAGCCTTCCTCAGACGCCTCCGCAGAATCCGCCCGAGAATGCCTTCCTCAGACGCCTCCGCAGATCCCGCCCGAAACAGCCTTCCTCAGACGCCTCCGCAGATCCCGCCGAGACAGCCTTCCTCAGACGCCTCCGCAGATCCCGCCCGAGAGAGCCTTCCTAAGACGCCTCCGCAGATCCCGCCCGAGACAGGCTTCCTCAGACGCCTCCGCAGATCCCGCCCGAGACAGGCTTCCTCAGACGCCTCGCAGATCCCGCCCGAGACAGCCTTCCTCAGATGCCTCTGCAGATCCCGCCCGAGACAGCCTTTCTCAGACACCTCCGCAGATCCCGCCCGAGAAAGCCTTCCTCAGACACCTCCGCAGATCCCGCCCGAGAAAGCCTTCCTCAGTCGCCTCCGAAGATCCCGCCCGAGACAGCCTTCCTCAGACGCCTCCGCAGATCCCGCCCGAGACAGCCTTCCTCAGACGCCTCCACAGATCCCGCCCGAGAGAGCCTTCCTAAGACGCCTCCGCAGATCCCGCCCGAGACAGCCTTCCTCAGACGCCTCCGCAGATCCCGCCCGAGACAGGCTTCCTCAGACGCCTCGCAGATCCCGCCCGAGACAGCCTTCCTCAGACGCCTCCGCAGATCCCGCCCGAGACAGCCTTCCTCAGACGCCTCTGTAGATCCCGCCCGAGAAAGCCTTCCTCAGACGCCTCCGAAGATCCCGCCCGAGACAGCCTTCCTCAGACGCCTTCGCAGATCCCGCCAGAGACAGCCTTCCTCAGACGCCTCCGCAGATCCCGCCAGAGACAGCCTTCCTCAGACGCCTCCGCCGATCCCGCCCGAGAAAGCCTTCCTCAGACGCCTCCCCAGATCCCGCCCGAGACAGCCTTCCTCAGACGCCTCCGCAGATCCCGCCCGAGACAGCCTTCCTCAGACGCCTCCGCAGATCCCGCCCGAGACAACCTTCCTCAGACGCCTCCGCAGATCCCGGCCGAGACAGCCTTCCTCAGACGCCTCCGCAGATCCTGCCCGAGACAGACTTCTTCAGACGCCTCCGCAGATCCCTCCCGAGACAGCCTTACTCAGACGCCTACGCAGATCCCGTCCGAGACAGCCTTACTCAGACGCCTCCGCAGATCCCACCCGAGACAGCCTTCCTCAGACGCCTCCGCAGATCCCGCTTGAGACAGCCTTACTCAGATGCCTCCGCAGATCCCGCCCGAGACACGCCTTACTCAGACATCACCGCAGATCCCAGATGCCTCCGCAGATCCCGCCCGAGACAGCCTTCCTCAGACGCCTCCCCAGATCCCGCCCGAGACAGCCTTCCTCAGACGCCTCCGCAGATCCCGCCTGAGACAGCCTTCCTCAGACGCCTCCACAGATCCCACCCGAGACAGCCTTCCTCAGACGCCTTCGCAGATCCCGCCCGAGAGAGCCTTCCTAAGACGCCTCCGCAGATCCCGCCCGAGACAGCCTTCCTCAGACGCCTCCGCAGATCCCGCCCGAGACAGGCTTCCTCAGACGCCTCCGCAGATCCCGCCCGAGACAGCCTTCCTCAGACGCCTCCGCAGATCCCGCCCGAGACAGCCTTCCTCAGACGCCTCCGCACATCCCGCCCGAGACAGCCTTACTCAGACGCCTCCGCAGATCCCGTCCGAGACAGCCTTACTCAGACGCCTCCGCAGATCCCGTCCGAGACAGCCTTACTCAGACGCCTCCGCAGATCCCGTCCGAGACAGCCTTACTCAGACGCCTCCGCAGATCCCGCCCGAGACAGCCTTCCTCAGACGCCTCCGCAGATACCGCCCGAGACAGCCTTACTCAGACGCCTCCGCAGATCCCGCCTGAGACAGCCTTCCTCAGACGCCTCCCCAGATCCCACCCGAGACAGCCTTCCTCAGACGCCTCCGCAGATCCCGCCCGAGAATGCCTTCCTCAGACGCCTCCGCAGATCCCGCCCGAGACAGCCTTCCTCAGACGCCTCCGCAGATCCCGCCCGAGACAGCCCTCCTCAGACGCCTCCGCAAATCCCGCCCATGACAGCCTTCCTCAGACGCCTCCGCAGATCCCGCCCGAGAGAGCCTTCCTAAGACGCCTCCGCAGATCCCGCCCGAGACAGGCTTCCTCAGACGCCTCCGTAGATCCCGCCCGAGACAGGCTTCCTCAGACGCCTCGCAGATCCCGCCCGAGAATGCCTTCCTCAGACGCCTCCGCAGATCCCGCCCGAGACAGCCTTCCTTAGACGCCTCTGCAGATCCCGCCCGAGACAGCCTTCCTCAGACGCCTCCGAAGATCCCGCCCGAGACAGCCTTCCTCAGACGCCTCCGCAGATCCCGCCCGAGACAGCCTTCCTCAGACGCCTCCCCAGATACCGCCCGAGACAGCCTTACTCAGATGCCTCCGCAGGTCCCGCCCGAGACACGCCTTACTCAGACATCTCCGCAGATCCCAGACGCCTCCCCAGATCCCGCCCGAGACAGCCTTCCTCAGACGCCTCTGCAGATCCCGCCCGAGAGAGCCTTCCTAAGACGCCTCCGTAGATCCTGCCCGAGACAGCCTTCCTCAGACGCCTCCGCAGATCCCGCCCGAGACAGGCTTCCTCAGACGCCTCGCAGATCCCGCCCGAGACAGCCTTCCTCAGACGCCTCCGCAGATCCCGCCCGAGACAGCCTTCCTCAGACGCCTCTGCAGATCCCGCCCGAGAAAGCCTTCCTCAGACGCCTCCGAAGATCCCGCCCGAGACAGCCTTCCTCAGACGCCTCCGCAGATCCCGCCAGAGACAGCCTTCCTCATACGCCTCTGCAGATCCCGCCCGAGACAGCCTTCCTCAGACGCCTCCGCCGATCCCGCCCGAGACAGCCTTCCTCAGACGCCTCCCCAGATCCCGCCCGAGACAGCCTTCCTCAGACGCCTCCGCAGATCCCGCCCGAGACAGCCTTCCTCAGACGCCTCCGCAGATCCCGCCCGAGAATGCCTTCTTCAGACGCCTCCGCAGATCCCGCCCGAGACAGCCTTCCTCAGACGCCTCCGCAGATCCCGCCCGAGACAGCCTTACTCAGACGCCTCCGCAGATCCCGCCCGAGACAGCCTTCCTCAAACGCCTCCGCAGATCCCGTCCGAGACAGCCTTACTCAGACGCTTCTGCAGATCCCGCCCGAGACAGCCTTCCTCAGACGCCTCCGCAGATCCCGCCCGAGACAGCCTTCCTCAGACGCCTCCGCAGATCCCGCCCCAGACAGCCTTCCTCAGACGCCACCACAGATCTCGCCCGAGACAGCCTTCCTCAGACGCCTCCGCAGATCCCGCTTGAGACAGCCTTACTCAGATGCCTCCGCAGGTCCTGCCCGAGACACGCCTTACTCAGACATCTCCGCAGATCCCAGATGCCTCCGCAGATCCCGCCCGAGACAGCCTTCCTCAGACGCCTCCCCAGATCCCGCCCGAGACAGCCTTCCTCAGACGCCTCCGCAGATCCCGCCCGAGACAGCCTTCCTCAGACGCCTCCGCAGATCCCGCCCGAGACAGCCTTACTCAGACGTCTCCGCAGATCCCGTCCGAGACAGCCTTACTCAGACGCCTCCGCAGATCCCGTCCGAGACAGCCTTACTCAGACGCCTCCGCAGATCCCGCCCGAGACAGCCTTCCTCAGACGCCTCCGCAGATCCCGCCCGAGACAGCCTTCCTCAGACGCCTCCGAAGATCCCGCCCGAGACAGCCTTCCTCAGACGCCTCCGCAGATCCCGCCCGAGACAGCCTTCCTCAGACGCCTCCGCAGATCCCGCCCGAGACAGCCTTCCTCAGACGCCTCCGCAGATCCCGCCCGAGACAGCCTTCCTCAGAAGCCTCCGCAGATCCCGCCCGAGACAGCCCTTCTCAGACGCCTCCGCAGATCCCGCCCGAGATAGCCCTACTCAGATGCCTCCGCAGATCCCAGACACTTCCGCAGATCCCGCCCGAGACAGCCTTCCTCAGACGCCTCCGCAGATCCCGCCCGAGACAGCCTTCCTCAGACGCCTCCGCAGATCCCGCCCGAGACAGCCTTCCTCAGACGCCTCCGCAGATCCCGCCCGAGACAGCCCTTCTCAGACGCCTCCGCAGATCCCGCCCGAGACAGCCTTCCTCAGACGCCTCCGCAGATCCCACCCGAGACAGCCTTCCTCAGACGCCTCTGCAGATCCTGACCGAGACAGACTTCCTCAGACGCCTCCGCAGAACCCGCCCGAGAATGCCTTCCTCAGACGCCTCCGCAGATCCCGCCGAGACAGCCTTCCTCAGACGCCTCCGCAGATCCCGCCCGAGACAGCCTTCCTCAGACGCCTCCGCAGATCCCGCCCGAGACAGCCTTCCTCAGACGCCTCCGCAGATTCCGCCCGAGAATGCCTTCCTCAGACGCCTCCGCAGATCCCGCCCGAGACAGCCTTCCTCAGACGCCTCCGCAGAATCCGCCCGAGACAGCCCTACTCAGACGCCTCCACAGATTCCAGACACTTCCGCAGATCCCTCCCAAGACAGCCTTACTCAGACGCCTCCGCAGATCCCGCCTGAGACAGCCTTCCTCAGACGCCTCCGCAGATCTCGCCCGAGACAGCCTTCTTCAGACGCCTCCGCAGATCCCGCCCGAGAATGCCTTCCTCAGACGCCTCCGCAGATCCCGCCCGAGACAGCCTTCCTCAGACGCCTCCGCAGATCCCGCCCGAGACAGCCTTCCTCAGACGCCTCCGCAGATCCCGCCCGAGACAGCCTTCCTCAGACGCATCCGCAGATCCCGCCCGAGACAGCCTTCCCCTCAGACGCCTCCGCAGATCCCGCCGAGACAGCCTTCCTCAGACGCCTCCGCAGATCCCGCCCGAGAGAGCCTTCCTAAGACGCCTCCGCAGATCCCGCCCGAGACAGCCTTCCTCAGACGCCTCCGCAGATCCCGCCCGAGACAGGCGTCCTCAGACGCCTCGCAGATCCCGCCCGAGACAGCCTTCCTCAGACGCCTCCGCAGATCCCGCCCGAGACAGCCTTCCTCAGACGCCTCCGCAGATCCCGCCCGAGAATGCCTTCCTCAGACGCCTCCGAAGATCCCGCCCGAGACAGCCTTCCTCAGACGCCTCCGCAGATCCCGCCAGAGACAGCCTTCCTCATTCGCCTCCGCAGATCCCGCCCGAGACAGCCTTCCTCAGACGCCTCCGCCGATCCCGCCCGAGACAGCCTTCCTCAGACGCCTCCCCAGATCCCGCCCGAGACAGCCTTCCTCAGACGCCTCCGCAGATTCCGCCCGAGACAGCCATCCTCAGACGCCTCTGCAGATCCTGCCCGAGACAGCCTTCCTCAGACGCCTCTGCAGATCCCGCCCGAGAATGCCTTCCTCAGACGCCTCCGCAGATCCCGCCCGAGACAGCCTTCCTCAGACGCCTCCGAAGATCCCGCCCGAGACAGCCTTCCTCAGACGCCTCCGCAGATCCCGCCCGAGACAGCCTTCCTCAGACGCCTCCGCAGATCCCGGCCGAGACAGCCTTCCTCAGACGCTTCCGCAGATCCCGCCCGAGACAGCCTTCCTCAGACGCCTCCGCAGATCCCGCCCGAGACAGCTTTACTCAGACGCCTCCGCAGATCCCGCCCGAGACAGCCTTACTCAGACGCCTCCGCAGATCCCGCCCGAGACAGCCTTCCTCAGACGCCTCCGCAGATCCCGCCCGAGACAGCCTTCCTCAGACGCCTCCGCAGATCCCGCCCGAGACAGCCTTCCTCAGACGCCTCCGCAGATCCCGCCCGAGACAGCCTTCCTCAGACGCCTCCGCAGATCCCGCCCGAGACAGCCTTCCTCAGACGCCTCCGCAGAATCCGCCCGAGAATGCCTTCCTCAGACGCCTCCGCAGATCCCGCCCGAAACAGATTTCCTCAGACGCCTCCGCAGATCCCGCCGAGACAGCCTTCCTCAGAAGCCTCCGCAGATCCCGCCCGAGAGAGCCTTCCTAAGACGCCTCCGCAGATCCCGCCCGAGACAGGCTTCCTCAGACGCCTCCGCAGATCCCGCCCGAGACAGGCTTCCTCAGACGCCTCGCAGATCCCGCCTGAGACAGCCTTCCTCAGACGCCTCCGCAGATCCCGCCCGAGACAGCCTTTCTCAGAAGCCTCTGCAGATCCCGCCCGAGAAAGCCTTCCTCAGTCGCCTCCGAAGATCCCGCCCGAGACAGCCTTCCTCAGACACCTCCGCAGATCCCGCCCGAGACAGCCTTCCTCAGACGCCTCCACAGATCCCGCCCGAGACAGCCTTCCTCAGACGCCTTCGCAGATCCCGCCCGAGAGAGCCTTCCTAAGACGCCTCTGCAGATCCCGCCCGAGACAGCCTTCCTCAGACGCCTCCGCAGATCCCGCCCGAGACAGGCTTCCTCAGACGCCTCGCAGATCCCGCCCGAGACAGCCTTCCTCAGACGCCTCCGCAGACCCGCCCGAGACAGCCTTCCTCAGAAGACTCTGTAGATCCCGCCCGAGAAAGCCTTCCTCAGACGCCTCCGAAGATCCCGCCCGAGACAGCCTTCCTCAGACGCCTCCGCAGATCCCGCCAGAGACAGCCTTCCTCAGACGCCTCCGCAGATCCCGCCAGAGACAGCCTTTCTCATACGCCTCCGCAGATCCCGCCAGAGACAGCCTTCCTCAGACGCCTCCGCCGATCCCGCCCGAGACAGCCTTCCTCAGACGCCTCCCCAGATCCCGCCCGAGACAGCCTTCCTCAGACGCCTCCGCAGATCCCGCCCGAGACAGCCTTCCTCAGACGCCTCCGCAGATCGCGCCCGAGAATGCCTTCCTCAGACGCCTCCGCAGATCCCGCCCGAGACAGCCTTCCTCAGACGCCTCCGCAGATCCCGCCCGAGACAGCCTTCCTCAGGCGCCTCCGAAGATCCCGCCCGAGACAGCCTTCCTCAGACGCCTCCGCAGATCCCGCCCGAGACAGCCTTCCTCAGACGCCTCCGCAGATCCCGGCCGAGACAGCCTTCCTCAGACGCCTCCGCAGATCCCGCCCGAGACAGACTTCCTCAGACGCCTCCGCAGATCCCGCCCGAGACAGCCTTACTCAGACGCCTACGCAGATCCCGTCCGAGACAGCCTTACTCAGACGCCTCCGCAGATCCCGCCCGAGACAGCCTTCCTCAGACGCCTCCGCAGATCCCGCTTGAGACAGCCTTACTCAGATGCCTCCGCAGATCCCGCCCGAGACACGCCTTACTCAGACATCTCCGCAGATCCCAGATGCCTCCGCAGATCCCGCCCGAGACAGACTTCCTCAGACGCCTCCGCAGATCCCGCCCGAGACACCCTTCCTCAGACTCCTTCGCAGATCCCGCCCGAGACAGCCTTCCTAAGACGCCTCCGCAGATCCCGCCCGAGACAGCCTTCCTCAGACGCCTCCGCAGATCCCGCCCGAGACAGCCTTCCCCTCAGACGCCTCCGCAGATCCCACCGAGACAGCCTTCCTCAGACGCCTCCGCAGATCCCGCCCGAGAGAGCCTTCCTAAGACGCCTCCGCAGATCCCGCCCGAGACAGCCTTCCTCAGACGCCTCCGCAGATCCCGCCCGAGACAGGCTTCCTCAGACGCCTCGCAGATCCCGCCCGAGACAGCCTTCCTCAGACGCCTCCGCAGATCCCGCCCGAGACAGCCTTCCTCAGACGCCTCTGCAGATCCCGCCCGAGAATGCCTTCCTCAGACGCCTCCGAAGATCCCGTCCGAGACAGCCTTCCTCAGACGCCTCCGCAGATCCCGCCAGAGACAGCCTTCCTCATACGCCTCCGCAGATCCCGCCCGAGACAGCCTTCCTCAGACGCCTCCGCCGATCCCGCCCGAGAAAGCCTTCCTCAGACGCCTCCCCAGATCCCGCCCGAGACAGCCTTCCTCAGACGCTTCCACAGATTCCGCCCGAGACAGCCATCCTCAGACGCCTCCGCAGATCCTGCCCGAGACAGCCTTCCTCAGACGCCTCTGCAGATCCCGCCCGAGACAGACTTCCTCAGACGCCTCCGCAGATCCCGCCCGAGACAGCCTTCCTCAGACGCCTCCGCAGATCCCGCCCGAGACAGCCTTCCTCAGACTCCTTCGCAGATCCCGCCCGAGACAGCCTTTCTCAGACGCCTCCACCGATCCCGCCCGAGACAGCCTTCCTCAGACGCCTCCGCAGATCCCGCCCGAGACAGCCTTCCTCAGGCGCCTCCGAAGATCCCGCCCGAGACAGCCTTCCTCAGACGCCTCCGCAGATCCCGCCCGAGACAGCCTTCCTCAGACGCCTCCGCAGATCCCGGCCGAGACAGCCTTCCTCAGACGCCTCCGCAGATCCCGCCCGAGACAGACTTCCTCAGACGCCTCCGCAGATCCCGCCCGAGACAGCCTTACTCAGACGCCTACGCAGATCCCGTCCGAGACAGCATTACTCAGACGCCTCCGCAGATCCCGCCCGAGACAGCCTTCCTCAGATGCCTCCGCAGATCCCGCTTGAGACAGCCTTACTCAGATGCCTCCGCAGATCCCGCCCGAGACACGCCTTACTCAGACATCTCCGCAGATCCCAGATGCCTCCGCAGATCCCAACCGAGACAGACTTCCTCAGACGCCTCCGCAGATTCCGCCCGAGACACCCTTCCTCAGACTCCTTCGCAGATCCCGCCCGAGACAGCCTTCCTAAGACGCCTCCGCAGATCCCGCCCGAGACAGCCTTCCTCAGACGCCTCCGCAGATCCCGCCCGAGACAGCCTTCCCCTCAGACGCCTCCGCAGATCCCACCGAGACAGCCTTCCTCAGACGCCTCCGCAGATCCCGCCCGAGAGAGCCTTCCTAAGACGCCTCCGCAGATCCCGCCCGAGACAGCCTTCCTCAGACGCCTCCGCAGATCCCGCCCGAGACAGGCTTCCTCAGACGCCTCGCAGATCCCGCCCGAGACAGCCTTCCTCAAACGCCTCCGCAGATCCCGCCCGAGACAGCCTTCCTCAGACGCCTCTGCAGATCCCGCCCGAGAATGCCTTCCTCAGACGCCTCCGAAGATCCCGCCCGAGACAGACTTCCTCAGACGCCTCCGCCGATCCCGCCCGAGAAAGCCTTCCTCAGACGCCTCCCCAGATCCCGCCCGAGACAGCCTTCCTCAGACGCCTCCACAGATTCCGCCCGAGACAGCCATCCTCAGACGCCTCCGCAGATCCTGCCCGAGACAGCCTTCCTCAGACGCCTCTGCAGATCCCGCCCGAGACAGACTTCCTCAGACGCCTCCGCAGATCCCGCCCGAGACAGCCTTCCTCAGACGCCTCCGCAGATCCCGCCCGAGACAGCCTTCCTCAGACTCCTTCGCAGATCCCGCCCGAGACAGCCTTTCTCAGACGCCTCCACCGATCCCGCCCGAGACAGCCTTCCTCAGACGCCTCCCCAGATCCCGCCCGAGACAGCCTTCCTCAGATGCCTCCGCAGATCCCGCCCGAGACAGCCTTCCTCAGACGCCTCCGCAGATCCCGCCCGAGACAGCCTTCCTCAGACGCCTCCGCAGATCCCGCCCGAGACAGCCTTCCTCAGACGCCTCCGCAGATCCCGCCCGAGACAGCCTTCCTCAGACGCCTCCGCAGATCTCGCCCGAGACAGCCTTCCTCAGACGCCTCCGAAGATCCCGCCCGAGACAGCCTTCCTCAGACACCTCCGCAGATCCCGGCCGAGACAGCCTTCCTCAGACGCCTCCGCAGATCCCGGCCGAGACAGCCTTCCTCAGACGCTTCCGCAGATCCCGCCCGAGACAGCCTTCCTCAGACGCCTCCGCAGATCCCGCCCGAGACAGCCTTACTCAGACGCCTCCGCAGATCCCGCCCGAGACAGCCTTCCTCAGACGCCTCCGCAGATCCCGCCCGAGACAGCCTTCCTCAGACGCCTCCGCAGATCCCGCCCGAGACAGCCTTACTCAGACGCCTCCGCAGATCCCGCCCGAGACAGCCTTCCTCAGACGCCTCCGCAGATCCCGCCCGAGACAGCCTTCCTCAGACGCCTCCGCAGATCCCGCCCGAGACAGCCTTCCTCAGACGCCTCCGCAGATCCCGCCCGAGACAGCCTTCCTCAGACGCCTCCGCAGATCCCGCCCGAGACAGCCTTCCTCAGACGCCTCCGCAGAATCCGCCCGAGAATGCCTTCCTCAGACGCCTCCGCAGATCCCGCCCGAAACAGCCTTCCTCAGACGCCTCCGCAGATCCCGCCCGAGAGAGCCTTCCTAAGACGCCTCCGCAGATCCCGCCCGAGACAGGCTTCCTCAGACGCCTCCGCAGATCCCGCCCGAGACAAGCTTCCTCAGACGCCTCGCAGATCCCGCCCGAGACAGCCTTCCTCAGATGCCTCTGCAGATCCCGCCCGAGACAGCCTTTCTCAGACACCTCCGCAGATCCCGCCCGAGAAAGCCTTCCTCAGACACCTCCGCAGATCCCGCCCGAGAAAGCCTTCCTCAGTCGCCTCCGAAGATCCCGCCCGAGACAGCCTTCCTCAGACGCCTCCGCAGATCCCGCCCGAGACTGCCTTCCTCAGACGCCTCCACAGATCCCGCCCGAGAGAGCCTTCCTAAGACGCCTCCGCAGATCCCGCCCGAGACAGCCTTCCTCAGACGCCTCCGCAGATCCCGCCCGAGACAGGCTTCCTCAGACGCCTCGCAGATCCCGCCCGAGACAGCCTTCCTCAGACGCCTCCGCAGATCCCGCCCGAGACAGCCTTCCTCAGACGCCTCTGTAGATCCCGCCCGAGAAAGCCTTCCTCAGACGCCTCCGAAGATCCCGCCCGAGACAGCCTTCCTCAGACGCCTTCGCAGATCCCGCCAGAGACAGCCTTCCTCAGACGCCTCCGCAGATCCCGCCAGAGACAGCCTTCCTCAGACGCCTCCGCCGATCCCGCCCGAGAAAGCCTTCCTCAGACGCCTCCCCAGATCCCGCCCGAGACAGCCTTCCTCAGACGCCTCCGCAGATCCCGCCCGAGACAGCCTTCCTCAGACGCCTCCGCAGATCCCGCCCGAGACAACCTTCCTCAGACGCCTCCGCAGATCCCGGCCGAGACAGCCTTCCTCAGACGCCTCCGCAGATCCTGCCCGAGACAGACTTCTTCAGACGCCTCCGCAGATCCCTCCCGAGACAGCCTTACTCAGACGCCTACGCAGATCCCGTCCGAGACAGCCTTACTCAGACGCCTCCGCAGATCCCACCCGAGACAGCCTTCCTCAGACGCCTCCGCAGATCCCGCTTGAGACAGCCTTACTCAGATGCCTCCGCAGATCCCGCCCGAGACACGCCTTACTCAGACATCACCGCAGATCCCAGATGCCTCCGCAGATCCCGCCCGAGACAGCCTTCCTCAGACGCCTCCCCAGATCCCGCCCGAGACAGCCTTCCTCAGACGCCTCCGCAGATCCCGCCCGAGACAGCCTTCCTCAGACGCCTCCACAGATCCCACCCGAGACAGCCTTCCTCAGACGCCTTCGCAGATCCCGCCCGAGAGAGCCTTCCTAAGACGCCTCCGCAGATCCCGCCCGAGACAGCCTTCCTCAGACGCCTCCGCAGATCCCGCCCGAGACAGGCTTCCTCAGACGCCTCCGCAGATCCCGCCCGAGACATGCCTTCCTCAGACGCCTCCGCAGATCCCGCCCGAGACAGCCTTCCTCAGACGCGTCCGCACATCCCGCCCGAGACAGCCTTACTCAGACGCCTCCGCAGATCCCGTCCGAGACAGCCTTACTCAGACGCCTCCGCAGATCCCGTCCGAGACAGCCTTACTCAGACGCCTCCGCAGATCCCGTCCGAGACAGCCTTACTCAGACGCCTCCGCAGATCCCGCCCGAGACAGCCTTCCTCAGACGCCTCCGCAGATCCCGCCCGAGACAGCCTTCCTCAGACGCCTTCGCAGATCCCGCCCCAGACAGCCTTCCTCAGACGCCTCCGCAGATCCCGCCCGAGACAGCCTTCCTCAGACGCCACCACAGATCCCGCCCGAGACAGCCTTCCTCAGACGCCTCCGCAGATCCCGCTTGAGACAGCCTTACTCAGATGCCTCCGCAGATCCCGCACGAGACACGCCTTACTCAGACATCTCCGCAGATCCCAGATGCCTCCGCAGATCCCGCCCGAGACAGCCATCCTCAGACGCCTCCGCAGATCCCGCCCGAGACAGCCTCCCTCAGACGCCTCTGCAGAATCCGCCCGAGAATGCCTTCCTCAGACGCCTCCGCAGATCCCGCCCGAGACAGCCTTCCTCAGACGCCTCCGCAGATCCCGCCGAGACAGCCTTCCTCAGACGCCTCCGCAGATCCCGCCCGAGACAGCCTTCCTCAGACGCCTCCGCAGATCCCGCCCGAAAAAGCCTTCCTCAGACGCCTCCGAAGATCCCGCCCGAGACAGCCTTCCTCAGACGCCTCCGCAGATCCCGCCCGAAAAAGCCTTCCTCAGACGCCTCCGAAGATCCCGCCCGAGACAGCCTTCCTCAGACGCCTCCCCAGATCCCGCCCGAGACAGCCTTCCTCAGACGCCTCCGCAGATCCCGCCCGAGACAGCCTTCCTCAGACGCCTCCGCAGATGCCGCCCGAGACAGCCTTCCTCAGACGCCTCCGAAGATCCCGCCCGAGACAGCCTTCCTCAGACGCCTCCGCAGATCCCGCCCGAGACAGCCTTCCTCAGACGCCTCCGCAGATCCCGCCCGAGACAGCCTTCCTCAGACAACTCTGCAGATCCCGCCCGAGAAAGCCTTCCTCAGACGCCTCCGAAGATCTCGCCCGAGACAGCCTTCCTCAGACGCCTCCGCAGATCCCGCCAGAGACAGCCTTCCTCATACGCCTCCGCAGATCCCGCCCGAGACAGCTTTCCTCAGACGCCTCCGCCGATCCCGCCCGAGACAGCCTTCCTCAGACGCCTCCGCAGATCCCGCCCGAGACAGCCTTCCTCAGACGCCTCCGCAGATCCCGCCCGAGACAGCCTTCCTCAGACAACTCTGCAGATCCCGCCCGAGAAAGCCTTCCTCAGACGCCTCCGACTCCGAAGATCTCGCCCGAGACAGCCTTCCTCAGACGCCTCCGCAGATCCCGCCAGAGACAGCCTTCCTCATACGCCTCCGCCGATCCCGCCCCGAGACAGCCTTCCTCAGACGCCTCCGCAGATCCCGCCGAGACAGCCTTCCTCAGACAACTCTGCAGATCCCGCCCGAGAAAGCCTTCCTCAGACGCCTCCGAAGATCTCGCCCGAGACAGCCTTCCTCAGACGCCCTCCGCAGATCCCGCCCGAGACAGCCTTCCTCAGACGCCTCCGCCGATCCCGCCCGAGACAGCCTTCCTCAGACGCCTCCGCAGATGCCGCCCGAGACAGCCTTCCTCAGACGCCTCCGCAGATCCGCCCGAGACAGCCTTCCTCAGACGCCTCTGCAGAATCCGCCCGAGAATGCCTTCCTCAGACGCCTCCGCAGATCCCGCCGAGACAGCCTTCCTCAGACGCCTCCGCAGATCCCGCCGAGACAGCCTTCCTCAGACGCCTCCGCAGATCCCGCCCGAGACAGCCTTCCTCAGACGCCTCCGCAGATCCCGCCCGAAAAAGCCTTCCTCAGACGCCTCCGAAGATCCCGCCCGAGACAGCCTTCCTCAGACGCCTCCGCAGATCCACCAGAGACAGCCTTCCTCATACGCCTCCGCAGATCCCGCCCGAGACAGCCTTCCTCAGACGCCTCCGCCGATCCCGCCCGAGACAGCCTTCCTCAGACAACTCTGCAGATCCCAGCCCGAGACAGCCTTCCTCAGACGCCTCCGCAGATGCCGCCCGAGACAGCCTTCCTCAGACGCCTCCGAAGATCCCGCCCGAGACAGCCTTCCTCAGACGCCTCCGCAGATCCCGCCCGAGACAGCCTTCCTCAGACGCCTCCGCAGATCCCGGCCCGAGACAGCCTTCCTCAGACAACTCTGCAGATCCCGCCCGAGAAAGCCTTCCTCAGACGCCTCCGAAGATCTCGCCCGAGACAGCCTTCCTCCAGACGCCTCCGCAGATCCCGCCAGAGACAGCCTTCCTCATACGCCTCCGCAGATCCCGCCCGAGACAGCCTTCCTCAGACGCCTCCGCCGATCCCGCCCGAGACAGCCTTCCTCAGACGCCTCCCCAGATCCCGCCCGAGACAGCCTTCCTCAGACGCCTCCGCAGATCCCGCCCGAGACAACCTTCCTCAGACGCCTCCGCAGATCCCGCCCGAGAATGCCTTCCTCAGACGCCTCCGCAGATCCCGCCCGAGACAGCCTTCCTCAGACGCCTCCCGCAGATCCCGCCGAGACAGCCTTCCTCAGACGCCTCCGCAGATCCCGCCCGAGACAGCCTTCCTCAGACGCCTCCGAAGATCCCGCCCGAGACAGCCTTCCTCAGACGCCTCCGCAGATCCCGCCCGAGACAGCCTTCCTCAGACGCCTCCTCGCAGATCCCGGCCCGAGACAGCCTTCCTCAGACGCCTCCGGCAGATCCCGCCCGAGACAGCCTTCCTCAGACGCCTCCGCACATCCCGCCGAGGACAGCCTTACTCAGACGCCTCCGCAGATCCCGTCCGAGACAGCCTTACTCAGACGCCTCCGCAGATTCCCGTCCGAGACAGCCTTACTCAGACGCCTCCGCAGATCCCGCCCGAGACAGCCTTCCTCAGACGCCTCCGCAGATCCCGCCCGAGACAGCCTTCCTCAGACGCCTCCGCAGATCCCGCCCGAGACAGCCTTCCTCAGACGCCTCCGCAGATCCCGCCCGAGACAGCCTTCTCAGACGCCTCCGCAGATCCCGCCCGGGACAGCCCTCCTCAGACGCCTCCGCAGATCCCGCCCGAGACAGCCTTCCTCAGACGCCTCCGCAGATCCCGCCCGAGACAGCCTTCCTCAGACGCCTTCGCAGATCCCGCCCCAGACAGCCTTCCTCAGACGCCTCCGCAGATCCCGCCCGAGACAGCCTTCCTCAGACGCCACCACAGATCCCGCCCGAGACAGCCTTCCTCAGACGCCTCCGCAGATCCCGCTTGAGACAGCCTTACTCAGATGCCTCCGCAGATCCCGCACGAGACACGCCTTACTCAGACATCTCCGCAGATCCCAGATGCCTCCGCAGATCCCGCCCGAGACAGCCATCCTCAGACGCCTCCGCAGATCCCGCCCGAGACAGCCTTCCTCAGACGCCTCTGCAGAATCCGCCGAGAATGCCTTCCTCAGACGCCTCCGCAGATCCCGCCCGAGACAGCCTTCCTCAGACGCCTCCGCAGATCCCGCCGAGACAGCCTTCCTCAGACGCCTCCGCAGATCCCACCTGAGAGAGCCTTCCTAAGACGCCTCCGCAGATCCCGCCCGAGACAGGCTTCCTCAGACGCCTCCGCAGATCCCGCCCGAGACAGGCTTCCTCAGACGCCTCGCAGATCCGCCGAGACAGCCTTCCTCAGACGCCTCCGCAGATCCCGCCCGAGAAAGCTTCCTCAGACGCCTCTGCAGATCCCGCCCGAGAAAGCCTTCTTCAGACGCCTCCGAAGATCCCGCCCGAGACAGCCTTCCTCAGACGCCTCCGCAGATCCCGCCCGAGACAGCCTTCCTCAGACGCCTCCCCAGATCCCGCCCGAGACAGCCTTCCTCAGACGCCTCCGCAGATCCCGCCCGAGACAGCCTTCCTCAGACGCCTCCGCAGATCCCACCCGAGACAGCCTTCCTCAGACGCCTTCGCAGATCCCGCCCGAGAGAGCCTTCCTAAGACGCCTCCGCAGATCCCGCCCGAGACAGCCTTCCTCAGACGCCTCGCAGATCCCGCCCGAGACAGCCTTCCTCAGACGCCTCCGCAGATCCCGCCCGAGGACAGCCTTCCTCAGACGCCTCTGCAAATCCCGCCCGAGAAAGCCTTCCTCAGACGCCTCCGAAGATCGCGCCCGAGACAGCCTTCCTCAGACGCCTCCGCAGATCCCGCCAGAGACAGCCTTCCTCATACGCCTCCCCAGATCCCGCCCGAGACAGCCTTCCTCAGACGCCTCCCCAGATCCCGCCCGAGACAGCCTTCCTCAGACGCCTCCGCAGATCCCGCCCGAGACAGCCTTCCTCAGACGCCTCCGCAGATCCACCCGAGACAGCCTTCCTCAGACGCCTTCGCAGATCCCGCCCGAGAGAGCCTTCCTAAGACGCCTCCGCAGATCCCGCCCGAGACAGCCTTCCTCAGACGCCTCGCAGATCCCGCCCGAGACAGCCTTCCTCAGACGCCTCCGCAGATCCCGCCCGAGACAGCCTTCCTCAGACGCCTCTGCAGAATCCGCCCGAGAATGCCTTCCTCAGACGCCTCCGCAGATCCCGCCCGAGACAGCCTTCCTCAGACGCCTCCGCAGATCCCGCCGAGACAGCCTTCCTCAGACGCCTCCGCAGATCCCACCTGAGAGAGCCTTCCTAAGACGCCTCCGCAGATCCCGCCCGAGACAGGCTTCCTCAGACGCCTCCGCAGATCCCACCCGAGACAGGCTTCCTCAGACGCCTCGCAGATCCCGCCCGAGACAGCCTTCCTCAGACGCCTCGCAGATCCCGCCCGAGACAGCCTTCCTCAGACGCCTCCGCAGATCCCGCCCGAGACAGCCTTCCTCAGACGCCTCTGCAAATCCCGCCCGAGAAAGCCTTCCTCAGACGCCTCCGAAGATCGCGCCCGAGACAGCCTTCCTCAGACGCCTCCGCAGATCCCGCCAGAGACAGCCTTCCTCATACGCCTCCCCAGATCCCGCCCGAGACAGCCTTCCTCAGACGCCTCCCCAGATCCCGCCCGAGACAGCCTTCCTCAGACGCCTCCGCAGATCCCGCCCGAGACAGCCTTCCTCAGACGCCTCCGCAGATCCCGCCCGAGACAGCCTTCCTCAGACGCCTCCGCAGATCCCACCCGAGACAGCCTTCCTCAGACGCCTTCGCAGATCCCGCCCGAGAGAGCCTTCCTAAGACGCCTCCGCAGATCCCGCCCGAGACAGCCTTCCTCAGACGCCTCGCAGATCCCGCCCGAGACAGCCTTCCTCAGACGCCTCCGCAGATCCCGCCCGAGACAGCCTTCCTCAGACGCCTCTGCAAATCCCGCCCGAGAAAGCCTTCCTCAGACGCCTCCGAAGATCGCGCCCGAGACAGCCTTCCTCAGACGCCTCCGCAGATCCCGCCAGAGACAGCCTTCCTCATACGCCTCCCCAGATCCCGCCCGAGACAGCCTTCCTCAGACGCCTCCGCAGATCCCGCCCGAGACAGCCTTCCTCAGACGCCTATGCCTCCACAGATCCCGCCCGAGAATGCCTTCCTCAGACGCCTCCGCAGATCCCGCCCTAGACAGCCTTCCTCAGACGCCTCCGCAGATCCCGCCCGAGACAGCCTTCCTCAGACGCCTCCGCAGATCCCGCCCGAGACAGCCTTCCTCAGACGCCTCCGCAGATCCCGCCCGAGACAGCCTTCCTCAGACGCCTCCGCAGATCCCGCCGAGACAGCCTTACTCAGACGCTTCCGCAGATCCCGTCCGAGACAGCCTTACTCAGACGCCTCCGCAGATCCCGCCCGAGACAGCCTTCCTCAGACGCCTCCGCAGATCCCGCCCGAGACAGCCTTCCTCAGACGCCTCCGCAGATCCCGCCCGAGACAGCCTTCCTCAGACGCCTCCGCAGATCCCGCCCGAGACAGCCTTCCTCAGACGCCTCCGCAGATCCCGCCCGAGACAGCCCTCCTCAGACGCCTCCGCAGATCCCGCCCGAGACAGCCTTCCTCAGACGCCTCCGCAGATCCCACCCGAGACAGCCTTCCTCAGACGCCTTCGCAGATCCCGCCCCAGACAGCCTTCCTCAGACGCCTCCGCAGATCCCGCCCGAGACAGCCTTCCTCAGACGCCACCACAGATCCCGCCCGAGACAGCCTTCCTCAGACGCCTCCGCAGATCCCGCTTGAGACAGCCTTACTCAGATGCCTCCGCAGATCCCGCACGAGACACGCCTTACTCAGACATCTCCGCAGATCCCAGATGCCTCCGCAGATCCCGCCCGAGACAGCCATCCTCAGACGCCTCCGCAGATCCCGCCCGAGACAGTCTTCCTCAGACGCCTCTGCAGAATCCGCCCGAGAATGCCTTCCTCAGACGCCTCCGCAGATCCCGCCCGAGACAGCCTTCCTCAGACGCCTCCGCAGATCCCGCCGAGACAGCCTTCCTCAGACGCCTCCGCAGATCCCGCCCGAGACAGCCTTCCTCAGACGCCTCCGCAGATCCCGCCCGAAAAAGCCTTCCTCAGACGCCTCCGAAGATCCCGCCCGAGACAGCCTTCCTCAGACGCCTCCGCAGATCCCGCCAGAGACAGCCTTCCTCATACGCCTCCGCAGATCCCGCCCGAGACAGCCTTCCTCAGACGCCTCCGCCGATCCCGCCCGAGACAGCCGTCCTCAGACGCCTCCCCAGATCCCGACCGAGACAGCCTTCCTCAGACGCCTCCGCAGATCCCGCCCGAGACAGCCTTCCTCAGACGCCTCCGCAGATGCCGCCCGAGACAGCCTTCCTCAGACGCCTCCGAAGATATCGCCCGAGACAGCCTTTCTCAGACGCCTCCGCAGATCCCGCCCGAGACAGCCTTCCTCAGACGCCTCCGCAGATCCCGCCCGAGACAGCCTTCCTCAGACAACTCTGCAGATCCCGCCCGAGAAAGCCTTCCTCAGACGCCTCCGAAGATCTCGCCCGAGACAGCCTTCCTCAGACGCCTCCGCAGATCCCGCCAGAGACAGCCTTCCTCATACGCCTCCGCAGATCCCGCCCGAGACAGCCTTCCTCAGACGCCTCCGCCGATCCCGCCCGAGACAGCCTTCCTCAGACGCCTCCGCAGATCCCGCCCGAGACAGCCTTCCTCAGACGCCTCCGCAGATCCCGCCCGAGACAGCCTTCCTCAGACAACTCTGCAGATCCCGCCCGAGAAAGCCTTCCTCAGACGCCTCCGAAGATCTCGCCCGAGACAGCCTTCCTCAGACGCCTCCGCAGATCCCGCCAGAGACAGCCTTCCTCATACGCCTCCGCAGATCCCGCCCGAGACAGCCTTCCTCAGACGCCTCCGCCGATCCCGCCCGAGACAGCCTTCCTCAGACGCCTCCGCAGATGCCGCCCGAGACAGCCTTCCTCAGACGCCTCCGCAGATCCCGCCCGAGACAGCCTTCCTCAGACGCCTCCGCAGAATCCGCCCGAGAATGCCTTCCTCAGACGCCTCCGCAGATCCCGCCCGAGACAGCCTTCCTCAGACGCCTCCGCAGATCCCGCCGAGACAGCCTTCCTCAGACGCCTCCGCAGATCCCGCCCGAGACAGCCTTCCTCAGACGCCTCCGCAGATCCCGCCCGAAAAAGCCTTCCTCAGACGCCTCCGAAGATCCCGCCCGAGACAGCCTTCCTCAGACGCCTCCGCAGATCCCACCAGAGACAGCCTTCCTCATACGCCTCCGCAGATCCCGCCCGAGACAGCCTTCCTCAGACACCTCCGCCGATCCCGCCCGAGACAGCCTTCCTCAGACGCCTCCCCAGATCCCGCCCGAGACAGCCTTCCTCAGACGCCTCCGCAGATCCCGCCCGAGACAGCCTTCCTCAGACGCCTCCGCAGATGCCGCCCGAGACAGCCTTCCTCAGACGCCTCCGAAGATCCCGCCCGAGACAGCCTTCCTCAGACGCCTCCGCAGAATCCGCCCGAGAATGCCTTCCTCAGACGCCTCCGCAGATCCCGCCCGAAACAGCCTTCCTCAGACGCCTCCGCAGATCCCGCCGAGACAGCCTTCCTCAGACGCCTCCGCAGATCCCGCCCGAGAGAGCCTTCCTAAGACGCCTCCGCAGATCCCGCCCGAGACAGGCTTCCTCAGACGCCTCCGCAGATCCCGCCCGAGACAGGCTTCCTCAGACGCCTCGCAGATCCCGCCCGAGACAGCCTTCCTCAGATGCCTCTGCAGATCCCGCCCGAGACAGCCTTTCTCAGACACCTCCGCAGATCCCGCCCGAGAAAGCCTTCCTCAGACACCTCCGCAGATCCCGCCCGAGAAAGCCTTCCTCAGTCGCCTCCGAAGATCCCGCCCGAGACAGCCTTCCTCAGACGCCTCCGCAGATCCCGCCCGAGACAGCCTTCCTCAGACGCCTCCACAGATCCCGCCCGAGAGAGCCTTCCTAAGACGCCTCCGCAGATCCCGCCCGAGACAGCCTTCCTCAGACGCCTCCGCAGATCCCGCCCGAGACAGGCTTCCTCAGACGCCTCGCAGATCCCGCCCGAGACAGCCTTCCTCAGACGCCTCCGCAGATCCCGCCCGAGACAGCCTTCCTCAGACGCCTCTGTAGATCCCGCCCGAGAAAGCCTTCCTCAGACGCCTCCGAAGATCCCGCCCGAGACAGCCTTCCTCAGACGCCTTCGCAGATCCCGCCAGAGACAGCCTTCCTCAGACGCCTCCGCAGATCCCGCCAGAGACAGCCTTCCTCAGACGCCTCCGCCGATCCCGCCCGAGAAAGCCTTCCTCAGACGCCTCCCCAGATCCCGCCCGAGACAGCCTTCCTCAGACGCCTCCGCAGATCCCGCCCGAGACAGCCTTCCTCAGACGCCTCCGCAGATCCCGCCCGAGACAACCTTCCTCAGACGCCTCCGCAGATCCCGGCCGAGACAGCCTTCCTCAGACGCCTCCGCAGATCCTGCCCGAGACAGACTTCTTCAGACGCCTCCGCAGATCCCTCCCGAGACAGCCTTACTCAGACGCCTACGCAGATCCCGTCCGAGACAGCCTTACTCAGACGCCTCCGCAGATCCCACCCGAGACAGCCTTCCTCAGACGCCTCCGCAGATCCCGCTTGAGACAGCCTTACTCAGATGCCTCCGCAGATCCCGCCCGAGACACGCCTTACTCAGACATCACCGCAGATCCCAGATGCCTCCGCAGATCCCGCCCGAGACAGCCTTCCTCAGACGCCTCCCCAGATCCCGCCCGAGACAGCCTTCCTCAGACGCCTCCGCAGATCCCGCCTGAGACAGCCTTCCTCAGACGCCTCCACAGATCCCACCCGAGACAGCCTTCCTCAGACGCCTTCGCAGATCCCGCCCGAGAGAGCCTTCCTAAGACGCCTCCGCAGATCCCGCCCGAGACAGCCTTCCTCAGACGCCTCCGCAGATCCCGCCCGAGACAGGCTTCCTCAGACGCCTCCGCAGATCCCGCCCGAGACAGCCTTCCTCAGACGCCTCCGCAGATCCCGCCCGAGACAGCCTTCCTCAGACGCCTCCGCACATCCCGCCCGAGACAGCCTTACTCAGACGCCTCCGCAGATCCCGTCCGAGACAGCCTTACTCAGACGCCTCCGCAGATCCCGTCCGAGACAGCCTTACTCAGACGCCTCCGCAGATCCCGTCCGAGACAGCCTTACTCAGACGCCTCCGCAGATCCCGCCCGAGACAGCCTTCCTCAGACGCCTCCGCAGATCCCGCCCGAGACAGCCTTCCTCAGACGCCTTCGCAGATCCCGCCCCAGACAGCCTTCCTCAGACGCCTCCGCAGATCCCGCCCGAGACAGCCTTCCTCAGACGCCACCACAGATCCCGCCCGAGACAGCCTTCCTCAGACGCCTCCGCAGATCCCGCTTGAGACAGCCTTACTCAGATGCCTCCGCAGATCCCGCACGAGACACGCCTTACTCAGACATCTCCGCAGATCCCAGATGCCTCCGCAGATCCCGCCCGAGACAGCCATCCTCAGACGCCTCCGCAGATCCCGCCCGAGACAGCCTCCCTCAGACGCCTCTGCAGAATCCGCCCGAGAATGCCTTCCTCAGACGCCTCCGCAGATCCCGCCCGAGACAGCCTTCCTCAGACGCCTCCGCAGATCCCGCCGAGACAGCCTTCCTCAGACGCCTCCGCAGATCCCGCCCGAGACAGCCTTCCTCAGACGCCTCCGCAGATCCCGCCCGAAAAAGCCTTCCTCAGACGCCTCCGAAGATCCCGCCCGAGACAGCCTTCCTCAGACGCCTCCGCAGATCCCGCCCGAAAAAGCCTTCCTCAGACGCCTCCGAAGATCCCGCCCGAGACAGCCTTCCTCAGACGCCTCCCCAGATCCCGCCCGAGACAGCCTTCCTCAGACGCCTCCGCAGATCCCGCCCGAGACAGCCTTCCTCAGACGCCTCCGCAGATGCCGCCCGAGACAGCCTTCCTCAGACGCCTCCGAAGATCCCGCCCGAGACAGCCTTCCTCAGACGCCTCCGCAGATCCCGCCCGAGACAGCCTTCCTCAGACGCCTCCGCAGATCCCGCCCGAGACAGCCTTCCTCAGACAACTCTGCAGATCCCGCCCGAGAAAGCCTTCCTCAGACGCCTCCGAAGATCTCGCCCGAGACAGCCTTCCTCAGACGCCTCCGCAGATCCCGCCAGAGACAGCCTTCCTCATACGCCTCCGCAGATCCCGCCCGAGACAGCCTTCCTCAGACGCCTCCGCCGATCCCGCCCGAGACAGCCTTCCTCAGACGCCTCCGCAGATCCCGCCCGAGACAGCCTTCCTCAGACGCCTCCGCAGATCCCGCCCGAGACAGCCTTCCTCAGACAACTCTGCAGATCCCGCCCGAGAAAGCCTTCCTCAGACGCCTCCGAAGATCTCGCCCGAGACAGCCTTCCTCAGACGCCTCCGCAGATCCCGCCAGAGACAGCCTTCCTCATACGCCTCCGCCGATCCCGCCCGAGACAGCCTTCCTCAGACGCCTCCGCAGATCCCGCCCGAGACAGCCTTCCTCAGACAACTCTGCAGATCCCGCCCGAGAAAGCCTTCCTCAGACGCCTCCGAAGATCTCGCCCGAGACAGCCTTCCTCAGACGCCTCCGCAGATCCCGCCCGAGACAGCCTTCCTCAGACGCCTCCGCCGATCCCGCCCGAGACAGCCTTCCTCAGACGCCTCCGCAGATGCCGCCCGAGACAGCCTTCCTCAGACGCCTCCGCAGATCCCGCCCGAGACAGCCTTCCTCAGACGCCTCTGCAGAATCCGCCCGAGAATGCCTTCCTCAGACGCCTCCGCAGATCCCGCCCGAGACAGCCTTCCTCAGACGCCTCCGCAGATCCCGCCGAGACAGCCTTCCTCAGACGCCTCCGCAGATCCCGCCCGAGACAGCCTTCCTCAGACGCCTCCGCAGATCCCGCCCGAAAAAGCCTTCCTCAGACGCCTCCGAAGATCCCGCCCGAGACAGCCTTCCTCAGACGCCTCCGCAGATCCCACCAGAGACAGCCTTCCTCATACGCCTCCGCAGATCCCGCCCGAGACAGCCTTCCTCAGACGCCTCCGCCGATCCCGCCCGAGACAGCCTTCCTCAGACAACTCTGCAGATCCCGCCCGAGACAGCCTTCCTCAGACGCCTCCGCAGATGCCGCCCGAGACAGCCTTCCTCAGACGCCTCCGAAGATCCCGCCCGAGACAGCCTTCCTCAGACGCCTCCGCAGATCCCGCCCGAGACAGCCTTCCTCAGACGCCTCCGCAGATCCCGCCCGAGACAGCCTTCCTCAGACAACTCTGCAGATCCCGCCCGAGAAAGCCTTCCTCAGACGCCTCCGAAGATCTCGCCCGAGACAGCCTTCCTCAGACGCCTCCGCAGATCCCGCCAGAGACAGCCTTCCTCATACGCCTCCGCAGATCCCGCCCGAGACAGCCTTCCTCAGACGCCTCCGCCGATCCCGCCCGAGACAGCCTTCCTCAGACGCCTCCCCAGATCCCGCCCGAGACAGCCTTCCTCAGACGCCTCCGCAGATCCCGCCCGAGACAACCTTCCTCAGACGCCTCCGCAGATCCCGCCCGAGAATGCCTTCCTCAGACGCCTCCGCAGATCCCGCCCGAGACAGCCTTCCTCAGACGCCTCCGCAGATCCCGCCCGAGACAGCCTTCCTCAGACGCCTCCGCAGATCCCGCCCGAGACAGCCTTCCTCAGACGCCTCCGAAGATCCCGCCCGAGACAGCCTTCCTCAGACGCCTCCGCAGATCCCGCCCGAGACAGCCTTCCTCAGACGCCTCCGCAGATCCCGCCCGAGACAGCCTTCCTCAGACGCCTCCGCAGATCCCGCCCGAGACAGCCTTCCTCAGACGCCTCCGCACATCCCGCCCGAGACAGCCTTACTCAGACGCCTCCGCAGATCCCGTCCGAGACAGCCTTACTCAGACGCCTCCGCAGATCCCGTCCGAGACAGCCTTACTCAGACGCCTCCGCAGATCCCGCCCGAGACAGCCTTCCTCAGACGCCTCCGCAGATCCCGCCCGAGACAGCCTTCCTCAGACGCCTCCGCAGATCCCGCCCGAGACAGCCTTCCTCAGACGCCTCCGCAGATCCCGCCCGAGACAGCCTTCCTCAGACGCCTCCGCAGATCCCGCCCGGGACAGCCCTCCTCAGACGCCTCCGCAGATCCCGCCCGAGACAGCCTTCCTCAGACGCCTCCGCAGATCCCGCCCGAGACAGCCTTCCTCAGACGCCTTCGCAGATCCCGCCCCAGACAGCCTTCCTCAGATGCCTCCGCAGATCCCGCCCGAGACAGCCTTCCTCAGACGCCACCACAGATCCCGCCCGAGACAGCCTTCCTCAGACGCCTCCGCAGATCCCGCTTGAGACAGCCTTACTCAGATGCCTCCGCAGATCCCGCACGAGACACGCCTTAATCAGACATCTCCGCAGATCCCAGATGCCTCCGCAGATCCCGCCCGAGACAGCCATCCTCAGACGCCTCCGCAGATCCCGCCCGAGACAGCCTTCCTCAGACGCCTCTGCAGAATCCGCCCGAGAATGCCTTCCTCAGACGCCTCCGCAGATCCCGCCCGAGACAGCCTTCCTCAGACGCCTCCGCAGATCCCGCCGAGACAGCCTTCCTCAGACGCCTCCGCAGATCCCACCTGAGAGAGCCTTCCTAAGACGCCTCCGCAGATCCCGCCCGAGACAGGCTTCCTCAGACGCCTCCGCAGATCCCGCCCGAGACAGGCTTCCTCAGACGCCTCGCAGATCCCGCCCGAGACAGCCTTCCTCAGACGCCTCCGCAGATCCCGCCCGAGAAAGCCTTCCTCAGACGCCTCTGCAGATCCCGCCCGAGAAAGCCTTCTTCAGACGCCTCCGAAGATCCCGCCCGAGACAGCCTTCCTCAGACGCCTCCGCAGATCCCGCCCGAGACAGCCTTCCTCAGACGCCTCCCCAGATCCCGCCCGAGACAGCCTTCCTCAGACGCCTCCGCAGATCCCGCCCGAGACAGCCTTCCTCAGACGCCTCCGCAGATCCCACCCGAGACAGCCTTCCTCAGACGCCTTCGCAGATCCCGCCCGAGAGAGCCTTCCTAAGACGCCTCCGCAGATCCCGCCCGAGACAGCCTTCCTCAGACGCCTCGCAGATCCCGCCCGAGACAGCCTTCCTCAGACGCCTCCGCAGATCCCGCCCGAGACAGCCTTCCTCAGACGCCTCTGCAAATCCCGCCCGAGAAAGCCTTCCTCAGACGCCTCCGAAGATCGCGCCCGAGACAGCCTTCCTCAGACGCCTCCGCAGATCCCGCCAGAGACAGCCTTCCTCATACGCCTCCCCAGATCCCGCCCGAGACAGCCTTCCTCAGACGCCTCCCCAGATCTCGCCCGAGACAGCCTTCCTCAGACGCCTCCGCAGATCCCGCCCGAGACAGCCTTCCTCAGACGCCTCCGCAGATCCCACCCGAGACAGCCTTCCTCAGACGCCTTCGCAGATCCCGCCCGAGAGAGCCTTCCTAAGACGCCTCCGCAGATCCCGCCCGAGACAGCCTTCCTCAGACGCCTCGCAGATCCCGCCCGAGACAGCCTTCCTCAGACGCCTCCGCAGATCCCGCCCGAGACAGCCTTCCTCAGACGCCTCTGCAGAATCCGCCCGAGAATGCCTTCCTCAGACGCCTCCGCAGATCCCGCCCGAGACAGCCTTCCTCAGACGCCTCCGCAGATCCCGCCGAGACAGCCTTCCTCAGACGCCTCCGCAGATCCCACCTGAGAGAGCCTTCCTAAGACGCCTCCGCAGATCCCGCCCGAGACAGGCTTCCTCAGACGCCTCCGCAGATCCCGCCCGAGACAGGCTTCCTCAGACGCCTCGCAGATCCCGCCCGAGACAGCCTTCCTCAGACGCCTCGCAGATCCCGCCCGAGACAGCCTTCCTCAGACGCCTCCGCAGATCCCGCCCGAGACAGCCTTCCTCAGACGCCTCTGCAAATCCCGCCCGAGAAAGCCTTCCTCAGACGCCTCCGAAGATCGCGCCCGAGACAGCCTTCCTCAGACGCCTCCGCAGATCCCGCCAGAGACAGCCTTCCTCATACGCCTCCCCAGATCCCGCCCGAGACAGCCTTCCTCAGACGCCTCCCCAGATCCCGCCCGAGACAGCCTTCCTCAGACGCCTCCGCAGATCCCGCCCGAGACAGCCTTCCTCAGACGCCTCCGCAGATCCCGCCCGAGACAGCCTTCCTCAGACGCCTCCGCAGATCCCACCCGAGACAGCCTTCCTCAGACGCCTTCGCAGATCCCGCCCGAGAGAGCCTTCCTAAGACGCCTCCGCAGATCCCGCCCGAGACAGCCTTCCTCAGACGCCTCGCAGATCCCGCCCGAGACAGCCTTCCTCAGACGCCTCCGCAGATCCCGCCCGAGACAGCCTTCCTCAGACGCCTCTGCAAATCCCGCCCGAGAAAGCCTTCCTCAGACGCCTCCGAAGATCGCGCCCGAGACAGCCTTCCTCAGACGCCTCCGCAGATCCCGCCAGAGACAGCCTTCCTCATACGCCTCCCCAGATCCCGCCCGAGACAGCCTTCCTCAGACGCCTCCGCAGATCCCGCCCGAGACAGCCTTCCTCAGACGCCTATGCCTCCACAGATCCCGCCCGAGAATGCCTTCCTCAGACGCCTCCGCAGATCCCGCCCTAGACAGCCTTCCTCAGACGCCTCCGCAGATCCCGCCCGAGACAGCCTTCCTCAGACGCCTCCGCAGATCCCGCCCGAGACAGCCTTCCTCAGACGCCTCCGCAGATCCCGCCCGAGACAGCCTTCCTCAGACGCCTCCGCAGATCCCGCCGAGACAGCCTTACTCAGACGCTTCCGCAGATCCCGTCCGAGACAGCCTTACTCAGACGCCTCCGCAGATCCCGCCCGAGACAGCCTTCCTCAGACGCCTCCGCAGATCCCGCCCGAGACAGCCTTCCTCAGACGCCTCCGCAGATCCCGCCCGAGACAGCCTTCCTCAGACGCCTCCGCAGATCCCGCCCGAGACAGCCTTCCTCAGACGCCTCCGCAGATCCCGCCCGAGACAGCCCTCCTCAGACGCCTCCGCAGATCCCGCCCGAGACAGCCTTCCTCAGACGCCTCCGCAGATCCCACCCGAGACAGCCTTCCTCAGACGCCTTCGCAGATCCCGCCCCAGACAGCCTTCCTCAGACGCCTCCGCAGATCCCGCCCGAGACAGCCTTCCTCAGACGCCACCACAGATCCCGCCCGAGACAGCCTTCCTCAGACGCCTCCGCAGATCCCGCTTGAGACAGCCTTACTCAGATGCCTCCGCAGATCCCGCACGAGACACGCCTTACTCAGACATCTCCGCAGATCCCAGATGCCTCCGCAGATCCCGCCCGAGACAGCCATCCTCAGACGCCTCCGCAGATCCCGCCCGAGACAGTCTTCCTCAGACGCCTCTGCAGAATCCGCCCGAGAATGCCTTCCTCAGACGCCTCCGCAGATCCCGCCCGAGACAGCCTTCCTCAGACGCCTCCGCAGATCCCGCCGAGACAGCCTTCCTCAGACGCCTCCGCAGATCCCGCCCGAGACAGCCTTCCTCAGACGCCTCCGCAGATCCCGCCCGAAAAAGCCTTCCTCAGACGCCTCCGAAGATCCCGCCCGAGACAGCCTTCCTCAGACGCCTCCGCAGATCCCGCCAGAGACAGCCTTCCTCATACGCCTCCGCAGATCCCGCCCGAGACAGCCTTCCTCAGACGCCTCCGCCGATCCCGCCCGAGACAGCCTTCCTCAGACGCCTCCCCAGATCCCGACCGAGACAGCCTTCCTCAGACGCCTCCGCAGATCCCGCCCGAGACAGCCTTCCTCAGACGCCTCCGCAGATGCCGCCCGAGACAGCCTTCCTCAGACGCCTCCGAAGATATCGCCCGAGACAGCCTTCCTCAGACGCCTCCGCAGATCCCGCCCGAGACAGCCTTCCTCAGACGCCTCCGCAGATCCCGCCCGAGACAGCCTTCCTCAGACAACTCTGCAGATCCCGCCCGAGAAAGCCTTCCTCAGACGCCTCCGAAGATCTCGCCCGAGACAGCCTTCCTCAGACGCCTCCGCAGATCCCGCCAGAGACAGCCTTCCTCATACGCCTCCGCAGATCCCGCCCGAGACAGCCTTCCTCAGACGCCTCCGCCGATCCCGCCCGAGACAGCCTTCCTCAGACGCCTCCGCCGATCCCGCCCGAGACAGCCTTCCTCAGACGCCTCCGCAGATCCCGCCCGAGACAGCCTTCCTCAGACGCCTCCGCAGATCCCGCCCGAGACAGCCTTCCTCAGACAACTCTGCAGATCCCGCCCGAGAAAGCCTTCCTCAGACGCCTCCGAAGATCTCGCCCGAGACAGCCTTCCTCAGACGCCTCCGCAGATCCCGCCAGAGACAGCCTTCCTCATACGCCTCCGCAGATCCCGCCCGAGACAGCCTTCCTCAGACGCCTCCGCCGATCCCGCCCGAGACAGCCTTCCTCAGACGCCTCCGCAGATGCCGCCCGAGACAGCCTTCCTCAGACGCCTCCGCAGATCCCGCCCGAGACAGCCTTCCTCAGACGCCTCCGCAGAATCCGCCCGAGAATGCCTTCCTCAGACGCCTCCGCAGATCCCGCCCGAGACAGCCTTCCTCAGACGCCTCCGCAGATCCCGCCGAGACAGCCTTCCTCAGACGCCTCCGCAGATCCCGCCCGAGACAGCCTTCCTCAGACGCCTCCGCAGATCCCGCCCGAAAAAGCCTTCCTCAGACGCCTCCGAAGATCCCGCCCGAGACAGCCTTCCTCAGACGCCTCCGCAGATCCCACCAGAGACAGCCTTCCTCATACGCCTCCGCAGATCCCGCCCGAGACAGCCTTCCTCAGACACCTCCGCCGATCCCGCCCGAGACAGCCTTCCTCAGACGCCTCCCCAGATCCCGCCCGAGACAGCCTTCCTCAGACGCCTCCGCAGATCCCGCCCGAGACAGCCTTCCTCAGACGCCTCCGCAGATGCCGCCCGAGACAGCCTTCCTCAGACGCCTCCGAAGATCCCGCCCGAGACAGCCTTCCTCAGACGCCTCCGCAGATCCCGCCCGAGACAGCCTTCCTCAGACGCCTCCGCAGATCCCGCCCGAGACAGCCTTCCTCAGACAACTCTGCAGATCCCGCCCGAGAAAGCCTTCCTCAGACGCCTCCGAAGATCTCGCCCGAGACAGCCTTCCTCAGACGCCTCCGCAGATCCCGCCAGAGACAGCCTTCCTCATACGCCTCCGCAGATCCCGCCCGAGACAGCCTTCCTCAGACGCCTCCGCCGATCCCGCCCGAGACAGCCTTTCTCAGACGCCTCCCCAGATCCCGCCCGAGACAGCCTTCCTCAGACGCCTCCGCAGATCCCGCCCGAGACAACCTTCCTCAGACGCCTCCGCAGATCCCGCCCGAGAATGCCTTCCTCAGACGCCTCCGCAGATCCCGCCCGAGACAGCCTTCCTCAGACGCCTCCGCAGATCCCGCCCGAGACAGCCTTCCTCAGACGCCTCCGAAGATCCCGCCTGAGACAGCCTTCCTCAGACGCCTCCGCAGATCCCGCCCGAGACAGCCTTCCTCAGACGCCTCCGCAGATCCCGCCCGAGACAGCCTTCCTCAGACGCCTCCGCAGATCCCGCCCGAGACAGCCTTCCTCAGACGCCTCCGCAGATCCCGCCCGAGACAGCCTTACTCAGACGCCTCCGCAGATCCCGTCCGAGACAGCCTTACTCAGACGCCTCCGCAGATCCCGTCCGAGACAGCCTTCCTCAGACGCCTCCGCAGATCCCGCCCGAGACAGCCTTCCTCAGACGCCTCCGCAGATCCCGCCCGAGACAGCCTTCCTCAGACGCCTCCGCAGATCCCGCCCGAGACAGCCTTCCTCAGACGCCTCCGCAGATCCCGCCCGAGACAGCCTTCCTCAGACGCCTCCGCAGATCCCGCCCGAGACAGCCCTCCTCAGACGCCTCCGCAGATCCCGCCCGAGACAGCCTTCCTCAGACGCCTCCGCAGATCCCGCCCGAGACAGCCTTCCTCAGACGCCTTCGCAGATCCCGCCCCAGACAGCCTTCCTCAGACGCCTCCGCAGATCCCGCCGGAGACAGCCTTCCTCAGACGCCACCACAGATCCCGCCCGAGACAGCCTTCCTCAGACGCCTCCGCAGATCCCGCTTGAGACAGCCTTACTCAGATGCCTCCGCAGATCCCGCACGAGACACGCCTTACTCAGACATCTCCGCAGATCCCAGATGCCTCCGCAGATCCCGCCCGAGACAGCCATCCTCAGACGCCTCCGCAGATCCCGCCCGAGACAGCCTTCCTCAGACGCCTCTGCAGAATCCGCCCGAGAATGCCTTCCTCAGACGCCTCCGCAGATCCCGCCCGAGACAGCCTTCCTCAGACGCCTCCGCAGATCCCGCCGAGACAGCCTTCCTCAGACGCCTCCGCAGATCCCACCTGAGAGAGCCTTCCTAAGACGCCTCCGCAGATCCCGCCCGAGACAGGCTTCCTCAGACGCCTCCGCAGATCCCGCCCGAGACAGGCTTCCTCAGACGCCTCGCAGATCCCGCCCGAGACAGCCTTCCTCAGACGCCTCCGCAGATCCCGCCCGAGAAAGCCTTCCTCAGACGCCTCTGCAGATCCCGCCCGAGAAAGCCTTCTTCACACGCCTCCGAAGATCCCGCCCGAGACAGCCTTCCTCAGACGCCTCCGAAGATCCCGGCCGAGACAGCCTTCCTCAGACGCCTCCGCAGAGCCCGCCAGAGACAGCCTTCCTCAGACGCCTCCGAAGATCCCGCCCGAGACAGCCTTCCTCAGACGCCTCCGCAGATCCCGCCCGAGAAAGCCTTCCTCAGATGCCTCCGAAGATCCCGGCCGAGACAGCCTTCCTCAGTCGCCTCCGCAGATCCCGCCCGAGACAGCCTTCCTCAGACGCCTCCGCAGATCCCGCCCGAGACTGCCTTCCTCAGACGCCTCCGCAGATCCCGCCCGAGACTGCCTTCCTCAGACGCCTCCGCAGATCCCGCCCGAGACAGCCTTCCTCAGACGCCTCCGCAGATCCCGCCCGAGACAGCCTTCCTCAGACGCCTCCGAAGATCCCGCCCGAGACAGCCTTCCTCAGACGCCTCCGCAGATCCCGCCCGAGAAAGCCTTCCTCAGACGCCTCCGAAGATCCCGGCCGAGACAGCCTTCCTCAGACGCCTCCGCAGATCCCGCCCGAGACAGCCTTCCTCAGACGCCTCCGCAGATCCCGCCCGAGACTGCCTTCCTCAGACGCCTCCGCAGATCCCGCCCGAGACTGCCTTCCTCAGACGCCTCCGCAGATCCCGCCCGAGACAGCCTTACTCAGACGCCTCCGCAGATCCCGCCCGAGACAGCCTTCCTCAGACGCCTCCGCAGATCCCGCCCGAGACAGCCCTTCTCAGACGCCTCCGCAGATCCCGCCCGAGACAGCCTTCCTCAGACGCCTCCGCAGATCCCGCCCGAGACAGCCTTCCTCAGACGCCTCCGCAGATCCCGCCCGAGACAGACTTCCTAAGACGCCTCCGCAGAACCCGCCCGAGAATGCCTTCCTCAGACGCCTCCGCAGATCCCGCCGAGACAGCCTTCCTCAGACGCCTCCGCAGATCCCGCCCGAGACAGCCTTCCTCAGACACCTCCGCAGATCCCGTCCGAGACAGCCTTCCTCAGACGCCTCCGCAGATCCCGACCGAGACAGCCTTCCTCAGACGCCTCCGCAGATCCCGCCCGAGACAGCCTTCCTCAGACGCCTCCGCAGATCCCGCCCGAGACAGCCTTCCTCAGACGCCTCCGCAGATCCCGCCCGAGACTGCCTTCCTCAGACGCCTCCGCAGATCCCGCCCGAGACTGCCTTCCTCAGACGCCTCCGCAGATCCCGCCCGAGACTGCCTTCCTCAGACGCCTCCGCAGATCCCGCCCGAGACAGCCTTCCTCAGACGCCTCCGCAGATCCCGCCCGAGACAGCCTTCCTCAGACGCCTCCGCAGATCCCGCCCTAGACAGCCTTCCTCAGACTCCTCCGCAGATCCCGCCCAAGACAGCCTTCCTCAGACGCCTCCGCAGATCCCGCCCGAGACAGCCTTCCTCAGACGCCTCCGCAGATCCCGCCCGAGACAGCCTTCCTCAGACGCCTCCGCAGATCCCGCCCGAGACAGCCTTACTCAGACGCCTCCGCAGATCCCGCCCGAGACAGCCTTTCTCAGACGCCTCCGCAGATCCCGCCCGAGACAGCCCTACTCAGACGCCTCTGCAGATCCCAGACACTTCCGCAGATCCCGCCCGAGACAGCCTTACTCAGACGCCTCCGCAGATCCCGCCCGAGACAGCCTTCCTCAGACGCCTCCGCAAATCCCGCCCGAGACAGCCTTCCTCAGACGCCTCCGCAGATCCCGCCCGAGACAGCCTTCCTCAGACGCCTCCGCAGATCCCGCCCGAGACAGCCTTCCTCAGACGCCTCCGCAGATCCCGCCCGAGAAAGCCTTCCTCAGACGCCTCCGAAGATCCCGCCCGAGACAGCCTTCGTCAGACGCCTCCGCAGATCCCGCCAGAGACAGCCTTCCTCAGACGCCTCCGAAGATCCCGCCCGAGACAGCCTTCCTCAGACGCCTCCGCAGATCCCGCCAGAGACAGCCTTCCTCAGACGCCTCCGCAGATCCCGCCCGAGACAGCCTTCCTCAGACGCCTCCGCCGATCCCGCCCGAGACATCCTTCCTCAGACGCCTCCCCAGATCCCGCCCGAGACAGCCTTCCTCAGACGCCTCCGCAGATCCCGCCCGAGACAGCCTTCCTCAGACGCCTCTGCAGATCCCGCCCGAGACAGCCTTCCTCAGACGCCTCCGCAGATCCCGCCCGAGACAGCCTTCCTCAGACGCCTCCGCAGATCCCGCCCGAGACAGCCTTCCTCAGACGCCTCCGCAGATCCCGCCCGAGACAGCCTTCCTCAGACGCCTCCGCAGATCCCGCCCGAAAAAGCCTTCCTCAGACGCCTCCGCAGATCCCGCCCGAGACAGCCTTCCTCAGACGCCTCCGCAGATCCCGCCCGAGACAGCCCTTCTCAGACGCCTCCGCAGATCCCGCCCGAGACAGCCCTACTCAGATGCCTCCGCAGATCCCAGACACTTCCGCAGATCCCGCCCGAGACAGCCTTCCTCAGATGCCTCCGCAGATCCCGCCCGAGACAGCCTTCCTCCGACGCCTCCGCAGATCCCGCCCGAGACAGCCTTCCTCAGACGCCTCCGCAGATCCCGCCCGAGACAGCCTTCCTCAGACGCCTCCGCAGATCCCGCCCGAGACAGCCTTCCTCAGACGCCTCCGCAGATCCCACCCTAGACTGCCTTCCTCAGACGCCTCCGCAGATCCCGCCCGAGACAGCCTTCCTCAGACGCCTCCGCAGATCCCGCCCGAGACAGCCTTCCTCAGACGCCTCCGCAGATCCCGCCCGAGACAGCCCTTCTCAGACGCCTCCGCAGATCCCGCCCGAGACAGACTTCCTCAGACGCCTTTGCAGAACCCGCCCGAGAATGCCTTCCTCAGACGCCTCCGCAGATCCCGCCGAGACAGCCTTCCTCAGACGCCTCCGCAGATCCCGCCCGAGACAGCCTTCCTCAGACGCCTCCGCAGATCCCGCCCGAGACAGCCTTCCTCAGACGCCTCCGCAGATCCCGCCCGAGACAGCCTTCCTCAGACGCCTCCGCAGATCCCGCCCGAGACTGCCTTCCTCAGACGCCTCCGCAGATCCCGCCCGAGACAGCCTTACTAAGACGCCTCCGCAGATCCCGCCCGAGACAGCCTTCCTCAGACGCCTCCGCAGATCCCGCCCGAGACAGCCCTTCTCAGACGCCTCCGCAGATCCCGCCCGAGACAGCCTTCCTCCGACGCCTCCGCAGATCCCGCCCGAGACAGCCTTCCTCAGACGCCTCCGCAGATCCCGCCCGAGACAGCCTTCCTCAGACGCCTCCGCAGATCCCGCCCGAGACTGCCTTCCTCAGACGCCTCCGCAGATCCCGCCCGAGACTGCCTTCCTCAGACGCCTCCGCAGATCCCGCCCGAGACTGCCTTCCTCAGACGCCTCCGCAGATCCCGCCCGAGACTGCCTTCCTCAGACGCCTCCGCAGATCCCGCCCGAGACAGCCTTCCTCAGACGCCTCCGCAGATCCCGCCCGAGACAGCCTTCCTCAGACGCCTCCGCAGATCCCGCCCGAGACAGCCCTTCTCAGACGCCTCCGCAGATCCCGCCCGAGACAGCCTTCCTCAGACGCCTCCGCAGATCCCGCCCGAGACAGCCCTTCTCAGACGCCTCCGCAGATCCCGCCCGAGACAGCCCTTCTCAGACGCCTCCGCAGATCCCGCCCGAGACAGCCCTTCTCAGACGCCTCCGCAGATCCCGCCCGAGACAGCCTTCCTCAGACGCCTCCGCAGATCCCGCCCGAGACAGCCCTTCTCAGACGCCTCCGCAGATCCCGCCCGAGACAGCCTTCCTCAGACGCCTCTGCAAATCCCGCCCGAGACAGCCTTCCTCCGACGCCTCCGCAGATCCCACCCGAGACAGCCTTCCTCAGACGCCTCCGCAGATCCCGCCCGAGACAGCCTTCCTCAGACGCCTCCGCAGATCCCGCCCGAGACAGCCCTTCTCAGACGCCTCCGCAGATCCCGCCCGAGACTGCCTTCCTCAGACGCCTCCGCAGATCCCGCCCGAGACAGCCTTCCTCAGACGCCTCCGCAGATCCCGCCCGAGACAGACTTCCTCAGACGCCTCCGCAGAACCCGCCCGAGAATGCCTTCCTCAGACGCCTCCGCAGATCCCGCCGAGACAGCCTTCCTCAGACGCCTCCGCAGATCCCGCCGAGACAGCCTTCCTCAGACGCCTCCGCAGATCCCGCCCGAGACTGCCTTCCTCAGACGCCTCCGCAGATCCCGCCCGAGACAGCCTTCCTCAGACGCCTCCGCAGATCCCGCCCGAGACAGACTTCCTCAGACGCCTCCGCAGAACCCGCCCGAGAATGCCTTCCTCAGACGCCTCCGCAGATCCCGCCGAGACAGCCTTCCTAAGACGCCTCCGCAGATCCCGCCCGAGACAGCCTTCCTCAGACGCCTCCGCAGATCCCGCCCGAGACAGCCTTCCTCAGACGCCTCCGCAGATCCCGCCCGAGACAGACTTCCTCAGACGCCTCCGCAGAACCCGCCCTAGAATGCCTTCCTCAGACGCCTCCGCAGATCCCGCCGAGACAGCCTTCCTCAGACGCCTCCGCAGATCCCGCCCGAGACAGCCTTACTCAGACGCCTCCGCAGATCCCGCCCGAGACAGCCTTCCTCAGACGCCTCCGCAGATCCCGCCCGAGACAGCCTTCCTCCGACGCCTCCGCAGATCCCGCCCGAGACAGCCTTCCTCAGACGCCTCCGCAGATCCCGCCCGAGACAGCCTTCCTCAGACGCCTCCGCAGATCCCGCCCGAGACAGCCCTTCTCAGACGCCTCCGCAGATCCCGCCCGAGACAGCCTTCCTCAGACGCCTCCGCAGATCCCACCCGAGACAGCCTTCCTCAGACGCTTACGCAGATCCCGCCCGAGACAGACTTCCTCAGACGCCTCCGCAGAACCTGCCCGAGAATGCCTTCCTCAGACGCCTCCGCAGATCCCGCCGAGACAGCCTTCCTCAGACGCCTCCGCAGATCCCGCCCGAGACAGCCTTCCTCAGACGCCTCCGCAGATCCCGCCCGAGACAGCCTTCCTCAGACGCCTCCGCAGATCCCGCCCGAGACAGCCTTCCTCAGACGCCTCCGCAGATCCCGCCCGAGACAGCCTTCCTCCGACGCCTCCGCAGATCCCGCCCGAGACAGCCTTCCTCAGACGCCTCCGCAGATCCCGCCCGAGACAGCCTTCCTCAGACGCCTCCGCAGATCCCGCCCGAGACAGCCCTTCTCAGACGCCTCCGCAGATCCCGCCCGAGACAGCCTTCCTCAGACGCCTCCGCAGATCCCGCCCGAGACAGCCTTCCTCAGACGCCTCCGCAGATCCCGCCCGAGACAGACTTCCTCAGACGCCTCCGCAGAACCCGCCCGAGAATGCCTTCCTCAGACGCCTCCGCAGATCCCGCCGAGACAGCCTTCCTCAGACGCCTCCGCAGATCCCGCCCGAGACAGCCTTCCTCAGACGCCTCCGCAGATCCCGCCCGAGACAGCCTTCCTCAGACGCCTCCGCAGATCCCGCCCGAGACAGCCTTCCTCAGACGCCTCCGCAGATCCCGCCCGAGACAGCCTTCCTCAGACGCCTCCGCAGATCCCGCCCGAGACAGCCTTCCTCAGACGCCTCCGCAGAACCCGCCCGAGAATGCCTTCCTCAGACGCCTCCGCAGATCCCGCCGAGACAGCCTTCCTAAGACGCCTCCGCAGATCCCGCCCGAGACAGCCTTCCTCAGACGCCTCCGCAGATCCCGCCCGAGACAGCCTTCCTCAGACGCCTCCGCAGATCCCGCCCGAGACAGACTTCCTCAGACGCCTCCGCAGAACCCGCCCTAGAATGCCTTCCTCAGACGCCTCCGCAGATCCCGCCGAGACAGCCTTCCTCAGACGCCTCCGCAGATCCCGCCCGAGACAGCCTTACTCAGACGCCTCCGCAGATCCCGCCCGAGACAGCCTTCCTCAGACGCCTCCGCAGATCCCGCCCGAGACAGCCTTCCTCCGACGCCTCCGCAGATCCCGCCCGAGACAGCCTTCCTCAGACGCCTCCGCAGATCCCGCCCGAGACAGCCTTCCTCAGACGCCTCCGCAGATCCCGCCCGAGACAGCCCTTCTCAGACGCCTCCGCAGATCCCGCCCGAGACAGCCTTCCTCAGACGCCTCCGCAGATCCCACCCGAGACAGCCTTCCTCAGACGCTTACGCAGATCCCGCCCGAGACAGACTTCCTCAGACGCCTCCGCAGAACCTGCCCGAGAATGCCTTCCTCAGACGCCTCCGCAGATCCCGCCGAGACAGCCTTCCTCAGACGCCTCCGCAGATCCCGCCCGAGACAGCCTTCCTCAGACGCCTCCGCAGATCCCGCCCGAGACAGCCTTCCTCAGACGCCTCCGCAGATCCCGCCCGAGACAGCCTTCCTCAGACGCCTCCGCAGATCCCGCCCGAGACAGCCTTCCTCCGACGCCTCCGCAGATCCCGCCCGAGACAGCCTTCCTCAGACGCCTCCGCAGATCCCGCCCGAGACAGCCTTCCTCAGACGCCTCCGCAGATCCCGCCCGAGACAGCCCTTCTCAGACGCCTCCGCAGATCCCGCCCGAGACAGCCTTCCTCAGACGCCTCCGCAGATCCCGCCCGAGACAGCCTTCCTCAGACGCCTCCGCAGATCCCGCCCGAGACAGACTTCCTCAGACGCCTCCGCAGAACCTGCCCGAGAATGCCTTCCTCAGACGCCTCCGCAGATCCCGCCGAGACAGCCTTCCTCAGACGCCTCCGCAGATCCCGCCCGAGACAGCCTTCCTCAGACGCCTCCGCAGATCCCGCCCGAGACAGCCTTCCTCAGACGCCTCCGCAGATCCCGCCCGAGACAGCCTTCCTCAGACGCCTCCGCAGATCCCGCCCGAGACAGCCTTCCTCAGACGCCTCCGCAGATCCCGCCCGAGACTGCCTTCCTCAGACGCCTCCGCAGATCCCGCCCGAGACAGCCTTCCTCAGACGCCTCCGCAGATCCTGCCCGAGACAGCCTTCCTCAGACGCCCCTGCAGATCCCGCCCGAGACAGCCTTCCTCAGACGCCTCCGCAGATCCCGCCCGAGACAGCCTTCCTCAGACGCCTCCGCAGATCCCGCCCGAGACAGCCTTCCTCAGACGCCTCCGCAGATCCCGCCCGAGACAGCCTTCCTCAGACGCCTCCGTAGATCCCGCCCGAGAATGCCTTCCTCAGACGTCTCCGCAGATCCCGCCCGAGACAGCCTTCCTCAGACGCCTCCGCAGATCCCGTCCGAGACAGCCTTCCTCAGACGCCTCCGCAGATACCGCCCGAGACAGCCTTCCTCAGACGCCTCCGCAGATCCCGCCCAAGACAGCCTTCCTCAGACGCCTCCGCAGATCCCGCCCGAGAGAGCCTTCCTCAGACGCCTCCGCAGATCCCGCCGAGACAGCCTTCCTCAGACGCCTCCGCAGATCCCGCCCGAGACAGCCTTCCTCAGACGCCTCCCCAGATCCCGCCCGAGACAGCCTTCCTCAGACGCCTCCGCAGATCCCGCCCGAGACAGCCTTCCTCAGACGCCTCCGCAGATCCCGCCCGAGACAGCCTTCCTCAGACGCCTCCGCAGATCCCGCCCGAGACAGCCTTCCTCAGACGCCTCCGCAGATACCGCCATGCATTATTACAAGTTACAATTTTACTTTTCGTTATACTTTTGTATATTAATATATGCAAGAATGATTATATTACAGAAATGTGTTATATACAATACTGTCATGGTTATATTAAATATATGTGTAATATAGTCTACTGTACAATTTATATTATTTAAATGTATTATATACACCACTATACTGATCATGTCTGGAAACACACGTGTCTATGATGTCACACGGTTGCAACAATTACTTTCATGGTTGTCATAGCAACCAGTCAGAACACTGCTTTATCTAAAAGCTTGCAATGAAAAAGTGAACCTGGATTCTGATTGCTATAATATAGGCACATTTTCTTACACCAGAGTTTATACTTGTCATATGTTTTAGAAAATGTTCTACTTAGTTGCACAACTGTTGGTGATGGTACATCTGAAGCTATAACCATGGATACCTGAAGATCCAGTAAGGGTCTGTTCACACGGTGGAAAATGAAGAGGCAATTCCTCTTCATTTTCTGCCGTCTGCATTTTCGCTGCGGTCTAGGCACGGCGGAATTCCAGTGCAGTTCATCAGCATTCCGTTGCGGCACTCTGCTGCTGATTAGGCCAGGATGGATGGGCCCAATGAGCAGAGAGTCTCGAGATGAGGATACCCACAGGTGGAATCCACGGCAAGATTAAGCAGGACGCTTCTTTTTTCCACGTCCTACTATGATCTCTACCTCCCATTGTAAACAAGGGGAGAAATCTGCTCTGGATTTTGGTCTGAAATCTGCCCCTAAATCAGCAGCAAATTTCACCATGTGAACTGACCCTTAGACAGTGGTGAACCTAGCCTCACTGCTGCCTGAGGCGCACAATTAAACAACGCCCCCCCCATATTAAGTTTGGGGCGGGGGGCAGGTGTTGTTCATCTATTGATCGTCCGCCTCAGACAGCAGGGGGGTTGGGGATGCTAGCGGTAACATTACAATAAATATAATGCAGTAACATTATGTGCAGTAATAATCACAGGAGACGTCTTCCCTCCTTTCCCGTCTCTTCCCTTTGGACCGCATGACCATTTCTTCCGGCTGTGACTTGACTCTGTAAAGTTTAAAAGACAGACATCTTTGACTCCACACTTCTCCATGCACCCAACCCCTCTATCTATCTATCTATCTATCTATCTATCCCACTTAGCTACTTCCCTTTACCTAATTCACATAATTTAGGTTACTTACCTTGCTTTTCTAAGTATATCTTGGGGTATCTTGGCTAGACCTGTATGTAGATTTGGATGGATGACAGGAGCTGCAGCTGAAGTAGGCACATCTCTGTGTCGACAGGACAAGAATGCAGCAGGTGCACTGTGTGTGCGGAATACAGAATGTGGCATTATGACATCACATCAAGAGCTAATAGTTGATGATGTTCTTAGTAGCTGAGCTCTGATTGGTCACTGTGGGCAACATATTTCTTAGCTTAGCTCTGATTGGTCACTAGGCAGCAATGGCAATATTACTGTTTTGGCACATCCAGACATGTAACATGCACATTTTCTGCCAGGCACAAAATCTTTAGCATTATTACAGTGTTGTATAGCGGCTTAAAAGGAGTCTATCATTAGAAAAACACATATTTTACTAATGGCACATTCAAATAGCCTTTAATGGGATCCTATCATTCACAAGGTATTTTTTCTTCCTAAGGGTGCATTCACACTAAGTATACGCTGAGCTGATTCTGAACGTGAAACACGTTCAGAATCAGCGCGTACAAAGCAGATCCCATTCATTTCAATGGGAGCCGACATATGTGCGCTCCCCATAGAAATGAATGGGCTGCTTTTTTCCCTATTGGTTTCAATGTGATACACTTATAGCAGGAGCTTTGCTGCCCCTCCCTGCACACAGTATTATGTCCCCATAGTGGCCTCTGCACACAGTATTATGTCCCCATAGTGATCCCTGTACACAGTATTATGTCCCCATAGTGGCCCCTGCACACAGTATTATCCCCCATAGTGGCCCCTGCACACAGTATTATCCCCCATAGTGGCCCCTGCACACAGTATTATCCCCCATACTGACCCCAGTACACAGACCCGAGACTGCCTTCCTCAGACGCCTCCGCAGATCCCGCCCGAGACAGCCTTCCTCAGACGCCTCCGCAGATCCCGCCCGAGACAGCCTTCCTCAGACGCCTCCGCAGATCCCGCCCGAGACAGCCTTCCTTAGACGCCTCCGCAGATCCCGCCCGAGACTGCCTTCCTCAGACGCCTCCGCAGATCCCGCCCGAGACAGCCTTCCTCAGACGCCTCCGCAGATCCCGCCCGAGACAGCCCTTCTCAGACGCCTCCGCAGATCCCGCCCGAGACAGCCTTCCTCAGACGCCTCCGCAGATCCCGCCCGAGACAGCCTTCCTCAGACGCCTCCGCAGATCCCGCCCGAGACAGACTTCCTAAGACGCCTCCGCAGAACCCGCCCGAGAATGCCTTCCTCAGACGCCTCCGCAGATCCCGCCGAGACAGCCTTCCTCAGACGCCTTCGCAGATCCCGCCCGAGACAGCCTTCCTCAGACGCCTCCGCAGATCCCGCCCGAGACAGCCTTCCTCAGACGCCTCCGCAGATCCCGCCCGAGACTGCCTTCCTCAGACGCCTCCGCAGATCCCGCCCGAGACTGCCTTCCTCAGACGCCTCCGCAGATCCCGCCCGAGACTGCCTTCCTCAGACGCCTCCGCAGATCCCGCCCGAGACAGCCTTCCTCAGACGCCTCCGCAGATCCCGCCCGAGACAGCCTTCCTCAGACGCCTCCGCAGATCCCGCCCGAGACAGCCCTTCTCAGACGCCTCCGCAGATCCCGCCCGAGACAGCCTTCCTCAGACGCCTCCGCAGATCCCGCCCGAGACAGCCCTTCTCAGACGCCTCCGCAGATCCCGCCCGAGACAGCCCTTCTCAGACGCCTCCGCAGATCCCGCCCGAGACAGCCCTTCTCAGACGCCTCCGCAGATCCCGCCCGAGACAGCCTTCCTCAGACGCCTCCGCAGATCCCGCCCGAGACAGCCCTTCTCAGACGCCTCCGCAGATCCCGCCCGAGACAGCCTTCCTCAGACGCCTCCGCAAATCCCGCCCGAGACAGCCTTCCTCCGACGCCTCCGCAGATCCCACCCGAGACAGCCTTCCTCAGACGCCTCCGCAGATCCCGCCCGAGACAGCCTTCCTCAGACGCCTCCGCAGATCCCGCCCGAGACAGCCCTTCTCAGACGCCTCCGCAGATCCCGCCCGAGACTGCCTTCCTCAGACGCCTCCGCAGATCCCGCCCGAGACAGCCTTCCTCAGACGCCTCCGCAGATCCCGCCCGAGACAGACTTCCTCAGACGCCTCCGCAGAACCCGCCCGAGAATGCCTTCCTCAGACGCCTCCGCAGATCCCGCCGAGACAGCCTTCCTCAGACGCCTCCGCAGATCCCGCCGAGACAGCCTTCCTCAGACGCCTCCGCAGATCCCGCCCGAGACTGCCTTCCTCAGACGCCTCCGCAGATCCCGCCCGAGACAGCCTTCCTCAGACGCCTCCGCAGATCCCGCCCGAGACAGACTTCCTCAGACGCCTCCGCAGAACCCGCCCGAGAATGCCTTCCTCAGACGCCTCCGCAGATCCCGCCGAGACAGCCTTCCTAAGACGCCTCCGCAGATCCCGCCCGAGACAGCCTTCCTCAGACGCCTCCGCAGATCCCGCCCGAGACAGCCTTCCTCAGACGCCTCCGCAGATCCCGCCCGAGACAGACTTCCTCAGACGCCTCCGCAGAACCCGCCCTAGAATGCCTTCCTCAGACGCCTCCGCAGATCCCGCCGAGACAGCCTTCCTCAGACGCCTCCGCAGATCCCGCCCGAGACAGCCTTACTCAGACGCCTCCGCAGATCCCGCCCGAGACAGCCTTCCTCAGACGCCTCCGCAGATCCCGCCCGAGACAGCCTTCCTCCGACGCCTCCGCAGATCCCGCCCGAGACAGCCTTCCTCAGACGCCTCCGCAGATCCCGCCCGAGACAGCCTTCCTCAGACGCCTCCGCAGATCCCGCCCGAGACAGCCCTTCTCAGACGCCTCCGCAGATCCCGCCCGAGACAGCCTTCCTCAGACGCCTCCGCAGATCCCACCCGAGACAGCCTTCCTCAGACGCTTACGCAGATCCCGCCCGAGACAGACTTCCTCAGACGCCTCCGCAGAACCTGCCCGAGAATGCCTTCCTCAGACGCCTCCGCAGATCCCGCCGAGACAGCCTTCCTCAGACGCCTCCGCAGATCCCGCCCGAGACAGCCTTCCTCAGACGCCTCCGCAGATCCCGCCCGAGACAGCCTTCCTCAGACGCCTCCGCAGATCCCGCCCGAGACAGCCTTCCTCAGACGCCTCCGCAGATCCCGCCCGAGACAGCCTTCCTCCGACGCCTCCGCAGATCCCGCCCGAGACAGCCTTCCTCAGACGCCTCCGCAGATCCCGCCCGAGACAGCCTTCCTCAGACGCCTCCGCAGATCCCGCCCGAGACAGCCCTTCTCAGACGCCTCCGCAGATCCCGCCCGAGACAGCCTTCCTCAGACGCCTCCGCAGATCCCGCCCGAGACAGCCTTCCTCAGACGCCTCCGCAGATCCCGCCCGAGACAGACTTCCTCAGACGCCTCCGCAGAACCTGCCCGAGAATGCCTTCCTCAGACGCCTCCGCAGATCCCGCCGAGACAGCCTTCCTCAGACGCCTCCGCAGATCCCGCCCGAGACAGCCTTCCTCAGACGCCTCCGCAGATCCCGCCCGAGACAGCCTTCCTCAGACGCCTCCGCAGATCCCGCCCGAGACAGCCTTCCTCAGACGCCTCCGCAGATCCCGCCCGAGACAGCCTTCCTCAGACGCCTCCGCAGATCCCGCCCGAGACTGCCTTCCTCAGACGCCTCCGCAGATCCCGCCCGAGACAGCCTTCCTCAGACGCCTCCGCAGATCCCGCCCGAGACAGCCTTCCTCAGACGCCCCTGCAGATCCCGCCCGAGACAGCCTTCCTCAGACGCCTCCGCAGATCCCGCCCGAGACAGCCTTCCTCAGACGCCTCCGCAGATCCCGCCCGAGACAGCCTTCCTCAGACGCCTCCGCAGATCCCGCCCGAGACAGCCTTCCTCAGACGCCTCCGTAGATCCCGCCCGAGAATGCCTTCCTCAGACGTCTCCGCAGATCCCGCCCGAGACAGCCTTCCTCAGACGCCTCCGCAGATCCCGTCCGAGACAGCCTTCCTCAGACGCCTCCGCAGATACCGCCCGAGACAGCCTTCCTCAGACGCCTCCGCAGATCCCGCCCGAGACAGCCTTCCTCAGACGCCTCCGCAGATCCCGCCCGAGAGAGCCTTCCTCAGACGCCTCCGCAGATCCCGCCGAGACAGCCTTCCTCAGACGCCTCCGCAGATCCCGCCCGAGACAGCCTTCCTCAGACGCCTCCCCAGATCCCGCCCGAGACAGCCTTCCTCAGACGCCTCCGCAGATCCCGCCCGAGACAGCCTTCCTCAGACGCCTCCGCAGATCCCACCCGAGACAGCCTTCCTCAGACGCCTCCGCAGATCCCGCCCGAGACAGCCTTCCTCAGACGCCTCCGCAGATACCGCCATGCATTATTACAAGTTACAATTTTACTTTTCGTTATACTTTTGTATATTAATATATGCAAGAATGATTATATTACAGAAATGTGTTATATACAATACTGTCATGGTTATATTAAATATATGTGTAATATAGTCTACTGTACAATTTATATTATTTAAATGTATTATATACACCACTATACTGATCATGTCTGGAAACACACGTGTCTATGATGTCACACGGTTGCAACAATTACTTTCATGGTTGTCATAGCAACCAGTCAGAACACTGCTTTATCTAAAAGCTTGCAATGAAAAAGTGAACCTGGATTCTGATTGCTATAATATAGGCACATTTTCTTACACCAGAGTTTATACTTGTCATATGTTTTAGAAAATGTTCTACTTAGTTGCACAACTGTTGGTGATGGTACATCTGAAGCTATAACCATGGATACCTGAAGATCCAGTAAGGGTCTGTTCACACGGTGGAAAATGAAGAGGCAATTCCTCTTCATTTTCTGCCGTCTGCATTTTCGCTGCGGTCTAGGCACGGCGGAATTCCAGTGCAGTTCATCAGCATTCCGTTGCGGCACTCTGCTGCTGATTAGGCCAGGATGGATGGGCCCAATGAGCAGAGAGTCTCGAGATGAGGATACCCACAGGTGGAATCCACGGCAAGATTAAGCAGGACGCTTCTTTTTTCCACGTCCTACTATGATCTCTACCTCCCATTGTAAACAAGGGGAGAAATCTGCTCTGGATTTTGGTCTGAAATCTGCCCCTAAATCAGCAGCAAATTTCACCATGTGAACTGACCCTTAGACAGTGGTGAACCTAGCCTCACTGCTGCCTGAGGCGCACAATTAAACAACGCCCCCCCCATATTAAGTTTGGGGCGGGGGGCAGGTGTTGTTCATCTATTGATCGTCCGCCTCAGACAGCAGGGGGGTTGGGGATGCTAGCGGTAACATTACAATAAATATAATGCAGTAACATTATGTGCAGTAATAATCACAGGAGACGTCTTCCCTCCTTTCCCGTCTCTTCCCTTTGGACCGCATGACCATTTCTTCCGGCTGTGACTTGACTCTGTAAAGTTTAAAAGACAGACATCTTTGACTCCACACTTCTCCATGCACCCAACCCCTCTATCTATCTATCTATCTATCTATCTATCTATCCCACTTAGCTACTTCCCTTTACCTAATTCACATAATTTAGGTTACTTACCTTGCTTTTCTAAGTATATCTTGGGGTATCTTGGCTAGACCTGTATGTAGATTTGGATGGATGACAGGAGCTGCAGCTGAAGTAGGCACATCTCTGTGTCGACAGGACAAGAATGCAGCAGGTGCACTGTGTGTGCGGAATACAGAATGTGGCATTATGACATCACATCAAGAGCTAATAGTTGATGATGTTCTTAGTAGCTGAGCTCTGATTGGTCACTGTGGGCAACATATTTCTTAGCTTAGCTCTGATTGGTCACTAGGCAGCAATGGCAATATTACTGTTTTGGCACATCCAGACATGTAACATGCACATTTTCTGCCAGGCACAAAATCTTTAGCATTATTACAGTGTTGTATAGCGGCTTAAAAGGAGTCTATCATTAGAAAAACACATATTTTACTAATGGCACATTCAAATAGCCTTTAATGGGATCCTATCATTCACAAGGTATTTTTTCTTCCTAAGGGTGCATTCACACTAAGTATACGCTGAGCTGATTCTGAACGTGAAACACGTTCAGAATCAGCGCGTACAAAGCAGATCCCATTCATTTCAATGGGAGCCGACATATGTGCGCTCCCCATAGAAATGAATGGGCTGCTTTTTTCCCTATTGGTTTCAATGTGATACACTTATAGCAGGAGCTTTGCTGCCCCTCCCTGCACACAGTATTATGTCCCCATAGTGGCCTCTGCACACAGTATTATGTCCCCATAGTGATCCCTGTACACAGTATTATGTCCCCATAGTGGCCCCTGCACACAGTATTATCCCCCATAGTGGCCCCTGCACACAGTATTATCCCCCATAGTGGCCCCTGCACACAGTATTATCCCCCATACTGACCCCAGTACACAGTATTATACCCCATAGTGGACACCCATAAACAATTATTATACTCTGGGGTCTTTTCAGACCCCAGAGTATAATAATCGGAGACCCGGGGGAATAAAAACATAAAAAACTACTGTTACTTACCTGTCCCCCAGCTCCTACGTGGTCTTCTCCGCTGCCTTCCTTGTTCAATGACGTCGGACGTCACATGACCCGGGACGCAGGCCGGGTTCATGTGACGTCAGAGACGTCAGGAAGGAGGCCTGGCAGGATCGTAGAGAGGTAAGTAACATATTTTTTATGTTTCTTACCTCTCCCGGTCCGCCAATCATTATACTCGGGGATCCGGCATGTGGTACTGTGTGCAGATGTGCGTATCTAAAACTACGGCATGTGGTACTGTGTGCAGATGCGCGTATCTAATCCTCCCCTGTGTGGTATTGTGTGAAGAGGTTTGCATCTAATCCTACGGCGTGTGGAACTGTGTGTAGACGTGTGTATCTAATGCTACGGCTGGGTCGGACTGGCCCGCCAGGGAATTTCCCGGTGGACCTACGGCATGTGGTACTGTGTGCAGATGCGCGTATCTAATCCTCTGGTGTGTGGTACTGTGTGCAGACGCATGTATCTAATTCTCTGGCTTGTGGTACTGTGTGCAGAGGCATGTATCTAATCCTCCAAAGTGTGGTACTGTGTGCAAAACACGTATCTAATCCTCCCCTGTGTGATATTGTGTGTAGATCCGCGTATCTAATCCTACGGCATGTGGTATTGTGTGCAGAGGTGCATATCTTATGCTCTGGTGTGTGGAACTGTGTGCAGATGCATGTATCCAATCCTTTGGCATGTGGTACTGTGTTCAGACGCATGTATCCAATCCCCTGGAGTGTGGTACTGTGTGCAGACGAGTGTATCTAATCCTTTGGCACATGGAACCATGTGCAGATGCATGTATCTAATCCTTCGGTGTGTGGAACTGTGTGCAGAAGCGCGTATTTAATCCTCTGGTGTGTGGGACTGTGTGCAGACGCGTGTATCTAATCCTATGGCGTGTGATACTGTGTGCTGATCTGTGTATCTAATCCTCTGATGCGTGTATCTCAGTTTGGATACCAGTGTTGTATTGTGTATGTGGAGTGACCGTGTGTATTGCAGTTGGAATATGAGTGAAAGACTTGCAGGTTTGTGGGACATACTAAAAAGAATGAAGAAAAAGAATAAAGAAAAAGAATGAACATTATTACCAATGGGGAAAGATGTAAAATAAAGATTTAGTGAGCTTTCTAGGTTTAAAAGAACTGGAATGAACAGGATATATATGTAGTCTCTACTGGAATGAACATATATTCCATAGAAACAGGTGTATAATACTTTTCCTGTGCTAAATAGAGTAGGAATGAATAGGATATATCTGTAGCCTATAGTGGAATGAACATATATTCCATAGAAACAGATGTATAACACTTTTCCTGCGCTAGATACACCAGGAACGAACAGGATATCTCTGTAGTCTATAGTGGAATGAACATATATTCCATAGAAACAGATGTATAACACTTTTCCTGTGCTAGATACACCAGGAATGAACAGGATATATCTGTAGTCTATAGTGGAATGAACATATATTCCATAGAAACAGATGTATAACACTTTTCCTGTGCTAGATACACCAGGAAAACAGGATATATCTGTAGTGTATAGTGGAATGAACATATATTCCATAGAAACAGATGTATAACACTTTTCCTGTGCTAGATACACCAGGAATGAACAGGATATATCTGTAGTGTATAGTGAAATAAACATATATTACATAGAAACAGATGTATAATACTTTTCCTGTGCTAGATACACCAGGAATGAACAGGTTATATCTGTAGTCTATAGTGTAATGAACACATATTCCATAGAAACAGATGTATAACACTTTTCCAGTGCTAGATACACCAGGAATGAACAGAATACATCTGTAGTGTATAGTGGAATGAACATATATTCCATAGAAACAGATGTATAACACTTTTCCTGTGCTAGATACACCAGGAATGAACAGGATATATCTGTAGTCTCTAGTGGAATGAGCATATATTCCATAGAAACAGATGTATAACACTTTTCCTGTGCTAGATACACCAGGAATGAACAGGTTATATCTGTAGTCTATAGTGTAATGAACACATATTCCATAGAAACAGATGTATAAGACTTTTCCTGTGCTAGATACACCAGGAATGAACAGGATATATCTGTAGTCTATAGTGGAATGAGCATATATTCCATAGAAACAGATGTATAATACTTTTCCAGTGCTAGATACACCAGGAATGAACAGAATACATCTGTAGTGTATAGTGGAATGAACATACACTCACCAGCCACTTTATTAGGTACACCATGCTAGTAACGGGTTGGACCCCCTTTTGCCTTCAGAACTGCCTCAATTCTTCGTGGCATAGATTCAACAAGGTGCTGGAAGCATTCCTCAGAGATTTTGGTCCATATTGACATGATGGCATCACACAGTTGCCGCAGATTTGTCGGCTGCACATCCATGATGCGAATCTCCCGTTCCCCCACATCCCAAAGATGCTCTATTGGATTGAGATCTGGTGACTGTGGAGGCCATTGGAGTACAGTGAACTCATTGTCATGTTCAAGAAACCAGTCTGAGATGATTCCAGCTTTATGACATGGCGCATTATCCTGCTGAAAGTAGCCATCAGATGTTGGGTACATTGTGGTCATAAAGGGATGGACATGGTCAGCAACAATACTCAGGTAGGCTTTGGCGTTGCAACGATGCTCAATTGGTACCAAGGGGCCCAAAGAGTGGCAAGAAAATATTCCCCACACCATGACACCACCACCACCAGCCTGAACCGTTGATACAAGGCAGGATGGATCCATGCTTTCATGTTGCTGACGCCAAATTCTGACCCTACCATCCGAATGTCGCAGCAGAAATCGAGACTCATCAGACCAGGCAACGTTTTTCCAATCTTCAATTGTCCAATTTCGATGAGCTTGTGCAAATTGTAGCCTCAGTTTCCTGTTCTTAGCTGAAAGGAGTGGCACCCGGTGTGATCTTCTGCTGCTGTAGCCCATCTGCCTCAAAGTTCGACGTACTGTGCGTTCAGAGATGCTCTTCTGGCTACCTTGGTTGTAACGGGTGGCTATTTGAGTCACTGTTGCCTTTCTATCAGCTGGAACCAGTCTGGCCATTCTCTTCTGACCTCTGGCATCAACAACGCATTTCCGCCCACAGAACTGCCGCTCACTGGATGTTTTTTCTTTTTCAGACCATTCTCTGTAAACCCTAGAGATGGTTGTGCGTGAAAATCCCAGTAGATCAGCAGTTTCTGAAATACTCAGACCAGCCCTTCTGGCACCAACAACCATGCCACGTTCAAAGGCACTCAAATCACCTTTCTTCCACATACTGATGCTCGGTTTGAACTGCAGGAGATTGTCTTGACCATGTCTACATGCCTAAATGCACTGAGTTGCCGCCATGTGATTGGCTGATTAGAAATTAAGTGTTAACGAGCAGTTGGACAGGTGTACCTAATAAAGTGGCCGGTGAGTGTATATTCCATAGAAACAGATGTATAACACTTTTCCTGTGCTAGATACGCCAGGAATGAACAGGATATATCTGTAGTCTATAGTGGAATGAACATATATTCCATAGAAACAGATGTATAACACTTTTCCTGTGCTAGATACACCAGGAATGAACAGGATATATCAGTAGTCTATAGTGGAATGAACAAATATTCCATAGAAACAGACGTATAACAAATTTCCTGTTCTAGATACACCAGGAATGAACAGGATATATCTGTAGTGTATAGTGGAATGAGCATATATTCCATAGAAACAGATGTTATAACACTTTTCCAGTGCTAGATACACCAGGAATGAACAGGATATATCTGTAGTCTCTGCTGGAATGAACATATATTCCATAGAAACAGATGTATAACACTTTTCCTGTGCTAGATACACCAGGAATGAACAGGATATCTCTGTAGTCTCTGCTGGAATGAACATATATTCCATAGAAACAGATGTATAACACTTTTCCTGTGCTAGATACACCAGGAATGAACAGGATATATCTGTAGTGTATAGTGGAATGAGCATATATTCCATAGAAACAGATGTATAACACTTTTCCTGTGCTAGATACACCAGGAATGAACAGGTTATATCTGTAGTCTATAGTGTAATGAACACATATTCCATAGAAACAGATGTATAATACTTTTCCTGTGCTAGATACACCAGGAATGAACAGAATATATCTGTAGTCTATAGTTGAATGAACATATATTCCATAGAATTAGATGTATAACACTTTTCCTGTGCTAGATACAGCAGGAATGAACAGGATATATCTGTAGTCTCTGCTGGAATGAACATATATTCATTAGAAACAGATGTATAACACTTTTCCTGTGCTAGATACACCAGGAATGAACAGGATATATCTGTAGTCTATAGTGGAATGAACATATATTCCATAGAAACAGATGTATAATACTTTTCCTGTGCTAAATAGAGTAGGAATGAATAGGACATATCTGTAGTCTATAGTGTAATGAACACATATTCCATAGAAACAGATGTATAATACTTTTCCTGTGCTAGATACACCAGGAATGAACAGAATATATCTGTAGTCTATAGTTGAATGAACATATATTCCATAGAATTAGATGTATAACACTTTTCCTGTGCTAGATACAGCAGGAATGAACAGGATATATCTGTAGTCTCTGCTGGAATGAACATATATTCATTAGAAACAGATGTATAACACTTTTCCTGTGCTAGATACACCAGGAATGAACAGGATATATCTGTAGTCTATAGTGGAATGAACATATATTCCATAGAAACAGATGTATAATACTTTTCCTGTGCTAAATAGAGTAGGAATGAATAGGACATATCTGTAGCCTATAGTGGAATGAACATATATTCCATAGAAACTGATTTATATAATATTTTTCATGTGGTAAATAGACAAGGAATGAACAGGATGGAATATATGTTCATTCCACTATAGACTACAGATATATCCTGTTCATTCCTGGTGTATCTAGCACAGAAAAAGTATAATAAATCTATTTCTATGGAATATATTCTCATTCCACTATAGACTACAGATACAGTCCTATGAAAAAGTTTGGGCACCCCTATTAATCTTACTCATTTTTAGTTCTAAATATTTTGGTGTTTGCAGCAGCCATTTCAGTTTGATATATCTAATAACTGATGGACACAGTAATATTTCAGGATTGAAATGAGGTTTATTGTACTAACAGAAAATGCGCAATATGCATTAAACCAAAATTTGACCGGTGCAAAAATATGGGCACCTCAACAGAAAAGTGACATTAATATTTAGTACATCCTCCTTTTGCAAAGATAACAGCCTCTAGTCACTTCCTGTAGCTTTTAATCAGTTCCTGGATCCTGGATGAAGGTATTTTGGACCATTTCTTTCTACAAAACAATTCAAGTTCAGTTAAGTCTGATGGTCGCCGAACATGGACAGCCCGCTCTCAAATGATCTGAAAACAAAGATTGTTCAACATAGTTGTTCAGGGGAAGGATACAAAACGTTGTCTCAGAGATTTAACCTGTCAGTTTCCACTGTGAGGAACATAGTAAGGAAATGGAAGACCACAGGGACAGTTCTTGTCAAGCCCAGAAGTGGCAGGCCAAGAAAAATATCAGAAAGGCAGAGAAGAAGAATGGTGAGAACAGTCAAGGACAATTCACAGACCACCTCCAAAGAGCTGCAGCATCATCTTGCTGCAGATGGTGTCACTGTGCATCGGTCAGCAATACAGCACACTTTGCACAAGGAGAAGCTGTATGGGAGAGTGATGAGAAAGAAGCCGTTTCTGCACGTACGCCACAAATAGAGTTGCCTGAGGTATGCAAAAGCACATTTGGAGAAGCCAACTTCATTTTGGAAACAAAGATTGAGTTGTTTGGTTATAAAAAAAGGCGTTATGCATGGCGTCCAAAAAGAAACAGCATTCCAAGAAAAACACTTGCTACCCACTGTAAAATTTGGTGGAGGTTCCATCATGCTTTGGGGCTGTGTGGCCAATGCCGGCTCCGGGAATCTTGTTAAAGTTGAGGGTCACATGGATTCCACTCAGTATCAGCAGATTCTTGAGAATAATGTTCAAGAATCAGTGACGAAGTTGAAGTTACGCCGGGGATGGATATTTCAGCAAGACAATGATCCAAAACACCGCTCCAAATCGACTAGAGGCTGTTATCTTTGCAAAAGGAGGATCTACTAAATATTAATGTCACTTTTCTGTTGAGGTGCCCATACTTTTGCACCGGTCAAATTTTGGTTTAATGCATATTGCACATTTTCTGTTAGTACAATAAACCTCATTTCAATCCTGAAATATTACTGTGTCCATCAGTTATTAGATATATCAAACTGAAATGGCTGCTGCAAACACCAAAATATTTAGAACTAAAAATGATTAAGATTAATAGGGGTGCCCAAACTTTTTCATAGGACTGTATATCCTGTTCATTCCTGGTGTATCTTGCACAGGAAAAGTGTTATACATCTATTTCGTTGGCATATATGTTCATTCCACTAGAGACTACAGATATATCCTGTTCATTCCTGGTGTATCTACTGCAGGAAAAGTATTATACATCTGTTTCTATGGAATATATGTTCATTCCACTATACACTACAGATATATCCTGTTCATTCCTGGTGTATCTAGCACAGGAAAAGTGTTATACATCTGTTTCTATGGAATATATATTCATACCACTATAGACTACAGATATATGTTGTTCATTCCTGGTGTATCTAGCACAGGAAAAGTATTTTACATCTGTTTCTATGGAATATATGTTCAGTCCACTATACACTACAGATATATCCTGTTCATTCCTGGTGTATCTAGCACAGGAAAAGTATTATATATCTGTTTCTATGGAATATATGTTCATTCCACTATACACTACAGATATATCCTGTTCATTCCTGGTGTATCTAGCACAGGAAAAGTGTTATACATCTGTTTCTATGGAATATATGTTCATTCCACTATACAATACAGATATATCCTGTTCATTCCTGGTGTATCTAGCACAGGAAAAATGTTATACATCTGTTTCTATGGAATATATGTTCATTCCACTATAGACTACAGATATATCCTGTTCATTCCTGGTGTATCTAGTGCAGGAAAAGTATTTTACATCTGTTTCTATGGAATATATGTTCAGTCCACTATACACTACAGATATAGGCGGAGGAATTGCAATATTTGTCAATGAGAGATGGTGTAATCCAGGACATATTGTGGTTAAGAAACAATTGTGTGGAAAGGATATTGAACTGCTAGCCGTGGGCATGAGACCTTTTTACCTGCCAAGGGAACTATCACATGTTATTGTACTAGCTGCCTATGTCCCCCCCTCTGCTAAAGCTGACGCTGCCTGTGAAGTCCTCCATGCTGTTGTGAGTGAGCTGCAATCATCTCACCCCCATGCCCTGCTCCTAGTGTCTGGAGACTTCAACCATGTCTCAGCATCCACTCTACCAGGCTTCACACAGTATGTAACCTGCCATACAAGAGACAACAAGACGCTGGACTTGCTCTTTGCCAATGTAAGGGATGCATATAACTCATCTGCCCTACCACCCCTAGGCAGATCAGATCACAACCTGGTACATCTGCGACCCACATACATTCCACTGGTGCGCAGAGAACCGGCGGTTACCCGTACCGTGAAGATTTGGTCAGAGGGAAGTGTCGAGTCTCTAAGGGACTGCTTTGATATAACTTTATGGGAAGTGTTTCAAGACTCATTTCCAGAGGACATTGAGGGACTCACACATTGCATAACGGACTACATTAATTTCTGTGTGGACAGCACGGTACCAACTAGGAAGGTGAGGTGTTTCTCCAATAACAAACCATGGATTAACTCTGAGATTAAAACTCTCCTCAAGCAAAAAAAGAGAATTTTTAGGTCTGGGGACAAAGATGGCCTGGGGGCGGTTCAGAAACAGCTGAGACAATTGATCAGGGAAGGGAAAGCCAACTACAGACGGAAGATGGAGCTACAGATGGGGGAGGGTAGAATCTCTGAAGTGTGGGACAGCCTTAAGGCAATTTCAGGACACAAGGAAAAGACAAGGCACCGAACAGTAGGGGACAGGAAGTGGCTTAACGAGCTTAATCTATTCTTCAATAGATTCGACTCCAAGCAAATGCTCCCTCCACCAGCATGTCAGCCAACCGCCCTCCCCTCACACACCAAGACCCAACCCCCACCGACCTGCGGTCAACTGCAATCTGACTATCTGATCCTGCAGGAGTCTCAAGTGTGTAAGGAAATGAAGAACATTAGAGCGAACAAAGCGGGGGGACCTGATGGTATAAGCGCAAGAGTTCTTAAAATGTGCAGTGACCAGCTGTGTGGTATTATAACGCACATGTACAATATGAGCCTGAAGCTGGGGGTGGTACCTCAACTGTGGAAAACATCTTGCGTGGTACCAGTCCCGAAGAAACCCAACCCGATGGGCTACAATGACTACCGACCTGTAGCACTGACATCACACCTAATGAAGGTCCTAGAGAGACTGGTCCTGACACACCTACGCCCCCTAGTGAGCTCCGCTCTGGACCCCCTCCAGTTTGCCTACCGGCCAGGCATTGGGGTAGATGACGCCATCATCCACCTTCTTCACAGAGCTCTCTCTCACCTGGAGAAACCCGGGAACACTGTGAGAATAATGTTCTTTGATTTCTCCAGTGCGTTCAACACCATTCAGCCAGGGCTACTGAGGGAGAAGCTGAACCTTGGTGGTGTGGACCATCACCTGTCCAACTGGATCCTAGACTACCTGACAAACCGCCCTCAGTATGTGAGAGCCCAGGACTGTGTGTCTGACACTGTGATCTGTAATACGGGGGCACCTCAAGGTACAGTTCTTGCCCCATTCCTCTTCACACTGTACACTGCTGACTTCAGGCACAACTCATCCAGCTGTTACTTACAGAAGTACTCCGATGACTCTGCTATAGTCGGCCTTATCACTGATGGCGATGATAGGGAATACAGAGACTTAAACCGGGATTTTGTTGAATGGTGCCAGCAGAACCAGCTCAGGATTAATGCTGGGAAGACCAAGGAGATGGTGGTGGACTTTAGTAAACGGAGAGGTGCTCCGACCCCGGTGGAGATCCAAGGAACATGTATTGAGATAGTCAGGACCTATAAGTACCTGGGCGTGCTCCTCAATAATAAACTAGACTGGGCTGATCACCTGGAGGCGCTGCACAGAAAGGGCCACAGCGGACTCTACCTGCTCAGGAGGCTGAGGGCCTTCGGAGTCCAGGGGACACTTCTTAGGGCCTTCTTCAACTCTGTGGTTGCCTCAGCCATCTTTTTCGGTGTGGCCTACTGGGGAAGCAGTATATCAACCAGGGACAGAAATAGACTTGACAGGCTGATCAGGAGGGCCAGCTCTGTCCTGGGGAGCCCCTTGGACCCAGTACAGGTGGTGGATGACAGAAGGATACTGTCTGTGGTGACCTCCATGCGGGAGAACAAATCCCACCCCATGTATGGGACCCTGATGGGACTTGGCAGCACTGTAAGCGACCGTCTGCTTCACCCCAAGTGTGAGAAGGAGCGCTATCGCAGGTCCTTCCTTCCAACCGCGACCAGGCTGTATAATCTACATCAGACCAAACGAAGAGCTCTCCGCACAGAGAACTAATGATTATGAGGATGACCATGAGGTCTTCCTCTTTCTCTTCTGTTTTTCCTTAGCTGCCATGGACTCCTAGTATATCTTCTCTTCTCAGCTTATCTGTGTCTACGTCTGTAACATATTACTCTGTATTATCCTGTATCTGTATTACTATGCTGCTGTAACACGCTGAAATTTCCCCAAGGTGGGACTATTAAAGGATTATCTTATCTTATCTTATCTTATCCTGTTCATTCCTGCTGTATCTAGCACAGGAAAAGTGTTATACATCTGTTTCTATGGAATATATGTGCATTCCACTAGAGACTACAGATATATCCTGTTCATTCCTGGTGTATCTAGTGCAGGAAAAGTATTTTACATCTGATTCTATGGAATATATGTTCATTCCACTTTACACTACAGATATATCCTGTTCATTCCTGCTGTATCTAGCACAGGAAAAGTGTTATACATCTGTTTCTATGGAATATATGCTCATTCCACTATAGACTACAGGTATATCCTGTTCATTCCTGGTGTATCTAGCACAGGAAAAGTGTTATACATCTGTTTCTATGGAATATATGTTCATTCCACTTTACACTACAGATATACCCTGTTCATTCCTGGTGTATCTAGCACAGGAAAAGTGTTATACATCTGTTTCTATGGAATATATGTTCATTAGAGATGAGCGAACACTAAAATGTTCGAGGTTCGAAATTCGATTCGAACAGCCGCTCAATGTTCGTGTGTTCGAACGGGTTTCGAACCCCATTATAGTCTATGGGGAACAGATACTCGTTAAGGGGGAAACCCAAATCCGTGTCTGGAGGGTCACCAAGTCCACTATGACAACCCAGGAAATGATGCCAACACCTCTGGAATGACACTGGGACAGCAGGGGAAGCATGTCTGGGGGCATCTAACACACCAAAGACCCTCTATTACCCCAACATCACAGCCTAACAACTACACACTTTACACACTCAATACCACCTCTCTGACAGTAGGAAAACACCTTGAAACATGTGTATTTGGCACTTGCAGTGAGGAGAGCTTGTCACCAGCAGTGAATTTGGCCCTTGTAGTAAGTTGAGGTTGGCACCAACATTTGTTTTGAAAATCAGGGTGGATTGAGCCTCTAACCAGCAGAGTTTGGGCAAATTCATGGTGGAGGGAGCCTCTAAAAACCCCAGTTTGGACCAATTCATGGTGGAGGGAGCCTCTAAAAACCCCAGTTTGGACCAATTCATGATGGAGGGAGCCTCTAAACAGCCCAGTTTGGGCAAATTCATGGTGGAGGGAGCCTCTAAAAACCCCCAGTTTGGACCAATTCATGGTGGAGGGAGCCTCTAAAAACCCCAGTTTGGACCAATTCATGGTGGAGGGAGCCTCTAAACAGCCCAGTTTGGGCAAATTCATGGTGGAGGGAGCCTCTAAACAGCCCAGTTTGGGCCAATTCATGGTGGAGGGAGCCTCTAAAAACCCCAGTTTGGACCAATTCATGGTGGAGGGAGCCTCTAAAAACCCCAGTTTGGACCAATTCATGGTGGAGGGAGCCTCTAAAAACCCCAGTTTGGACCAATTCATGATGGAGGGAGCCTCTAAACAGCCCAGTTTGGGCAAATTCATGGTGGAGGGAGCCTCTAAAAACCCCCAGTTTGGACCAATTCATGGTGGAGGGAGCCTCTAAAAAACCCAGTTTGGACCAATTCATGGTGGAGGGAGCCTCTAAACAGCTCAGTTTGGGCAAATTCATGGTGGAGGGAGCCTCTAAACAGCCCAGTTTGGGCAAATTCATGGTGGAGGGAGCCTCTAAAAACCCCAGTTTGGACTAATTCATGGTGGAGGGAGCCTCTAAAAACCCCAGTTTGGACCAATTCATGGTGGAGGGAGCCTCTAAACAGCTCAGTTTGGGCAAATTCATGGTGGAGGGAGCCTCTAAAAACCCCAGTTTGGACCAATTCATGGTGGAGGGAGCCTCTAAACAGCCCAGTTTGGGCAAATTCATGGTGGAGAGAGCCTCTAAAAACCCCCAGTTTGGACCAATTCATGGTGGAGGGAGCCTCTAAAAACCCCAGTTTGGACCAATTCATGGTGGAGGGAGCCTCTAAAAACCCCAGTTTGGACCAATTCATGGTGGAGGGAACCTCTAAACAGCTCAGTTTGGGCAAATTCATGGTGGAGGGAGCATCTAAACAGCCCAGTTTGGGCAAATTCATGGTGGAGGGAGCCTCTAAAAACCCCAGTTTGGACCAATTCATGGTGGAGGGAGCCTCTAAAAACCCCAGTTTGGACCAATTCATGGTGGAGGGAGCCTCTAAACAGCCCAGTTTGGACCAATTCATGGTGGAGGGAGCCTCTAAAAACCCCAGTTTGGACCAATTCATGGTGGAGGGAGCCTCTAAACAGCCCAGTTTGGGCAAATTCATGGTGGAGAGAGCCTCTAAAAACCCCCAGTTTGGACCAATTCATGGTGGAGGGAGCCTCTAAAAACCCCAGTTTGGACCAATTCATGGTGGAGGGAGCCTCTAAACAGCTCAGTTTGGGCAAATTCATGGTGGAGGGAGCCTCTAAACAGCCCAGTTTGGGCAAATTCATGGTGGAGGGAGCCTCTAAAAACCCCAGTTTGGACCAATTCATGGTGGAGGGAGCCTCTAAACAGCCCAGTTTGGACCAATTCATGGTGGAGGGAGCCTCTAAAAACCCCAGTTTGGACCAATTCATGGTGGAGGGAGCCTCTAAACAGCCCAGTTTGGGCAAATTCATGGTGGAGGGAGCCTCTAAAAACCCCCAGTTTGGACCAATTCATGGTGGAGGGAGCCTCTAAAAACCCCAGTTTGGACCAATTCATGGTGGAGGGAGCCTCTAAACAGCCCAGTTTGGGCAAATTCATGGTGGAGGGAGCCTCTAAACAGCCCAGTTTGGGCAAATTCATGGTGGAGGGAGCCTCTAAAAACCCCAGTTTGGACCAATTGGTGGAGGGAGCCTCTAAAAACCCCAGTTTGGACCAATTCATGGTGGAGGGAGCCTCTAAAAACCCCAGTTTGGACCAATTCATGATGGAGGGAGCCTCTAAACAGCCCAGTTTGGGCAAATTCATGGTGGAGGGAGCCTCTAAAAACCCCAGTTTGGACCAATTCATGGTGGAGGGAGCCTCTAAAAACCCCAGTTTGGACCAATTCATAGTGGAGGGAGCCTCTAAACAGCTCAGTTTGGGCAAATTCATGGTGGAGGGAGCCTCTAAACAGCCCAGTTTGGGCAAATTCATGGTGGAGGGAGCCTCTAAAAACCCCAGTTTGGACCAATTCATGGTGGAGGGAGCCTCTAAACAGCCCAGTTTGGGCAAATTCATGGTGGAGAGAGCCTCTAAAAACCCCCAGTTTGGACCAATTCATGGTGGAGGGAGCCTCTAAACAGCCCAGTTTGGACCAATTCATGGTGGAGGGAGCCTCTAAACAGCCCAGTTTGGGCAAATTCATGGTGGAGGGAGCCTCTAAACAGCCCAGTTTGGGCAAATTCATGGTGGAGGGAGCCTCTAAAAACCCCAGTTTGAACCAATTCATGGTGGAGGGAGCCTCTAAAAACCCCAGTTTGGACCAATTCATGATGGAGGGAACCTCTAAACAGCCCAGTTTGGGCAAATTCATGGTGGAGGGAGCCTCTAAAAACCCCCAGTTTGGGCAAATTCATGGTGGAGGGAGCCTCTAAAAACCCCAGTTTGGACCAATTCATGGTGGAGGGAGCCTCTAAAAACCCCAGTTTGGACCAATTCATGGTGGAGGGAGCCTCTAAACAGCCCAGTTTGGACCAATTCATGGTGGAGGGAGCCTCTAAAAACCCCAGTTTGGACCAATTCATGGTGGAGGGAGCCTCTAAACAGCCCAGTTTGGGCAAATTCATGGTGGAGGGAGCCTCTAACCAGCCCAGTTTGGACCAATTCATGGTGGAGGGAGCCTCTAAAAACCCCAGTTTGGACCAATTCATGATGGAGGGAGCCTCTAAACAGCCCAGTTTGGACCAATTCATGGTGGAGAGAGCCTCTAAAAACCCCAGTTTGGACCAATTCATGGTGGAGGGAGCCTCTAAACAGGCCAGTTTGGGCAAATTCATGGTGGAGGGAGCCTCTAAACAGCCCAGTTTGGGCAAATTCATGGTGGAGGGAGCCTCTAACCAGCCCAGTTTGGACCAATTCATGGTGGAGGGAGCCTCTAAAAACCCCAGTTTGGACCAATTCATGGTGGAGGGAGCCTCTAAACAGCCCAGTTTGGACCAATTCATGGTGGAGGGAGCCTCTAAAAACCCGTTTGGACCAATTCATGGTGGAGGGAGCCGCTAAACAGCCCAGTTTGGACCAATTCATGGTGGAGGGAGCCTCTAACCAGCAGAGTTGGTGGAAATCAGGGTGGAGGGAGCCTCTAACCAGCAGAGTTGTGGGAAAGCAGGGTGGAGGGAGCCTCTAACCAGCAGAGTTGGTGGAAATCAGGGTGGAGGGAGCCTCTAACCAGCAGAGTTGTGGGAAAGCAGGGTGGAGGGAGCCTCTAACCAGCAGAGTTGTGGGAAAGCAGGGTGGAGGGAGCCTCTAACCAGCAGAGTTGTGGGAAAGCAGGGTGGAGGGAGCCTCTAACCAGCAGAGTTGGTGGAAATCAGGGTGAAGGGAGCCTCTAACCAGCAGAGTTGGGGGAAATCAGGGTGGAGAGAGCCTAGTATTAGCAGAATTGTGCAACGCTTATGGTGGATGAGTATGAGGATGCGGAGGAATTGGAGAGGTTGAGTACAGACATGGAGTTTCATGTTGGGGTGCTTTACACAGGTGGGCACAAAAATGAAGGCTCTATCCAGTGGTGGTTCATTTTTATCAAAGTGAGCCGGTCGGCACTCTCAGCTGACAGACAGGTGCGCTTGTCAGTGATGATGCCACCGGCTGCACTGAACACCCTCTCAGATAGGACGCTGGCGGCAGGACAGGACAGCACCTCCAAGGCATATAGGGCAAGTTCAAGCCACAGGTCCAACTTCGACACCCAATACGTGTAGGGCGCAGAGGGGTCGGAGAGGACAGGGCTGTGGTCGGAAAGGTATTCCCGCAACATGCGCCTATACTTCTCACGCCTGGTGACACTAGGACCCTCCGTGGCGGCACTTTGGCGAGGGGGTGCCATCAAGGTGTCCCAGACCTTAGACAGTGTGCCCCTCGTTTGTGTGGACTGGTGAGAACTTGGTTGCCTACTGGAGGAACTGCCCTCCCTGCCGCCAACGTCACATGCTGGAAACATCTCCATCATATTCTGCACCAATTGCCTGTGGCAAGCATTGATGCGATTGGCCCTCCCCTCTACCGGAATAAAAGACGAGATGTTGTTTTTATACCGGGGGTCAAGGATAGCAAAGATCCAGTACTGGTTGTCCTCCATGATTTTGACAATACGCTTGTCGGTTGTAAAGCACCCCAACATGAACTCAGCCATGTCTGCCACAGTGTTAGTTGGCATGACTCCTCTGGCCCCACCGGAAAGTTCAATCTCCATTTCCTCCTCATCCTCCATGTCTACCCATCCACGCTGCAACAATGGGACGATTCGAAGTTGCCCGGAAGCCTCCTGTATCACCATCACATCATCGGACAACTCTTCTTCCTCCTCCTCCTCCTCCATTAAACGCAGTGAAGCGGACAGATGTGTGGACCTACTCTCCAGCTGTGATGGATCGGATGCTATCCCTAACTCCTCTGTGTGATCTGAGTTATCCCTGATGTCAATCAGGGATTCTCTCAGAACACACAAGAGCGGGATTGTAAGGCTCACCATCGCATCCTCAGAGCTCACCCTCCTTGTGGACTCCTCAAAGACCCGTAGGATGTCACAAAGGTCTCTCATCCATGGCCACTCATGGATGTGAAACTGAGGCAGCTGACTTTGTGGCACCCTAGGGTTTTGTAGCTGGTATTCCATCAAAGGTCTCTGCTGCTCAACCACTCTATTCAACATCTGAAACGTTGAGTTCCAGCGTGTGGGGACGTCGCACAAAAGCCGGTGTTGTGGCACATGCAGGCGTTGCTGGAGAGATTTTAAGCTAGCAGCGGCTACTGTCGACTTGCGAAAGTGGGCGCACATGCGCCGCACTTTCACCAGTAGCTCTGGAACATTGGGGTAGCTCTTTAGGAAACGTTGCACCACTAGGTTGAAGACGTGGGCCAGGCATGGAACATGTTGGAGTCCGGCAAGCTCCAGAGCTGCTACCAGGTTCCGGCCGTTATCACAAACGACCATGCCTGGGCCCAGGTGCAGCGGCTCAAACCATATTGCCGTCTCATCGAGGAGGGCATCCCTCACCTCGGAGGCAGTGTGCTGTCTGTCCCCCAAGCTGATCAGCTTCAGCACAGCCTGCTGACGTCTACCAACGCCAGTGCTGCAACGTTTCCAACTCGTAGCTGGGGTCAATCTAACAGCGGAGGAGGAGGCGGTGGCGGAGGAGGAGGCGGTGGCGGAGGAGGAGGCGGTAGAGGAGGAGGAGGAGGGGGGTGTTCTTCTCGTGTCCCTGCCAGGAATGTTAGGCGGGGAGACGAGGTACACCGGGCCAGTTTGGGAAGCAGTCCCAGCCTCAACTACATTCACCCAGTGTGCCGTCAGTGAAATGTAGCGTCCCTGTCTGCATGCACTTGTCCACGCGTCGGTGGTCAAGTGGACCTTTGTGCAAAGCGCGGAACTAAGGGCCCGCCTGATGTTGAGTGACACGTGCTGGTGCAAGGCGGGGACGGCACACCGGGAGAAGTAGTGACGGCTAGGGACGGCATAGCGAGGTGCCGCAGTTGCCATCAGGTCCAGGAAGGCGGGAGTTTCAACAAGCCGGAACGCCAACATCTCCTGGGCCAGCAGTTTAGCGATGTTGGCGTTCAAGGCTTGCGCGTGTGGGTGGTTAGCAGTGTATTTCTGCCGCCGCTCCAATGTCTGAGAGATGGTGGGTTGTTGTAAAGAAGCGCTTGATGGTGCCTTTGATGGTGCAGGAGAAGGAGATAAGACAGGAACAGGGGAGGATGAGGGAGAAGTCAACAAAGTGGCGGAGGCAGATGAAGTGGTGTCCTGGCTCGTCCTCTGGAGTGCATCGCCAGCACAGTCAGCAGTGGCAGTTGCAGAGGCAGAGGCAGTGGCAGAGGCAGTGGCAGTGGCGTGAACGGCAGGCGGCCTTTGTCCTGCCGTTGCTGCCTGCCACTGATTCCAGTGCTTGGATTCCAAATGACGGCGCATTGAAGTGGTGGACAGGTTGCTCTTCTCAGAGCCCCTAATCAATTTCGAGAGGCAAATTGTGCAGACAACACTATATCTGTCCTCGGCGCATTCCTTGAAAAAACTCCACACCTTCGAGAAACGTGCCCTCGAGGTGGGAGTTTTTCGGGGCTGGGTACGAACTGGAACATCTTGGGAGATTCCGGGTGTGGCCTGGCTTCGCCTAAGCTGCTGACCTCTGCCTCTGCCTCTAGCTACCCTTTTTGGTGCTGCACCTGCCTCAACATCCACACTACTTTCCCCGCTTGACATCCCCCCTGTCCAGGTCGGGTCAGTGTCCTCATCATCCACCACTTCCTCTTCCAACTCCTGTCTCATCTCCTCCTCCCGCACAATGCACCGGTCAACTGGATGCCCTGACGGCAACTGCGTCACATCATCGTCGATGAGGGTGGGTTGCTGGTCATCCACCACCAAATCGAACGGAGATGGAGGAGACTCTAGTGTTTGAGCATCTGGACACAGATGCTCCTCTGTTAGGTTCGTGGAATCGTGACGTGGAGAGGCAGGTTGAGGGACAATGAAAGGAGCGGAGAACAGCTCTGGGGAGCAGGGACAGTTGGGGTTATTGTTCTGTGAAGCTTGGGAATTTTGGGAGGAAGGAGGACAAGACTGTTGGGTAATAGGAGGAGAGGAGGCAGAGTCTGACTAGCTGCTGGACAATGTGCTGTTAGCGTTCTCTGACAGCCATTGCAAGACCTGTTCCTGGTTCTCGGGCCTACTAAGGTTTGTACCCTGCAGTTTAGTTAATGTGGCAAGCAACCCTGGCACTGTGGAGTGGCGCAATGCTTGCTGCCCCACAGGAGTAGGCACGGGACGCCCTGTGGCTTCACTGCTACCTTGCTCCCCAGAACCATTCCCCCGACCTCGCCCACGGCCTCGTCCACGTCCCTTTGAGCCTTGCGCATTTTGAATTCCCAGTTAGAAATTGGCACTATATACCAGTAGCAAAAATTGTGGGTGCACGTAACCCCAATATATTCTTTGAATTCCCAGTCAGACAATGGCACTATATACCAGTAGCAAGAAATGAGGGTATTTATAACCCCAATATATTCTTTGAATTACCAGTCAGAAACTGGCACTATATGGCAGTAGCAAGAAATGAGGGTATTTATAACCCCAATATATTCTTTGAATTCCCAGTCAGACAATGGCACTATATACCAGTAGCAAGAAATGAGGGTATTTGTAACCCCAATATATTCTTTGAATTCCCAGTCAGACAATGGCACTATATACCAGTAGCAAGAAATGAGGGTATTTGTAACCCCAATATATTCTTTGAATTCCCAGTCAGACAATGGCACTATATACCAGTAGCAAAAATTGTGGGTGCACGTAACCCCAATATATTCTTTGAATTACCAGTCAGAAACTGGCACTATATGGCAGTAGCAAGAAATGAGGGTATTTATAACCCCAATATATTCTTTGAATTCCCAGTCAGACAATGGCACTATATACCAGTAGCAAGAAATGAGGGTATTTGTAACCCCAATATATTCTTTGAATTCCCAGTCAGACAATGGCACTATATACCAGTAGCAAGAAATGAGGGTATTTGTAACTCCAATATATTCTTTGAATTCCCAGTCAGACAATGGCACTATATACCAGTAGCAAAAATTGTGGGTGCACGTAACCCCAATATATTCTTTGAATTACCAGTCAGAAACTGGCACTATATGGCAGTAGCAAGAAATGAGGGTATTTGTAACCCCAATATATTCTTTGAATTCCCAGTCAGACAATGGCACTATATACCAGTAGCAAGAAATGAGGGTATTTGTAACCCCAATATATTCTTTGAATTCCCAGTCAGACAATGGCACTATATACCAGTAGCAAGAAATGAGGGTATTTGTAAGCCCAATATATTCTTTGAATTCCCAGTGAGACAATGGCACTATATACCAGTAGCAAAAATTGTGGGTGCACGTAACCCCAATATATTCTTTGAATTACCATTCAGAAACTGGCACTATATGGCAGTAGCAAGAAATGAGGGTATTTGTAACCCCAATATATTCTTTGAATTCCCAGTCAGACAATGGCACTATATACCAGTAGCAAGAAATGAGGGTATTTGTAACCCCAATATATTCTTTGAATTCCCAGTCAGACAATGGCACTATATACCAGTAGCAAAAATTGTGGGTGCACGTAACCCCAATATATTCTTTGAATTACCAGTCAGAAACTGGCACTATATGGCAGTAGCAAGAAATGAGGGTATTTGTAACCCCAATATATTCTTTGAATTCCCAGTCAGACAATGGCACTATATACCAGTAGCAAGAAATGAGGGTATTTATAACCCCAATATATTCTTTGAATTCCCAGTCAGACAATGGCACTATATACCAGTAGCAAGAAATGAGGGTATTTATAACCCCAATATATTCTTTGAATTACCAGTCAGAAACTGGCACTATATGGCAGTAGCAAGAAATGAGGGTATTTATAACCCCAATATATTCTTTGAATTCCCAGTCAGACAATGGCACTATATACCAGTAGCAAGAAATGAGGGTATTTGTAACCCCAATATATTCTTTGAATTCCCAGTCAGACAATGGCACTATATACCAGTAGCAAGAAATGAGGGTATTTGTAACCCCAATATATTCTTTGAATTCCCAGTCAGACAATGGCACTATATACCAGTAGCAAAAATTGTGGGTGCACGTAACCCCAATATATTCTTTGAATTACCAGTCAGAAACTGGCACTATATGGCAGTAGCAAGAAATGAGGGTATTTGTAACCCCAATATATTCTTTGAATTCCCAGTCAGACAATGGCACTATATACCAGTAGCAAGAAATGAGGGTATTTATAACCCCAATATATTCTTTGAATTCCCAGTCAGACAATGGCACTATATACCAGTAGCAAGAAATGAGGGTATTTATAACCCCAATATATTCTTTGAATTACCAGTCAGAAACTGGCACTATATGGCAGTAGCAAGAAATGAGGGTATTTATAACCCCAATATATTCTTTGAATTCCCAGTCAGACAATGGCACTATATACCAGTAGCAAGAAATGAGGGTATTTGTAACCCCAATATATTCTTTGAATTCCCAGTCAGACAATGGCACTATATACCAGTAGCAAGAAATGAGGGTATTTGTAACCCCAATATATTCTTTGAATTCCCAGTCAGACAATGGCACTATATACCAGTAGCAAAAATTGTGGGTGCACGTAACCCCAATATATTCTTTGAATTACCAGTCAGAAACTGGCACTATATGGCAGTAGCAAGAAATGAGGGTATTTGTAACCCCAATATATTCTTTGAATTCCCAGTCAGACAATGGCACTATATACCAGTAGCAAGAAATGAGGGTATTTATAACCCCAATATATTCTTTGAATTCCCAGTCAGACAATGGCACTATATACCAGTAGCAAGAAATGAGGGTATTTATAACCCCAATATATTCTTTGAATTCTCAGTCAGACAATGGCACTATATACCAGTAGCAAGAAATGAGGGTATTTGTAACCCCAATATATTCTTTGAATTCCCAGTCAGACAATGGCACTATATACCAGTAGCAAGAAATGAGGGTATTTGTAACCCCAATATATTCTTTGAATTCCCAGTCAGACAATGGCACTATATACCAGTAGCAAGAAATGAGGGTATTTGTAACCCCAATATATTCTTTGAATTCCCAGTCAGACAATGGCACTATATACCAGTAGCAAAAATTGTGGGTGCACGTAACCCCAATATATTCTTTGAATTACCAGTCAGAAACTGGCACTATATGGCAGTAGCAAGAAATGAGGGTATTTGTAACCCCAATATATTCTTTGAATTCCCAGTCAGACAATGGCACTATATACCAGTAGCAAGAAATGAGGGTATTTATAACCCCAATATATTCTTTGAATTCCCAGTCAGACAATGGCACTATATACCAGTAGCAAGAAATGAGGGTATTTATAACCCCAATATATTCTTTGAATTACCAGTCAGAAACTGGCACTATATGGCAGTAGCAAGAAATGAGGGTATTTATAACCCCAATATATTCTTTGAATTCCCAGTCAGACAATGGCACTATATACCAGTAGCAAGAAATGAGGGTATTTGTAACCCCAATATATTCTTTGAATTCCCAGTCAGACAATGGCACTATATACCAGTAGCAAGAAATGAGGGTATTTGTAACCCCAATATATTCTTTGAATTCCCAGTCAGACAATGGCACTATATACCAGTAGCAAAAATTGTGGGTGCACGTAACCCCAATATATTCTTTGAATTACCAGTCAGAAACTGGCACTATATGGCAGTAGCAAGAAATGAGGGTATTTGTAACCCCAATATATTCTTTGAATTCCCAGTCAGACAATGGCACTATATACCAGTAGCAAGAAATGAGGGTATTTATAACCCCAATATATTCTTTGAATTCCCAGTCAGACAATGGCACTATATACCAGTAGCAAGAAATGAGGGTATTTATAACCCCAATATATTCTTTGAATTACCAGTCAGAAACTGGCACTATATGGCAGTAGCAAGAAATGAGGGTATTTATAACCCCAATATATTCTTTGAATTCCCAGTCAGACAATGGCACTATATACCAGTAGCAAGAAATGAGGGTATTTGTAACCCCAATATATTCTTTGAATTCCCAGTCAGACAATGGCACTATATACCAGTAGCAAGAAATGAGGGTATTTGTAACCCCAATATATTCTTTGAATTCCCAGTCAGACAATAGCACTATATACCAGTAGCAAAAATTGTGGGTGCACGTAACCCCAATATATTCTTTGAATTACCAGTCAGAAACTGGCACTATATGGCAGTAGCAAGAAATGAGGGTATTTGTAACCCCAATATATTCTTTGAATTCCCAGTCAGACAATGGCACTATATACCAGTAGCAAGAAATGAGGGTATTTATAACCCCAATATATTCTTTGAATTCCCAGTCAGACAATGGCACTATATACCAGTTGCAAGAAATGAGGGTATTTATAACCCCAATATATTCTTTGAATTACCAGTCAGAAACTGGCACTATATGGCAGTAGCAAGAAATGAGGGTATTTATAACCCCAATATATTCTTTGAATTCCCAGTCAGACAATGGCACTATATACCAGTAGCAAGAAATGAGGGTATTTGTAACCCCAATATATTCTTTGAATTCCCAGTCAGACAATGGCACTATATACCAGTAGCAAGAAATGAGGGTATTTGTAACCCCAATATATTCTTTGAATTCCCAGTCAGACAATGGCACTATATACCAGTAGCAAGAAATGAGGGTATTTATAACCCCAATATATTCTTTGAATTCCCAGTCAGACAATGGCACTATATACCAGTTGCAAGAAATGAGGGTATTTATAACCCCAATATATTCTTTGAATTACCAGTCAGAAACTGGCACTATATGGCAGTAGCAAGAAATGAGGGTATTTATAACCCCAATATATTCTTTGAATTCCCAGTCAGACAATGGCACTATATACCAGTAGAAAGAAATGAGGGTATTTATAACCCCAATATATTCTTTGAATTCCCAGTCAGACAATGGCACTATATACCAGTTGCAAGAAATGAGGGTATTTATAACCCCAATATATTCTTTGAATTACCAGTCAGAAACTGGCACTATATGGCAGTAGCAAGAAATGAGGGTATTTATAACCCCAATATATTCTTTGAATTCCCAGTCAGACAATGGCACTATATACCAGTAGCAAGAAATGAGGGTATTTGTAACCCCAATATATTCTTTGAATTCCCAGTCAGACAATGGCACTATATACCAGTAGCAAGAAATGAGGGTATTTGTAACCCCAATATATTCTTTGAATTCCCAGTCAGACAATGGCACTATATACCAGTAGCAAAAATTGTGGGTGCACGTAACCCCAATATATTCTTTGAATTACCAGTCAGAATCTGGCACTATATGGCAGTAGCAAGAAATGAGGGTATTTGTAACCCCAATATATTCTTTGAATTCCCAGTCAGACAATGGCACTATATACCAGTAGCAAGAAATGAGGGTATTTGTAACCCCAATATATTCTTTGAATTCCCAGTCAGACAATGGCACTATATACCAGTAGCAAGAAATGAGGGTATTTGTAACCCCAATATATTCTTTGAATTCCCAGTCAGACAATGGCACTATATACCAGTAGCAAAAATTGTGGGTGCACGTAACCCCAATATATTCTTTGAATTACCAGTCAGAAACTGGCACTATATGGCAGTAGCAAGAAATGAGGGTATTTGTAACCCCAATATATTCTTTGAATTCCCAGTCAGACAATGGCACTATATACCAGTAGCAAGAAATGAGGGTATTTGTAACCCCAATATATTCTTTGAATTCCCAGTCAGACAATGGCACTATATACCAGTAGCAAGAAATGAGGGTATTTGTAAGCCCAATATATTCTTTGAATTCCCAGTGAGACAATGGCACTATATACCAGTAGCAAAAATTGTGGGTGCACGTAACCCCAATATATTCTTTGAATTACCATTCAGAAACTGGCACTATATGGCAGTAGCAAGAAATGAGGGTATTTGTAACCCCAATATATTCTTTGAATTCCCAGTCAGACAATGGCACTATATACCAGTAGCAAGAAATGAGGGTATTTGTAACCCCAATATATTCTTTGAATTCCCAGTCAGACAATGGCACTATATACCAGTAGCAAAAATTGTGGGTGCACGTAACCCCAATATATTCTTTGAATTACCAGTCAGAAACTGGCACTATATGGCAGTAGCAAGAAATGAGGGTATTTGTAACCCCAATATATTCTTTGAATTCCCAGTCAGACAATGGCACTATATACCAGTAGCAAGAAATGAGGGTATTTATAACCCCAATATATTCTTTGAATTCCCAGTCAGACAATGGCACTATATACCAGTAGCAAGAAATGAGGGTATTTATAACCCCAATATATTCTTTGAATTACCAGTCAGAAACTGGCACTATATGGCAGTAGCAAGAAATGAGGGTATTTATAACCCCAATATATTCTTTGAATTCCCAGTCAGACAATGGCACTATATACCAGTAGCAAGAAATGAGGGTATTTGTAACCCCAATATATTCTTTGAATTCCCAGTCAGACAATGGCACTATATACCAGTAGCAAGAAATGAGGGTATTTGTAACCCCAATATATTCTTTGAATTCCCAGTCAGACAATGGCACTATATACCAGTAGCAAAAATTGTGGGTGCACGTAACCCCAATATATTCTTTGAATTACCAGTCAGAAACTGGCACTATATGGCAGTAGCAAGAAATGAGGGTATTTGTAACCCCAATATATTCTTTGAATTCCCAGTCAGACAATGGCACTATATACCAGTAGCAAGAAATGAGGGTATTTATAACCCCAATATATTCTTTGAATTCCCAGTCAGACAATGGCACTATATACCAGTAGCAAGAAATGAGGGTATTTATAACCCCAATATATTCTTTGAATTACCAGTCAGAAACTGGCACTATATGGCAGTAGCAAGAAATGAGGGTATTTATAACCCCAATATATTCTTTGAATTCCCAGTCAGACAATGGCACTATATACCAGTAGCAAGAAATGAGGGTATTTGTAACCCCAATATATTCTTTGAATTCCCAGTCAGACAATGGCACTATATACCAGTAGCAAGAAATGAGGGTATTTGTAACCCCAATATATTCTTTGAATTCCCAGTCAGACAATGGCACTATATACCAGTAGCAAAAATTGTGGGTGCACGTAACCCCAATATATTCTTTGAATTACCAGTCAGAAACTGGCACTATATGGCAGTAGCAAGAAATGAGGGTATTTGTAACCCCAATATATTCTTTGAATTCCCAGTCAGACAATGGCACTATATACCAGTAGCAAGAAATGAGGGTATTTATAACCCCAATATATTCTTTGAATTCCCAGTCAGACAATGGCACTATATACCAGTAGCAAGAAATGAGGGTATTTATAACCCCAATATATTCTTTGAATTCTCAGTCAGACAATGGCACTATATACCAGTAGCAAGAAATGAGGGTATTTGTAACCCCAATATATTCTTTGAATTCCCAGTCAGACAATGGCACTATATACCAGTAGCAAGAAATGAGGGTATTTGTAACCCCAATATATTCTTTGAATTCCCAGTCAGACAATGGCACTATATACCAGTAGCAAGAAATGAGGGTATTTGTAACCCCAATATATTCTTTGAATTCCCAGTCAGACAATGGCACTATATACCAGTAGCAAAAATTGTGGGTGCACGTAACCCCAATATATTCTTTGAATTACCAGTCAGAAACTGGCACTATATGGCAGTAGCAAGAAATGAGGGTATTTGTAACCCCAATATATTCTTTGAATTCCCAGTCAGACAATGGCACTATATACCAGTAGCAAGAAATGAGGGTATTTATAACCCCAATATATTCTTTGAATTCCCAGTCAGACAATGGCACTATATACCAGTAGCAAGAAATGAGGGTATTTATAACCCCAATATATTCTTTGAATTACCAGTCAGAAACTGGCACTATATGGCAGTAGCAAGAAATGAGGGTATTTATAACCCCAATATATTCTTTGAATTCCCAGTCAGACAATGGCACTATATACCAGTAGCAAGAAATGAGGGTATTTGTAACCCCAATATATTCTTTGAATTCCCAGTCAGACAATGGCACTATATACCAGTAGCAAGAAATGAGGGTATTTGTAACCCCAATATATTCTTTGAATTCCCAGTCAGACAATAGCACTATATACCAGTAGCAAAAATTGTGGGTGCACGTAACCCCAATATATTCTTTGAATTACCAGTCAGAAACTGGCACTATATGGCAGTAGCAAGAAATGAGGGTATTTGTAACCCCAATATATTCTTTGAATTCCCAGTCAGACAATGGCACTATATACCAGTAGCAAGAAATGAGGGTATTTATAACCCCAATATATTCTTTGAATTCCCAGTCAGACAATGGCACTATATACCAGTTGCAAGAAATGAGGGTATTTATAACCCCAATATATTCTTTGAATTACCAGTCAGAAACTGGCACTATATGGCAGTAGCAAGAAATGAGGGTATTTATAACCCCAATATATTCTTTGAATTCCCAGTCAGACAATGGCACTATATACCAGTAGCAAGAAATGAGGGTATTTGTAACCCCAATATATTCTTTGAATTCCCAGTCAGACAATGGCACTATATACCAGTAGCAAGAAATGAGGGTATTTGTAACCCCAATATATTCTTTGAATTCCCAGTCAGACAATGGCACTATATACCAGTAGCAAGAAATGAGGGTATTTATAACCCCAATATATTCTTTGAATTCCCAGTCAGACAATGGCACTATATACCAGTTGCAAGAAATGAGGGTATTTATAACCCCAATATATTCTTTGAATTACCAGTCAGAAACTGGCACTATATGGCAGTAGCAAGAAATGAGGGTATTTATAACCCCAATATATTCTTTGAATTCCCAGTCAGACAATGGCACTATATACCAGTAGAAAGAAATGAGGGTATTTATAACCCCAATATATTCTTTGAATTCCCAGTCAGACAATGGCACTATATACCAGTTGCAAGAAATGAGGGTATTTATAACCCCAATATATTCTTTGAATTACCAGTCAGAAACTGGCACTATATGGCAGTAGCAAGAAATGAGGGTATTTATAACCCCAATATATTCTTTGAATTCCCAGTCAGACAATGGCACTATATACCAGTAGCAAGAAATGAGGGTATTTGTAACCCCAATATATTCTTTGAATTCCCAGTCAGACAATGGCACTATATACCAGTAGCAAGAAATGAGGGTATTTGTAACCCCAATATATTCTTTGAATTCCCAGTCAGACAATGGCACTATATACCAGTAGCAAAAATTGTGGGTGCACGTAACCCCAATATATTCTTTGAATTACCAGTCAGAATCTGGCACTATATGGCAGTAGCAAGAAATGAGGGTATTTGTAACCCCAATATATTCTTTGAATTCCCAGTCAGACAATGGCACTATATACCAGTAGCAAGAAATGAGGGTATTTGTAACCCCAATATATTCTTTGAATTCCCAGTCAGACAATGGCACTATATACCAGTAGCAAGAAATGAGGGTATTTGTAACCCCAATATATTCTTTGAATTCCCAGTCAGACAATGGCACTATATACCAGTAGCAAAATTTGTGGGTGCACGTAACCCCAATATATTCTTTGAATTACCAGTCAGAATCTGGCACTATATGGCAGTAGCAAGAAATGAGGGTATTTATAACCCCAATATATTCTTTGAATTCCCAGTCAGACAATGGCACTATATACCAGTAGCAAGAAATGAGGGTATTTGTAACCCCAATATATTCTTTGAATTCCCAGTCAGACAATGGCACTATATACCAGTAGCAAGAAATGAGGGTATTTATAACCCCAATATATTCTTTGAATTCCCAGTCAGACAATGGCACTATATACCAGTTGCAAGAACTGAGGGTATTTATAACCCCAATATATTCTTTGAATTACCAGTCAGAAACTGGCACTATATGGCAGTAGCAAGAAATGAGAGTATTTATAACCCCAATATATTCTTTGAATTCCCAGTCAGACAATGGCACTATATACCAGTAGCAAGAAATGAGGGTATTTATAACCCCAATATATTCTTTGAATTCCCAGTCAGACAATGGCACTATATACCAGTTGCAAGAAATGAGGGTATTTATAACCCCAATATATTCTTTGAATTACCAGTCAGAAACTGGCACTATATGGCAGTAGCAAGAAATGAGGGTATTTATAACCCCAATATATTCTTTGAATTCCCAGTCAGACAATGGCACTATATACCAGTAGCAAGAAATGAGGGTATTTGTAACCCCAATATATTCTTTGAATTCCCAGTCAGACAATGGCACTATATACCAGTAGCAAGAAATGAGGGTATTTGTAACTCCAATATATTCTTTGAATTCCCAGTCAGACAATGGCACTATATACCAGTAGCAAAAATTGTGGGTGCACGTAACCCCAATATATTCTTTGAATTACCAGTCAGAATCTGGCACTATATGGCAGTAGCAAGAAATGAGGGTATTTGTAACCCCAATATATTCTTTGAATTCCCAGTCAGACAATGGCACTATATACCAGTAGCAAGAAATGAGGGTATTTGTAACCCCAATATATTCTTTGAATTCCCAGTCAGACAATGGCACTATATACCAGTAGCAAGAAATGAGGGTATTTGTAACCCCAATATATTCTTTGAATTCCCAGTCAGACAATGGCACTATATACCAGTAGCAAAAATTGTGGGTGCACGTAACCCCAATATATTCTTTGAATTACCAGTCAGAATCTGGCAATATATGGCAGTAGCAAGAAATGAGGGTATTTGTAACCCCAATATATTCTTTGAATTCCCAGTCAGACAATGGCACTATATACCAGTAGCAAGAAATGAGGGTATTTGTAACCCCAATATATTCTTTGAATTCCCAGTCAGACAATGGCACTATATACCAGTAGCAAGAAATGAGGGTATTTATAACCCCAATATATTCTTTGAATTCCCAGTCAGACAATGGCACTATATACCAGTAGCAAGAAATGAGGGTATTTATAACCCCAATATATTCTTTGAATTACCAGTCAGAAACTGGCACTATATGGCAGTAGCAAGAAATGAGGGTATTTATAACCCCAATATATTCTTTGAATTCCCAGTCAGACAATGGCACTATATACCAGTAGCAAGAAATGAGGGTATTTGTAACCCCAATATATTCTTTGAATTCCCAGTCAGACAATGGCACTATATACCAGTAGCAAGAAATGAGGGTATTTGTAACCCCAATATATTCTTTGAATTCCCAGTCAGACAATGGCACTATATACCAGTAGCAAAAATTGTGGGTGCACGTAACCCCAATATATTCTTTGAATTACCAGTCAGAAACTGGCACTATATGGCAGTAGCAAGAAATGAGGGTATTTGTAACCCCAATATATTCTTTGAATTCCCAGTCAGACAATGGCACTATATACCAGTAGCAAGAAATGAGGGTATTTATAACCCCAATATATTCTTTGAATTCCCAGTCAGACAATGGCACTATATACCAGTAGCAAGAAATGAGGGTATTTATAACCCCAATATATTCTTTGAATTACCAGTCAGAAACTGGCACTATATGGCAGTAGCAAGAAATGAGGGTATTTATAACCCCAATATATTCTTTGAATTCCCAGTCAGACAATGGCACTATATACCAGTAGCAAGAAATGAGGGTATTTGTAACCCCAATATATTCTTTGAATTCCCAGTCAGACAATGGCACTATATACCAGTAGCAAGAAATGAGGGTATTTGTAACCCCAATATATTCTTTGAATTCCCAGTCAGACAATGGCACTATATACCAGTAGCAAAAATTGTGGGTGCACGTAACCCCAATATATTCTTTGAATTACCAGTCAGAAACTGGCACTATATGGCAGTAGCAAGAAATGAGGGTATTTGTAACCCCAATATATTCTTTGAATTCCCAGTCAGACAATGGCACTATATACCAGTAGCAAGAAATGAGGGTATTTATAACCCCAATATATTCTTTGAATTCCCAGTCAGACAATGGCACTATATACCAGTAGCAAGAAATGAGGGTATTTATAACCCCAATATATTCTTTGAATTCTCAGTCAGACAATGGCACTATATACCAGTAGCAAGAAATGAGGGTATTTGTAACCCCAATATATTCTTTGAATTCCCAGTCAGACAATGGCACTATATACCAGTAGCAAGAAATGAGGGTATTTGTAACCCCAATATATTCTTTGAATTCCCAGTCAGACAATGGCACTATATACCAGTAGCAAGAAATGAGGGTATTTGTAACCCCAATATATTCTTTGAATTCCCAGTCAGACAATGGCACTATATACCAGTAGCAAAAATTGTGGGTGCACGTAACCCCAATATATTCTTTGAATTACCAGTCAGAAACTGGCACTATATGGCAGTAGCAAGAAATGAGGGTATTTGTAACCCCAATATATTCTTTGAATTCCCAGTCAGACAATGGCACTATATACCAGTAGCAAGAAATGAGGGTATTTATAACCCCAATATATTCTTTGAATTCCCAGTCAGACAATGGCACTATATACCAGTAGCAAGAAATGAGGGTATTTATAACCCCAATATATTCTTTGAATTACCAGTCAGAAACTGGCACTATATGGCAGTAGCAAGAAATGAGGGTATTTATAACCCCAATATATTCTTTGAATTCCCAGTCAGACAATGGCACTATATACCAGTAGCAAGAAATGAGGGTATTTGTAACCCCAATATATTCTTTGAATTCCCAGTCAGACAATGGCACTATATACCAGTAGCAAGAAATGAGGGTATTTGTAACCCCAATATATTCTTTGAATTCCCAGTCAGACAATGGCACTATATACCAGTAGCAAAAATTGTGGGTGCACGTAACCCCAATATATTCTTTGAATTACCAGTCAGAAACTGGCACTATATGGCAGTAGCAAGAAATGAGGGTATTTGTAACCCCAATATATTCTTTGAATTCCCAGTCAGACAATGGCACTATATACCAGTAGCAAGAAATGAGGGTATTTATAACCCCAATATATTCTTTGAATTCCCAGTCAGACAATGGCACTATATACCAGTAGCAAGAAATGAGGGTATTTATAACCCCAATATATTCTTTGAATTACCAGTCAGAAACTGGCACTATATGGCAGTAGCAAGAAATGAGGGTATTTATAACCCCAATATATTCTTTGAATTCCCAGTCAGACAATGGCACTATATACCAGTAGCAAGAAATGAGGGTATTTGTAACCCCAATATATTCTTTGAATTCCCAGTCAGACAATGGCACTATATACCAGTAGCAAGAAATGAGGGTATTTGTAACCCCAATATATTCTTTGAATTCCCAGTCAGACAATAGCACTATATACCAGTAGCAAAAATTGTGGGTGCACGTAACCCCAATATATTCTTTGAATTACCAGTCAGAAACTGGCACTATATGGCAGTAGCAAGAAATGAGGGTATTTGTAACCCCAATATATTCTTTGAATTCCCAGTCAGACAATGGCACTATATACCAGTAGCAAGAAATGAGGGTATTTATAACCCCAATATATTCTTTGAATTCCCAGTCAGACAATGGCACTATATACCAGTTGCAAGAAATGAGGGTATTTATAACCCCAATATATTCTTTGAATTACCAGTCAGAAACTGGCACTATATGGCAGTAGCAAGAAATGAGGGTATTTATAACCCCAATATATTCTTTGAATTCCCAGTCAGACAATGGCACTATATACCAGTAGCAAGAAATGAGGGTATTTGTAACCCCAATATATTCTTTGAATTCCCAGTCAGACAATGGCACTATATACCAGTAGCAAGAAATGAGGGTATTTGTAACCCCAATATATTCTTTGAATTCCCAGTCAGACAATGGCACTATATACCAGTAGCAAGAAATGAGGGTATTTATAACCCCAATATATTCTTTGAATTCCCAGTCAGACAATGGCACTATATACCAGTTGCAAGAAATGAGGGTATTTATAACCCCAATATATTCTTTGAATTACCAGTCAGAAACTGGCACTATATGGCAGTAGCAAGAAATGAGGGTATTTATAACCCCAATATATTCTTTGAATTCCCAGTCAGACAATGGCACTATATACCAGTAGCAAGAAATGAGGGTATTTATAACCCCAATATATTCTTTGAATTCCCAGTCAGACAATGGCACTATATACCAGTTGCAAGAAATGAGGGTATTTATAACCCCAATATATTCTTTGAATTACCAGTCAGAAACTGGCACTATATGGCAGTAGCAAGAAATGAGGGTATTTATAACCCCAATATATTCTTTGAATTCCCAGTCAGACAATGGCACTATATACCAGTAGCAAGAAATGAGGGTATTTGTAACCCCAATATATTCTTTGAATTCCCAGTCAGACAATGGCACTATATACCAGTAGCAAGAAATGAGGGTATTTGTAACCCCAATATATTCTTTGAATTCCCAGTCAGACAATGGCACTATATACCAGTAGCAAAAATTGTGGGTGCACGTAACCCCAATATATTCTTTGAATTACCAGTCAGAATCTGGCACTATATGGCAGTAGCAAGAAATGAGGGTATTTGTAACCCCAATATATTCTTTGAATTCCCAGTCAGACAATGGCACTATATACCAGTAGCAAGAAATGAGGGTATTTGTAACCCCAATATATTCTTTGAATTCCCAGTCAGACAATGGCACTATATACCAGTAGCAAGAAATGAGGGTATTTGTAACCCCAATATATTCTTTGAATTCCCAGTCAGACAATGGCACTATATACCAGTAGCAAAATTTGTGGGTGCACGTAACCCCAATATATTCTTTGAATTACCAGTCAGAATCTGGCACTATATGGCAGTAGCAAGAAATGAGGGTATTTATAACCCCAATATATTCTTTGAATTCCCAGTCAGACAATGGCACTATATACCAGTAGCAAGAAATGAGGGTATTTGTAACCCCAATATATTCTTTGAATTCCCAGTCAGACAATGGCACTATATACCAGTAGCAAGAAATGAGGGTATTTATAACCCCAATATATTCTTTGAATTCCCAGTCAGACAATGGCACTATATACCAGTTGCAAGAACTGAGGGTATTTATAACCCCAATATATTCTTTGAATTACCAGTCAGAAACTGGCACTATATGGCAGTAGCAAGAAATGAGAGTATTTATAACCCCAATATATTCTTTGAATTCCCAGTCAGACAATGGCACTATATACCAGTAGCAAGAAATGAGGGTATTTATAACCCCAATATATTCTTTGAATTCCCAGTCAGACAATGGCACTATATACCAGTTGCAAGAAATGAGGGTATTTATAACCCCAATATATTCTTTGAATTACCAGTCAGAAACTGGCACTATATGGCAGTAGCAAGAAATGAGGGTATTTATAACCCCAATATATTCTTTGAATTCCCAGTCAGACAATGGCACTATATACCAGTAGCAAGAAATGAGGGTATTTGTAACCCCAATATATTCTTTGAATTCCCAGTCAGACAATGGCACTATATACCAGTAGCAAGAAATGAGGGTATTTGTAACTCCAATATATTCTTTGAATTCCCAGTCAGACAATGGCACTATATACCAGTAGCAAAAATTGTGGGTGCACGTAACCCCAATATATTCTTTGAATTACCAGTCAGAATCTGGCACTATATGGCAGTAGCAAGAAATGAGGGTATTTGTAACCCCAATATATTCTTTGAATTCCCAGTCAGACAATGGCACTATATACCAGTAGCAAGAAATGAGGGTATTTGTAACCCCAATATATTCTTTGAATTCCCAGTCAGACAATGGCACTATATACCAGTAGCAAGAAATGAGGGTATTTGTAACCCCAATATATTCTTTGAATTCCCAGTCAGACAATGGCACTATATACCAGTAGCAAAAATTGTGGGTGCACGTAACCCCAATATATTCTTTGAATTACCAGTCAGAATCTGGCACTATATGGCAGTAGCAAGAAATGAGGGTATTTGTAACCCCAATATATTCTTTGAATTCCCAGTCAGACAATGGCACTATATACCAGTAGCAAGAAATGAGGGTATTTGTAACCCCAATATATTCTTTGAATTCCCAGTCAGACAATGGCACTATATACCAGTAGCAAGAAATGAGGGTATTTGTAACCCCAATATATTATTTGAATTCCCAGTCAGACAATGGCACTATATACCAGTAGCAAAAATTGTGGGTGCACGTAACCCCAATATATTCTTTGAATTACCAGTCAGAAACTGGCACTATATGGCAGTAGCAAGAAATGAGGGTATTTGTAACCCCAATATATTCTTTGAATTCCCAGTCAGACAATGACACTATATACCAGTAGCAAGAAATGAGGGTATTTATAACCCCAATATATTCTTTGAATTACCAGTCAGAAACTGGCACTATATGGCAGTAGCAAGAAATGAGGGTATTTATAACCCCAATATATTCTTTGAATTCCCAGTCAGACAATGGCACTATATACCAGTAGCAAGAAATGAGGGTATTTGTAACCCCAATATATTCTTTGAATTCCCAGTCAGACAATGGCACTATATACCAGTAGCAAGAAATGAGGGTATTTGTAACCCCAATATATTCTTTGAATTCCCAGTCAGACAATGGCACTATATACCAGTAGCAAAAATTGTGGGTGCACGTAACCCCAATATATTCTTTGAATTACCAGTCAGAAACTGGCACTATATGGCAGTAGCAAGAAATGAGGGTATTTGTAACCCCAATATATTCTTTGAATTCCCAGTCAGACAATGGCACTATATACCAGTAGCAAGAAATGAGGGTATTTATAACCCCAATATATTCTTTGAATTCCCAGTCAGACAATGGCACTATATACCAGTAGCAAGAAATGAGGGTATTTATAACCCCAATATATTCTTTGAATTACCAGTCAGAAACTGGCACTATATGGCAGTAGCAAGAAATGAGGGTATTTATAACCCCAATATATTCTTTGAATTCCCAGTCAGACAATGGCACTATATACCAGTAGCAAGAAATGAGGGTATTTGTAACCCCAATATATTCTTTGAATTCCCAGTCAGACAATGGCACTATATACCAGTAGCAAGAAATGAGGGTATTTGTAACCCCAATATATTCTTTGAATTCCCAGTCAGACAATAGCACTATATACCAGTAGCAAAAATTGTGGGTGCACGTAACCCCAATATATTCTTTGAATTACCAGTCAGAAACTGGCACTATATGGCAGTAGCAAGAAATGAGGGTATTTGTAACCCCAATATATTCTTTGAATTCCCAGTCAGACAATGGCACTATATACCAGTAGCAAGAAATGAGGGTATTTATAACCCCAATATATTCTTTGAATTCCCAGTCAGACAATGGCACTATATACCAGTTGCAAGAAATGAGGGTATTTATAACCCCAATATATTCTTTGAATTACCAGTCAGAAACTGGCACTATATGGCAGTAGCAAGAAATGAGGGTATTTATAACCCCAATATATTCTTTGAATTCCCAGTCAGACAATGGCACTATATACCAGTAGCAAGAAATGAGGGTATTTGTAACCCCAATATATTCTTTGAATTCCCAGTCAGACAATGGCACTATATACCAGTAGCAAGAAATGAGGGTATTTGTAACCCCAATATATTCTTTGAATTCCCAGTCAGACAATGGCACTATATACCAGTAGCAAGAAATGAGGGTATTTATAACCCCAATATATTCTTTGAATTCCCAGTCAGACAATGGCACTATATACCAGTTGCAAGAAATGAGGGTATTTATAACCCCAATATATTCTTTGAATTACCAGTCAGAAACTGGCACTATATGGCAGTAGCAAGAAATGAGGGTATTTATAACCCCAATATATTCTTTGAATTCCCAGTCAGACAATGGCACTATATACCAGTAGCAAGAAATGAGGGTATTTATAACCCCAATATATTCTTTGAATTCCCAGTCAGACAATGGCACTATATACCAGTTGCAAGAAATGAGGGTATTTATAACCCCAATATATTCTTTGAATTACCAGTCAGAAACTGGCACTATATGGCAGTAGCAAGAAATGAGGGTATTTATAACCCCAATATATTCTTTGAATTCCCAGTCAGACAATGGCACTATATACCAGTAGCAAGAAATGAGGGTATTTGTAACCCCAATATATTCTTTGAATTCCCAGTCAGACAATGGCACTATATACCAGTAGCAAGAAATGAGGGTATTTGTAACCCCAATATATTCTTTGAATTCCCAGTCAGACAATGGCACTATATACCAGTAGCAAAAATTGTGGGTGCACGTAACCCCAATATATTCTTTGAATTACCAGTCAGAATCTGGCACTATATGGCAGTAGCAAGAAATGAGGGTATTTGTAACCCCAATATATTCTTTGAATTCCCAGTCAGACAATGGCACTATATACCAGTAGCAAGAAATGAGGGTATTTGTAACCCCAATATATTCTTTGAATTCCCAGTCAGACAATGGCACTATATACCAGTAGCAAGAAATGAGGGTATTTGTAACCCCAATATATTCTTTGAATTCCCAGTCAGACAATGGCACTATATACCAGTAGCAAAAATTGTGGGTGCACGTAACCCCAATATATTCTTTGAATTACCAGTCAGAATCTGGCACTATATGGCAGTAGCAAGAAATGAGGGTATTTATAACCCCAATATATTCTTTGAATTCCCAGTCAGACAATGGCACTATATACCAGTAGCAAGAAATGAGGGTATTTGTAACCCCAATATATTCTTTGAATTCCCAGTCAGACAATGGCACTATATACCAGTAGCAAGAAATGAGGGTATTTATAACCCCAATATATTCTTTGAATTCCCAGTCAGACAATGGCACTATATACCAGTTGCAAGAAATGAGGGTATTTATAACCCCAATATATTCTTTGAATTACCAGTCAGAAACTGGCACTATATGGCAGTAGCAAGAAATGAGAGTATTTATAACCCCAATATATTCTTTGAATTCCCAGTCAGACAATGGCACTATATACCAGTAGCAAGAAATGAGGGTATTTATAACCCCAATATATTCTTTGAATTCCCAGTCAGACAATGGCACTATATACCAGTTGCAAGAAATGAGGGTATTTATAACCCCAATATATTCTTTGAATTACCAGTCAGAAACTGGCACTATATGGCAGTAGCAAGAAATGAGGGTATTTATAACCCCAATATATTCTTTGAATTCCCAGTCAGACAATGGCACTATATACCAGTAGCAAGAAATGAGGGTATTTGTAACCCCAATATATTCTTTGAATTCCCAGTCAGACAATGGCACTATATACCAGTAGCAAGAAATGAGGGTATTTGTAACTCCAATATATTCTTTGAATTCCCAGTCAGACAATGGCACTATATACCAGTAGCAAAAATTGTGGGTGCACGTAACCCCAATATATTCTTTGAATTACCAGTCAGAATCTGGCACTATATGGCAGTAGCAAGAAATGAGGGTATTTGTAACCCCAATATATTCTTTGAATTCCCAGTCAGACAATGGCACTATATACCAGTAGCAAGAAATGAGGGTATTTGTAACCCCAATATATTCTTTGAATTCCCAGTCAGACAATGGCACTATATACCAGTAGCAAGAAATGAGGGTATTTGTAACCCCAATATATTCTTTGAATTCCCAGTCAGACAATGGCACTATATACCAGTAGCAAAAATTGTGGGTGCACGTAACCCCAATATATTCTTTGAATTACCAGTCAGAATCTGGCACTATATGGCAGTAGCAAGAAATGAGGGTATTTGTAACCCCAATATATTCTTTGAATTCCCAGTCAGACAATGGCACTATATACCAGTAGCAAGAAATGAGGGTATTTGTAACCCCAATATATTCTTTGAATTCCCAGTCAGACAATGGCACTATATACCAGTAGCAAGAAATGAGGGTATTTGTAACCCCAATATATTATTTGAATTCCCAGTCAGACAATGGCACTATATACCAGTAGCAAAAATTGTGGGTGCACGTAACCCCAATATATTCTTTGAATTACCAGTCAGAAACTGGCACTATATGGCAGTAGCAAGAAATGAGGGTATTTGTAACCCCAATATATTCTTTGAATTCCCAGTCAGACAATGACACTATATACCAGTAGCAAGAAATGAGGGTATTTATAACCCCAATATATTCTTTGAATTACCAGTCAGAAACTGGCACTATATGGCAGTAGCAAGAAATGAGGGTATTTGCAACCCCAATATATTCTTTGAATTCTCAGTCAGACAATGGCACTATATACCAGTAGCAAGAAATGAGGGTATTTATAACCCCAATATATTCTTTGAATTCCCAGTCAGACAATGGCACTATATACCAGTAGCAAAAATTGTGGGTGCACGTAACCCCAATATATTCTTTGAATTCCCAGTCAGACAATGGCACTATATGGCAGTAGCAAAAATAGTGGGTGTATATAGCCCCAATTCTATTGCTAGGGGACTTGCAGTGTATTTCTGGGGTGAAGGTGGGGGGGCACACCGTTGGAACGGGTATCGGGGGTATATATCGGGTATACGGGAATACACTGTCAGTGTATTCCATTCAGGATCCTGGGAAAGCTGGGTTGCGGCGATTGAGCCCGTCAGTGCCACGTTACACTGACAAGCGTCTCCCTGGAATTGAAGTTATATGTAAGCCCAATATATTCTTTGAATTCCCAGTGAGACAATGGCACTATATGGCAGTAGCAAAAATAGTGGGTGTATATAGCCCCAATTCTATTGCTAGGGGACTTGCAGGGTATTTCTGGGGTGAAGGTGAGGGGGCACACCGTTGGAACGGGTATCGGGGGTATATATCGGGTATACGGGAATACACTGACAGTGTATTCCATTCAGGATCCTGGGAAAGCTGGGTTGCGGCGATTGAGCCCGTCAGTGCCACGTTACACTGACAAGCTTCTCCCTGGAATTTAGCTCTTACAAGAGCTGTTGGTTGTCTTCTCCTTCCTATCCTAGCCTGTCCCTGCCTACCCAGAATCTAAGCCCTAGCTAACTGGACGGAAACCTCCATCCCCGGTGAATTGCAAGCTCAGAATGACGCGAAGCTGGGCGTCGCTGTTCTTTTAAATTAGAGGTCACATGTTTTCGGCAGCCAATGGGTTTTGCCTACTTTTTTCAACGTCACCGGTGTCGTAGTTCCTGTCCCACCTACCCTGCGCTGTTATTGGCGCAAAAAAGGCGCCAGGGAAGGTGGGAGGGGAATCGAGTAATGGCGCACTTTACCACGCGGTGTTCGATTCGATTCGAACATGCCGAACAGCCTAATATCCGATCGAACATGAGTTCGATAGAACACTGTTCGCTCATCTCTAATGTTCATTCCACTAGAGACTACAGACATATCCTGTTCATTCCAGTTCTTTTAAACCTAGAAAGCTCAGAAAATCTTTATTTTACATCTTTCCCCATTTGTAATAATGTTCATTCTTTTTCTTTATTCTTTTTCTTCATTCTTTTTAGTATGTCCCCAGGTTTGTATTGGCTAAGGGAGGGGGGGGCATTGTGTTTGGAATGCTGTATCTCAGCAACGGTATGTCTGAGTGAGTTGGAGTCTAGTGTTAAAACTTCCCGGATACCTGAAGTATCTCTGTACCAAATTTGGTGAAGATCGGTCCAGTCGTTTGGTTTGCATTAGAAGACAGACAGACAAGAATTCATTTTTATTATATATCCACAAATGGTTGAGACTGCACATCCCAGTGTGAACAGGTGCTCACTGTGAAGCAATATATGTAAAAATACAAAAAAAATTGCAGGGCTCTCCTGACACGGCTCAAGGGCATGTAAAAACACTAAAGGGCAACACTAATATAAAACACCTAATATGCTATATAATATAGAGGTACTTAGTTATACAAATTTGATCAAATAGTATGAAGCCCACCTGCCACAACAAGGCGACCTCATTTAGATGGGAACCTACACTAAACAGACATGCCTGTCTTGGACCTGGACAGGTCTACAGTATGAACACAGGGTGAGTAGGATCCAGAGCACACTGTACTTCAAAATAGCCTAAGGCAGATGGGGGAAGTGAAGAATATATATACTACTAGTAGAATACCTGCGGCTTCGCTCGCGGAAAATATGTTGAATTGTTGGTTATGCTAAAGTAAAATTTTCAGTATCACACTGAAATGACATTTTCAGAGTGCTACAGTAAATCTCCCACTTTACATTTTTATTTTGAATTTTACTAATTTACTCATTTGTTGTAACATTGATGTGAACGACTTTTTTTTTCTCCATTTCAACATTTTTATTGATTTTACATATTCAATACATATTATGTAGCATAAATTATTACAACTATATTAACTATTTTTTGTCAAAAATTTAAATTTATGCACATTACACAAACATAGAAAACATTTACACCCAATTAACAACTTAGTACAGTGATGGCGAACCTTTTAGAGATCGAGTGCCCAAACTGCAACCCAACACCCACTAAGTTATCGTGAAGTGCCAACACAGCAATTTATCCTTAATACTATTGCAGACAGAAAGAAAAGATTTTTCTGGCACTCAAATTGGAAGTATAATATATTTATTACAAGCATCAAAAGTTACACTAATAGACGTTTCGGTCCAAAGACCTTCATCAGTATAACTGAAAAAAATATATACATATAATCCGTGAAACACATAGACAAAGTCCACAATAATAATAAAAAAAGCTTGACGTCATTTCCGGTTTCTCGGCATTTTAGATGCATTTATGCATCTTTCTGACTTCTCCTGCTCTCCCAACTCTCTGCCTTTTGACACCACTGTCTACCAATGCTTTCCCCATCTTCTATATATCTCTCACCCACCATTTTATGTATTTACAGCCGGGTATCCTTGGACCGGGGGTGGCGCCACCCGTTGTGACGTCACTTCCGGTCTGATGATTTCCTGACGCCCCTCTCTCCCTATTTAAAGACCCTTGGCTCTTCCTCTCTCCACTGGACTTTCTCCCCATTGGACTTTCTCCATACACCATGTGTTCACTTTACCTGCATCTGGTGAGATTGTATAGGTTGCTTATTTTTTCCTCAGATGACCATTGTACTAGAAAGCTGGGCACCACCCTCTAGTCTGAATTTGGAAAACCATCACTTTTTGTCCATATGTTTTTTGCCTATTGATATATATTTCATGGTACATATGTCCTGCTCATTTGTATATAGTCTTTTGTTTTGTACTCATGACGAATACACTTTCATCACTTTTGTATAATGCCCTCCCCCATCCCCCATAATACTACTTTGATGTATTTATCCTCTGTGATATTATACCGTGTACTTTTTGTTTTTATTGTGGACTTTGTCTATGTGTTTCACTGATTATATGTATATATTTTTTTCAGTTATACTGATGAAGGTCTTTGGATCGAAACGTCTATTAGTGTAACTTTTGATGCTTGTAATAAATATATTATACTTCCAATTTGAGTGCCAGAAAAATCTTTTCTTTATGGACTATGGCGGTGAGATGCCTTTTCTGAGCACCTAATCCCCTCATACCGAGTGACGGATCATTATATCCAATCTACTATTGCAGAAAGTCACAGAATCACAAATTACAGTTGTGTGAATAGGGCTTTACAGAGCTTCTAATAATACAAACAACTTTGTACTGAAATGTAAAGGTCTCTGCATTTGGTACTTTGAACAATTAATGTTCACTATTTACATCGCACAGGATCTCCGTGCAATGTTATTACATCTTGTATTAATAGCACGTCTGCTATAAAACTTATAATGTGTGAAATAAATAGTGAGGGGACCCCAGATAGTATTATATGCTCTGCATTCCCCCCCCCCCCCAGTATTATATGCTCCACAGTAGGCCCACCACACAGTATTATATTTACCACAGTAGCCCCCCACAGTGTTATATGCACCACAGTAGCCCCCCACAGGATTATATGCTCCAGTGGCACCCACACACAGTATTATATGCTTATCAATACTCCCCCCAGTATTATATGTTCCTCAGTACCCCCCCACACACAGTATTATAGGCTCTTCAGTTTGACTGACAGACACACTCACACGCACTCTTATACTTACCCATGAAGAGCTGCCGGCGTTCACCTCCTTTTGACTGCGAGCGCTGATGAGTCACGTCATCGCGCCTGCATCGGGGCAGAGGTCAAACTCTGCAGTCAGTGTAGGCCGCAGTCGCGTGATCTGTGGCCTACACTGACTGCTTTCAGCTGTCAGAACTGAAGGCAGCGATTGCTCATCAATGGGGAATCCTGTACCGGATTCCCTGTTAGTGATCGATCTGGGCGACCGCACACGTGCCAGCATAGAGAGCTCTGTGTGTCCTCTCTGGCACGCGAGCCATAGGATCGCCATCACTGACATAGTGCAACCCTCCTTCCAGTATAATCTATAAGTAGTTCACAGACAAAAGAGTAAAATTGGTTTACAGTTACACTATCTATTGTAGTTCTTCAGTGATGAAAGCTCCATGTATAGTCAGCAATAATGACAATCTTACTATGAGGCAGTTTTCGCCTGACCAATATTGCTGCTCAGTATGGCTGCTTGCACACTACAGTAACACTATAGCCGGGCCGTGGATCTTACAGCTCCATAGACTTCTATGGAGCCTGCAAATTTCACAGCTTTGCGCACAAATAAGTCTATGGAACCTCCAAATCCAAGGCCCGGAGGCCAAAATACTGTAGTGTGCAAGCAGCTACTAAAGATACCAGACGTGTGTGTGTGTCCCTCTCCCTGCTCTTACTTACTTCTGGTGACATATATCCTAATCCTGTACCTCCCCAGCAAATCTCCACTGTCGGCCTTTTCCCCATACCTGGCGTTAGCCCACGGAACCCCTGAAATCTCTGCCTTTTTCCCATACCTGGCGTTAGTCCATGGAACCCCCGAAATCTCGACCTTTTTCCCATACCTGGCGTTAGCCCACGGAACCCCTGAAATCTCAAACCAATCTCACTCACTCCTACCCCTCCCCGATGCACTATGGAATGTCCCCTCCGTATGTAATAAACTAGACTATATCCAGGACCTTTTTATTGTTAACCGGTTAAGGACCAGGCCCAGAAGTACATTAAGGACCGGGCCTCTTTTTTCAAAACTGACATGTGTCACTTTAAATGGCAATAACTTTGAGACGCTTTAACTTACACAAGTGATTTTGAAATTGTTTTTTCGTAACACATTATACTTCATGTTAGTGGTAAACACTAATCAATATTTTTGTATTTATTTATAAAAAAACTAGCAAATTTGATGGAAATTTGGAAAAAATTGCAATTTTCAAAATGTGAAATTCTCTGCTTTTCAGGCAGATAGTCATACCATCCAAATACATGAATAAATATTATCTCCCATATCTCTGCTTTATATCGGCATCATCTTTTGATCGTCTTTTAATTCATTTTGGACGTTACAAGGCTTACAAGTGTAACAGCGATTTTCCAGATTTACAAGAAAATTTCTCAAACTAATTTTTTAGGGAACACTTCAGTTCTGAAAGGAATTATAAAGGCCTATATAATAGAAACCCCCATAAATCACCCCATTTTCAAAACTACACCCCTCAAATTATTCAAAACAGCATTTGGGATGTTTGTTAACCCTTTAAGCATTTCATAAGAATAAAAATAATATGGAGGTCAAATTTAGACATTTCATTTTTTTTCACTAATACATTCCTTTAGACCTAAAATTAACACATTCACAAAGGGTTAAAGGAGAAAATGCATCTCACATTTTGTTATACAATTTCTCCCGTGCACAGAAATACCCCACATGTGGGTGTAAACTGATTTTTGGGCACACGGCAGTGCACGAAAGGGAAGGAGTGACACTGGGTGTTTGAACAGCATATTTTGCTGGAATAATTTTCAGGCACCATGTCACATTTGCAGAGCCCTTAGCGTACCAAAACAATGGAAACCCCCCAAAAGTGACCCCATTTTAGAATCTACACCCCTCACAGAATTCATCAAGGGGTATAGTCAGCATTTTGACCCTACAGTTGTTCCACAGATTTTACTAACATTGGAATGTGTAAAAGAAAAATTACTAAAATGTCACTTTATCCCCAAAGTTTTCATTTTCACAAGGGGTTAAAGGAGTAAAAGCCCCCCAAAGTTTGTTAAACAATTTATCCTGAACACGGCAATACCCCATATGTGGCCATATTCTGCTGTATGGGAACATGGCGGGGCTCAGAATGGAAGGAGCGCTATTTGGCTTTTGGATGGCAGATTTTGCTGGAATAATTTTAGGTGCCATGTCTGATTTGCAGAGCCCCTAGAGAACCAATACAGTGGAAACCCCCTAAAAGTGACCCCATTTTGGAAACTACACCCCCCACAAAACATATCAAAGGGTAGAGTGAGCATTTTGACCCTACAGCTGTTTCACAGATTTTATTAACATTGGGACATGAAAATGAAAATTTACTTTTTTTCCAACAAACTGTCAATTTAGCCCCAAATTTTTCATTTTCACAAGAGGATAAAGGAAAAAAAAGCTCCCTAAAGTTCGTTACACAATTTCTCCTGAACACAGAAATGCCCCATATGTGGTCATAATCTACTGTATGGGAACATGGTGGGGCTCAGAATGGAAAGAGCGCTATTTGGCTTTTGAAGGGCAGATTTTGCTGGAATATTTTTCAGGTGCCATGTCGAATTTGCAGAGCCCCTAGTGTACCAATAAAGTGGAAACCCCCTAAAAGTGACCCCATTTTGGAAACTACACCCCTCATAGAATTTATCTAGGGGTTTGGTGAGCATTTTGGCCTCACAGCTGATTCACAGATTTTATTAACAATGGGACGTAAAAATGAAAAATTACTTTTTTTTTCCAATTAATCGTCCATTTAGCGCCATATTTTTAATTTTGCAAGTAGCTGAAGAATTAAAAGCCCCCCAGAGTTTGTTACACAATTTCTTCTTAACACGGCAATACCCCATATGTGGCCATAATCTGCTGTATGGGTATACGGTGGGGCTCAGAATGGAAAGAGCGCTATTTGGCTTTTAGAAAGCAGATGTGGCTGGAATAGTTCTCAGGTGTCATGTCGCATTAGCTGAGCCCCTAAAGTATCAATACAATGGAAACCCCCCATTGTGACCCCATTTTAGAAACTACACAGGTGACAGTAAACTGGAATTCACCAAGAAGTGACCCCATTTTGTAGGGACAATTTTAGGGCCTCTGCAAATGTGACGTGGTGTCCAAAAACAAAGAATCTACATCTGCACTCCAAAAGCACATATCGCTCCTTCACATCTGCGCCCTGCTGGGTACCCAAATAGCGGTGTATGCCCACATGTATGACACTGGTGTACCCCGGATAACGGACTTAATGCCATATGTGGGTATAAATGGCTGTTTGGGCACAGCCGGGCACAGAAGGGAAGGAGCGCTATTTTGGTTTTTGGAGCACAGTTTGGTTTTAGGACACCATGCCACTTTTGCAAAGCCCCTGAATTGCCAATAAAGTGGAATCCGCAGACATGTCACCCCATTTTGGACACTAGCCCACTGATGGGATTTATGAAGTGTTGTAACGAGCGTTTTTAACCCTTGAGTGTTGCATTTATTTAGTTTCCAGAAATGAAATCACAGCTGATAATGAGAAGTTAAAAAAGAAAAATTTCCAGAGATTCGCCATTTTAGTGCCCGATATGTTGTGCCCAACTTATGTCAGCAGAGACACTCCAAAAACTGGTAAGCGGGTATCCCGGGCACAACAGCTTTTAGAGCGTTCATCTCTGATACAAGGCGGGCACAACATATTGCGCACTGAAATGACGTATTCCTGGAAAAATTGTCATTTTCACCTCTCACAATCAGCTTCGTATTCATTTATGGATAATAAGTTATAGCAACACTTGGGGGTTAAAAATGCTCTCTGTACCCCTGGAGAAATCCTTCAGGGGTGTAGTTTCCAAAATAAGGTCACATATCAGGGGATTCCACTTTACTGGCGTTTCAGATCTACAAAAGTGTCATGGCATCCAAAAACCAAACCGTCTGTGCTCCAAAAACCCAATAACCCTTCTTCCCTTTTGCGTCCAGCTGTGCCCTAATATCAGTTTATACCCACATATGACATTACGTCCGTTATCCTGGGTACACCAGTGTCATACATGTGTCATAAACTGCAGTTTGGGCGCACAGCAGGGCGCAGAAGCGATGGAGCGCGATGCGGCTTTTGGAGTACAGATTTTGATGTTTGGTATCTGGACGCCATGTCATGTTTGTAGAGCCTGTAAGGTACCAGAAAAGTGGATTCCCCAAAGGAGTGACCCCATTTTGAAAACTGCACCCCTCAAAGAATTTATCAGGGGGTGTAGTGAGTATTAGTATCCCAGACGTGACTGCACAGCGGATGGCGAAGAGGGAATGTATAAGCTGTGCGGAGAACATTGCAGACACCAAATTCCCTACTATGTCCCAGTAGCTCCTATGATTGGGGGAGTCACTCTGGGGGTCACTTTGGGGGTCACTTCTGGTGTTTTTTCGCTCATAAGCTGTAAATCTGGGGTGTCCCCTGATATTCGCTCGCACAGCTTATATATTCCCTATCTGTCGCAGCCAGTTGTGTTCTAATAATTTGGCGATTTTTGGGGGGTTTTGCCTTGACATTGCTAGATGCTATATTTTCTTTATTTTTCTGGTGACGTGGCCATATAAGGGCTTGTTGTTTGCAGGATGAGATGCATTTTGTAATGACACCATCTTTGGGTGCCTACAACTTACTGATTACATTTTATTAACTCTTTCTTGCTGGATTAAAAAAAAAAAAAATCAATCCTGCATTGAGTTTTACATTTTAAATTTTTCGCCATGCAGCGTACAGCATAAGTAACATGTGTCCTTTATTCTGCGGGTCGGTACGGTTACGGCGATACCTCATTTATGTTATTTTTTTATGCGATACTAAGTCTGCAGAACAAAAACACATATGGGGACATAAATCAATGTTTTTTGCATCGCCATCTTCTGAGACGTAACATTTTTATTTTTCGGTTGACAGTGTTGGTTGAGGGCTTATTTTTTGCGGGAAAATGTGCGCTTTTTATTGGCACTGTTGTGGGGTGAATATGACTTTTTGATCACTTTTTATAGCATATTTTGTAGGATGAGATGGCAAAAAATCATTATTTCCGGCGAGTTTTTTCCGGTTTTTTTTTCCGACGTTCACCGTGTACATTAAATATTATTTCAGTTTTATTGTACAGGTTGTTACGGACGCGGCGATACCAAATATGCATTGCTTTTTTTAATTTTTAGTGCTTTTTTTTATATAATTCATTTTGTATAGAAAAAAAGGGATTTTTGGACTTTAGAACTTTATTACTTTTTTCATACACTTTATTTTTTTTTTTTTAACTTTTTTTTTACTTTTTCATGTGTCCCTTTAGGACACTTGAATCAGTTGATGCTTTGATGAAAGCATCAGCTGATTCTACACAGTAGCAGACAGGACACGAGCAGGACATGAGCCTGCTCGTGTCCTGTAAGCTGCAGAGGAAGTGAGCTGCATCGCTCACTTCCTCCACCGCCTGGCAGGATCACCAGGTATGTGGGGGCTCCGGTAGTCTGGGGTCACTGGCCAGACTCCAGACTACCTGTTACTGACATCGGCACCCCTCGATCTCGCCGCGGGGGGTGCCGATCACTTTAAATTATCGGCGGATCCCTTTCGATCGCGCCGTGATGTTTCACGGCGCGATCGAAAGGGTTAACACGTCCAGTCGGACTGAGTTCCGACTGGACGTTATGGAGGAAGGGGTTAGGTGTTAGTAACACCTAACCCCTGTCCCCCCCGCACCCCTCCCCCCGCCAGAAAGGTACCTAAAGGCCGGACGTATTTTGACAATAGTCCGGTCTTTAGGTACCAGCACATGAGGCCGTAAATTTACGTACGGCGGTCCTCATGTGGTTAATGAATTTACATTTCTCGGTCTCACAGAAACATGGCTGACACCCTCAGACACCGCCCCTCCCGCCGCCCTATCCTATGGAGGTCTGCAATTCTCACATATCCCCACCCCGACAACAAACCTGGTGGAGGTGTAGGCGTCCTCCTGTCAGACAAGTGCTCATTTGCCCCTATCCAAGCGCTATCTGCCCTCACCCCCCCCCTCCTTTGAAGTGCACTCTGTTCGTATCTACTCAACCTCCAACCAGCCGTCATATACCGACCGCTGCCTTTATCGACCACTTCACCACCTGGCTCACACACTTCCTAGCCTCAGACACCCCCACCATCATCATGGGTGATTTCAACATCCCCCATCAACACAGACTACCCCCCTGCTTCCAGCCTCCTGTCCCTCACCACCTCCTTTGGTCTCTCCCTTTGGTCATCCTCTGCCACCCACATAAAGGGGGGCACACTAGACCTCATATTCACCCGCCTCTGCTACATATGCAGCCTCTCTAACTCTCCGTCTATGCTCTCTGACCACAACCTGCTGACATTCTCTGCCCTATCCTCTCCAATAGACCCCCCCCCAATCTCTAAACCACCACGCCCCTGCAGGAACCTCAACCGCTTTGACACCTGCACCCTCTGAGACTCTCTCCTACCACTCGCTGACATATCCTCACTCCAGGACACAGATGCCGCTGCTGCCTTCTATAATACCACCATTACCTCAGTACTTCCCTCTGTGGCCCCCTACGCAAACACCAGAGCCCGACTGATCAATAGAAAACCCTGGCACACCGACCTGACTAAAAAACTGAGACGTGCCTCGCGGGTTGCATAACGCCTCTGGAAGAAAAGCCACTCCCAGGAGGATTTTCTCAGTTACAAAGAGGCAGTTCTCACATTTAAGAACACACTCACTTCCGCCAAGCAGGTCTACTTTACCACACTCATATCTGCACTCTCTCGCAACCCCAAACAGCTATTCTCCACCTTCAACTCCCTCCTCCGTCTTCCTGCCCCCCCCTCCAACATCACTTATCTCAGCTGACAACTTCGCCTCTTACTCTAAAACTAAAATTGACACCATCAGAGACAGTCTCACCCTACTCCCCCGACAACCCCTCTACTCAACTACTCGCTGCTCCCCATCCCTGACCTGTTTCTCATCCATCACTGATTAAAAACTCTCCTACCTAATCTCCAAATCCCACCTCACCTCCTGCGTGCTTGACCCGATCCAGTCACATCTCATCCCCAAGCTCACTGAAGTCATTACTCTGGCCCTAACCCATCTCTTCAACCTATCCCTAGCCAATGGATCCTTCCCCTCCGCCTTCAAACACGCCACAGTCACACCTATACTTAAGAAACCGTCCCTCGACCCGTCCTCTCTAGCCAACTATCGTCCCATCTCACTGCTCCCGTACGCCTCAAAACTACTTGAGCAACATGTCCACTCCGAACTCTCCTCCTATCTCTTGTCCAACCTGCTCTTTGACAGACTAAGTCAGGCTTCAGACCCCGGCACTCCACTGAAACTGCCCTAACAAAAGTCACTAATGACCTGCTAACCACCAAAGCCAAGCGCCATTACTCTGTCCTCCTCCTCCTTGACCTCTCCTCTGCCTTTGACACAGTTGACCACTCCTTCCTATTAGAAATTCTCTCATCCCTTGGCATCTCAGACCTGGCCCTTTCCTGGATCTCCTCATACCTCACATTCAGCGTCTCCTACTCACACACCACCTCCTCACCGCGCCCACTCTCTGTAGGTGTCCCCCAAATCTCCATCATAGGACCCCTCCTGTTCTCCATCTACACCCTTGGCCTGGGCCAACTCATAGAATCTCATGGTTTCCAGTACCACTGTTATGCCGACGACACCTAAATCTACATCTCTGGACCAGATATTACCTCCCTGCTGGCCAGAGTTCCAGATTGTTTAGCGGCCGTAGCCTCCTTCCTCTCCTCCCGCTTTCTCAAACTCAACATGGAGAAAATAGAGTTCATCATTTTCACCCCATCCCGTATGGCCCCTTCACCCGACCCATCTATCAAAGTTAACGGAACCCCACTTACCCCTGTCCCACAGGCCCGATGCCTTGGGGTAACCCTGGACTCTGACCTATCCTTCAAGTCACATATTCAAACCCTCAATACCTACTGTCGCCTCCAGCTCAAGAACATCCACCTAATCCGCTCCTTCTTCACCCTGGAAACTACCAAGATGCTCGTCCAGGCCCTCATAATCTCCCACTTAGACTACTGCAACACCCTTCTCCATGGACTCCCAGCTAACACCCTCAGCCCCCTCCAGTCCACCCTAAACTGTGCTGCTCGCTTAATCCACCTCACCCCCCCCCCCCCCCCCCGATCCTCATCGGCTGCTCCCCTCTGCCAGTCCCTCCACTGGCTACCCATAGCCCAGCGAATTGAGTTCAAGCTACTAACGTTAACATACAAAGCGATCCACAACCTGTCCCCTCCATATATCTCTGACCTCATCTCCCGCTACCTGCCCACACGTAACCTCAGATCCTCCAATGACCTCCTACTCCACACTGCTCTCATCCACTCCTCACACAACCGCCTCCAAGATTTCTCCCGTGCATCCCCCATACTCTGGAACTCCTTACCACGACACATAAGACTGACCCCCACAATCACAGGCTTCAAGAAGGCCCTGAAGACTCACCTATTCAGGAAGGCCTACAACCTCCAATAACACTATCACCTCACTGCCATCTGTACAGTCTCCCCCTCTCCTTCTGTCTCTACCCCCCTTCCCTCATCGATTGTAAGCCCTCGCGGGCAGTGCCCTCTACCCCACTGTGCCAGCCGATCACTGTTAGTATTATATCTACCTGTATATTTTGTGTATTGTATGTAAACCCCCAAACGTAAAGCACCATGGAATTAATGGTGCTGTATAAATAAACAATAATAATAAATAATAATGTGCTAAGTTTGTCCGTGTGCATAGTGTGCATCCATCTGAGTGTGTGTGTGTGTATGCGCGTGTGTGGTGTACATGTGGTATTTATGGGGTGATGTGGTATTTGTGGGGTGTTGTTTGTGGTGTGTGTGTGTCTAGAGTGGTCTGGTATTTGTGTGGTGTGTTGTGCTATTTGTGTGGTGTTGTGGGTTGGTGTCTGTGTGATGTTCATATGGTGTTTGTGAAATGTTTGTTTTGTGTGTGGTGGTTCGGCCCCTTTAGCAGCAACTGGCGTCATTGCTATAATCCATCCCTGTCAGTCACAACTGTTTTCCCCATTACATGTATAGGGCTTTTACACTTTTTACTCATTTATTACACGTATAATAAAACATTTAAAAAAACACGTCACTTTTTTTACGTGTTTTTTTACATGTGTAAAAAAAAAATGTAATTGAAGTCAATGGGAGTCTTATTTTTTTACATGTGTATTTTGTCAAAATGAGCACGCGTTTACTCCGTGTGAATGGACCTTCACTATGTAATATAAACAAAAATGGTTAAGACTGCACATCCCAGTGTGAACAGGTGCTCATTGCGAACTAATATATGTAAAAATACAAAAAATTGCAGGGCACTACGCACACAGCACAAGGGCATGTGGAAACCCTAAAGGGCAACAGTAATATAAAACACCTAATATGCTATATACCGTATTTTTCGGACTATAAGACGCACTGGACTATAAGACGCACCCAGGTTTTAGAGGAGAAAAATAGGGAAAAAAAATTTTCAGGCAAAAAATGGTAAAATATGTAATATATGGGAGTTGTAGTTTTGGAACAGCTGCAAGGCCACATTGACAAGTGACCCTGCAGCTGTACAGGGATGTATAGGGCGTATTTTTTGTGGGGCCAGGTGTAGACCGGGCATTTTCAGACACAGGGATACCTAATGTATATGTTTCACAGTAATGTTATACTTTTATATGTATTCTAGGGAAAGGAGGTGAACTTTTATTTATTTTATTTTTTATTATATTTTTTTAAGTGTTTTTTTTTTTTTTTTACTATTTTAATATCCCCCGCCTAGGGGGCTTGAACCTGCAATCATTTGATTGCAAGTCCCATAGACGGCAATACAAGTGTATTGCCGTCTATGGGAGATTCTATACATTACTATCGCGGAGGGTCATAGACCAGCCGCGATAGTAATATATATCTATGACAGGCCTGGGAGCCTTCATTAGGCTCCCGGCTGTCATCGGAACAGGCCGGCTCCTGCGGCCTCGCCGTGCAGGAGCCGGCCTGCATCACTAAAGGTATGGGGCCGGGGGGGGGGGGCTAACTAACTGTCGGGACCTGCGGAGGAGCAGTGGGTTTGCAGCATGGCCGTGCTACTGCCACTGCTGGTTTTCTTCAGCGGCAGTAGCGCGGCAATCCGCAGGCCCCGGCAGCTAAGACAGTCCCCGGCATCTGCTGTAATAGACTGGCGGATGCCGGGGAGTGTCTTAGCTGCCGGGGCCTGCAGTATTGTCACACTCCTGCCGCTGAAGAAAACCAGCGGTGGCAGTATCGCGGCAATCTGCAGGCCCCGGCAGCTAAGACACTCCCCGGCATCCGGTCTATTACAGCAGATGCCGGGGACTGTCTTAGCTGCCGGGGCCTGCGGATTGCCGCACTACTGCCGCTGAAGAAAACCAGCGGTGGCAGTAGCGCGGCCATGCTGCAAACCCACATTCAGACTATAAGACGCACCCTCATTTTCCTCCGAAATTTGGGTGAAATTTGCGTCTTATAGTCCGAAAAATACGGTAATATAGAGGTACTTAGTTATACCAATTTGATCAAATAGTATGAAGCCCACTTGCCACGACAAGGCGACCTGTCCAGGTCCAAGAGAGGCATGTCTGTTTAGTGTAGGTTCTAATCTAAATGTGGTCGCCTTGTTGTGGCAGGTGGGCTTCATACTATTTGATAAAATTGGTATAACTAAGTACCTCTATATTATATAGCATATTAGGTGTTTTTATATTAGTGTTGCCCTTAAGGGTTTTCACATGCCCTTGTGCTGTGTGCGGAGTCCCCTGCAATTTTTTGTATTTTTATATATGACATTTTCAGAGTGCTACAACTAAATCTTTTTTTCCAGTTTACATTTTTATGATTTTGGCATTTTACTAATTTGTCGGAATATTGATGTGAACAACTTTTTTTTTATTTCAACATTTTTATTGAGTTTACATATTCAATACATATTATGTAGTATAAACTATTACAACTATTTTTTTAACTTTTTTTTATCAAAAAAAATTTATGCACCTTACACAAACATATAAAACATTTCAAGCTGCAAGTCATGTTATTCACTTGTCGCAGCTATTTGACACAATTTTGCAGTCTTTGCTTTTGGATGAACTTGCCCAATAGGTGGTCGAGTTTTGGGCGGCATTTTAAAAAACAGTCCGTAGTATTATGACCCTTTAGCCTTTAGTATTCAGCTGACACTGATAAGAAGAAATTGTCAAAAGACAGGATCACCATAAAAATATTGTATTTATTAGTAATCAAATATAAAAAAAATCAGAATTGTAGTTCATATAAATATCAAAATACTGGCTAGATATAGGAGGACCAACACACCACAAAATACGGTGAGTGGCAGGCAACAATAAACAGTAAAATATAAACATGCAAAAGTGTAACAAAGTGTATAAAGCAATAATATTATAATAATGTGTCAGCTAGCTGAAAAATATATGCACAAAAAAATAAAATAATTAAATATATAGTAGCAATACCCCTAAATAGAGATAGAACTCAGTGTAGGTGCATAAGGGAATACACACATGTAGCCATATACACAAGTGGAAGCATGGTATCTAAATAATGAAGTGAGTGCAAGGCTGAAAAAACATTACAAGTAAGGCATGACACAAAGATTAACAGATGAAAGACTTTGAACACAATATATTGCAAAAATAATAATGAATATGCCTACCAAAGACCGGAATGCCCGACGCGCGTTTCACCATGGATGGCTACACTGAGTTCTAGCTCTAGTAAGGGGTATTGCTACTATATATTTATTTATTTTTTTTGTGCATATATTTTTCAGCTAGCTGACACATTATTATAATATTATTGCTTTATAAACTTTGTTAAACTCTTGCATGTTTATATTTTACTGTTTATTGTTGCCTGCCACTCACCGTATTTTGTGGTGTGTTGTGCACAGAGCACAGTGTTGTTATCCATTCCAGTGCCGCCTCTGTCTTCTGCGTCTCCTCCTTTTTAATCCTCTTCTTACTCAAGACCACCACTGTCTGACCACAATTACTATAATGAAGAAAAGAATTAAATTTCAAAAACGGCGATGGATACATGCGTAGTATAGATGGATTGCTATCTCTACTACGCATGTCTTGAACTCACCTCCAGACTTTGCAGGTGCTGGAAGAGGAGGACCCGTTCCGGACACAGGAAGACATGTAAGCATTGATGGGGGAGGGGGGAAGTACTGGTGATGTTACGTTTCAGAAGCGGTGAAAGGCAACATCAGCGGATTATCAGAAAGTGTCCCTGGGGCTGTCACATGACCACCTCAGGAATATAATTATACATTTTTTTTAATTTTTTTTTAATGTAAATAAGAGGTTAGGTGGGGAGAGAGTTTAGTTTATAGGTAGAATTTATGTTTATCCCAGACAACCCCTTTAATCCAAAATGTATATTTACCCATATGACCGCCCCGTCCCAGTACTGTCTGAGCGCTGGGGCCCACCCCCAGTGCTGCGAGACAGCTAATTTACATACTGACAAGAACCAGGATTGTAGGCGAACGGTGTGGAGAAGACGACAAAAGGTATTAGACGAATAGCCTTTCTTAAGGCTATTCCGACGTGGTATTTAGAAAGAATGACGTCCAAGTTATAGGATCCCTTTAAGTGGGCCTTTAGCCCACTAGGATTTAGGATTCTTATATAGAGCAGCCTAAGTCCTTCTGCTCAAAACTAGCTATGTGACATGAGCTGCTATCAGGTCATGCGATTTACGTCATAGGGAGCGGGTCTCTGCGAGCGCCCCTGCAGCTTCAAACAGCTGATCAAAGCCCCACAGATCTTATAAGTCATCATTAAGCCTGAAAAAAATCAAGACCCTGAAAAGCGCTTTGGAATACATTGGCGCTATCCAAACATACTAATAAATATAAACCATTTTTATGTGAAAAACACAACACTATTATACTTCTGTATATATTACATGTCCTTTAGCCTGATTGGATTTAGTTTTCTAGTGTGTCTGATAAGCGGGTCTTATCCCAATAGCCGTACAATGAGTCAGCTGTGTACACAAGTATCGGTATAAGAACAAACAAGGCTGTACATCCACATAAGTATAGACTGATGTGCAGCAGCCATGTTATAAGGCCCGGAGGCTCCTACAGTAACAGCTGACACCGTGCAAAGGAATGAGAAGGAATGACTGACAGGCGGACTTCCGTTTCTGGCCGTCTCCATGGTGATTACATTTCCCTCGACTGCTTGACTGAACCGGAAGATGTCCGTGTTCTTTTCCTTCCCCTATTGGATGCTCTGACTTTAGTTCCTAGCGGAGTTCTGTCTTCCTGCTGTTTATGCGGTGTGGATTCCAGGCAGCCTCGGAAGAGGTTAGTGCCGGGGATGTAGCCGGGGGGCAGGGGGTCCTGTACATGGTGGAGATGGGGAAAGGGGACGTGTGGTTAATGTACTTAGGGCATGTCCGGAAGTCTGCAGTGACTACAGCTGTCACCTCTACAACCCTGCAGTACATGTATTCAGAACCATGGGAGGATATCATATACATACAGCAGTGTACAGTGAGGGCCTCCTGTATACACAAGTGCTGTCACCTATACAACCCTGCAGTATATGTATTCAGAACAGTGGGAGGATATCATGAAATACCTCCTGCATATACATTCAGCAGTGTACAGTGAGGGCCTCCTGTATACACAAGTGTTGTCACCTACACAACTCTGCAGTATATGTATTCAGAACAGTGGGGGATATCAATAAGTACTGCCCATTTATGCACAACAATGTATAGTGATGGCTTCCTGTATATACTACAAGTGCTGTCATCTATACAACCTCAGTATATGTATTCAGAACCATGGGGGGATATCATGAAATACCTCCTGCATATACACAGCAGTGTACAGTGAGGGCCTCCTGTATACACTACAAGTGTTGTCATCTATACAACTCAAAATAGAAAAAACATTGTATGCTAAAATGTAACTTTTAATGATATGCATTATATTTAACCACTTAAACACATCACACCCAAGTGTCACATCCGTGATGAGTTTAAAAGGAAGGCTTGGAGTTGCTGTAATCCCCACTGGGCTTCGCAAATGCACCCAATGGCTAATAATGGCATGCACTGATTTCTATGGATCTGGACTGTTGTCTAAGTATATAGCAAAAGACAGCTATCTGTTTGTGCCCCAAAGTTAGTCTTATAATATCTGGGTTAATATATTGGCGTACATCTCAGTATTATCAGTATGGCCAATAAACTCACATTACACTCTGCTCCCCATTTAGATTAAAGATAATCTCCCCACCTGAAGTTTTTTTTTTGCTGGTACACATAAAAAAACAGCTCATCAGAGGTATTTTTTAGAATCAGTCATTTGCTATAAGTATCTACGTGTTCTGCCATGATGGCCATGTAAGCTCTCCTCGGGGCATGTGGCTGTATTTGTGTGAGCCACATTTTATCTGTAGATTTTCGTGTGTGGGATAGCCAGCAGATAGGTGGTGAGTGCATTATCAATAGTCCAACCTGGCTGTAAATACCACATTGAATCCTTCAGCTTCAGTAAGGAGCTTGTGCTGAGAGTTTAGAATCATGGGGGAATATCATGAAATACCTCCTATATATATATATATATATATATATATATATATATATATATATATATATATATATATATATACACACACAGAGCAGTGTACAGTGAGGGCCTCCTGTATGCACTACTAGTGTGATCACCTATACAGCACTGCAGTATATGTATTCAAAACATTGGTGGAATATCATGAAATACCTCCTGTATTTACACAGTGGAATGTATAGTAAGGGTTTTCTGTATTCCCTACTAGTGTGAGCAACCAACAAGACTGTAAATAGACATATGAAAGCAGGAATGTGATTGGTTGCTGTGAGAATGCAGTTCTAATATTTGCACTAATTTTCCTACATGTTATGCTGGGTTCACACCTGTGCCCCGGTCTCTGTTCTCAGGTTTCTATCTTCTGCAGACAGAAGATGGAAACCTGTCAAGTTCTATTGTATTCAGTGTAGGAAAAACATGTGTTCTGTTGGATGCCATGAATTTTGTGGATGATTTATATGCAGTCTGTGTCTCAGGACTCCCTGCTTTTTAGGCCCACTCATCTTGGAAACACCATGTTCTGCATCAGCATTCCTCCTAGGAGAGGCAGAAAATTAAGAGCCATCTTTGGTGGACCGTCACATCAATTCCCTCCTCTTTTTCTGTACTACAAATGTAGCCTTAGTGCCATATCCTTTAACCAGTGGCATTATAAGTCAGGATGACATTGATGCTAAATAATTCATGTGATTCAAGTTCATATCTATTAATCGAGCTCACTTTCATTTGGTTTGTGATTAATTTCCTAACTGTAGGACAGACATCGACTTCGCTGATTCTAAGTCTTTCTCTTGTAGGTGGATTACTAAGAAAGGGCAGTAATGGCATCAGAGCGACTAGATGCTCCAGAGCTTCCTGATTTCACCATCCTAAAGAGGCTGGCACGAGACCAGCTTATTTATCTTCTAGAGCAGGTAAGTGTCTGTTTAGAGTCATGCATATGTCATGAAGTTTTCTTCACTTGGCGTCCACATGCATAATACGGTGTTCTCTTCACACCTGCTATTTATATAGACGCTTTTGTTTCCTGTTGTCTTATACTATCAACATCATTACTGGCAATCCGGGTCTGAGGAAGGTCCATCAGAAGGACCGAAAAAACGTTTAACCCTTTTTATGGGTTGCATGTTCTTGGCTTTAATAAAAATTGGATTCACTTTTTGCACAAAATATTGAGTGCCTGATATAATTTTTTTTCTACTATATTTTGGGTTGAAACCCTGTCAGTGCACCTACTTCATAGGAGTGCCGTGGTTCTCTACAAAAAAAATATACTGTGAGCTGGAGAAGAGAAAAAAAAAAAAAAAACGCGGCAAAAAAGTGTCCAAAAATGCATCATGTTATAAAAAAGTTTCCTAATTCCTGAAGCAGGTTTTTTTCATCTTACAAAAAACTCCATAAGTTTTTACTTATGCTTTTGCCTACAGCTCCCTGGAAAAAAAGACTTGTTCATTGAACCTGAGTTGATGAGCCCATTAGACCGGATAGCAAATGTCTCCATTTTAAAGGTACCATAAAATACATTTGGGATGGGACATTCACTGAAGTCGGTGAACATAACATAATATTAAACCTGAGAAATTAAATGTGTATTTTCTTTTATCACCTTTCAGCAACATGATATTGACAAACTGTATAAGCTGGAGAACAAACCTATTTATTCCAATGCTGACCAGTAAGTAATAGCTATTTATTTATCTTCTTCTAATATTCTATGACATAAGTATTGCATGAGCTGTATTCCTAAATAACTGGAAAACACAACTAAAGCACCAATAAAAGAGGTTTTGAAATTTTGACCAAAAAGCTCACAATGTTATAAGATAACAAACTGTACTTCTCACCTTGCCAGTTCTTCATTGCTCCCTTGTTGTTGCTTCCCATGTCCCCATCATTCTCCTGGCCTCCAGCAATGAGGTCTCAACATGGACATGTAACTGTTACAACTAATCTATAGTTACAGTGGAAACGTCTGAGATTACCACTGCAGTTAGTGTGTCTAAAAGTAATGGCTGGAGGTAGTGGTTGGTAATTAAAAAAAAATATATATATATATATATATATATATATATATATATATATATATATGTATGTATATAGATCAGCATGTTAAGCAATTCCTTTAAAGTGGTTATCCAGCTTTCAAAAATATCTCAAAATATATCCTCACCAGTGCTAAAGCTTCACTGTTTCCTTTGCTTGGCTTTGTTTTACTTTCTACTCCTTGTACCACTATTATTTACATGCAGTGAATATGTGGACAAACTACATCTCCCATGATTCATCTGCCTGATCTCCCTCTCTGTGTTTGCTGCTCACAAGAAGGATAGGAGTGAGCTTGCAAACTAAGCATCACAGCAGTATGTGACCTCAGATGTGTTGTTTCATTGTAGGAGAGAGACGGAGAAGAGGGGCACACAGAGAGTGAAATCAGGCAGATGAGTCATGGGTAATGTGGTTTGTCCACGGATTCACTACATATCAATAACAGTGATACAGGGAGCAGAAAATGAAATAAAGCTAATAGATAACAGATAATTTTTGGAAGCTGGATAACCCCTTTTATTCTTTTAAGGTTGATAAGTTGTCCTCATTAGAGATGAGCGAGTACTGTTCGGATCAGCCGATCCGAACAGCACGCTCCATAGAAAAGAATGGATGCACCTAGTACTTCCGCTTTGACGTCGGCCGGCCGCTTAACCTCCCGTGTGCCGGCTACGTCCATTAATTTCTATGCGAGCGTGCTGTTCGGATCGGCTGATCCGAACAGTACTCGCTCATCTCTAGTCCTTATGTTTAAAGGGTACCTGTCAGGGCTATTTGTGACACTAAATTGCTCACAGGTCCTTATGGATCAGTAGTTTAGTGCCCTAAATAGCCCTATACTAATGCTGTCCATGGTCGGGATAAAATAAAACTTTATATCCTGATGTTAGGCCATACAAAAATTAAGGCTGGACAACTGCTGCATGTGAAAAGCCACGCAGGGACTAGTAGCACCACAGATGAGTCTGATGAAGCTCCTTGGATTCATGTCTAGTTTAAGTGTTAAAGGGGTATTCCCACCTCACATACTCATCAGTCTTTACTGCTGTAAAATCTTCTTTCTTCCTGGTTTCTTGCATCATTTGGTGGGCGGGGTTTCACATGCAACCTGCTGTTTAGCTCCGCCGCCCAAATTTGTGTGTAGCTCCGCCCACCCATGTTGGACTATGAAGTACAGGCAGCAGCAACTCCATTCTGTGTTACATACAGAGACTGCCTGTCTCTGCCATAATGAACACAACTGAATTAGCTAGCCTGATAACTGGGAGAACAGAAGAAATGAAAGCAGCTCCTCTCCCCTATCTGAGATCAGGGAGCTAGGTCACGTGGTGTAGACACAGGAATAGCTAGAAAAACAGGCTCGTTCCTGTGCACTTAGCCCCTCCTCCCTCCCCCCTGAGAGCAGGCAGCTACATCACTTGACTCATGAGCAGCTAAGTCAGGGCTGTTGCCACAAAGAATTGTGGACAAACAAAGCAGTTTTGCTGAAGCAGTGTATTTAGGAAAAGTCTTACATCCACATTAACAAGCAGTATAGATAGGATCCTTGTGATGGGACAACCCCTTTAAGGTTTGTTTGTTTGTTTTTTGAATATGGCCACAAACAGAACTAGTAGATTATTTGAGACACTAAGCCACCTGTCTGTAAGAAGGGTCGGAGAAGTTTTGTACTCGTACATACACCAGACTTGTCAATTTTGTTTGGTGTCTATTTTTATCAGTTATGTTAGCTGAAAGGCATAATATATATTTTAGGAAAACAGACCAATCCCCATTCTATGTTACCTTCATATAGATCAGCATTGTTTTATCTGCTCCCTTCTTCTGCATGATGAAGCAACACTTGCACGTTATGTACCATTAAAATGCACTGTAATTTGCTAAAAGTGTGATTCATTGCAGTCAAATCAGGACGTTTATTAAAATTTTCTGGTTTACTCTGTAAGTTAAGTTTTTTATTAAAGTTGTTTGCAAACAATCTTCTTCTCACTAGCATGGCTGGTGTTCACACACATCCTGTTCTCTCTGCCAACAATCCATCTTTACAACATCTCACACAGCCTCCCACCACTGCCGTAAGTGGTGGCATTTTACTCCTAATGCTGTATCTCCTAGCCTTAGAGACCTGCTGCTGCCCACTGACACATCATTGTCAACCAGAGCAGACTAATGTATTGTGAGAATGGTGCAGGATTCCTAAGTGGATTGTAGTATATCTTGACATTGAAAGCCTGCAGAAACCAATTTTAATAATAAGGAATAACTATTTAAGTATTTGTGAATGTGATATACAGTGTCTTTGACTGAGAATACTGAAAACCTTATGCTGTATGTATTCTGCCAACTGGTGTTCAGTCCATGTGGGATTGTAAACATTGTTTTTACATCATATTATGGATTTTAATGAAACCTTTATGGCCAACATCTCGTATAGGTCTGAATAGCCACAAATAAACCACATTATTTTACTATTTTATAGCATACTTTGCTGTGTCTGTTATTTATAATTCTGATATGTGTATGATACCTACACATTACACTAGCAAGAACTTTTATGACATCCCATTCTAAATCCATAGGCTTAAGCAGGAGTCCCATTTTTGCAGATAAAACATCTTCCACTTTCTACAAGATTCCAGATTTGGCCAATTTATGTAGAAGAACATTGGTTAGAGGGCACACTGATGATAGATGAGGGGGCCTGTCTTAATCTTCATTCTAGTACATACCAAAAGTGTTCTTTGGGGTTGTGATCATGGCTCCGGACAGCACTGGTCCCGCACACTCATTTTAATGGCGGTGGTGCTTGTGGAAGGGTTCTCTAACCCACTATGCACTGGTAGAAAGTCATAGCACATGAATGCTTAATCAAATGGTGTTCTTTATTTTCAATATTATAAGTAGTTGTAAAGTAATCACATCACAAAGCTATGTGTTGTAATTAGAGAGGAGCGAATAGTATTCGATCGAGTAGCTATTCGATCGAATACTACGGTATTCGAAATATTCGTATTTGGTCAAATACCACACGTAAAAAATCGATTCCTTTCCCACCTTCTCTGGCGCATTTTTTACACCAATAACTATGCAGGGGAGTTGGGACAGGAACTAGGACAACGTAGGCATTGAAAAAAAAACGTATACAGTGTTTATTTATAGTGTGAATTTTTACTGCGTTTACCACGTGGTATGCGACCGAGTACAAGTATTTTGAATATCGAAGTATTTGATCGAATACCTACTCGATTGAATACTATTGGCTCATCTCTAATTGTAATATAAGCCTGTACAAGCTTAATTGCAGATCAAAAATTATTGTTAACATTTAACTCTATCACCTTCTTCTGGCTTGATCTGGAAACATAATATACAAAAAGAATAATAAATATCCTGGCGTATGATGCAAATGATGATAAACATAGGAAAAATCGATGATAAACACAGAGAAAAAGTCAAGGAAGCACCAAATAAAGACAGAGGTGGAGTGAGGAGGAAATATCAAATAAATATGAAAAGAAAACTTAGGAGTAAAATAGAGAATATAGTAAAGAGGGAGAATATAAGGAAGAAGGGGAAGAAAAATAATGGTAGGGTCAAATACAATAGGAGTGCCTGGAATGGGTAAACGGACTAAGGATAAGATATGTGTAGAAACAAATATTAAGAGTATTGGCTATCCAACACTTGGTATTGTATTTGGCTTGCATGCTGCTTCTCAGCCAAAGAACCCATAACACGAAGTTCCAAGCACAGTTTTTGTGCTATTGTTAATACAGTATTAGAGAAGATTTGGTGCTCTGCAGTTACTGAGTCTGTACTGCGTCAGCGACTTCTACGTGCTTTGCACTTGGTGCTGGGTTTTATACACCTATGGTCATTAGAACTGAATAAAACCCCTGAACTCTGTTAATAAGCGGTGTGTCTCAATGCTTTTCTCAATATAATGTAATATTTGACTATAGATTGGATTGTTATTACATATGTAACCTGGCTTATTACATAACTGCAGCACAGCATTGTTTCATACTGTGTAATAACTTGTTTTATGGGTATGTCTATTTCTAGATTGTGCTTTCTGATCAGACCACGTGTCAAGCATGTGAAGTATATTGCAAGTAAGTTGTCCTTCTTCCTCCAGAATATGGTGCTTGTATTGCTTTCACATGTCCTTTCCAAGCAAAGGAGTAATTAAGAAGTATAAAAGACAAGATCATGACATGCAATGTGGCAATATAATGCAAAAGGTTTGAAAAAGTGTTTACTATATCAAACCTGAACCTTCAGAAGATGGCATTACGTTGTCACATTGTCACAGGTTGTTTTCGTTAGAAATTCTGCACATAATAATAATAATAATAATTATAATTAATAATAATTTATTATTATTTATTAGTTAAAACAAGACTGACAAATTTTGGTTTGGTTCCTGCATTGGTGTTTTTAGATCTTTTAGCCAGATTTTCCTGTGGTATATTGAAGTTTTATTAGAAGCATTTTATAAGTTTTTACACCTTTGACAAATACATCAAGTTTATGCAAATACTCAATATTTACAGTATTGTCCCTTATTTTTCAAGACTTCTGCAATTCGCAGAAAAGGTGAGCGTTATCATCCTGTGTCCTTTTAGAGTCCTGTGAAATGCCAGCAGTAAACTGTAATAAACTGCAAGTGCTGACTAGAATAAGTTGCCATCAGCCAGGATTTGGCTCAGCTGATATTCAGCATTCCAGGGGTGAATTGCAGAAGTTTTCAAAAATAAGGGCCAACACAGCAAATATGGAGGCTTGAGTGTTAACTTCATGTATATGTCAATAAAAGACTAAAGACTTATACTGGGGGTAACACACACACACCAGAAATAGTGGTTATGTCCCATTTCAAGCTAGAAAGCTCATAGCAGCCCAATAGATTCAATCTACACCACCCACACTTAAAGAGGACCTTTCATCACTTGGGGCACATGCGGTTTTATATACCGCTAGAAAGCCGAATTCAACGCACTGTTGACTTTCACAATCTGTGCCCTAGGTAACGAGCTTTCGCTGCTGGTACTGTAGCTCTTCACCATCAGAAGGGTGTTCCTGACAGTCAGTCAGGAATGCCCTTCCTCACAGCAGCGCCTATAGAGCTGTACGGGGGAGCGGTGAGGAACGCTTCCTCCCTCTCCTCACAGTACTCGTCCAAAGACGAGTACTAGGGGGCGTTCCTCCCCGCTCTCACAGTACAGCGCTATAGGCGCTGCTGTGAGGAAGGGCATTCCTGACTGAATGCCAGGAACACCCTTCTGACAGTGAAGAGCTACTGTATCGGCACCGAAAGCTCTTCACCTGGGGCACAGATCGTGAAAGCTGGATTCAGCGCACTGTCAGCTTTCTAGCGGTATATAAAACCGCATGTGCCCCAAGTGATGAAAGGTCCTCTTTAAATGGAGACTGTCAGCATGAAATTGCAATATAAACTACACACAGTACCTTGCTGGCCATTGTATGCAGTTTCCAAAGCTGTTTTTATCTTCTTTGCCTGCCACTGTATTAGTCTTAAAAAAAAGTTTTATAGATATGCAAATTAGTTGTAATGGATTATTGGGGCCTGTAATTTGTGTTATGGGCTTTTGTGACTTGTTTACTACACGCCCCTAAAGTCCAGTTAGAAACCATGTAGTTCCTTCTTTCAGGAAGCTGAAGGCCAGCGCTTTGTCTGAGCTCCAGCTTTGGAAAACCTTGTCAGGCGCAATGTCTACATTCTTAAATGGAGTGGTGGTCCCACATGCACACTATTATTCCATTCAAGTTCTATGGGCTACAGAAACAGTTGGCTATCCCTATTAGCCCTAACAACATTTCTGGACATTTATTTAATGGACCGCAGGGTGCAGGTGTGATCAGTGCTCTGTTCAGACTCCTCACTACACATTTATGTAGTCTTGAGAAATGGGATCCTTGAGATCCCTGTTCTTGTGATCCCAGAGATTGTGCATTTAGCAATTCCTCTATGGATAGGTGATAAATGTTTTTTCATGGAATAACCCCTTCCTACGCCATACTATTATGTCATGCTGATCGTATAGTTAACACTCAGTGCAGTAATAGTACGGTACGCACTGTAATGCCGTGGGCACAGGAGCAATATAACAAAGCCGAGGCCTGGGACTAGTCACCAGAGTCAAAGGATACTCAATAGCGCTCATGGCATCCAGGGGGTCTGGGAGCAAGATCGCCCACCCCTGCCAACTTGCCCTAGCAGAATATGGTGACCCAAAAGTTACATTTTATTTGTAAAAGTGGTAAAATATAATAAAACCAATATAAATATGGTATTGCTGTAATCGTAATGACCCGCAGGACATAGTTGCCATGCCATACTTAATGCAGAGTGAATGCCATAAATACAAATTGCTAAAAATTATGATAATTGTTTTGTTTTTTAACATGGACCCCCAAAAAACATTATTAAAAGCTAATCAAAATACTATCTGTACTGCAAGATGGTGGCAAATAAAAGTACAACTTGTTGCACAAAGAATATATAGCCATGTTGAGAGAAAATTAAAAAATTATGAATTTTGAAAAGCATGGAAGGAAAATAAGAAAAAAGTCACCGAGGAAATGTATAAACATCTTAACGAATCTTCATATTAACGTGTGTTATACGGCCTGCTATATCCTTCAATTCACATACTGCTAGCATAGTTGGTTGTGAACTATCTGCTTGACTGGCGTATGGCCATCAAAACTGCTCTCTGTAGAAAATATTAAATGAATTCTTAATGTATTATTATTTTCTCTAAAGGCCTTGTAAATGCAGATAAGAAAGCAGGAGTGAGTCGCAAGTACAAGATCATTTTCAGTCCCCAGAAGGTAAACATAATACATGTTCTATTTCTGATCTGATACCTCTTTATTATTGGAATTAATAGGCAAAAATTGATTTCTTCCATTTTTCCTTTAGTTTTACACATGTGATATGATTTTGGAGCAGGAAGGCATTTATGGTGGTAAGTGTGAAAACGCTGAATTTTTATTTTATTTTTGGTAAGACAAAAATTGTCTCAGGGAGAACATCTCATATTATTTTCTGTGTGTTATATGACAATAGGATTTAATCAGAAAAAAATACTAGTACCATTATCCTCCACTATTTGGCTGCAACCTCTTATTTCCTCTTTTTCAATAAATTATTCTGAAAAAGAAGGTGACTGAAGGGTTCAGTGCTTGGATTCCGTTCGGGGACTATGTCTCTGAATCTCCTTGAAAAATGTGGCCAGTAAGCCTCTGTAAGTGGACTGGGTTTCTATTTTTTGGGTCCCCAAATGGACCCGAAGAACAGAAACACAAGTGCAAGTGTGAACCTAGAGTTAATCATGACGTACAAAGTAGTAGAATAAAATATAATACATTCACTTGAATTAGGGCTGAGCTATACTACAAGATACAGCCGATAGACTCGAATGGTGCATTTTAAAGGGACAAAAAAAAATAAATTCAGTTTTGATGAAATCCATTTAAAGAGTACCTCCAATTATTAAACAACTCTTCCTAAATGAATGGTACAAGAGAATATAGGAAACATAGTAATATATCTTGCAGTCTGATGGAAAAAGAAGAATTTTTCTTTATTTAGCTATATCACAAAATTTGACCTGTTTTATCTGTTTTTGTAAAGCTGTTTTAAATTGTGAGGATATAAAGAGGTATTCCCATCTCAAGGATCCTATCTACACTGGTGGCTGATATAAATTGAAGACTTTTCCTAAATATATTGCTGTAGAAATGCTGCTTTGTTTTCCTGCTATGTGAACTCATTCCTCCCATTGTTTACACACACTACCATAACCAGGACCTGTGAGATAGGACAAATGAGGGCGCTCACTGCTCTTTTGGCAGGACAGTCAGTTCAGCTAGTTGCACTTTGCTGATAAAGCCAACTCTGTTATCTCTATGCAAACACACAGATAACACAGTCCATTCTCTACAAGCATGTGTGTATTACATGATCTATATAAGTATTGTGATACCTAATAGTGTTCTGTTCAGCAAGCTGGGGGAGGGGGACAAATACAGTAAGTGAGAGGGAGAAACAGCAGGCAAGCTGCTGAAACAGGGTGATGGGAAAACCCTTTAGGCTAAGGCCCCAAGGGCTGTAAACGCAGCGCTTTGAAGAGAAAGTTCACAGAGTTTTCCTCCATGGACTTTCTCTTACCATTATATGTACGGGAAAGCTGCCGGCGTTTCTGTAGATATAATTGACATGCTGCGATTTTCAAAACCGCAACGGTTTTGGGAGCTGCGATTTTCTCTGCAAAGTGAGGATGGGATTTGCATGAATCCCATCCACTTTACAAGTACTGTATAATGCCGCAATTTTTTCCGTGGCATTTCCAGCCCGTGGGGCCAAGGCCTAAATGTTGTGATGACGCTTCTGTAAATGCGAATGGGACTGTATTGTTATGTCAGTCCAGGTAGCTGCAACGGGGCTAAGGGATAGCAGTAGGGAATCTCGCCCTGCACTACTCCCACTAGCTATCCCGGTCCCTGCCTCACGGGTGTGGGTCGGCTGTACTCAGGCTAAGCCTGACCCCGACAGCTCCTCTCTCACTGACACCGTAGGCCTAGAGGGAAGTGGGAGAAGGAATGCCCTATAAGATCTCTAGGGACTGGAGACTAAAGGGGGTCACCCCTAACGAACAAGTGAAGCTGCTACTGACAGGGACTGACAAGGGTGTGCGCTGACTAACAACACAAGCAGCACACAGGAAACATGTGGGAAAGGATTCCCCCAAACCAATATGGGAAGGAACCATACACTAGGAAACAAACACAGGGAAACTGAGTAGAAATCAAAGGATAAGGCAATTCACTCACACAGTCAATTATACACAGAGGGAGGATTGGTGAACACAGAAGGGAAAACACACACACCAACTTGTTCACCCAAAACCTCCCAAAAACCAACCACGGAACTTCCTCTATCCAAGATAACCACCTACTCCTCCTGCTAAGGCCTAGCTCTGTAAAAGCGACACTCAGCACAGAACCATGGGAGGCATGGGTTTAAATACAGAGTAGAGACCACTCCTCCCAGGTGCAAATGGGAGGACAGACTAATTAACCAGGAAATCAAGCTGCCTACCAACAGTGCGTGCGAGCAAGTCAGAAGGTGTGCACCAATACCCACGACACAAAATACTCCTAACAGGATCCTCCCCTCAAGGAGAAGACTCCGGATTCTCTAGGAGCATCCTTCTTCGGGAACTCCTTGTGGAATTTCTCCACGAGTCTGGGGGCTGACATATCCGACTCCAGAACCCAAGAATTATCTTCAGGACCGTATCCCTTCCATGCCACCAGATACCGTAGCTTCCCCCGAACATATTTGCTATCCAGAACTCGGGATATCTCATACTCCCCGGACTCAGAAACTGGTGGAACTTTAACTGGAGACGTTCCCTTCTTGGCCTTCTTTAACAAGGAGACATGGAACACCCGGTTTATCTTCCACCTTTTAGGTAGTTGCAGCTGCGCCGCCACTTCATTTACCATCTTGATGATCTTAAAAGGACCCACAAACCTGGGACTCAGCTTCTTGCTAGGAACCTTCAACCTGATATTCTTGGTGGACAACCAAACCATCTCACCAGGGAAGAACTGCAACTCTCCTCTCTTCCTATCCGCCTGGACCTTAGCCTGGTGCGACGCCCGCACCAGATTCTCTCGGATACGGGACCATACCCCTTGCAGCTTTTTAGAAAATAGCTCCTCCTCCGGAACTGGGGACGAAATGGAAGAAAATACTCCGAAAACAGGATGTCTACCACCGGAGCAAAAAAAAGGTGTGGTACCTGTGGCGTTGGAATCATGGTTGTTTAAGGAAAATTCTGCCAGGGGAAGAAAGTCAGCCCAATTATTCTGATTCTCTCGAACAAAACACCTCAAAAACTGTTCCACATCCTGATTCTTCCTCTCTGTTTGCCCGTTAGACTCCGGGTGAAACCCGGAGGAAAACGACAGTGTAACTCCCAACCTGCTGCAAAAAGCCCGCCAGAATTTAGCCACAAATTGCGGACCCCTGTCTGAAACGATCTCCTCGGGAAGACCATGCAACCTTACAATTTCTTTAATAAATGCCCCTGATAGTGTCTTGGCACATGGCAGCCTGGAAAACGGGATCAAATGGCACATTTTCGTGAAGCGGTCAACGACTACCCAAATGACCGTGAAACCCTTAGACACTGGAAGGCCCGTGATGAAATCCATAGACAGATGAGTCCAAGGTGCCTTAGGAGGTTCTAACGGATGTAGAAGACCGTGGGGACGGGTATGCGACGCCTTGGCTCTTGCACAGACCGAACAATTTTGAACAAACTGCAAGACATCCTTACTCCACCCTGGCCACAAAAAATTCCTAGACACCAACCTCATGGTCTCTGAAACCCCCGGGTGACCAGCAAGAACCGACTCGTGACACTCCCTCAGGAGACTTTGTCGGAGAGTAGTTGGGACAAACAGCTTGTTTCTAGGTATCTTGGAAGGTGCAGCGTGTTGCGCTTCGATCAAGGCTTTCTCCAATTTCGTGCCCAATACTGCTACCACCACTCCATCCCCAAGAATAGTGGCAGGCGCCTCTCGTTCCTCATCGGTCGACATATACCGGGATAAAGCATCAGCCTTAACATTCTTTGAACCCGGCACATAAGTCACGGTAAAATGGAACCGCGCAAAAAATAGAGCCCATCTGGCCTGCCGTGCATTTAATCTCTTCGCCGACCCAAGATAAACCAAATTCTTGTGATCGGTAAATACCTGGACTGGCCTTCTGGCCCCCTCCAGGAAATGACGCCAATGTTCGAACGCTAGTTTTATTGCCAGTAGTTCTCTATCTCCGATGTCATAATTCCGTTCAGAGGCAGAGAATTTCTTAGAAAAGAAGGCACAGGGATGCGTACCCTCCTCGAACTCCTGAGAAAGTACTGCACCCACCCCCACCGAGGAGGCATCCACCTCCACACGGAAGGCCAACCTCTCATCCGGCTGTCTCAAAATGGGAGCGGAGGAGAATCGCTTCTTCAATTCTTCAAACGCGGCTAGCGCCTCTGGCGACCACTTAGCACAGTCAGCCCCCTTCTTAGTCAAGTCCGAGATGGGTTTCACAACCTCAGAAAATCCCTTAATAAACTGGCGATAATAGTTGGAGAATCCCAAGAACCGTTGGACCGCCTTTAGGTTCTCAGGTCGCGGCCACTCCAAGACTGCCCTGACCTTCTCAGGATCCATCTCGAACCCCTTGTCCGATAGGATATAGCCAAGGAAACATAATTTATTGACCGCGAACACACATTTCTCCAGCTTAGCACTTAATTGGTTAACCCTCAGGAGATTTAAAACCTCTCTCACTCTCTCCCAATGAGTCTCCAAATCCGGGGTGTAAATGAGTATATCGTCCAGATAGACCACAACCCCCCTCCCTATGACGGCACTTAGTACATCATTAATAAAATTCTGAAAAAACGCGGGCGCATTGGTTAGACCGAAAGGCATCACCAGATTCTCAAAGTGTCCTAGGGGTGTGTTAAACGCTGTTTTCCACTCATCCCCCTTCTTGATTCTCAGCAAGTTATACGCCCCACGTAAATCTATTTTACTAAACCAGCGGGCTCCCGTAATCTGGCTGAAAAGATCCGAGATCAACGGGATGGGATAGGGATTCCGCACCGTGATTTTATTAATCTCCCTAAAATCCAAACAAGGGCGCAACCCTCCATCTTTCTTCTTTACAAAGAAAAACCCCACTGCTACTGGGGACTTAGATGGGCGAATATGCCCCACCTCTAGACTCCCCTCAATATACTCTTTGAGCGCCTCCCTCTCCGGAATAGTGAGATTGTACAACCGTGTCTTGGGTAGCACTGCATTAGGTATAAATTTAATCGAGCAATCATAGGTGCGATGTGGTGGTAATGTCTTGGCTGCCCTTTCCTCAAAGACCTCCCTGAACTCACATATTTCTTGAGGCAAATTGTCTATAGACAAAGACATAACGGATATGGGCAGACATCGACCATTACACCCATGACCCCAAGAAACTACTGTCTCGGTCTCCCAGTTGATAATAGGGTTATGTTGCTTCAGCCAGGGCCACCCCAACACTACTTGTGCTGGTAACTTAGATAACAAGAACAAGTCAATCTCTTCCCTGTGGCCACCCACAATAAACTCCAGACCCTCCACCTGTTTGGAGATGACAGATTGCTGTAGAGGGGTCTTATCAATAGCCCACACCGGTATCTGAGACTTCAAGACCAAAGGACTCACCCTTAGTTGCTCGCAAAACTCTGAGTCAATAAGGTTGACTGCCGAACCACAATCAACCAGAATCCGGCACTTCTGCCCATTTACCCATCCATCAAGGGTCAACCCGGCAGTCTGAGTACAGGAAATATGCACACCTCCCTCCTTAGTAGGTTTTCTCCCTTTACTCTCAATAGACCTGGGGTTATTACCCTCCTTGGCGAACCATTCTCTGGAGGGGCATACCCTTGCTACATGTCCCATCCCTCCACACACAAAACAGCGTACTGTGCGGGACCCTTCACTCTTGGGTCTAGCACTTCGCACAGTGGCCCCAATCTGCATGGGTTGGTCCCCCGGGTCCTCTCCAAAAACAGAGAATTGAGGAGGGCTAACCCCCCCAGGACTCCTGTCTCCACGCTCCCGGAGGCGCCGTCCAACTCTAATTGCCAGCTGCATGGCCTCATCTAGATCTCCCGGAACAGGGTGAGAAACTAGATGGTCTTTAACCTGGTCCGAGAGCCCTGTCTCAAACTGACTAAGTAGAGCGGGGTCATTCCAGTGTACTTCTGCTGCCCACCTACGAAACTCTGTGCAATATTTCTCTATAGCGTGATCCCCTTGCACCACACGTCGTAGGTTATACTCAGCCGTGCGTACCCTGTCTGGGTCGTCATACAGTAACCCCATTGTGGAGAAAAACGCCTCTACAGTTAGTAAGCAAGCTGAGTCGGCTGGTAACGAATGTGCCCAGATGAGGGGATCATCTCTCAATAAAGTAATAATAATCCCAACTCTCTGTACCTCAGAACCGGAGGAAAACGGCCGTAGCCGGAAATACAAAAGACAGTCCTTTTGAAATCGGAAAAAATCTGACCTCTTACCTCGGAAGGGTTCAGGTAAGCTGACTTTTGGCTCCAGAGGCCGACCCACAGGGGCGCTACTCACCTGCCTCTGTATGCCCTCCACCTGAGAGGCTGTGTGTTGAGCCAACTGCTGTACTTGAGATACGCCAGAAGCTTGGATGGCATCCATTCGTAGCTTGATCCCCTCCATTTCAGTGGAAATCTGCTGCACCGCCTGGTACAACTGTTTCAGGTCCGTCATAATGCAAACGAACCTTTTTTTTTTTTTTTTTTTTTTTTACCGGCTGAGTGTACTGTTATGTCAGTCCAGGTAGCTGCAACGGGGCTAAGGGATAGCAGTAGGGAATCTCGCCCTGCACTACTCCCACTAGCTATCCCGGTCCCTGCCTCACGGGTGTGGGTCGGCTGTACTCAGGCTAAGCCTGACCCCAACAGCTCCTCTCTCACTGACACCGTAGGCCTAGAGGGAAGTGGGAGAAGGAATGCCCTATAAGATCTCTAGGGACTGGAGACTAAAGGGGGTCACCCCTAACGAACAAGTGAAGCTGCTACTGACAGGGACTGACAAGGGTGTGCGCTGACTAACAACACAAGCAGCACACAGGAAACATGTGGGAAAGGATTCCCCCAAACCAATATGGGAAGGAACCATACACTAGGAAACAAACACAGGGAAACTGAGTAGAAATCAAAGGATAAGGCAATTCACTCACACAGTCAATTATACACAGAGGGAGGATTGGTGAACACAGAAGGGAAAACACACACACCAACTTGTTCACCCAAAACCTCCCAAAAACCAACCACGGAACTTCCTCTATCCAAGATAACCACCTACTCCTCCTGCTAAGGCCTAGCTCTGTAAAAGCAACACTCAGCACAGAACCATGGGAGGCATGGGTTTAAATACAGAGTAGAGACCACTCCTCCCAGGTGCAAATGGGAGGACAGACTAATTAACCAGGAAATCAAGCTGCCTACCAACAGTGCGTGCGAGCAAGTCAGAAGGTGTGCACCAATACCCACGACACAAAATACTCCTAACATGTATTGCATCTAAGCATTTTTATGGCGATAGATATTTACTTACTGGAATTCCCAGGCCAAAGCATCTATTTATTTTTTTGTACAGACGTAACCAGTGATGAATGGGCTTTTTATCTTCTACCTTTGGATGATGATATCATTAGTATGGAGCTACCAGAATTTTATCGGGACTATTTTCTTGTGAGTAATACCAAGTACTGTATTTTGTAGAGAAAATGTACAGGATTTATAGAAGAATCGTAGCAAAAATATAGTAATTGAGAAATATCAACAGACATCATAATAGAAAGCAAATAACACCATGTTACATAAAGACTGTAATACTGTAAATGTAGTAAATGGAACCTAGATAATGCTCTGAATTACTAGGCAGTCATGAAAAGCTCCATGTGAAAGGAGAGATCTTTTTTTATTCTGCTGTTCTGTGCTAGATTATGACATTCTGGATTATTACAAAATTCCTTCTACAATATACTGTAGATATAAACAGTCAGTATATACGAATGTACATTTAATTTACATTTCTATTTGTTTTAATTCAGTAAGGCTGATTTAAAAAAAAAGTGATTTATTCCATTTTACTAGTTGAAGTATATTGCCACATATGTGATTTTTCTATTTGAATTTTTATTTATTTTTTAAATATGTAACATACTGTGTAGCCATAAAACCCCATTGGATATATGTGATTCTCATCTGCACTAATAATGCCCAGTGTGAATTGGCTCTGAGAGTTCTCTATGTTTCATTTGTAAATTACTGTGTAGCATCTTTGGTGGCACATAAAATGATGCTTTCTTATATTTTCCTTTCCAAGGAGGGAGACCAACGATGGATTGGGACTGTGGCAAGAGCTCTCCATTTACTCAATTCTATTTTTGGACCAATGTCAAAGGTTTATGGGATAGGAAGGTGTTCTAAGGTAATGAGTCTAATATACTATTGTTCACTTTAAGTCACATGTGGCTGCTTATGAAGCAAAACTTGCCCACAAATGGTCTAAGTTTTGCTTACATTGTGTTTGAGGCTTTGGTTTGATGCATGTTGGAAATCCACCGTTTGGCATATTGGATATAAGGAGCTGATGTGAAAGGGAAGCCAGGCCTTGAATGTTAGATTTCTGAATGCACAAATTTCACTAAACATTTATCAAGTGTTGTGTCCTATGTATTTATTATAGATGACGTATGATTTGTGTAAAGAGCTTCTTGATGAGGAGGACAATATTCAGAAGGGGAGGAAACCAGATCTCGGACTTGTCTTCATGATTGACCGAGGTTAGGATTGCCTTCATGAATATATTTTTCTAAATGGTCTATTCAGAACTGCAGACAAAATCACAAGTTTGATCATTCAGTGTTTGCAAGGTCCAACTTAGAGTAACACACATATATACCCATTATGTAATTCCTACTGCATGGCTTGAGGGGCAGTGAATGAAAAAGAATGCAGGAACCCTGCATGCAGGATTTTTCTGTCCGCTTGAGAAGTCGGACATCTTCACTTGCGGACAGGAAAGGACGGGCACAGAGTGCAAAAGAACGCACCCGATGCCCATTCAAGTGAATGACAGGTGTCACGGACACAGCTAGTGTCCGCTCCTAGTGTCTGTGACAGATTTTGAGCGGACACTAGGAGCGGACACTACATGTCGGACACCGACGGTAGTGTGAACGCCCCCTTAATAGATTTCACAAACTTTCAGTGAATCCATGATTGGTTGGGTTGAGAATGATGTAACTCAAATTAGTTCAAATATGTTGTTGTTTTGGTCTTGCAGATGTGGACTACATCACTCCTCTGTGTTCTCAGGTTGTATACGAAGGTCTTGTTGATGATATTTTTCGGATTAAATGTGGTAAGTAGAAGTGTGAGATGTTAACCACTTCAGTACCGGGCCAATTTGTGGTCCAGGACCAGACACATTTTAGGTTTATTTTGTATGTGCGGTTTTGAGGGCTGTAACATTTTTCCCGTATGTCTCAGTCAACTAATTTTTGCGTCTTTTTTCGGAGACACATAGGGCTTTATTTTTATGTTGTTTTTATTTTAAAATGTGTTTTAATTTTTTTATATCCGGGAAAATATAAACATAATAGGAGGGAAATTGTGTCTGGTTTTCAATTTATTATTATTTTTTATTTAATAACACAAAGTGTCACTGAAAAACTTTCTAAAATAGTTTTTCCTCTCCATTACGGTAATTTTTAATTTGTATGGTGTCGTCGGGGTTGGGGCTATAACCTTTAATAACGGTGTTTTATTAGCATATTATTTTATTATTATTATTTTATTTACATATTTTTAAAACTTTTTTTTATTATATTTTTATTTTATTTTATAGTCTATGGGCGGTCCGGAAGTGGTTAAAGGGGTGGGCCACTTTCAGACCAATATTGAGAGACATATCTTAAGGTTTGTTTAATAAAAAGTTGTACAATTTTCCAATATATTTTCTGTATCAATTCCTCACAGTTTTCTAGATCTCGGTTTGCTGTCATTCAGTCTGTTACTTCTAGAGGATAAAACTCTGACCATGGTCATGTGATTTACGGTCCATGGTCATGTGATGAGCACACAGGTGTTGCTTGTTATAGTCCCAGCACAATAATCAGACATCTGCCTGGTAATCAGCTGTGCACCTGTGTGCTCATCACATGACCATGGACCGTAAATCACATGACCATGGTCAGAGATTTATCCACTAGAGGTAACAGAATTAATGACAGCAAGCAGAGATCTAAAAAACTGTGAGGAATTCATACAGTAATTATATTGGAAAATTTTATGTCCTTTTATTGTACAAACAATAACATTTGTTTCTCAATATTGGTGTGAAAGTGGCCAACCCCTTTAAGCTTAAAACATGTATTTACAATTATCTGATTGAATGAACCATAGTTATATGTTATCCATGCTCTGTGAAAAATTACTGGGGCACACCTACACTGTGTCAAAATGTGCCAGATTTATCACAGTGGCTCATGCTAGATTATACAGATATAGTAGTGTTAACCGAAATTTCTGCAGTAGGCAACAAAAGCCAATTAAAAGTCAATGATCAACAGTTTTTTTTGGATGATTTTGCATTGGATTCTGTTGTCTTCTATGATAAGAGATCATGCTGGGGTAATTTATCCTGCTGCAGAATGTCAGGTTCTATTTACTACATCTGTATATTTGATGCACTTTTAAAATTAAAGAGGACCTTTCACGATCTCCACCAAATCAAGTTCTTAGCATCTGTTAATAGCTGCTGCTCCACTGATTCCTGCACAGTTTTAATTTTCTCTCTAACTCCCACCGTACCCGAGCAACAAGTGAAGGTATTTTTGGTGCCTGATGTACTATTTAAGCTGCGTAATGTCAGAAGGGGGCGGTGTCAGGCAGAGTGTGTGTTTTAGAGCTCCAATCAGAGGCAGGCAGTGTCAGAGCCCAGAATCACACCCCTTGCCTGCTCCTGTCTGACACCGCCCTCCTAACAGTACAGAGACTAAATAGCATATCAGGGGACAAAGCTATCAGCATTGATTGCTTGGAAATAGTGGAGGCTAGAGAAAAAAATTCTAACTGTGCCGGAATCAGTGGAGCAGCAGCTATTAAAATATGTAAAGCGTTGGACTTGTTGGAGGTGGTGAAAGGTCCTCTTAAAAACTGTGGTTTTGATTTATTTACCATTTTTATTAGTAAATCTACCCTTTTATTTTTAATTTAGAACAAAAATTGTATCTCTAGATTCTGATATATACTATGTTATATGTTTTAGGGAGTGTGGAGTTGGGTCCTGAGGTGACCTCATCTGATAAAAGTGTGAAAATTCTTCTGAACTCTCAAGATAAGGTAACACAGTATTCTGTGAAGCTTCTTTTTAGTTAACACAATCATTCTAAATCCTGCTGTATGTAGATCTTATTTTATCTAAAATATTTTATTGCATTGTTACTTGGAAAGCAGATCTGCTTATATTGGTGTGACTGGGAGTCTCCGTATGGAATTCAGTACACTCCAGTGTTGTAATCTCCTCCACATTCCTAAGATTGTAACACTCCCTCAACAATCTGTACAGTATATGCCGCATGAAGTGGGAAAGACTTACATCAAGACATACAACCTACCAACAGCAACCAACCATCTTCCAGTTTGTAATTTATGGGGACTATCCAATCCAATGATTATTTTTTAAATCTGCTGATAATTATAAAAAAATAACAAAATGAGTAATGCTCATATCCCCTGCCAATCATGTACCAGTGCTATCCTGCTCCGCCAGCGATCTCTATTTACAAGACTCCTGTGATGACTTTGCATATTAAAGGGGTTGGCCACTTTCAGACCAATATTTAGAAACAAATGTTATGGTTTGTATAATAAAAAGTTGTACAATTTTTCAATATACTTTCTGTATCAATTCCTCACAGTTTTCTAGATCTCTGCTTGCTGTTATTCATTCTGTTACTTCTAGGAGATAAAAGTCTGACCATGGTCATGTGATTTATGGTCCATGGTCATGTGATTAGCACACAGGTGCACAGCTCGTTAACAGGCAGATGTCTGATTATTGTGCTGTGACTAAAACGAGCAGCACCTGTGTGCTCATCACATGACCATGGACCGTACATCAACACTGACGCTTGGTTGTTGCTCATCGGGATAAGGTGAGCAAAGTGCGGGGTTGAGCCGGAACCCGCTGTATGTCCAGGATTCTAGTACTATGCAGGACATGCAGCGGGTCTTGGCTCCACCCCGCACTCGCCTACCAAACTTTAGGCAACTACATTACACGTCACTTGTCCCTGTGACGTGTAATGTAGCTGTAGTGAAGTTAATAGCAGCATATGGAGTTATATCCGTCATCAGTATCCATCTTCATAACAGTGTCCATCATTAGTAGCCATCTTCATAACCGGCAGTGTCCGTCAGTTTGCACTTTCTCTTGTGTTTTCATATGTACATGATTCTAATCTACACCCCCATGCTTAACCCTGCCCCCAACCACACCCCTTCCCCACCGCCATCCACACCCCTTCCTGCCCCCACCGGGCCATAGAAAAATTGTCTTGCTGAAACTGGGACCACTGCCTTAATCCTATTATATGGCAAATATGCATTTACTAAAATATTTGCATTGTCAATTCTGGACTGAATTGACAATTTAAAACCCAGTCACATGGTGGAGAAAATTAGTAATTAATTTCCTACTTTTAGTCCACTGACACAGCACTACATGACTAAGAGCTGCCTCCTCCTTCTGTGTGCACCAATCACAGGACCACAAAGTGCTGGCACTCTGACTGCTCCGTACAAAAGCCAACCGCTTTCTTGATTCTTGCTGATTTACAGAGGTAAACAGTAGGTGGATGAATCCCATCGAGAGAAAAACATATATTAAGTGTTCAATGAAAAATGAAAATCCACCTGCTAACCAAATAGCCATTAAATTGTTTGTAGTAGATGTTGAATCCATTGTGAGCTGAACTGATGTATTATGAGGATTTTTTTAAGTGTTTTTTTTTTTTGGGGGGGGGGGGGGGGTTGTGGATTTTTTGAATTATATTTTGAGCATTAAACAACACTTCAGTGCAGGTCTTTAGACTCAAAAAAAACTTCAGGTCAAATATATTAACTAAAAAACTTTCCATTAATGTCTATTAAGTTAGCAATCGCTTTCTATGTTCGTTATCTATTGCTTAAAGTATTATTTGCATAATTAAAATTATGATTTACTGTTCCCTAGTGGTAAAATAAATAATATTTTTAAGTATATGCAATTGACAAAAATGACTTTTTTTCTAGCCGGCACCACTCAAAATAGCACCTGGTTTCCAGTAGTTACATCCAGTAATATTACTTGTTCAGGCAGTGTTTTTGCAGTCATTGCCTGATGATGTACAATGTACACCAGAGGGAGCTGAGAACAAGTGAAAGAAAATGTAGTTTCCTACAAGCAACCGGTGGTGACATGCTTTACAGCAGAGCCCATTAGTTAGTAAATGAACAATGGAACATGACCAGACAAAACAAAGCCAGAATAGCTAGATGATACATACACAGTATGGTTTCTCATTTTATGAGCGTACAAATTTTATTTTTCTTTTACATAGTGGCTGAATCTGGAATTATCCCTTTGAAGGGGTTTCCTATCTCCCTCACTCACCAGTTTACCTGCTGTCTCTACTTCTAACTTCATGTATTCTTTCACAATCTGATGGGCCACATTGATTGTTTGATGGAATGGACACTATGAAGTATCACTAGATAATGTGTATATATATATATATATATATATATATATATATATATATTTCCTTTACCATGAGAGATTATTTATTATGATTACTAGAAATTGATAATAATGCATATCAAGTAAAATGTGCATTACATCTATATTACATTACACTGGTTTGTAGAAAACAATTGCAGAGACAATAAACTTGAAGTAAACTCAGTGTTAAGCTGGGTTCAAACTAGCGTCGGTGTCTGATGCTAATGTCCGTGGAAAATTTTAGCATCGGACAATAGCTGTGTCCATTTGCAATTTGCATGATTTTAAATTGGACATCATGTAGTGTCTTTTGGTGTCCTTAAGTGTGCGTTTACAAAAATGTCCGATTTTTGAAGCAGACAGCAAAATCCTTCATTGCTAAAGCAATGTATTTAGGAAAACTCTTGAATTTATGTATGCTAGCAGTATAGATAGGATTCTTGATATGGGAAAACCCCTATATCACCAATTGTTTTCTCACCTAGTTTATGTAGAACAACTTACATCTACTTCTACACTGTAAATTGTTCTATACTCTGTACCTTTTTACATGTATTCTGACTTCTTATATGCATCCATGTAAAATATTAGATAATGTATAATGTTATATATGATATTCCTGTATCTCTAGGTATTTGAAGAAATTCGGAATGAGCATTTTTCCAATGTGTTTAGCTTCCTGAGTCAGAAAGCTCGCAACTTGCAAAGCCAATATGATGTAAGTGGATTGTATGGATTCCATGTTCAGTGCAGTAAAGTCATTGATGGCAGTTTAGTTTACCATCTGAACAAGATGAAATGTTTCCATTATACAGTATGCTGCTTCTACTTTACGTTTTGTCTGTCTTTTTAACATGAGTCCTACAAAATATCCTGGCACATATGCTAAACAGACACATAAAACGGATGCCATGTTGAAAAGATACAGCATATACCGTAGAGCATTTTTTGTGATGGATGCCCTTGCATGGAACAGCACAGCCTTCAGTACAATTTCATGCCGCAAAAAAAGTGAAAACTTGGATGTGAACCACCTGAATAGAGGTCTATGGATCTGTTTAACATACAAGGCAAGAGTTTAACTGGAGCATATGTTAAAGGAAGGACATTATCCTTCCTTTATCCACAGCCTTAGCAGACCATGTTCAAGGAAAGTGATCTATAGAGTAGGAGAAATCTTTTTACCAGCAGAGATTTGATTTCTTGGCCTCAACAAAGAAGGCAGATGGGATAAAATAATGTACGTGAATAGATTAAAATCGTATATACTGTACCATAAGCCCTGATAGATTGTTTTTCATAATCACATTGTTTGTTACTACTAATATTTTATGTATTCTAGAAACGCAGAGGAATGGACATCAAACAGATGAAGACTTTTGTTTCACAGGAACTGAAAGGATTAAAGCAGGAGCATCGCATGCTGAGTTTACGTATGGAATCACCCATTTCTTTACATTATATTCATGTCTTTATTTGTTAGTATAAGGTATAATTACTTTTTAACAACAAAAGCAGATGCATCCCAAAGCTACCGACCTGGAACTTGTCATTGGAGCAGTTACAGACACCTGCACTCCTGATTGGTGGAGGTTTAGCAGTCATACATCATCTATCTATAAGTTACTAGCTTTTACCCACGACTTAGTCTGCGGTGATTTGAGAATTGGACGGACACAGACGTGTGAAACTGTAAAAGTGCTTTAAAAAGTTTGGTGGGCTAGCAAATGTGATGTGATGTGTTATATTGTGTATGTCGTGATACAGACAATGTGATGTGTTGTATTGTGTATGTCGTGGTACAGACAATGTGATGTGTTGTATTGTGTATGTCGTGGTACAGACAATGTGATGTGTTGTATTGTGTATGTCGTGGTACAGACAATGTGATGTGTTGTATTGTGTATGTAGTGATACAGACAATGTGATGTGTTGTATTGTGTATGTAGTGATACAGACAATGTGATGTGTTGTATTGTGTATGTCGTGATACAGACAATGTGATGTGTTGTATTGTGTATGTAGTGATACAGACAATGTGATGTGTTGTATTGTGTATGTCGTGATACAGACAATGTGATGTATTGTGTATGTAGTGATACAGACAATGTGATGTGTTGTATTGTGTATGTAGTGATACAGACAATGTGATGTGTTATATAGTGGAAAGCTATATGTAAATGTAAGTGAGTAGAGTGAGGGCTACTCCTGAGGTGACAGTAAGGAGTGTGCAGACAGGTTGAGCCAGGAAATGCCAGGCAGTGTGTGTGAGTCTATAGCTGGGGCTAGGAGTCCTGCTTTTGTGAGTCTCCTGCTAGGAAGTCATGTTGGTTAGTGGCACCAAAAATAGCCTGTGACTCAATCCTAAGGGAAAACTATGTTTGTGGAAAATTGCACACAAATCCGTCCAGGCGTTTTAGCGTGATTGAGGAACAAACATCCAAACTCACAAACATCCAAACATCCAAACACACAAACTTTCACACTTATAATATTAGTAGGATTAATGAATAGGAATCAAATTGATTGTACTGGAATATCCCCTTAAAATTCTTAAGTGCAAGGTCCTCTATTGACAGTGCAGTACATCAGCTGGAATAGTTGTGCAATTTCCGCAAATTCCTTCAAAGACATCTATTAACTGCTAATGTTATAGAGAGTATGATCACGTGTGTGTGTGTGTGTGTGTGTATATATATATATATATATATATATATATATATATACAGTCCTATGAAAAAGTTTGGGCACCCCTATTAACCCCTTCCCGACATGCGCCGTAATAGTACGGCGCATGTCGGGTCTGTAACTATGGCGACCGCTTTAGGCAGTAGACAACCGGCTCTAATGCCTCCGGACCGATCGGAGGCATTAACCCCTCCGGCGCCGCGGTCAAAGGCACCGGAGGCGCCATTTTCCCGGTGGCGCATGGGCGCCGCCATTTTGGCCGGGATCACCGGCTCCTGGAGCATGCTCCAGGGCTGACGTCCCGTTGCCATGACAGTCGGGAGCCTTGTACAGGCTCCCAGGCTTGTCTGCAAATCCTCTCTTTTGCAGGCTGGTCTATGCAGCCTGCAAAAGAAAGGATGCTTTTTTGCAATGCATTGTAATGCATTGCATTAGTGATCAGACCCCCTGGGGTTCAACACCCCTAGGGGGTCTAATAAATGCAAAAAAAAAATAAAAAAAAAAGTTAAAAAAAATATAAAAAGAATTAAAAGTTCAAATCACCCCCCTTTCCCTAGAACACATATAAAAGTAGTTAAAAACTGTGAAACATATACATGTTAGGTATCCCCGCGTCCGAAATCGCCCGCTCTACAAATCTATAAAAATATTTTTCCTGTTCGGTAAACGCCGTAGCGGGAAAAATAGTCGAAAGTGCCAAACCGCCGTTTTTTCGTTTTGATTCTGATAAAAATTTGAATAAAAAGTGATCAAAGCGATAACATTTCCCGAAAATGGTAGAACTAAAAAGTACACCCGACCCCGCAAAAAAAGACGCCCTATGCATCCCCGTACACTTACGTATAAAAAAGTTACGGCCGTCGGAATATGGCGACTTTTAGAAAAAAAATTTTTTAACACAGTTTTGGAATTTTTTTTAGGGGTCAAAATGTAAATAAAACCATATAAATTTGGTATCCCTGGAACCGTACCGAAACACAGAATATAGGGGACATGTCATTTTGGCTGCACAGTGAACACCGTAAAACCAAAGCCCCTAAGAAAGTCGCAGAAATGCATTTTTTCTTCAAATCCACCCCATTCTGAATTTTTTTCCTGCTTCCCAGTACGTTATATAGAATAATTAATGGTAGCATCATGAAGAAAAATTTGTCCCGCAAAAATTACGACCTCATATGGCTCTGGGAGCGGAGAAATAAAAAAGTTATGGGGTTTAGAAGGAGGGGAGTCAAAAACGAAAATCAAAAAATGCCATCGGCGGGAAGGGGTTAATCTTAATCATTTTAGTTCTAAATATTTTGGTGTTTGCAGCAGCCATTTCAGTTTGATATATCTAATAACTGATGGACACAGTAATATTTCAGGATTGAAATGAGGTTTATTGTACTAACAGAAAATGTGCAATATGCATTAAACCAAAATTTGACCGGTGCTATGAGGCATGCAAAAGCTGGATTTGTTTCTTCAGCAGTTATACCTAGTTTGCCTGTACAGCAGCATGCATAGTTTAGGTTAGTTAATAGCCGTGCCAGTAGCTGCCTGTGTGGTTGATAAGATAATTTAGCATTGCAGTTAGCCTGTAAGGGCGTGTGCTAGATATAATGTTCTTTGAAGTGGTTTTAGAGGAATAAAACTAAAGATGTCCTTATACATAAGACTTATCATAATATGAAAAGAGATCATTTCAACCATATTGAATGTTCATTGGGTGTAATTTCACTGCAGGTAATTTTTTAGCCCACCAGTGACACAATGTCATCATCTGGAATGAAGTAAGCTATGGAGTTGGATTTTTTTTTTATCCGTAAATGAATTTTCTTTTTACCTCTACGTGCTCCAGGATGTCGATGTACATCCTGGGCCATGTAGTGTTGTACGGTGCCAGCTCAGGAGCTCAGCAGGCACCATAATTATTAGTTCTCTGCTGGTTTACATAGTACTGACCTAGCATCAGAGTTTGTAATTCAATACCACTCTAATCAAGGCCCATTAGCCCCTCAGATGCCTTGGTCAGCTGCGACCATGGCACCTGAGTTTTATTTTACTTTCACTTCTGTTTTCAGAAATGGAATGGGCGTCCTGCCGGGATATTGCTGGAACCATTCTGTTCCTGTGGCAGGGCTCAATGGTAATAGAGTGATTCACATTAGATTTCAGTACTATTGTACTGTATTGCTGTCTATGGTATAAACAATCTAGGGAGGATAAAAAAAAAATATTTAAAAAAAAAAGCTTAAAAAAAATCAAATCGCCCTTTCCCTAGATCACATATAAAAGTAAATAAATAAATAAATAAACACACTCCTGTTAGTTTCCTTGTACTAGTTATGGGGACTTTCTGCCACTAGTAGGCGAGTGTTTTTTTTACTGTATTGGTATCCTTTGTTATCTTTGTGAAAATTTCACAAATCGAGAAATAAATAAAATAAAAAATAAACACGTTATGCCAAATGTCAATGCTATTGAAATCTAAAAATATTTATTCCACATGATAAGCGGAAAAATATCGGAAATGGGAAAATAATTAAAATGCCCAAATGACCATTTTTTCACCACTTCACCTTCCAAGGAGATGTGATAAAAATTGATCAAAACATCAGACATTCCCCAAAAATGTATGGCAATTGGAACGACTGTAAGAGCCAATATGAACTAAAGTGTGTATGGCTGTGTCTCTATTTAATATGTACGGCCATATTAAAGCAGTTATCGACTTTAATAAAATTGAGTACCTATCTTAAAGGGAATATATCACCACACTTTTTTTTTAATTTATTAAAACCAGATAATGAAATATATCATATATTTTTTAATGTGTTTATTTTCTGATTGAAGATTTTTTTTTTCTTTCCATGACTATTGAGGCTATCACCTCATCCCAGGTTGTCCTCTGCTCTGTTATCAGCACTTGGTCATACACTCTAGTCTACAGCATAGTCATGGCCATAGGCCGCGGTAGCCGAGAGCTGACTCTCTGATGTTTTTTGGAAGTTTTCTAAACTTGCTTTGTGCAGAGAGGGCTAGTAAAGAGTAGCTGTGACATCTTTTTCTCACTAGTGAATGAAATGGTGAGTCAATGTGGGAGTTATCTATAGAGGTGTCAACTTCTATTGTAATACTGTTTGTCTTATCTGTAATGTAAATGAAGGAATTCCTCCAAACATAAGCCTGTGGAATTTGCAATTGTCAGTCTATTAATAGGCTTAGTGGCCAGAGAAAAACTTGCAGTATTTAATGTTTATTTTTAACTATAGATATTGATAAGGAAAAGTTTTAAAAATATCATCAGAAACCTGTTTTTCAAAATAGATGATTTTGTGGTGACACATTTCCTTTAAGATAGGCTATCAACTTTAGCTCTGCGGTGGTCCAAATGGCAGGGACCAATGAAGATAAGCTATTTTTGTGAGATCACACACTGGTTTTTATAGGAGTGGATATTGGATTCTGCAGTAGTGTCACATGAATGGGACACCACTATGTTACTTATATCCACTTCTATGAAAGAGATGGCAAGTGGGCACTGCAGATTCCAGCATAAAAACAATACTGGAAGCCAAGGTCCCATAAATACAGCTGATCTGCAGAGGTCCTGACAGTAAGAACCTAGCCAACCTTAAAGATAAGCTATCAATTTTATTAAAGCAGGTAAGTTTTTCCTTTCATAAAATGGTTATTTATCACTCAGTATAGCAGGAGATAAATGGATGTTTTCTGATATTTTGGTTATAATAAATAACATAATCCATAAATGCTTTGTGTAATGAAAAACATGAAGTAACCTTCATTTTCTTGTTCATGAATTAAATTGGACAGAGATTATTAGAAAAATAAGATTGGTCAAGGTACTGCCAAAGTGGTATAACTGACCTTTTGCTCACTTAGTAAATAATAATGATAATAAGATGTATGGGGTTTTTTTTCTAAAAGATATTGGAGCCTGTGAATCTATCATGAAGAAAAAAACCAAACAGGACTTCCAGGAGCTGCTGAAAACTGAGCACTGTAAGTAGGTTGCCTCTATATTTTGCTTTCCAAATGTTCACAGTTGTTTTGTGATCTCTTCAGCTCTAGACTATGCTACATACACACTACATTACCCACTACAGTATCCCCAACACTAACTAGGGTCAGTTGTTTTTACAACAATCCTTATATACTTTTCTTAAGGCCTTGTGTAGACTGTTGTAAATACCAACTATTATGTCCATTGTCCAATAGACATAAATGGCAATATGAAAAAAAACCCAAAAACCTTGTTTTCCAGTATTGGTGTAGGACCCAGAAATCGCATCCCCACCGATCAGTAAGTCTTTACCAATCCTGTGGATAGTCGATAACTTCTAACACAATAGAAGTGAGAGCTTTGCTCGTAAGAGCTTTCAGTTTCAGGTAGAAGGGATGGCACAAGAGGTAGAAGTGCTTATACAGTGGACCAACTGTATAAATACTTTTCTTTGTTATGAAAAAGGTTACATTAAAGCGTTCCTCCACTTATAAACAACTTTACATAAATGAATAGTATAGGTGAAATTTTTTTTTTGAATATTCCAGTAGATAGGACACTCAAATAAATACTGCTGTAACACTCTGCTACATTTCATTTATTCACCTGCACTATCCATTCATAGAAAGTTGTTTATAACTGGAGGTACACTTTAATTATACAAATAAGTCCAAGACTGGGATCATTTTGAGTGGTTTGTGGCTAAGCCAGACCCCCTCAGTTTAGTAGCTAAGTCAGGTCCTTTTTCTGGCTCTGTATCAGCTGTGACAGATAAAGGGACTGTCTTAGTTCATGAACTGGGAGTCAGACAGCCGACCTTCTTTAAGAACATCACTAACAAAGCGAGACAAAGATGAAGATGTGTCGGAATGACAGTAAAAGTAGTTGTCTTGAGACCGAAAGAGAGAGAGTCTGAAATTATTCCAGTGGTGCGGTATTCAGAGTTAAAGGATAAATATGTATAAATTACATTTTATTCATTTATATTTGGACAATAAGCAAACAACTTGTCTCCGAACATCCCCCTTTAAATCTAATAATTTTCTTGCTACTATACACATAGCTTTACTGGAGGGATTTGATATTCGAGAAAGCATCAGTTTAATAGAAGAGCACATAAACAGGCAGGTGAGTCTGTCACATTTACCTTTTTGTATAGCAATAAATTGCTCATATTTTAGATACATGTAAACTAATATTTCTTAATTTTCAGGTTTCGCCCATTGAGAGTTTACGTTTACTATGTCTGCTGTCACTGACTGAAAATGGTAAGGCTTGTCTCTACTGCCACTAAGATTCAACCCCTAGTTACTTCTACAGAGAAAATTCTATATTATAATGGTATGATTCGTAGAAATGGATGTGGGTTTTCTTTTCTTTTTTTTTTCTTTTTGTAAAGCGTAACACTAAAATGGTATGCGTGGTATATTCTAAGCGATGATATTGTTAAGCAGTAAATACTGCTCTATTACACTTCGCAACTGGTTGTTTCTATTTTAGAGAAAGGGAAAAGAAGAGTGATTTTGCTCTTTTGTACAATCTATCTAATGTAAATGCTTTCTTTTTTATAGTTAAAATGAAGTATTTGGGGGCAATAACAAATTTTATGAAATTCTATATTTTTTTTTTCCTCTAGGTTTAATAACAAAAGATTACAGATCTCTGAAGACTCAATACCTACAGGTCCGTGTAATTGTATATGTACATAGTACTAACAGTTTTTGGTCCTCTGATATTGGGTCAATTATTTAGCCAATTAGTACAAATTACTGTTTCTGGAAATAGTTATTTCTGATAAATAGCCCATAAAGGGACCAACACATCACATCTTCTGTGACATCCGAATTCTTTAATCATTTTAAATTCAAAAACATAACATAACAGCACATCACAGGTAAGTGTAATAATGTGCCAAAATGGCAGATAACACTGTCAGACTAAAAAAATACAGGTGGGCAGCTACAAACCGAAAAAACATAATGCAATAAAAAAAGAGAAAAAGGGGGTACAAAGGAAGAATAAAGGGTAGGAATTGAGAAGGGGTGATGAGGAGGAATAGGATACTGATCCTTACGGTTTTTTACTGACCATGGCCGCCATCCATCTCATAGATTGTAAGCTCTTGCAGGCAGGGGCCTCTACCCCACTATGCCAGTCAGTCACTGTTAGTTTTATATCTACCTGTATATTTTGTGTACTGTATGTAACCCCCAAATTTAAAGCACCATGTAATTAATGGTGCTATATAAATAAACAATAATAATAATAATAATAATAATAATCCATTTATGTTGGTGTTGGGCAAAATAGATGAGTCTGAGTTTTTGGTTTGGCCTACCAACTCCACGGCCCTGACTAAACAAAAATTGATGGTGTGTCGAAAGTAATGGGTGGTCACACCAAATATTGATGTAATTTAGATTTCTCTTTTATTTATTCACTTGTATTAATTACCAAAAATAAACAACACTTCTATTTTTTAAAACATTATCACTTTACAGCATTTTTCCACAATTGCCTAAAACTTGTGCACAATACTGTGCAGTTATGATATTCACACTCCTTCAAAAGTTATCTGCAAACAGCTATTCCTTCTACCCCACCCTTGCCCCATACATATGCACATTGGGTTTGGAGAAACTTTTTTTTTTTTTTTTTATTCAGTGGAGAAAGATGATGACACGCACCGAATATAGAGTATACTGAAATTCTACATGCCCAATTATTCTTTACCTGACCATCATCTGTTGCAAGAGATGTCAAGATGCCCCCATTAGTATAAGACAGTCAGGTGGCCCCACTGAAATTGATGCGTCCAGACAACTTTGCTGTTATGTTTAACACGGTGCCCTGTGAATATAATATATAACTGGTTGTATGCACATAAGGCCCTTCACAGAATTTGTTGTGCATGTCAATGCTGTGAGGGTAATGCTAATCCTTTTTATATAAGCTTAATGGACATGGCACTGAACTTGGCTGCCTAGTTTATTATAAAAGGGTTGAATGAGTTCACTTAGTACATAGTTTATAGATGGAAAGAACCTTAAAATACAATACTAATACTTTTAGGGAACATGGAAGAAACCATTAATTAACATTAGGAAACACAGAACTTCCACATTTCCAGCTCCTATGTCTCACATCATTACAGAAACATCATTAACTCCATTACATTGATTTGTTCTAGTTTAAATATGTTATGAAATAAGATTCTGTATTGATATGCTCCTCAAATAACTTTACTTGTGTGGAATTGAATCCTTTTTCCTTATGCTTCATCTAGAGCTATGGCCCTGAACATCTGCTGACGTTTTCCAACCTGAAGCGCGCTGGTCTGCTCACTGAACAAGCTCCTGGAGAGGCTTTAACTGCTGTGGAGAGTAGAGTGAGCAAACTGGTCACTGACAAAGCTGTAGGTGAGGCCGTCTTTACCAGTCACTTCAGACATGGGCAGTCGTAGTATCTATAACCTCTGTTGTTAAACTTATGTATGTCCTCATATATCTTGTAGGAAAACTTACTGATGCTTTTTCATCTTTGGCAAAAAAGAGTCATTTCAGAGGGATCAGCAAAAAGCTGGGACTAGTGAGTAGTGTGCTTGTACTATTACTGTTTGTTGTGCTAAGATGTTTAAATTAGCGCTAGGGCTCTGTATATACATGTAATAAAGAAGTTTTCCAGGACTTAAGTTTTTGCAACTTATCTCCAGGATAGGTGATCAAAATAACGTTTGTGGGAGTCCACATCCAGCATCCCCACTGTTTAGTTGTTTAAAACAGCACTCAGGTTAGCACTGCTTCCGTTCATCAATCAAATGATTTGTTTGCAACTCAGTCTCATTAAAGTTGATGGGGCTGAGCTTCAATACCAAGCACGTCCACTATATAATGTACATTGCTGTCCATGGAAAACACTAAAGAGGTTGAAGAAATTGTCTGAATGCTATGGCCTCCTCGAACAGCTGATTGGTAGAACATCCAGTACCTGCACCGATCTGATAAGCCATCAATATATCATAATCATGGAAAACCCATTTAAGGTGACCATATATATTGGACAAAATAGCTAAATCCACCATTGATCATATGGGGAGCAAATCTGGAGGGGGGGGGTCCAGAATAATTTAGCTTGCTACACTATTCTGTCCAGGAACAGAGAAAAACCTACAAATGCCTTATCAGTCAGTAAGGAAAGAGGATCATCATATATTCTGTAAAAATAGAACAGAGCTCTCCATAAATAAGAAAACTTTATGTAAAGTGCTGCCGACTTATACTATGGTGTTGCTGCTTCAGTTAGTTAGTATATTTGTGAAGTATTAGCAGAACATAGTCTGCTTGGTATTTAAGAAAAATACTACTCTGCATTGCTGCATGATCTGTAAGGTTTATTGGAAGGGGAAGAAAGCTAAAATATCAAGAAGCAGGTGTTTCCTGGCTATGAGGGGTGCAGATGATAAGAATAATAAGCATTAGATGAGTTATATGTCAGTCAATGAGTTTTAATGTTTTTAAGCCAAGCAACACCATCAATGTAGCCCCAAGGTTAAAGTCTATGGTCATACACTGTGCTGTGCCTGGATGAGGATGGTATTTGCTAGAGCTATGTTGTGTATAGCCTAGGCCAGGGAGCCTTTTCTTGTCAGTGGACCACATTGCCAAATTCGGGTTCTTCCTATGTCTCCACTGTGTTAGGCCCAGCACAGAGGCTGCAATGCCATCAAAGATATATTTCATTCATGGTCAGAACTAGGCGTGACACATTAACTGTTTTGCCATGCTAGCTCTTTTAAGTTGTTTAAAATATAAATTCTGCTGAGGATCACATAGAATGACATTGTGGGGCTGCATGTTGTGCACCTGTGTCCTTGGCAATCTCTGTAATGGAGTGAATCTGTGCAGTATGATTATTATTATTTGGTACAGGTATTTGCCTAATTTTTTTGCTCAACATTTTGTTAATGAATATTGTGTACAAGCAGTTTCCTTATACTGGGCCTGAATATAAAACTTTTTTTGCCAGATACCACGTGTAGATGGAGACTATGACCTGAAGACCCCAAAGGACATGGCTTATGTTTTCAGTGGTGCTTACACACCACTAAGTTGCAAAATAATAGAACAGGTAAGTCACTCACCCGCTGTTTTGTGTGCCATTGTGTGTGTGTGTGTATATATATATATATATATATATATATATATATATATATATATATATTCAGTATTGTAAAACAAATGCCAATAACCTATGTTACACCATCTACAGTTGTGCTAAAAACGCGAGGGAATAGAGAAAAACAAATGGGTGGCACTCACCTGGGCATCATTTTCATAATAGGCAGTCTTTTATTCCATTGAGATAAAATTAAAAAAAAACATGGGATAGAGTGATACACAACAATAAGGCAGGCAATGAAAGTTTTGTGCCATATTAGCACTTTTTCAAGCCATGGAGTACATACTCTCCCTTGTTTTTTTATTTTATCTCAATGGAATAAAGGACTGCTTTTTGCTTTACTATTTCATGCCTATATAAGGGATGTAGAGCACCACTATAAGGGTTTCTTGGACATTTTCTGTTCTCCTACATTTTTTACTTGCAATTGCATTCTTACATATATTTGCTTTGTGAATAGTTCTCAGTATTTCCACCTTATGTTTTTCTTTATTTGCGGTTGAGCTAAAAAGTTTACATACCCCAGCAGATTTTTTTTTGGCCTTTTTTCAGAGACTATGAATGATAACACAAAAACTTTTTCTCCACTCATGGTTAGTGGCTGGTTGAAGCCATTTATTGTCAAACTTGTGTTTTCTCTTTTTGAATCATAATGACAATCAAAAACATCAAAATGACCCTGTTCAAAAGTTCACACACCCTGGTGATTTTGGCCTGATAACATGCCCAGAAGTTGACACAGTTGTCCACGGATCTATAGGAAAAGGTAGTTGAAATGTATAAAACAGGAAAGGGATGCAAAACGATATCTAAGGAATTGCTAATGCCAGTCTGCAGTGTTCAGACTGTGATTAACAATTGGAAACTTAGGGACTCTGTAAAAACCAAACCACGCTCAGGTAGACCAACCAAAATTTCGTCCACAACTGCCTGGAAAATTGTTCGGGATGCAAAGAAAAACCCCCACATAACATCAGCTGAAATACAGGACTCTGAAAACTATCGGTGTGGCTGTTTCAATATCTTACATAATTGGGACACTACATTAAGTAATCGCTCTGTACTATTTCGGTATATCAGTATGTGTTGTGTTTTTATAAGTGTTTTACTTTGCAGGTTTTGATGCGTAAAGGATGGACAGGTCTTGAAGAAGTGACACGTCTACTCAATAGCATTGAATTTGCAGGTATTCGTCTTTTGTGTATCATTTTGATGTTAGAAATGTAACAGCCTGAACCTATTTAATATTGTATTGTGAACCTATTTCATGTTTGATTGTGAACCTATTTCATGTTGTATTGTGAACCTATTTCATGTTTGATTTTGCTTTCTTATATAGAACAACTCGCGGAGAAGAATTCTTTCTCGGATTCTCATAGGACCATTATTGTTGTTTTCCTTGGAGGATGCACATTTTCAGAAATCTCAGCTTTGAGATTTCTAGGAAAAGAAATAGGTACAATATATGTGATATACAACATTAAAATGTATTTCATTGAATTCACATGTACTCACATGATCAGGACAGAGAGATCTAAAACCAAAATACCTCTATACAATATACAGGATTTATTTTAGGAAAACGCAATAGTATTTGTGGACTATTTTAGTTTCAAAGGTATTTATTAGAGATGAGCGAACAGTGTTCTATCGAACTCATGTTCGATCGGATATTAGGCTGTTCGGCATGTTCGAATCGAATCGAACACCGCGTGGTAAAGTGCGCCATTACTCGATTCCCCTCCCACCTTCCCTGGCGCCTTTTTTGCTCCAATAACAGCGCAGGGTAGGTGGAACAGGAACTACGACACCGGTGACGTTGAGAAAAGTAGGCAAAACCCATTGGCTGCCGAAAACATGTGACCTCTAATTTAAAAGAACAGCGCCGCCCAGGTTCGCGTCATTCTGAGCTTGCAATTCACCGAGGACGGAGGTTTCCGTCCAGCTAGCTAGGGCTTAGATTCTGGGTAGGCAGGGACAGGCTAGGATAGGAAGGAGAAGACAACCACAACAGCTCTTGTAAGAGCTAAATTCCAGGGAAAAGCTTGTCAGTGTAACGTGGCACTGACGGGCTCAATCGCCGCAACCCAGCTTTCCCAGGATCCTGAATGGAATACACTGTCAGTGTATTCCCGTATACCCGATATATACCCCGATACCCGTTCCAACGGTGTGCCCCCCCACCTTCACCCCAGAAATACCCTGCAAGTCCCCTAGCAATAGAATTGGGGCTATATACACCCACAATTTTTACTACTGGTATACAGTGCCATTGTCTGACTGGGAATTCAAAGAATATATTGGGAATACAAATACCCTCATTTCTTGCTACTGCCATATAGTGCCAGTGTCTGACTGGTAATTCAAAGAATATATTGGGGTTACGTGCACCCACAATTTTTACTACTGGTATACAGTGCCATTGTCTGACTGGGAATTCAAAGAATATATTGGGAATACAAATACCCTCATTTCTTGCTACTGCCATATAGTGCCAGTGTCTGACTGGGAATTCAAAGAATATATTGGGGTTACGTGCACCCACAATTTTTACTACTGGTATACAGTGCCATTGTCTGACTGGGAATTCAAAGAATATATTGGGAATACAAATACCCTCATTTCTTGCTACTGCCATATAGTGCCAGTGTCTGACTGGGAATTCAAAGAATATATTGGGGTTACGTGCACCCACAATTTTTACTACTGGTATACAGTGCCATTGTCTGACTGGGAATTCAAAGAATATATTGGGAATACAAATACCCTCATTTCTTGCTACTGCCATATAGTGCCAGTGTCTGACTGGGAATTCAAAGAATATATTGGGGTTACGTGCACCCACAATTTTTACTACTGGTATACAGTGCCATTGTCTGACTGGGAATTCAAAGAATATATTGGGAATACAAATACCCTCATTTCTTGCTACTGCCATATAGTGCCAGTGTCTGACTGGGAATTCAAAGAATATATTGGGGTTACGTGCACCCACAATTTTTACTACTGGTATACAGTGCCATTGTCTGACTGGGAATTCAAAGAATATATTGGGAATACAAATACCCTCATTTCTTGCTACTGCCATATAGTGCCAGTGTCTGACTGGGAATTCAAAGAATATATTGGGGTTACGTGCACCCACAATTTTTACTACTGGTATACAGTGCCATTGTCTGACTGGGAATTCAAAGAATATATTGGGAATACAAATACCCTCATTTCTTGCTACTGCCATATAGTGCCAGTGTCTGACTGGGAATTCAAAGAATATATTGGGGTTACGTGCACCCACAATTTTTACTACTGGTATACAGTGCCATTGTCTGACTGGGAATTCAAAGAATATATTGGGAATACAAATACCCTCATTTCTTGCTACTGCCATATAGTGCCAGTGTCTGACTGGGAATTCAAAGAATATATTGGGGTTACGTGCACCCACAATTTTTACTACTGGTATACAGTGCCATTGTCTGACTGGGAATTCAAAGAATATATTGCGAATACAAATACCCTCATTTCTTGCTACTGCCATATAGTGCCAGTTTCTGACTGGTAATTCAAAGAATATATTGGGGTTACGTGCACCCACAATTTTTACTACTGGTATACAGTGCCATTGTCTGACTGGGAATTCAAAGAATATATTGGGGTTATAAATACCCTCATTTCTTGCTACTGCCATATAGTGCCAGTTTCTGACTGGTAATTCAAAGAATATATTGGGGTTACGTGCACCCACAATTTTTACTACTGGTATACAGTGCCATTGTCTGACTGGGAATTCAAAGAGTATATTGGGAATACAAATACCCTCATTTCTTGCTACTGCCATATAGTGCCAGTGTCTGACTGGGAATTCAAAGAATATATTGGGGTTACGTGCACCCACAATTTTTACTACTGGTATACAGTGCCATTGTCTGACTGGGAATTCAAAGAATATATTGGGGTTATAAATACCCTCATTTCTTGCTACTGCCATATAGTGCCAGTTTCTGACTGGTAATTCAAAGAATATATTGGGGTTACGTGCACCCACAATTTTTACTACTGGTATACAGTGCCATTGTCTGACTGGGAATTCAAAGAATATATTGGGAATACAAATACCCTCATTTCTTGCTACTGCCATATAGTGCCAGTGTCTGACTGGGAATTCAAAGAATATATTGGGGTTACGTGCACCCACAATTTTTACTACTGGTATACAGTGCCATTGTCTGACTGGGAATTCAAAGAATATATTGGGGTTATAAATACCCTCATTTCTTGCTACTGCCATATAGTGCCAGTTTCTGACTGGTAATTCAAAGAATATATTGGGGTTACGTGCACCCACAATTTTTACTACTGGTATACAGTGCCATTGTCTGACTGGGAATTCAAAGAATATATTGGGAATACAAATACCCTCATTTCTTGCTACTGCCATATAGTGCCAGTGTCTGACTGGGAATTCAAAGAATATATTGGGGTTACGTGCACCCACAATTTTTACTACTGGTATACAGTGCCATTGTCTGACTGGGAATTCAAAGAATATATTGGGAATACAAATACCCTCATTTCTTGCTACTGCCATATAGTGCCAGTTTCTGACTGGTAATTCAAAGAATATATTGGGGTTACGTGCACCCACAATTTTTACTACTGGTATACAGTGCCATTGTCTGATTGGGAATTCAAAGAGTATATTGGGAATACAAATACCCTCATTTCTTGCTACTGCCATATAGTGCCAGTGTCTGACTGGGAATTCAAAGAATATATTGGGGTTACGTGCACCCACAATTTTTACTACTGGTATACAGTGCCATTGTCTGACTGGGAATTCAAAGAATATATTGGGGTTATAAATACCCTCATTTCTTGCTACTGCCATATAGTGCCAGTTTCTGACTGGTAATTCAAAGAATATATTGGGGTTACGTGCACCCACAATTTTTACTACTGGTATACAGTGCCATTGTCTGACTGGGAATTCAAAGAGTATATTGGGAATACAAATACCCTCATTTCTTGCTACTGCCATATAGTGCCAGTGTCTGACTGGGAATTCAAAGAATATATTGGGGTTACGTGCACCCACAATTTTTACTACTGGTATACAGTGCCATTGTCTGACTGGGAATTCAAAGAATATATTGGGGTTATAAATACCCTCATTTCTTGCTACTGCCATATAGTGCCAGTTTCTGACTGGTAATTCAAAGAATATATTGGGGTTACGTGCACCCACAATTTTTACTACTGGTATACAGTGCCATTGTCTGACTGGGAATTCAAAGAATATATTGCGAATACAAATACCCTCATTTCTTGCTACTGCCATATAGTGCCAGTTTCTGACTGGTAATTCAAAGAATATATTGGGGTTACGTGCACCCACAATTTTTACTACTGGTATACAGTGCCATTGTCTGACTGGGAATTCAAAGAATATATTGGGGTTATAAATACCCTCATTTCTTGCTACTGCCATATAGTGCCAGTTTCTGACTGGTAATTCAAAGAATATATTGGGGTTACGTGCACCCACAATTTTTACTACTGGTATACAGTGCCATTGTCTGACTGGGAATTCAAAGAGTATATTGGGAATACAAATACCCTCATTTCTTGCTACTGCCATATAGTGCCAGTGTCTGACTGGGAATTCAAAGAATATATTGGGGTTACGTGCACCCACAATTTTTACTACTGGTATACAGTGCCATTGTCTGACTGGGAATTCAAAGAATATATTGGGGTTATAAATACCCTCATTTCTTGCTACTGCCATATAGTGCCAGTTTCTGACTGGTAATTCAAAGAATATATTGGGGTTACGTGCACCCACAATTTTTACTACTGGTATACAGTGCCATTGTCTGACTGGGAATTCAAAGAATATATTGGGAATACAAATACCCTCATTTCTTGCTACTGCCATATAGTGCCAGTGTCTGACTGGGAATTCAAAGAATATATTGGGGTTACGTGCACCCACAATTTTTACTACTGGTATACAGTGCCATTGTCTGACTGGGAATTCAAAGAATATATTGGGGTTATAAATACCCTCATTTCTTGCTACTGCCATATAGTGCCAGTTTCTGACTGGTAATTCAAAGAATATATTGGGGTTACGTGCACCCACAATTTTTACTACTGGTATACAGTGCCATTGTCTGACTGGGAATTCAAAGAGTATATTGGGAATACAAATACCCTCATTTCTTGCTACTGCCATATAGTGCCAGTGTCTGACTGGGAATTCAAAGAATATATTGGGGTTACGTGCACCCACAATTTTTACTACTGGTATACAGTGCCATTGTCTGACTGGGAATTCAAAGAATATATTGGGGTTATAAATACCCTCATTTCTTGCTACTGCCATATAGTGCCAGTGTCTGACTGGGAATTCAAAGAATATATTGGGGTTACGTGCACCCACAATTTTTACTACTGGTATACAGTGCCATTGTCTGACTGGGAATTCAAAGAATATATTGGGAATACAAATACCCTCATTTCTTGCTACTGCCATATAGTGCCAGTTTCTGACTGGTAATTCAAAGAATATATTGGGGTTACGTGCACCCACAATTTTTACTACTGGTATACAGTGCCATTGTCTGACTGGGAATTCAAAGAATATATTGGGGTTATAAATACCCTCATTTCTTGCTACTGCCATATAGTGCCAGTTTCTGACTGGTAATTCAAAGAATATATTGGGGTTACGTGCACCCACAATTTTTACTACTGGTATACAGTGCCATTGTCTGACTGGGAATTCAAAGAGTATATTGGGAATACAAATACCCTCATTTCTTGCTACTGCCATATAGTGCCAGTGTCTGACTGGGAATTCAAAGAATATATTGGGGTTACGTGCACCCACAATTTTTACTACTGGTATACAGTGCCATTGTCTGACTGGGAATTCAAAGAATATATTGGGGTTATAAATACCCTCATTTCTTGCTACTGCCATATAGTGCCAGTTTCTGACTGGTAATTCAAAGAATATATTGGGGTTACGTGCACCCACAATTTTTACTACTGGTATACAGTGCCAATTTCTAACTAGGAATTCAAAATGCGCAAGGCTCCCGGAAAGGGACGTGGACGAGGCCGTGGGCGAGGTCGGGGGAATGGTTCTGGGGAGCAAGGTAGCAGTGAAGCCACAGGGCGTCCCGTGCCTACTCCTGTGGGGCAGCAAGCATTGCGCCACTCCACAGTGCCAGGGTTGCTTGCCACATTAACTAAACTGCAGGGTACAAACCTTAGTAGGCCCGAGAACCAGGAACAGGTCTTGCAATGGCTGTCAGAGAACGCTTACAGCACATTGTCCAGCAGCCAGTCAGACTCTGCCTCCTCTCCTCCTATTACCCAACAGTCTTGTCTTCCTTTCTCCCAAAATTCCGAAGCTTTACAGAACAATAACCCAAACTGTCCCTGCTCCCCAGAGCTGTTCTCCGCTCCTTTCATTGTCCCTCAACCTGCCTCTCCACGTCACGATTCCACGAACCTAACAGAGGAGCATCTGTGTCCAGATGCTCAAACACTAGAGTCTCCTCCATCTCCGTTCGATTTGGTGGTGGATGACCAGCAACCCACCCTCATCGACGATGATGTGACGCAGTTGCCGTCAGGGCATCCAGTTGACCGGCGCATTGTGCGGGAGGAGGAGATGAGACAGGAGTTGGAAGAGGAAGTGGTGGATGATGAGGACACTGACCCGACCTGGACAGGGGGGATGTCAAGCGGGGAAAGTAGTGTGGATGTTGAGGCAGGTGCAGCACCAAAAAGGGTAGCTAGAGGCAGAGGCAGAGGTCAGCAGCTTAGGCGAAGCCAGGCCACACCCGGAATCTCCCAAGATGTTCCAGTTTGTACCCAGCCCCGAAAAACTCCCACCTCGAGGGCACGTTTCTCGAAGGTGTGGAGTTTTTTCAAGGAATGCGCCGAGGACAGATATAGTGTTGTCTGCACAATTTGCCTCTCGAAATTGATTAGGGGCTCTGAGAAGAGCAACCTGTCCACCACTTCAATGCGCCGTCATTTGGAATCCAAGCACTGGAATCAGTGGCAGGCAGCAACGGCAGGACAAAGGCCGCCTGCCGTTCACGCCACTGCCACTGCCTCTGCCACTGCCTCTGCCTCTGCCACTGCCACTGCTGACTGTGCTGGCGATGCACTCCAGAGGACGAGCCAGGACACCACTTCATCTGCCTCCGCCACTTTGTTGACTTCTACCTCATCCTCCCCTGGTCCTGTCTTATCTCCTTCTCCTGCACCATCAAAGGCACCATCAGGCGTTTCTTTACAACAACCCACCATCTCTCAGACATTGGAGCGGCGGCAGAAATACACTGCTAACCACCCACACGTGCAAGCCTTGAACGCCAACATCGCTAAACTGCTGGCCCAGGAGATGTTGGCGTTCCGGCTTGTTGAAACTCCCGCCTTCCTGGACCTGATGGCAACTGCGGCACCTCGCTATGCCGTCCCTAGCCGTCACTACTTCTCCCGGTGTGCCGTCCCCGCCTTGCACCAGCATGTGTCACTCAACATCAGGCGGGCCCTTAGTTCCGCGCTTTGCACAAAGGTCCACTTGACCACCGACGCGTGGACAAGTGCATGCGGACAGGGACGCTACATTTCACTGACGGCACACTGGGTGAATGTAGTTGAGGCTGGGACTGCTTCCCAAACTGGCCCGGTGTACCTCGTCTCCCCGCCTAACCTTCCTGGCAGGGACACGAGAAGAACACCCCCCTCCTCCTCCTCCTCTACCGCCTCCTCCTCCGCCACCGCCTCCTCCTCCGCCACCGCCTCCTCCTCCGCTGTTAGATTGACCCCAGCTACGAGTTGGAAACGTTGCAGCACTGGCGTTGGTAGACGTCAGCAGGCTGTGCTGAAGCTGATCAGCTTGGGGGACAGACAGCACACTGCCTCCGAGGTGAGGGATGCCCTCCTCGATGAGACGGCAATATGGTTTGAGCCGCTGCACCTGGGCCCAGGCATGGTCGTTTGTGATAACGGCCGGAACCTGGTAGCAGCTCTGGAGCTTGCCGGACTCCAACATGTTCCATGCCTGGCCCACGTCTTCAACCTAGTGGTGCAACGTTTCCTAAAGAGCTACCCCAATGTTCCAGAGCTACTGGTGAAAGTGCGGCGCAAGTCGACAGTAGCCGCTGCTAGCTTAAAATCTCTCCAGCAACGCCTGCATGTGCCACAACACCGGCTTTTGTGCGACGTCCCCACACGCTGGAACTCAACGTTTCAGATGTTGAATAGAGTGGTTGAGCAGCAGAGACCTTTGATGGAATACCAGCTACAAAACCCTAGGGTGCCACAAAGTCAGCTGCCTCAGTTTCACATCCATGAGTGGCCATGGATGAGAGACCTTTGTGACATCCTACGGGTCTTTGAGGAGTCCACAAGGAGGGTGAGCTCTGAGGATGCGATGGTGAGCCTTACAATCCCGCTCTTGTGTGTTCTGAGAGAATCCCTGATTGACATCAGGGATAACTCAGATCACACAGAGGAGTTAGGGATAGCATCCGATCCGTCACAGCTGGAGAGTAGGTCCACACATCTGTCCGCTTCACTGCGTTTAATGGAGGAGGAGGAGGAGGAGGAAGAAGAGTTGTCCGATGATGTGATGGTGATACAGGAGGCTTCCGGGCAACTTCGAATCGTCCCATTGTTGCAGCGCGGATGGGTAGACATGGAGGATGAGGAGGAAATGGAGATTGAACTTTCCGGTGGGGCCAGAGGAGTCATGCCAACTAACACTGTGGCAGACATGGCTGAGTTCATGTTGGGGTGCTTTACAACCGACAAGCGTATTGTCAAAATCATGGAGGACAACCAGTACTGGATCTTTGCTATCCTTGACCCCCGGTATAAAAACAACATCTCGTCTTTTATTCCGGTAGAGGGGAGGGCCAATCGCATCAATGCTTGCCACAGGCAATTGGTGCAGAATATGATGGAGATGTTTCCAGCATGTGACGTTGGCGGCAGGGAGGGCAGTTCCTCCAGTAGGCAACCAAGTTCTCACCGGTCCACACAAACGAGGGGCACACTGTCTAAGGTCTGGGACACCTTGATGGCACCCCCTCGCCAAAGTGCCGCCACGGAGGGTCCTAGTGTCACCAGGCGTGAGAAGTATAGGCGCATGTTGCGGGAATACCTTTCCGACCACAGCCCTGTCCTCTCCGACCCCTCTGCGCCCTACACGTATTGGGTGTCGAAGTTGGACCTGTGGCTTGAACTTGCCCTATATGCCTTGGAGGTGCTGTCCTGTCCTGCCGCCAGCGTCCTATCTGAGAGGGTGTTCAGTGCAGCCGGTGGCATCATCACTGACAAGCGCACCCGTCTGTCAGCTGAGAGTGCCGACCGGCTCACTTTGATAAAAATGAACCACCACTGGATAGAGCCTTCATTTTTGTGCCCACCTGTGTAAAGCACCCCAACATGAAACTCCATGTCTGTACTCAACCTCTCCAATTCCTCCGCATCCTTATACTCATCCACCATAAGCGTTGCACAATTCTGCTAATACTAGGCTCCCTCCAACATGATTTCCCCCAACTCTGCTGGTTAGAGGCTCCCTCCACCCTGATTTCCACCAACTCTGCTGGTTAGAGGCTCCCTCCACCCTGCTTTCCCACAACTCTGCTGGTTAGAGGCTCCCTCCACCATGAATTTGCCCAAACTGGGCTGGTTAGAGGCTCCCTCCACCATGAATTGGTCCAAACTGGGTTTTTTAGAGGCTCCCTCCACCATGAATTGGTCCAAACTGGGGTTTTTAGAGGCTCCCTCCACCATGAATTGGTCCAAACTGGGCTGTTTAGCGGCTCCCTCCACCATTAATTGGTCCAAACTGGGCTGGTTAGAGGCTCCCTCCACCATGAATTTGCCCAAACTGGGCTGGTTAGAGGCTCCCTCCACCATGAATTTGCCCAAACTGGGCTGGTTAGAGGCTCCCTCCACCATGAATTGGTCCAAACTGGGTTTTTTAGAGGCTCCCTCCACCATGAATTTGCCCAAACTGGGCTGTTTAGAGGCTCCCTCCACCATGAATTGGTCCAAACTGGGCTGTTTAGAGGCTCCCTCCACCATTAATTGGTCCAAACTGGGCTGGTTAGAGGCTCCCTCCACCATGAATTTCCCAAAACTTGGCTGTTTAGAGGCTCCCTCCACCATTAATTGGTCCAAACTGGGCTGGTTAGAGGCTCCCTCCACCATGAATTTGCCCAAACTGGGCTGTTTAGAGGCTCCCTCCACCATGAATTGGTCCAAACTGGGTTTTTTAGAGGCTCCCTCCACCATGAATTGGTCCAAACTGGGCTGTTTAGAGGCTCCCTCCACCATGAATTTGCCCAAACTGGGCTGTTTAGCGGCTCCCTCCACCATTAATTGGTCCAAACTGGGCTGTTTAGAGGCTCCCTCGACCATGAATTTGCCCAAACTGGGCTATTTAGAGGCTCCCTCCACCATGAATTTGCCCAAACTGGGCTGGTTAGAGGCTCCCTCCACCATGAATTGGTCCAAACTGGGGTTTTTAGAGGCTCCCTCCACCATGAATTGGTCCAAACTTGGCTGTTTAGAGGCTCCCTCCACCATGAATTGGTCCAAACTGGGGTGGTTAGAGGCTCCCTCCACCATTAATTGGTCCAAACTGGGCTGGTTAGAGGCTCCCTCCACCATTAATTGGTCCAAACTGGGCTGGTTAGAGGCTCCCTCCACCATGAATTGGTCCAAACTGGGGTTTTTAGAGGCTCCCTCCACCATGAATTGGTCCAAACTTGGCTGTTTAGAGGCTCCCTCCACCATTAATTGGTCCAAACTGGGCTGGTTAGAGGCTCCCTCCACCATGAATTGGTCCAAACTGGGTTTTTTAGAGGCTCCCTCCACCATGAATTGGTCCAAACTGGGGTTTTTAGAGGCTCCCTCCACCATGAATTGGTCCAAACTGGGCTGTTTAGCGGCTCCCTCCACCATTAATTGGTCCAAACTGGGCTGGTTAGAGGCTCCCTCCACCATGAATTTGCCCAAACTGGGCTGTTTAGAGGCTCCCTCCACCATTAATTGGTCCAAACTGGGCTGGTTAGAGGCTCCCTCCACCATGAATTGGTCCAAACTGGGTTTTTTAGAGGCTCCCTCCACCATGAATTGGTCCAAACTGGGCTGTTTAGAGGCTCCCTCCACCATGAATTTGCCCAAACTGGGCTGTTTAGCGGCTCCCTCCACCATTAATTGGTCCAAACTGGGCTGTTTAGAGGCTCCCTCGACCATGAATTTGCCCAAACTGGGCTATTTAGAGGCTCCCTCCACCATGAATTTGCCCAAACTGGGCTGGTTAGAGGCTCCCTCCACCATGAATTGGTCCAAACTGGGGTTTTTAGAGGCTCCCTCCACCATGAATTGGTCCAAACTTGGCTGTTTAGAGGCTCCCTCCACCATGAATTGGTCCAAACTGGGGTGGTTAGAGGCTCCCTCCACCATTAATTGGTCCAAACTGGGCTGGTTAGAGGCTCCCTCCACCATTAATTGGTCCAAACTGGGCTGGTTAGAGGCTCCCTCCACCATGAATTGGTCCAAACTGGGGTTTTTAGAGGCTCCCTCCACCATGAATTGGTCCAAACTTGGCTGTTTAGAGGCTCCCTCCACCATTAATTGGTCCAAACTGGGCTGGTTAGAGGCTCCCTCCACCATGAATTGGTCCAAACTGGGTTTTTTAGAGGCTCCCTCCACCATGAATTGGTCCAAACTGGGGTTTTTAGAGGCTCCCTCCACCATGAATTGGTCCAAACTGGGCTGTTTAGCGGCTCCCTCCACCATTAATTGGTCCAAACTGGGCTGGTTAGAGGCTCCCTCCACCATGAATTTGCCCAAACTGGGCTGTTTAGAGGCTCCCTCCACCATTAATTGGTCCAAACTGGGCTGGTTAGAGGCTCCCTCCACCATGAATTGGTCCAAACTGGGTTTTTTAGAGGCTCCCTCCACCATGAATTGGTCCAAACTGGGCTGTTTAGAGGCTCCCTCCACCATGAATTGGTCCAAACTGGGCTGGTTAGAGGCTCCCTCCACCATGAATTTCCCAAAACTTGGCTGTTTAGAGGCTCCCTCCACCATTAATTGGTCCAAACTGGGCTGGTTAGAGGCTCCCTCCACCATGAATTTGCCCAAACTGGGCTGTTTAGAGGCTCCCTCCACCATGAATTGGTCCAAACTGGGTTTTTTAGAGGCTCCCTCCACCATGAATTGGTCCAAACTGGGTTTTTTAGAGGCTCCCTCCACCATGAATTTGCCCAAACTGGGCTGTTTAGCGGCTCCCTCCACCATTAATTGGTCCAAACTGGGCTGGTTAGAGGCTCCCTCCACCATGAATTTGCCCAAACTGGGCTGTTTAGAGGCTCCCTCCACCATGAATTTGCCCAAACTGGGCTGGTTAGAGGCTCCCTCCACCATGAATTGGTCCAAACTGGGGTTTTTAGAGGCTCCCTCCACCATGAATTGGTCCAAACTTGGCTGTTTAGAGGCTCCCTCCACCATGAATTGGTCCAAACTGGGGTGGTTAGAGGCTCCCTCCACCATTAATTGGTCCAAACTGGGCTGGTTAGAGGCTCCCTCCACCATTAATTGGTCCAAACTGGGCTGGTTAGAGGCTCCCTCCACCATGAATTGGTCCAAACTGGGTTTTTTAGAGGCTCCCTCCACCATGAATTTGCCCAAACTGGGCTGTTTAGAGGCTCCCTCCACCATGAATTGGTCCAAACTGGGCTGGTTAGAGGCTCCCTCCACCATGAATTTCCCAAAACTTGGCTGTTTAGAGGCTCCCTCCACCATTAATTGGTCCAAACTGGGCTGGTTAGAGGCTCCCTCCACCATGAATTTGCCCAAACTGGGCTGTTTAGAGGCTCCCTCCACCATGAATTTGCCCAAACTGGGCTGTTTAGAGGCTCCCTCCACCATGAATTGGTCCAAACTGGGTTTTTTAGAGGCTCCCTCCACCATGAATTGGTCCAAACTGGGCTGTTTAGAGGCTCCCTCCACCATGAATTGGCCCAAACTGGGCTGTTTAGCGGCTCCCTCCACCATTAATTGGTCCAAACTGGGCTGGTTAGAGGCTCCCTCCACCATGAATTTGCCCAAACTGGGCTGTTTAGAGGCTCCCTCCACCATGAATTTGCCCAAACTGGGCTGGTTAGAGGCTCCCTCCACCATGAATTGGTCCAAACTGGGGTTTTTAGAGGCTCCCTCCACCATGAATTGGTCCAAACTTGGCTGTTTAGAGGCTCCCTCCACCATGAATTGGTCCAAACTGGGGTGGTTAGAGGCTCCCTCCACCATTAATTGGTCCAAACTGGGCTGGTTAGAGGCTCCCTCCACCATTAATTGGTCCAAACTGGGCTGGTTAGAGGCTCCTTCCAGCATGAATTGGTCCAAACTGGGGTTTTTAGAGGCTCCCTCCACCATGAATTGGTCCAAACTTGGCTGTTTAGAGGCTCCCTCCACCATTAATTGGTCCAAACTGGGCTGGTTAGAGGCTCCCTCCACCATGAATTGGTCCAAACTGGGTTTTTTAGAGGCTCCCTCCACCATGAATTGGTCCAAACTGGGGTTTTTAGAGGCTCCCTCCACCATGAATTGGTCCAAACTGGGCTGTTTAGCGGCTCCCTCCACCATTAATTGGTCCAAACTGGGCTGGTTAGAGGCTCCCTCCACCATGAATTTGCCCAAACTGGGCTGTTTAGAGGCTCCCTCCACCATGAATTTGCCCAAACTGGGCTGGTTAGAGGCTCCCTCCACCATGAATTGGTCCAAACTGGGGTTTTTAGAGGCTCCCTCCACCATGAATTGGTCCAAACTTGGCTGTTTAGAGGCTCCCTCCACCATTAATTGGTCCAAACTGGGCTGGTTAGAGGCTCCCTCCACCATGAATTGGTCCAAACTGGGTTTTTTAGAGGCTCCCTCCACCATGAATTTGCCCAAACTGGGCTGTTTAGAGGCTCCCTCCACCATGAATTGGTCCAAACTGGGCTGGTTAGAGGCTCCCTCCACCATGAATTTCCCAAAACTTGGCTGTTTAGAGGCTCCCTCCACCATTAATTGGTCCAAACTGGGCTGGTTAGAGGCTCCCTCCACCATGAATTTGCCCAAACTGGGCTGTTTAGAGGCTCCCTCCACCATGAATTGGTCCAAACTGGGTTTTTTAGAGGCTCCCTCCACCATGAATTGGTCCAAACTGGGCTGTTTAGAGGCTCCCTCCACCATGAATTTGCCCAAACTGGGCTGTTTAGCGGCTCCCTCCACCATTAATTGGTCCAAACTGGGCTGGTTAGAGGCTCCCTCCACCATGAATTTGCCCAAACTGGGCTGTTTAGAGGCTCCCTCCACCATGAATTTGCCCAAACTGGGCTGGTTAGAGGCTCCCTCCACCATGAATTGGTCCAAACTTGGGTTTTTAGAGGCTCCCTCCACCATGAATTGGTCCAAACTTGGCTGTTTAGAGGCTCCCTCCACCATGAATTGGTCCAAACTGGGGTGGTTAGAGGCTCCCTCCACCATTAATTGGTCCAAACTGGGCTGGTTAGAGGCTCCCTCCACCATTAATTGGTCCAAACTGGGCTGGTTAGAGGCTCCCTCCACCATGAATTGGTCCAAACTGGGGTTTTTAGAGGCTCCCTCCACCATGAATTGGTCCAAACTTGGCTGTTTAGAGGCTCCCTCCACCATGAATTGGTCCAAACTGGGGTGGTTAGAGGCTCCCTCCACCATTAATTGGTCCAAACTGGGCTGGTTAGAGGCTCCCTCCACCATTAATTGGTCCAAACTGGGCTGGTTAGAGGCTCCCTCCACCATGAATTGGTCCAAACTGGGGTTTTTAGAGGCTCCCTCCACCATGAATTGGTCCAAACTTGGCTGTTTAGAGGCTCCCTCCACCATTAATTGGTTCAAACTGGGCTGGTTAGAGGCTCCCTCCACCATGAATTGGTCCAAACTGGGTTTTTTAGAGGCTCCCTCCACCATGAATTGGTCCAAACTGGGGTTTTTAGAGGCTCCCTCCACCATGAATTGGTCCAAACTGGGCTGTTTAGCGGCTCCCTCCACCATTAATTGGTCCAAACTGGGCTGGTTAGAGGCTCCCTCCACCATGAATTTGCCCAAACTGGGCTGTTTAGAGGCTCCCTCCACCATGAATTTGCCCAAACTGGGCTGGTTAGAGGCTCCCTCCACCATGAATTGGTCCAAACTGGGGTTTTTAGAGGCTCCCTCCACCATGAATTGGTCCAAACTTGGCTGTTTAGAGGCTCCCTCCACCATTAATTGGTCCAAACTGGGCTGGTTAGAGGCTCCCTCCACCATGAATTGGTCCAAACTGGGTTTTTTAGAGGCTCCCTCCACCATGAATTTGCCCAAACTGGGCTGTTTAGAGGCTCCCTCCACCATGAATTGGTCCAAACTGGGCTGGTTAGAGGCTCCCTCCACCATGAATTTCCCAAAACTTGGCTGTTTAGAGGCTCCCTCCACCATTAATTGGTCCAAACTGGGCTGGTTAGAGGCTCCCTCCACCATGAATTTGCCCAAACTGGGCTGTTTAGAGGCTCCCTCCACCATGAATTGGTCCAAACTGGGTTTTTTAGAGGCTCCCTCCACCATGAATTGGTCCAAACTGGGCTGTTTAGAGGCTCCCTCCACCATGAATTTGCCCAAACTGGGCTGTTTAGCGGCTCCCTCCACCATTAATTGGTCCAAACTGGGCTGGTTAGAGGCTCCCTCCACCATGAATTTGCCCAAACTGGGCTGTTTAGAGGCTCCCTCCACCATGAATTTGCCCAAACTGGGCTGGTTAGAGGCTCCCTCCACCATGAATTGGTCCAAACTGGGGTTTTTAGAGGCTCCCTCCACCATGAATTGGTCCAAACTTGGCTGTTTAGAGGCTCCCTCCACCATGAATTGGTCCAAACTGGGGTGGTTAGAGGCTCCCTCCACCATTAATTGGTCCAAACTGGGCTGGTTAGAGGCTCCCTCCACCATTAATTGGTCCAAACTGGGCTGGTTAGAGGCTCCCTCCACCATGAATTGGTCCAAACTGGGGTTTTTAGAGGCTCCCTCCACCGTGAATTGGTCCAAACTTGGCTGTTTAGAGGCTCCCTCCACCATTAATTGGTCCAAACTGGGCTGGTTAGAGGCTCCCTCCACCATGAATTGGTCCAAACTGGGTTTTTTAGAGGCTCCCTCCACCATGAATTTGCCCAAACTGGGCTGTTTAGAGGCTCCCTCCACCATGAATTGGTCCAAACTGGGCTGGTTAGAGGCTCCCTCCACCATGAATTTCCCAAAACTTGGCTGTTTAGAGGCTCCCTCCACCATTAATTGGTCCAAACTGGGCTGGTTAGAGGCTCCCTCCACCATGAATTTGCCCAAACTGGGCTGTTTAGAGGCTCCCTCCACCATGAATTTGCCCAAACTGGGCTGTTTAGAGGCTCCCTCCACCATGAATTGGTCCAAACTGGGTTTTTTAGAGGCTCCCTCCACCATGAATTGGTCCAAACTGGGCTGTTTAGAGGCTCCCTCCACCATGAATCTGCCCAAACTGGGCTGTTTAGCGGCTCCCTCCACCATTAATTGGTCCAAACTGGGCTGGTTAGAGGCTCCCTCCACCATGAATTTGCCCAAACTGGGCTGTTTAGAGGCTCCCTCCACCATGAATTTGCCCAAACTGGGCTGGTTAGAGGCTCCCTCCACCATGAATTGGTCCAAACTGGGGTTTTTAGAGGCTCCCTCCACCATGAATTGGTCCAAACTTGGCTGTTTAGAGGCTCCCTCCACCATGAATTGGTCCAAACTGGGGTGGTTAGAGGCTCCCTCCACCATTAATTGGTCCAAACTGGGCTGGTTAGAGGCTCCCTCCACCATTAATTGGTCCAAACTGGGCTGGTTAGAGGCTCCCTCCACCATTAATTGGTCCAAACTGGGCTGGTTAGAGGCTCCCTCCACCATTAATTGGTCCAAACTGGGCTGGTTAGAGGCTCCCTCAACCATGAATTTGCCCAAACTGGGCTGGTTAGAGGCTCCCTCCACCATGAATTGGTCCAAACTGGGTTTTTTAGAGGCTCCCTCCACCATGAATTTGCCCAAACTGGGCTGGTTAGAGGCTCCCTCCACCATGAATTTGCTCAAACTGGGCTGGTTAGAGGCTCCCTCCACCATGAATTGGTCCAAACTGGGTTTTTTAGAGGCTCCCTCCACCATGAATTTGCCCAAACTGGGCTGGTTAGAGGCTCCCTCCACCATGAATTGGTCCAAACTGGGGTTTTTAGAGGCTCCCTCCACCATGAATTTGCCCAAACTGGGGTGTTTAGAGGCTCCCTCCACCATGAATTTGCCCAAACTCTGCTGGTTAGAGGCTCAATCCACCCTGATTTTCAAAACAAATGTTGGTGCCAACCTCAACTTACTACAAGGGCCAAATTCACTGCTGGTGACAAGCTCTCCTCACTGCAAGTGCCAAATACACATGTTTCAAGGTGTTTTCCTACTGTCAGAGAGGTGGTATTGAGTGTGTAAAGTGTGTAGTTGTTAGGCTGTGATGTTGGGGTAATAGAGGGTCTTTGGTGTGTTAGATGCCCCCAGACATGCTTCCCCTGCTGTCCCAGTGTCATTCCAGAGGTGTTGGCATCATTTCCTGGGGTGTCATAGTGGACTTGGTGACCCTCCAGACACGGATTTGGGTTTCCCCCTTAACGAGTATCTGTTCCCCATAGACTATAATGGGGTTCGAAACCCATTCGAACACACGAACATTGAGCGGCTGTTCGAATCGAATTTCGAACCTCGAACATTTTAGTGTTCGCTCATCTCTAGTATTTATTGAATAAAATGGTCAAGAAACAGGAGAACATAGGAGAGGATAACATTATTCAGGTACAACCTGGCATAAAATATTTTGTGGACTATTTTTCATGCACTTTTTTCGGCCTAAAACAGAAAAGGATTACAGAAGATTGGAAATTATAATATAAAGGTTCTCCTTTCTGCTGGACCCCACTTGTGGCTTTGGCTCAAAAAACTGCATCAAAACACACTGGGACTGATTTACCATCTGGGCCGCACCTAGAGAGTGGCCAAAAATGCCCCCCACCTTTACATGTTTTAGCTCCTGAACCCGTTTGCCACTTTTTTGGACATCGGGTGGGAATTTAGGCATCAGATTTTATATAGAAAACTGTTGTGCATTATACCACAGATCTTAAATTTGAGTCGAAGCGCACCTATATGAGAAAGAATTATTAAGAAGCCAGAGCCTCTTAGTAATTCTGGTGCATCTTATGTTTGTTAGGGAATTATTAAAACTGGCGTGAAAAATATTCCATCCTTAATATATTTCCCCCACTGTATGTGAGCTTACCCTTATATTGTAATAGAAAATTAGGTTATCATTGAATTACATGATCAATCCTCAGTAATAATACTATACTGGAATCAAGTATTAGGTATTTCTTGCTGATGAAAATCTGTTGCAGCATCTGAAATTCTGCAATTTCCGTTCGGATTTATTGAATACAAGTTTCTGTAACAAATCTGCTGTGTATGAATATATTATTATACCTTCAGGGAAATTTCCTAGAACCTCCTCGCTTGTACTACCTACCATATTGATGTTTATTGTGATGCTTGTAAACCGATTCAGTGTAAATCTAATGCAAGTCAGCATTACAATCTGCAAACTACACTGTATTTTGCAATTAAGAACAGGAAAATATTCCATGTGTGAATCTCCCCTTACATGACACCTATAGTGGGCAGTACAAGTCAAGCAATAAGAGGAATATTATGTCCCTGCAGACCTTTGCTTAAAGGGAATTGCATATTCTTTCCATTCTCACATTAACTTCAAAGAGATAAATGTAATTGAGAAAACGGCATGTAACAAGTCAGTATTTAGTGGTTGCATCATACACTACAGTTTTCAGTAGGAAACTATACTAGGAATATGTTCTGGACCTGTTTCATATAAAGATTTTTTATTTTTAGGTTACAGGTTTGTCTTTCTAACTACAGCAATTACAAATGGGGCACGGATACTGGAATCAATGACTGAGACCAAATCATGAGCCACAATGACTAGACTCCCCCCATGGTGTCAACGGTCAGCCACTGGGACTTATTTTATGAAGTAAAAGCTTTGACCCCACAGGAACTTTATTCTCGTCTAAAATGAGGTTTTCGGTTCACATGACCTAGTGTATGGAAAATGATTGTTCATCCAGGAAATGGCTGAAGGTATAATGGAAAATGCTACTTTGGTGATTTTTGTGGGGAACATGGGGTAAGGTTGGATTTCAACATGCTTGATCCTTTTGTGGTCACTAATTCCTCATTCCCTTATTTAGGGTACATGTATGTATATGGGGAAGTCGGGGGAGACAGCTATGTATGTACAGCCTTAAACTAGCACAGAGATGACTGATCCTGGTGTTATGTGATCACACGAGGAAATTCATCTGTCAGCTTACAGAAATGGCCAACAAATTCTAATTTTCATTAGACAATTCGCTCTTGCTAGTCTGCAGTAATTCCTGTAAATATACCATTGTATAAAGATCTATGTGTTCTGTACTGACCAATGTTTGTTCTCATGTGCCATTCGGCTACTCAGGTAAATACATGAAATCACAGTATACATAAACATTGATCCTGGAACTTCTGGATCTTTTAAAGACATTTTAATGAAATTTTCCAGTTGCCAAAAAGTCAGATGAGCAGTACCAGCATTGACATTGCCAGTCGAAACACATCTTCGTTGTGCATCAGGGCCAAGCTTGGTTTATGTTTTTGTCTGGGGTTTTTTTTTTGTTGTTCTTATTTTGTCCTTTACCTGACTAGAAAAAAACAAAAATTAGAAAAAAAAAGTGCTTAGCATATTATGAAAGTACTATTATAATACATACCTTATTGATCACTCCCCTTCCTGGTCAGTCACCTTTCAGTCTCTGTATATCGGCCTTAAGCCAAAAAATCCCAACATAGTTGTGTGACCACTGCAGCCAATAACATATTCATACTAGGACTCCATTACTGGTGGCTGAAGTATACAGAGACCTGCAGGGGGTTGAGAAGTGTTGGAACAGGAGCAGGGAGGGATTGGTAAGGCGAATATTTCTATATTGGTTCTTTTATAGCATTTTAAGCGTTTTTTTAAAAAAAAAACTTTACGTGACTGGACTACCTGCTTAAACTAAGTGTAATATATATGGGGCAAAAAAGTGATCATGTTGCACAGAAGGTTATGAAGATAACAAAATAAAGAATGCCAAATGGGTGGACATCAACTGTCTAAACTTTACATCTAGTAAACCATTTACTCTGATATATCCAAGCCTACTTACTGAGGTTGCCAGCCATCTTCAGGTTCACAGGCTGCCCATTAAGATTAGGGGTTTTTCAACAATGTCAGTTATTCCTTTTATGTGTGTATGTTTTTTGAAGCCTGAGTAGTCTATGCCAATAAGGCCTTGTTCACTTATTTGTTTCAATTCCGTTTCTTGCATAATCCATTGTCTCCCATGTTAAAAAGAAAAACTGGTGGAGATTTATGAAAATGTCTTAAAGTGATTTTCCAGGATATACATATTGATGACCTATCCTCAGGATAAGTTACTAATGCCAGACAGTTGTGTTTTTGACCCCTAGCACCTCCACTGACCAGCTGTTCTTAGCAACTGATACACAGAGAATGGAGCAGGAAGCAGACAGCGGTGTGCTCTCTGTAGTGGGTACTGAAGATCCGCTGGAATTCATTAGAATATGATGTAATCCGCAGTGACTTGGTCTAGCCACTACACCAAGAGCAGAGCTGTCTGCTTCCTGCTCCATTTTCTGTATGACAGTAGCTGAGAATAGCTGATCAGTGGGAGTAGTCGGCAACAGATCTGATATTGATGACCAATCTTTAGGATACATCAGAAATATTTTTAACCCACAAAATTTCTTCCAAGAAAATTGACTGTTGCTCATGGCAACCTGACATCTCAAAGGCTTCATTTTTTATTTTTTTGTACTACAGTGTTCTTGAAAATAATTTTCATTTGATTGTCTAAGGCCACCATTTTTGGTTGCTGTGTTTTCCAGTCCCAACAAAGTGAATGAATTCACATTTAATATCATCCAGACATTGCAAAAAAACATTGTGGAAAATGCATTGGTGTGTGCTTTTGTTTTTTTGAAAATGTAACTGTGAAAGTACTGCTTTTTTTCCTCATAGAAGGCTCTAGGGAAAAATACAGCGGCTAAGTAGCGGAAAATGGCAAAATGCAATGATTTTTGTATTGCATTTTCTTTCTCAGCATTTTTCCGTGGAGTTTCTGCAATGTGTTCCAATTTTCATAAATCTTTACCAGTGACTCTGCTAACGGCTATACTTGTTAAAGGGATCCTATCATTAAAACTAAATTTTTTGTCCCTAAGGCATAGAATTAGCCTTAAGAAAGGCTATTCGTCTCCTACCTTTAGCTGTCTTCCCCGCGCCGACGTTCCATAGAAATCCCAATTTTCGTCGGTATGCAAACGAGTTCTCTCACAGCACTGGGGGCGGGCCCAAGTGCTTAAACAGCACTGGGGGCGTCCCCAATGCTGCGAGAGAACTCTCTCCAGCGACGACTCCATCTTCTTCAGGAATGTTCTCTTCACGTGTCTTCTTTCGGCACAGGCTTCAAACTTCTAGGCCTCGGGCAGCCAACTGCGCATGCCCACTGGCCACAAGAAAATGGCCGCTTACAATACTGCGTAAGTGGCCATTTTCTTTTGACCGGTGGGCATGCGTAGTCGGCTTTGCCCTAGGCCCAAGGCCTAGAAGTTTGAAGCCACTGCCGGAAGAAGACACAAAGAGAGTCCGTTCCTGAAGAACATGGGGGCGGCGTTGGAGAGTGCATACCGTCGAAAACCGGGATTTCTACCGAACAGCGGCTCAGAAAAGACATCTAAAGGTAGGAGAAGAGTAGCTTTTCTTAAGGCTAATCCTACGTGTTAGTCACAAAAAATTGAGTTTTAATGATAGGATCCCTTTAATGTAGCTGAAAAGGAAGGTATGGCAATACATTAAATGCTGTCTGCACGGATGCCAAATGCAACTGTTGTAAGTTGCTAAAAAAAAATAGAAAACACAACACTGTTAAGAAATGGCATAATACACGGTGTGTGCTATAGTTTTATCATATAGAGCAAAGAATACATCTGATGCTGAGATTGTATATCCATTCAATGAGTTTATAGGTATGGACAGATGCAGAAGTGATATGTAAAGACAACTTGCGCTATTGCCGGTGTAACTGCTGCTTATAATGGGTGTGTTTACAGTTCCCATATATGAATCCCTGTGATGGTTGGTATGTATATATGTGACTTACAAGGGCTGCATAAAAATGCAAATATTAAATACTTCGGATATTGTGTATATCGGGGACATTGCCATGAATGATGCCTATTTTTGGATTGTGTAATAGGTATAAGACCAAATTTTTGAATGTTTTCTATATAAGTGCTTAAGTGCCAGTTTGCCGTTTTTAAGGCTGAGGCTCCAAGCAACAAGCCACAGCCAAAAAATGCTCGTACTTGGTCAAATACCACGCGGTAAACGCAGTAAAAATTAAATTCCCCTCACACCTTCCCTGGTGCTTTTTTTTTTTTTACACCAGTAACTATGCAGGGGAGGTGGGACAGGAGCTAGGACAACGTAGGCATTTTAAAAAAAAAAAGGAAACAGTAGAGATGAGCGAGTAGTGAAATATTCGAAAATTCTAAATTCGATTCGAATAGACCTCAATATTCGACTATTCGATCGAATACCTACTTGATCAAATACTACTCGCTCATCTCTAGTGCCTATCTGTTTTTAAAATTCCCATACAAGTGAATGAAAAGAGCCAGTATTAGGCTGTATTCACACAGAGTAACGCCAGGCGTTTTTTGTGTGTTTTTTGCACATAGCGCCGCGTATACGCCGCGTTAACGCCGGGCAACGCCACCGCTAAATAGCGCGGCGTAAACGCGGTGCTACGCGGCGTAAACGCGGCGCTATGTGCAAAAAAACACACAAAAAACGCCTGGCGTTACTCTGTGTGAATACAGCCTAAGGGTGAATTCACACTGAGTAAACGCTAGCTTATTCTGAACGTAAAACACGTTCAGAATAAGCGGCGTCTAAAGCAGCTCCATTCATTTCTATGGGAGCGGGGATACGAGCGCTCCCCATAGAAATGAATGGGCTGCTTCTTTCACTCCGTGCAGTCCCATTGAAGTGAATGGGGAGTGCCGGCGTGTACGCTCCGGCATGAGCAGAGCTTGCCGTATACGCCGGCACTCCCCATTCACTTCAATGGGACTGCACGGAGTGAAAGAAGCAGTAAATAGTAATAGTAAAATAGTAATAGTAAAATAGTAAAAAAAAAAAAAAAAGCTTTAAAAATATATAATAAAAATATGAAATAAATAAAAGTTCTAAATCACCTCCTCTCCCTAGAATATATATATAAAAGTAGAAAATCATATATCATAAACCACCGGGTTTTTTTTTCAATAAAAGGTGATCTAAGCAATAGATATTCCCCAAAATGGTATAACTAAAAAGTACTTCTGGACCCGCAAAAAAAAAAACACTCTATGCATCCCCGTACAGCTGCAGGGTCACCTGTCAATGTGGCCTTGAAGCTGTTGCAAAACTACAACTCCCATATATTAAATATTTTACCAGTTTTTGCTTCAAAATTTTTTTTCCCTATTTTCTTCCTCTAAAACCTAGGTGCGTCTTATAGTCCAGTGCGTTTTATAGTCCGAAAAATACGGTAATAATAATGATGATGGTGGCTAGCAATGTGATTTCAAGAGAACGTTTGGTCAGCAGAGCATCTAAAATGTATGTCAATATATGCAATTGAAAATATTAAAAATATTTCAGAAATGTGACTTGTGTATTTGTGTGTGGATATTTTCATTTTATGTATGTGTGTGTGTGTATATATATATATATATATATATATATATATATAAATCTAATTTGCCGTCATCATAACTTGCACATGAGAATTCACATCACTCTCCATAAATATGTATCAGTATATTTTCCAGTGTCAAGTGCAATTCTTACCTTTACAAAAGTAAACTCCATAGTGGCACGTAGATAATGCCGAATAGACTGCAAATAAACTGCTTATTCTTTTTGGGCCTACATGCCCAAAGTGAGAGAAAAGTCATTTCCAAGTAAATGTAGGATAGAGTTTGTTTTGCCACAAGATTAAATCCATTTTCAATTTCATGTTCATGTATTTGGCAGCAGGGAATACATTTACTGAAATCCACCTGCTGATCAGAGCCTGCTATCAAAATGAGGAGAATTTACAGAGGATCTGCGACTACAAGAAGTGTGGGCGGCAGGGGTGATACGTTCCTTTATATTTGAGCTCTGTTCCCATCAGCACTATACACTTTCCATCAGGGGTTCCAGGATTTTTGACATCAAGAACAGCACAGTCTGCAGCACTAATCTTGCTGTCAAAACCTGACTGATCCCATTATAAGCCAACGGTGTAGCTGTCATGGCTCTGTTATAGATGGAAGTCATAACATTAATGTGAACAGACTCTAAGATAACCAGCATGTTACATCAGTATTTTCCTAGATTCACATCTACCTATCAAAGTGTCTTCCGTTTCTTATACTGTACATTTCTTTATCTGTATTAACGTCTTCCTGTCTGCAAAGTAGATGTGATGTCCTAGTCAGCGAGTCCAGCCTTCAATCCATCTTCCAATGTAAACTGACTTGTAAACTGACAAAGCCCAGGCCGCTTTACAAAGAAAGCAAAACTTTCTGGAAATGCTGGCAAAAGTGCTGTAAAAATTAAATAGGCTCTATCATTGGGAAAAGTCATTTTTAGCTGAGCACATCCTTGCATAGGCTTTAGAAAGGCTATACCACACCTACCTTTAGTATGTGAATTGCCTCAGTAGTGTTTGAATAAGTCTGTTTTTATTCATATGCCAATTAGCTTCTCCGTGCATCGGAAGTCTCACTGTGCACTCCTCTCTGCTATTCTCTATGTGTATGTACAGCAGAAGCTGCTGTGCTGATGACCCATCTCCCTGCTCTCACACATATAGAGAATAGCAGACAGTGCACACAGACACTTCCGGAGTGTACGGTGGAGACTAATTAGCATATGCAAAAAAAGGGGTTAATTCAAAAACTACTGAGGTGATTTACATACAAAAGGTATTTGTGAAATAGCCTTTCTAAAGGCTATGCAAGTATGTGCTTAGCTAAAAATGACTTTTCCCAATGATAGAGCCTCTTTAATTTTTACAGCATATATGACATAAGCGACTTCCTATTCCATAGTGCAGTTATGAATGCAGTTTATTAATCCCCAAATCAGTGTATACTTGATAATCTAGAATATGCAATAATGCATCAAGTTAATCCAGAACAAGAGTAATGGTGGATTGCCAAAGACAGCAGGTCAGGCGCAGATCGAATTGCCAAATGGGAAGCACAAAATGACATAATACCTCTATTCTGTGAGTCAGTATGATCATAGTGATACCAAATTTATATAGTATTTTTATTATTTTGATAGATTTTAAACTTTGCAAAAAAATTGTTTTGCTATATTCTGACACCTGTAAGTGTTTATCATATTTACATATACAGAACTCGGTATAGTGACTTTTTATGCAACATAACATGAAGTTTTTATTTACACCATTTTTGGGAATTTGAGACAATTTGATCACTTTCTGTTCATTTTTTTCTTTTTAGAAGACAAAGTGTTAAAAAAAAAACAAAAACCACCATTTGGCGCTCTTGATTTTTTTTTTTTCTCACTTTGACATTCACTGTATGGGAAAATATTTTTTAATCATTTGGGCATCTTTGAATGTGAGGATACCTAAAGTGTTTATTATTGCTCATTTATGCCTATGGCTTCTGGGCGCTTTCAGTGCCACAGATGTGTTTACCCGCAGCATTGGTTGTGAGCTACACATGGTAGTTGTATTATATAGCCGTGATGTGCCTTGTATGGAGAGGGTTTAGCTCCTGAGTCCTCTCCATACATTCCCTCACAACCAATGATGTACAGGCAGGTTATTGGTCGTCAAGGGGATAACAGGATTTTTCAGGACTGTGATAATATATCCTTTAAAGTCCGTCAACACCAAAAACATTATAAAACCAACCCAAGACCTTATAGTGCTCAGAAGTGTTTTGTTTCTAGAATGACCGCTTAAAGGGGTTGTCCAGGATAAACTGATAATTAGCCCCTAAACTTAACTCCTGACCCCCACCTAACTTCTAATGTACAGTACTTCAATTAAAAAAAATGTATAATTACCCACATGACTGCTCCAGGGACACTTTCTGATAATTCGGAGATGTTTCATTTAAGAACATCACCATCACTCTTCTCTCTCTCTCCTATCCCCTGCAATACTTACGAAGTGCTCCTGTGTCGTGGGAACTGCTCCCCCATCTTCCTTTCTTCTAGCAGTGGGCAGAAAATGTTAGCCAGGGAGATGGGGAGGGTGGGAGGGGGTAGTAATGGGCAGGAACGCTAGGCTAAGGAAAATAAATAAATAGAAAAGTTAAAAAAAAAAAAAAAGCCAAAACCACGCCCACATCACTAGCCGCACTCCCGATGACACAATCCTATCCTTCCTACTAATATTATAAATGTGAAAGTTTGGATGTTTGTTCCTTGATCACACAAAAACGGCTGAATGGATTTGGATGAAATTTGGCACATAGTTTGTAACCTCGATTAACATGATTATTCCAGTAAATGACATGACTTTTAAACATGCCGGGAAAAATAAAATGTAATATGCCACAAAATTCTAAAACAACAAGAGCTTTGAAGGTAGCCAGAAATTAACAGACTTCTCTTGAGGCAGAGCTCAGGGGGATTATTGACGCCAACACGCTAATTATATGGCGTCCCAGCGAGCTGCTGAGATGCTGGAACAATCACGGGCACGGTGCGAATAGGCAGATCATCGATGCCAACAACACGCAGATGAAGTCGTGGGCAGAGGCTAGTACAAAATAAAAATTAACAGAGAGGAAAAACTATCTTAGGCTAAGGCTCCACGGGATGTCCTGCAGCAATAAAGCACTGCGGGGAAAACCGCGATGGGAACTTTCTGTTGCACCTATACCTATGGGGAAACCGCTGGTATTTCCATAGGTATAATTGACATGCTGTAATTTACAAAACCACAGCATGTCCACAGGGCGGTTTGTACCGCAAGTGGGCCCACTGTGCCTGTACTTTAAAACACCACGATTTTTCCGTCCCATGGAGCCTCGGCCTTAAAAAGCTTTTAGTAGTACTTTGCGCTATTAAATTAAAAATAAAAGTAGAAAGTAGACATGTTTTCCCTCTTCTTTTGTTGGTATCTTCTCGGATATAAAAAAAAAAATGCAAAAAAAAAAATAAAGCCCTATGTGTCACCGAAAAAATACGCAAAAATTAGCTGAATAACCCAAAAGATAAAAATGCTGTAGCCCTCAAAACCGCACATACAGGTAAAGGACCTGTTCTATATTTGCAGTCGGACTGTCAGTCTGCACACATTGTTGTTTGTACAGGCCCATAGAAAGGAATGGGTCAGTGAAACCCCCAGCTAGCACACTGAGCAGTCATATGGTTGTCTACAAGGGGGCAGTATTGTGTGTACAGACCTCCATACTCTATTGTCTACCGGCAATCATCTGCTCATTCTGTCTCCAGAGAAAAACCTGACCTATAGGCTGTGTGTGACTTCTACGTGTACTTTGGCATGCCAATCTTTTCTCTTTGATGGCGATGGAGCAACACGGGTAGATAACTGCAACGGGCCAGGCACACTGGGGCTCTCTATCAGTTTTTGCTGAACTTTGGGAAGTGTGGTACCTGCCGGGGCAGTGCACCAAAAAGAGCTAACTAAACACAGATCCGGGGTCACGTGACGCGCAGCCTGTCAGTCTCCACACATACATCGGCCCGGCCAGTCACACGGGTTTGCATTGAGACGGGATTTTGAATCAACAACTAGCTCAGGACGCATGCGCAGACCCTCATTCCTAACTGAGGAGTGGAGCTTTGTAGCCTTGGTGACACATGACGTCATCGGCGTCCACCAATGGCAATGCAGAGTGTTGTGTTCTCGAGGCAAATTTGAAAAGTTAGTGCGGCTGAGGAGAGGAAACGGTTGTATCAGTATCAGAGTGTGGTGTCCTGCGCAGGGAGCGGAGCGGCCGCCGCCATGAGGAGAAGGTGAGTGCTAATTACATCGTTAATTGCTTTAACTCATTGGCTGCCGTCAGGTGTGTGTATAGAAGCGGCCAGGCACACAGTACATGTATGACGACCAGTAACCTGCACACGGACTACATGCATCATAGCATAGATAATACGATGTGCCATCTCATGTCAAGGTGTGGTTTTAAAATCAGGGCGCCCCCTCCTCGTATACCCCGTTTGGTAAATCCTTGCATTGCCTATAATATAATATAGAGTGGCTGATGAAGAACTACAGGGCTCAGCATAGACTGGTTGGCACCTGGCACTATGCCACACCTCCGAAACCCTTCACCGAGTTTCTATCAATGATTGTAATGCAAGGAGCAGCAGAGCTGAGTGTGTATTGTATGTGAATGAGGCTGAGCTCACAGGTCTATCCATGACAATGCTGGCTCTGTATTGTGTCTGTCCTCCGGTCTGGGCTTCTCTTCTGTGAAAGAAACAGAAAACTAAAAATGATTTTAATGCCAAATCGCTCCATAGACTATTGGGTTGTATGGAGTATATTACATATTGGCGTCTGTGATGGAGGCTTGTGACCCAGCTTTCCCAGAGGCCTGAATGGCAGATCTGTTGCGTTATTTTCCCAAATCACTGCAGAGGTTATGTTTAGAACAGAAGAACATTGGGGATCATCCTTATGGGATCTAGCCCTGCAGGTTTTATCTGTACCGTACGTAAACCCTCAAATGTAAAGCATCATGGAATTAATGGTGCTATATAAATAAATAATAACTTGTCACCCAGCTTTTCTAGGGAAAGATATCACTAAGGGCAGACAGCTCTGTGTTGTGTGAGGTGGGGGAGGTAACGCTAGTCAGCAGTGACGGCCATTAATGTTCTGGAATTCTTTGCTCTAGGTAAATATTAACACCTGTACTCTGCAGGTATGAGGCTCGCCGTGTGATCCTGGATGTTGTCCTTGTGTTACTAATGTGAATGTGGCTGTAGTGCCCCTCACTGAGTGACTGCTGGGGTGCATAGTAAGGCTATGTCTACCACCATTGCCATGTTGTCCTGCGACTCCTTCACCAGTGTCAGTGACCCCCAAGGGTGCAAGCAGCTGCTATTTCTAGACGCATAAATATCCATTGGTGCTCAATCTTTTGGTGACTACAAGTCGCAGTATCACCCTGTTCACAATGCAACTCCATTCACTTACATTAATGAAAGAATTGCAGGATGACACACGTGACTTTAGTAGCAGCCAACGTTTCCATTTAGCTCCAACCCTAGTACTGTAGCCCTTTCTTCTCACATGGGTCTGTAGAGAAAATATGGACGCCTTCTATTTTAACGTGAGAAATGGATCAACCATGTACAAAGCATTTTTGGGAAAACTGCACAGTATGGTGTCCATGCTGAACACAGACGGCATATATGTGTGTGAATAAGGCCTAATAGTGTGGTACAGCCATTGCAGTGTACAGAGCCACCAGCTGATCAGTGCAGGGGTCTGATGTTGAACCCCTATGATCTATTCCAAGGATTGTTCATTAATTTTTGGTTTTGGACGGCCACATTAGGAGTTTCTGCCTGTCTAATAATATGTAAGGACTGCCTCTGTAACTAGGTATACATTATCTTACTCCAGTTTCAGCCTCTATTATCAGAAACTAGTAATGTAAATCTCTCCACCTATACTGCATGGTGGGGCTAATGTGTACACACTGTGAAATCTCCCCTGACCAGTCCGGTCAGCAGCCTGCATTGTTTGTGCACGAGTGGCGAGAGGATGGCTTCAGGTGTGTGAAGAAGCCTGGAGCCCTCCTTACTGTATATAGTCAGACATAGCAGCCAAACAAGCAGATATTCCAGTCTGATTTCTGGACCTACAGTGCAGAGAGGGAGCCATGAATATGGTTTGAAAAAAAAAAAAAAAAATGAGGCTATTTCTAATACTATAGGGTTTTTTATTTTTACTCTGTGAAAAACAATGTTGGAGTCCGTGCATGGTAATAAAATTGTTCGTTCCCTGTCCTAAAGTTATTCATATCAAAGAGCCTTTGGGGTTGTTTTTTTATATATGTAAACAAAAATACCTAATTTACTTGGGTGCTAATATGTTTTCAAGGACTGATATTGTTAGGTCGTGAGTATGAGATTAGTGGGGATCAGACATCGTGCACATCAAGCTCACTAGTCACTTGGCTACACGGCACCTTGGTCACATTTAGAGAAATAAGGCCGAGCTTTATACCAAGCAGATACCGTATACTGTGTATGAATGTTGTGGCCTCATGACTAAGTGACTGGCAGGTGGGTTGTTAAATCCTCACAATATGACCTGATGGCCTGTTCTAAGAAAGTCCATCGTGCTGGTATCTTCTGCTGTAACCCTATTTTGCAACTTTTTGACAGTAGAATGCTGAAGAGTGGGGCGGATAAATTCCCTCCATTGTCACAAAACCCTGATATTATGTCTTAATATCACTCACATGTCAGCCTGTACATGTTTAGACCTTAGGTTTGGTTGGTGCATGCAGAAACTGGATATAAACCCTTTCCAGACAGTGTGAGTGATCTCATCTTGCTGGCCCAAGCAGTCTGAGGGTGGGGCAGTAAGTGCTTATTATATCTCTGTAGCCGTTGCATTCTTGTTTTATGTGGTCATCCAGTGGAGTACAAGAGTTTTGCACAATGTGCTCAGTGTCTTACAATTATGTCATGTTGATCAAATAAATAAATGTACGGCAGATATCGCCAAGGGGTTAAAGCATAAGCATGGTGTTTTGATTTGTTTCCCCCACCTCCTCTGGGGCATCATCAGCCAGGACATGGTGCTTTAGCAATATATTTTTTATTTTGTGCATGGTGCCTTAGGGCCATGTACACCTGGCAAAATTTTCAAACTGAAAAAAAATCAAGCACTGATTTGGAAGAAACTGTACAGGAGAAATCTGAGAGGGAGCCTACGATTTCCACAATAGGTAAGCAGGTTACCAGGCCTCACATGAATAACCTCATTCAGTAGAGCCAATCCATTTGTGGCTAAGCAGTACTGTTATGTATGAAACTCACGTGAAGAATTGATTTATCTTTATTTTTTTCCTGCAACACAGACAAATCAGTGCGTGCATTATTCTGTGCCTTATAAACTACTATACAGAGTCCCCATGGTAGGCAGAATTCTAGCGTAAAGAATGTGTTATATGCAAGAAAATTAAAGTCATGTGAACAAGGCCTTACTGTACAGTACTCTGCCTTGGACTACACAAAGACATTGTAAGGAGAAATTCACGCTACTATTGTAAATGTCCATTGCTCTCATCCATAACAAGATGAGCGCTATAGATTAACGGACAACTGAGAAGGCTACTGCTGCTTGTTTCCATAACTCCCATAGAAGTGAATGGTTGTTACTAAAATGGCAAAGCTTAGAGAGCTGCTCTATTTCTGGAGCTTCCAAGTTAAAGGGGTTGATCAGGAATTTCAGTACTTGGGCCGGAGGTGAGACATAAAAAGCAAGTCATACTTGCCTGTACTTGGTACTCCAGTGTCTCCTGCCACTGTTTGGTCCAGCTGGCTGAAGTTCTTGCACTACGTGACCCCTGAAGGCAATAGATGACTCCAGCGGTCACAGAAAAGGAACTGGTGACATCACTCACATTTGTTGGCAGTTCTTTAGGACAGATGAGTATGATGGATCACAATTACTTCCGTGGTGGGCGTAACATCCAGCAGTGTATTCCCATTTCAGTCATGACTAACGGAGATAGGAATACCCCTTTCATTAGAAAAAAATTAAACAGCCATACAATGAAATATGATAATAGGTACTCGTATTTTCCACACTAACAGGCGTTCTCTAAGGGCTAGTTCACACGTAAAAACCTCCTGGCTTATTTTGGTCCTGAAAAAAACCGCTTCCTAATTAGGAAGCTTTTTTTTGACATTGCCAAGCTTTTTTTGGAGCTTTTTTTTTGTAAAAACCGCTTCCAAAAAAAGCCAGGCTGTTTTCCCCTCCCATATGAGTGAATGGGCTGAAAAAACCGCATCGCTTATTTTTGCAAAAAACCGCGCGGTTTTTGCCTCTCATTCACTTCTATTGCTTTCTTCAGGCGGAAAACGCCTGAAGAAAGGTCATGTTGCTTCTTTTTTCTGCTAGCTGAAAAATAACTAGCAGAAAAAAAAAGCTAGCGGGAAAAAAAAGCTAGCGGAAAAAAAAATCTAGCTGTTCACATAGGGCTCCATTGTAAAGGGGCTGATTTTGAAGCGAAATCCGCTGTCAAAAAACTCCCCTTTGCCCACGTGTGAACTAGCCCTAAGGCTTTTGTTCACACTGGTTATTTTGGTTCGGTTATTACATTATTTGCAGTTTCGTTCCGACCAAACACGGCCAAACCAAAACTATTATTATGCTGTGGAAGGGGGACTCTTAAAACCCAAAGTACAATAACCAGGTGGCCAGGGGAGTTGAAGAAACACCAAAAACAGAGTTACTCACCTCTCCTGGGCTCCCTATAGGGTGGCATCAGGGACTGATGTCACGTGACGTTGCATCTCTTGCAGCTGATCAGTGGTTCCTGACATCAGCCAGAAGCCTGAACGCAGCAGGGAGTAATGCTGGAACGCAAGAAAGGTGAGTAAGGCTAAGACATCATATAACAACATGCAGCAAAAAAAAAAAAACTCGGAAATGCATTGCGTCATTTTTCATTGTGATTACTCCAGCGTATAACACTAGCTGTAGTCCAATCCGCTTCACTGATTATGGTCTCTGCTGTTTCCTGTGTAGTTGACTGGCGTTTTTAGGTCTGATTTTCCTTCTAATATTTCTGCCTTGTCAATTGTGTGTTCTAGTGAGGTGATTGCTGAAGAGTCTGTCGCGTGCTTGAATTCTGCATTAAATCGTCTTCGAGACATCTGGGAAGAAATTGGAATACCAGAAGACCAGAGATTGCAAAGGACAGATGCTGTCAAGAGACATGTAAATGTAAGTACATTATTCACATTTATTAAGGAATAATGCACATGTGGTATGTAAGTATTGCATCATTTGTTACATTACAGAGATGTTCTCCACCTAGAAGGATTCTTTCTAGGCTGCATTCTCAGTAATATGGTCTATATGATGGGATACTTTGTCCCTGTGTATCTGCAGTACAGAAGTTTCAGGACTCTGTGCTGCTGTATGGGCTACACACGCAATGCCCCACCATGTACAAACCCTAAAACAGAAGTAATTACCATAGGATTTTTTTTTACCTTTTTAATTTTTCTGCAAAAGAAGCAACCGTATCCAGTGTCAATTTATTAATCAGGTTTTCAGAAACCAGTGGCTGACTTCAGCTACTGCATTACTTTAGACTTACCTTTTGTATGCTGCTTTTTAGACCTAGATCCTTTGAATTCATGTGACTGGGATTTGAGGATGTAATGTAAATGATTTTTTGATAAAAGGGTTTTACAACTTCTATGTAACAGATTCTTCTGACACGAATGATTGAAGAAGAGGAAAACTTAAAAGATCGTCTTCTAAAGAGCATTGATGTCTGCCGCAAAGAACTAAATACACTTTGCACGGAGCTGCATCTTCCGCCATTTGAAGTGAGTATTTAATGCTCTGCAAGGGGAAATCTGAGAGCGTATTATGTTGTCTCTACAAACTGAATTCTTAAAGTTCTGTACCTTGGCTTTCTCCGCGCCATCCACCACCTAGCTTACATTCAGCCTGACTGCAGTCAGTAGTCGTTCTGAATGCACAGCTGTGGAAAAGAACCTCCCATTCAAGGAGGTCTCCACAGTCAGACTCCCACCAATCAGGTGTTTATCCTCTAAATACTTTTTGTGGCATAACCCCTTTAAGGTGGCCATGTTAAATCAATGTTGACTGATCGCACCCATTGTAGCTAGACCATCTTATTTGCATTAGTACTGAATGGCATTAGGAAAAAGGATTGGACTGTTTGATTTCAGCATTCCTGGTGCTATTGTCCTCCTCTGTGCCATCAGAGGGATCTGGCAACTGTTTATTCCCCCTTCAACATTCATAACACATGCTTGCTTGGCCTAGCTGAGCATACATGTGTATTTGAAGAGGAGTAATAGCTGTCAGCTAATTTTCCTATGCCAGAGGTCATTCTGAGAGTTACTAAGACTTATTACTCCTAAGGCCCGGTTCACATCTGCGTTCAGTATTCCGTTCAGGGAGTCCACTTGGGTACGCTCCGAACAGAATACTGAGCGCATTAAAAAGCGGTGAGCAGTGAAAGCATACAGACGCCATAAACTATAATGGGGTCCGTGTGTTTTTGCGTGGTGTCTGCACGAGTCATGCGGAGAGAAAAGTACTTCAATAACTACTTTTCTCTTTGCATGACTCATGCGAACACTGCGTGGAAAACACACAGACCCCATTATAGTCTATGGGGTCTGTATGCTTTCACTGCTAACCGCTTTTTAATGCGTTTGGTCCCCAAGTGGACTCCCCTAAAGGGATACCGAACGCAGTTGTGAACCGGGCCTTAGATCCCACTGACCCTAGTAACGATTTTATTTTTGTATGGCAAAAGTGAACCATCTATGTGGCACAACCCATGCTGTTTGCATCATACAGAAAGGTCAGTTGTCTGAAATGGTGACCCACCCAAGAACAGAAAGCCATGTTATTGTCAGGGGGTTACCTTGAGATCACATGGTCCAAATGGGGAGAAGAAAATCTTGAATTTTCAGATAGACAGGAATAACTAAATAAGGTAATACTAGTTGAGTTATATATAGTAGGCATATATTGTATGACTAAAAATAATATTCTGGTGTGTTTATATTTTTTTAAAACATTTTTTAATACACTTTTAATTCTCAAACGCATAATTGTAAGTTGGTGCTAAAAGCTTTTTCTTTTTTTCAGGAAGATGAAGACAGCACTATCTTGCAGGTGGAGAAGGATTTGCGTACACGAGTAGAAGTCATGTTGAAACAGAAGAAGGAAAGAATGCAGGAGCTAAAAGTGTTAAAGCAGCGTGATCAAGACTTGTGCGACATCCTGTGCACACCTCCTTACTACATTGATGGCCACCATGTGCCAAGTCTGGATGAGCTAGATCAGTTTAGGAGGCATCTGACTGCGCTTTCTGCAGAAAAGGTTAATTTGGATGTTGTACTGTATATCAGTGTTGGTCTATATAAAATCTTGGCTATAGTATATGTAGAGTGTTGTGTTCTCACGCAGTCATTTTTGCTGACTGGCATCATAGGATCTTCGTGAAGCAGAATTTGTGAAAACCAAAAGACAAATAATCCTTTGTATGGAAGAACTGGACCGCTTACCTGACACAAGTTTCGAGAGAGATGTTGTGTGTGAAGAAGAGGAGGCTTTTTGTCTGTCCAAAGAAAATCTTGCAGCTTTACATCAGCTTCTTTTCCAGGTCAGAGCCTTTGCATACTTTTTTCCACATCGCTTTCATTTACAGTTTTTGTGACATTGTCATGGTAACAATTCTTGTTTTGCAGTTGCAAGAACAGATCAGAGAAAATAAGGCATTATGTGAAGTACTGCGGGCTAAAATTGTTGAACTATGGGATAGACTTCAGATACCAGAAGAGGAGAGGGAGGCTTTTGCAGTTCATATGACTGAATCAAAAGGAAAAAACATAAAAGCGGTAAGAATTATTTCATTAATGTGGAAAATTAAGATCGTTCTGGTCTGACATTCTAGCATTTATTCATAAGGTATATGGAGTCACTTTGATTGTCTCCCTTAGAATTTGTGTGTTAGGCCTGCTGGATTCTGAAATGTCTCCTATGCCAGAATTTGTGGGCATTTTCCATATTTTGTACCAAACTAGAAAGCTCATTGCCCAGCACTGAATTCATCCCACTGTCCCGACCAAAACGGAACTGCGTATTAAGCTAAATGTACCAATCAGTTTGGTATATACAGTATATGTAAAGCAAAATGCACAAGTATGATAGGGTGTGTGGACCATGGTTAGACGATTGGGGCATACCTTAAGGGCCTTGTGCACTCTTCTGAGATTCCCACGGCCACAAGAAAAATGGCCGCTTGCACAGTATTGTAAGCGGCCATTTTCTCGTGGCCGGCGAGCATGCGCAGTCAGCTTGCCCGAGGCCTAGAAGTAAGAAGACGCGGTGAAGTCCTCGTTGCAGAAGAAGATGGAGGCGGCGCTGGAGAGCTCTCTGGCAGCATTGGGGACGCCCCCAGTGCTGTTTGAGCGCTGGGGCCCGCCCCCAGTTCTGCAAGAGAGCTCATTTGCATACCAAGAAAAAACGGGATTGCAGGTGAATGGCGGCGCGGATAAGGAAAGGTATCAGACGAATAGCCTTTCTTAAGGCTATTCCGACATGTTAGGGAGAAAAAATTGGGTTTAAAAGATAGGATCCCTTTAAGCTGGCATAGTTGGGAGGTTAGAGGCATTTGTTTTTTCATACTGAGATGTCTATTATACTTTATTTGTAATCATATTACTCAGTTTCCCCTCTGATCCTACGGCTTACAGTCCCTACAAGAAGTGGATGGAAAATCTAAAGGTGCTTTGTGTATATGGCGTCTGAGAAACATATACATTAGTGTACATTTCTATAATTGTGTACTCTTGCCAAATTTGTTCTGGTTACTGGTTATGAGTAAGGGATCAGCCAGCCATGTATTCCTGAAACACGTAAGCTGTATCTTGTCTTTCTTTTGTATCCTGGATTCATTATGTAAGATTATTTTATCACTGATGAAGTAAAAGTTAAGTATTTTTTTTGGCATGCTGGATTTTTTGCATATTTTGGATTCACTATAGACTCCATGTCAGTCTGGAGTATTTTTCCGTGCAGCCACGTATATTTATACTCTATTTTTATGCTTTTCATCCATGGTTGAGCGTTACTATTGGTTTTTGCCAGAATATTAATAACCTATTGAAGTGAAACCTCCAAGACTTATTACTGTATATAGAATAAGCCATCAATATCACATCCGTAGGAGCTAGTGATTTTTCTACTTTCTACCATTTTAAAATTCTATTCGTATGCCTTACATGTTCCATGTTACTTTTTCCTTCACAACATCCCTTTGGTGGCTCCAGTTGGCTTTACAAATTAGTATCTTGTATCTGTGATCTTTCTGTTTAGAAGCCTGTTCTACACAATAGGTCCAAACTGCAGGGAACCACAAAAAAGGAAGAACATCTGGTAACTGAACACAAAGATTTCCTTCCCATTTGTAAGCTTCTTGTGTGTTTTGCAGTTACAAGATGAAGCGGAGCGTCTCCAGGAGCTGAAGCTGCAGAATATTAAAAATGTCATTGAAGTTATTAGAACAGAGCTGGCGGCCTACTGGGATAAATGTTTTTATAGTAATGAACAAAGGCAGGCTTTTTCTTCTTTTTTCAGTGGTAAGATTATTTATCTTATTATTTTGCCTTATTAATTATAAGCAATATTCTTCAGTCTTAAAATATTCGTATTGTTAGCACAATGTAACTGGACGCTTATTGTCTCTCTTTAGAAGACTACAGTGAAGACCTTTTAAGCCTTCATGATGCTGAAATTGAACGCGTCAAGCAATATTATGAGGTGCATAAAGAGATGTTTGAAGGTGTTCAGAAATGGGAAGAAAATTGGCGCCTCTTTCTTGAGTTTGATGTAAGTAAATTGGATATATAAGACACAATGTTTAATAATTCTTTATCTCTAGTTTAGTGCCATAAGTCTTAATAAGGATGTGCCATAAGTCTTAATGGGTGTTGGGACTTTCACTGATGTTGATAACAGAGCTCTTTGTCTTTAAGCGTTTTTATGGGCTAAAAATAGTAAGAATAGGTCATCAATAAAATATCTGCAAGGGTCTAACATATACTCTATTAACAAATTTGTCCTCCTTTCTGTGAAATCCTGCATCTCTTCCCTTAGAGAAAATGAGGGGAGGGGGGAGTCACTTCAAATTGTTATATCTCCGGCATTAAAAAACAATATGTACAAACTAGTACACAGTTGGGATTAGATTTACTGTATATGCAACTGTATAATATATATGGTATAAAAAATCCCAATACCGACTTTGTGAGAATCTCTTCTTTTATGAAGTGACTCTTCCTTACCCTCATTTTTCTCTTTACACAGCCCACACCCCATACAGAGTAACAAAGGAAAGAGTGAAAAAAATGCAGGATTTCACAGAAAGGAGGCAACATTTGTTAATAAAATATATTACAAACTATATTAGTGACACACATACAGCTATGTTACATTGTGTCACACTTTAACATAAACGTTGCTAAAATAATGTGCTGAGGGCAGCTACAGAGCTTCAGGAGAGGATGCAGACTCTTTGGAGGTGACTTTCATGATGGGATATCCTTACAACGATTTGTGCATAATTCTTGTCCTTTTAAGATGCATGCGTACTGATTGGGATCACAGCATCATCTGTCTCCTTCTCTTCATCTTTGTTGTGTTATTTTGTATACTTTGGGATAATAAATCACCAGCAGTGCTCCAAATCTCATTATATTAAGCCTGTCTGGGTTGAAGATTTAGAAAAACAAAAAAGCTCAGTCACAATATCCCGGCTTCGTTTTTCATGCACTGGACATCATAAGCAAGCACAATGAAAGTGTGATGTACTGCCCCAGCTTCATTGCAGAACCAGAAAGGCACTGGGTGCAGTAATCTTTAGTAGAATGGAAAAGGGGTGGGACTTTTTCTATTGTTAGAATAGCAGTCACCTTTATCCAATGGTTTAAAGAGGACCTTTTCATGGTTTGGGGCACAGGCAGTTCCATATACTGCTGGAAAGCCAACAGTGCGCTCAATTCAGCGCACTGTCAGCTTTCCCGATCTGTGCCCAGGGTGAAGAGCTAGCAGTCCCGGTACTGTAGCTCTTCACAGTCTGAAGGGCGTTTCTGACAGTCTGTCCGGAACGTCCTTCTGTACAAGCAGCGCCAATAGCTCTGTACTGTGTGAGCGGGGAGGAACGCACCCTCCCTCTGCTCACAGTGCTCGTCCATAGACGAGTATTATAAGGAGGGGAGGGGGCGTTCCTCCCCGCTCACACAGCACAGCGCGATAGGCGCTGCTGGGCAGAAGGACGTACCTGACAGACTGTCAGAAACGCCCTTCTGACTGTAAAGAGCTACGGTATCGGGACCAATAGCTCTTCATCCGGGGACAGATCGGGAAAGACGACAGTGCGCTGAATTCAGCGCACTGTCAGCTTTCCAGCAGTATATAGAACTGCCTGTGCCCCAAACCATGAAAGGTCCTCTTTAATAGATAATGTGGGTGTAATGATATATACAAATCAATGTATTTATTTATTTTTTGACTTAGAAAAAGGCAACAGACCCCAACAGGTTCACAAATCGGGGAGGGAATCTCTTAAAAGAAGAGAAACAAAGGGCAAAGTTGCAGAAAATGCTTCCAAAGGTAAGAACAATATAAACACACAATATCATATTGTATAGTTTCTGTAAGAGCTATATTAGTTACAGTCAAACTTTTTCTACCTAAACTTATATTTGGGCCTCTGGGCAGAACTTAGGGTTGCCTGGTCTGACCATTGGTCCATTTCATAATGTTTGAAAATTATCTACATTTTACCTTAAAGCGGATATATCTATTGATAGGGATGAGGGATAACTTCATGATCTGTGGCGAGATCTGACCACTGAGACCGCCACCAGTCCTGCGAAGGGGGCTCCAATTCTTGCATTGAGTGACTCTCTGTAGGATCTGCAGAGGTGGAGTACAGCACTTGACTATCTCTAATCCTCCATTTGAATACAAGTGCTTTTTCTTCCCATCCCTGGGGCTCTGAAACTTAAAGGGATTGGCCACTTTCAGACCAATATTAACCAACAAATGTACAATAAAAATATTTACAATTTTCCAATATACTTTTTGTATCAGTTCCTCACGGTTTTCTAGATCTCGGCTTGCCGTCATTCATTCTGTTTCCTCTAGTGGATGAAACTCTGACCATGGTCATGTGATGTACAGTCCATGGTCATGTGATGAGCACACAGGTGCCGCTCATTATAATCACAGGACAATAATCAGACATCTGCCTGGTAATCAGCTGTGCACCTGTGTACTCATCACATGACCATGGACCATAAATCACATGACCATGGTCAGAGTTTTATCCACTAGAAGTAACAGAATGAATGACAGCAAGCAGAAAACCGTGAGGAATTGTTACAGAAAGTATATTGGAAAATTGTATATCTTTTTATTGTACATTTGTTTGTTAATATTGGTCTGAAAGTGGCCAACCCCTTTAAGGTGTGGTTTTTATTCTGCTCACAGCAGCTACAGTACTATGGGAGCGGTTTAATGCGAGCATCCCAGCTAATTTGTTAGATTTCTATATTCACTTCTATTGAGGGTGCCCACTTTGCATAATATATTCAAGTATGTTTCCATAAATCATTTATAATTTTCTTTTAGTTGGAGGAAGAACTAAAAGTTCGGATTGCAGCGTGGGAAGAGGAACAAGGGCAGGAGTTCTTTATGAATGGGAAGAAATTCATGGATTACGTTGCAGAGCAGTGGAATCAACTTCATTTAGAAAAAGAGAGAGAAAAACAAGAGCGGGTAAAAACTTTTTAATTTTGTGTCTCTTTAGTTCAGTGTTCAGCATACTAAATACTAACTGTGCAGACAATATGCCAAAGTTAAGGTTCGTGTATTTAACCATCTTTTAATTTTTTGATCTAGTTAATGAAAAAGAATCGTCAGCTAGAAGAGGAAATGTTCTATGGAAGTGCACCAAAAACCCCAAATAAAAGAAGAGTGCTTGGATCAACTACACCAAGTAAATTGCGCAAGGTCTGCTCTTCACATTTATTTACTAGTGCATGTACATTCTATGACCAGAATGGGCCTTTTATTGAGTTGGTGTCAGAATATTTAGGCTCCTATGAAAACCCCCCAGATGCGCACATCTCCAGAAGACTCTCAAACAGCATCTTAGGATCCCATATCCACTACCCTATCAACAGAAAATTTACCTATGTAACCATGAAGGACACACAAAAACATTCCCACTGCCCTAAAAACTCATCATTTTTCCTACATTGCACCACTTTCTGTTTGAGCGTTGTGTGACCTTCTTATACAATCTGATGAAGTCATAACTCCCTAGAACACATAAAATCAAGCCTTAAAAGTACTTAACCTTTAAATAAACTTGGTGTCCATAGATTTCTGTGAGTGACTATGCAGTGTAGACTTTGACATAGATGAGCACTCAGCTATTCTGTTCCCAGTGAGGCTGTTTCTTGTAATTCTTCACTCTTTCATCGCGTGCATTTTTTTATAGACCTTTTACAGCTATAAAGTGACCAGAACACTAGATGGTACTTAGGCTGTGCTCATGTTGCTCACAGAATGCTCTACACTGCCTCTTCTCTACATCATCCTTATTGTACTCTATGAAGTATAGTATAACTGTACAATAACAAGTAACACTGCGATGCATGCGCATGTTTGTTCCGACTTCCTTGCACTAACCTGCCTGCTTTCCATCCCTCAGCTTAATGGCACATCCGTTTCCTGTTCTACCAACAGCACGCTACGCTCTGCGTTCAGTGGAACAATGTGCCACTCGCCTGTGTCACGTCCACCCCCTAGTGGTGGCAAGGTCAGTTAATATTATAGGTATATTTTTAGTTACATTTGAATCCCAATGAGCTTTTGCTGTCTGACTTGCATGTTTGCATACAGCATCATTTACAGAAGGACTATTGCTCCAGATACACTTTCTGAATAATAAATACATTTTATATGTGAATATCCTCGGGTCAAACCTTCTAAATGGCTTCTGAGCAACACTGACTGTGGGTGGCTGAAGCCTCACCGTCCTTTCACATTCCTTAGGGAATTATGTGTATATTTCCATGTATTCGGAGCTAACAATAATAGGCTGCATTTGCTCCGATTTCTGACGTTTTTAAAGCATTATCTACTCTCCCCTTTTTAATAGCATTTATTTTTTTTGTACAATTTAACCTAAACCTCTTAATTATTCCTTTTAGCCTGGACTGCCCATCCGGACTCCAACCAGACAGTTCAAGACTCCACAGTCGAGGAGACAGGAAAAGAATAAAGAGAACATGTCACAGTTAAATGGAACCGCCATGAGTGGTGGGTGCCACTTCACAATTCCTGCCCAGCGTAACCTCAGCGTTAACTCTGTTGCCAGCACCTATTCTGAGTTTGCGGTAATTCACCTTTTCTTAGACAACACAGATAACAGCAGCACACAGTCAGGAGGAGAGATCTATAAGAGGTAGAAGAGGTTAGCCATAGCAAACTCTAATATGAAGTGCAGTGTTGTCTGTGATTCCCTGGCCATTATGCACACTCTTATAGCTTGAGCATTTATAATATTCTTGAAACAAAGGCTTTCAAAATATCTTTTTAATGTTCACAATAGGATTAGGTTATCAAGATAGGTAGTCAATAAGAAATCAGTGAGGTTCCAACTCAGAGGACTCCCACTTAATCAGATCTTTGATGGGTTCACTGTGCACGTGCAAGTGCAAATGACCTCTTCACTGTTTACATCTGCGCTGTTAGTTTTTAGCTGTGCAATTCAATTATAATTGTCACATTGACTTCTATGGGGCAAGGCTGTAATTGCATCACAAAGCAGCTATAAAACAGGTGGTGTGCAATGATGAAGGGGTCACAGGAAATGCTCAAATGCCATGGGCCCTTTAAACAGCTGGTCAGCAGAAGTCCCAGGTGTCAGACCTCAATGATCTGTTATTGGTGACCCATCAAAGGGGGGGGGGGGGGGGAATTATATGTCATTTTTTTAAAAACTTAGAATATGTATGCATTATTTATATTGCATGGTGAATGACATTTAAATAGAAATTAAAATGAAAAATTGCAGAATTACGGGGTGTCCACCAAGATGATCCATTATAAAATATGACTGGTGGAGCGAAAACAAACAACAGAAAATTATACAGCTACATTGAGAGAAAAATAGATTCAGTAATATCAAAGTCGCAGGCTAAAAATAGACTCCACAACATCAGTGTCATGGTTAGAGCTCTTAGCAGCTACTGTATGTGGTAGTTTTGCTTATGCAGTAGTGATGTTGAATATAAATCACACAGTGAGGTATCTGCAGACCCTCTGAAATGTAAAGGGGGGGAGTATTGGCATATAGGGATTCACAGACCTGCACATTTTACAATGACCACAGATTAAAAAAAAGAAAAAAATTGTTACACAGAATACACAATGTAAATTCACCAAAAAATGTTTTGGCTGATCTCTACATGTTTTTACTCGTATTCTGTGTTTATAGAGGGACTCCACACACATTGACTCTACAACTATATACTCCAGGTCTGTATCTACCACACTACACATACCTGGTGCATGCAATTGGGATTTACTTATTCTTCCAGCTGCTGTTTCCCCTAAGGTGTCATGTAACCTCTCTAACACTTTCTTATGGATACCAACGGTGGTGGAGGGGTGACGGGTAACTTCAGCTTCTCAGCAGGATATTAACAGTGACCTCCAGCTGTAACTATAGGCACTTATCACATAAAGCAGCACCCCTCCTCATCTATGAAGCATGTTATACAGAAACCTCCTCCCCACAGTGCACCTTCCGTTGTATCCCTTGCAATGTACTGTATTTCAGAATGTTGCTTTTAGTTGAGACTTAAAAACCTCAGAACCTGACTGTGTTGCTGTTTTGTAACCTCATGGCTTTTGTTTGCTCTCCATTTACTGTATTAACCATCTGTATTGATGCTATTAACATGGCTGAAGCTGGGTTCACGTATATCACTTGTGTCCGGCCATATTTTTTATTTCTGTGTCAGACACAACTGGTGACATTTTTGTGCACTGGTCAGGCAACCATATCCTGAAATGGCTGGACAATAAATTCTACCAAGCCAATGTTATTCGGTCCAGCCTAATGTGTGATTTCACATATAAACCTATAGAACACAGTGTGATCTGTTCTGACATCAGTTTCCCTCTGTTGTTTCTGTTTCATGCTAGAGGGAAAGAGATCACAGGACATATATGACCCCAGCCTTCATGTGCCATTGTGCATTCATGGTGCTCTGTCTTGTCTTTTTCTGTGCTTCCTTATTCATGTGTCTCTGTATTGCTTCAGTGTTTTGTCCATTTTCTTTGTTTCCTTACAACATTAAGCCCCTAACACTTTGCACTTAACCAACTCTGTTTATTAAAGAGATTCAATAATTAAAAAGCTATTTTTTTTGTCCCTAACATGTAGGAATAGACTTAAGAAAGGCAATTCTTCTCCTACCTTTAGATGTCTTCTCCGTGTCGCCATTTGGTGGAATTTCCTGGGTTTCTTCTGTATGCAAATGAGTTCTCTCACAGCACTGGGGCAGTCCCCAGCACTCAAACAGCACTGGGGGCGCCCCCCAATGCTGCAAGAGACCTCTCCAGCACCGTCTCTATCTTCGCCTGGAACGGCCTCTCCCTGCGTCTTCTTCTGGTGCTGACTTCAAACTTCTAGGCATGTGCAGTCGGCTCTGCTGTCAGGCCGAGCCGACTGCGCGTGCCCAAGGCCATTTTCTTGTGGCCGCTTTCCCCAGCTTACTGTGTAAGTGGCCACTTACACCAGTTTACACCAGGAAAATTGCCGCTGGCATGCGCAGTAGGCTCAGCCCGACGGCAGAGCAGACTGCGCATGCCTAGAAGTTTGAAGTCAGCACCAGAAGAAGACGCAGGGAGAGGCCGTTCCAGGCAAAGATAGAGGTGGTACTGGAGAGTTCTCTCGCAGCATTGGGGGCGCCCCCAGTATTTGCTGTTTGAACCCCAGAGGACCGCCCCCAGTCTGCAAGAGAACTCATTTGCATACAGAAGAAAACCGGGATTTCTACCAAACGGCGGCGCAGAGAACACTTCTAAAGGTAGAAGAACAGGCTTTCTTAAGGCAATTCCTACATGTTAGGGACAAAAAATAGCTTTTTAATTATTGAATCTCTTTAAACCTACCCATTTAAACACATTTTTCTCAAACCTGTATGAGTCTAAACTTTATTTCAACATATGCATCTTTTTCATTTGAATATTCACTTTGAACCCACCTCCATATTGCTTCCAGTAAATATGCCTGATCTACAAGGTGCTTTGTGTTTTTGTGTAACATCTGAATTGCAGACTTGTCTTTTTAGAAGGGTTATTCACTTTAATAAAATGTATCCACTTTAATAAACTTGATGACCTATCATTAAGATAACCCATACATTTTAGATCTGTGGGGGCTAACTGTCTGAACCCCTTCAGATCAGCTGTTTTTATGGGGCTTGTTTATACGCTGGGAGCTGCTATGCTCATTTACCCTCTTTTATGCCAACACATCCCCACTGATCTAAAATGGACAAATCAGATTATGGAGTAGGGAGGAGAAGCCTGCTGGAAATGACATGCGGTTAAGGTGCAGCTCTGCTGTGCTGTCAGTGAGAGAGCTCTTTGGACACTGCTATACCTTTCAAGATGAGACCCTACCACTGCATAGAATGAGGGAATACCTCAATTACCAGCTTCCCCTCTCTACAGAGTTCTGTGTGAGAGCTGGATACAGACTCTATATAAACCAGCAGAATGTCTGCCATGTCCACTGGATGAGGACAGAACTGGCATCTTTTGAAAGCATATAGAACTACCGCATTTTATGGACTATAAGGCGCACTGGACTATAAGCCGCATTGCCCATGAGTGCCTTATAGTCCGTCTCGGTTCATATATAAGGCGCACCGGACTATAAGCCGCAGTCCGGTGCGCATTATATGTTATTGAAAGCGGCGGCAGGCAGACTTTGCCAGCGGCCGCTTAACCCCCCGCGTGCCAGCCGCTTCTATTGGAAGCGCTCGGCAGGCGAGGAGGGGCTCTATCAGCAAAATCATGCTGATAGAGCCCAACCGTAATGTTGTGAAACTTACCGAGCGGTGCAGGGTGGGCGGGCATTCAGGCCTCCTCTTCCTCCAATGTTCCGTCCTCCGCCGCTCGCTGATAATGGCCTGGGCGCATGCCCAGTAGTAGAAGCATTATGATATTGCGCATGCGCCCCGGCCATTATCAGCGAGCGCCGGAGGAGAAGGACGGAACATCGGAGGAAGAGGAGGCCTGAATGCCCGCCCGCCCTGCACCGCTCGGTAAGTTTCACGTTCTGTTTCAGCGTGACAGCAGGGCTGCCGGACACTTCCCATTCATTTCTATGGGAGCCGGCATGCGAGCGCTCCCCATAGAAATGAATGGACTGCTTTTTTCCATTCATTTCTATGGGGAGCGCTCGCATGCTGGCTCCCATAGAAATGAATGGGAAGTGTCTGTCCATTCATTTCAATGGGGAGCGCTCGCATGCCGGCTCCCATAGAAATGAATAGGAAGTGTCCGGCAGCCCTGCTGTAACGCCGGCGTGTACTGCTGTGATACACGCCGGCGTTCCGTAGTGTGAATGCACCCTTACAGTGCCTTTTATGTATGTATGGAAGCGGCACGCAGACTTTGCCGCCGCTTCCATCCATATATAAGGCGCACCGGACTATAAGCCGCACTTACGATTTCTGAGGAAATCGTAGGTTTTTATGTGCGCCTTATAGTCCGGAAAATACGGTATACATTTGCCCTCTAACTCCCTACTTTATTGTTCTGTCTATAGTCACTGTTATACTACAGCAAATATTCAGCAAGCCTCTTGCACAGAGTGCTAGGTAACATTTCTAAAAGGTAGAATGGCATAGAAATGAACAAAAAAAACTAGAGGTGCATGCTAAGATGTGAATAGTATTAAAAAAAAAACAAAAAAAAAACTAATCCTATAATGGAACTCCATGGACCTTATTATAAGTCAATTGGTTGTGTTGGTTGCCTTTGATACTTATGTAACACATCCGTCGAAGTTTGTATTTTGTTTTTCTGCTTATATGATGGAATTCGCATGCAGATTGTCCATGAAATTGTCATCCACTGCTGTACTGCACCTTTCAGCAATGTTGGATATATAAATCCAAAGTACCAAAATGTTTACAAGAAAAAAAAGGGCTATATTCACACCGCCTCTCGATGAAGACTGCCATTCTCTCCTGTATTAATGCATAGATGACTTTATACTTGAGGCATTCATTCTGTATTGGAGGCTATATTCGCATGTCTGCTGGGGTGCTGAACACGAATATCACAGACGCCCACAAAATGCACACATGTGAATACAGCAGCAATAGGATATTTTAGTATCCCTCCAAACCATCATAGCTCCACTCCTAATGGATGTCATGATGCAGATGTGAATAGAGCCCAGTTTGTCCTTGATATTTTATCAAGATTGAACATTTGTATCTTTTCATAGCTAGCTTTGCATGCCCCTCCCCCTTTCTTAATGCTCCTCCCCTTAACATGTCTAGTAATAATTATTCATATTTTGTTCCCTTTTACAGCGAGAACTTTCAAAAGCTACAAGAGCTAACACCAACCCCCGAGTCCTGAACTCTACGATAACCAATATGTAAGATACTGTCCAGAAGTAGGAGAATGGAAGCGGAGGCGGCATGTGTACATTTTACATCGCTGGTCGCTGTGAGTGGCCACAATGTGTATATTGAGATGGTCTCCTTTTAGATGAAGGGTGCTTTCCCAGGACTCTGCTTAGAGGGGGAACCTGCGCCATGCTGAATTTTGCACTGTAAATTCATCTCTAGCTTATTTTAATAAATAGCTTTTATCATTTGGTGATCTCAGAAGAATGACAGACATTACAACTGGTAGTTAGAATTTATGTATTCTGCCATTTACTGTAACTCCTTGTATTCAGTTGTTCTGGCTTCGGCTGTCACAAGGGTTAATATAATATTTGTGTGTGTATATACGGTTCGTAGTTCTGCAGCTATCATGAACACTTTGCACATTTATTTCCTTTTTCACTGTCACTACAGAGATTCCACAAAATAGTTTTATTCTCAAATGAAGTGGCTCGTGGAAATGCTGGTTTTATAGACTTTAACACTACTTTTATACTTTTTTTTTTTTTTTTTTTTTTTTTTTTTGCATTGAAGTCCCCCAGGTTGGTAATACAAGCATATATAGCGTAGTATCCTGGGGTATGTCCGGTTCTATAAGACCTTTCTGAACACTATAATACTCTGATCACTACTGGATAGCTGTACCATTTATTATGTTGATTCATTTATGTGACTGTAACATGTCGATGAGGACCCCACAGTATAGAAGAGCCGCCACTAGAGGCCATTCATTTTAGCAGCGTCCCTTTTTAAATGGTGTTTTTACTTCAGCAGTAACCCCTGCTTTTTACCTTTTACATATTTTACACAAGTACGACCTCTCCTGTTGCGCTGATAACTGAGTTAAATAGGTTAAGAAGCATTACTTACCTTGCTGTTGCCGTTCCAGCTCTGCCCACGTTCCTTGCTGTACTAGCTCCTGATTCCTCTGGACGTACAAGAAATAACATGGAGCCAGTCAGTGGTCACCGCTATGTCCAGTGTTTGGCTTGGCAGCCATCTTCTTAGCGGACCAAGACGTACATGGCAATATACATTATTGAAACAGCAGCAGCAAGATGAGCAACGCGCGCGCTCTCTATCTTTTTTTATTTTATTTTTTATATAATCCATTTTGCCTTTTAAGTGTATGAGACTATGTAATGAGTCTCATGCAACAGGCTATATAGTGGCTCCTTTACATGAATATTCCTTATAATTTGGTAGTACAACTCCAGACACAAAACCTAGTGATGTGTGTGACCTGTCACAAGGAGGCAGCTCTGTGTCATACACTGCCCCCTCAAGGCCTGTACTAGGCATTACACCTTGTGTGCTTTTTCCTGGAGCTGGCCTTGGTTTTATAGTGTGTATTGTAGATGGCCACAGATTAGACATTCTGACTTATTAAAAAGAGATTTCCTACAAAGTTACAGCCTTGTAGTGATACTTTGATATCTCATTCACAATATATATACTTCAGGGCTTTAAGACCTATTCCACAGCATCATTTGAGAACAAAAAACTATCTTGTGGTAATGTGCCTGATGTATTGCTTTGGACATTTTGTACAGTTCTTGTATAGTAAATTAAATCTACCTTGTTAAAGCCATTTCTGCTTCATAAGAGTTTATTTGCACACACATCTTCTACATATACTACAAAGAAGTCCAGTTCCTCTCATGTAATAGCTGCTGCTCCACTGATTCTGGCACCGGCCCTGAGCAGTTAATGCTGTTGGTTTTGGTGCCTGATATGCTATGTAGTCTCTGCACTGTCAGGAGGGCGGTGTCAGGCCGGAGCGGACAAGGGGTGTGATTCTGACAATGTACACCTCTGATTGGAGCTCTGAATCACACCCCCTGTCTGTCACCGCCCTTCTGACATTACAAAGCTTAGGCCCAGTTAACATCTGCATTCGGTAATCCGTTCGGGGAGTTCTTTTGGGGACGTCCTGAACGGAATATTGAATGCATTAAAAACCGGTTTGCTAAGAAACCATACGGATCCCACAGACTATAATAGGGTCTGTGTATTTTCTGTGTGGTGTGTTCACAATTCATGTGGAGCAAAAAGTGCTGCTCACCTAACACACATGTGAACTAGGCTTTAAATTGCTTATCGGGTACCAAAACTAGCTGTGTGTGTTCAGGAATGGTGGGGGCTCGAGAAAATTCCAACTACACTGGTATTAGTGGAGCAGCGACTATTAACAGATGTCAAAAACTTAAGAGGACCTTGTATTTTCTATAAAATAACAATTCTGGACCATCTTATTTTTGGAACTGTAGTGCCATCCCTCCTGTTATTAAAACTAGAAATGTATGAATAAAATATCTGACACCCCCCTCTATGAAAGAATTGGGCCCTTAGAAAGTGTCTGGGCATCGTGAGTGCTGATAGGACAGTGTCTATGTGGAGACAAACCCCAAGCTGGTCTTACCCATTTGTCAACATATTCATAATTTTCTAGGAGGAATTATACACCATGACTTTCTAAGGAAAGAAATGTGTTTAGTATAACAGTGTATAAACCAACAGACATACAAATATGTCATAGTGGATCCTTAGGGGTTGTCTGCTCTTTTAAAGACCTCCCTTTTTAAAGGAATAGACACTGATGTCACAGTATATGGCTAATAATAGAAACTGATCTTACTTTACAGGGCTATTAATAAACACTTTGATGTCACAGTAGAGGACTGATAATATTAACCCTGTAAAGTAAGATCAGTTTCTAATAGACAATGTGATGTCGCAGTAGAGGGCTATTAACCCCTTCCCGCCGATGGCATTTTTTGATTTTCGTTTTTGCCTCCCCTCCTTCAAAACCCCATAACTTTATTTCTCCGCTCCCAGAGCCATATGAGGTCTTAATTTTTGCGGGACAAATTTTTCTTCATGATGCTACCATTAATTATTCTATATAATTTACTGGGAAGCAGGGAAAAAATTCAGAATGGGGTGGATTTGAAGAAAAAATGCATTTCTGCGACTTTCTTACAGGCTTTGGTTTTACGGCGTTCACTGTGCAGCCAAAATGACATGTCCCTTATATTCTGTGTTTCGGTACGGTTCCAGGGATACCAAATTTATATGGTTTTATTTACATTTTGACCCCTAAAAAAAAAAAAAAAATTTTTCTAAAAGTCGCCATATTCCGACGGCCGTAACTTTTTTATACGTAAGTGTACGGGGATGCATAGGGCGGCTATTTTTGCGGGGCCGGGTGTACTTTTTAGTTCTACCGTTTTCGGGAAATGTTATTGCTTTGATCACTTTTTATTTAAATTTTTATCAGAATCAAAACAGTGAAAAAACGGCGGTTTGGCACTTTCGACTATTTTTCCCGCCACGGTGTTTACCGAACAGGTAAAATATTTTTATAGATTTGTAGAGCGGACGATTTCGGACGCGGGGATACCTAACATGTATATGTTTCACAGTTTTTAACTACTTTTATATGTGTTCTAGGGAAAGGGGTGATTTGAACTTTTAATTCTTTTTATATTTTTAACTTTTTTTTTAATTTTTTTTTTTTGCATTTATTAGACCCCCTAGGGGTGTTGAACCCCAGGGGGTCTGATCACTAATGCAATGCATTGCAATGCTAATGCATTGCAAAAAAGCATCCTTTCTTTTGCAGGCTGCACAGACCAGCCTGCAAAAGAAAGGATTTGCAGACAAGCCTGGGAGCCTGTACAAGGCTCCCGGCTGTCATGACAACGGGACGTCAGCCCTGGAGCATGCTCCAGGAGCCGGCGATCCCGGCCAAAATGGCGGCGCATGCGCCACCGGGAAAATGGCGCCTCCGGCGCCTTTGATCGCGGCGCCGGAGGGGTTAATGCCTCCGATCGGTCCGGGGACCGATCGGAGGCATTAGAGCCAGTTGTCTACTGCTTAAAGCAGTAGACACCCGGCGGCTATGGTGGCCGCCCGGCTCCCGGGCGGTCGCCATAGTTACAGACACGACATGCGCCGTACTATTACGGCGCATGTCGGGAAGGAGTTAATAGATACTGTGATTTTAAGGGATACTTCCATCGTTTATTGGTAGGATATACCATCACTGTGAATGGTGGAGGCATAAGCTATGGGACCACCATCGATTTTGAGAGTTTAGCACTGCCACCCATTCAGTCTTTCAGGTCCCAGACACCTGCTGTACGGGGCAGCTACAGTACACGGTAATGTAGTGAATGAATCTGGCTGCAGTTCCATGCACAGCAGGGAACCTGGGAACTCTGTTATGCAAAGAAAGACTGTAAAAATGTTGCAGCACTTCATTCTCAGAATGAGACTGCCCATTCTATAATGAGCACAAAATTGCACATAATGACATTACAGCACAGAAAAAAATCCCTATGGACGGCTCTGGAGTCATTAAGCCAATTCACAACTTAAACTGCATTCATAGTGTGTGTGTGTGTGTGTGTGTGTGTGTGTGTGTGTGTGTGTGTGTGTGTGTGTTGGATTTACCAGCCTGAACATACTGTTCTGTACAGAAACAACTATGGACAGAATATCACCGGGAGGCTCAAGTTATCTACGATGCAAGGAGTCCAGGAATGATGATCAGGTGGGTAGATCCAGCGCACACAGACAGGGTCTCATAGGTGAAACTTTGAACGTGGGGATAGACTTATTTTTCCAAGTCTGACTGACTCCTCCTTCATACTTCTTCATAAATGGCTGACAGCCATGGTCAGACAGAGGCAAGAAAGGTCGAATTCAGTAAAAAGCCATTGACTGATTTCCAGGGAGGGTAAATATACAACAAACTATGATATTTAATAATTGTATTATTTATTTTGAAGCCGCAGCTTGTAACTTTTTGCCAACTCTAATAAGACTAGTTGTGACTCCAGCCCTGGTCACTACGCATGTTTATTGCACCTAGTGATGTAAATATAGAAATAGTGCAGTGAGAAAGAAGATGATTATGGGAAAAATGTGAACTTTCATAACTAAACTGTAATGCTGCCAGATTCAATGTTCCATGCCTCCTTCATCCATACTCACTAAGTGCTCTTAACCCTGCGTGGAGAAGGGCCCATGATTGGCCTCATACTGTCTTCCTCTCTCATCTTTTCCCTTAATAATCCTTTGAAATTCCCCACGCATCTGTCATATTGGTTACTTCCAATCATATTCCAGGTCAGGTTCACCTAAAATGTATCCAGTCAACGGTATACCCATACAAACTGGAAAATGATCTAGAAGTGCATTGATTTCGATGTGTGACACTTATCTTTGATGTGTTGTACCAGGTTATTATAATGATATACTACATAAACCAAAAGTAGTGGAGAAATGCACATGGAGGTGTTAGTGTAGCGTCTTCAGTAGATTGCGCTATCCCTCCTTGCTTGTTCTCCTGCTTGTATTATTAAGCTAGTAAAGTTACTTAGTGGTGGGGACAGCCTCATACTGATTGAAAGCTACAAGCCTAGATTATATATACATCCTTCTGTCACTTACTCATGGAGGACAAGGTAGGAAGATGCATTCTTGGCTTTGGCTCAAAGTAAGACCCACAGTAATAGGATAAGTATTAATCCTCATTAATTGATCAAACCTTGCATTAAAAGATGATTAAAAAATTATTTTGCTGTATATTAAAATTCTGAAATGTGACAACATCTAACATATCAGCTAGTAATAGTTACATGTACTGGGTCAATGGCATTTAGCTCAGGGCCGCTTTAACCATAGGGCCAGCAGTGCATCCGCACTGGGAGCTATAGTTGCTTCAGATTGTGTGGGGACAGTCCTGATTTTTGGGTGCTGTCCTGGGCAGCAGGGAGCAATTTCAACTCTGTGGTTAGAGATTGAATACAATAGTAGAGCTCATAACTATCTGCTCCATTATTCTGTGCCACTCACAATAGCCAATTATTTGTGCATCGGATAACCCATGGCTTGATTAAAAACGTCACACTACAGTGGACATCACTAGGACTACATGCACATCATCATAGTGGTTTTGCGGTCTGTAAATCCTGATCAGCAATCTTCACATATACATGTCCGCTTTGCATCTGTATCGGTCATCCACAATCATGTATCTTGTATGATTCCCTACAATTGTCAGTGCTGCAGATGTGGACCCTTTCTATGGCCTCGACACAATTTTTGCAGATGTGTGTATGGACCCACAGTAACCTGCAATTGCGCATAAAAATACGTTCATGTAGAGAGGGACCTAACAAAGTATGATTGTGGCTGATATTGCTATTTATACACCCTAATGGGCATGGCATATCTACACTCCTTCTTTACACTGAACATTATAAGTTTGCTGTGATCTACTAGTCATTATTATCTGCATCTGTGGGGCAAAGTATTCGTCAGACACCCACCTACTGTAATGACTATTTTAGTGACAAGTTTGATTTGTGAAATTTTAACATACATTAATAAAGTTGTTTTTGATTTAGTCTTTTCAGACAAGATTTGATAAAGCCAAGAATGTCTTCAAAAGTTATACTTCTACCTCTAAATCAACTCCTGGTTTAAAGGGGCTCTATCAGCAAAATCATGCTGATAGAGCCCCACATATGCGTGAATAGCCTTTAAAAAGGCTATTCAGGCACCGCTAAAGTTATATTAAACTACCCCACAGTTTTAAAATAAAACCCTAAAACAGAATATGATCAACTTACCCATCGTGCACGGTGGGCGGGCATTCAGGGTCCGCCATCTTCTTCAGCCACGCCTCCTCTTCCAGTGATGTCCTCGGGTCCCGTCTAACTCGCGAACTGACATTGATAAAAAAATGGCGTGGGCGCATGCACAGTAGCCGTAGTAGAAGCAGCATGCTACTGTGCATGCATCCGCGCCATTTTTTAACAGTGTCAGCTAATTAGACGGGCCCCGAGGACATCACTGGAAGAGGAGGCGTGGCTGAAGAAGACTGCGGACCCTGAATGCCCGCCCACCGTGCACGATGGGTAAGTTGATCATATTCTGTTTTAGGGTTTTATTTTAAAACTGGTGGTAGTTTAATATAACTTTAGCGGTGCCTGAATAGCCTTTTTAAAGGCTATTCACGCATATTTGGGGCTCTATCAGCATAATTTTGCTGATAGAGCCCCTTTAAAGAAAAAAAAATGCAGCAAAAACCACAATGTGTGGGCTCATCCTTGGTCTGCTTAATAATCTCTTTTGCTTACGTCATGCTTTACGCATATGTTTGGCTGAGGTAATATAACATGGCCCCAACTTCTGACTCCTGGGCATTTAATGGAGGGAGGGAGTGTGTGTGTGTGTGTAATATATATATATATATATATATATACATATATATATACATATACACACACACACCATATACTCGAGTAGAAGCCGACTTTTTCAGCACATTTTTCATGCTGATAAAGCTCTCTTCGGCTTACACACGAGTCAGGGTCCATGAAGCACAGAAAACTGGAAGGAGGAGGTCCTTTAGTGCTGCTGCTGCTCTGTGATTGGCTTGTCATGAAGTCACGTGACTGTGATGTCATCAAAGGTCCTGTAGCCACTGGTATGTAACATCTGCAGATAAGGTTGAGTCCTAGTAGCTCCGCCCACACCAGAGTCCGATCACATGGTCATGACGTCATCAGAGGTCCTTTAGTACACTAGGATTTAGCATCTACCCTGCAGATGAGTGGCCAGGGTTCATTGTGTCTTATGGAAGATGTCTGTTGTATGGAGGAGAGGAAGCTACAGTAACGTGACACACACAGGGACCTTCCTTTAGTTACTCTGCCTAGTAATGTCAGGCATTTAGGGTTATTCATTTAGTTTCAGTAACTCCATATGCCTCACATTAATAACAGTTAACCCCATCATGTCCCTCATATTAACCCCTGTGTGCCACCCTAAAACCACCCCCCCACCCCCCGGCTTATACTCGAGTCAATAAGTTTTCCCAGTTTTTTGTGGCAAAATTAGGGGTCTCGGCTTATATTTGGGTTGGTTCATACTCGAGTATATATGGTATATATATATATATATATACATATACATATATATAAATTTTTTATATCAGGGTAGAATTCTTTGAGCTGTCTTATTTCACATTGTACTTGCTGTGGATTTTCTGTGCAGTACATCACAAGCGGATGGGGGGGGATTTAAAACATCCATTTACATGTGTGGATTGTATGGCTCTGCTACATCATGCCCTTTACCATTGGCACAGCATAAAACACACAAAATCTGCACATTAAACAAGAGGGTTGTGTCTCAAGTGTGATTTATTGATCCTCTAATACAATGACAAATTATCAGCATCCATAAAGCAAACTGGCCTTGCTTGTATAAAAATAATGGAATATAAATTAGCAGTGCAATGAAGATAAACATGGAACATTTTGAAGGAAACAACTCACATGTGAACAGCAACATAAGACATGGAATGTGTACAGCTACAAGACAATATGAAGGATCAGGCATGTGCTTAAAGGCCACGCAGTCCAAGCATTTTCTGTGCTCAAACAAAAAAATAGTGATTTTACACAACAGAAGAGAAGGATGTACAATTTTCTGCTGGGATCCCAGTGAGACAAATGATTGTTTTTGACTTCTTACATAATACAGTATTTCTGCAAGTGAATGGTCTGAACTTAGCAGATATTAAAGGCACTTTACTAAAGGTGTATTTATTTACACATATTCATCACAAAACCAAAACCGTCCTAGTAAAATATCTTAATAGTCAATTCAAATGATCAGCCCAATAACAATATTAACAAGGCTTTACCAACTCACTTCCTACATGTACTTGGACCATTTTTCTGATACCGAACAGTATATCTTGCATAGCCACACAGTTGTAGAATCCAATATTTCCATTGACCCTGTGCATTTAAAAAAACAACAACTATGCAAACTGATCAGACAATAAAAATGAGGATATCTCCAGCTCCCATGCAGATCTGTGTCCCCCCCATGGCTACCGATTACTGACTACAATCACTGTGTAAAAGAAAAACTGTAGCCCAAAGCAACAAATCCCAGCGCAACTTTAACTGTACCGGGCCGGGATGGTATAAGATATTGAGTTGTAGTGTGATTGGTTGTTATTGGCAGACTGGTTTTCTCCCCGCTAACTGCAGACTGCTCCCTCATCTTTATAACCTACAGAGGGACCTGGCGTAAATTTGCTAAGTTTGTTCAAAAGTCTAGTCTGCTGTAAAACCATGACTATTGTATCACATGGGGATTTTTTTTTTAATGAGAAGCATTTTAGCATATTTTTCATGGCAAAAATGCCTCCCAATTATTTTACAGTTTAAACACTGCAAACTGCACTAAAACCATGGGCCAATAAGCAGGCCGACCCACAACAGAAACACCGGCACAAAGGCCAAGGCTCTGGGTTCTGTTGCAGGCACCAAAGCAAAATACACAGACTATGTACTTTTTACCATGTGAACATACCCTTAAAGGACCTTTCACCACCTCCACCATCTTTAGTCTTTTGCTTCATTTAGTGGGCAGAGTTAGGATTCTCTCCTTAACCCCACCATACCCAAGCAATTGGTGCCTGAAATGCTACTTGGTTTCTACTGTCAAGTGGTCGATATCCGGCAGAAGCAGGCAAGAGGTGTGATTCAGAACTCCAGTGTCAAAAGGAGGTGAACGCTGTCAGAATCTAGTCCCCTTGTCTGCTCTGATCAAAGACCACCCACTTGCCAGTAGAAACCTATTCTCTGTCTGTCTGTCTATCTATCTATCTATCTATCTATCTATCTATCTATCTATCTATGTTAAAGCCCTCTTTAGTTTGGAATTCAATATTATGGTCCACATTTGAAATGAAATTTGACCAATTTTCTATTATGTGCAAATAGATGGCACCCAAAGTTGTGAAGCAATTCTAAGGCAGCCTCAATAGATTATCTCTAGTATTAGAATGCAAGTAGTACTGTAGATCAAAGGGAATTTTAGTCACAATGTACATAATGAAAAGCCTCAATGAACATAAATTAATGTAGTATTTGGTCAATGAAACCTGGAATGTAATGGAAAGATCCTTACTTGTTGGTTCTGCAGCGTTATTACCTCTGAGCCGTATAGTGTTTAGAGATCAACCAGTATGGACTCACTTCTGCAAACGAAAACCACTTAAAAATATTGCATAAATGTTATTTCTAGCCATGAGTCATATTCCAGGCCTGTTATTACTGACACTCTAATGAATAACCTAGATGTTACCGCCGCATGAACTGCCCTAATGTGCTCAAAATTGCTGCTATTACATTATATCAGATGAGGGCGCAGAATCATTTTAGAGGGAACAATTGTGAGAAGATTAAAAAGTACAATTTAAAATATAAAGGTGTTTGTTAGGTCACATAAAACTTTGTGCAAGCAGAAAGTTGTAAAATGGGGTTGTATATATAGTGCATTGCAACAATATTAAGACTTGTGTATTTGTAAACCATCACACCATAGTAGATGTTCACCTCCATGATTGCAAGAAAACTATTCCACCTCCACCTTATGCAATTATTTGGTCATTGACTTCCATTGTACTGTATTTAATCTCTGAAAACAGAATGAATGAAGCTGGAACGACATCATCAGGTTTAGACACATGCTGCTGGTTTAGGGGACCCAAACTTCACAACAGGTTCCCTTGCATTATTGTATGATGAAAACTTATGTAACTTAATATACTTTGGGCTTCATTTCCTCAACATTTTCAAGATCATCGTTTGCTGTCAGTGAACAGAAACATTCAAATAAAATCTCAGCATAGACAGTCAGGAGAGATAACCAATAGAGAGTACTAAGCAGTCCTTAGTCAGACTCACTGGGCAGGTTGGGTTTAATAAGTCCGTACTCTACAGCTTTGCTTAAACACTCTTGTGCAGCCCGAGCCACAGGACGTTTCTTTTCCTCCTCCCCTTTACTTGCGAGAACAGTCAGGATTTCAAACATTTCACTTTCCATCAACTTCTCTGCCAACTCCTTGTCCGCAGTCATCATGTTCAAGACCACGACAGCTCCACGATGCTGAAGTTCTATGTTCTCACTTAGGAGCAGGGCCTGAAGAATCTCCAACCAGTGGGAAGTCTGCAGTGAGAAAATTTGAGTATGTTCATCGATCGCATGTAGGTTGTAATAGATGTAGGGACAAACAAATAGTAGTGGTAAAGCGTGGTTGACTGTGCAGGTATACCCTTGTCCATAGATATGACATATATAACAAACATATTTATCAATGCATAGCATAGAATAACTTCCAGAGATACACAGAAGCAGAAATACATCTAATGATGAGATGGCGCAGTGGTCAAGTCTTACATTTGCTGACTATAGAGATTCAATTTCAGCTCAACTCTTCGACATAATTACTCTGCCGGCTTAGCTAAAGCTTTTAATGCCAATTCTATAGTGGATTATGAATGTTACATCACTCCGAGACAAATCGATGAACAGCACAGACACTAATGCAATAACAAGGCCATCTAATGCGGCAAATCTATTTCATTGATATAGTCAGTGAGGGTTGGGGGTTGGAGGAAAGGATGGGTTGAAGGAGACGTGTAGTATTTTTCTATTCTGTACAGCTTATACATACTCGTCTAAATACTGCTGATATGTAAAGTTCACCATCTGCTCTACTCCCTCCATTCAGACATTGTAAGTGCATAAGATAATAAGGTATATATTAAACGGTAATGTGAATTAAACTGTGGTAAAGAAGTAGCGAGGCCATAGATTACAGAGCTACATCCCTGATGCCAACACTGTAGTGTGCTTGTTGCCACCATGATGACTGATATTATACAGCACCATAATACCTGTGTAGAAGGAGATCTGCAATATGAATAGACTTTTTATCTTCCCTTTTATGTATATACTGGAAAAAACGCTCGACAAAATGACCCCAATGGAAGGGGGAAACAGGTCTTGTATAGTGGGATACATTGCCCATAAGATCCAATTGTAAATAAATAATTAAAGGGAGTCTATCATTTGCAAAAACATGATTTCAACTAAAGGCACGTTGGAATAGCCTTTAAATAAACCAATTTTGAAGAAACGGCGAGGAGAATAAAGGATGTAAAGGTAGGAGTAGAATAGGCTTTTTAAAGGCTATGCCAACATGCCTTTAGTTGAAAATGTTTTTTTCAAATGATAAACTCCCTTTAATAACCAGCAATCCCTTGTATGGAGCAACATTATTGGATAACACAGGATGCATACCTTCCCATCGTAGGCCAAATGGACAGTTCTTACTGGTAGGAACATCAATGTGCCCATTTAAACAGAGTCTGTCACCAGAACCAAGCAAATTTTTCCCCTTGTGAACCGATTCCTCCGCTGCAGAGCAGTTTCAGTTTTTGTCAATATGGAAATGAGCTTTATCAGTACTGAGTTTGTTATCATTGATTCAGAGACCCAACACCCTCATCGCACCAAAGGGTTCAATTTCATATTGACAAAAACAGCAATATCTCAGCAATGGAGGCATCAATTCACAAGTGGATATTATTCTGGTAACAGACTCCCTTTAATACACAACATATTTTTTTTTTAAAAAAAAAGGATGGAGGAAAGTCTGATGATTAAAAAAAACTTCAGTTTCTGTACACCTTTATTAATGAAGCAGATCCTCATTGTAACCAGTTAAAAGAGTTCCACATTATCTGAAGAGTGACCGCTGCTATTCAATGTGTCTGTTTTATAAAATGAGATTGCATTTGCATAATAAGAAAGTAGACGGACATCCTGATGTTGAAATATGTGAAAGTGCAGTGGCCATGGAGGTATAAACAGCTGGGTCTAAATAACCTCTGGGATGATCTTTACCCTATGATATCCATCCACATTAACATTTCCATTTCACAACATTTCTCCAATCACTTACCACTCCTGGAATCCTCTTGCAAATATTTGACTCCAAAGAAGTCAGCATGGCAAGAGTCCCAGCACCGGCGCGGCGTAAACGCTCATCATCTTCACCACTATACAGAACTATCAGCTTCAATCGGTCTGATCCCTCTACCATGAACAAGTCTTGCACCTATGGAAAGGTCAGCTATTTAGTGTTGTACCAGATTACTATAAGAGTGCAACAACGGAAATGTTTAGGAAGTTACTGAATGGTTCATGTAAGTGTAAATCAATAGTTAAAAGATGAACTTTCAGGTTAAAGAGAACCTGCCACCAAGTACACAATAACAGATCTCATTCAATTGCCACTGTTCAAAAGATATAGCTACCGGTAAGTTATATGTAAAGGAGGTTTTGTTCTCTGAGAAAAACAAAAGGTTCCCGCCCACCAAGAGAATAAGAGATCATTTCCAACCTCGGAAGCACATCTCAAAAACGAAGCCAATATAACAAGTAAAAAGTCCCAGAAAATCCCTTTAGAATGAGGCCCCAAGTTGTGGAAAGGCAGCATTTTTGTTGCAGATTTTGCTGCATTTTTTGAGCCAAAGCCATGAGTAGATTGAATAGAAGGAGAAACTATAAGAGCTTCCTAGATATTTCCCATTCCTTCTGTAGCCATTCTTCACTTTGGCTGACAAAACAAAAAACGCAAAAAAATCTATACCAAAAATAAGCTGTTTCTGCAACGTAGGGCCAGGAGTGGATTTAACAGAAGGGAAACATCTATGAGCTTCCTTTATATTTTCCATTCCTATTCAAGCCACTCCTGATTTTGGCTCGAAAAAACACAGCAAAATCTGCAACAAAAAAACACTACTTTTCCGCAATGTGGGTCCTTAACCTTAAGCTGAACTTTGGTGGTATGTTCTGGAATTCACAGAGCCGTACACTGCAGCAGTAGCATCCATTCACTTGAATAGGAGCAGAGCTGCTTCTGGTTGTATACAGTGCACACAGCGTCTGGTCAGCTGATCCGTGCATGGTCTGGATGTTAGATCACACCCATCAGATGCTGCGGAAGCCATACTACCCAAGGCACATATGGTCTTGGAGAACCCTTTTAATCCATTAACAAAAAAAAAAAAAAATGGACAAATATGAATGAAAAACAGACTGCTCAGTACACAACATGGCATAAAGACAAATACAATATGGAAAAAAAACAGAACAAATTGTAATAAAAAAATATGTATCGCGCATCCATGTTTGATCTGTATGCAAGTGTGAATCAGCCCTTAGAAGGACTGAAAACTTCTGTAACTCACAATAATGTAATTGACATACATGGAATTGTTCCTCTGAATGAAACAGATAAAACTTACATTACTTTTAGCTAATGCAGATAGACTTACCTCTTTGCTCATGGCCATGTTGCACATACATTCAGTAGCAGCTACACGAATCATTTCATGCTCCTCGAACATATACCCCTCAATCATGGGCAGCGCCTTCTCCTTTATGATCTTACTCCTGTAGGACAAGCCATTAATCATCTGTCTATAAGGTGCTATTGCTCACACACTGTTATTATCACTCTATGACCAGAGAATATTCTGACACGTCACCCACCTCAGCCTTTCACTGAGCCCTGCAAGATTTGTTAGTGCCATCAAGGACTCAAAATTCTGCAAGCCAGTGCAATTCAGATGAAGCAGACTGACCAAGGGTCGAACCACCTCATAAATCTAGATGGAAAAAAAAAAATGCGGACAGTTAGGGATGAATAATGCCAACACTATCACTGCTTCCCTATGTAATGTGGACTTACTATGTAGTGCACATGCTGCTTTAGATTTAGTGTCTATTCTTATTATTTCATCTCTATTACTATGTATGTATAAAAAAGAAAATCCCAATGTCTCCATTATGCACACAACACATTCGGCAGAACAAATGTTTAATATATCCCTATCTCTTCTACAATGAGAATTAACAATCTTACTGCAAGAAAAGCTGTTTTTAAATCATTAGATGGCATAATAATAGTTAAGGTTCTAGTGTACCAGAACGACATCACACAGCAGAACAAGGTTCAGATCTGGTCTGGACGATCTCTTTCCTGAATGACCTGCAGGCCAATATCAGACTTTGTTCTTCATAGTCCTCTGCATGAGTACAATTCCGTCTGATCCTTTTAAACTGACTGAATGGCACATTTTGGTGGCAGCTGCGGAAGTCTAAGAAGCCATTACAGTCCACCTTCTTGAAATGAGTCTTGGTGCATATAATTTCAGTGGTTAAAAACCATACATCATGGAAAACATTACAATTCTTGCTATCACATCAGGAGATGATAACTGACGCGTTTCGAGGACTTATGATCCTCTTAGTCGTAGCCTGATATGGTGTAACACATACTCCTACTATAAAGGCCTCAGCTTCTCTGACAAATTCAGAACACCTGAGGTCAAACACTAGCAGATAGCCTGAGTAATCCAAAATCATATGGTAGTAAAAGCACTACAGATTAAAAACAAATTTATACCTGTTTGGATAAGTCCAAAAATTTAACAATATTATGTATAGAATACATCTATTACCTAAATCAGACGGATTACAATAAACCTTTCGTGCAAGAAGACATGGAGCAATTAACTATTTCATTGACATACCGGACATAAGTCCATATATATAGAAACTTGGATATAATACTGACATCAAACTCTACCTTGATAATCCTACTTATAATTGACAATACCTATGGAGAAAATCCTTAGAATCCGTGGATGTATCTTGTGCCGACATACCTAGGAATCCAATAATACAAAATGAGAGGAGCGAATAAGCCAGGAGACTTCTTGCCCTCAACAAAAATGGATTCCCCGCTAACACGGAGCCCACGCGCATGCGTAAAGAATCATATGCGCATGCGTGGAAGACTCTCATTCAAAATACCATCGGCCCTCAACATAGATGACTCCTGCATGCTCGGGAACCATCATACGCATGCGAACAAATACAGGGTCAGGTATGTAATGACACATTGTATTGGATTACATTGTTAGCAGATGTAACTAGTATGTCCGTTGTCAAGATAATATAAATCTATGTAAGAACACCCAATACTGCGCAAACCACTAAGGATATGTGTGTTATAATCGAATAAGCAAATGTCTACACAGGGAAGTAATAATTAGGGAAAAACAGTGAATATCACACAAGATGTATTGCAAAATAGGGGGCCATATAGTATAAAACCAATTGTACATGGTTGCACAAACCCAGGGAAAGACGCACTTAGCTTCAAACAGTTTACCAAGTAAACTTAATAAATATATGCCAGATCATTTCTCTGGTTCAAGCCCCCCGGCGTTCTGGTACCCAATTTAAAAATCCAAAAGGCTTCCCTAACCCTTAATTTATGGTCCCAATCTCCCCCCCTAATGGGTTTAGGCACCTTTTCAATAATTTTAAACACAAATGACGAACAATCACGTTGGTGTTCCCATATAAAATGTTTCGACACTCCCGTTGACTTAACTGACTTGGGGTTATTGATGCTCTGAATGTGCTCCGAAATTCGCTGTTTCACTGGTCTGCTTGTACTCCCCACATAGTGCAATTGACATTGGGTACAGGTAATCATATACACCGACGATTCTGTATTACAATTAACAAAATCTTTGATATTATATTTATGTAGACCCGCGGCATCTGTAAAAGTGCTGCTTCTGTCCACGAACTTACACATACGGCATCTACTGTTTCCACATGCAAAAAATCCTTTGAGATGTAACCATGTTTCGGATCCCGGGGAGGTGTTGCTTACATATAGACTAGGGGACAATTGATTTCCCAGGGTTTTACCCCTTCTGGCCACAAAATTACAGCCATCTGACAAAATGTCATATAATTCGTCATCTTGAAAAAGTATGGGCAAATTCCTTTTGATTATTCTAACAACATTATCATAATCACTGCTATATCTGGTTGAGAAATACAGTAATGATCCCTTGTCCTGAATTTTTTTGGACATATGATCGTCAGATAGCATGACTGCCCTATCTGATTTCTCAGCTATCTGTTTAGCCCTCCGTAATGACCAATCCGGGTACCCCCGCTGTTTTAGTCGCTCCCAGGTCTCCTGTGCATGCATCTCAAATACATTCTTATCTGTGCAAGACCTCCGTACCCTCTTGAACTCACCCACAGGCAAAGATTTTAACGTATGCCGAGGATGTGCACTATGTGCATGGAGAATTGTGTTTCCCGCAAGTTCTTTGCGGTACATACTCGCAGACACTTTACCACTAACCCCATCACCCTTGAGCGTGACATCAAGGAAATTTATACTACATTCCTCCACCTGATAAGTGAATCTCAAATTGAAAGGATTGTCATTGATGTAGTCGACAAACTGTGGAATCAAAGCTATATTTTTCGACCAAACAATGAGGGTATCATCTATATACCTTCCGTAGAAGGCAATTGCCTCTTTAAACGGATTACGATCACTGAACAGATATTTTTCCTCCCACCACGCCATCACTATGTTTGCGAGAGAAGGTGAAAATTTTGCACCCATTGGGGCGCCACATATTTGAATGTAATATTTACGATCAAACATAAAGTAATTATGGGTTAGGAGGTATCTTATAACAGTGATTACGTACTCACAATGTTCGTCCGACAATTTTGTATATTTTGCTAGATGGTATTCCACAGCCCGTATAGCCACATCATGTGGGATAGCGGAATATAAAGAAACCACGTCACACGAGAGCCAGGTGTACTCCCCCCTCCACTGAAAACCCTCAAAGATTCTTAGAACCTCCTTAGTGTCCCTCAGATGACCAGGGACTCTAGTGGCCAAGGGTTGCAAAATTTTATCGACCCATTGGCAAACTTTTTCATTAAGGGAATTTATTCCAGATATAATGGGCCTCAGTGGAGGGGGGAGTACACCTTTGTGAACTTTTGGGAGACCGTGAAACAATGGCACCACAGGTGAGTCATTCTTCAAATGCTTCAAATCTTTTTCCACAAAAAAGCCACAACAAACACCATCCAACAACAACTTATCCAGCTGCTTTGAAAATACTTCTGTGGGATCGTGTTTGAGCACCCTATATGTTGAACCATCACTCAATATATTGTGCACTGCATTTTCATAATCCCTGGTATCCAGGACGACCACCACTCCACCTTTATCCGCCATCTTAATAATCAAGTCAGAGTTTTCCTCCAACTTTTTGAGACTAGCTCTTTCTGTCTCCGTCAAATTTTTTCTTGTAGATGTCATAGAAACTTGACTGTGGAGTCTAATCAATTCCTTTTCCACAGCATTTTGAAATTGTTCAATTGGTGTCGTCCTGGAGACCAGTGGATAGAACATGGGGTTACTGACATCAACCCTAGTATCAATCTCAATCTGACATTCACTCTTATCTCCCGATAACAAATGCAAATCCAGAACACAACATTGCTCCCTGAATGAAAACTCACTAAAGTGGTTTCTATCTTTTGACACACATTCTATGGGTTGTTCATCAGTTTTAAAAAAATGCTTCTTTACTGTTATATTACGAATAAATTTGTTTAAATCCAGCAGAGTGTCAAACAGATCAAAGTGTTGCCATGGAACATAACTAAGGCCCTTTGATAATAAAGAAATGTCACTTTGAGTGAGCTCAAACGATGATAAGTTAAGTACACTTCTGTGATTTTTATTGGTGGAATATTTTTCATCGGAAAAAGTCCCCTGTATTATATCCTGTTGTTCCTGCGGGTCGGGTAACGCATGCGTCTTTCTGTTGTGTTTGCGTCCAGCCCGATGTCGTCGTCGGCCCTATTTTTTGAAAAATTTCTCCTTTGTGAGTGTTGCGGGTGTGAATCCCTTATGTCCTTTGGTTTTATCTTTGTTGTTCTTCCCCGCACCTCCAAAAAACTGCCAGTACTGGTATTTGGTTCATTCTCAGACATATCCGTATCACCATCTGTTGAGCTGAAAGATACTCTTTTATCCATGCTCCTATCGAAGCGTTGTCGCTTTCGTTGTAAAAAACTTCTTTTGTTTTTCAGAATAGATCTTGGAGTAGACATATAATCCTGATTCCAATTATACACTTGATTTTGTGCATAGTCTTGCTTGTCACGCTGAAACTTTATAGTAGGAGTATGTGTTACACCATATCAGGCTACGACTAAGAGGATCATAAGTCCTCGAAACGCGTCAGTTATCATCTCCTGATGTGATAGCAAGAATTGTAATGTTTTCCATGATGTATGGTTTTTAACCACTGAAATTAAAGGCTAAGTTTTAAGAAAAAAACCAACGCGTTTGGTGCTGGATTCCGCATGCACTAGTTCAACCACTCGTACCGTTGGAGTTTTTGGATCCGGGCATCCGCGATTGTTTGAGGACACCACACCTCATTTAAGTCTATGGACATCTCTTTCATCTGAACAGAGTGAGTGGGCTGTGTTTTTTCCTTTTCCCCGTACCCCCTTTTTGTGTTGCATTGGTGCATATAATCCCATCTTTGTTCATCAGTAGTTTATCAGTCTATATATCTTCATATATCTCCTGTTTGTTTGGGATGGCACAGTGGAGGATTTCGAAAATGTTACTAAACATCTTAATCAGAACGACTGGGGCCTGAAGTTTATGGGTCAGTTTAATCACAGCCAGATAGAATATCTAGATCTACTACTGATGAACAAAGATGGGATTATATGCACCAAGACTCATTTCAAGAAGGTGGACTGTAATGGACTGTATATATTGTTTCTGTAAACATGGTTACTGACATCAACCCTAGTATCAATCTCAATCTGACATTCACTCTTATCTCCCGATAACAAATGCAAATCCAGAACACAACATTGCTCCCTGAATGAAAACTCACTAAAGTGGTTTCTATCTTTTGACACACATTCTATGGGTTGTTCATCAGTTTTAAAAAAATGCTTCTTTACTGTTATATTACGAATAAATTTGTTTAAATCCAGCAGAGTGTCAAACAGATCAAAGTGTTGCCATGGAACATAACTAAGGCCCTTTGATAATAAAGAAATGTCACTTTGAGTGAGCTCAAACGATGATAAGTTAAGTACACTTCTGTGATTTTTATTGGTGGAATATTTTTCATCGGAAAAAGTCCCCTGTATTATATCCTGTTGTTCCTGCGGGTCGGGTAACGCATGCGTCTTTCTGTTGTGTTTGCGTCCAGCCCGATGTCGTCGTCGGCCCTATTTTTTGAAAAATTTCTCCTTTGTGAGTGTTGCGGGTGTGAATCCCTTATGTCCTTTGGTTTTATCTTTGTTGTTCTTCCCCGCACCTCCAAAAAACTGCCAGTACTGGTATTTGGTTCATTCTCAGACATATCCGTATCACCATCTGTTGAGCTGAAAGATACTCTTTTATCCATGCTCCTATCGAAGCGTTGTCGCTTTCGTTGTAAAAAACTTCTTTTGTTTTTCAGAATAGATCTTGGAGTAGACATATAATCCTGATTCCAATTATACACTTGATTTTGTGCATAGTCTTGCTTGTCACGCTGAAACTTTATAGTAGGAGTATGTGTTACACCATATCAGGCTACGACTAAGAGGATCATAAGTCCTCGAAACGCGTCAGTTATCATCTCCTGATGTGATAGCAAGAATTGTAATGTTTTCCATGATGTATGGTTTTTAACCACTGAAATTAAAGGCTAAGTTTTAAGAAAAAAACCAACGCGTTTGGTGCTGGATTCCGCATGCACTAGTTCAACCACTCGTACCGTTGGAGTTTTTGGATCCGGGCATCCGCGATTGTTTGAGGACACCACACCTCATTTAAGTCTATGGACATCTCTTTCATCTGAACAGAGTGAGTGGGCTGTGTTTTTTCCTTTTCCCCGTACCCCCTTTTTGTGTTGCATTGGTGCATATAATCCCATCTTTGTTCATCAGTAGTTTATCAGTCTATATATCTTCATATATCTCCTGTTTGTTTGGGATGGCACAGTGGAGGATTTCGAAAATGTTACTAAACATCTTAATCAGAACGACTGGGGCCTGAAGTTTATGGGTCAGTTTAATCACAGCCAGATAGAATATCTAGATCTACTACTGATGAACAAAGATGGGATTATATGCACCAAGACTCATTTCAAGAAGGTGGACTGTAATGGACTGTATATATTGTTTCTGTAAACATGGTTACTGACATCAACCCTAGTATCAATCTCAATCTGACATTCACTCTTATCTCCCGATAACAAATGCAAATCCAGAACACAACATTGCTCCCTGAATGAAAACTCACTAAAGTGGTTTCTATCTTTTGACACACATTCTATGGGTTGTTCATCAGTTTTAAAAAAATGCTTCTTTACTGTTATATTACGAATAAATTTGTTTAAATCCAGCAGAGTGTCAAACAGATCAAAGTGTTGCCATGGAACATAACTAAGGCCCTTTGATAATAAAGAAATGTCACTTTGAGTGAGCTCAAACGATGATAAGTTAAGTACACTTCTGTGATTTTTATTGGTGGAATATTTTTCATCGGAAAAAGTCCCCTGTATTATATCCTGTTGTTCCTGCGGGTCGGGTAACGCATGCGTCTTTCTGTTGTGTTTGCGTCCAGCCCGATGTCGTCGTCGGCCCTATTTTTTGAAAAATTTCTCCTTTGTGAGTGTTGCGGGTGTGAATCCCTTATGTCCTTTGGTTTTATCTTTGTTGTTCTTCCCCGCACCTCCAAAAAACTGCCAGTACTGGTATTTGGTTCATTCTCAGACATATCCGTATCACCATCTGTTGAGCTGAAAGATACTCTTTTATCCATGCTCCTATCGAAGCGTTGTCGCTTTCGTTGTAAAAAACTTCTTTTGTTTTTCAGAATAGATCTTGGAGTAGACATATAATCCTGATTCCAATTATACACTTGATTTTGTGCATAGTCTTGCTTGTCACGCTGAAACTTTATAGTAGGAGTATGTGTTACACCATATCAGGCTACGACTAAGAGGATCATAAGTCCTCGAAACGCGTCAGTTATCATCTCCTGATGTGATAGCAAGAATTGTAATGTTTTCCATGATGTATGGTTTTTAACCACTGAAATTAAAGGCTAAGTTTTAAGAAAAAAACCAACGCGTTTGGTGCTGGATTCCGCATGCACTAGTTCAACCACTCGTACCGTTGGAGTTTTTGGATCCGGGCATCCGCGATTGTTTGAGGACACCACACCTCATTTAAGTCTATGGACATCTCTTTCATCTGAACAGAGTGAGTGGGCTGTGTTTTTTCCTTTTCCCCGTACCCCCTTTTTGTGTTGCATTGGTGCATATAATCCCATCTTTGTTCATCAGTAGTTTATCAGTCTATATATCTTCATATATCTCCTGTTTGTTTGGGATGGCACAGTGGAGGATTTCGAAAATGTTACTAAACATCTTAATCAGAACGACTGGGGCCTGAAGTTTATGGGTCAGTTTAATCACAGCCAGATAGAATATCTAGATCTACTACTGATGAACAAAGATGGGATTATATGCACCAAGACTCATTTCAAGAAGGTGGACTGTAATGGACTGTATATATTGTTTCTGTAAACATGGTTACTGACATCAACCCTAGTATCAATCTCAATCTGACATTCACTCTTATCTCCCGATAACAAATGCAAATCCAGAACACAACATTGCTCCCTGAATGAAAACTCACTAAAGTGGTTTCTATCTTTTGACACACATTCTATGGGTTGTTCATCAGTTTTAAAAAAATGCTTCTTTACTGTTATATTACGAATAAATTTGTTTAAATCCAGCAGAGTGTCAAACAGATCAAAGTGTTGCCATGGAACATAACTAAGGCCCTTTGATAATAAAGAAATGTCACTTTGAGTGAGCTCAAACGATGATAAGTTAAGTACACTTCTGTGATTTTTATTGGTGGAATATTTTTCATCGGAAAAAGTCCCCTGTATTATATCCTGTTGTTCCTGCGGGTCGGGTAACGCATGCGTCTTTCTGTTGTGTTTGCGTCCAGCCCGATGTCGTCGTCGGCCCTATTTTTTGAAAAATTTCTCCTTTGTGAGTGTTGCGGGTGTGAATCCCTTATGTCCTTTGGTTTTATCTTTGTTGTTCTTCCCCGCACCTCCAAAAAACTGCCAGTACTGGTATTTGGTTCATTCTCAGACATATCCGTATCACCATCTGTTGAGCTGAAAGATACTCTTTTATCCATGCTCCTATCGAAGCGTTGTCGCTTTCGTTGTAAAAAACTTCTTTTGTTTTTCAGAATAGATCTTGGAGTAGACATATAATCCTGATTCCAATTATACACTTGATTTTGTGCATAGTCTTGCTTGTCACGCTGAAACTTTATAGTAGGAGTATGTGTTACACCATATCAGGCTACGACTAAGAGGATCATAAGTCCTCGAAACGCGTCAGTTATCATCTCCTGATGTGATAGCAAGAATTGTAATGTTTTCCATGATGTATGGTTTTTAACCACTGAAATTAAAGGCTAAGTTTTAAGAAAAAAACCAACGCGTTTGGTGCTGGATTCCGCATGCACTAGTTCAACCACTCGTACCGTTGGAGTTTTTGGATCCGGGCATCCGCGATTGTTTGAGGACACCACACCTCATTTAAGTCTATGGACATCTCTTTCATCTGAACAGAGTGAGTGGGCTGTGTTTTTTCCTTTTCCCCGTACCCCCTTTTTGTGTTGCATTGGTGCATATAATCCCATCTTTGTTCATCAGTAGTTTATCAGTCTATATATCTTCATATATCTCCTGTTTGTTTGGGATGGCACAGTGGAGGATTTCGAAAATGTTACTAAACATCTTAATCAGAACGACTGGGGCCTGAAGTTTATGGGTCAGTTTAATCACAGCCAGATAGAATATCTAGATCTACTACTGATGAACAAAGATGGGATTATATGCACCAAGACTCATTTCAAGAAGGTGGACTGTAATGGACTGTATATATTGTTTCTGTAAACATGGTTACTGACATCAACCCTAGTATCAATCTCAATCTGACATTCACTCTTATCTCCCGATAACAAATGCAAATCCAGAACACAACATTGCTCCCTGAATGAAAACTCACTAAAGTGGTTTCTATCTTTTGACACACATTCTATGGGTTGTTCATCAGTTTTAAAAAAATGCTTCTTTACTGTTATATTACGAATAAATTTGTTTAAATCCAGCAGAGTGTCAAACAGATCAAAGTGTTGCCATGGAACATAACTAAGGCCCTTTGATAATAAAGAAATGTCACTTTGAGTGAGCTCAAACGATGATAAGTTAAGTACACTTCTGTGATTTTTATTGGTGGAATATTTTTCATCGGAAAAAGTCCCCTGTATTATATCCTGTTGTTCCTGCGGGTCGGGTAACGCATGCGTCTTTCTGTTGTGTTTGCGTCCAGCCCGATGTCGTCGTCGGCCCTATTTTTTGAAAAATTTCTCCTTTGTGAGTGTTGCGGGTGTGAATCCCTTATGTCCTTTGGTTTTATCTTTGTTGTTCTTCCCCGCACCTCCAAAAAACTGCCAGTACTGGTATTTGGTTCATTCTCAGACATATCCGTATCACCATCTGTTGAGCTGAAAGATACTCTTTTATCCATGCTCCTATCGAAGCGTTGTCGCTTTCGTTGTAAAAAACTTCTTTTGTTTTTCAGAATAGATCTTGGAGTAGACATATAATCCTGATTCCAATTATACACTTGATTTTGTGCATAGTCTTGCTTGTCACGCTGAAACTTTATAGTAGGAGTATGTGTTACACCATATCAGGCTACGACTAAGAGGATCATAAGTCCTCGAAACGCGTCAGTTATCATCTCCTGATGTGATAGCAAGAATTGTAATGTTTTCCATGATGTATGGTTTTTAACCACTGAAATTAAAGGCTAAGTTTTAAGAAAAAAACCAACGCGTTTGGTGCTGGATTCCGCATGCACTAGTTCAACCACTCGTACCGTTGGAGTTTTTGGATCCGGGCATCCGCGATTGTTTGAGGACACCACACCTCATTTAAGTCTATGGACATCTCTTTCATCTGAACAGAGTGAGTGGGCTGTGTTTTTTCCTTTTCCCCGTACCCCCTTTTTGTGTTGCATTGGTGCATATAATCCCATCTTTGTTCATCAGTAGTTTATCAGTCTATATATCTTCATATATCTCCTGTTTGTTTGGGATGGCACAGTGGAGGATTTCGAAAATGTTACTAAACATCTTAATCAGAACGACTGGGGCCTGAAGTTTATGGGTCAGTTTAATCACAGCCAGATAGAATATCTAGATCTACTACTGATGAACAAAGATGGGATTATATGCACCAAGACTCATTTCAAGAAGGTGGACTGTAATGGACTGTATATATTGTTTCTGTAAACATGGTTTTATTGTTTTGAATATATATATGTTTTTTAAAGATTGTTTTGCACTTGAAAAAGGGCTGTGAAGCCCGGAACGTGTCGTGCTCAATAAAATTGCCTTTTGTACCTGTCCAATTGGGTGAGCGCTGGTTTTTGCCTATCTCCCTGGAGGCTGGTCCATTTCTTCTATCTGTTCAGGCGTCCCTGTGACGGAGACTAGCAGCTGCCCTTCTTCACCTTATTGATTGATACGTCCATTGGTTGTTGTGTCTCACACAACCTGATCATGTGAGCAGTCACCTGTTGTCCTTGTTTGTCCTTTCGTATACTGAAAGTACTACACCAGGAACGGCTTGGTGCTGTGTTCTTCTCTCTTTCCTGACTAAGGACCTACAGTGATCAGCTGCTGACTGGAGATATGATATTACTTGGTGTCCATGTCCAAATGAATCATTGCTCTTGTGCTTTCTCATCAGTGCTGACCTGAATAACAGCTGAGGTACATCAGCTAACAACTCATCGCTGTTAGCTCAAAGACTATCACACTACCTGTCAATTCTAGTAACTGGATAGGACAATGTACAGTATTGTAATTAAAGCGATACAAAATGAAGCATTCACTGTGTGTGCCTTTGATAGGGACAGCAGTGGCAGTGTTCACACATATCTGTCAAACAAGATATCCATTTCTACATTCTTTTTATAATCTCAAGGATGAGTTATTTATTTTTGTTACTTGTATAGCGCCAACATATTCCACAACACTTTACAGACATTGCCAGTCTCTGTCCAATATAGGGATCACATTTTAAAGTCCCTATCAGTTTGTCTTTGACTGGCATAAGATGGATGTAAAACATAGAAAAAAAGGTCTCCATAACTGTAGTGGAAGTCCAATAAATCTGCCATAATGTTGCAGACTGTATCATGCCTCGTGCATCTTCGTGTGAAAATTTCATATTATTCTCAGCAAAACAGGCTGTTGTGCAAAAATTCTTTGATTTTTTTTCTTTTCAGCCGTCCTCACCACTTTCTTGATAGGGGGGGATGGCATGGGTAGGGCCACTAGCCCCATCAGATTTATTATTATTTATGGCAGAAAACTAGTGTGAATGATGTCTCAAATCTGTCAGCTACAGGCTGGTGTAGATTTCAGTGCAGGCATATGGGAGGGTGCTCGGATTTATAAGGAGTCGTGACCTTTCTCATAGATTTAGCACACCCTTCACCTGCCCACGAGATATACAATCTTTCCCAATGCTTTAGATGAAACCCCACTAATAATACTTATACTGCCTATCTCTATAAAAGGCACAACATGTATTGTATAGGTCTGAAGGAATTTGGCTCTAAGCTTTCTCTTTCCTGGTTAATAGCCAGAAACGATATTTCTCACCATGATGTCAACAGATATTTTATAACCTGAGGACAGAGCAGATTGTTTTATGTGATGTCCATTTATTTGGATGCGTCTGCAGTTGCTTACCCTTTCACCTGGAAATGCAATTTCAGGGTTAGAGGTGATTGTTATCTTAGCCAGTGCTTGTGCTGCCTTTTTTTTCCCAATTTCTGTGCCTTCTAAAGCCAATGGTATTAAAGCCTGTAACAAAGCAAAGTATATTTCAGTAACAGAACAAGTTTAAGGGATTTTTCCTATATCGGTATATATATATGGTTATATCTGTATGATACACGTGGGTTCCATCTATTCCCTAAAGTGAATGGAGAGGGGCTAAGCATCTCCGTTGTGAGTTACAGAAATATCTGAGAAGGCAACTTCCATAACTCTTATCACTTATAGCCATATATACTTAGACGGATAAACGCCATTAACAACAGATGAGATGATCAGTGTGACCATATAATTAGATTATGTGAACACATGGGCATAATGTTACCCTATTGCATCAGAAATTAAATGTATAGCTTCCTATCATTCTCTTGTCTTATTTTAGATGGTGTTCACATTTATTTATTACCAATATCTATAAAGCTGCATTACCTTGCCAATTGCATTTCACTGGCTTACACCTTTTGGAGGACATATTTCAGAAAGCTATGTCAAAAATTTCACTTTTCTGACAAGTACATGGCTCGCACCTCACTGCTGGTATGATCTACTCTCAATTATTTTCATTAAAATGAGAAAACTCATTACCTTTCCTCCTCCTTGAGCTACAACATTTCCTCGGTCTTCAGATTTTTCTACCAAAGCCAAGAAGACCCTAGAGGAAAGAAAATATTAGATGGATTATGCAGACGTTTTCAAGGGAGTCTGTCAGCAGTCAATTATAAATCTAATCATAGCACCTGGAAGAGATGATCCTACAGTTTCCATATACGCCTTTCCAGTTCAGCTTTGGAGCTCCAGTCCAGCTCCATTTTCATGTAAATCGTTGCTACATTCATATGTAAATGATGGGAAACAACCTTTGCCTGGGAATCCAGAAACCAAAGTCCAGGCAAGTGCGGTACATGTACAAAGTACTGTTCACACTTCATTTTCATATGAATAAAACTGCATTTTTACATTGCATGTGCCAAAGCTGATTAACAATGGTATATTTGGAAACTGTAGAATCACCACTACAAGGTACTGGGATCAGGATTATTATCAGGTTGCTGCTGATATATTACCTTTAATATTGGATAAGATGATCATTACCAAGGTGACCATACAGTGCTTCCATAAAGATCTATCCTGGTCATGTGACAGACACATAGGTGTAGCACAGTTAATAGAGCCATTTCTTATGAGTAACTGAGTGTCCATCACAGGACCAGGACAGGTCTTCAATCCCTTAAATAACAATTGAAAGTTCCTATATTAAAACAGCAGGCAGAGATCTAACTGGATAATGTATAACTTTCAATTATATGAAGTGGTCTGGTACTTTGACTCATGTCATAAAGCAATACAAGAATCACCTTGAAATCAGTTCCCTTGATGAATCTGTTAATGCTGGGCTTTCATTCTTCACCATACAGGCTAGAGCAGACACCACTCCTGCTACTAGAAGCTTCTGGACCCGAGCCTCAACAAACTCTTTCTTGTCCTAACATTGTGCAGCAGAAATGGTTATTGTCTTACACATGAAGGCAGCCATTGCAATAGAAGTTTACAGCAACATGAACAGTCTCATATAAAGTGGTCTGTCTCCTCACCTTAGGGTGTTCTTCAGGAACGTGCTGCTTGGCATACTTGGCCAACTCCAACATTTGTGGGTCTATTTCCTCCCGGTCATAACTGTTAGTACAGTTAACAAGAGTGGATGCAACTGCAAAAATCACAGTCTTGTCCTCTGACTAAAGAAGAAAACATAAGTCACATTACAGACACCAGTATAATGGGGTATCTTAAGTAATTGAGGATTACCAAGAGTCCCATAAATGCAGTACCTTTGCTAGACTGAACATTGCTTGCATGGCTGATTTATCTTCTACAAACTCTTCTTTCACATCAGCATCAAACGTTAAATAGGCCAAGCCTTCCACGGCCCAACGTCGCGTGCTGGCCTGAATGCTCTCATTGCACAGCCACCTGTAGAGCAATACAGTGATAAAATTATACAAAGGTCAGTGGCGGCCTAGTCTTTTGTTCATACATATTTTATTGTAAAGTAGTAAATATATTACTCACTTGCGACACTGTTTTGCTAGCTTAAGGGTGGAGCCTTCTGCAAACTGTTTCATACTGAAGTCGGTTCCTCCTGCGGACCCTAATTTACAAAGTCCCTACATTGGAATATTGCAAAGTTTGTAACCAGAAGAACCATACACATGTGCCTGTCAAGTACAACATGAAACCAAGCACAGACTCACCACCAAGGCTCGTATCCGAATAGCGTCATTTTCATTTTTCTTGTATATATCTTTCAGTAGTGTCACACCATTGGCAGTGATGAAGGAGGCTCTCTTGGCCTTTCCAGCTGCATGGATGAGAGCTTCAACTGCTACTTGCTGATCAATCTCTCGTTCTGAGGCGCAGAGAGCTATGATACTGTCCATTATGCCAGAAAGTTCTAAGGTTCGGTTTCCAGCCTCAAAAGGCCCTTGCAACAGACATGAAACAGTCTGTATTGCGCGTAGCTTGCCATCCATACCATGGTTTTCAAACAAGCTCCTGGTTGTCAGGAAACAAAGATCATGAATTGTGAGGTTTATTACATTATACAAATTAAGAGGTTAAAATTGTTCTATTATTGCATGTGGTTATGAAAGTGGCTCTCACATCTGTCTGCATAGAAGCAGGAAATTGGCTGAGATATTGGGATTCAGCAGCCCTGCTACATTTCCTCATGGTTTCATAGGCAGGACAAGCACATCACCACATATATACTCTATCCACTTATATGTCAGCCGTATAATACCACAAATGCTGTCAATGGGGCTACAGTTGACAGACGTTTTTGCACCACTTACACCATAAACGTAGTGCCTACCGCTCCTCCAATTACAATTTAGTATGTTCTCTCTGACTCATGGGATCCTGACCTCTAGCCAATGAACCGAAAAGCTAAACAAACTAAACTCTTCATAGGTAGCTAGCAATGGTGTGAGACCTATGACAAGCAGGACAAATGCACTTCACAGCGGGCTTTATTCAAAACTCTGCGATAAAAAAACTGGCATTATTGGTAGTAGCAGCGAATCTCAGGGCAGTGTTTGTTTTTAGAGCAGTATAAGGAATAAAAGTAGCGTTATCATTGGTTGCTTTTAGCAGCAATTTTCAGTTAGATTTTTATGAGGCCAGATGTGTACACTTAACACTTGCTGGTCATCTTCACATACACTGAATGGAGTAACAGAGTACACGAGTGACCACCAGTCAATTAAAGCACCATCTTAATATGCAAAGGCACAGGGACGACAAAAGGGAGTCAGAGGCCCCTGTATCAGTACTTGGTTGAGCTCCCCAAAAATCAGACTTAATCACCCATCCGATGGACAGATGGTATGTCTCTAAAAGGTGTTTTTTAACAAGTGACAATATAGGACAAATGCCAGCATTCTACTAGTGGCTACAAAGAAAGTCTTTACAGGCTGGTTGCTGACCACCTGTGGTCTAGTCATAGGCTCTTTTAGTGGTAAATTGACTATTTTAAGACCCCTTACCGTACATAATCTTCACACAGCTTGTGGAAATTTTCTCGTTCCGCTTCACATTTAAGGTCATCAAAAAGCTTGTTCAAAAGTACAGAAGCGCTCATTCTTGTTGTTTCCGTAACCGCCAGGCTCCCAGGAATCTCTACCAGTGAACCCCCGACTTCAAGGATTTTCTTTAACCCTAGAATAAACAAATATTATTGGATACATTCTCAAAGCTTATTTCCATTTTTCAACACACATGTTCAGGGCACACCACAATTTGTACCATAAAACACCATATACAACTTTGTAATGCAGATATATCTTCATTTGGAGTCTATTGTGAGAAAAGCGCATTGCAAATTTTTGTTGTTGATGGTCCATGTCAGTCTATGTAATCATTCTTATTGATGAAAGGAGAAAACGTTGTGCTTTACAAGCGATTTACAGAGTGCACTGATGCCATTAAAGCATGCTTTTTATTATAAAGACAGCCATATAGATTACACTTTAGTTGGCGGAAGTGGAAAAAATTTGCTACATGTGAAATCTGTTGGAAACTTTTAACCATTATTTGGCAATTAATAAAACCATTTAAGAATATCCAAAGTCAAAATTTCACCAATCATTTGCCAATTTACTCAGACTTGGAGCATTTGTTTTGTAAACTCCCCCTTCTGATCAAACTTTTTAGTTGCTTATGTTGGTGGAATGACTTAAATGAACAATCCCACCATTCAATGATTGTCCACATCATGGCCGATTTTTATCCAATGTGTATAGCTAGCCTTAGGGCAGACGCTCACAGAGTAGGTGATCACAGACTATTTGCCACTTAATACAGCTCTAATCACACTAGCTGAAATCAGTTTGAGGGTATTAAGTGACCGAAGACCAGACACACATGGGGGGCTGATTTTCCAATGGCTTGTACACAATCTCAGGCATACAAGGTATGAAAATAAGGAACAATTTTTTGAGCACACTGGGATTTTTGTGCAAAAACTATTTTTTTTAGCCTTGGTTGCCAATATGGAAAAAGTGGATGAAGCAGGGAGAACTCACCTAACAGACTTAATAGAACTCGTTCCAGAAAACTGATGCGAGTTATAGCTGGCTAGCATAGTGAGGGAAGGGGACAGGCGTGGCACCTATTCCAGGCACAGATAGATAGAGTAATGGCGTTGGGTAGAGCTTGTGGGTATCTAGTGATATTGCCCTCCACCTTCCTCTCCTTTTTTTGTTACTTTAAGTTAGAGAAGCAGCAGCTTCTTTTAGGATATAGTTATGCGATGAACACAGCAGCTCTGCTGGAACAGATGGAGAGAAGAGTCTGCAGAGAGGTTTTATCTTCTCCTCATGTCTCTTCCCTGCAGGAGAGAGTTGTTTTATGTATGTGATAATAATATGTGTGTGTGTCCATTTTTTTTATGCAAATGTGTTTGTGTGAGTGTAAAATGAATATGCTTGTTTAAGTAATGCAAAAACGTGTGTTTCTCATGTCTGATGTGGCTATGGATGTGTTTGGTGTTGTGGCATTACACTACATCTGGGGGACACTTTTAGATAAAAAGAAATGCAGATATTGTGTAGAGGGTAGAAGAATTACAGATTACAATTATATAAAATAATACTCATAGCCATGCCCCACATGTTGGTTTTATTTGCTAAAATTATTTGAGGGTGCACTTACCATAGTCTATAACCCACAATGTCATCCCATTGTTGGGATCACGTAGTGACTTTCGAGGCACTACCTTTATGAGAAGATTTAGAGAGTTCTCTCGGCCATGTGATGAGACAGTTGGTTGAGTTAACATTTCTAGAAGATGATGGATCATTGACTTCAGTTCCTTAGAAGGATCTTTAATAAATAAAATATAATGTGTCACTTACGCTAAACACATATTCTGTATATATTTTTTGTCACTGTACTACTGGAAAGCATTTTACCCAAAACGATTGCACCTTCCTTCCCACGAATATCCTTTGTCATGCCTTCTTTAAGAGCATCAAACATTGCATGCAGGACACTACAAACCGCAAGCGAGACCGTCTCATTGTCCACTGCCATCACTGCACAGAACGTCTCCATTCCCACAGCGTTAAGGATGGATACTGTCTAGACATACAGAAACATAAAACTATGAAATATGACCAAATGTCACAGATATATCAAGAACAAGGATTATTTGTTTCCAAAACACAGAATTTAGGGCAAGGACAAATTTTCGGGTTTTGTCGATCCAGTTTTATCATTAAAAATCATGGATCGACTGAAAAATGGAGAAGTACCATCTGTAATTTATAGGCTCTCACCATGTATGATCCACCCCTGGTCAGGCTTCAAAAACTCCAAATCCAAAACCTGAATGAGTGTTCTTGTCCTTTCTATCATCCTATATGCATTTAACAAGTAACTATGAAATTGGGAGATTATTAGTGTTATTATGTGATACTTTTCATTTGGAGTGTCATATCTCCTTCCTGACAACAGTGGGGAGCCTTAATATGCCACAGCCTATAGAACTGCTTTACTGAATAAATTATATGTTAAAGTGCAAACTTCAATCAGCAGCCAACTCTAAAGATGCATTTATAGCGTCTATAAAAAGTATTCACCCACGTAGCATTTTTTCATGTTTTATGGTTTAACAGTGAATTACAATAAGAGTACTTTGGAGTTTTTCAAACCGATCAACAGGAAGAGAGAAAAACCTGATTAAAATGAATATGTATATTTTAACATGTTGTTTGCAGGTCCAAAAATTTATTCAGATTACAGCACTTCACTGCAGTCACACATGCTCAGTGTCTTAGTATTCTGCTATATATGGAGTCAAGTCTTACTCGAGGCTGATGACCAGTGCACAGTCCAACCATTGTCCTCAAAGCAGCCAACATCATGTCTGGTTTTTTAGTTTCTAGCAAACGCTGCAGGAGACGGACCCCATCACTCTGAAAAATCTTCTCTGCTCCAGCATCTTCCCGAGCTAAGACTACTAAATTCTGTGCTGCCTGAAAATGTAAGATACACAACTTAGCATCCTCCTAGTCCAGCATGGCATCAAATTGCTTCCCAGTCTATCATTACCTTCTGTTGTTTTTCAACATCTTTCTCTTCAGGATCAAGCAAAATATTAAACATTTGTTCCACACGGGAGTCAGTAGAGGACATGAGCCGAACCTGGGATAAAATAATATTCAACATCTGCTGTAACCAATGTGTATTCAGAAAAGGAATAAATAATACTTATATTTGCTGCTGCATAAACTATATAATGACTGGTAAAACTTAGACTATCTGAAACCTCCTTTACAGCCTAGTTTACTATATAACTTAGCAGAAATCAGTTTCCAGGAGGTGATGGAATAATGTCCCTTCTCCGGACACCAGAGAGTGATAGGAGAGCAAAATACAGAGTACAGTATAAATTATCCATGAACAGAAGAAAAAATGGCACTTATTCACTTATTATGGACAGGATACAGGGCAATGGTGTAAAGCTATTTTGTGCACATGCGCATTTTGTCAAGACTTGTCCTACCATAGAAAGGTTGACAGCAGTACAACAGACCTGTCAACAACTCACCTACCCCCTAACAGAGATGATGCTCCTAATCCTGTTCATGTATGTACAATACAGTTGAGAAAGGAGATTCAATAAAGAAATGTTAATTATTAAAACTGCTCTTGAAATATCCCATATACAAATAAAAGTGCAGTCCAAGGTAGACAAAAAACACCCAAAATAACTAACAGAAAATGGTTGATAGATCTATTAATAATCCATCAATAAACCAAAAAAATAGGCAGCTCTCCAGGACACTCAGGGGAAAAAAGTGCAATGGACTTCCTATGATATATATATATATATATAGAGAGAGTTTGTTTAAATGTTTTAATAAAAACTTGATTTCATTAATAACTGAATTTCTGAACAAACCATAACATTTATTTCTTGTTAAATTTGAGACCTACATCCTGTGGTGCTTTGCCGCCAGTGATATTAAAGCGTTGATAAAGTCTCAGACAACTTTTGATCTGGCAGTATTTTTGCCATTAATACAATTTGAGTTATATTCTTTATTAACACAGTTTGTCTCCTTTGTGTGAAATCTTGCATTTTTTTTCACTCTTTCCCTTGTTTCTGTAGAGAGAACTGTTTCTGCTTCTCACTACATGTTACTGTGCATAGAGTGTGGGCTGTGTAAGGAGGCGTTCACACTACCGTCGGTGTCCGCTCCTAGTGTCCGCTCAAAATCTGGCACGGACATTTGGAGCGGACACTAGCTGTGTCCGTGACACCTGTCATTTATTTAAATGGGCATTGGGTGCGTTCTTTTGCACTCCGTGCCTGTGAAGATGTGCAACTTCTCAAGCTGACAGAAGGACCCTACATGTCGGGTTTTTCTGTCCGCATGAGAAGTCGGACATCTTCACTTGCGGACAGGAAAGGAAGGGCACGGAGTGCAAAAGAACGCACTCGATGCCCATTTAAATAAATGACAGGTGTCACGGACACAGCTAGTGTCCGCTCCTAATGTCCATGCCAGATTTTGAGCGGACACTACCTGTCGGACACCGACGGTAGTGTGAACGCCCCCTAAGATGTAAAGGAAATAAGGGTGGGGGAGGGTTACTTCAAACAGTTATATCTCAGACATTATAAAACGTACAAACTCTTCTTTCATATGACACTAAGGTTGCAGTGCTATCTAAATTATTCCCAGAGAGATCACTGGCTGAAAACACAGTCCGGATTGGAATATTTATATGTAACTATATAATATAATATATGATATTAAAAGCAAGTTTATACTTTTTATAACGTCCAAGATATAACTGTCTGAAGTGACCCTCCTCCACCCTTGTTTTCTCTACCTCTTAGGGTTGGTTCACACTAACGCTTGTATTCCGTCCGCAAGGAGTCCGCATGAAGACCTCCCCCCCCGAACGGAATACCAACGCTAATGCAAGCGCTGTGCAGTTAAGCACGCAGAGTCCATAGACTATAATGGGCTCTGTGTGCTTGCCGCGCACTGCCCGCACAATTCATTCGTGCAAACACACGGAGCCCATTATAGTCCATGGGCTCCATGTGCTTTGCAAGCACATCGCTTGCAATTGCGATTGCATTCCGTCCGGGGGGGGTCTTCATGCGGACTCCTTGCGGATGGAATACAAGCGCTAGTGTGAACCAACCCTTACACAGCCCCGTATTCCATACACAGTATCAGAATCAAGGCAAAGAGTGAACAAAAATGCAGGATTTCACAGAAAGGAGACAAAATTTGTTAACAAAGTATATTACAAAATGTATTTATGACGCAACTACTGGCAGAAAATCAAAAGTTGTCCAAAAGTTTAGATACACTTTAATGGAGAAATGCCATTTTCTGGTGGTTCATTAAAAGTTTAGTTCATTTGAGGCTGGACCACCCCTTTAATAAGTGAACAGGATTTTATAATAACAGATGACAATAACAATATGTTTTCCTATGTAGATGGAATACCTTCTCTTGTGTCTGGACTCCTAGATTCCTCACAGCATCCTGAAATACTTTATTTTTTGGTTCCAAAGCAAGACATCTCCGAAGATCAACTATTGCCTGGTCAAACTTGCCCAATTTCTCCAAGGCCTGACTGCGTCTAAAAAGAGCCTTTACATCACCTGCATCCACCTCAATAGCTATGGAATGAATAATATAGTTGTAAGCAAAACAGTCCAGACCAAGAGCTTAGAATTTAGGATAATATTAGCTATGGATTTCTATGAAACAGAACCAAAGATTATGGCTATGGTGCAGACAAAGGATCATTCAGGGAAAATGTAAAATACACAATAACAGACAGAACTCCACACTGCTTATTTAACCCCTTCCCAACATCCACCCATAATAGTACAGATTTGTGCTGTGTTTCATACAGCAGACACCATGCGCTAATGCCCACGGACGATGCCTTCTGTGTTCTAGGTCAATGTGGGGGTGGTTTGAATTTTTTTATATATATATATATATATATATATATATATATATATATATATATATATTTTATATATATATTTATTTATTTATTTTTTTAACTTTTTTTTTTATTTTTTGGGGGCATTTATTAGACCCCCTAGAGGTCTTGAACCACAGGGGGTCTGATCACTAATGCGGTCAAAGCTGACGGAGGTGCCATTTTCCCAGTGGCGCATGGGTGCCGCTATTTTGCCATTGATTGCTGGCACCTGGAGCAAGCTCCAGGGCCAACGTCATGTTGGCATGACAGCCAGGAGCCTTGTAAAGGCTCCCTGACCTGTCTACAGTGACTTTCTTTTGCAGGCTGCTCTATGTAGCCTGCAAAATAAATGCAGATTTTTTTTTGCAATGCATTAGCATTGAAATGCATTGCTTTAGTGATCAGACCCCCTGTGGTTCAAGACCTCTAGGGGGTCTAATAAATGCCCCCAAAAAATAAAAAAAAAGTAAAAAAAAAACCAAAACATATATATATATATATATATATATATATATATATATATATATATATATATATTAAAAATTCAAACCACCCCCACATTTCCTTACAACACATATAAAAGTACTTAAATACTGTGAAACACCTACAAATTAGGCATCCCTGTGTCCGAAATCGCCCACTCTACAAATCTATAAAAATATTTTTCCTGTACGGCACAGTTTTGGATTTTAGTTAAGGGATTAAATTAAAATGTAAATAAAACCATATAAATTTGGTATCCCTGGAATCATACCAAAACATAGAATACAGGTGACATGTCATTTTGGCTGCACAGTGAACGCCGTAAAAACAAATCCCGTAAGAAAATCTCACAAATGCACTTTTTCTTCAAATCCACCCCATTCTGATATTTTTTCCAGCTTCCCAGTACATTGTACAGAATAATTTATGATAGCATCATGAAGAACAATTTGTCCCACAAACATTAAGACCTCACATGGCTCTGAGAGTGGAGAAATAAAAAAAAGTTATGGGGTTTGGAAGGGGGGGGGGGAACCAAAAACGAAAAATGCTGTCGGTGGGAAGGGGTTAAGAGTGGGGTGTTGTCTGTGGTTAATCTGTTTTTCTTATGCAATCTTTTTCCCCAGTTATTTCCTGTACTTTTCAATGTCATCCATTTTTTTCATAGACTTGCATGGATGTGATGCACCCATGATGAATCCGAATAAGTAAATGAGTATGTACACTGTGAAAATGCTGACAGCATACATATGTGAAAAGCGGATGCGTGAATAAAGCCTAAAACTGTATAAACCAACTATAAGTAAATTAAAAAGTTCACTTCTATTTACCTTTAGATGCATCTCCTTCTGCCTTTGCATAATCTTCCTGTAAAACATGGAGAACTATTTAATTGGTGTGCAATATTTTTCGGCCAGTAGTTACTACAAAACTACTCTCACACTACAGTTTCATAGGTATCGATGACAAAATTGTAATGCTGATGTAGTAGGACAGTGTGAACAAAACATTGTTAGGATGGGCTCACATTTAAAAGAGTTATCCCCTTTGTAATATTCTTAGGATCCATACCTATCCAGGAAGGCCTATCAGAACCTCATGTCAGCATGAGGGGGCATGTTACATTTTAAATTCCTTTTCTGTGATGGCCATCAATGTTAGATCTGCAAAGGTCTGACATCTAGGATCCCTAAAAGCAGCTGCTGCGGGACAAAGTGGCTCCTGGTAACGTTTACATGCTAGGAGCCACATTGGTCACTCACCATACAATCTGAAGTGGCAGCTTTAGGTACTGTGGCAATGCCACATAAACTACAATGAAGTGGCACTGCAATACCTAAAGCCATCACTACAGTTTGAACGAAAAGTGAGCAGTGTGGCTTCCGACATGTAAACATTAGCCAGAGCCATTCTGCACCCACAAAATAGGTTTGTTTTTTAGGGCATCTCGCCACACTCTTCTCAGGATAGCTCAAGCTCTTGAGCCAAGGACCACAGCAAGGAAAAACACACCTGTAACACAGCAGCCTAAACATAGAAAACAAAGTGTGACTGTGTTTTAGCACTCATGCCAGTTTGAACAGAAATTACTGGCATGATTTATTGCAAGTACTAATCAATTAGCTATAATATATAAAATACTGTAAATGCATTGGCATTGTAAGGCTTGAAAAAGCGTATGTAGAGCAAAACGAATCGATGCCTAGACTTGTTTTGCATTCTTTTCTTCCCTATACACTGATGTGGATGGTTTTATGGAAATTTTTGTAATAAAAGTCTACTTTTTTTTTTTTTTTTTTTTTTAAAGAGACGTCTTGATGAGTGCCCCCTGCTTTTTTGGTCTTTATATACGATTGACAATTGACAAGTGACAATTTATGTCTCAGAGGTTGGGTTTTGGAGCAGTACTACTTAATTCTGCCTCTTTTGTGTACAATTTTCAAATTAAACAAACGTTTATACTTTTTTTTATTGTTAATGTTCTCCTTTTGTCTGACATTACCCATCCATTTTAGGACTATGTATTTGCCAGGCCTCTGTTACTCTGAATCCAGAATGACATTATGGCACAATGCATGGCACAGCATTAATTAAATGTTGTGGTGGGATGTTAAGTCACTATGGATACCTCACTCCAGCCTACAATCTTTGCAGAATGCTCATCTCAAACTTTTCTTGGTTCTGAGCAAGTTCAATAACCGCTAATGACAGCTATAATCATGACAATACAAATGTCTGGACTTTCAGATATTAGATATGCAAGCCATAGGGATTTTCTAGGCATATAAGACTAATGACCTCTCTTTTGGCCAGGTCATCATTCAAACTTTGACAGGCATCAGACCCCTGGGATCCCCAAGAATCAGATGTTTGAAACAACAGCAGCACATTGTGGGTTTCACTTTTGCTTCACAGGCCATTGACATCATATTCCTCAGTCAAATGGCATGTTTTCAGCTCAGTCCCACTCAAATGAAAGAGACTGAGCTGCAACACCAAGAAGGGTTCTAAGACCCTGACAATTTTCCATTCATGACCTATACAGAGAATGGGTCAGTCTTATAAACCCCTTTAATAATACACAGCATCAATCATGAAAGGTGTTAACAGATTCATAAATGTGTTTGGAAATATGGAGTTTAATAACGCACATTCTAGGGTACATTCACATGCAGCAGATTTATTGCAAACATTTCTGCAACTGAAAATCAGTGGTAGATATTTGAATGGGGTTGTTTTGGTGGCAAGCACATGAATTTCTACAAGTGTCAAGCAAATAATTGGGACATTCAAAAAATTTCTGCAACAGATCTACCATGTGTGAATAAGCACTCACCACGCATTCCATTCTCCCTCAAAGTTTTTTTTGTGAAATATTAGCAATAATGAATACTTACCAGCTTCAGGTAGCAGGCAGAGCGGTTGCGATGCAGTATGGCTACATCCTTCTTATCAGCAGACAGTTTGAGCGCCTTCGTATAACATGACAGCGCTGTTTCATAATCTCCAGATTTGAAGTGCTTGTTACCCTCTTCTCTGAGGTTTTCTGAATTCATCTGCCAAAAGCAAACAATACCAAGAAATGTAACGAATCCAAATGTCATAGTGTAAAACTTATTGTCATGATGAGTAGTAAAGAATTTAACCAGGACAGGATGTTCTGCTTTCAGCCCTCACCAAAAGAGATGTAGCAGAGCTCAGTCTGTAGTTCAACACCAGTTCCACAATCAAGTGGTGGGTCCAAGCTGCCCCTGTTTTCTTGGCACTCAGGACTACAAATGTCTATGAACTCCTACTAAATGTGATAAGGATTGAGAGGGTTGTCACCAGCCAAAATCTTCTGTTGTCATTTTGTTCTAGTGATCAGCAGGAACCACATCTGTCAGAGAAACACTAATGTGACATGGATGGTGTATCTGTAGGAAGTGTCGCCAATGTCTTTGACAGTAACAACCTTTGAACACTGAAAAACATGTGGATGAGATGGGGAATGTTTTAATTTTTTTCTCACTTGAAGCACTATAATGTATGGACTGTGCATGACTATTTGGTCACAAAAAAGCCACAGAGTCCTGGATTAGAGTCCTGCCGAAGGACAACATCTGCAAGGAGGTTGTAAGTTCTCCCTGTGTTTGTGTGGGTTTCCTTCAAATACTCCGGTTTCCTCACACACTCCAAAGACATACTGATAGGGAATGTAGATTTTGAGGCCTTTATGGGACAGTGGCTAACAATGTCTGTAAAGCGCTGTTGAATATTATGGCGTTATACAAGTAAGATAAATAAATAATATAGCTACAGGAGGCAAGAAAGGTGTGTTCCACTAACTTGTCCATGTGCTTAGAGATCCAGTGAGGAGTCTGCTCGAGTCCCCAATCTTTTTTTTACCCTCAGACACTCATGAGCATGTCAGCCAATCTATGACTGAGCGTAGACGCTCCATGTGAACAGGACATCACAGCTCACCCACTGACACCAAAGGTCAAGAAGACCATGGACATGAACTGAGACACTCTGGGGGTATCTCTGTAGGAACAGACAGGTGCATATGTAGTGTTTTCTATTTAAAGAGGACCTTTCACCATATGGGGAGCATGCGGTTTAATACACTGCTAGAAAGCCGACAGGGCTTTCCCGTTCTGTGCTGCCAGTGAAGAGCTATCAGTGCCGGTACCGTAGCTCTTCACCATCAGAAGGGCGTTTCTGACAGTCATTGGGGAATGCCCTTCCTCACAGTAGTGTCTAGTGAGAGGGGGTGTTCCCTACTGCCCGGTGATGACATTGAGCGGTGAGGAACGACCCCCAGTACTCGTCTATGGATGAGTACTATCAGGAGGGGAGGGAGGCGTTCCTCACTGCTCTCACAGTACAGCACTATAGACACTACCGTGAGGAAGGACGTTCCTGACTGTCAGAAACACCCTTCTGCAAGTGAAGCGCTACGGTACCGGCACCAATATCTCTTCACCGGGAGCACAGAACAGGAAAGCCAATAGTGTGCTGAATTCAGGAGGGGGGGATGGAGTACCTTTTAAGGACAGAAATGTACAAGCAATGGTGCTTCACCTATTCTTGTGTTTATTTAATGGACACATAATAAAGTTGCCAATGTTTATGGAAGACGCGATGGATTCTGCATTAAAAAGTTCCGACAGTTTTGGCCTTCTTACGATATTAGTGACGCAGTTGTGGGATGTCACATCACGACCATATACACAACCATTACATGTGATGTCACACTGTGACGCTTCCATCTTTATTTTGCCGTATAGTCACAGCTTTGGCATTGAAATGTTACAGCACCATCTTAAGGCTTTTTATTCTGAGATTTAAAAAAAAAATTTTATTTAAAACCTACATAAGTAAAGGTTAAAAAAAACACTTGTAGTCTGTGACTGTGCGCCCAGAATTGTTTTCCTCAAGTCATGCAGAAAGGAGAGAAGTCCATGACAACTTCTGCACTGACTTCTCTGAAGCATAATGTGCTGGTACTATATACAGCAATGCACAAGGCAATGGACAGAAATCCTTCACATTATTCTCCAGGCCTGTCCTAAACCACAGCCCCCGCCGTATTTTCGTTCTGACCTTGTCCGGGTTGGTCTCCCCCATCTCTAGGTAACGGTGAAGGCCTCAACCTGAGCCCCGATATTTCCCAGCCGCTGCTCCCGCCGTACACCTTACTGCAGCCGGATCTGTACCGGCACATTCCGTGCTTGGCTCCGCCCACCCACCGTGACGCTATTACTAGCGGCCTTGCCAATACCTAATATGGCAGTGCCTGTCAGATATTATGCAGCCTCCTGCCTGCCAGATGTCTCTAGCGGCAGATCCAGCACTAGGGGGTGCTGAGTCTGACTGGGTCATGTTACACAATGTATATATATTGTAAGGCAATAATACGTTGTATGGAATGTGTGCACATAGTGTGAACAGAGCCCAGTTAGGACACAAGCCACACCATATAACGCACCACCAGGTTTGCCTCACATTTGCAGTCCGTTCACATACAGCGTATTCATACCTCCCAATTTATGCAGAGCAGAAAGGGACAAAATGTGCGGCGTGCTGCAAATTTAGCTCCGCCCTCTTTTGTTGACTCCGCCCATTGTCGTTCATTTTTCCATGTGACCTCACCCAGTATAATTATGTCCCCCCTCCATCTCTGCCCCCAGATTCATGTCCCTCCATCTCTGCCCCCAGATTCCTGTCCCCCCATCTCTGCCCCCAGATTCCTGTCCCCCCATCTCTGCCCCCAGATTCATGTCCCCCCATCTCTGCCCCCAGATTCCTGTCCCCCCATCTCTGCCCCCAGATTCATGTCCCCCCATCTCTGCCCCCAGATTCATGTCCCCCCATCTCTGCCCCAGGTTCATGTCCCCCCATCTCTGCCCCCAGACTCATGTCCCCCCATCTCTGCCCCCAGATTCATGTCCCTCCATCTCTGCCCACAGATTCATGTCCCTCCATCTTTGCCCCCAGATTCATGTCCCCCCATCTCTGCCCCCAGATTCATGTCCCCCCTCCATCTCTGCCCCCAGATTCATGTCCCCCCATCCCTGCCCACAGATTCATGTCCCCCTATCTCTGCCCTCAGTTTCATGTCTTCCCCCACCCCCCTTCATTATGTTCCCCTCAATGTTTAACACAAAAAACACTTATACTCACCATTCCAACGCTCCCCCGCCGCTCTCTCCGCGGTCACTCACATAGTTGTAGGCGTGATGTGACGTCATCATATCGCGTCTACACATGCAGAAGCCGGAGCGCAGCAGTAAGGCAGGAGCTGAGCTGTGACAGCTCCTGCTTTACTCACTTATGTGTTCAACTCATCGGCGTCCGAAACCAGGACATACCTCCCGCTGACCGGGACTGCGAGACAGGACACCGAATTCGCAAATGTCCCACGGAAATAGGGACGGTTGGGAGGAATGTCAATGGTCTGTATACAATGCATAAAACCCAGGTCTATAGGTGCAACCACCAGGGGCGCTATTACAATTAAATGGTTAATCCCTCTCTATCCCGGATACACTAAATCTAGAGTAAAGCTCATTGTAAGAGGGGGAAGAATTTTCACATGATCATTTTCTGTACCCTTAGTGCCAGAGTGCCCCCTAAAGATTAGAGTACCCCTAAAGAAGATTAGAGTGCTCCCATAAAGATTAGCGTGCCCCTAAAGAATATTAGAGTGTCCCATAAAGAAGATTACAGTGTCCCCATAAAGAAGAGTAGAGTGCCCCAATAACCATTGTCCGAGCCCTTTCAAATGATTGTTTTTTTTATAGACACTCAGGAACATGTATTACACATATATTCTTTCCATACATATTAGTAGTAACACTTTCTATAATAATGGACTATGGGCACGGCCGGCTCTCATACAGCGGTCACTTCTTCCCCATCTACTAATAATGCAGCACTAGAAGTTGCCATAAAGGTCTCTCCCAATCTTCAGAACTCTGGACTGTCCCCCATGATGCCAACTCCACAGTGTATATGGCAGTGCAGGGCAATGGAACACTGCCAGGCAGGAGCTACCTGAGGGTCTCACGGCCATGACATCACGTCACCTACGCACGGCCAACTGACATTCAGTTCTTAACTGTCGACGGCAGAGAGAAGAAGAGTTTCTACGGATTTCTTCATAGCCTTTTGGATATTTTTGGATTGTGAGAGACAACCAGAATGGCATCCATTGGAAGAGGAGAGGAGAAGAAGAGAAAGAGGGAAGAGGAGCGTGACAGAGAAGAGGAAGAGGGAAGAGGAGAGTGACGGAGAGGAGAAGAAGAGAGAAGAGGAGAGTGACGATGGACTAAAGGAGAAGAACAAGAAAAGAAGAAGATCCCAGGATAAAGGATCGGAGGACCTGGAGCTGACCCCTGGCAGAAGCCAAGATGCTAAGACATCAGGCCCCTACCCCGGCCTTACCATCAGCCGCTTCATCCTCCACAAGATGTTGGGTAGGGGCAGCTTTGGCAAAGTAAGTTTTATCACTTCTTATTCATTTTGACCCCCATTTTATTTCCTGTTGTCAACATTGCGGGCTGAGTAGATAGTAACCCCTTAACCACTTCAGTACCGGGCCAATTTGTGGTCCAGGACCAGACACATTTTAGGTTTATTTTGTATGTGCAGTTTTGAGGGCTGTAACATTTTTCCCTTATGTCTCAGTCAACTAATTTTTGCGTCTTTTTTCGGGGACACATAGGGCTTTATTTTTACGTTGTTTTTATTTTCAAATGTGTTTTACTTTTTTTTATATCTGGGAAAATATAAACATAATAGGAGGGAAATTGTGTCTGGTTTTCAATTTATTATTTTTTTTTTTATTTAATAACACAAAGTGTCACTGAAAAACTTTATAAAATAGTTTTTCCTCTCCGTTACGGTAATTTTTATTTTGTATGGTGTCGTCGGGGGTGGGGTTATAACCTTTAATAACGGCGTTTTATTAGCGTATTATTATTTTTTTTATTATTATTATTTTATTTACATTTTTTTAAAACTTTTTTTATTATATTTTTATTTATTTTTTTCAGATTGTGTCCCCATAAGGTGATAAGAGACCTTTGGGAACATCTGATCGCTTTTTTTTGTATTGGAGGCTGATTTCCCCTGCAACTGAGGCTGGTACATTTAGCCTCAGTTGCAGGAGGAATACAGCCTCCTGCACGCTGTATACACAGTATACAGAGCTGATCTGGGTCCTGTAGGACCCAGCAGCTCTTGCAAGATGCTGCTCCCGGCGGATCATGTGACCGCCGGGTCAGAGGGCGGCCACATCTTGGCCCATAGCCGTGTACACAGCGCTCATTGAGCGCTGTATACACAGCGATCGAGATGGCAGGGAAGGGAATAAACCTTCCCTGTCTTCTCTCTGGGAGCTCCGGCTGAAGTTACAGCCGGCTCCCAGCTTCAGCAGCTGCACGATCTCCATGCAGCTGCTGTGTTCTGACTGGACGTACCGGTACGTCCTGTCAGAACTAGGCAACCACTATCCAGACGTTTATAGTCTATGGGCGGTCCGGAAGTGGTTAACCTCTTAAGGACGTAGGGTACTTTGGGCCTTAAGGCTCAGACCCTGTTTTTCAAATATGACATCTTTTACTTTATGTGAGGATAGCTTCATAATGCATTTACCTATCCAGGTGATTCCAAGATTGTTTTTTCGTGACACATTGTAGTTTATGTTGGTGGTAAATTTTGGTCATTATACTTTGCGTTTGTTTGTTAAAAAAAGGACAATATACTGAAAATTACATAAATTGATCAATTTTGAAAGTTTCTGTTATTCTCGTGAAAACAAAGACAGTCATAACACACAAAATTCTTCCTAATTAACATTTCCCATATGACTACTTTATATTGGCATTGTTTCTTCAATGTCCTTTTACTTTTCTAGGAAGTTAGAAGGATTATAACTTTAGTAGCAAATTGTCAGATTTTCACGAAAATTTCAAGATTTTGTTTTCTAGGGACCTATTTAGTTGTGAAGTGACTTTGAGGGGCCTATATAATAGAAAACTCCCATAAATGACCCCATTTTTGAAACGGTAGTCTTCAAACTATTCAGAATTAGTGCTATTTTGCGGCGGCCGCAAAAGAGCGCCGCGTATACGGTACCGGCTCCCATTGAAAACAATGGGAGCGTATACAGCTCGCAAAAGCTCCCGCGCCGTCTACGTACCACATTATGTGCCATAATACTCCGTGTGAACCCGGCCTTATAGGTTTTTTTATGCGTTAGTAATTTTGCCGAATAAAAATCCATTTGGGGACATAAATCAATGTTTTTTTGCATCGCCATCTTCTGAGATGCGGAACATTTTTATTTTTCGATTGACAGAGTTGGTTGAGAGCTTATTTTTTGTGAGACAACTTGTGCTTTTCATTGGTACTGTTTTGGTGTACATACGACTTTTTGATCACTTTTTATAGCATATTTTTTTAAGGTGAGATGGCAAAAAATCATTATTTCCGGTGTTTTTTTCCCGTTTTTTTCTTGACATTTACCATATAGGTAAAATAATGTTTTCGTTTTATGGTACAAGTTGTTACGGACGCGGTGGTACCAAATATGCATTGTTTTTGTTAATTTTTAGTTTTTTTTAAATAACTCATCTGATATAGAAAAAGGGAATTTTGGGGCTTTATTAATTTATTTATTTCACACACTATTTATTTTTTTTACACTTTTTTAAAAATGTTTTATTTGTCCTACAACTATACTTGGATCAGCAATACTCTGATTGCTGGTCCAGTACTATAGCCTACAATACACGTGTATTGCAGACACACTTCCGGCATCACGGCAGGATCAAGCAGGTAAGCGGGGGTCCTAGCAGCCTGGGGTCACTAACCAGACCCCGGGCTACATAAAATTCATCAGGGCACCCCCCGATCTCGCCACAGGGGGGGTGCCCAGGGAGGGGGGGGGCAGACTTAGCAAAACTCTCTCGATGTCGTGGACATGTGGAGCTCTGACCGGCAATTTACCAGTGCAGCTCGTCCTGGCTCTCGGCTGTGTAATGCAGACGGGTGTAATGGTAATAGTACTGACCTGAGCACAAACGTGCTACTTGTAAGGACGTACTATTACTGACCAGAGCGTTAAGGGGTTAAGGACCAGACCATTTTTTGGTTTCGCATTTTCGTTTTTCCCTCCTCACATTTCAAGAGCCATAACTTTATCATTTTTCAGTTGACAGAGTTACATGATGGCTTATTGTTTGCGGGACAAATTGTACTTTGTAATGGCACCATTCAATATGCTGTGCAATGTACTGGGAAGCTGGAAAAAAATTCAGAATGAGGTGCAATTGGAGAAAAAATGCATTTGCGCCATTTTCATAAGGGTTTAATTTTTACAGCGTTCACGGTTTGGTACAAATGACATGTTACCTGTGTTCTACGTGTCTGTACGAACACGGTGATACCAAATTTATATAGTATTTTTAATGTTTTAATACTTTTTAAAAAATGAAAAACTTTGCAAAATAGTAAAAAAAAGAAATTGTGTCGTCATGTTCTGACACCTGTAACTTTTTCATATTTACATGTATGGAGCTGGGTGCGGTGTCTTTTTATGCAGGACAAGATGACATTTTTATTGATACCATTTGGGAAAGATCTGATGGGATGATCACTTTTTATTCAATTTTTTTATAGGAGGCAAAGTGTTGAAAAAAATGCTATTTGGCTATTTTTATTTTTTTTGCCCCTACAACGTTCGCAGTATGGGATAAATGTTTTAATATTTTAATAGTTCGGGCATTTTGGAGCGCGGGGATACCTAATATGTTTATGTTTAATGTTCTTTATTTACTTTTATATCTGATCTAGGGAAAGGGGGGTGATTTGAACTTTTATATTTTTTTTTATTTTTTTAATACTTTTAAAAACTTTTTTTTTTCTTCTTTTACATTTATGATCAGACCCCTTAGGTACCTTGAAACCTAGGGGGTCTGATAGTTCATACTATTCACTGCAATACTACAGTATTGCAGTGAATAGCAAACTCACAGCAGTTCTATTATATGATGCCTCTGACATCGTGCAATAGAACCAATGCTATGACAAGCATGGAAGCCTTCAATAGGCTAGGAGATTCAGTTCCTACATGGACACGGCATCGTCCACCGGTAAGAACTTTCTTCCTTCTATGTCTCTCCTTTACATTCTGGATTTCATGCACCCAGCTTTCCTAGAGTCCTGCCTGGCTACTCTGCCTGGTCTTGTATTTACCCATCCACCGTCTCCATTGTCACTGGGCAGATCGTCATTTTCTTCTCTTATTTCATTACAGTGATATCAAGCCAGCAAACATCATGTTGGATGCAGAAGGCCACACCCGCATCATCGACCTGGGACTGGCCCTGGATGGAATCACCGCCTCCACCAAAATCTGTGGCGTGACGGGCACCTTCAAGTATATGGCCCCAGAGGTGCATTTCAAACCAGGATATGGCATAGCAGTGGACTGGTGGAGCTTAGGAATCGTGGTGTCCAAGATGGCAACAGGACGCCACCCGTTGTATGAGGGTTCAATCTGACGGGAAGCCTTTATAGCTTTGTCAGCTCTGGCTGGGATTCAAAAGGAAGTTCCCTGCCCAGCGCTGCCCTGGATAATCCTGTGGGCGGCCCCGCCCCCCTCCCGGGGCCACCAATGAATGGGAAAAAAAACCCTTGAGGGGAAGGGCATAGGTCACACGGCCGCTCAATATCCGGCTGGCTTATACAGCCAGCTGGCTTGCATGAGCGTTTTATGCTCTCCGCGGCAAAACCATTTTTTTTTAACTGGACAGAAAGTCGGACATGTAGGACTTTGTGTCCGGTTTAAAAAAAAACGCAGTGGAGAGCATAAAACGCTCACCGGCGCTCACAGCTGGACACGATCTGACAGGTTTCCGTCTTCTGCCAGAAAACGGAGTACGGAGAGCGGACGCTGGTGTGAACCCAGCGTGACTTCTGGGTTTATACGCTGTAACAAACCCTCACTGTTTATGATATAACCAATAAAGTTACTGTCTCTCTTAGAAAACCCATTTTCATACTGACCCAGGGAATTCTGAGGTAATAGAGGGGGGTCCTCCATGCAGGACCCCCAACTATTACCGAGAATGGAAATATGACATATGCGGTATCCCAGTTTTTAGTCCACAAGGATGGTTCCAGTTTGAAACAGTGTTCAAGAAGTGTCTAGAAGCCAATGGGGTATCGCCAGCAGAATTTGGTACCCACTCCTTCCGCATCGGGGCTGCGACGGCTGCCGATGCGGCAGGCCTGGCAGAGGAAGAGGTGAAACGCATAGGACGATGGCGTTCCAACTGCTATAGGCGTTACGTCAGACCTGGTTTAATCATCAGTTAAAAAAAAAAAAAAAGTTTATATATATATATATATATATATATATATATATATATATATATATATGGGGGAGGGGGTGTCCCCTAAAGTTTTGTTTTGCATGATGCTTCGATGATTTTTTAACCCATGTTGTTGTTCACAGGGACCTCCACCATGGTTTGGATCATTGGACACTCCTATGTCTTTTGGGCCGCAGAGCGGGCAGCAGTCCAGCCGATGGGCCTCCAGCTGGGTTTCAGAGACGTCCAGGTGCGGTGGCTCAGCATACGGGGCATGAAGTGGGAACAAGTCTTCCCGGAGGTCCTCAACGCTAGTAGAGCCACTCAGGTCTCGGTGGTGTTAGTAATCCATGCAGGTGGCAACGACATGGTCTCCATCCGGTGGCCAGAACTAATTGCTAGGATGCGAGCAGATTTCTGCAGGTTTCCAAAACTTTTCCCAGCCCTAGTCCCTGTATGGTCTGAGATGATTCCGAGGTCACAGTGGCACGGCGCTATTAGTCCGCCCGTGCTTGAGAGAACAAGAAAAACCCTCAACAGAGTAATGTCACACCACATACAGACACTGGGCGGAGTAGTGGTCAGGCACTACCAGCTTGAAGGGGACAATCGGATGCTGCTGCGAAAGGATGGGGTACACCTGAATGATATTGGGTTGGACTTTTTTCTTTCGGGGATTCAAGGTGGCATAGAATGGGTGCTGTACCTGCTAGGGGGGGGGGTCAGACCTCGTTGTAGGCTTACACCGAGATCTGGTGGCATAGTAGCAGGACCTTGGCCCCCTTTCTCAGCAATGTAGAGTCCCAGCGACGTGCCCCACCGGGGGGCACACACCACAACGTTCGCTGAGGAGAGTTACTGAACAGGGGTTACTGCTTATGTCAGATAATATATATTTAATAAAGCTGTGGCCGACCCCACCTATTCAAAGGTAACTTGGTCCATATTTATGTGAAGATCACACACAAGGGGTTTAGTAGAGGGGAAGGGGGTTTTGGTTTGGTCTCGATAAAGGCTCAAATACGGCCGGTCTGCAAGCCGGCTGGCTGTATAAGCCAGCTGGATATTGAGCGGCCGTGTGACCTATGCCCTTCCCCTCAAGGGAGGTTTTTCCCATTCATTGGTGGCCCGGGGAGGGGGGCGGGGCCGCCCACAGGATTATCCAGGGCAGTGCTGGGCGGGGAACTTCCTTTTGAATCCCGGCCAGAGCTGTCAAAGCAACCCATCACCCACCCACCCCTAAACCGAGCCGCTAAGTAATTTTCATTTATGATTGTACCCCTCTTTCCTTGGATGCCGTTCTTGAAGAGTAAAATATAACAGGTTATGGACTCTAGAATTTTAAGGACACGTTGATCCAGGGTTTTCATACTGACTGCCAGATTTGGAGTCAGGAAGGAATTTTCCCCCTGAAATAGGGCAAATTGGCATGAGCCTCATGGGGTTTTTCGCCTTCCTCTGGATCAACACTGTAGCGTTTGTAGGGAATAATGTCCTTATCCAACCTCATTGACTATGTAACTATGTACCGTGCAGATAAAAGTTTTGTTTGTTTCTTCTTTCTGTTAGCAAATGACATGCTGTAAATATATATTTGCATTTAATTGTTGTCACAGCAGGCATAGTAGCAGGGCCTTGGCCCCCTTTCTCAGCGATGTAGAGTACCAGCGGCGTGCCCCACCGAGGGGCACACACCACAACGTTCACTGAGGAGGAGGGGAACAGGGGTTACTGCTTATGTCAGATAATATATATTTAATAAAGGTGTGGCCGACCCCACCCATTCAAAGGTAACTTGGTCCGTATTTATGTGAAGATCACACACAAGGGGTTTAGTAGAGGGGAAGGGGGTTTTGGTTTGGTCTCGATAAAGGCTCAAATACGGCCGGTCTGGGTGCTCACAGCCGGACACTTTTCAAACCCATACAAATGAATGGGCTTGAAAAATGCCTGCAGTGCCCAGTTTCGCGCAGGAAATGGACACCTGCATAGCGGAGATCGGGCGCTGGTGTGAAAGAGTCCTCACCAAACTTCTACAAACTAGTGAACAGTAAATCTGTCCAGTTATGTGGTGACATATCCTCTGCTCCTAGAAGGGCGAGTCCACGCTGCTTCACCATTTAGCCCGTCTCTGCTCCTGGAGTCTTGTGAGCAGTCGGTGCGATGTAGTGATGTCACTGAAGTCTCCAGGAGCAGAGACAGGAGCGAACACAGGGGGATCTGGGAGAGGTATTAGTTTTTTTGGTGTGATTGTTCAATACTGTGGTGCCACACGAAGAGCGACATAATACTGTGGGGGAACCAAAAGATACACATGATACTGTGATGTATCATGTATTACAAAAGGTAATGCTTTCTTCAGGCGGATTCCGCGGCTTAGTCAGCCCCAGCGTCCGCCTCGCGACAGCACCCTCCGGACTAGGCCCATTCATTTGGGACTACTTCGGAGCGGGAAGCCGCGACTGTCGGAGGCTGCAACAGTCACATTTTGGTCCTACTCTGAAGTGGCTTCCTGCATCAGAATCAGGACCAAAATATGTGGTCCCGTGCCCCATGTGAATGAGGCCTTAGGTTTACACTATCGTTCGGCTCCTCATGGGAACCTGAAAAACAGATAGCCCATCCGCTAAAAAAGCGGTTACCCGCGGACCCTGAGGAACCCATAGACTGTAAAGCCGTGACAGACTTTTCTCTAATGCAAATGTGAACCTCGCCTAAAACACTTCTATTTACCTTTTTTTCACCTGTATAATACGCTGTATGGAATGTGTGCACACAGTGTGAACAGAGCCTAGTTAGGACACAAGGCACACTCTATAACGCACCACCAGGTTTGCCTCACATTTGCAGTCCGTTCACATACAGCGTATTTCAGGCAGAAATGTTTGCACATTTTCCATTCAACTGAATCTTTGCACTTGCTACAAAAACAACCCAATTTGGATGAATGGAACGTATTTTCAATCAGGGAAATTTGTACAACTAAAGGGTCCATTCACACAGAGGAAAATGGTGCTTTATTTGGAGGGAAAAAAAGCTAGCACAACCCATTGAAATCAATGGAAGGCTTTTTTTCAGCACTGAAAATTCAGCGCCAAATAAAGCGCCATTTTCCTCCGTGTGAATTGGATCCTCAGGTTGTGTTCACATCTGTGCAGGGTGTACATCTGGCGCAGAGCTGTCAAAATTCACCTGTCACAAAGTCCTGCAAGCACAACTTTTCCATACAGCAATTAGGGTCATACCTGCATTTGGATTTTCATTTCATGGGGTTCTCTTAGAGACCCCACAATCGGAAACCTAATCCACTTTAAAAAGCAGTTACTCGCAGATCCCATAGACTATAATGGGGTCCACCGGGTTTCCGCCTAAAAAAGGTGCAAAAATGCTGAGAGAAAAGTCCTGCTTGCAGAACTTTTTTTTCTGCATTTTTTAAGCGAATTTGGGGACGGAAACCCTATTCAGAAGCCTGGCGCAAGTGTGAACCTAGCTTTACAGACACATTATAATTAGAGATGAACGAACCCCGTTCGATCGAATACGTATTCGATCGAACATCAGGCCGTTCGAGGTATTCATTCCCAATCGAATACCACGCGGCATACGCAGTAAAAATTCATATCCCCTCCCACCTTACGTGACGCGTTTTTTGCACCAATAAGGGCTCTTTCACATCTGCACCCGGTCTCTGTTCTGCAGGTTTCAGTTTCCTGCACAAATTAGAGGCACTAGACAGAAACCTGCAGGACTCTTTCATACCCATTCATTTGAATGGGTTTGAAAGATGTCCAGCCATGAGCGCCAGTGAGCGTTTTATGCTCTATGACGCGAAACCGTTTTTTTTTTTAAATCAGACACAGAGTTGGACATGCAGTACTCTGTCCAGTTTAAAAAAAACGGTTTCACGGCGGAGAGCATAAAACGCTCACCGCCGCTCATGGCCGGACCCGATCTGACAGGTTTCCGTCTTCTGCATGCAGAAGACGGAAACCACAGAACGGAGATTGAACGCTAGTGTGAACCTAGCTTAACTGTGCAGGGGAGGTGGGACAGGAACTACGACAATGGAGGCAGTGAAAAAAATTGAAAAAACCCATTGGCTGCCGAAAACATGTGACCTCCCATTTATAAGAACGGCCGCCGCCATATTCGCCAGATTTGCGGTCAGAGACAGGGAGAGAAACATATCTGCTGAGGGCTAGATAGGCATTAGCTTCAGATAGGCAGGGAAAACCCGAAGAACAACAACAGCTCTTCTCAGTGGTCAGAGCTATATACTGCAGGGACAGGAGTCCAGCTTCCCACGGATGGTGGAAAACAGGGATACAGAACAGATACTTGTTGCTATATACGTGCACACCAGCTTTTGTTAGGGGTGTCCCCACACAAAATAGCAGGAAACCACAGCAGTTACTTCTTGCTATATATGTGCAAACCAGCTTTTCTTTGGGATGCCCCCCCCACATACACACACAAATTTGCAGGAATACAGAGCAGTTATCTCCTGCTATATACGTGCAAACCAGCTTTTATTAGGGGTGTCCCCCACAAAATAGCAGGAATCCACAGCAATTACTTCTTGCTATATATGTGCAAACCAGCTTTTCAGGCAGTGTGTAACCCCAAAACAGGGATACAGAGCAATTAGGTCCGGCTATGTACGCTCAATCCAGATATCCAGGGTGTGTACCCCCAAAACCTAGGTGGGAGACACCGAAATTCAGTCCAGCTATGTACGCTCAATCCAGATATCCAGGGTGAGTATCCCCAAAACCTAGGTGGGAGACACCGAAATTGAGTCCGGCTATGTACGCTCAATCCAGATATCCAGGGTGTGTACCCCCAAAACCTAGGTGGGAGACACCGTAATTCAGTCAGGCTATGTACACTGAATCCAATTTTTAAGGGTCTACCCCCCCAAAGCTAAGTGGGAGACACAGCAATTCAATCAGGCTATATTAGGTCAATCCAATTTTTAATGGTCTACCCCGTGAAGCTAAGTGGGAGACAACCGTTCATTCAGTCAGGCCATATATGGCCATTCCAATTTTTAAGGGTCTACCCCCCAATTCAGTTATGCTATATCAGCTCAATCCAATTTTTTGTTCAATCCAGTTTTTTTTGCTCTCCATGATGTGAACTATGCCTTTGTCTCTTGAAAAGCAACCCAACATGAAGTCAGCCATGTGTGCCAGTGTGTTACTTGGCATGACTTTGCTGCCCCAACTGTAAGGGTCACTCTTCATTTCCTCTATTTTACACTCCCCTTCACACCATCCGTGCTGAAGTAATGTGATGCACTGAACTGCACCCTCAAGCCTTGTGTGGGACAGTGACATGAAATGCCACTTCATCCCCCTCATCTTCTTCCGCCAGCCAACGGTGCGAAGATGATAGGAGTGTGCTCTGAATCGTTTCAGCCTAGCAGAGGCTACTTCTCACTTACAAAAATGGCCGCACTTTCACCAGATCTGCTACCAGGTTCCGGCCATTATCACATACGCAAACATGCCTGGGCCCAGGTGCAGCGGGGAAAACCATATTGCCATATCATCCTGGATGGCATCCCTCATCTCGGAGGCAGTGTGCTGTCTGTCCCCCAAGCTGATGAGCTTCAGCACGGCCTGCTGACATCTCCCCACGCCAGTGGTACAGCGTTTCCAGCTCGTAGTTGGGGTCGAGGTTGCAGCACAGGAGTAGGCTTTCAGAGAAACCCTGCCATGAATTTTGGGCTGGGATTGGAGAAAGGCCACTCCAGTTTGCACCCGGGCCCAGACTCCACTACATTCACCCGGCCTGTCATTAAAGATAAGCAGCATCCCTGACCGCAGGCGCTTATCGATGTGTCGGTGGTCAAGTGGACCTTGCAGCAAAGCGCCGAACTCTGGGCCTGACTGATGTTATGGGACACGTGCAGGCACAAGGCGGGGACAGCACACCAAGAGAAGTAGTAACAGCTAGGCCCAGCATAGGGAGGTGCCCCAGCTGCCATCTGGTGACGGAAGGCTTGGGTATCCAGAAGCATAAACGCCAACATCTCCAGGGCCAGCAGTTTTTAAATGAGGCCGTTAAAGGCTTGGGCATGTGGGTGGCTTGCGCTGTACTTCTGCCTGCAATGAAACGCCTGGGAGATGGGGAGTGGCTGGGAAGAGGCGCATGATAGTGCAGGCCAAAAGGGTGGATGAGAGTGAACTCCCCAATGTGTCAGAGACAGATATGTAGGTGTCCAGGCTGGTGTAAACAGCGGAAGAGGCAGTGTCGGCAACGCCAGGCGACGATTGTCCTGCGTTTGCTCTCTCCCACTGAGCCCAGGGCTTGCCTTCCAAATGACGGCGCACGCAAAAGGTGGTAAGGTTGATCTTTTCAGAGCCCCTACTCAGTTTAGACTTGCAAAGTGTACAAACCGCGCTAAATTTGTCATGTAAATGGTGACACTAGGCACCTCAGTGGCCAGTTTGGCCAGGGGCCGCTAGCCTCCTGTGTGACAATTAAATCATCTGCCACTTCGTTATCCTCCTCTTCCTCCATCAATATACGCTGTGAAGAGGACAGGAGTGCGCACTGAGTATCCTACTGGAATGGTTCTGCTCCTATGCCCGACTCCTCAGTGTACAATGCGTTATCCCTGATGGTGATGAGGGATTCTTGCATTACACACAGGAGCAGGATTGTTAAAATCAGTAATGCGTCATCAAAGCTGACCCTCTTGGTGGACTCCTCAAAGACACAGAGAGATCTCGCATAAGTCTGGCAACATGGGCGAGTTTTGCATGAGTAGCTAGTACATGGAAAATCTTTGGCCTTGCTGCCTCTGGACATGCCTCTGCCTCTAGCCACCTTTTTTCCTGCTTAGCTCGCCTCCACATCTACACTGCTTTCCCCGCTATACATCACCCCTGTCCATGCCTCTGCCTGTAGCCACCTTTTTTGCTGCTTTGCCTTGCGTTAATGATGTACCCCCTTATAGTTACTTTGTAACTTTTTTAATGATGAAGATGCAATAAAAGTTATATTTTATTACTATCGCGGAATTTTTGGATTACCTCTTGGATGTAGCTGGCATTTTTTACGTACTGGATATTTCTTGTGGACGGCGGGTTGTGAAGTCACCTGCAAGCCGGGCTCCCTCGAGGCTCCTTTGCATATGTGAAAATACGGTGAGCTGAAATTTCCTTTTTTGGTTTTTTTTTTTGCTGCTTAGCCTGCCTCCGTATTTACATATCATTTGTGTGATTTTTTTTGCTCTCCTGTACCAGAACAAAGGATGAGATTTTTAACTTATACCGGCGGTCGAGGATTGCAAAAATCCATTATTGTTTGCTCTCCATGATGTAAACTATGCCTTTGTCTCTTGAAAACCAACCTAACATGAAGCCATGTGTGTCAGTGCGTTACTTGGCATGGCTTATAAATGAGCTTCTAACCAGCACAGTTGGGGGAATCAGGGTGGATTGAGCCTCTAACCAGAAGAGTTTGGGGGCATTAGTGTGAATTGAACCTAGTAGGAGCAGAATTGTGCAACGCTGATGGTGGAGGAGTATGAGGAGGAGGAAGAATTGTAGAGGGTGAGCACACACATCAAACTTCATGTCAGGGTGCTTGACACTGCTGGAAATGAAAATGATGGGTCTATCCAGTGGCTGTTCATTTTGATCAGCGTCAGCCAGTCAGTACTGACAGCTGACAGCTGGCTGTGCTTATCCGTGATGATGCCACTGGCTGCTCTGAAGACATTTTCTGATAGCACGCTGGTGTCAGACCTCTAAAGGACCTCTAATGCGTAGAGCGCAAGTTCCAGCCACAAATCCAACTTGGAGACCCATTAAATGTAGGGCGCAGAGGGATCGGAGAGGAAAGGGCTGGGGTTGGCCAGGTACTCCCTCAACATGCGCCTATACTTATCCCTCCTGGTGACACTAGGCCCCTCAGTGGCGGTAGTTTGGCTAGGGGGTGCCATTAACATGTCCCAGACCTTGGAGAGAGTGTGCCCCTGGTGGGTGTGGACCGTATTGCAGTTGTTAGCCTGTTGGAGGAATTAGTCTGGCAACATGGGCGAGTTTTGCATGAGTGGCTAGTGCACGGAAAATCTTTGGCCTTGCTGCCTCTGGACATGCCTCTTCCTCTAGCCACCTTTTTTGCTGCTGCGCTTGCATCCACATCTGCATTGCTTTCACCCCTAGACATCACCCCAGTCCATGCCTCTGCCTGTATCCACCTTTTTTCCTGCTTAGCTTGGCTCCACATCTACACTGCTTTCTCCGCTCTACATCACCCCTGTCCATTTAGGGTCAGTAGCTTCGTCGTCCACCAACTCCTCTTCCAATTGCTCACTCTCCTCTTACTGCAAACCGCACATGACAACAGCATGCCCTGATGGCAACTGTGTCTCATCATCATCACTGAGGATGGAAAATGCTGGTTGCGGGTCCACAACCACAAAATTGCCAGGTGATGGCGGATGCTCCAGTGTTTGGGCATCAGTACACACAAAGTCGTCTGGTAGCTCCTGGGATTCGGGAAGTGGTTCAACAGAGGGAGACAGTAAAAGGACCCGAAAAGAGATCCTGGGAGGGGGCAAGGGTGGGATGACTCTGTTAGGAAGATTGGGCATGTTGGGAGGAAGGAGGGGCAGACTCTTGGGTATTAACACGACTGCAGGTAGTGGCTGACCGGCTGCTGGAAAAGCAGCTGGAAGCATTATCCACTAGCCATTGTAACACTTGTTCCTGGTGCTCGGGCCTGGTCTGCGTTGTACCCTGCACCCTGCTTAGCGCAGCTGTCATATCAGCAATTGTGATGAGCGCATGCTAATTTTTCTTGTCCAGTGGAAAGGATGGGATAGGATTTCACATAAGTCTCCCACCCATGGAAACTCATGGTGCAGACACTGAGGGAGCTGACTTTGATGAACCCTTGGGTTTTGTAGATGGAACTCCATCAAAGGTCTCTGCTGCTCACACACCCTGCTCAATCTATGGTATCTAGGGTTTCAGCATGTGGTGACCTCACACAACAGCCAGTGCTTCAGGAAGATGTAGGAATTGCTGGAGTGTATTGAGGCTAGCACCAGGTACTGTATACTTGCCAAAGTGGGAGCACAAGCACCGAACTTTAAACAGTAGCTTGTGTAAATTGGGGTAAGTTGTTATAAACCGTTGCACCAATAATTTGAAAACGTAGGCCATGCGTGGACCGTGTTTGAATCTGGCAAGCTCCAGATCTGCTACCAGGTTCCAGCCATTATCACATATGCCAACCTGCACCTGGGCCCAGGTGCAGTGGGCAAAAAACATTGCCATCTCATCCAAGATGGCATCCTTGACCTTGGTGGCACTGTGCCTTCTGTCCCCCAAGCTGATGAGCTTCTGCACGGCCTGCTGACGTCTCCCCACGCCAGTGTTGCAGTGTTTCCAGCTCGTAGCTGGGGTCGATTTAATGGAGGAAGGTGGTGTTTCAGCACTCCTGCCAGGAATATTGGGCGGGGAGACAAGGCATAGTTTGCGACCCGGTCCCAGCCTCAACTACATTCAGCCTGTGTGCCGCGATTGAGATGAAGCGTCCCTGGCTGCATGCACTTGTCCACACATCGGTGGTCAAGTGGAACTTTGTGCAATTTAGCGCAGAACTTAGGGCCCGCCTGATGTTACGGGACACGTGCTGGTGCAAGGCTCAACTCACCCTAAGGGCCAAAAACACTGCTGGTGAATTTTGTTCAGTTCCAAAGGGCTCTGTGTTTACATTTGGCTCAGTCGCAGCTCCAGGACATGCCTTTGAAGGCAAGGTTTCCTTTAGTGGCTCCATCTCAGCAGGATGATGATGGTGAAGCTTGGTTAAATCTTGTGTCGGAAGGGAAAGTGGTTTCTGATCTACATATAAAGTACTGGAGCATGTTGTTTGGACTATTAACACCTGATCAGAACCCTGTAGAGGTAATGTAGAGTCTGATATTAGAGGACCATTACCGGTAGTAGTAGTTGCAGCCAATTCTCCACCTTTGCGGTCCTCTAAATAAAAGTTACCCCCAGGACTTGATGCCAAAATGTTATCAATTTCCCAATCAAAATCAAGGTCAATGTCTGGGTCCTCAGTCCAATCCACTGCATCAATCCAACATAATGAGAGTGATGGTTCTGGAACCACCGTTTTAGGGGCTTAGAATTTTAAAGGGGCTAACACTCTGCCGGTGCAAGGCTCAACTCACCCAAAGGCCCTAAAACTCTGCTGGTGCAAGGCCTAACACACCAAAAGGAGGTAAAAGGCTGAAGTCACCTGAAGGGCCTCAATCTCTGCTGGTAGCTCAGCTTAAGGGCCTGTAACTTAATTTGGAAGGGCTCACGTTAAGGGGCATAAAAGTGAATTTTGGAAGGTCTTACCACATCACACACACACACACACACACATCCACAATGATAGTTCAGGGTGGGTACTGTTGGATTTCCCATTGCCTTTTCCATCTGTGGTTGTCATGGGCAATGTGATTTATAGGGGTGTTTGTTAATGTTTCTTTACCTTAAATTTGGGTTTCTGTCCATGCATTTGGGGAAGAAAGAAGGTTTCCAGGTATTTTCCCACTTTGATAGAGGTTTTTTGAGTGTGGAAAGTGTGTAGTTGATAGGCTGTGATGGTGGGGTAAAACTGTGACTTGGGCTTGTTAGATGCCCCCAGGCATGCTTCCCCTGCTGTCCCAGTTGCATTGCAGAGGTGTTGGCATCATTTGCTGAAGTGTCATAGTGGACTTGGTGACCCTCCTGAGTCGATTGGTGGGTTCCCTTGAAACGAAGCGTTTTTCCCCTTAGGACCCCTTCACACTACGTGTTAAAACACGTTCAGAATCAGCGCGTATAAAGCAGATCCCATTCATTTCAATGGGAGCCGGCATACGAGCGCTCCCCATTGAAATGAATGGGCTGCTTTTTTCTCTACAAGCACTCCCATTGAAGTGAATGGGAAGCGCTCGGTTCGTAACGTTCAGAATCAGTCAGCGTATCCCTAGTGTAATGTAAACACTTGTAAACAATGTAAACTGATAAGGACCTGTAAGTGTTTACATTGTCTCTACCAATCACTAACAACCCCCTACCCCCCTTCCTCCTGGAATTCTATCCCTATGTGTCCTTTGTGTACCGTATATAAATCTGCTCCTTCAGAAATGGCTTTAAATTTACTTGAGAAAGGAACCTAGACGTTCTGAAATGTTGTAATCTGTCATCATTATGAGTTAGCCATTAAAAAGGTATCAACTACTGAAGACTATCAAGTTTTTTTGTTTTTTTATATTTCTAAATTGGATGTGTGAATAAGCCCTTATATATATGATGGAACAGAAGAGTTGAGCAGAATGGTGAAGCAGAGAGCCGTATTCTTCCTGCCTCACCATTCGGCCCCTGTCTCTGCTCCCAGTTTCTTAGGAGCAGTAGGCACAACGTAGTGATGTGACTCAGGCTGCTTTCACACAGAGTTAACACTCCGCTCATTCTGACATGGAAACACGTTCAGAGTCAGCGCAGTTAAAACAGAATCCCATTGACTTTAATGGATTTGGTCTTACGCGCGCTACCCATTGAACTGAATGGGAGGCTTTTTTACCTACTGCTTTCAATGTGATACAAGCGTAGCAATGGGATTCTGTTCTACTGCTCTCACTCTGACCGTGTTTGCGTGTCAGAATGAGTGGAGTGTTAACTCCGTATGAAAGCAGCCTTACATTGTGCTTGTTAGTCCCTGAAGCCTCCAGGAGCAAAGACAGAAGAGAACATAGGAAAGATGAGAATTAAGGGTTTTTTCTTTCTGTGAACCTTAGGGACATAAAATTTTGCGGGCAATTGTAGGGGGACATAGAATTGTGGGGGGCAACTGGAGAGGAACATGAAACTGTCAGGGCAACTTGAAGGAGACATGAAACTGTAGGGGCAGCTGGAGGGGGACATTATAATATACTGTAGTGTCCAGTGGCTACTGGGGGGACAGGTTAATGTGTGATAAGAATAATGTGTGATATATTACATTATACTATATTGAATCGCTGCAAGGGCATTATACTGTATGAGGGCTACTAAGGGGGCATTGTAATTTATGTGGGTCAGTTATGTCTAAGTGGTGGTGATGGGGGGAGCCCACTTATGAAGCCTTAGCACTGAGCTCACCAACTGGTTAAAGTTACCCTGTTGATTCTGCACTTTCAACAATGATCAGAGACAGAAATATTGGGGCAGTGGTACCACCAGGTGAGGAGTAATTCAGAAAGCTATTATGGTTACTGAAAAACCAATGACAAGTTCTCTACCACATCGTGATACACATGTGCGTTGAACTATTTTTGCGCATTAGATAACTGCTCTCTTTTCCTTTTTTCTTGTGGTTTAGGATGAAGGCTGCACGTGAGCGGTGAGAACAGTACAGCAACCTCATAGATTACAGTTATGACAGATACTAGGCTGAGGGGAAGGCTGGAAGCTCATTACGGAAGACGCAGAGGAGATATCAGGACATTATAAATATTAACTAAAATGGAAAGGACATTGCTTTTCAATTATCATATTCTATTTTTATGAATGGCTGCCTTTGTCCATGAGATTGCTGTCTGTGGCAATAACTGTCAGTGATTAATGTCATCTCCACTTTACAGTCGTGGCCAAAAATTTTGAGTCTGACACAAATTTTGTCTTTTTATAAAGTTTGCTGCTCCAGTGTTTTTCTATCTCTTGCTCAGATGTTTCCATGGTTACTGAAGAATAATTAGAAGCATCTCATAAGTTTTTAACCTTGTATTGACAAATACAAAAAGTTTATGCAAAGACTCTTTGTTTTTGTTTGTCCAACAACTTTTGAGGATGATCAATGGGAGATGTGAGGAGTTTCTGGGCTATAGACACTAAATGTCAATGTTTTATTCACTGAGCTACTTTGTTATTACTTTTGCCTTGTGACAAGGTGCTCCATCATGCATGAAAAAGCATTGTTTGCTCCTGGATGTTTGGAGAAGTTTAGATACCAGTCTTTATTCATGGCAGTAATCTTAGACAAAATCGTGAGTGAGCTCACTCCCTTGGATGAAAAGAAACACCACACATGAATAGGTTCATGATTGCGCTCACCTTTTCCCATCCCAGGACAAAGTGACTCCTTGTATTCCGTCCGGGGAGAGTCCGTATGGAGACCCCCTGAACGGAATACAAACGCAATTGCAAGCGCTGTGCTGTAAAAGCACACAGACCTCATAGACTATAATGGGGTCCGTGTGCTTGCCGTGCACTGCCCGCACAAATCATACGTACATGATAGTCTATGGAGTCCGTGTGCTTTTACAGTTCAGCGCTTGCAATTTCGCTTGTATTCCGTTCGAGAGGTCTCCATGCAAACTCCCCGGACGGAATACAAAAGTAGATGTGAACAGGGCGTAAGACAAGAAAACCGAGGTTTTGTCCAAATACAAAGTTTTAAAAACAAAGGGCGTTTTTAAACCCTTCATCTTTCCAGCCATTTTCAATTTTCTTTTTGACTCTCTGCCTTCTAAGAGCTGTAATTTTTTTTTATTCCTCCGTTCACAGGGCCATATCAGCACTTAATTTCTGTGAGACAAATTGTAATATGTATTGGTAACATTTTATATTCATTATGATATACTGGGAATCTGTAAATATTCAGAATGGGGTGAAATTAGAGAAAAACTGCATTTGTGCAACTTTCTTACGGGCTTTGTTTTACGGTGTTCACTGTGCAGACAAAGTGACATCACCTGTATTCTATGTATTGAGACAATTCCAAATAGCAAATTTATATTGTTTGTTTTATGTTATAAAAAAAAGAACAAATTGGACTTGGGAGTCCTGATATTCAGACACCCCTAACCTTTTTTATGTTTCCGTGTACAGAGCTGCATAACACATCTTTTTTTGTGGGGCCAGATGTATTTTTTATTTATACCATTTTGGTGAATGTCTGAGGTTTGTAGACCGGGTGTTTTTGGACATAGGTATACCTAATGTCTATGTATTTTACTTTATATACAGTATGTTTATATGTGTACTAGGGAAAGGGGGTTAACTATAATGTTTAATTTAAGGGGGTCTGATCACCAATACAATGCTTTGCAATGCAAATAGCACTGTTTCTTTATAGGCTGCATAGAGCAACCTGTAATAGAATACATAAAATGACAAGACTAGATCACTGGTCTTAGATCTCACTTATATACTGTTTATTTGTATGCTGAGGTATGTCTGTCTGGAATGACTACCTTATTTAGCAATATGCACTGAGTGGTCACTTTATGAGAGATAACCCCCCTTTTGTGATTTTTGCTTCAGAGTTGCTTTAGAGTGCAGCATAAATTCAAGTGAGCAATTTTTACATGGATCAATTTCAATGTAAATCCACATTAAAATGGGAACATTGAGTTATCTGAGCAACTTTGAACAAGGCCTGACAAGACAGTATTTAAAAATCTGCAAACCCTGAAGACAAGGGAAGGGTTCTCATGCAAGAGTGTTGAGAGGATGCCAGGAATGGTGTGATCAAGGTAAAATATTCAGTGAAAGGAGTCCTGTGGATGGAAAGAACATGTCTAAGAAAGAGGTTAGATGAGGATGTCAAAAAAACTTTCATGAATAGGTTGTGTACAGCCAAGAAAATTGCAACCAAATATAACACTGATGCTTCAGGCAAAATGTCTGTATACACAACCTGCCGTTCTTAGCATGGATGATCTATAACTGCAGATCAGTTTGAGTGCAATTGCTGTAATAGGAAAACAGAAAGATAAGACTCTGGTGGGCAAAAGAGGGTAGAAATTGGACCAGTAAGCAGTGGAAAAATGTTGCCTGGTCAGGTGTATGCCAATGTCTTTTCAACCATGCTGATGAGAGTGTTAGAATTTGTGGCAAGCGGCATGAATCCATGAACCCTTCTTGCTGGGTGTCAATAGTCCTGGCTGGTAGTGGTGTAGTAATTGTAGGGAGCATGTTTTCCTGGCACACCTTGGGTAGGATTTTAGAGCATGTCAGTTTCATTACCTAGTGGAATCTATGTCATGGCAAACTACTAAGGTTCTGAAGGCAAAGGGAGTTCCAACACACTACTAGATGGATGACTTTAACCCCTTCCCACCAACAGCATTTTTTGATTTTCGTTTTTCGTTTTTGACTCCCTCCCCTTCCAAACCCCACAACTTTTTTATTTTTCTGCTCTCAGAGCCATATGAAGTCTTAATGTTTGCAGGACAAATTGTTCTTCATGATGCCACCATTAATTATTCTGTACAATGTACTGGGAAGCTGTAAACAAATTCAGAATGGGGGGATTTGAAGAAAAAGTGCATTTGTGAGATTTTCTTACGGGATTCGTTTTTACAGTATTCATTTTTACGGTGTTCACTGTGCAGCCAAAATGACATGTCCCCTGTATTCTATGTTTCGGTATGATTTCAGGGATACCTAATTTATATGGTTTTATTTACATTTTAACCCCTTAATAAAAATACAAAACTGTGCCGAAATTTTTTTTTTCCAAAAGTCGCTATATTCTGACACCTCTAACTTTTTTTTATACTTCTGTGTACGGGGATGTATAGGGTGTTTCTTTTTTTGTGGGGCTGGGTGTACTTCTCAGTTATAACATTTTGGGGAAATACTATTGCTTTGATCACTTTTTATTCAAATTTTTATCAGAGGCAAAACTGTGAAAAAACAGTGGTTTGGCACTTTTGACTTTTTTTTCCTACTATTACGGCATTTACCGTTCGGAAAAATATTTTATAGATTTGTAGAGTGGGCGTTTTCGGACACAGGGATACCTAATATATATGTGTTTCACAGTATTTCAGTACTTTTATATTTGTTCTAGGAAAAGGGGGGTGATTTGACTTTTTATTATTTTTTATATATTATTATTATTATTATTATTATTTATTTATATAGCACCATTAATTCCATGGTGCTTTACATTTGGGGGTTACATACAATTTGGGGGTTACATACAGTACACAGAATACACAGGTAGATATAATACTAACAATGACCGACTGGCACAGTGGGGTAGAGGGCCCTGCCCGCGAGGGCTTACAATCTATGAGGGAAGGGGGGTAGAGACAGAAGGAGAGGGGGAGACTGTACAGATGTCAGTGAGGTGATAGTGTTATTGGAGGTTGTAGGCCTTCCTGAATAGGTGAGTCTTCAGGGCCTTCTTGTAGCCTGTGATTGTAGGGGTCAGTCTTATGTGTCTTGGTAAGGAGTTCCAGAGTATGGGGGATGCATGAGAGAAATCTTGGAGACGGTTGTGTGAGGAGCGGATGAGAGCAGAGTGGAGTAGGAGGTCATTGGAGGATCTGAGGTTACGTGTGGGCAGGTAGCGGGAGATTAGGTCAGAGATATATGGAGGGGACAGGTTGTGGATCGCTTTGTATGTTAGCGTTAGTAGCTTGAACTCAATTCGCTGGGCTATAGGTAGCCAGTGGAGGGACTGGCAGAGGGGAGCAGCCGATGAAGATCGAGGGGTGAGGTGGATTAAGCAAGCAGCACAGTTTAAGGTGGACTGGAGGGGGGGCGAGGGTGTTTGCTGGGAGGCCATGGAGAAGGGTGTTGCAGTAGTCTAGGCGGGAGATTATGAGGGCCTGGACAAGCATCTTGGTAGTTTCCTGGGAGAGGAAGGGGCGAATTCGGTGAATGTTCTTGAGCTAGAGGCGGCAGGAGGTGTTGAGGGCTTGAATATGTGGCTATATTGTGGTTATATATTTTTTTTACTAAAAAAAAAAAAAATGCATTTATTAGTCCCCCTAGGGGTCTTGAACCCCAGTGGGTCTGATCACTTATTCAATGCATTACAATGCTAATGCATTGCAAAATACAGGGGCTTCTTTTGCAGGCTACATAGAGTAGCCTGCAATAGAAGCCAGTTAATAACAGGCCAGGGAGCCTTCACAAGGCTCCTCGCTGTCATGGCAATGGGATCCCGGACCCGGGAAAATGGCAGCACTCACGCACCGACAGGAAAATGGCACCTCAGTCAGCTTTGACCGAGGTGCCTAAAGAGATAATGCCCACAATTGGTGTAGGCACCGATTGTGGGCCATAGCGCTAGGTGTCTACTGTATAAAACAGTAAACACCTGGCGGCTATGGCGGCCGCCCAGCTCTCAAGTGGCCACCATGTTTAAACACCCAGCATCCGTCGCAATAGTACAGCAGATGTTAGGAAGGGGTTAAAAAAGCAGACATTCATTGTGTATTACAATGCCTCCACACCAACCAGTTACTTTGCTGCTGTTCTCTGAAGCTAAGTTTGGATTTCCATTAATAAAGCCCATTGCTCCCATCCATCATAGGATGGGAGCAATGGTCTTAAAGAGGACCTTTCACCACCTCCAACAAGTCCAGCTCTTTATATTTATAGGCGTTACTCTACTGCCCCTACCTTTTGCAAGCAATCAGTGCTGCTAGTTTTGGTGCCTGATATACTATTTAGTCTCTGTACTGTCAGGTGGGAGGTGTCGGGCAGCAGCAGACAAGAGGTGGGGTTCTGAGCTGTGACACTGGCTGCTTCTGATTGGAGCTCTGAATCACACCCCCTGTCTGACACCGCCCACCTGACATTACAGAGATTAAACAACAAATCAGGCACCAAAACTATCTCTGCTTATTGCTCTAGAACGGTGGGGGCTGCAGAGAAAATTCCAACTTCACTGGAATCAGGAGAGTGGTGCCTAACAACAGGTGCTAAGAACTCATAGTGGTGAAGGTGGAGAAAGGTCCTCTTTAGGCTGGGACTCCACAGGCCAGAAAGGCCGCGATTGTTCCGGCAGCGCTTTAGCGCGGCGGTTCCGGTCTGTGGGGCCTTAGCCTTAATCAGCTCTGAAGTGACTGATGAAGATGAAGCCTGCAGGACTTTTTCTTTCATTCAAAGAGTAATCTAATACGATAGAGGTACGTGTCCATCATGTTTTTATGTGGCTCCAAATGCATCAGTCATTACAGCACTGTTTAAGTCCATTGCTTTCATCCAATGCAGTTTTATTAATGGAAATGTGAATTTAGCCTTATATGTCTAGGAAGAGATGTTTTATTGCAATTTCTGAAATATGGCTAGATCAAGCTATATTGAAAACACCATATGTAACTATATCACAATCCACAGCAGCCAATTCATACAAGTTTCTTTCATTTTATTATGATACATATCAATATTGAAATTCTACTAAATTAATTTACAGTGGTTATTGCTAGAAAACAGAAAATGTCATCGTTACACATTCCTGCACCTTTGCCTCAGTTATTAGGAACAGGTCTATAATTTACATAGAATGACAATTAGTAAATGATTTAGCAGCAAGTGGTATATTGCTCCCAGTGCTATCCTTGTGTAATTCTCATCTCTCATTCCTGCAGTTCTCCTGCTGTGCCTTATTAACTAGGATAAATATCAAATATTTTTCTATTAATTAGTAAAGATCACAGATAGTAATTTTGTAATGAACTGTACAGTATTTACTAACAGATCAGAAAAATAAAGGTTGCTTAGTACACATTTCAATACCTTTGGATTCATATTAGACTGAGAGACGACAGTCAGCACATTACTATAACAGCTTTGCACTTGGCAGTGAACTATTGAAATATGAGGATGTTTGCAAGGCATCTATTATCGCACAGTCTATCAACACAGTGGTTACTGCCTTGTGGGCATTCTGAGCTGGTATAAGGCACAGAGGGGAGCGATCAGCCATTGGTTGGTCCCTATTCCCATCATTGGCAGGAAGCTACCATATCTGATAATTGTGTTCACATGGATCCTGGTATTATTTGCTGAAATCCCTCAATCCAAAAGGACAGAATGATTGATTTGGCAGTAAAAAATGTATTGATGTATTGCAATTTTTATGTTTTATATATACAGTTCAAAATGTGGCCGAAAGTAAAGATCTACTGTAAAGGCATTCCACATTGATCTGTATATCCAACAGACGTGTCATGGTAGCGTGGGAATGTTTTTACAAAGTTTGCCACCTTAAAATGTCCTGATATATCTGGTTTAGTAAAATACTTAACCCCCCCCCCCATCCCAAGTATTTGGAGAATATTTTGTTAGAGCTCAGTGTTGTGCCATTGGCTAGACATTTATGAATAAACTGACAATTGGGATTTACCATTACCATTGTTGAAGCGATGTGTCCTTACACCCTCTGGCATTGCTATCAGCGAATAAGCAGTGTTAGAGTTTTCAGGGATGCACCCTCAACTGATAACACCCAAATGTCAAATTATAAATACATTTCTAGGAGGAACAATGGAGCAATATTTCTCAATATATTTCATGTACCCCTGTGAGAAAACATCCCTACCGAGTATCTCCAAAGTAGTGATCAGTTATAAATGTTGATAAAATAAGGCTTTGTTTGGAGCCTTCATTAACAATAATGTAATGGCCTCCTCATTGCTCTGCATATGACCAATAAGGCCCAGTCACAGGTCTCAGCAGTCTCTGACTTCACTTGGGAGACCAGAAGAGGCCGTAAGTGGGTTGGGCCCATGATGGAGCCCAGAGGAGGTGAGTAACACTTTTTGTTATGTTTACTCACTTCCCCTGAGCCTCCATTTTTTATACTCTTAGGATTTGAAGAGACCCCAAAGTATAATAGTATACTCAACCCCACAAACTACCAGTATGTGGCGGGGGAGGGGTCTCACAAACCTTGGAATAGTGGGGTGTAGTGGCTTCACAGGTTGGGAACCAATACAATATAGGAACAATGCAGAGTTCTAAGAAAAGATATTCCAGAATTATGACTTCATTGACGAGTAGTTACATAGGAGTAGAACAGGTCTTCTTTAAAGGGGTTCTCTGGAAATTAGGAAAAAACATGTCAGCACACTTACAGTCACACTTTCCTAAATACCTGAAGTTGGACCAGAGCTCATTTTGCCTATGGGTCTCACTGCAGTAAATTAAAATGGCCACCAGCGCCATTCTTCTAGAATATAAATAGGATGGGCTATGTTCTGCTTGCCAGGGAAGGGAAGGTGGTGAATGCTGTTCTTTTCTATTCAGATTGACTTACCAAAAAACCTCTTTAATATCAATTTTTTTATGAAAAAAATGACATTTCAAATTTTAAAATACATATGAAATTCTCATTATTTCATGATGGGTAATTACCATAAATGAGAGACTGAAAACTACAGATTAAAGTGTGGCATGAAGGGACTCTACTGTAAATTGCTTTTAGTCAAGGAAAATTGCTACACTGAACTTTTTCTGATAGTCTGTGAACTAATTTTGGCCCGCTCAATATTTTAAGTGACCACCAGGGTACATGAGATAGCTAGTACAATAGAAAAGTGTATGCAGTTCACAGTTTCTTTTGTCAGATATTTGTAGTGAAACCTCACCATATAATTACGTGAATTGACTACACAAGAATACATGTCACTCCTCTATGTCACCTTTCTTGTAACACCAATCCATTAGTGACATGCAAGACTAAAGATCTCATGCATGACCCAGTCCTATTTAAACGATTGTACAATGCAGTCATTTTTGGATAGGGTGCAAATCATTCCTTTATAACAATGATGATGGGCGGCCGATCATTCCAGTGCTGAAAACTGAAAAGATTCCTGACGTCATCATAATGTAAATTGTCTGAAGATAAACATTTTCAACTGAAAACAGTTTTGTTGCTTCCACGTACCAGTTATTGCTAGGGCTAGTTAAAGTTAAAGGAGTTATCTCACTACAATACGCCAACACTGTTCTATTGGTATGGTCTTCACCCCTGTAACCTTGCTGATCACTAGAGTGTAGTGGTAGCAATTTAGGAAATGGCCGACTATACCATCTCAGAAAAAGTTAAGCAGGGCTGCAACTAGCCATGAAAAGTAACAGCACTATCATTTCTACCGCTTTGTTCTAGCAATTGGTACGAGTTATAGTTGAACCTCCACTGATTAATAATATTAATTAATAATACTATTAATAATATAATTGCACAGGTAAGTAGGAAAATGGTATTCCACAGACAATCCGGTTGCGCGCACCCTTGGAGATTAAGGACATTCAGCGAACAAGAGATGAATCAGCAAGTAGTTTATTAAACAAAGATGACGCGTTTCAGGGTATTGGTGTCAAACAGAAGGCACCACCCCTTCCTCAGATATTTGTAGATGCAGCTGAATAGTGTGTCGTGACACTGCATGATATTCAGCTGCAACTACAAAGATCTGAGGAAGGGGTGGTGCCTTCTGTTTGACACCAATACCCCGAAACACGTCATCTTTTTTTAATAAACTACTTGCTGTTTCATCTCTTGTTCGCTGAACGTCCTTAATCTCCAAGGGTGCACGCAACCGGATTGTCTGTGGGGTAGCATTTCTCTACTTACCTGTGCATATCCATCGACCGCTGTGTCACATAACGGTAGACGCTGCCTAACTGACTCGGCCACCTACACGCATACAAGTGCGTATACTATGAACCCTAATTGTGCAGAACTGTGTATTGGGTTCTGCAAGACAACCAAGGTCTCGGAGAAGCGCGGCCACTCTTGTTTACTATAACCGTATTGTGTAATACTATAATTAAGAATGCATGCAGGGTTCCTCTGTCCGCTTGAGAAGTCGGACATCTTCTCTTGCCGACAGGGAAGGACGGGCACGGAGTGCAAAAGAACGCACCCGATGCCCATTCAAGTGAATGACAGGTGTCACGGACACATCTAGTGTCCACTCCTAGTGTCCGTGACAGATTTTGAGCGGACACTAGGAGCGGACACTACATGTCGGACACCGACGGTAGTGTGAACGCCCCCTTAGTGATAAAGGAGTTGTTCACAAATTGTAGCAACCTGCATGGAGGCCTAAGTAAGGAACCAGTAATATATGAGAGTGATTTCACCCGTCACTTTCTTCAAGGCTACACATTGGTCTCAGCAGTCACATGGGATGGAGGACTTCTGTGAACAAGGACCCAGGATGGGCCAGAATGGACACTAGCACTGGAGAACAGAGCACTGGGTATAGCTAAGTATGGTTTTAATTATACACTTCCCTGGGTTTTACAGGGGTTTCTCCAATTGTGGGACAACTCCTTTAATGTAAGTAGTCAGATAGCCCTTTAGTAAAGTCACACATTATGAAACATCCAAATAAAGATTGCTCTGTTCAATAACCTGTAGTGCATAGAATTATTAATATTGACTTATTTGACTTCTACAGTTTGTACTACTGTAAAAAATGTTATAACCTGCCAATATATTTTTATAAAAGGTAAAACCCAGTCCCTAAGTCACATCTTCTGCAGTAAATGGAGCTAGTAAATGGAGACTAGCTGTGAATGAGTCTTCTATAGATGGCACACAGCAAAACACAAAAAGGGGGAGCTACAAGTAACAATAAATGTTTTTAGCTGGACAGATTTAGCATATACCAAAGTCTAAAGCACCCAAAAATCCTGTACGTAATATACATCCTTATTAGTTTATAAATATTAAAATAAATTCGCAAGGAGGGTGAGGGGAAAAAAAATCACATAAAGCTAAAGCTCCACGTTGCGGAAACGCAGCTTTTTTTGTTGCAGATTTTGTTGCGGTTTTTGGTGCCAAAGTTAGGAGTGGATTAAGCAAATAGTAGAAGTATAAGAACGTCCTATATATTTCCCATTCCTTTTGTATCCATTCCTGGCAATGGCTCAAAAAACTGCAACAAAATCTGCAACTAGAAAAGCTGTGTTTCCGCAACGTGGGGCCTTAGCCAAAAAGAGTATCCCATAGTGGAGAGATAGAGGGAGTATAAATGACAATAATGTTATGGCTAAGGATACATACATATGAACTACTAACATATTAGGAACTGCATACAACATAGCATTAATAACACCCCAAGATAAAGGAAAGTGTACATACAACGCAGACTATGTATATGATATTAATAGAAAGAACATACACAACAACCAAAGTACCAAATTGATATTACCTTATGCAGACCCTATAGAAGGAACCTGCCATGATGAGCGTATCGCCAACGACTGTTATTAATGGTATGATGTATGCAGTTCCTAATACTGCGGTAGTCCATATGTATGTATACTCACCCATAACATTATTATAATTTATACTCCCCCCTATGTCTTCACTATGGAATACTCTTTTTTTTATTTTTACATGTTTTTTTTACCTTCGTCCTCCTGGTGTAATTATTTTAATATTTAGAAACTAATAAGGATACATATTATTACGTATACATTTTTATTCCTGTGCTTTAATCTTTGGTATATAGTAAACGGCATACAGAAAAAAAGAGGAAGTTCTGCTTCCATGTCTCTCTATATCACTCTCTAGGAAGCAGCAGCAGCAGCATGAAGGACATTATACATCAGTACTGAGCAGTGTAAGCTGTGAATCCAGCACTGCTCGCATCTATCAGCGCCTCCTCCTACTCTCCCTTCCCTCTCCAAAGATTCTATGGGCACCGCATAACCTGATCCTTTACTGAGCTAAAAGGACATCTCTTTTGTCAAGATGGATTTTAGCTGAGAAATGAGGATTAATGATCGGTGCCGGAGTAGGGTAGAAGTGGCTCGTACCTGATAAGAAGGAGAAATTATTTTTCTAATAAGATATATTACAATCTTTCTTACATTCGCTTGCACTGTTGATTTATGCAAAGTTTGATGAAAGCAAAGAGATAATTTATAAAGGACCTGTCGCCAAGTAAAAATGCTAAATGACATACATCATTGGATTCTTGCTGTGCCCATGAACAACCTGGCTTTTTGTTTTTTTAAGTTGTCTACCCATGTTAAAGATTTGGCCCCCTGAAGGTTATATATATATCATTTAGTGCTTCTTCTCTAAGTGGGAGGTAACCTTTTATTTTTTCAGAAAAGATAAAAGGTTTACACCCTCTTGGAGAATGAGAGCTGATTTATATATAACCTTCCAGGGGGCCATATCTTTTCAATGGACGGATGGCTATAAAATATAATGCCGAATTGTTCAGAGGCACAGCAAGAATTAAATGATGTATGACTTTAGCATTATCTACTTGGTGACAGCTCATTTTAAAAAACTATTCCCATCTTGGTAAATCGCTGCAGACCTCTAAGGCTGAGGCCCCACATAGCGAGACATAGCCATAAAACGTTGCAGGAAGAAGAAACGCATCTGAAACGCATTATGTTTTTTTCTGCAGTGTTTTTTACACAAAGCCCGCAGAGGAAATCTTTCTGCCCCTATTATATCTATACGGAAAACACCAGCGCCAGCGTTTCCGCAGGTATAATTGACAAACGCGGCTTTTCTGCTACAGATTTTTTTTTTTGTGCAATGTGTGGATGAGATTAACCAGAATCCCATCCACTTTGCAGGTAATGTAAAACACAGCCATTGTTGCCTTGGCATTTTCACCGCAACCAAAATGCGTTGTATTCACAACATAGGACCAGAACCTAAAGCGGGACTTACAGCCAACAAGTGCTAGTCTACACTGTTCTCGTACATACCTTATAGGAAAATGGGAACTACTGAAACAACACAGCACATCTAGCCACGCTGTTTCCACAATTGTGAAGCTACCGAGACGGCGTAGCTTAGCTGTGCTATTCTATTCCTGTAGTTCCCATTCTCCTCTATGAAAGTTACAGGAACAGCGTACCAACCCTAGAGTTGGGCGGGGGCCAGTTCTTACTATCTCAGCAGTGGTTTAAGACTATATTGGTGAGTTATAACATTTGTATATATCGCCAGAAAAGGTTAAAAAGCCTCCCATTGATTTCAATGTGTAGCACCCATAAGCCGGTACACATTGAAGTGAATGGGATCTGTTTTGAGCGCTCACACTCTGACACGTGTATACGTGTCTGAATGCGTGGCACGTTACTCCGTGGGAACTGAGCCTTAAAGTAGTTGGCATGGCTTTGGTTTGGTAAGTTTCCCCAAATCTTGCTTTAAATGAGAACTGCAGCAGTACTGTATCATTTGTCTGGTGCCAGAGAAGAGCAGTGTTGTGCATCTCAGCTATTGTGTAGTACATGCACAAGATTTGGGGAAAGTTGCCAGAGCTAAGGCCTGGTTCACATCTGCGTTCAGTACTCTGTTCGGGGGGTCCACTTGGGGAATGCTATGGGTGGCTTGAAGAAGCCCTGAAGAAGGAAAAATGGAGCACTAGCAAGCATGATATTGCCCCTGGTGCACCATAAGACTCATATTGAATATTAATTATTCGGCAAAATGATAGCTTTGCCTCAAATAACAAAGGATGTAAGCCAGTCTTAATAAATCTGCCCCAGTGTGTACAAGACATAGGGGGAAAAATGACAGCTTTTGCTTTGTCCATAACACATAACATGGCCATACATATTAGATTATTGTCTGTTGAACCTGCTGATTTCATGTATATAGGTCTCCAACTTCCCCTCACAGCAGATGTCAGGGGAAGGAAAGATTATGTTGTTGGGTTTGAACATGTCTGATCCTTTTGTTCCTGGGGGAAGGAGGCAGGGGAGCTGATATCAGAATCTCTCTTCCTATTCAGAACACTTGAACACTCAGCTAAGTGTGCATGTGTGTGGTAAAGGAATAGCTATTGGACAAACTAGCATATGGTTGACAACTATCTAAAGTGCTTTTGCCTTTATTTCAGGAGCATTTAGAAGACATTCATCTATAACTTGCTAAGGACTCCATGGTCAGACAAGCATAAGGAAGTTACAAATGGATGTCTTTGAAATGCTCATGGAATAAAGGATCAGTTTTATGGGCAAAACAAGTGCTGGATGTCTTTACCTTCACTCTTGGATGATCACCAAGTGTGCTGAGGTTCTTTTCCATGTACTGGAATTGCATCTGATAAGTGGAGAGCTGATGGTCCTCTCTACATTTGTAAATAATGTATTTCCACGGAAGAATAGTGCATTACCTGCTTCACTCTGTTCACATCATGCCATATGGAGGATGAACTGCATAACTAATGTAAAACAAAAACATCAATTATGCAATTCTTTGCACTAAGTAACATACACTATTTTAGTACGGTGTTAGCGGGAAGTCTTCAGAATGCTCTGCAGCCTGTTGGCTAAACACATCTGTGGTAGCTTTTTACAGCAATTATACCAGTGTAACCCCCTCACATGAGTTACTAATGGTTATTTGGCCATATAAGTGCCTTACATGTTATGATAGTTTGTATATGTTGCCATGTGTATTCTGTATTCATTTGTGTAATGTTGTTAAGCTATTGTTCTCTGGTTTCACTTGTCCTAGTGAGCTGTGGTCTCCATAGCAACACACACTATAGTGGGTGGATCTGTAGCTGGAACAGGAAATAGTCATAGCAGGGAGAGGAAGTAGTATTCTGTAAGAGCCAGGGAAGAAGAAGTGTGGCAGTGGCCATCTTGTGTTTCAGACACTGTGCTGTGAGGATTTCCACAGCAACAGCAGGACAGAGAAGCTGTGTGACAGCGCCCCCATCACTATCAGTAAGAGGACAGGAATTACATCAGGCTGAGCAGAGCTATAACCCTGGCAGCCTGCACCTACCTCTACAAGGTAACTGAGCCCCTGCAGTAGACCAGAAGCTGGACCTGCAGACATCTTAGACTCTCTGCTAATACATGGGAAGGTGTCAGCCAGCTACAAGCCACTGTGCCACAGCTCACTGCTACAGGACAAGTGAACCAGCAGATGCCTGTTACAATAAAGCAGTGAATACTTCTACTGATCCTGGCCTGGACATTGCCTTCCCTGTAGCTAAGCCCTGGGCAAATGCTCTTTGTTGGAGTAGAGCACTGGCACCCACATCACCATCTCAGCCCAGGGACCAGCGGGTGTCTCAATACTCCAACTGGCGTCACATCTAACTGACTCTGCCTATTACCCTGTGCACCTCTCCTGGGAGTTCTGGTGCCTATAAGGTCACCGTGACAGTCCAGCCTCCTGCACGGTTCTCCCAGGGTGGTCGCAGTTGGCGTCACGAACAGGATTGCTGTGCCATTGAAAAAAAGAAGGGAGGCACTTGAGCTGCTGGCAGGAAAAAGGATCTGTGACTGCAACACTGTGCAATATCGCCATCTTGGCCCTGCATCGCACGCTATACCTGAATCTACAGCACAGGCAAAAGCAGGTGAGCCACGTACTGCCAGTATGTTTAGGAACAAAGAAAAAAGGGATTTTGTCAGTTTTAAACACCAAGGGTCCAGTAGTGAGGATGAGGAAGAGGGGTGTAGTATTTCAACCCCCACAGCTGCTGTAATGCCAATCACAATGCCTTATTACCCAGGCGTGCCATGGCTGCCACTCTATGTAGGCGAGCCAAATACCCTAAAGGACTTTAAAGAAAAGATGCAAGCAACTTTCAAAGTTTATCCCCTCACTGCTGAGCAGAAGGTTGCTATGTTAATGGGTCAGATGGGAGGACTAGCCCTCCGTGAAGTTAAGTCCTGGGATGTTAAGGAGAAACAAACTGTTAAGCAAATTTTTGATAAACTGCGCGCCATATTTGAAACTAAGACTCTGTCAGAACTAAAAGCTCGGTTCTTTAGCCGCAAGCAGAACGCAGGTGAAAGTCTTAGAGACTATGCTCTGAGCTTGGATGAAGCTCTCCGCCAGGTTGCACAACTAGATCCTCATGAGCTTCACAATTATGATTGCACGCTGAAGGAGCAATTCATCGAGGGTGCTACACCTGATGCAGTTAAAATGCAACTACGTATGCTTAACTCTCAAGACCCCGACCGACCCTTCAACCTATTTAAAGAGACAGCCATCCAAATCCTTAAAGTGGACACAATGCCAGAGGAGCAGCATAATGTGCCCTCAGCTTCTACAGCACCTCCGCCCTGTGTAATCCAACAACCCATTGCTCAGTGCGCACAGATCCAACCTTCTGACTCCAACATTGAACTCCAAGGACAAATTGCTGAACTTTCAAAGAATCTAATTAAGCTTTGCAAAAAAGTGGATGACCTTCAGCTGACACCACCGAGGTCTCCCTCATCCCGGCACTGGCAGCGACCTTCGCCACGTCAGTATTCACGCAGACCGTTATTCCGACCCGGTCGCAGGGTCACGGACCAGTTTGATTCATCCGGAAGGCCCATCTGTCGAAGTTGTCATTTACCAGGACACGTTGAACGAGAATGCCAGCCTTTAAACTAGGCCGTCCTGGGGCAGAGGACCTACCCCCAGGAGACAACCACCACCATGGTCCACTATCACCTGAATGGGGCCGACATTTCATTGGAGACCGCCCTATCCTTTCCATCAATATGAACAACATCCCACTGACTGCTCTCTTGGATACGGGATCACAGATGACTACCATGCCCCTTGCCCAGTTTGAAAAATATTGGTCTCGAGATCAGCTACAACCATGCAATCCTCATGAGCAGGTGACTCTAATTGCCAGCAATGGACAAGAACTTAAACAGGTAGGATACTTCCTAGCCACCCTTAAGATTGGCAAAACCGAACTGAAGGATCAAGGGATTGTCATTGTGGACGTTGCCAAAGACAGAGACACTCCCTCCATCATCATTGGGACCAATGTCTTAGTTAATTGTTTTGATGAAGCCATTGCTGCCTTGTCTGACACTCTTCAAATAGCCGCTCCAAAAGAGAGACACATCTACCATAAGGCCATTAAGGTTTTGGTCCAACAACAACAGGTCCAACTTTCCCAAGGTGAGATCGGAAAAGCTAGGGTGACTGACGCTAGACCCATCATCTTACCACCTGGTCATGTGATGATGGTCTGGTGCCGGGCCAGGTTTGGTGTCAAAGGCAGGGATTACTCCGTGCTCATCGAGTCAATGCCTACGGATCGTACAGTTATTGCTGCCCGTAGTTTGGCTAAGGTGACCCATGGACGAGTCCCTGTACAATTGTTGAATTTTGGGGATTCTGAAGTTACACTACCACGGTATACAGTGGTTGCCAAATTATCCAGAGTTCAGGATGCTGATTGCCTCCAGAGAGTCCATTGTGGAGCTCAGACCACCAATTCACAACCCACATGTAACCCCACTGGGGAGCAAAAAGAATGGTGGCAAGAGATTCACCTTGGAACCCCTGAGACGCCTTCATCTCAGCTGGAAGGGGTATTGCGGGTAGTTCACGAATTCGAACACATTTTCAGCAAGTCCCCTATGGACTTTGGGCATGTCACTGCAGTAGAACACACAATTCAAACTGGTGATCATCCTCCCATCAAGGAAAGACATAGGCCCATTCCCCCAGCACAATACCAACAAGTAAAAGGCTTACTCCAAAACATGAAGGATTCCGGTGTTATAAGGGACAGCCGAAGCCCTTGGGCTGCTCCCTTAGTACTCGTCAAAAAGAAGGACGGTACTATTCGCCTTTGCGTGGATTACCGCAAATTGAATGATATCACTCACAAGGATGCATATCCGCTGCCCCGGATAGAGGAGTCCCTTGCAGCTCTTCAGTCTGCAGCCTACTTCTCTGTCCTGGACCTTACCAGTGGATACTGGCAGGTCCCTATGTCCCCAACTGATGCTGAAAAAACCGCCTTCACAACACCAATGGGTCTGTTTGAATTTGACCGGATGCCATTTGGGTTGTGCAATGCGCCTGCCACATTCCAACGGCTCATGGAGTTCTGTTTAGGTCATCTAAACTTTGAGTCTGTCCTGTTATATCTGGATGATATAATTGTTTACTCCAGAACATATGCAGAGCATTTGGATCACCTTGCGAGAGTGTTTGAGTCTTTGGATCGCTATGGTCTGAAACTCAAACCTTCCAAATGCCATCTCCTAAAATCTGAAATCCAATACCTGGGACACATTGTGAGCGCTGATGGGGTGTCGCCAGATCCTCAGTACACTGAACGGATACGCGACTGGCCAACTCCTGAAACGGTAAAAGACATCCGTAGATTCCTTGGGTTCGCCGGTTATTACCGCCGATTTGTAAAAAACTTTGCCCGGATTGCTGCACCCTTACAGGCTGTACTGGTAGGTCAGTCTACCACCCGATCTGGTAAGAGTCCAACTATCCAATGGACCCCTGAAATGCAAAAAGCATTTGATGAGTTAAAAGCGGCCTTAGTCGGTCCAAATGTCCTTGCTTACCCTGATTACAGTAAACCGTTCATTCTGCAAACAGACGCAAGTAAAACTGGACTTGGTGCTGTCCTTTCCCAGAAACAAGAAGGTTTGATTAGACCCATTGCATTTGCCAGTCGTTCGCTTCGGGCGACTGAACGTAATGACTCTAACTATAGCTCCTTTAAGTTGGAGTTTCTGGCCTTGGTTTGGGCGGTTACCGAAAAATTCCATCATTATCTCACCGCCACTCCTTTTGTTGCATACACAGATAATAATCCTCTGACCCATCTTAGCACTGCCAAATTGGGAGCAATTGAGCAGCGTTGGGCTTCACGTCTTGCCAATTATCAGTTTACCTTAAAATTCCGTGCAGGGAGAGAGAATGTTAATGCTGACATTTTATCTCGGTTACCCCAAGAGTCAATTAATGACCTAGATGACCCTGACATATGGGAAGAAATTGAACTCCCTGACTTCTATGACAAAGTCGCTCAACGTGTTAACCAAAATGTCCGGACCAAATATTGTAACCTTCAGACCATGCGGGTTGAGTCCCTCCATCATATGGATTGGGAACAAGTCCAAAAACAAGATCCAACATTGCAAAGATTAAAAGACCTTTTAAAAGATTCAAATTCAATAGGTCCAGATAACAATGCAAGCCCTGAACTTCAAAATCTCTGGCGAGAGCGCGGTCGTTTAACCTATCTGCAGGGAAAACTGGTCCGCCGTTATGTAAATCCTCGTACCCATGAGCGAGTGTTTCAGATTGTGATACCAAGACAAGACGCTCCTTTGATCTTGGATGCGTATCATAATCAGTCAGGACATTTCAATGCCCAAAAGACAGAACGAACCATTAAGGATCGTTTCTACTGGGTGGGAATGCGCCCTCAAATTGAACAGTGGTGCCGGGATTGTGCACAATGTGCTTTGCGGAGAGGATCTAACCAACGTGCCCCTCTACAGGGCATTGTGACAGTCAGACCACTAGAGTTGGTAGCACTTGACCACGTCAAGTTGACACCAAGTCGGTCAGGTTACACTTATGCACTAACAATGATTGATCATTTTTCAAAATTCATGGTTGTAGTCCCAGTAAAAGATCTCACTGGTAAAACAGCAGCTCGGGAATTCCAAAGACATTTTGGGCGACCCTACGGTTATCCTGAAAAGATCCTTACTGATCAAGGTCCTGCATTTGAGTCAGAGCTTTTTCAAGAGTTCTGCAATCTCTATGGGTGTCAAAAGATCCGCACTACAGCCTACCATCCCCAGGGTAATGGGCTTTGTGAAAAAGCCAATCAAATCATTATCAACATGCTGAGAACAGTTGCCCGTGAAAAACGATCTGAGTGGCCAGAGCTATTGCCAGAGATCACTGAGATCTATAATAACACCAGACAGGATTCCACAGGGTACACTCCTGCATACCTCCTTAGAGGTCAGTTAGGACAACTCCCCGCTGATCACCAAATGGGAGTGATTACAGAGGTTAGGTCCCCACCTTTACCAAATGACACTTGGGTAGCAGAAAGACTAAGGGTTAATAGAGAACTTCAGGAACTTGTGTGTAAATCTCTGGACCAGGCTAGACACAAACAGGCTCTCCAGTATGACAAAGGAGCAAATGCTCAACCCTTGCAACCTGGAGATAAGGTCCTAAAAAGGCGACATGTTAGGCATCATAAGTTAGAGGATCGTTGGGAAGACAAAGCCTATGTTGTCCAAGAGGCACCACATGATAACTCTAAAGTGTGTAAAATTGTTCCAGAGGATGGAGAAGGTCCATCCCAGCTAGTGTCTCGAGATGATCTCAAAGTCTGTCCCTCCTCTTATACAAGTCCAAGAGTGACCCGTCGGTTACCGGCTACTCCACACGCTCTGTCACAACCAAGACGGACATTACCCTGTATACCCATTCCTGGCCAACATGGTACAGAATTAGGACTTGCTCTGGCTTCCCCTAACTTATACTTCTTTGTGAGACCTACGGTTACACCGTTGCAAAGAGAGACTCGCTCTGTGTCAAGGGAAACAAGTGACTCCATTTCCTTAGAGGACTTTGTGTCAGAGACTCCGGATACTCAGGTACTTCCTGTTGACAGAGAGGAGGCCTCAGAGCCTGAAACAATTTCTCAAAGGAGATCCCAAAGGGTAAACAAGGGTAAACCCTCAGTTCGCTACAGCCCTTAAAGGAGCATGCCCAGATCAGCCATAGTAGACTGTGCATTTCAGCTGATCATCTGCCTTGGAAACTTATCTTCACTTCAACAAATAAGCCATATACCTGGTGCCATAGTGGCGACACCATGCTTGGACTGCCCAAAGTTCTACCTCTATGTTTATTATTTGTTCCTAACCCATTTAACGTTTATTCCATTTACTTTGGACTATGGAATATTTAAGCCATTGACTGTTTTCTGTGTTATTGGTAGCCCGAGGACGTGCTACATTCAAGAAGGGAGGGATGTAACCCCCTCACAGGAGTTACTAATGGTTATTTGGCCATATAAGTGCCTTACATGTTATGATAGTTTGTATATGTTGCCATGTGTATTCTGTATTCATTTGTGTAATGTTGTTAAGCTATTGTTCTCTGGTTTCACTTGTCCTAGTGAGCTGTGGTCTCCATAGCAACACACACTATAGTGGGTGGATCTGTAGCTGGAACAGGAAATAGTCATAGCAGGGAGAGGAAGTAGTATTCTGTAAGAGCCAGGGAAGGAGAAGTGTGGCAGTGGCCATCTTGTGTTTCAGACACTGTGCTGTGAGGATTTCCACAGCAACAGCAGGACAGAGAAGCTGTGTGACAGCGCCCCCATCACTATCAGTAAGAGGACAGGAATTACATCAGGCTGAGCAGAGCTATAACCCTGGCAGCCTGCACCTACCTCTACAAGGTAACTGAGCCCCTGCAGTAGACCAGAAGCTGGACCTGCAGACATCTTAGACTCTCTGCTAATACATGGGAAGGTGTCAGCCAGCTACAAGCCACTGTGCCACAGCTCACTGCTACAGGACAAGTGAACCAGCAGATGCCTGTTACAATAAAGCAGTGAGCACTTCTACTGATCCTGGCCTGGACATTGCCTTCCCTGTAGCTAAGCCCTGGGCAAATGCTCTTTGTTGGAGTAGAGCACTGGCACCCACATCACCATCTCAGCCCAGGGACCAGCGGGTGTCTCAATACTCCAACTGGCGTCACATCTAACTGACTCTGCCTATTACCCTGTGCACCTCTCCTGGGAGTTCTGGTGCCTATAAGGTCACCGTGACAGTCCAGCCTCCTGCACGGTTCTCCCAGGGTGGTCGCACCAGATTCTCCTGTCATAGTCTCTACATTCAATTGAAGGGTGCATACATCCAATAGCGTACTGTGAGAGTGGTACATTGTTTAAAGCAACCTTCCAACGTAATGTTCTTACAAACAAAATGAAAAGGAATGTTATCTTCATAAAGCTTCTGATTGTCAGATTGGGAAATAAATATATCCTTTGTCTGTGTTGAACTGAGTAATATTTATCAGCAATCCATTGTGAATCCACCCCCGCAGCATCCTCACACATTGCCTTCTAAAGGTCTGTGCTCATCATGTCTGGCATCCGCTGTCATTCTTGCTGTTACACCTTTGTTCCTTTGCTGAATACCATCTTTCACATTTCTCTGGAAAAGAGGAAGGATAAGATGCTTTCCAATCCACGTGTGGCTTAACATGTTGTAGAAAGCTGTCTTATTGAGTCTGTAGTAATAGATGAAATCTACTATCATCAGGGAGAGGATCAAGAGTCCATAGAAACCAATGCCAAGCAGAGGAAGAGGGCTCCTAAGAAAATGACAAAGAAAACTTCTTGACCTTAAGTGTAAATATGACTGGTTACAGTTCTATATTATCTGCACAGTACACAAATTCTAATTTATGTTCATATTTATATAACGGATTCATCCTATAGCATATGGATACCAGTGGTGTCTGGCAAACCACATTGACCATTGGATTCAATCTAGGTGGCCAACATTTTGGTAGGAGAAATAGCCCCAAATGCACACTGGATCTGCATCAAAATCAGCCTCCAAAAAAAAGCCTCCCAATAGAACTCTATGGGGAAAGTCAACAGTCCACTCAATTCAGCTTTCTAGCAGTATATAATACTGCACATTGATGAGGACACGAAAGGTACATTTTAAGGCTAAGGCTCCAAGTAGTGAAACACAGCTTAAAAATGCTTCAAAAAGGCACAACTTTTTACACTTTTTGCTGCAGTTTTTCTCTGCATTTTTATTTCTCCTGTTAAATATATAGGGAAAACACACAATACTGCAGCTAAAGTTAACATACTCTTTTTTTAAAAAAAAAATGCAGCTTTTCCACAGCTTTTCCCCCCTACAATATATGGATGAAATTACATAAAATCTCCTTCATTTTGATGGTACTATAAAATGCAGCTTTTATTTTCTGTTGTTTCTCCATAGCATCCAAAATCATGGTGTTTCCACGGCATGGAGCCTTGGCCTAAAAGGGTTTTGTGGGATTTATTAATTGATGAGCTATCTGCAGAACAGGTCATCAATTGAAGATCAGTGGGAGTCCAACACCCAGGACCATGCTGATCAGCAGACGTGGCGTTCACTGAGCATCGCTTATGCTTCACATGCCATGTGACTTTGCAGTCATAGCTCAGTCATATGGTATATATGTATTGGATCCTGCTAATGTTCAATAAATCACGCGTCACTGATCTTCAATGGATGCCCATAGATCATCACTTATTAAGTCTGGAAAACCCTTTTAAGGGTGCATTCACACTGAGTAAACGCTAGCTTATTCTGAACGTAAAACACGTTCAGAATAAGCGGCGTCTAAAGCAGCTCCATTCATTTCTATGGGAGCGGGGATACGAGCGCTCCCCATAGAAATGAATGGGCTGCTTCTTTCACTCCGTGCAGTCCCATTGAAGTGAATGGGGAGTGCCGGCGTGTACGCTCCGGCATGAGCAGAGCTTGCCGTATACGCCGGCACTCCCCATTCACTTCACTGGGACTGCACGGAGTGAAAGAAGCAGCCCATTCATTTCTATGGGGAGCGCTCGTATCCCCGCTCCCATAGAAATGAATGGAGCTGCTTTAGACGCCGCTTATTCTGAACGTGTTTTACGTTCAGAATAAGCTAGCGTTTACTCAGTGTGAATGCACCCTAAGATGACTATTTCTTAAATTTGTTGTTCACATGAGCCTAGTTTATCTCTGACACAAAAGTTCTGATGAAAAAGTCTTATAGACCTATACTGGCCTATGTGCATACACTTTACTGTCACTCCACAATATAATGGCTACATTCTCATAGATTGTAAGCCCTCGCTGGCAGGGCCCTCTACCCCACTGTGCCAGTCGGTCATTGTTAGTATTATATCTACCTGTATATTTTGTGTATTGTATGTAAACCCCCAAATGTAAAGCAACATGGAATTAATGCTGCTATATAAATAAATAAACAATAATAATAATAATTCTAGACATACCTATAAATATATGTGGCCAGTTTCTCCGACAGGTTCACTTTCATCACAGATTCAAACTCTTCCTGCTTACAGCAGTATTTCAAGGAGTCATTTCCCAGCCAGCAGCAGTACATATGTTCTTGAGAGTCACTTAATCGTGGACAGTGAAATCCTGAGTGATACACATCCCCCTGTCCTGGATAACCCTCACATGTCCGCACATTAACAGTCGAGGCTATAAGACAGATAAAGATTGGTTACTACTTAATCAAGCGTCTACATCATTATATTGGCCATCTTCATCGATCTGGCTTTTAGTAAAGGTCAAAACTTATTATACCAATTGTAGAGATAGCAATTAAACTGACCTTCCAGGATTCACCTTGCTAAGGCTCATATGGCTGCCACCCCCACAGTATACAGTATATACAGCAGTCACATAATAATTATAAGTTTTATTGCAAGTAGTTGAATAGTCAGTATAATATATATATATATATTATTATTATTATTATTATTATTAATTTTTATTTTTTTTTAATGATTTTTTACCATACTTGAAAACTTTTCTCAAGCCCCATAAAGAGGCAGAGCTTCAGTAAGCAAGGAGAAAGCAGGAGACTGAATTAGGAGTCGGTAGGAGCTGTGTCTTAGATTACCGCAGATTGCCTGTAGATACTGTAGCTAAGCCTGAAGAAGACACTGCAAGGTGATTTGTGATTGGGTCCGGCAGCAACTTTGAGAAGATGGGGCCTGGGAACGGAGGATACTGTTGACCTTCCTATGCACCTAGCTGTCATCTCATCCTCCCAATGTGTCTATGTAATCATTATTTGGGTAGGTAAGATAATGTAGCCAGTTTATTGTATGGATGCATAGACTGGGCGAGATGCTTGTATAAAGCTGTATGTAAAGCAGTAAGTGTGCTGACACTGCTCATGCATGGGATGGGGGTTGGGGCCACCATGGCTCAGGGGCCCATCAAATTCACATGTACCCCTCTGGACTAGTCTGAACCTGACTTTTGGAATCCAAAAGAGGATTGACAGTTCCTGTGAGCATTAATGATTAAAAAGGTCCTTTCATTAACTCCGCCAACTCCAATTCTTTTTTTGTTCTTTATGCAATTCAAAGTTTATTGATTTTTCACAGGAATAAACAGGACAAGGATAATACAGGAAGGTACAAGGTCATACCAAGACAGAACAGGAATTAATAAAAATAGGATTGAGTCCCCCAAGCAAAGCCACAGGGTAGAGGGGAAGAGAGAAAAGAATGGAATGGGGGATAGGAGAGAGTTAGAGGGGGAGGAGAAGAGGAGTAAGAGGATGAAATGGAGTGAGTAGTTCCACCAATGGGATGACCACATTGATGGAGAGAAGACAGAGGGGAAAAAAAACACTAACTCAAATTCTTTGCATGTTTTACCAGACACTGCTACACCGAGTTAAGCACAATTTGATTTTTTTTTTCTCTAGCCTTAACTGTTCCTGAGTAATCAGTGCAGTTAGTTTTAGTATGCGATATGCTTATTAGGCCCTCTGCTGTTGGTCTTATATAGGAGCAAGCATGAGCTCTGAGCTCTCTCACTTTATCCAGTGTCCATGGGTGGACAGTGTTAGAGCTCAGGATCACACTGCCTTGTCTGCTTTATCCCAAGACCACCCACTTGCCAGTAGAGAGGATAATTAGCATATCAGGAACTAGAAGAAACTGCACTAACTGCTCTGGAATGGTGGAGCCAAGGGAAAAAAATTCCAACTGTACCAGAATAAATATGTCATTTATCCAATCCGCTCTGAATTCTTCCCATAAATATTGGAATTTGGTTGTTTCAAATGCAACTCCAGCAACAAAGACTGCTCCACCATGACTGTGTGTACTTATTATTGTCAACTTTTCCTGCAAATGTTTTTTCTAATTGGAGTCCCCCATTGACCCATTGATCTATGGAGAAATTAGGCAGCAAGTGTTCAAAGCTTATGCTTTACTACCATAGGGAAAAAACTCTTAGGGGGCATTCACACGGAGAAACACGACACGATTCTGGCACGATAACTTGTGTAAGAATCAGCGCTGTAAAACAGAAATCCATTGAGTTCAATGTGTTACGCGCATTAAATGGAACCCATTGAACTCAATGGGATTCTGTTTTGCAGCTCTGATTCTTACGAGAGTTATCGTGCCAGAATCAGTGCTGCGATACACCGTGTGAATGCCCCCATACTCCACATTCACAAGAACAAGTTACAGCCATGAAACTTGCTGTGTGTGTTGGTTGGATTTACCAGCCTGAACAATGTGCTGGGAGAGGGTTTCATAGCGTAATAGCTATCTATGGCACTAGTAATCCCTGCCTCCCAGCAACATACTGTCCTGTACTAGAGACTCAGGTGCAAATGTGAATGTAGCCACGCCATTTGGTGTCAGCCTGAATGAAACAACCCCTTGTGCATTGACAATTTTCAAAAAGATATTTTTGCTATTCACTGTTATTTTCTATATGAATATCTAATAAAAAGAAGCAGAAAGATGACCAGTGCAACTTTACAGTGGGCCAGTACCTACACATGCACACATTACTTTTCCATCATTTTCTCCAATGTTCTTTTCCAATTAATGAGCGGTTTGCTGCCATAGAGTAAGGCCCCATTAATCCACATTGTACGCCTATGACCTCCTACTCTGCTTCACCATGTAGAAAATCCCCATGCCTAAACCGTGCTCTACAGACAGATTCATGAATATCACAGTCATCGCTCTGTTCCTCTCAAGTATTAGATTTAAGCTAATTTGAGATCAAGAGCAGGGCATTTTTCTCATCATCTTTAAATGAATGTGACTGGCAAACCAAAACTGCATGGGGCAGTGCAGAAGATGAGATGCTCATTTAGAAGCTGAATATGAAATACATTCATATTCCCAGTGTCATATTCAAAGTGAAAACTGATTCTAAAAATATAAAGCTGCAATACATAAAACTAAATGTTAGTACAATTATATTGTTTAGCACGCAGTATAGGAAGAGATTTGCCTATTGTCACCATTGAGGGAGGGTTTACACACCAATTCATTTAGTACTATTAGATTAATTTGGATCAGATCCAGAGACAGTAAATGACAGTAAATGGGACTTTTTTCAGTTGAGAATAACCACCGCCATTGGGGTCTACATATCTGACATGAATGGTTCCTTATTGTTAAAGGGGCTCTATCATTGCCAAAACCTGTTTTGAGCTACTCATATGCCTGAATAGTCTTTAAAAAGGCTATTCGGGTGCTGCCCCCAGTTTTTCTTGTAGCTACCTATAGAACTCAGCATACTGCTCAGTATGCTGTTCTATAGCGAGCTACAAGAAAATGGCGCTCAGGCATGCACAGTAGCGCTCAGAACAGAGCGTTACTGCACATGCACAGGATTTGAAGCGCAAGAGCAAGACTGGATGGAGGATGGAGGCGGTTACAGCAAGTGTGGAGGAGGGCATAACGCAGCACAAGCCATGGAGGGGTGTGAAAGAGGTATGACATAGGGGGGTGCTCGCTGGCCCTGGGTGCCCCGTGAGCATCAGTAGCATATCGGTTTTACTGATTTTTAAGAAAAACAGGGGGGGGGGGGGAGTTTGGAAAAACTGGGGGCAGCACCTGAGTAGCTCAAAACAGGTTTTGGTAATGACAGAGCCCCATTAAACCCCACTTGGTCTTTAATGAATAATTGCTACATTGTACAATCATAGTCATCATTATAATAAGCTAGGACTTTGCACATGCATGATAGGTAGTAACTGGCCCTGAGTATTGGATTTGGGGTTAAATCATCCACCTATATAGCCACTTTTATATGTATTTAATAATAGGAGGAAGAGGTTAACATTCTCGAAGAGGGTGAGGAACATATTACATGAACCTGGTCAGGTGAAGCCGCCTATTATGGCAGGATCACCATGCGATGCCATATAACAGGGTAAAGAATGACTATGCAGATTGGATTCTAACATGCTTGATCCTTTTTTTTCTCAACAGTAATAAGCTGAACCAGAGGTGCCTGACAGTGGTTTATTCCTCTCTACCTGTTGAGAACACATGCACACTTGGCAAGTTTGGATTGGATTAGTCACTGGCTATTACTTACATGGGTGACAGCTTTTAAACTAACTACCAAGCAAGAATGCTAGCAATAACTACAACCAACGTGACCAATAAGCCTCTTAAAAATTTGATACACTGCAAAATTTTGCCAGATGATAGTCTTTTTTTATCTGCATGTCTTTGTAGGTACAACTTATAACAGCGCCATTGTAATATGCAAAGAAAGCCACAAGCGATTATTATACTTGAGAGCACTTCCAGCAGTCTTTATAGAGCCTGGCATTTTTAATGTGGTTTTATGTGGCTATTATTAATCTATATTCAAGAATAAAGTCACCCATTTTTATAAACATGGGTGGAACTTGAGGGGTGTCCAAGGCTGATCTTAGTTAGAACATAACATGGGTGAACTATGCTCTACTCTTCCTTCAGAGGCCACAGGTCCAGAAAGAGGAGGTTGTTTGTGGTGTATACAAGACGTGATATGGCTGAAAAACACATTTGTCCTTAATTCATTGGAGACCAGGGCCCTAAGAGAGGAGAGTTATTGTAGTGTCAGGACCCATCTAACAGAGGCCGCCTTGTCATGACATATGGGCTTTCAGTTACAGTTTGAAGTGAAAAAAAAACCCAAGAACCTCATTTTTATGCATTTTTCTATGCACTAGGTATTTGCAGTAATGCTCGTGGTGCTAGCAGAGTGCTGTTGTAACTTTGGTATTGCAGCCACAGCAATGTGCACCTGCATGTCCTGTTGATATTGTTTGGCAGTGCTGACCAATTGTTTGTTGCATTGAGGAGGTGCAGTCACACCTGGGCCCAGGAGTCTTAGTGGGCCCATAAACACTGGGGGAGCCACAGTTCACCCTCACCACACTAAGTAAACTTCAATCTCCTTTCTGATTTCTGTTGATGGCTGGAAGTGCATTGTAAGATTATTAACCATGCCCTGGGGTGCACTAGAGTGAGACAGGTGAAGAAAATTTATGATACAGTTTTTTTTACTGTCAGAAAGGAGAATTTGAAGCTTTTAACGTCAAAAATAGCAGATAGTATCAACATGGGATTTTGTGGGGAAGGCTGCGGTGGAGGTGATAGTTACTGTGTTGGGGCAATGACAGGAGATGTGAATGATGGGAATCTTTTGTTCATAGACATGATGCTAAGAAGTCTTCATTGTGCTCTGGGCCCATATAGAGAAGGAAAGAGAAATGTAAATGCTGTTAAGATGTACAGATAGGATATGGCTGATGGACATAAAGAGAGGTTGTGTAGGGTGGCCAAGATAGGCTTTTGGACCAAGACCTCTGAGCCTCTAATTATGCCTGTTTATAACACATACAGTATGTTGGCCAAATTCAACATCGTAGTCGTCCCATAGACTAGCTTGATTTAGATTGATGTGTATACTATCTATCTAAGAATAGTCCCTTTTGCCTATAAGTGTTTAAACAAATTCCCTTTCTGGGATGAAATACTCCATTAGAGACCCAGAGGATGCCCATCAAGGGCAATAACAACACCCAGCCAAACAGGACTCATGAGCTCCAAGAAAGGACAAGCTGTCTGGTAGTGGAGTGGAGTCACTCAGTCTCTGTTAATATGTATGGCTTCATAATTAACTAATTAAGGCTGGGTTCACATTTGTGCCTGGTCTCCGTACGGAAACGGAGCGCTTTTTTCTCCGCATTTTTTCACTCTTTTCGGGGAGAAACCAAATGGAAACCACGCAGACCCCATTATTGTCTAAGGGGTCCGCGGGTTTCCTAAGGTAACCACTTTTTTATGTAAAAGATCCAGTTTTTATTTTTCCAATAATAAAAAACATACATAAATAACAAAATGTATGTGGCAATATTTGACCCATGAAAATGGCAGAGTGTCTTCGCTGACGCGTTTTGGTAATTGTGCAACTTAGTCGTAGCTACGACTAAGGTAGACTAAGGTAAAACGTTACCGAAACGCGTCAGCCAGGCGCTCTGCCATTTTCATGTGTCAAATATTGCCACATACATTTTGTTATTTATGTATGATTTTTATTATTGGTGAAATAAAAACTGGATCTTTTATTCAACTCTTGATTGCCGGAATCCCCTTCTTTTGAAGATCAACTTCCTACAGTGCAGTGCTCCGGACCGGGAGCTACTTTCTGTGCAACTTTCATATGAATGTGGGACGTAAGTCATGGATTGTTTATACAATTTTGAGAAAAGCATGGACTGTTTATATCTTTGAAAATAATACAATTTTCATTACCTAACTTTGATAAGTGGGCTGTGTTATCCCTCTCCCTCATTCCCTATTTTTTCTACTTTTTTATGTGGATTAGGTTTCCATTCAGGGTGTCTGAATGACTGAGTGCAGATGTGAATCTAACCTTAGCCATATTAGAAAACAGCTTGTTTGTTGTGTGTTCTACCTGGATCATATTCTCACCTGAGACAATTGGTCAAGTGGGCTACTTTGTTACTCTGTATTTGTGGCCTCTCCGGCCTTGGTGTTTGTTATCTATATAGCCCTTCACTAAAAACTTATTGGCAACCAAAAAAGAGGTGGCAGAGGGGTGTAACTAGTAGGATTCTTTAGCAAAATCGAGAATGCTGAATATACCAGCCTGTTAATAGGAGAGTTATGGTATACATAGGATAATGGTGTCGTACAGTAGATCTCATGTACAAAGTAGACTCCACCTTATATATCCCTTACAAAAAGAAACCACTAAGGGTCCATTCACATGTAGGAAAATGGTGAGGAATTTGGTGTGGAATTTCAGCGCTGAAAAAAAAGCCTACCACTGACTTCAATGGGTTCCTTTTTCTGCTAGCAAAGGTCCCCATTGAAGGACTCCATTGAAGTCAATGGTAGGCTTTTTTTTCAGCGCTGAAATTCCACATCAAATTCCTCACCATTTTCCTACATGTGAATGGACCCTTAGACTAAGTAGGCCCACTGCCCCTCACAACCTGCTGTGGCTGCTTTGGCCTTTAGTGTCCAATTAACACAAGTGTGCACACAGCCTTAGAGACATGTTCTTGGTTACTTACCATATTCACAAGTAATTTACAGAGAGCGCTGGTCGGGGTGTAATGTCATTAATTAGTAGTTATGCAGATGTGTATGCCTTGCTAATGAACAATCGTCCCTCATTATCTGTACCATGGAAAAATATTAGTAGGCACAGACCAATTATTAAATAATACTAAAAGGAAGCAAATTCCCTCAAAACTGTCCAGCTCTCGGCATGTACCTAGTTTACCAACAGGGTATACAGTCCTATGAAAAAGTTTGGGCACCCCTATTAATCTTAATCATTTTTAGTTCTAAATATTTTGGTGTTTGCAACAGCCATTTCAGTTTGATATATCTAATAACTGATGGACACAGTAATATTTCAGGATTGAAATGAGGTTTATTGTACTAACAGAAAATGTGCAATATGCATTAAACCAAAATTTGACCGGTGCAAAAATATGGGCACCTCAACAGAAAAGTGACATTAATATTTAGTACATCCTCCTTTTGCAAAGATAACAGCCTCTAGTCGCTTCCTGTAGCTTTTAATCAGTTCCTGGATCCTGGATGAAGGTATTTTGGACCATTTCTTTCTACAAAACAATTCAAGTTCAGTTAAGTTTGATGGTCGCCGAACATGGACAGCCCGCTCTCAAATGATCTGAAAACAAAGATTGTTCAACATAGTTGTTCAGGGGAAGGATACAAAACGTTGTCTCAGAGATTTAACCTGTCAGTTTCCACTGTGAGGAACATAGTAAGGAAATGGAAGACCACAGGGACAGTTCTTGTTAAGCTCAGAAGTGGCAGGCCAAGAAAAATATCAGAAAGGCAGAGAAGAAGAATGGTGAGAACAGTCAAGGACAATCCACAGACCACCTCCAAAGAGCTGCAGCATCATCTTGCTGCAGATGGTGTCACTGTGCATCGGTCAACTATACAGCGCACTTTGCACAAATAGAAGCTGTATGGGAGAGTGATGAGAAAGAAGCCGTTTCTGCACGTACGCCACAAATAGAGTTGCCTGAGGTATGAAAAAGCACATTTGGACAAGGCAGCTTCATTTTGGAAACAAAAATTGAGTTGTTTGGTTATAAAAAAAGGCGTTATGCATGGCGTCCAAAAAGAAACAGCATTCCAAGAAAAACACATGCTACCCACTGTAAAATTTGGTGGAGGTTCCATCATGCTTTGGGGCTGTGTGGCCAATGCCGGCATCGGGAATCTTGTTAAAGTTGAGAGTCGCATGGATTCCACTCAGTATCAGCAGATTCTTGAGAATAATGTTCAAGAATCAGTGACGAAGTTGAAGTTACGCCGGGGATGGATATTTCAGCAAGACAATGATCCAAAACACCGCTCCAAATCCTCAGGCATTCATGCAGAGGAACAATTACAATGTTCTGGAATGGCCATCCCAGTCCCCAGACCTGAATATCATTGAACATCTGTGGGATGATTTGAAGCGAGCTGTCCATGCTCGGCGACCATCTAACTTAACTGAACTTGAATTGTTTGTCCAAAATACCTTTATCCAGGATCCAGGAACTGATTAAAAGCTACAGGAAGCGACTAGAGGCTGTTATCTTTGCAAAAGGAGGATCTACTAAATATTAATGTCACTTTTCTGTTGAGATGCCCATACTTTTGCACCGGTCACATTTTGGTTTAATGCATATTGCACATTTTCTGTTAGTACAATAAACCTCATTTCAATCCTGAAATATTACTGTGTCCATCAGTTATTAGATATATCAAACTGAAATGGCTGTTGCAAATACCAAAATATTTAGAACTAAAAATGATTAAGATTAATAGGGGTGCCCAAACTTTTTCATAGGACTGTATCTAATCCTGGCATACATATACTTGATAATATACCAAGAAAACATTAAAAACCTCTTTGTTATATATATGTTTCACTTATTTCATTGATAGTATGTTATAATTGCTAAAACATATAAAAGTTAAGCCAATGCAATAAGTATACACCAATCTCCTGCTAAAGTTTCCCTGTAGGATCATATATGGTAGGTCCGTCATATAATAACTTATAATAAACTATACAAAACACTTGGTAAAATCTCATATTCTACTACAGTCTCCCATTTGTATTATTGTTGCAGCTGTTCTGTCCCTGTCACTTCTTGTCACAGCAACCTAACCTAAGGAAAGTAAGAAAGCAGGTTAAATAACAATGCTTGCATTAAAACATAAATCTGATACCTGTCCGGAAAGCTGCAACGAGGGATATGAAATGAGACTTATCCAGTTATAACTAGGTATGAAGTCAAGGAGCAAATACATGGGGGTATTAAGTCAGATCTCGTAATGGTAGAATTGGCGTCAGCTATTCTCTAGTGTAGTCAAATGGTAAGAATGTTTCAGGAGAAAGAGGAGGAGTGAAAGCAGCAGATACCTTTCCAGAGATAATTGAGGAGCAGCACAGTCAAGCGAAGCAGGTTAGCTGAATTCAGCCGCTTCATCTTCTCAGGAGTTCCTGCCTTCTGTGGACATTGTTTGCCAGAGCAGTGGGGTGGGAAGAAAGATACAAAGAAACCGCAAGCAACATTATCTTTTGCATCCATTACCTGTGACAATAAACAGAGAACAAATGCCATTAAGGCTTGCCACATGAGCAAATACATTTTATTGTTCCAGTCCAATTAGCTCCTCTTTTAAAAGCAATAGTCTCTTAGAACTCTTCTGGGTGCCTTTTATTCCAGCGGTGTTAGTTACCTGGCAGTTCACCATTCAGACATTACAGTACATTTCATTCTGCTACATGAGTGATCTACTGCTGGGCAGCATATAATCTGCTGAAAGACGTAATGTACCTGTTTATGCATGGGGACAGCAGGGTATCTATCTATCTATCTATCTATCTATCTATCTATCTATCTATCTATCATATATGATCATATCTATCTATCTATCTATCTATCTATCTATCTATGATCTATCTATCTATCTATCTATCATCATCATATCTATTTATCTATCTATGATCATATCTATCTATCACATATCTATCTATCTATCTATCTATCATATATGATCATATCTATCTATCTATCTATCTATCTATCTATCTATCTATGATCTATCTATCTATCTATCTATCTATCTATCTATCTATCTATCTATCTATCTATCATATATGATCATATCTATCTATCTATCTATCATATATGATCATATCTATCTATCTATGATCATATCTATCTATCTATCTATATATCTATCATCTATCTATCTATCTATCATCATATCTATCTATCTATCTATCTATCTATCTATCTATCATATATGATCATATCTATCTATCTATCTATCTATCTATCTATCTATCTATCTATGATCTATCTATCTATCTATCTATCTATCTATCTATCTATCTATCTATCTATCTATCATATCTATTTATCTATCTATGATCATATCTATCTATCATCTATCTATCTATCTATCCATCTATCTATCTATCTATCTATCTATCTATCATATATGATCATATCTATCTATCTATCTATGATCTATCTATCTATCTATCTATCTATCTATCTATCTATCTATCTATCTATCTATCATATATGATCATATCTATCTATCTATCTGTCATATATGATCATATCTATCTATCTATCATCTATCTATCTATCTATCTATCTATCTATCTATCTATCATATCTATCTATCTATCTATCTATCTATCTATCTTTCTATCTATCTATCTATGATCATATCTATCTATCTATCTATCTATCTATCTATCTATCTATCTATCTATGATCATATCTATCTCTCTCTCTCTATCTATGATCATATCTATCTGTCTGTCTGTCTATGATCATATATACTATCTATCTATCTATCTATCTATCTATCTATCTATCTATCTATCTATCTATCTATCTATCTATCTATCTATGATCATATATAATCTATCTATCTATCTATCTATCTATCTATCTATCTTTGTATTATATATTATATATTATTATGTATTATGATTATAAGTATGCGTACCTATAATTTTAACGAACTGAAAGCAGTATATTTTATTGTTATATATGGGGATATACCGAACAGTACTGTTAGATAAGTAATACCTTTTTCACAATACCATTTAGCATTTTTCACTGTGTAAACCTATGTAAAATGTCGAAGCTTTGCAATCGCTGTTTTACTTTTGGTGTATTGTATGATGCTTTAATTCCTATTTGATCATAATGCTAAGGGATAAATTCTGCTGCATTACAGTTATCAAAAAGCAATGCCTTCAGGAATCTTGAATGACCGCTGCACTGTCACCCCACTGACATACAGTGTTAGCCTTTTGTGTCCTCACACATACAGAGAAATCTGTCAATCACTGTGTGTGAACAGGGACGCAGGACTCCTACTAAGAGTCCTGTTAGGATTCACTAAGAAATCCTGCTTCTAATCATAAGGGATCTATTTACATCACATTTTTGCATTTTTTTTTTGTGTCCTTTTTTTGTCTTCCTGTTTTTTGCATACATTAAAGGGATATGCTAAATGGATGTAAAACTTTTATGTCGCAGAGCTCAGCTTTTCTCCCTCTACCATACCCTGGTCTCAGACAGGGCAGCAGATATTACCTGACAGGTGTCACATCAATCTTTACAGAACAACTAAAATGGACGCAGATAAAAACACACATTGAGGCCGGGGCCCCACAGGACGGAAACGCTGCGATTACCCTGCGGTGGAAACTCCACAGGAAAAATCACTACTTTTTACAGTACAGTCAAAGTAGATGGCATTCTAGCGAATCCCATGCCCACTTTGCGGTAAAAACCGCCATGCAGACACGCATTTTGGAAATCGTGGTTTTGGAAATCGCAGCATGTAAATTATACCTATGGAAATGCCTGCGGTTTCCCCACAGGAATAATTGTAACACAAATTCTGTGTAGGAAAACTCTGCAAACTTTCTGTCTAAAGGGCTGCGGGAAGAGCTGCGATGCGTTCCTGCCGTGGTTTTTCCCACAGTCCTTTATTGCTGCAGGACGTCCCGTGGGGCCTTAACCTAAAAGGGGTCTGTCCCCAGGAAAATCATATTTAAAATAAACACAGTTCTGTCCTTTTAGTCATATGCAAATTAGCTATAAAGTGCAGTCAAGACATGCTTATACTCCCCAGTCTTTGCTCTTTGCATTACAAGACTGCCCCTAATAGCCGGAACCATTTCATCCTCATTCAATGACATTTCCACTATCCTGACGCTCATTGTTTTCATCACTGCTGGCAGGCGTAGTACTGAGCATAATGCACAAGTTTTATGATGTCATTCTACACACAGAAGTGAAGGGAAGCTGGTATGGGTATAGAGTGACATCATGAGGCATGCACAGTATGCTCAATACTGCCCCTGCCAGCAGTGATGAGGAGGACGATCCGCGGAAGGTGTCAATCATTCAAAGGATGTAGACTGACAGCAATGAGTTAGATGAATGCTGGGAGGGGGAGGTGTCAATCGTCCAATGGGGACTGAGGTAGGTGGTTTTTAGGTGCTTTCTTGTGCGGTAGTGTAGGAGTATAAGCAAAGCCCGAAAAACACTTTTCATCTAATTTGCATATTAATAAAACAGAGTTTTTTTTTCCCATCAAGAAACTGCAATGTGCAATAATAAAGGAACATTTGTTATATATGTAAAGAGCACTATAAGGTACTGCTTTAACTTCAAACACGATTTTCTTGGTGACAGACTCCCTTTAAAACAAGTATAAACATAGCCCAATGGTTTTGGGAACAGGCGGGTGCTTATAATAAATTTTCCAAATATTACAAACTTCATATCTACATATCTTCTATAGCAGAGGAATTAAAGGGAGTCTGTCAGCAGGAAAATTGGAATCAAACTAATGATAGTACCTTGTAGAGCAGGTACTGTCCTAAAGGTTCTACACTTTCTAAATATGCCTTACTTTTTCTGCATTGCAGCTCTACTTTCATGAAAACCAGGATCTTATTCTTATGCAAATTAGCTAAAAAGTGCTTTATGGGAGTTTCTTCTCCTGTCGGGGCTTCCCTCTGCTCTGGTGGTAGTAAGGCTACTCTCACACAGTCAGTGTGTGGTCAGTGATTGTCATCAGTGATTATACCTGATCTCTGTGCGGTCTCCACGCCTAATTTAGGCTTACAATCACTGAACAAAATCACTGACCAAACACTGACCATGTGAAAGCAGCCTTAGGGAGCCTTCACACAGAGTTTATGCTCCGCTCATTCAGACACGTAAACAGGTGTCAAAGTGACCGCTATAAAACACAATCCCATAGACTTCAATGTGTGCCGGTCTTACGCGCGCTGCACATTGAAATCAATGGGTTTAAATGCCTACCATTGATTTCAATGTGTAGCACGCGTAAGACCAGCACACATTGAAGTCTATGGGATTGTGTTTTACAGTGGGCACTTTGACACGTGTTTAAGTGTCTGAATGAGTGGAGCATAAACTCTGTGTGAAGGCTCCCTAAGGCTTGGATATCTAGAGCAGAGAGTGAAGCCCCAGCAGGAGAAGAAATGCCCCTAAAGCCTTTCACAGCAATTTGCATAAGAATAAAACACTGATTTTCATGAAAATGGAGCAGCAATGCAGAATAAGAAAGGCATCTTTGGATAGTGTAGCAACTGCCCTACAAGGTTCTGCCATGAGTTTGATACTGATTTTCCCGGTAATCTAGTCTTGGTTACAGGTGAGAAATAATAAACAGGATTATATCGCTATTCATTGATACAAGTAATGTGGGCAGGGCTGTGACAATCTCTTTTTTTACATATATAATGGCTGCTCTGATATGTAAGTTGGTAACCATTGGCTGTTCATCATGTTACTTGGTGCGCTACACTAATAAAGAACATTTATAATACCTGAGATTGAATAACAAGAATTACAAAGCTGACTTAAATGATACAATAATGAAATATTGACTTTTTTCAGGGCATGACAAACTCTCTCAGGACAGCATATGTTACAGTCATTTTTGGCCAAGATATTATGAAACTCCCAAGTGTTCACTGGCGTGTGCTGCCTTTAGTCTTACACAGGTAAATAGAGAGAGAAAGTGAACAATGTAACCCATCATAAGCACAAGGCCACAGGCAGAGTCATTTTACACAAGTAAAAACTCCCTAGTGTCTTCTAAGGGTCCATGCACATTGAGGAAAATGGCGCTTTATTTGGATCATCTTTTTGAAGGTTAGGCGGAAGCTTCATGTCTACCACTGATGGCTATAAAACATTCATCACCTTTTCAAAAAGAAGTTCTGCAGCATCTTAGGTCTGTTATTTTATGCTCTGGGCATAATACTGTATAATATGCAATGCTGCTACTGAGGACCCCTTACTGAGGACCCCTTAACGGTCAGTGTCACCAATCAGATCTGCCACTTTTTAATTTTGAACACTTAATTTAACAGCCCTGACTTTTTTTTTTGTTTAGCCAACAAAATAATTTTGCAACTTTTTGTTTTTGACACGCAAGACAATTATAAAATAAAAATCTTTTCTTCTCTATTTCGGTTACAAAAAGGAAAACTTTTATTTATTTATTTTTTTAAACTGTATTTTTTATTAAAGTTTTTTATAAGTTACATAACAACATAATGAGGGGAAACCTTTAAAAACTTTTTTTTTTTTTAATTTGAAAATTGACAAAGAAATAAAGTATGGCAATGCTTTTGGTTGGCATGGGTAGTATGTTATTTTTTCTTTTTTTAATAAAAAAATGTTCTATTTTTATTAATATACACACACACACACACACACACACACACACACACATATATATATATATTTTAAATGTAAATATATATGTATATATATATATATATTTTAAATGTAAATATATATATATATATATATATATATATATATATATATATATAACATTTTTAAATCATATTATGTCCTAGTAAGGTCTTTAAAAAAATCTATGGGGATGTCACTACAAGGGGAAATGATGGTTGCGAATTGCCACTACCTCTGTTCACTATACATTAAGCGCTATGTACACTGCAATCGTGAAGAGCGAAACGTTTAGAAACCGCCAAACTGCACTATGCATTTACAATGGAGCAAGTTTAAAGCCCTGGAACGCACACTGTACATGTAGTGGTCAGAAAAAATACTAAAAAGAGAGAGCACTTATGTAACCACTCATCCGTATAAGACTGTCAGATTCTGACCTCACACTGTGTTGTATCTTCAATTATTGCGAATTATATTAGTATTAATATTAATGAAGGTGGAATCTCCACATTGGTAATGTCCATAAGTAGATGCTTAATAAAACATAGAATACTTGTATTTTTCTAAATGTAGATATGAGTCCAATAGACAACACTGCAGATATTTCACATATTCGGATAATATAAGAGTACAGTAAACAGCTGCACAGACACCCACATCAAAAGCATTACCATTTCAATCATGAATATGGTCTGACTAAGCATAAGCATTAAGAACCAGGGCTGCTCATGGGGTTTACATGAAACTTCTGAAATAACAATGACAATTCTTAGTCTGTGTGATGTATATCTATATAGTCCAAAACTAAAATAATAGCCATGACTTCACTGAAAGGCAAGACAAAACTATTTTATAGCTATGTAACATTTCTTCTGACTTCAGGAAAGTACATACTGTAATCCCTCTGATTTCTGATTTTATGTTTGTGAACATGGCTACCAAATGTATCGTGAAAAGTTCAGGGTAGGGAATAAAAGATATATATATATATATATATATATATATATATATATATATATATATATATATTATGTGGAAATCTATACGTCAGGCCCTTAGGAGGGGCAAGAGGAGAAGTAAACCTATAACAGTGATAGTTGTAGCTATATCCACACTATATACAGCACATCCAGTCCACAAATCTGTGCAGCATGATATAGAACTGATACATAAAAACCGGACAGACAGGGGCAGATTTTTTGTTAACCCATTCCTTCCTGCCCCACATGGTGTAAAAGCAGCAAAATGTGTATTTACAGTTTCTAGGACATACAGCAGTGTTCTCTACAAATAGTAGGTAGCAATTACAGTAATTACTGTACAGGCACAAATTGTATTAGGATTGAGACTTACGTGCAGCTCTGATGGATGACTGTAGATCCATTCTGTTTGGACAGCTCCTTTGTTGAGGCAGCCTTGAATAGATCTCCAGTACTTTCTAGTGTGTAATATAAGGAGAGGTGTTTTGTTCGGTCTGGTCCTGACCTTTGCCCCTGCCTTCTCCCACACAAAACCAAAAAATAAAAGTCTGTGACTTGCAGCCCCCGGAAAGGTAATTTATTAAAATGTATTCATGTAAGGTCTAGAACTAAACGCTTTAATTAAGCAGAGACTGAGGAAGCAGATCACACAGAATGACACTGCTAGCTGGAAGCCCCAGCCTCCCTGGGATCTCAGGGAAAACTGAAGCCATTAGATTGCAAGCTCTTATGGCTACAAGACAACAAGAAACAACAGAGATTGGATTCTGCAGGAAAAAAATACTGATGTACAAGTGATTGTGAGTTATGGCTTTTCTGAGGCATGCTTTGGTCATTTTGGTGCACATCATCTCCAGAGACATATGTAAGTGGTTGCACAGGTGTGTGGGTGGAGGCTCAGTACCTGTCTCCATGACCTTTGGATGATCACCTTATCTCTATGTGTTATGGCTTTAGTAGAAATAGTAATTTAGAAAATAAGCAGTATTTGTCCTCTATTAGTAGAATGGAGCAAGAGGTGCTGGTGCCTCATGCCTCAAAACTTAAAGTTTCAATATCATGTTTAATACAGGTAAATTTGTCTAGTAATACCATAAATACAAATATCAGGATGACAAAAATATTAGGGAAAAAAATTGAATGAAAGTAATATAATATATAATGACATGCAATGAATGTACGAGTATAAATACAAGGATCTGCATGCATTGGTACAGGATGTCAGACATCTGTGAATAACATGGATTCATGCCATTTTCCACCTACCTTCCATGTAGCGGCCTCATTACTTGGGCAGTCCCTGGAGCAGCATGGTCTCTTGTCATCTTGCCGAAGTTCCTGGATACTCAATCCCCTGTAGTTAGGAACTTGTGTTCAGAAACTTGTCCCCCAGCAGCTGCGATAAGACTCCGAAACCATCAAATTTCTTCAGAGATGTTTTGGAGGAAAAAAAAAGACAAAGCGCTGACCTCAATTACACGACACAGTTTTCGGCATATCTATTTGAAAATATTTAAAAAATCCATTAATATGGAGGAAATCCTCCCTTGCATCTGCATATGAGCTGAGTGCAGCTGCTTTTCGTGTTTCTCTAGGGTACTGAGCTTAACAGCAAAGTGTTTTGCACAAATTGAGTCACTGTGGGGACCTTGATTCAGCCCCGGGCCTACTATTTAATTTTTAAACTAATCCAGTTTCTATGGATATATGGACTTTGTATGGAGCGGCGGAAAGAGAGGCAAGAAAGAAGTTTTGTGTGTTTGTATGTGTGCGCCTTTTAATTCAATAACTGCTTTTTAAAATGGATCTGGCTTAGTGATGTAATTGATGGTTTGTTTCCACTCGCAGCCTGCCAGCCCTTGATAATTACTCCTCTGGGAGAGATGGAGGTACTGTAAGTGCAATACAGCCTTCCATCAGTATAAGAATACTAGCTCTCCATAGCAACCAAAGGGATTCCAAAGTCTAGCTGGTCCTGAGGCTGCCTCTTTTGGGAGCCTGGTTCCAGGTACTTAGAATATAGAACGGGGTTTGTGTAAACTGCGAAGGGTTAACGCAAAATAAAGCAACAACGTGAGATGAAAATCTTAACCACCTTCACTCCGCTGGGACTGAGTAGCAGCTGAGCACCTAAGATGTATGTGTGTGCAAGAAAAACAAAAACTAACCTGTCATTGTATAAGCCCCCGACGCACGGGATTAGTTTTTCCATACTACAAAAAAATATTGTTATTATGAGCTGAAAATTGTATGCCGTGACAGCAAGATTGGAACAGACCCAAAACTTAAAAGCACGTTAAAGTGGAGCATTAAAGGAACCCCCACTGTAAGAAGCTGAATAATGTATATGGAAGTCGTACTGCTATTTATTCTCCTCTCATCTGGCTTATTGGCTGATTTTTAAGTAAGCTCCATTAGAGCAGAGCTATGATCTGTGTCTATAGTTTGGTTACAGTGTAGTAGTCTGAAACACGCCCACTGTCTTATCATTGGTGGTGGTTAACAATGGTCGTGCCTGGCAGAAAAAAACTCAATGTAATTTAATTTCATTTTATGTAACTTTTTGTAGATTATGGGCTCTCAATTCTCTAAACAAACCCATAGAAATGTATGATAAAATCCTGTATATCTGTAATCATCACTAGAAGAAGCTTACTACTTGGGTTATAACTAGAGATGAGCAAACATCGTTTGGTCGAATAGGTATTCGATCGAATATCAGGCCGTTCGAGGTATTCGTTCCCAATCAAATACCATGCGGCATACGCAGTAAAAATTCATATCCCCTCCCACCTTCCCTGGCACATTTTTTGCATCAATAACTGTGCAGGGGAGGTGGGACAGGAACTACGACAACAGAGGCAGTGAAAAAAAATTGAAAAAATCCATTGGCTGCCGAAAACATGTGACCTCCCATTCATAAGAACGGCCGCCGCCATATTTGTGTCATTTCGCGGTGAGAGCTAGGGAGAGAGACATATCTGCTGAGGGCTAGATAGGCATTAGCTTCAGATAGGCAGGGAAAAACCGAAGAACAACAACAGCTCTTTTCAGAGCTATACACTGCAGGGAGAGGAGTGGAGCTTTCCACGGACAGTAGAAAACAGGGATACAGAACAGTTACTTCTTGCTTCTTGCACACCAGCTTTTTTTAGGGGTGTCCCCACACAAAATAGCAGGAATCCACAGCAGTTATTTCTTGCTATATACGTGACAAACAGCTTTTCTCAGGGGTGTCCCCACACAAAATAACAGGAATCCACAGCAGTTACTTCTTGCTATAAACGTGACAAACAGCTTTTCTCAAGGGTGTATAGACCATAAAAGGGCATTAGTATACATCAAAACAGTGGCGTAACTACCGTGGTAGCAGCAGTAGCAGCTGCCACAGGGCCCGGGACATTAGGGGGCCCGGTGACAGCCGCTACCGCTGCGTTTTTTGCTTTTTTTTAATAGGCCGTTACCGGCTGGAATTACTCCAGCCGGTAACGGGCCCCATATACTTACCGATCCTGGCAGGGGCCGGGATCGGTAAGTGACACCGCGGGCCCCACAAGCACTGTTATACTCGGGGGTCTTTTCGGACCCCCGATTATAATGATCGGAGGCCCGGAGAGGTAAGAAACATAAAAAACACTGTTACTTACCTCTCCAGGCTCCGCGCAGGCTTCGGCCTACTTGCGTGACGTCATATGACCCGCGACGCAGGGCCCTGTCACATGACGTCCCGGAAAATGGCCGACAGAAAGGAGGGGAGTCGGGAGAAAGGTAAGTAAGAGAGTTTTTTATGTTTGTATCCCCCCCTTGGGTCTCCGATTATTATACTCTGGGGTCTGAAAAGACCCCAGAGTATAATAATTGTTCATGGGTGTCCATACCTCCCAACTTGTGAAGAACTGAAAGAGGGACAAAATGTGCGGCGCGCGTAGTGCGCCGCGGCAAATTTAGCCCCGCCCACTTTTGTGTTGACTCCGCCCACTCGTTAATTTTTCATGTGCCCGCACACAGTATAATCCTCCTACAGTCACCCGTAAATTATATGTCCCCCTTCTATCTCTCCCCCAGTTTCATATACACCCTTCATCTGCCCCCAGTTTCATGTCCCTCTTCCATCTCTGCCCCCAGATTCATGTCCCTCCATCTCTGCCCCCAGATTCATGTCCCCACATCCCTGCCCCCAGATTCATGTCCACTCCATCTCTGCCCCCAGATTCATGTCCCTCCATCTCTGCCCCCAGATTCATGTCCCACATCTCTGCCCCCAGATTCCTGTCCCTCCATCTCTGCCCCCAGATTCATGTCCCCACATCTCTGCCCCCAGTTTCATGTCCACTCCATCTCTGCCCCCAGATTCATGTCCCTCCATCTCTGCCCCCAGATTCATGTCCCTCCATCTCTGCCCCCAGATTCATGTCCCCATCTCTTCCCCCAGATTCATGTCCCCATCTCTGCCCCCAGATTCATGTCCCTCCATCTCTGCCCCCAGATTCATGTCCCTCCATCTCTGCCCCCAGATTCATGTCCCCCATCTCTTCCCCCACATTCATTACCCCCATCTCTGCCCCCAGATTCATGTCCCTCCATCTCTGCCCCCAGATTCATGTCCCTCCATCTCTGCCCCCAGATTCATGTCCTCTCCATCTCTGCCCCCAGATTCATGTCCCTCCATCTCTGCCCCCAGATTCATGTCCCCCATCTCTTCCCACAGATTCATGTCCCCCATCTCTGCCCCCAGATTCATGTCCCTCCATCTCTGCCCCCAGATTCATGTCCCCCATCTCTTCCCCCAGATTCATGTCCCTCCATCTCTGCCCCCAGATTCATGTCCTCTCCATCTCTGCCCCCACTGTCATGCCGTCCTCTCCATCTCTGCCCCCACTGTCATGCCGTCCTCTCCTTAAACTCACCTTCTCCTCTGCTCCCTCGCCGCTCTCTGCCCGCCTCTCTCGCTGACACATGCGGCTGAAGCAAGGAGCTGACAAAGGTCAGCTCCTCGCTTTGCCGCTGCCCGCCTCTCTCCCTGACACATGCGGCTGAAGCTGCTCGCGTGCTCGCTTCGCCGCTGCGTGTCTCTCTCTCCTGGCTTGTACATCGCGTCTACAAGCCAGGAGCCGGCGGCAGCGGCGAAGCGAGGAGCTGACACAGGTCAGCTCCTCGCTTCAGCCTCATGTGTCAGCGAGAGAGACACGCAGCGGCGAAGCGAGCACGCGAGCAGCTTCAGCCGCATGTGTCAGGGAGAGAGGCGGGCAGCGGCGAAGCGAGGAGCTGACCTGTGTCAGCTCCTTGCTTCAGCCGCATATGTGTTCAACTCAGATCGGCGTCCTCTGGACGCCGATCTGAGTTGAAATCGGGACATACCTCCCTCCAACCGGGACCGCGGGACATGTCACCCAAATCGTGACTGTCCCACGGAAATTGGGACGGTTGGGAGGTATGGGTGTCCACTAAAGGGACATAATACTGTGTGCAGGGGTTACTATGGGGATAATACTGTGTGCAGGGGCCACTATGGGACATAATACTGTGTGCAGGGGCCACTATAGGGACATAATACTGTGTACAGGGGCCACTATGGGGCATAATACTGTGTGCAGGGGCCACTATGGGACATAATACTGTGTACTGAGGCCACTATGGGGCATAATACTGTGTGCAGGGGCCACTATGGGACATAATACTGTGTGCAGGGGCCACTATGGGGACATAATACTGTGTGCAGGGGCCACTATGGGGACATAATACTGTGTGCAGGGGCCACTATGGGGACATAATACTGTGTGCAGGGGCCACTATGGGACATAATACTGTGTGCAGGGGCCACTATGGGGACATAATACTGTGTGCAGGGGCCACTATGGGGACACAATACTGTGTGCAGGGGCCAATATGGGGGCCAATATAGTGTGTGCAGAAATGCGCGGGGGGGTGGCGGCGGTGGTTGGGGTCAGTTGGTCAAGGTCTTCAGGGTTGGTCGGGGAGGGGGGGGGCATGTCAAAAGTTCGCCATGGGGCCCCGCCATTCCTAGTTACGCCACTGCATCAAAAAATGCGTAAGGCTAGCGCAAGGGGACGAGGGCGTGGAAATGCAGATGTGGAGCATGGTTGCGCTCAACCAACAGCGTCTACTGTGCCTACTCCTCTGCGGCAGCAAGCATTGCGCTTTCCCACAGTCTCCGGCTTGATGGCCACATTAAGTAGGGTGCAGGGTACAACCAAAACCAGGCCCGAGCATCAGGAAGAGGTGTTACAATGGCTGGCAGACAATGCTTTCAGCACATTCTCCACCAGCCAGTCAGCCTCTACCTCAACTCCTCCTCCTACTCAACAGTCTGGTCCTCCTTCCTCACAACATGACCAATCTTCCCAGCAACCTAATCCCACCTTTCCCATCTCCCAGGAGCTGTTTTCAGGTCCATTCACTGTCCCTCTCTCTGTCCCACCACGTCCTGAATCACCAGAGGTAACAGATGAGTTGCTGTGTCCTGATGCACAAACACTGGAGCATCCGTTATCTCCTGTTGTTGTTGTTGACCAGCAATTGGCCCTCAGTGACGATGATGACGAGACACAGTTGCCATCAGGGCAGCCTGTTGCCATGTGCGGTGTGCAAGACGAGGAGGAGGAGCCATTAGAGGAATTGGAAGAGGAGGTGGTGGACGACGATGACACTGACCCGACCTGGACAGGGCAGATGTCAAGCGGGGAGAGCAGTGTAGATGTGGAGGGAAGTGCAGCACCAAAGAGGGTGGCTAGAGGTAGAGGCATGTCCAGAGGCAGAGGACATCTGCTGCACAGAAGCCAGGCCACTGCCAGCAGGGCCCAAAATGTTCCCTCTTGTAGCCAGCGTAGAAAAACTCCCACATCGAGGCCACAGTCTTCAGTGGTGTGGAATTTTTTTAATGTATGTGCGGCGGACAAATATACTGCAGTTTGCACACTCTGCAACTCGAAACTGAGTAGGGGCTCTGAAAAGAGTAACCTTACAACCACTGGCATGTGCCGTCATTTGGAAGGCAAGCACTGGACTCAGAGAGCAAACGCAGGTCAATCGCCATCCGGCTTTGCCGCCACTGCCTCTCCCACTGTTGCCAGTGCTGGCCACCACTTTGGAGACTTCTCCCTCATCCTCCCCTTTTCCTGCCTCAGCTCCTTCTCCTGCCTTAGCTCCTTCTCCTGTACCATCATGCGCCTCTTCACAGCAACCCACCATCTCCCAGACCTTTGAGCACAGGCAAAAATACAGCGCTACCCACACCCATGCACAAGCCTTAAACGCGCACATCTCCAAACTCCTGGCCCAGGAGATGTTGCCCTTCCAGCTTGTGGAAACTCAGGCCTTCCGTAACCTGATGGCAAGTGCAGCACCTCCGCTATGCCGTCCCTAGCCGTCACTAATGTCACGCAACATCAGGCTGGCCCTAATTTCCGCAATTTGCACAAAGGTCCACTTGACCACCGATGCGTGGACAAGTGCATGCGGACAGGGACGCTACATTTCACTGACAGCACACTGGGTGAATGTAGTTGAGGCTGGGACCGAGTCACAATCTGGGGCGCTGTACCTCATTTCCTCGCCCAACATTCCTGGCTCTGAACCACCACCCTCCTCCTCCATCATCACATCGACCCCAGCTACCTGCTGGAAACGCTGCAGCACTGGCATGGGGAGACGTCAGCAGGCTGTGCTGAAGCTCATCAACTTGGGGGACAGACAGCACACTGCCTCCGAGGTGAGGGATGCCCTCCTCGATGAGACGGCAACATGGTTTTCGCCGCTGCACCTGGGACCAGGCATGGTCGTGTGTGATAATGGCTCAATCCACCTTGATTCCCCCCAACTCTGCTGGTTAGAGGTTCAATCCACCCTGATTCCCCCCAACTCGGCTGGTTAGAGTCTCAATCCACATGGATTCCCCCAAACTCTGCTGGTTAGAGGCTCTACTCACTGCAAGGGCCAAAAACACTGCTTTTTAAAGGCTCTACTCACTCTAAGGGCCTAAAACTCTGCAGGTAAGAGGCTGAAGTCACCTAAAGGGCCTCAATCTCTGCTGGTAGCTCAGCTTAAGGGCCTGTAATTTAAATTTGAAGGGCTCACGTTAAGGGCCATAAAAGTGAATTTTGGAAGGTCTTACCACATCACACACACACACACACACACACACACACACACACACACATCCACAATGACAATTCAGGGTGGGCACTGTTGGATTTCCCATTGTCTATTCCATCTGTGGTTGTCATGGGCAATGTGATTTAAAGGGGTTAATGTTTCTTTAGCTTGAATTTGAGTTTCTGTCCATCCAATTGAGGAAGAAAGAAGGTTTCCAGGTTTTTTTTACCACTTTGATAGATGTTTTTTTGAGTGTAGAAAGTGTGTAGTTGATAGGCTTTGATGGTGGGGTAAAACTGTGACTTGGGCTTGTTAGATGCCCCCAGACATGCTTCCCCTGCTGTCCCAGTTGCATTCCAGAGGTGTTGGCATCATTTGCTGAGGTGTCATAGTGAACTTGGTGACCCTCCTGAGTCGAATGGTGGGTTCTCCTGAAACGAAGCATTTTTCCCCATAGACTATAATGGGGTTCGATATTCGATCGAATAGTTGAATATTGAGTGGTTATTTGAAGTGAATATCGAATATTTTACTGTTCGCTCATCTCTAGTTATAACCAATATGGAGACTAGAACAACCTTCATTCTTATCCATCTACACACCGTTTTAGAAATGTGTCCACCTTATTTTGATATACACCCATTTGATCATATTTGGGTGTTTTCTTATGATAGATATTGAAGTAATGCTAGCTGAAATGTGATGCTACATAAATATATGGCCCAATTATGGCTTTTATCAGAATTTCCCTATTATTAATATTCTGCGATTTCATGGCTAAATGTAGTACTGTCCCTACACTTTATTTTGAATGTTGCAAAATCTGGAGTTTGGATGTAACCCATTTGGGTGTAGTTCAGATTGTAGGTCTGATTATTGGTACCATATTTCTATACATTACAAACAAAAGAATGATGCATTTACCTATATAGTCCTCTTACCATTCTTTGCCCTATTGGCCTATACCACTGTTATGTCCCCCACAAAGGGGATTATACATTGGTGTAGTTGCTCGCAGTCATTTTGGATAGGACACAGGTAATATTCCCTCTGTATTCTGACAAGGAATATTGTCCATTCCTAATAGCCGTAGAGCTGTAGTGACATACAGATTTTATCAGTCTCCCTTTTGGTGTTGTCTACAGTTTCAATGCCTTTTCCAAGACAAATTTTGTTTTGTCCGACTACTATTGTATGAGTGAAGCGTCCTTATCTTATCTTTGGTTACACCAAAGAGTTCTTCTACTGAGGAATCTATAATATTGTATTAGCGCTACATTACCTTCCCTATAAAATCTTTGGGAATGTGCCATTGGTATCTGCTGTTTGTAATGCTCCGTGTAAATGGACAATCAATGTACTTAGTCTAATATCCCTTTCCCAGAAAGCTCTAAATGGACAGCTCTGTGCGCTAATATATGGCTGGCAGTACTGTACATTTGTGGGAAGGGGTTAAAATGAACTGTAACCCCTTAATGACCAGGCCTGGTTGGGTCTTTATAACAAAATGGCCCCTTTTTATATGTCAGGTTACTAAAAATGTTTAGGCTGAGTCCCCACGTTACAAAAACACAGCATTTTACATCACCTGCAAAGTGGATGGTATTCTGGCTAATCCCATCCACACATGACAGAAAAAAATCCTCAAATACTGAAATTTCAAAAACTCTTGCATTTTTTGTAAATCACAGCATTTCAATTATATCTATGGAAAATACTGGCTTGGTCTTTCGCCGCGGTCTTTTCTGCAGCGTTTTTTTTTTTTTTGCTACGTGGTGCCTTAGCTTTACATTATTTTTTTTTTAGGTAAGTTTTTTTTTTCTTTTTAAAGCTAGGTTCAAACCTGCACCCTCTCTACGTTCGGGGTTTCCATCCCCAAATTTGCTCTGCATTTTTTGGGCGGAAACCCAGTGGACCCCATTATAGTTGTAGTCCACAATATTTCTGTGTGTAATCGCTTTCTAAGCGGATTATGTTTCCGTTCTGTGGATCCACAAGTGGATCCAAAGAATGGAAACCCGAATGCAGGTATGCACCTATAGCGTCAGATTCAGTTCAAGTAAACTGCACAAAAATAAAAAATCTTTTTTCAGTTTATAGTTCTTTAAAGGGATCCTATCATTAAAATAAAAAATTTTCTGCCTACTACGTAGGACTAGCCTTAAGAAAGGCTGTTTGTCTCCTACCTTTAGATGTCTTCTCTGTGCCGCCGTTCTGTAGAAATCCCGGTTTTCGTCAATAAGCAAATTAGTTCTCCTGTAGCAATGAGGGCGGGCCTCAGCGCTCAAACAGCACTGGGGGCGTCCCCAATGCTGCAATGAACTTTCCAGCGACACCTCCATCTTCTTTAGGAACGGCCTCTTCATGCGTCTTCTTCTGGTGCAGGTGGTCAAACTTGTAGGCCTCCTGCAGAGCAGACTGCGCATGCCCACAGACCACAAGAAAATGGCCGCTTACTTACTGTGTAAGTGGCCATTTTTCTTGTGGCCGCGGGCATGCGCAGTCAGCTCTGCCTGAAGTTTAGAAGTAAGACTGCCTGCGCCAGAAGAAGACTCATGAAGAGGACGTTGCTGAAGAAGATGGAGGCGGCGTTGGAGAGCTCTCTCGCAGCATTGGGGACGCTCCCAGTGCTGTTTCAGCGCTGCGGTCCGTCCCCAGCGCTAAGGGAGAACAAATTTGCGCACCAACAAAAAACGGGATTTCTACGGAACGGCAGCATGGAGAAGACTTCTAAAGGTAGGAGAAGAATAGCCTTTCTTAAGGCTATTCCTATTTAGTAGGCAGAAAAAAATGTGTTTTAATGATAGGATCCCTTTAAATTTGTAAATTGACACAAAACATTCACTGTAAGTGGGGCATTCATAGGAGCCCTAGTTACAAGGGAATAACTCCCTGTTGTGACATTAGTCACTGGCAGTGTCGATCTGAGTTTTGCTAATACCCAGCAGCTTTGCCATGCCAGGGTGCAGCTTTAGATTCCGTGTTTTGCGGGTCCAATAGTAGCAGCAGTATTGCCATTTCTTTGGTACACTACATAGTTCTCCTGAGCGTTATATAGACCTCACAAGAGAAAACAAAAGCAGTTATACAGATGTAGCCAAGTAGCCAGGCATTTTCAGATTTTATTTTTAATTTTATTTTTATACCACATTGAGCCTGATCACTCATACAATATGTTGCAATACTAATGTACTGAAGAATAAAATCCATTGTCAGTAATGACAGGTCTGGGAGCCTTCAATGGTAATTGATCACTACCCCCGTATCTAGTTCCATGGGACAGCAGTCTGAGACAACATGGTGGAACCCACAGCTGCCACTCATCATATTCCTCATTTGCCCAATGCATCTAAAGTGTTAAATGGGTTAACCACCTAAGATAGGTCATCAATGTTAGATCTGCGGTGGTCCTCTTCCATAAACCTCAGCTGGCCACTTCTGCAGTACCTAAACTCTGCTACATTTTGTACAGTGAGTGAGCATTACCAGGAGCTGCAATGTCCAGAAACACTGACCTGATGCCAAATATCTGGAAGGGGGTGCAGTACCTACATCTTTGAAAGTTCTGACTTCCTTTTCCCTCTTCTGTCTGTATTGTATAATGTTACAACAGCTTATAGGCTGTTGTAACTTGATTCAGGTAGGGGCTGACAGAAGGGAGGGTGCAGGAAACAGCACTTGCAAGATGCAGACTCTGCTTTTCTCCCCAGGGTTCATATTCATCCTGAGAAGTGGCAACTCTTCAGGAAAGGTAAGTTTGTCTAAGGCTAAGGCCCCACGGGATGTCCCACAGCTAAAAACTGCTGCAGGAAAAACCGTGCTGGCAATGTATCACAGTTCTTCCCGCAGCGCTTTAAACAGAAAGTTTACAGAGTTTTCCTCCGTGTAATTTCTATTACAATTATGACAAAAAAAAAAGAAAAGAAAAAAGGTGGCACTGCATATAACCCTCAAATTTTCATACCAGCATCACTGATATCTTTTTAAACATTGAAGAGGAAGTTTGTATCCTTTGGGTGCATTCACACTACGGAACGCCAACGTGTATCACAGCCGTACACGCCGGCGTTACAGCAGGGCTGCCGGACACTTCCCATTCATTTCTATGGGAGCCGGCATGCGAGCGCTCCCCATAGAAATGAATGGACTGCTTTTTTCCATTCATTTCTATGGGGAGCGCTCGCATGCCGGCTCCCATAGAAATGAATGGGAAGTGTCCGGCAGCCCTGCTGTAACGCCAGCGTGTACGGCTGTGATACACGCTGGCGTTCCGTAGTGTGAATGCACCCTAAGTTCGTGCCTTTTTGCAGGAGGTGCTCACACCCAAAGTAAAGATATTCAATTACATAGAAAGGAGAAAACATCTATATGGCTTGAAAAAGCGCTGCTCTGCGCCAAACGGCTGTCGCCTTTTTCCATCTGTGCCTTGATGTATGGTCGATCTCTCCCAAGATGTTTTTATGAAAACGAATAAAGAAATGTTTTTTTAAGAAAAGGTGCCTAGGTGAGTGCCCCCATTTTTTCTCCTTTCTATGTAACTGAATATCTATTACAATTATACCTGGGGAAACAGCCAGGTTTCCATAGGTATGATTGACATGCTGCGATTTCCCAAACTGTGCTGGTTTTGGAAATCGCAGCATGTCTGCACGGCCGTTTTTACCGCATAATGAGCACAGGATTCCACTTTGCCTGTATTGTAAAATGGCGCAATTTTTCCCGGAGTGTTACCGCCCCCTGGGGCCCTGGCCTAAAAATGGTTTTGGGCTAAATTAGATTTTTCATACAGATGACCTATCCTGAGCACTGGTAATCAGTATGTGATGTGTGGGAGTCTGACACACAGATTAGCTGTTCCACCAACCTCCAGTCACCGTAAGCTGGTGGGGCGCATGTGCAGCAACGCTCCTGTTAAACTGATGGATAGGTCATCAATATGAAAAATCAATTTGGGACCAGACAATCCCTTCAATGGGTGTAACTATGTGTGTGTAAAACATATGTTTGTACAGTGTGTATGTATGTGTACTGTGTGAATATATATGTATGTATTGTGCCTATATGTGAATGTAATTTGGGTACTCCTATATCTATCTATCTATCTATCTATCTATCTATCTATCTAGTGTCAGGGTCTGGGGTTGCTAGGTGGGGTGGCATAGACACACAAGTCCAGTTTCTTTTAGTCCAAAACAAAGGTAGAGTTCATTTTCACTCAAAAAGGCAGTGCAGCAACAAAAGGAAACAATACAAAAATAAATACCTGCCCGGCTAAGCTCTAACTAAACATAGAATAGTACCAGGAACTGTGATGGATATATGGGTGGATTCGTAATGGGATAGGGTCCCAATCCGTAATATAATGCAATAAAGATCCCACTTGGAGTGTAAAGATTGCTTGTAGTTGTGTTTATTCACAAAGGGATATACAATGCTTGGTGCAAAAAACATGCACTAAACATAGAATAGGTTACCTCACCTAGAATAACAGAAATCCAAAAAACAAGTAGAATCACTCAGGACACAGCTCCAAAAATATTACTTCTCTGTCAGCTCTCCAGCCAAACTCTGCCAAAGTGTTGCTGCTGGAGCTGGCTTCTTAAGCTTCCTTGACGAGAAGACTCTCTGCAGCTGAGTCGCTGCCGGCACATCCCCAAAGTGTGGACTGGAGGGGGGTGGAATGACAGGTCCCGCTACCAACCTACCTGTCATTCCTAAAAATCCAGCCCAGTACTGAGCATTTACCCAAAATGCTCAGCAGACGAAAGTTGTCTGCTGAGAACAAACATTCCTGGAGTTTTCTCATCTCACCCACCTGAGTAGTCTGCGTGAGATGTACACTCCCTCCATTACCTGACCAGCCATCGGCTTACAATATATATATAATATTAAAGAGGACCTTTCACCTCCTGGGGCACATGCGGTATAATACACCACTAGAAAGCCTGCGCTGAATTTAGCGCACTATCGGCTTTCCTGTTCTGTGCCCCCGCTGAAGAGCTATCAGTGCCGGTACTGTAGCTCTGCACTGTTAGAAGGGTGTTTCTGCCAGTCAGTCAGGAACGCACTTCCTCACAGCAGCGTCTATAGCACTGTACTGTGAGAGGGGGTGTTCCCTACCGCCCAAAAGGGAAGGGGGCGTTCCTCACTGCTCTCACAGTACAGTACTATAGATGCTACCGTGCGGAAGTGCGTTCCTGACTGACTGGCAGAAACACTCTTCTGACAGTGAAGAGCTATGGTACCAGCACCGATAGCTCTTCACCCGGGGCACAGAACATTAAAGTTGACAGTGTGCTGAATATAGCGCACTGTCAGCTTTCTAGTGGTATATAAAGCCGCATGTGCCCCGGGAGGTGAAAGGTCCTCTTTAACATATGTGTGTAATGTACAACAATGTCTTTACAATAATATTGTGTATTTATTAGTGATGCACCTGTGTGTATGTATGTAAGGTGTATGTATGTGTAAATGTTTTATAATGTCAATTTACCTGTGAATCATATTGAAGAACTATATATGTGTGCAGTATAGCAGTACTATACATGTGTATACTTTGTAGTATATATGTTTATTGGCAATCAAAATTGTAGCTATAGCATGTTACCATTTTTAAATGTTATACTAACTCAAATTTTATTAAAGTGATCCTATCATTCAAATGCAATTTTTTCTAGGTACGACGTCAGAATAGCCTTAAGAAAGGCTATTCTTCTCCTACCTTTCGTTGTCTTCTCCACGCTGCTGTTCGCCTGTAATCCCGTTTTTTGTCAGTATGCAAATGAGTTCTCTCGCAGCACTGGGGGCGGGCCCCAGCGCTCAAACAGCCCTGGGGGCGTCCCCAATGCTGCAAGAGAACTCTCCAGCGTCGCCTCCATATTCTTCAGGAACGTCCTTTTCACGCGTCATCTTCCGGTGCAGGCTTCAAACTGTGTAAGTGGCCATTTTCTTGTGGCTGGCGGTAATGTGCAGTCGGCTTTGCCCTAGGCCCGAAGCCTAGAAGTTTGAAGCCACCACTGGAAGAAGACGCGTGAAGAGGACTTTCCTGAAGAAGATGGATGCGGTGCTGGAGAGTTCTCTGGCAGCATTGGGGTCACCCCCAGTGCTGCTTTTTCGCTGGGGCATGCCCCCAGTGCTACGAGAGAACTCATTTGCATACCGACAAAAACCGGGATTTAAACTGAATGGCGGCGCGAAGAAGACATCTAAAGGTAAGAGAAGAATAGCCTTTCTTAAGGCTATTCTGACGTGTTAGTGAGAAAAAAATGAGTTTTAATGATAGGATCCCTTTAAGGTGACCCCCTCTGGAATAACCCTATAACAGCATTCTGGTTGAAACTCTTTACTCCCCCTTTACCACCAGCCTAGGCTATCAGTGCATGACTGGTGGGGGTCTTACTCCTGACCCCTCACAACTGCAGATAAGTAATGTTACTACACTGGGTACTGCAGTGAGGAAACCATGGCACCCAGAAAGGGCAACTGTCCGTTTCTACTGCTGATCAGCGGAGGTCCTAAGTATTGGCCATCAATATAATATCCCCCTGGAAATGTACACCGAATTTAAACAAGTTACTTTAAGGTGGCTGTCCCGCTAAGACAACTGTACATTGGGCACAATAAGGTTAACTGTCCACGTGTTAGCTGATAGGTATCGTTATGTAAGAAGAGCACACAAGACACATGAGACACACGGTTGCTTTATGATTAATGAATGCATACAATCTGCAGGTCTCACACCATCTCACAGCACTGTGTAATGAACGTATGGCAGACAAGTTACTGATCACAGGCAAGAATAGAATTCTGAAAGAAACAACTAAAACTTACCATTGTAGCAAATATTCATGCTCGCTCTATACCCAGCACATATATTTATATGCTTATGTTTACATACTTTATATAGATCATGACCAATGTGATATGTAACAAGCGGCTGGTTTTAGGTGGACCTGTCACCTATCTTGACATCCTAGTTTTAGTAAATCCTTCTATTCCTCAGAAAGTATCAGCTCTGGGGCATCATTCCTTGGATGTATGCATTGTGCTGTTAATAAATTGACAACTAATGTTGAGGTTGTGTCCCTAAACAGCTCAATGGGGTACAGTCGGGGCTCCCAGTATAATACTGTGTAGGGACACGTCGCTTTGACAAGGGCATTTATAAGACAAGGGGAATTATAAATCAGCCGTGCCCTGTGCCTATTGGGGCCTTCATTAAGACTGGCATATGAAGCACCAGTCTATATCTGTATATGCAAAAACAGTATTTAGGCTGCATAAAGCTACCCTTTTCCAGTAGAGTAAGACCTTATTCACGTGACAGTGCCGTTTTTCACGGACCTAATGTGAAAAATGGTCATATTGGCCAATTCAATATCATGGAAGGGACTTATTCAAATGGAAGTGAATAATGGCCAATCGACAACCGTTCTTGAAATGACCGTCACACAAGCATTATAGAACCCATGTATGTTAATGGGTCTGTTCACAAATGTCAGCATTTTTTTTCAATGCATTTTCTAGTTGTGTTTCGCTCTGTGGGGTCTTAGCCTAAACCTGCTTCCTACCCACAATGGTTACTTTTGTTAATAGGTGTTTTGAAGGCTGCACATTTCTGCTCCTTGTTCCATTGAATTCATGATATTAAATAGACTACAGAACAAACATGTTCACATCTAGAGCTGTGAATAATCCAATCAACTGATCACAGCCAAACAATATGGCGCTACCTGCGCTTATACTTACACAATTAAACATAAGTTATTACTTGTTATCCTGTTAGCAGCCTCACGGGTTTGCAGGTTTACCCACAAAATGGCACAGGCAGTGAAAAGGAACTAGAAATAATCAATAAATGATTAATAACGTAAGTGAAGTCAGTGGCAGTATCGACTGGCATGTGGCCAGCGCGGCATTGTGTGTTTATGCGCACTAGTCTCCTGATCATTCACATTGGTCAAGTTTGGAAGCTTTATGTTGTTATATTTTCCACATAGAGAATAAAGAACCTACTATTCATTAATACTAAGATTGGGCATGTACAGTATATACATAACCCATTTATTAATGAACATGGCCGCCTGCTGATTACTCAGATGCTGGCTCCTCTACAGCTCCTCTACTGCTGGGATGCAGCCTGTCCTCCTAACCTTTACAATATTACTACTCATCCTGCTGACAAATTCACTTACAAAATATTCCAGAAAAACAAGCACAGTTTCCAAACTCTATAGCTGGTTTAGTTTTCAGAACTAAAAATTTCCATAAAATAAGAATGTCGAGTTCAACAGGATTGGTCATAAACGTGTATGGATCAACTCTTGATAACAAATGTAAGGAAGAAGAAAGCAGCGTCCAAGATTAGGGTGGAACTGATTCTCCTGATGGGGGTCCTGGGTGTTTACCATAAAAGTATTCATTGAAAATATCCCAATGCATTTACATGTTTTGTGCCTTTTACAAATACAATATATGTATTATTATACTCCCAACCCAGCCACAAACACCCCTGCCTAGCACGCAAGCACGTCATATACATTAGTCCTCTTTGACTCACTATACACATAATCCCAGACGTTCTTTTTGCATACAATTTCGTATCCATCTTTGCAATGGTCACCACAGAAAAGGAGAAAAGCTTGACTTAAATAATATAAATTGAAAAAGTAAGTATACCACTTTAGACTGAGGCCACACGTTGCAGAAAAGTTGCTTTTTTTGCAGATTTTGCTGCATTTTTTTGAGCCAAGACAGAAGTGAATTTAGCATATGAGAGAAGTATAAGTACTTCCTATACATTTACTATTCATGTTAAAGTCACTCTTGGCTTTGTCTCAAAAAATACAAAATTGCAGCAAAAAAAAAAACAGTTTTGTGGCTCCACCCTAATTCTAAGGGTGCATTCTAAGCCTCCCATTGACTTCAATGGGTTCCTTTTTCTGCTAGTAGAAAAAGGAACCCATCGAAGTCAATGGGATGCTTTTTTTTCAGCACTGAAATTCCACACCAAATTCCTCTGTATGAATGGACCCTAAGACCCCACGTTGCAGAAATGCAGCTTTTTCTGTTGCAGATTTTGCTGCATTTTTTGAGTCAAAGCCAAGAATTGCTACAAGAATGTAAAATATATAGTAACTTCTCCCTTATAATAAATCCACTCTTGGGCACAAAAAAAGTAACAAAATCTGTAACAAAAAAAGCAGCTTTAGGGTGCGTTCACACGGAGTAACGTGCCGCGTGATGTGGCACGTATACGGTGTGTGAGAGTTTGCGTGCCGTATACACTCCCATTGATTTCAATGGGAGTTAGGATCGTATACGCCGCGTTATTTTGCGGCCGTGATTTTGCTAAATCACGGGCGCAAAATAACGTGGCGTATACGATCCTAACTCCCATTGAAATCAATGGGAGTGTATACGGCACGCAAACTCTCACACACCGTATACGTGCCATATCACGCGCAAGTTACTCCGTGTGAACGCACCCTTACAGCAATGTTTTTCAATGCAGCAGAAAAAAAAAACCATTGTATTTTACAGTACGAGCTCAGTGAATGAGATTCTGGCTAATCCCATCCACTGACAAACAGTATCACATCTGTGGGGCATACATTTTCACGGATCCCTCATAGACGTTCACATCCCGCTAACATCCTCTTGGCCTGACATATTTGTTATAACTCACTCTAGTTTTCTGGCATGAGTTATACAGTAAAGCTAATTCCTGTATAGTTCATGCTGACTAGCACAGATTTCCATTCTGCTGCACAGACCTGGAGCCTTTTGATAAATCAGGTGTCTTGTACCTATCAGTGCCTTTAATAAGACTGGCATACAAACTGCCAGTCTGACTCTACCCCAATGTGTACTAAAACGCACAACCATTTTTGGCATTTGTTTGAATAAGGCCTAATAGTCTGTGACAGCTGCAGTGGGGACTGTACAATGTGCGGATGTAAGGGTGCATTCACACTACGGATACGCTGACTGATTCTGAATGTTAAAACACGTTCAGAATCAGTGCGTATAATGACTTCTACAAAAACGTCTGTCCGAACAAAACAGAAATGTGCCAATATCTCTATAAATAACTGAAATGTAATGACCAAACCTTGGCTGCTTCTGGTTTAATAACAGACAGCCAATTTTACGTTTCTAGTGCTAACACTTTTCAGAAAAGAATTTTTTTCAATAGGACTCTGCAGTAAAATATGTAAAAAAATGAAAATACGCGATTCCCGCAGACAGTAATGAGGACTTGTGTATACGGGCTGCCAGAGAAGAGTTATGCCTGACTAAATCAATTCAATAAGGATATTTAGGACGCTAGGGCTGATCTGGAGTCACAGAATTTCATGACAGTTTTACCAGGGCACAAGATGCCTTGCCTACTATAACATACCTTAGGACATAACCCCGCATTATGCAGCAAAGACTTCTGGGAAAGTCGGGCATGATGTTCAGGGTGTTTCCCATAGAGGGCAGCATAACAGAGGCACTGTCTCCCTGTTTACATCTTGGGAGACAGATTTGCATATTCTTCCCACGTTCCCTTGCAGTGGAGCAACTATGGCTATAAGTCTCCACACACCTGAAAAGGTGGTCTCTCCCTAAGGATGGACGTTATCCCCATAATCATAACTTAGGACAGACAGATCTCCACCTACTGCTCCAGCTTTCTGAACCGCCTGTATGGATATAATAGATTTCCCATCATTATATATACTTTAGTCTGAATGAAAGTGATTTTTTTTTATTAAAGTTAACATTCCTAGATCATACACTGTTCAGTAATTCAGGATGCTGTTGACATCTAGTGGTGCAGAGACATAGAAATATTCAGGGCATAAAAATACTGGCTGGAAAGAAACTACATAAAACTGTAATAGTGTGACTTTATCGCCTTTTAGAATTGGAAATATATCAGTCAACAAGCTAAGAATATTTCAGCTTCTAATTTTCTCCATTTAGAAAGAGGAATATAATATAATGATTCATATTTTGGCGAAATGCATTATGTCATTTTATTCTGAAAGAAACTGGAAGGAAAAGGAATTTTTGGGGGTGAAAATGTTCTCAAAAACACATATAAATCACAAAAATACTTGGGATTTGCTATCAAATTATGAAGTACAAATTATAAGAATTCAAATAATAACAATACAATACAAAAAAGGTTGAGGTACCTGAGATATTTGATCAAGTCCTCACACCAGACATCTGCTGGTCACATTTTATACTCTTCATAGTGAGCCTAGGTTCACATCTGCACTCGAGTCCCTGTTGGAGACTTCGCAGCAGACACCGCCAAAGAGAAAAGTACTGAATGAAGGTTTTTTTCTCTGCAGTGGTTTCAGTATAAAAACAGCGGACTCCCGACGGAGCCCATTATAGTAAGAGATCCACGGGTGACAGCTGTTTTAGTAGAACCAGTGCGCAGATGTGAACCTAGCCTTACACAGTTCTACAAAACATTCTTCTACAGAGCCACTTATTGCCTACTCAGCTCTCCATAATGAGGACACTGTTTAAAGGGGCTCTATCAGCAAAATTATGCTGACAGAGCCCCACATATGCGTGAATAAACTTTAAAAAGGCTATTCAGGCACCAAACTACCCCCCCCCCCCCCCGGTTTTAAAATAAAACTAAAAAAGAATATGTTAATCTTATCTATTGTGCACTGTGGGCGGGCATTCAGGGTCTGACGTCATCTTCAGCCACGCTTCCTCTTCCAGCGATGTCTTCGGGTCCCATCTTTCTCCGGCGCTCGCGAACTGCCATTGATAAAAAATGGCGCCGGTGCATGCGCAGTAGTAGTAGCCATTTTTTATCAATGGCAGTTCGCGAGCAGCGGAGGAAGACGGGACCCAAAGACATCTCTTACTATAATGGGCTCCGTCGGGAGTCCGCATAATTTTGCTGATACAGCCCCTTTAAGAAGTTCCCGTAGCTTATCCCTTATATTGTTGGAGCATGTTATCATTTTGTACATGGGATAGGCATACTTTTTGGATTTTGCTATTTGCCTGGAGAGTCACTTTAAGGCAAAGGCCCCACAATGCAGAAAATATGCTTTTTTTGTTGCAGATTTTGCTGAAAGTCGAAAGTGGCTAAAAAAGGAATAGAAAACATAAAAAAGAAGCATGTATATTTTTAAAAGTAAAACATTATTTTGCAAATATAAGTAAAATTGTTGCATGGTTTTAAAGATTTTCTCTATATCAGTGGTGACATCTGTTGTTTTGATTGGTTGCCAATGGATAAGACGATGAATGCAGGAACTTTCTATGCTCTGGGACTTGTCAAAAACCCAACCAAGATGTCCTTATTGTAGCTGGGTTATCAGGCAGGGACACTACATGTATGAGAAGATATTCTGGCCACAATAAGGACACCATGGCTGATTTTCTGACTTTAGAAAGGTCCTGCATTCATGGTCGTATCTACTGGCAATCGATCAAGACAAGAGACTGTCATAACTAGAGAAAATCTTTAAAACTTGGTAACAGTTTTAATTACTTATATTTGCAAAAATGTTTAACTTTTAATTATCTACAAACTTGAAAATGGTTATGCTCATAGGAATACCCCTTTAAATTTTGCTAAAACTATGTAAATAAATGATTTTTACATTTTATCGGTTACATTGAGTTTACAAATTACACTAACTTTCAGTTTTAGACCCCCTATATGCAGTTCTTATTTTGGCCTGTCCCTCCTAGCAATACAGTATATGTTGTATAAGAGGTCCATGCATCTAAAATGTTGCTGTCATTAGTTGTTCTCCTATACAGTCTAGTTTCTTCTTTTATGGGCCAGATACAAACACATGTGTTTCCTACCATTTGCAGAGTGTCACAGTCAGATACACAGCCTGGATGATTTAGCCCCTTCCCTTGTGTTCTTCTTCTATCTGTGCTCTAATACACTACAGACCGTGTGATCTGCCCCCCTGTGAAGACTTGGATACTTTCCCTTCATTCCATACTTTCATCTGCCATTTACATCCTCTTTCCTTCCCTGGTGCTATTTCGAACATGATAAAGGAGGAGGAGAACACAGAGAGCAGACATCACCAGAGACAGCGTGCTTTCAGATCTATCAGGATAAATAGCTAGGAAAAAACAATAGATAATTCCTAATAAAGACTATCTTCAGAGTTGCTCAAGTCTGCATTTAGTAAGCAAATGTACAATAAAGAAAGTCACTACAAAAGGTATCAATAGCCTTTAATGTTGTATGTTCTAGGCCCACATGTGCTAGAGTATCAGAGATTTATCTTTTAAGCGTTAGATCAAATCTGTCATTTAAATAACGTTTTCTTGGATTTACCTGTATTCATAACAGTAAATATTGGAATATCAATGCTATAGTTGTAATGTTCACGGTCAATAAGCAAAACAATTCCAAACTTTTTGGGATGGTATCAGATCTGTATTTATAACCACAGTTGCAGAAACAAGATATTCCCATCACTTGACAAGTCATTATGCCGAACTTTACTCAATACTCCTTTTCCATAATTGGTTTTCTTCAGTGCTACAGTATAAAAAAGACAGATAACATATGGAAGAATACTGACAATGGTTGAGACAAAATTCCTATTCTAGGCCTAATATACCATCTAGTAGGTAATTCCCCTCAGGACTCTTGGAAATATTCTTGTTGACCTGTCTGCAGCATTTAATGGCACAGGGGAAATTGCTTTGAGTTTTCTACTCCGTTGAGGACTGTCAGGCTGTGGCAGAAACCAGTGAGCAGATGTGCTTAGAAAGTCACCAAATAAATAGTTTTCTTTAAAAAGCAAGTTTATCATAAATAGCTTCTGCTCTGTCGGTAACATACAATCTAGATCTTTAACTCCTGGAGTGCTAAAAGAGCCTGAAGCACTTTACTCTCTTAGCAATACCTAGGCTTACAGGGTTGTTTTGGTTAGTCCCAAATGCCGCAATGGGCTTTTCCAGTGCTGGCTGTGCTCCAAGCTACAGAAAACATGTGTTGCCCTTGAAAAGAGTACACACTGATTGATGAACCATCCAGCTCCAGTCCTTGGCTTGTGTGCAATGGGATCTTTGTCCCACACGGCTGATGTTAGCTAAAGCGCAGACGATAAGTGGAAATTTCCATTGGGTCCATGCTGAGTGTGGGGTTGCTGCTGTTTGAATGGGGAGCTAGAGAATACATCAATGTCAAGGACATAGCTTGCATCAGTCCTACTTCTAGCCCCATAAATAGACCTCCAAGTGACAACTAGAAAACAAGAGTCAGGAACATAGTTATGTAGGGTGAAAAAAAGACAAAGGATCATCACATTCAACATCCCAAAGATTTATATCATTTCTAGAAGAGGGGGAAAATAAATCTTAGCACATTCTGTGGAAATAAAGGTCCCCATACACCCGTAATAGTGTAGCTAATACCTTACATATACATGTAAATTTGGTTTCGTTGTGCGTGGGAGTAAGCCACTGTCAACACCTATACCAGCAGGTTACCTCCCAAGAGAACAATATCTGGGCGTGCAAAGTTCAACATGCCCAATCCATGCTTCTCCTGAAGTTTACTTCATTTTGTAGTAATCTAATATACCCAACTTTTCAAATTTTTAAGCATTAGTAATATTAGAAAGGGTTTGTTACCTTCCCTTGACTTGTGGTACAATTAAACCCAAGATTCTTAGCTTCCAGTCCACAGTCAAATCCTTTTCTGTGTAAGATCAGTGCCGTGTCAAGTGAAGGTATACCATCATCCTGTAAGACATCACAACAAATGATACATACATACATGATATATACAGCGCTGGAAGTTTCCATCTTCCCATCTTAGGCCCGGCTCACATCTGCGTTCGGTATTCTATGCGGGGAGTCCGCTTGGGGACTCCCTAACAGAATACCGAATGCATTGACAAGCGGAGAGCTTATGAAAGCACATGGACACCATAAACTATAATGGGGTCCGTGTGTTTTCCGCAGTTCTTGCAGTACTTTTCTCTCCGCATGACTTGTGCAGAGACCGCACGGAAAACACACAAACCCATTATAGTCTATGGTGTCCATGTGCATTCATAAGTCCTCCGCTTGTGAATGCGTTCAGTATTCTGTTTGGGGGGGTCCCCAAACAGACTCCTTGAACAAAATACCAAACGCAGATGTGAACCAGGCCTTACTGACAATTTGCAATACTCAGAATAAATGGTTAGACTTTGTGTGTGATAGTAATCATAATAATGGACATAGTCACCTCAGCTTGTAGGGTCCTCAGATTAAGGATGTGAATGTCACATGGCAGGGTGGCAGACAGTGGCATGAAGGATCTAAGCGCTGGACCTCCACCTTTATCATTAGTCACGGACATCACTAAGACTTCTTGGTTTAAATGCATGGACGTCATATGACTAAGGAGCGACGGAAAGCTGACTGGTTGATTTCCTGGACCCTGGAAAAAAACACAGTAATTGACAGCATTGGTTCTGTTCTACTATTTCTACACTATGCTTTATGAGGATACAGTACATCATTTTATTTAATTTTTTTTTAGGATTAATAGAGATAGGAAAGGTTACATGGGCTAAATACAAAGGACAATATAATGTAACATGGAGGATCTGGGTTAACACTAGGACTTTCTAATCATAAATTGATAGAGTAATGGAAGTAGAAGATGCTGGAAACAGTATAAAGTAACAGCTGTTATATAGTCTGACTAATGTCATTGAACTTCAGGCTCATAGACACATCCTTATTATGGCAACAAGCCACCTTAGATGTGTATGAAGCTGTAATACTACACCCATAGGTCTGTGGGACCCAACCATGGTTCCATAGGATTCTAATTTAATATGGAGAAATATAGAGTATATTTATAGGAAATCCCTTGTGGATCCAGCAAAAAAAATAAAAAATCATGGCATTCATATTATGGAGGTATTCTATCCTAAAGAATTGTTTCTCAGGAAGAATATCCCCCTGAGGTTAAGGCACCACGTTGTGGAGATTTTGGCTATTGCAGAAGGTGAATAAGATTTCATTTAATCTCATCCATATATTGTTAAAAAGCTGAATTTTCAAAAGCACATGTTTACTACAGCAAAACCACAGCATCTTAATTCTAGCTGTAGAAATGCAAATGGATTCCCTATAAAAGAAAAAAAAACAGCGCAAACTGAAAAATGCTGTGGAAAAAACACACCTGCGCCCCGGTCTCCGTCTTCTGTCGACAGGAGACGGAAACCCGGCAGACAGTGTCTGCCCATGAGCACCTGTGAGCGTTTTGTGGTCTCCACGTCGAAACCGTTTTTTTTTTTAACTGGACACAAAGTCCTGCATGTCTGACTTTGTGTCCAGTTAAAAAAAAAAAAACGGTTTCGCCGCGGAGACCACAAAATGCTCACAGGCGGTCACGGGCAGACACTATCTGCTGGGTCTCCGTCTCCAGTTTCTTGGGCAGAAGATGGAAACCTAAAAGCAGAGACTGGGGCGCAGGTGTGAACTCGCCCTTAGCTGAGTTTTGCTACTTTGGGCCTTAGCCTAAAGGTGTATTTCCAACTTAGATATATCTGACGCTGATCAACATCGATTCACAAAATCTGAGTCCTTCAGCCACCCTATCCTGATGAAGAATGAATGTAGAAACAGTCACGTGCGCTTGCTCAGTTGTTACTCCTATAGAAGTGGAGCCACCTCTTATGCCACCTCAATCTGTCTGTATATGGTGGCTGTTGGCATCACTCCAGGTGAGAAGTGGGTCAGAAACCCCTGCTGAGGAGGTGTAATATAGAACGTATCCTGTGTACATATCACAAATGTCCTACGTATGAATATAGTGCACATAGAGTCCTTATGTCTCTACCTTTTGAAGCTGAACTGTCATGGCTTTATGCTCTAGAAACACCCTATGTGGATATCAAACTCCCAAAAAACAAAAATGCAAAAATTCTTATAAGATAAAAAATATGATATACTTTATCATATAACATGGTAAAAAATACAGGTCAAGTGACTGGAAAAAAAAAAAAAAAATCGGAAAAAGACAATGCCATGGACCAATATAAGTAAATCATAGCACAAAAATGCATACAATGCCCTACATAACCGGACGCCTGGCAGTGTGACCCTTATGATGGGTTAGTATTATTTATTCTCACTTTGGGCCTTTTTACTTAGAGCAAACTATTACGTGCCATTTGGCCTTTGTATAAGTATTAGCTTGTTTGGGATTTTGCTATAGTAATGTTATAGCATCCCATGTATTAATATTGTTTCTACCTATTTATTATTGTGTATATCTCTGACGCGAAACCGTTTTTTTAAACTGGACACAGAGTACTGCATGTCTGACTCTGTTTCCGGATTTTGAAAAAAACGGTTTTGTGGCGGAGAGCATAAAACGCTCACCGCCGCTCACAGCCAGACATCTTTCAAACCCATTCAAATGAATGAGTATTAAAGAGTCCTGCAGGTTTCTGTCTCCTGCCTCTGTTTTGTGCAGGAAACGGAAACCTGCAGAACGGAGACCAGGCGCAGATGTGAACGAGCCCTAATGTATTTCCCAGAGGGGTGGTGGAGGGGGATGGGTACGGGGTTCGTATATGTTTGCTACTATTCTAGTTAACCTTGTGTGGCATGCTGAGCTAATACAGGGTGATAATTTCACTGCTAGAGGACGATGCAACATCCACTGAATATACACAAGGGATGGCACTAACATAAAAGTTCTCCCACAAGATAGATACTCATTGTGCGGAGTTTCCCCACTTTTTGGAGCCCCTAGTTCTGTGGGGAGACAGAACTAAACAACCTTATAAAGAACAAGCTGCATTTTGTCATGACTGTCTCAAAATGTTGATGAAATATAAAAACATTTATCCATCCGGTGGTTAGCCTTAACAAAATGCATAAAGTGTTCTTCAACAGTCAAGAAGCAGTGAAAGTAGTGACAAAACCCACTCCGAAAAAAAGCAACATTGTGCTGGATTAAATGAGAACAAAATAAAGAGAATGAAGAGCCGTTCTTTTGGAAGGAAGATAAGGAGCTTAGTAAGAAGTATAAAAAGCTGAATACACAAAGCGTTCATGAGAACGGGTTAGGCACAAAAGAAAGTTAATATGAAAAGGACCAGAACTGGGTCACAGTATCATCTACACAGTCACAGCGTGAATTGGGAAAATGACTGCATACTGAAGAGAACCTATCGTTTTCCGTCCAATTTAGTTGTCCAAACTGAGTATTGTAGAGTTAATAGACACGACAGACACCGGTTGACAAGTGATGAGTGATAAGACAAAATGACTGACTGTTTTATGTGTATATTACAGGAACACAGTGGTTTTAGCCAAAGCCACACATACTATGCTATAAAGCGTCTACAAAGCGGCTAACTAAAAGACAAGTGCACACCACTACATAGCCATTCAGCGTTACTCCCTGAAGAGAATTACCTCATAGCTGCCGGTCTTCATGATGGAAAAAGCCAGATTTCTAAACCAGGAAAGCAGTTTAGAAAGGAAGCTGGAAAGCTGGGCAGAGGGGTTATGGTAAACAGGGGAATAATGAAATGGAAGAGGTAATAAATGGATGGACATGGATGGGAAAATGTCATATACAAAGTCAGTGATGATTCACAGATCAATACGTGGATGATATCTTTTAGGGGACGGGAGGAAGTGCAGTACTAACACTCAGACTGTGATGAACTGCATATCATAATGGCAAACCAATGGAGGGTTAGGAGGGGAGGTCACAAAATTAACAGTATAATAAGATGTAAGTGAAAACAAAAATCTTGCACATTACACCACTTCGAGAAATGAGGGGTTTTGGTGGAACAATTCATGAAAAGTTATTTCACATTATTTCTGCTTTTGGCAGATGCTTAGTGCTATTTCACTGCGCCCACTCTGACATTGGGCATAACTTAGGCTCATGCAGGCTGTTAGTTCAAAGGACCTTCATGGCACAAAGTCACTTCTTAAGGCCAAAAGCCAGCATGATGGAGTCACCTAGATTTTAGTTTTTGCTGCCCAAAATATATTGCTAGTTTCTCTTAAAAATCACTACATTTCTATATATACATTACATAACTTATGAATAGCTTCACTGTATGAGCTACTGCAAATTGTATAGATGTAAAAACCAAAGCCAAAAGAAACCAAAGCTGGAATTTCACTGGGTAGAGAAGACCTGAAATGTTATTACTTCAGATCCCAGAGAAGAGGAGATTTAGAAAATGGGTAATAGGAAAATAGGAAATAGGAACATTTTTATTAAAAATAAAATGATCATGGTTATAATTCACAAAGCCTACAGCCATATGTGATTTATTACAGTCCATTTTACCACCTTTTTCCAAACTATGGCCAGCTTTGGTGTTTAGCAAGGATTCTACAAAAATCTAACCTAAAGTCTCCCACTATGAGAAGACACTACTTTCCCACTTGTTTTATCAGATTCTGTATTATTTTGTGGCTCTTCCTTTGCTGGACTTTCAGGCTACTGGGTGCTCTAATATACGGGTTGTGCTGAATAGGACACAAGTGTGGCTTCTAAGTTTTCAATAAGCCCCGATTTACTGTGTGTGCCTATAATGGGGTATACATTGGAATATCCTCTTACCATATGCCTCTGACATACATTGCATACACTGTCCATAGGCTTCCATATTAAAAGAAATACATACTGCATGGTATAATTTTTTTTACTAGATGCTTCTGTATAGAATAGCATAGTAAACTACACAACTCTATATTCTACACCACTGTATATCAGCCTGACCTATGGATATGTCTGTTTGCACTGTGTACATCAGTTTGGATGTAAAGTGGTAGGTCAAGGCACAAAGTCACCGAGTAGGTCCTTTATATATGACATGATCTGCAAGGCACCCAATTGACGCTGTATGTATCATTTTATAATGCGTATTTGACAAATGGCATTACACAGAGTGAAAATTCAACATTTCCTATAGACAATCTGCACTAGTTGTGCTAAAACTGCTGCACTACAATATCTATGTAGCTACAATCAGAATGAGTGGTTTGTGGATTTCAAGCGTTAATGGACTGCAACTCCCAGCATGCTTTGCCAGCCAGCCTAAGCTTGCAATAAGCTTGCATAGCTATTTACAGTAACTATTTTACCTTATTTCCAGATGATCTTTTTTCCAACAGAAGGCGAAATCGGTTACATGTTCGTTTGTTGTCTTTCAAGCCTTGACCAAGACCACGATTGTCATCTTGCATCAAGCGGCGGTCCAGAATAACCTCGAGTTGACCTATAAAACAATACAGTATGGTACACTTTTCTGTCCAGAGATATAATATTTCATAGTCTTTATACAGCTAAGTGGCTTTATTTGATCACTTGTGTGCTATCTATATACATCTGACAGATGGTGCTCAGATTTAACAATTTTGGTTTTCCTAACTAGAGGATACTCCAAGTGATTAATTAAGAGAGAACGCGGCGCGTCTCCTCACCACTCTTCAGGCTGGAGACCCCCAGGGCTTGGGCTGTGTGTAGTGTTAATCTGTTCTGCTCATCCTGGATGTATGCCATCACCGGCATCGGGTAGAAGTTAGCTTGAAGTGGAAGTTTTTTGAAAAACTTTCTAGTTTGTATCTGCATAAAAATATAAACAAGAATATGACTGATTTGGAGGTAAATATGAAGCAAGCAATATAGTCATGGCCATAATGATAGCAGTATTGAGGATCAATTAGTCATTCACAATTGACCATGCAAGTAGCATTGCCACAAAAACATTTCTGTAGCTTGTTGGAAAGGTATATGATGGAAATTGTAGTCAAAATAATCTTCTTACTGGTGGCTGTATTTGTTATCCACTTCCGTCAGATCCTCAGCTGAGTCACATGACCAGCAATAAAATTATCCAACTCACACAGCATGTTATGTGTGGACAGGAAATCGGTGTCTCTATTCATTCGGGAGTTTCATAGGAATGAATGCAGAAACTGACTTCCGTTGCACACGGCGCCCTGTTAGATGGAGAGCCAAAGGGGGAAATTTATGAAGACTGGCATATTCAACGCTAGTCTTCATATCTCCAGGCTACTTGTAGCAGGTGTTGATGTCAGGGTTCATATACACCAGTAAACCATTATAAATGACAATAGATTTAGCCACCCTTGCCACGTGCCAGTCCATGAAAGTCATAGAAAAACAAAAAAAAGTAACAATTTTTTTCTGAAACCCCATTTTATGGAAAACTTTTACAATTTTTTATGCCTTGCAAGAAAATTGTATAAGTGTATAATGATAATAAATCTGCCCTAAAGTGTCCACCAGGAGGACCAGGTCAGGGGCATGTACATCCACCAACTTAAAGATTACCTTCACCATAAGTAACATGTGACTTACTTAAACAATTTTGTAAGAGTGCTACTTTAATAAATAATATCACAACCGGTCCACCACAATGTCACATGCACCCCTGGGATAAATAATGAACCAGAAGATGGGAAGTAGATAATTCTCTATCTACAAAGCTAAACATAGGACAGGCGCCTTTCATGACTAAAGTTGGTTGGCGAGTAGACGGTGAGAAGTGGTTCAATCTGCACTGCAGAATAAGACATATCTTACTGTACAGAATGAACAGTGTCCGGGTGCCAAAGAGTCATGTGCTGCACACTTGTACTAGTGCAAAGGGACTTGTGCACATCTTCTCTGGCTCTAGCATCAATGCATCACATCACCTGTAAGATGCTGACATGGACATCTCAGACTGACAGCTAGAGATGGCAACTCAAGGGGAAGAGAAATAACAAAAAGATAGGAAGAGATGGTTGACAGACTGCATCCTGACTTTGAAGGACATGTAGGAGGCTGTAGGGGGATTGAGAGGAAGATCAAGGAGCAGCTGGAAAGGAAAGACATTTTAGTCGGCTGGAGACTCTAAAACTCTTAAGAGGATTTGGCCTGTCATGGAGGAGGATAAGTGAAAAAGCTATTATATTATAGAAAAGGGTTTTTAGCAACATTTAATAAAAGAAAGATAAAAAAGCATCAATACTTGTAACCTGAAGTATATGTATAGAACTTTAAAACCATTTTCCTATTATACTGTCAGAACATGGTAACAAATATTCAGCTTTTATTATCGTCACCTCTGTTTCTAAATTGTTTGTTCATTGGGTTGGTTTAAGGGTTAAGCATACTATTTTGGTTATTCTGCCGACATAGTGAACCCCCCCCCCCCCCCAGCTATCCCATGTGACCTGCTTGAAAATTGTAGAACGTCATTGTCTTTTTCAGTGAGCTGGAACAGGCTTTCAATGTATTTCTATGGTACTCAGGCTCTTATAAGAATACATGGAAAGCTGGAGCTCTGCTTCACTGAGTAAGACAGTGCCTCCTTGGAGCTTGGTCACCTGAGCAACTCCGTCACTATGTCTGCGGAATAACTCAACTAGTTTAACCCTTACACTACTTCACTAAACCACCAATATAGAAACATACAAAAAAGTGGACTTCTACTTTAAGACCCTCTGAAATTATAACAGTAGATGTCCACCATGGTCATCATACAACAAATAAACTTACAGAGTCTGTCAGAATCACTGTAGAACACAGTCAGATAAGTACTGTGTAATAGAGATGAGCGAGTAGTACTCGATCGAATACTACGGTATTCGAAATACTCGTACTCGATCGAGTACTACTAGCTGTTCGAAGTTAAGATTCGATGCAAAACCAGCGTTGATTGGCAGAATGCTATACAGTCGGCCAATCAACGCTGGTTCTTCTCTTACCTTTAGAAGTCTTCTCCCTGCGCAATGTCCCTGTGGCGTCTTCCGGCTCTGAATTCACTCTGCCAGGCATCGGGCCTGGGCAGAGCCGACTCCGCTTGTAGTGCGGGCATGCACAGTCGGCTCTGCCCAGGCCCGATGCCTAGCAGAATGAATTCAAGGCTGGAAGAGGACGTGGGGACACTGCACAGGGAGAAGAATCCAGCCCGACCCTCACTCATGGACTTGGTAAGTAGAATTTGATCGAATGTTGCCTACCCCTGAAACGAGCATTTCCCCCCATAGACTATAATGGAGTTCGAAACCCGTTCGAACAGTCGAACAGTGTGCGGCTTTTCGAATTGGATTTCGAACCCTGAACATTTTAGTGTTCGCTCATCTCTACTGTGTAATATACATGTAAGCATAACAGGAGACAACAGAGTTTACATTTTATTCAGGGCTCCAGATGGTGACCAAAATGATCACCAATATGAGGTAGAATTTACAAATGGCAACAAAAATTTACGGACTTCTCACCATTTGCCACTAGGTCCACAAACACACTTCTGTGACTATTAGAGATGAGCGAACACTAAAATGTTCGAGGTTCGAAATTCGATTCGAACAGCCGCTCACTGTTCGAGTGTTCGAATGGGTTTCGAACCCCATTATAGTCTATGGGGAACATAAACTCGTTAAGGGGGAAACCCAAATTCGTGTCTGGAGGGTCACCAAGTCCACTATGACACCCCAGGAAATGATACCAACACCCTGGAATGACACTGGGACAGCAGGGGAAGCATGTCTGGGGGCATAAAAGTCACTTTATTTCATGGAAATCCCTGTCAGTTTGCGATTTTCGCAAGCTAACTTTTCCCCATAGAAATGCATTGGCCAGTGCTGATTGGCCAGAGTACGGAACTCGACCAATCAGCGCTGGCTCTGCTGGAGGAGGCGGAGTCTAAGATCGCTCCACACCAGTCTCCATTCAGGTCCGACCTTAGACTCCGCCTCCTCCGGCAGAGCCAGCGCTGATTGGCCGAAGGCTGGCCAATGCATTCCTATGCGAATGCAGACTTAGCAGTGCTGAGTCAGTTTTGCTCAACTACACATCTGATGCACACTCGGCACTGCTACATCAGATGTAGCAATCTGATGTAGCAGAGCCGAGGGTGCACTAGAACCCCTGTGCAAACTCAGTTCACGCTAATAGAATGCATTGGCCAGCGCTGATTGGCCAATGCATTCTATTAGCCCGATGAAGTAGAGCTGAATGTGTGTGCTAAGCACACACATTCAGCACTGCTTCATCACGCCAATACAATGCATTAGCCAGTGCTGATTGGCCAGAGTACGGAATTCGGCCAATCAGCGCTGGCCAATGCATTCTATTAGCCCGATGAAGTAGAGCTGAATGTGTGTGCTAAGCACACACATTCAGCACTGCTTCATCAAGCCAATACAATGCATTAGCCAGTGCTGATTGGCCAGAGTACGGAATTCGGCCAATCAGCGCTGGCTCTGCTGGAGGAGGCGGAGTCTAAGGTCGGACCTGAATGGAGACTGGTGTGGAGCGATCTTAGACTCCGCCTCCTCCAGCAGAGCCAGCGCTGATTGGCCGAATTCCGTACTCTGGCCAATCAGCGCTGGCCAATGCATTCTATTAGCCCGATGAAGTAGAGCTGAATGTGTGTGCTAAGCACACACATTCAGCACTGCTTCATCACGCCAATACAATGCATTAGCCAGTGCTGATTGGCCAGAGTACGGAATTCGGCCAATCAGCGCTGGCTCTGCTGGAGGAGGCGGAGTCTAAGATCGCTCCACACCAGTCTCCATTCAGGTCCGACCTTAGACTCCGCCTCCTCCGGCAGAGCCAGCGCTGATTGGCCGAAGGCTGGCCAATGCATTCCTATGCGAATGCAGACTTAGCAGTGCTGAGTCAGTTTTGCTCAACTACACATCTGATGCACACTCGGCACTGCTACATCAGATGTAGCAATCTGATGTAGCAGAGCCGAGGGTGCACTAGAACCCCTGTGCAAACTCAGTTCACGCTAATAGAATGCATTGGCCAGCGCTGATTGGCCAATGCATTCTATTAGCCCGATGAAGTAGAGCTGAATGTGTGTGCTAAGCACACTCATTCAGCACTGCTTCATCACGCCAATACAATGCATTAGCCAGTGCTGATTGGCCAGAGTACGGAATTCGGCCAATCAGCGCTGGCTCTGCTGGAGGAGGCGGAGTCTAAGGTTGGACCTGAATGGAGACTGGTGTGGAGCGATCTTAGACTCCGCCTCCTCCAGCAGAGCCAGCGCTGATTGGCCGAATTCCGTACTCTGGCCAATCAGCACTGGCTAATGCATTGTATTGGCGTGATGAAGCAGTGCTGAATGTGTGTGCTTAGCACACACATTCAGCTCTACTTCATCGGGCTAATAGAATGCATTGGCCAGCGCTGATTGGCCGAATTCCGTACTCTGGCCAATCAGTGCTGGCCAATGCATTCTATTAGCTTGATGAAGCAGAGTGTGCACAAGGGTTCAAGCGCACCCTCGGCTCTGATGTAGCAGAGCCGAGGCTGCACAAGGGTTCAAGCGCACCCTCGGCTCTGATGTAGGAGAGCCGAGGGTGCACTTGAACCCTTGTGCACCCTCAGCTCTGCTACATCAGAGCCGAGGGTGCGCTTGAACCCTTGTGCACACTCTGCTTCATCAAGCTAATAGAATGCATTGGCCAGCGCTGATTGGCCAATGTATTCTATTAGCCTGATGAAGTAGAGCTGAATGTGTGTGCTAAGCACACACATTCAGCTCTACTTCATCGGGCTAATAGAATGCATTGGCCAGCGCTGATTGGCCAGAGTACGGAACTCGACCAATCAGCGCTGGCTCTGCTGGAGGAGGCGGAGTCTAAGATCGCTCCACACCAGTCTCCATTCAGGTCCGACCTTAGACTCCGCCTCCTCCAGCAGAGCCAGCGCTGATTGGCCGAATTCCGTACTCTGGCCAATCAGCACTGGCTAATGCATTGTATTGGCGTGATGAAGCAGTGCTGAATGTGTGTGCTTAGCACACACATTCAGCTCTACTTCATCGGGCTAATAGAATGCATTGGCCAATCAGCGCTGGCCAATGCATTCTATTAGCGTGAACTGAGTTTGCACAGGGGTTCTAGTGCACCCTCGGCTCTGCTACATCAGATTGCTACATCTGATGTAGCAGTGCCGAGTGTGCATCAGATGTGTAGTTGAGCAAAACTGACTCAGCACTGCTAAGTCTCTGCATTCGCATAGGAATGCATTGGCCAGCCTTCGGCCAATCAGCGCTGGCTCTGCCGGAGGAGGCGGAGTCTAAGGTCGGACCTGAATGGAGACTGGTGTGGAGCGATCTTAGACTCCGCCTCCTCCAGCAGAGCCAGCGCTGATTGGTCGAGTTCCGTACTCTGGCCAATCAGCGCTGGCCAATGCATTCTATTAGCCCGATGAAGTAGAGCTGAATGTGTGTGCTTAGCACACACATTCAGCTCTACTTCATCAGGCTAATAGAATACATTGGCCAATCAGCGCTGGCCAATGCATTCTATTAGCTTGATGAAGCAGAGTGTGCACAAGGGTTCAAGCGCACCCTCGGCTCTGATGTAGCAGAGCTGAGGGTGCACAAGGGTTCAAGTGCACCCTCGGCTCTCCTACATCAGAGCCGAGGGTGCGCTTGAACCCTTGTGCACACTCTGCTTCATCAAGCTAATAGAATGCATTGGCCAGCACTGATTGGCCAGAGTACGGAATTCGGCCAATCAGCGCTGGCCAATGCATCCCTATGGGAAAAAGTTTATCTCACAAAAATCACAATTACACACCCGATAGAGCCCCAAAAAGTTATTTTTAATAACATTCCCCCCTAAATAAAGGTTATCCCTAGCTATCCCTGCCTGTACAGCTATCCCTGTCTCATAGTCACAAAGTTCACATTCTCATATGACCCGGATTTGAAATCCACTATTCGTCTAAAATGGAGGTCACCTGATTTCGGCAGCCAATGACTTTTTCCAATTTTTTTCAATGCCCCCGGTGTCGTAGTTCCTGTCCCACCTCCCCTGCGCTGTTATTGGTGCAAAAAAGGCGCCAGGGAAGGTGGGAGGGGAATCGAATTTTGGCGCACTTTACCACGTGGTGTTCGATTCGATTCGAACATGGCGAACACCCTGATATCCGATCGAACATGTGTTCGATAGAACACTGTTCGCTCATCTCTAGTGACTATAACTTTAAACCTCTTGGAGACATCTGTCATGTGTACTGTGATTATGTGCAGGTATTATATGGCACAGGCTACAGAGTTATGTTATCTAAGATGCTGGATTATAAGGGAGATGCCATCTTTATCCAATTAGAATGAGAAAGCTGATCACTCATCATGGCAGCTGCAAGGCTACTGAACGTTTCCTGACCTGTCATCCTATAAGTTCTATAGGATGTAACAGTACGTTGGTAGAATCAAACTAAACTACAATACAGAATCGATCAACTATCACATGTGAAAATCCCCACCCCAAAAGAGAACTACAAAAAATTTTAATTTTTTTTTTTAAAGCAAACAAAATGTTAAAATTCATTCCACTTTGCTAATTTTAAAATCCAAAATAAAGAAAAAACATGCTGATAACTGGTATCGCTGAGTCCCAATGTACCATTTTTATGACACAGTAAAAGCTGTAAAAATTAAACTAAAAAAACTGGCAGAATTGTGTTCTTTTCCCATGCCACCCCACAAATACTTATTTATTTTATCATACATTATAAATGTAAAATTAATGGAGGGAATTACAACTGCCACAATTTTGGTCGCGATCTGGAGTCCTGATCCTATGGCAGGAGGCAGTATTATAGTAGGTACATTCCTGTACACAGGTGGAAGTACTATAATAGTTATAACAGCCAGGCGGGTGAGTAACTATCAGGTCATTCATTATTGTTATATACACTTAAATTTGCTAACTATTTCTGTTTTGGAGCAAAGACATATGTAGTTTTATTAGTCTGGAGCACTGTTACTTCTTTATTATGAGAGAAGTAGATATTAAGAGGAATGCAAGAAAGAACCTGGAAGCCATTGAGGTCAGTGAAGAAGGTGTCCCCGCTTTGGATGTCACTGCTAAGTCTCATGGCAATTTCTTTATTGACATGGTCACGGATATCAATGAGTGAGCTGATATCTACAGAAAGGCCGTCAGTCCCTGTAAGGGGAACACAGAACTGATAAAACATAGAGAAAAGGACTCATACATACAAAATGTGGGTCACAGTGTTGCTTCAAGCTCATGAACACCTATACAAACTCTACGGCTGCTATCTCTGCACCCCTATAGCTACTGTACAGAACTGTATATCCCGGCTTAAAAGACATGGTGCAATGACCCACAACAAATATATATATATATACATATATATATATATATATATATATATATATATAGCACTGTTGTGGCTTTTTGTGCTAGGCTACTTTCACACTTATGCAGTACATGTTTTCTGTATCGGCCATATGTCAAATACATCCCTAGGAACACATTTAATCAGTTATAGGCCAGTATATGCCAGATATATTTTTATACACGTATTGAATAGTAGAGCAGACTGCAATGCTACATACAGAAGCATCCAGTAAGAAAAACAAAACTGTAAACTTAACAGTAGACTTTTTTTTTTTTTTACAATGGGAACCTAAGATCATAATCAGGAATAAGAGATGTCACTTTATGTTTATACATAGATTTGGCAAAACAGAATGTGAAAATAACCTTCCTTTACTCCGGGGTCCCACGTAGTGTAAACACTGCGATTTGCATGCGGCGTAAATGCCGCAGGAAAAATCGCAGCATTTTACAGTAAAGGCAAAAGGATGGGATTCTAGAGAATCCCAAGCCTACTTTGTAGTAAAAACTGCGGTGTGGACACGCCGCAATTTTCAAAACCAGAATGGTTTTGGAAATCGCAGCATGTCAACTATACCTACGGAAACACTGGTGGTTTCCCCATAGGTATGATTGTAACAGAAAGTCTGCGGATGAAAACTATGCAAACTTTCTGTCTAAAGCTCTGCGAGAAGAACTGCGATGCGTTCCCGTTGTGGTTTTTCCCACAGTGTTTTATTGCTGTGGGACGTCCCGTGGGTCCTTAGCTTTAGGCTGAGACCACTAGTTGAGGAAAAGTAGCTTTTTTTTGTCTTATTTTTGCTGCAATATTTTTGAGCATTCTTGAATTGTCCATTCAAGATTTTAGCAACGGATAGCTGGTCCGTTTGCAATTTCCATTCATTTCAATGAGATTTTATTTTGTGTCTGTTTACAACCATGTCTTGTTTTTCAAGTGGTCAAAAAAGTCCTACATGCAGGACTTTTCGTAAGTGTCCATTTTTTTTTTTTTTTTTTTTTTTTTTTTTTTATCATTGAGCTCTATGGGCAACGGACATATAACTGACAGTAACTGATAGCCATCAGTTACTGTCCATTTGTGTCTATTATGATAGGTGTTCATTTTTTTGTTTTTTTTAAACATACACCTTCTGAGTGGACACCAATGGTAGTGTGAACCATACCTAAGATGAACTTGACTTAAAATAAATAACATGTAGATCTGGACATAGATTTCCTTCCTTCTTCCATCCAATGATGGTGTTGATGTTTACACAATTATTAAACTCAATGTTAAAGGGGCTCTATCAGCAAAATCATGCTGCTAGAGCCCCACATATGCGTGAATAGCCTTTAATATAACTTTTACGGTGCCTGAATAGCCTTTTTAAAGGCTATTCACGCATATGTGGGGCTCTAGCAGCATGATTTTGCTGATAGAGCCCCTTTAATGGGAGGCTATCGCAACCAAAATCTCCCTTACATGTTGCTGTAGAGCCAGTTTCCTGAGTCAAAGTGCCTTTCTGACTAAAACCTCAACTTTTATTCCATAAGCAAAATAGCGGTTTGGTGCACCTAGGGAGGGGCAACGTCTGCTGAAGCACCCATTTTCTTTTGGAGTCACAACCCACTGTTGCCTACATATATATATATAAAACTATTATTATTCATACTTCATATTTTACACATGGAGCATTAATAACAATTGCTAATATCTATGGATATCCCTAGTTTTTCTAACTCTCATATTTCAGAGAAGCTTCCTCTCTCTCTCTCTCTGTATATGTATGTATTTATATTTATATATAAATAAACAGTGTATATATATGATAAGTAAGATGACCACTGACCTGGTAAATTGTAGACTCTCATAGTCTGCTGAACATGTTGGAAATAGCAAGTCACCTCCGAATAGAACGGACCCTCGACAATGCGTACCACAGGAGGGTCTTTTGGAGTATACGGCTGTAAAATAAAGCAGTGTGGCCTCTTAGGAACTCTACAGAAACCTGATTTAAGTCCAGCCAGAAACATTTACTGGCTTTGGGTAAGTATGCCAGCTAAAGGTAATATTTACATATGAATACATAGAACGGAATGTAATCAAATGGAAGTGATGTGTATTTATATGATAATGAAATGCCCACAGTGCTGTAGGAGTGACAGGAGGACACAAGTGGAGGGGGTTGCAGAGTGCTTGATGTTGTGAGTAGTGCACCATAGTATTCAGCTTTTATACTTCATAAGATAGTAATAACAGTTTAAAGGTTAAGGCTAGGTATTTTCTTATTTACATACGTTCAATTAGGTTTGCTGATTCATTTCTTAGTGAGTTTTTATAGTGCTTGTCAGTTGTTAATACATGGATACGCACAGCCATGGAGAACAGAATCGTATGTCTATTACTGATGGGTTCTACCCCTAAGGTTCACAACCAGTGGAATGTGTACCCCATATTGCCATAATCCTTAGGCTGTGTTCACACCGATATATGAAAAATCATCCAAGTTGCATCTACAACAAATGGATAATTTTGAATCCATATAGAGCTCCATATGTTTGCAGAGGAGACGGCTTTGAATTTATGAGCTCTATTGTGTATATTATAACCTCTATACCTTGGCATCTCCATCCGGTAAGAAGAGATAGGCTCCACTTTTGTCCTTGGATGTTCTAGTTCCATAGATGAGAAATTCCATGCTGACTTTCTGTTCCTGCTCCTCTCCGGCTCGCTTAATGCCCTGCAACAATCGATATATAATTACATGAAACCCGGCATGAAGTGCCCAAAACTGCATCAAGTTCTGATCCGCGCATAACATACTATGGAGATATGAGATAACACACCAATATCACTTTATAAAGTCTGCAATTTTTATTAAAAGCTGTGGCTTATGGACTGCAGACAACATTAGGAGTTCATGTTAGAATAACCTGTGAATATAGCAGGCTAATATAACATGCTATAGCCTGAACAGATATCAGGGCTACACAAAAGGATATAATGCTGTGCATTAATGGTCTGCTTTCACAAATCTTCCCTTAAATCATAAAAAAAATGAAGTCTAGAGAGACTAGGGAACAGACTAGGATAAACATTGAGAGTCTTCAGTAGTTGATACTGTTTAATGGCTAAGTGAAAAGACGATGACAAATCGTAAGCCTTGGAGAGTGCTTAGGACCGAGGAGTCTGGAAAGCACGCTATTTGTCATCATATGCTCAGTTAGCCAATAGATACGATCAACTGCTGAGGACTCTCTAAGTCTATCTGCTCTATCCACTAACACGGAAAATAGATCTATTTTTCCTTTAGGCTATGCTTGACGTGGTCATTGTAGAAAAAGGGATTCTAATGATAGAATCACTTTAACATATAGCTCCAAAATGTCCACAGGCTACCATTGAGTCAGCATATTTTACTATGCTATCCTACACAGGGAGATACCATGGGGTATGCATTTTTTACAATGGGAACCTGAGTGACCAATCCCGCTGTATGCCTATACAGTGGCGTAGGTCGAAGACCTGCATCAATGGTGGAGATGCTCTCAAAAAAAGAAGTGAGAAGATCCTCAAAGGGAATCTGTCACCAGGGTGAAGTATATAAAACCAGCAACACAGTTAGATAGATCAGGCTCCATGAAAATTTGTGCCTCTGTTGGCGAGATGTTCATTTATTTCACAATATGCACATTAGCACCAAGGGGGCGAATCCATTACTCCAAACACAGGGCCAAGCAACATTTCAGCATAGTTTTCTGGCCCTGTCACTCAAAAGAAGAAAAAGGGAAGCAGCGCGTCTCAGAGTAGTGTGCAGAATAGTGGTTTGGAGCAAAGGATTTACCCCCAGTGCTCCAGACTGCTTACTTGCATATTGTGAAATAAATGAATATCTCTGCAATGGAGGCAAAAATCTTCATGGGAAAAAAGGCATTAAATTCAGGTGAGCCTGACCTTTCCAACATGCTTCACCCTGGTGACTCTCTTTAAGTTCAGGGCTCCACATTGCAAAAACACTGTGTTTTATGGTACCTGCAACGTGGATAAGATTCTGGCTAATCCCATCCACACATTACAGAAATAAATCGCAGCATGTCAATTATACCTGTGGAAACACTGTCATGTTCCATATAGGAAAGCTCTGCAGACTTTCTGTGAAAAGTACTGTGGGAAATAACTCAATGCATTTCCGCTGTGGTCTGTTCCACAGAATTTTTCAACTATGACGTATTATGTGTGGCCTTAGCCTAAGGCCAGGGCTCCATGGGCCGGAAATGCCGCGGGGAAAAATCGTGGCGTTTTACAGTATCTGCAAAGTGAATGGGATTCATGCGAATCCCATGCCCACTTTGCGTTTCAATCCGCAGCGCAGCAACGCTGCGATTTCCAAAACCGGCGAGGGTTTGGAAATCGCAGCATATCAATTATATCTATGGAAACGCCAGTGGCTTTCCTGTAGATATAATGGTAACAGAGAGTCTGCGGAGGAAAGCTCAGTGAACTTTCTGTTCATAGTGCTGCAGGAAGAACCACGATGCGTTCCTGCCGCGTTTTTTCCCGTTGCGGATCGTCCCATCGGGCCTTAGCCTAAAGCAGTATTTTTCAAATGCAGTCTTCACATGCCCACACACAGGATAAGATCTGAGGATATCCAATACAGTAAAGACTAAATATACACAATACAGGAAATCCTTTGATCCTAAAAGCCATTTGGGTTACTTTAGAACTAAAGTTGAGTAAAGAAATTCGGGAATACTATATCTGTAATACAGCATTTGATGGAGCATGGCGCAGAGAGCCCACATACAAGAATAACATATAGTCAGAGGTGCTCTTCCCATTTACTCACCTTCAATAGACCTGTGACGCCAGAAAACCACACCTGCATGTACTGATTCTCTACATAGAAGTCATCCGTGCTGGTTTCTAAAAGCTTGACGGGAAACATTTCCTGTTTCTTTATGTTTAGGTCTCTACCATGTAGGTAAACCCGAACATTGGATTTAAGGGTAGTGTGTGCATCAAATGACATGTAAAGCTGAAAAATGCTCAGCCCAAGTGCTGGTAAGCGGGCCGTGAAGGACACCTGTCACAGTGAAACAGATCATGACCAAATATTAATGAAACATTTCCATATTAATGAACAATATCCTTCAAGACCTGAGCTAGTCAAACAATGACTGTAAGGCCAAGGCCCCATGTTGCAAAAACTCAGCTTTTCTTGTTGCAGATTTTGCTGCATTTTTTTGAGCCAAAGCCAAGAAATGGGAAATATATAGAAAGTGCTTATACTTCTACCTTCTACTCAATCTAGTCCTAGGTTTGGCTCAAAAATCGCAGCAAAATCTGCAACAAAAAAAGCTGCGTTTCCGCAACGTGGGGCCATGGCCTCACACAGAGTAATATAGAACTAATTTTGAGGTAGATTCTGCCTCAAAATTCCACCTGAAATGAGCCTCAAGTTATCTCAAAGGGAGGATGCCAATTATTTTTCCTATAGCTGATTTTTTTCACCTTGCAAAAATACATAAGCGTCATACTCGATCTTCAAGCAGAAATATCAAAATATAAACATTATACTTTGATTTTAGAAAAAAATAGTCTATAATTTTGTATTAAGGCTGCGTTCACAACTGCGTTGGAGCCGCTTTTAAGACTTTTTCATCTGTCAATTTCAGATTAAAAGCAAAGGACACCCAACAGACTTCACTGAGTCAATGGGGTCTGTTGGGCTCAGTTTTTGTCCATTACTTTAGCATTCTGCCTTTCCACTGAAGTTGTAGAAAATGGGACATCCCAACACTAGTGTGAACTTAGCGTCAACCAGATTATATAGCATTATATACAATGGCTATATAGCATTATATACAATGGCTGTGGACCTAGACAAACAGCATTCAACAATGTAGACACAAAATTACCATAACATTTGTAAAGACACTTTGCCATAATCAGCAAATCAGATTGTGAAGTTTGAGATGGGAATACCCCTTTAACCATATATATAATTCCATTTCACTATTTAAATTGAAACAAAATACATACATCTTGCAGTATTCACACTGTTGGCTAAGCCTCACAGTGGGGCTGACACTTCCCGTTTTGTAGAGATTGCTTCTCAGCAGTCATCGCATTATCTTCACAGGCAGGATAAAAATGAACCGTGAAACCAAATAACCCAAGATCCATATTTGACAATAGTTGATGAGACAACTCACCATGCTCCTGCACAATGACCTTTGCACAAAATTATAAATAATTTATGCATTTCCCCCAAGTTATGCCAGGGCCCTGTGTGACGTAAACATTGCGGCAAAAACCGTGGTGTTTTACAGTAACTGCAAAGTGGATGGGATTCTAGTGAATCCCATACACACAGTAACAAAAAAATACAAGCAGCAGAAACTCTGATTTCCAAAATGGTTTTGGAAATCACAGCATGCTAATTATATCTACAGAAATGCTGGCAGTTTCCCTATAGAAATAATTGAAGCATATAATTGAAACCTCTGCGGACTTTCTCTGAAAAGTGATTCAGGTAAAACTGCAATGCTTTTCCGCCGCATTTTTTCCCACAGCACTTTTTTGCAGCGGTGCATTATGTGGGGCCATGGCCTTAAAGAGTTTATCCATCTTTATTGAAGCCTATGGGAGACCGATGCAGAATCGATAACTGCAGTTGCCAAATGTATGGCTTGTGAGCAGCGCGGCATCCAGCATGTAGACAATGCTCTGGTATACAGCTGAAGGATAGGCCATCAGTATTATAAAGCAGGATAACCCCTTAAACTTTAAAGTGTACCTCCAGTTATAAAAACTTTTCATACGATTAGTACAGGTGAATATGTGAAATTTTGTATTATATTTTATTAACAAAATATGTTTTCTTCTCCACTTTACAGGAAGAATTATTTTTGCCATAGTAGTCTATGAAGAGGGGAGGGGGGATAGAAAAGACACTCAAATAGTTGCTGCTTTTACACTGTGGTATTTTGAACTATTTTAATTCTGTTATATTGCAGATAAGAGGCTACTAGTGCACAGAAGGAGGCAATAAATCAATTTACTAACTAGCACTTCACCCCTCCTTTCTCCATAGAGCTCTAAGTGTGAGGCATGCACTATTCCCACGCACTATTCATTTATGAAAAGTTGTTTAAAATGGAGGTATGCTTTAAGGTATATTTAAAAATCATGGTATTTGTAGCAATTTTTGTTTTGATAAAAATGCAAAAAGTGCAGTAAAAACTCAGCATGACTATGACAGCGAACCCTTAAAGTTGCACTTAAAGAGGACCTTTCACCACTTTTGGGCACATGCAGTGTTATATACTGCCAGAAAGCCGACAGTGCGCTGAATTCAGCGCACTGTCGGCTTTCCCGATCTGTGCCCGGTGTAAAGAGCTTACGGTGCCGGTACCGTAGTGCTCTATGGTCAGAAGGGCGTTTCTGACCATTAGCCAGGAACGTCCTTCTGCCTCGCGGCGCCAATCGCGCTGTACTGTGGAGCAGGGAGGAACTCCCCCCTCCCTCCCTCTGATAATGCTCGTCTATGGACGAGCTGTGTGAGCAGAGGGAGGGGGCGTTCCTCCCTGCTCCACAGTACAGCGCGATTGGCGCCGCGAGGCAGAAGGACGTCTCTGGCTAATGGTCAGAAACACCCTTCTGACCATAGAGCACTACGGTACCGGCACCGTAAGCTCTTTACACCGGGCACAGATCGGGAAAGCTGACAGTGCGCTGAATTCAGCGCACTGTCGGCTTTCTGGCAGTATATAACACTGCATGTGCCCAAAAGTGGTGAAAGGTCCTCTTTAAGTTGGAGTTTCACCTCAAAGCACATGTCCCCTCAGTAAAGTTAATTTACCCCAGTATGCACAATAATCATCAGAATTTTTCCCAGACTACTTCAGTTTTCCACAAGACAATGTGGCCCGGCTGAAGTTACTGATGAAACCAGTACCCTAACCAAGTATTGTGAGTACATGCTTAGGTTAGAAAATTAACCAAATTGGAGATGAGTTCAGGGAATTCTGCCGCTTCCTCAAATGTCGCTTCAATATTACAGAGCACATTATACTGAACAAACATGATATCTTTGTCACTTTTGTAGGTTTGGAGAAAAACATATTTGCAATATTATGCAAATGAGGTAGTTGGTGCACTGCGGATGGGCTGTCAGTTTCCTGGAGCACTGCTCTTGCAACTCAGACCTGACCACTTCCTGTCTGCACCACCCAGTGCAATGAAAATTGATCCTCCCACTGCTATGACATCACCCATCACATCTGAGCGCTAACAGCAGTACTCCCAGGGAGCTGACAGCCACCCCTAGTGCTCTGACTACATTATTTGTATAAGACTTTAAACTGTTCTAAATCTCCAATAGTGACATACATAACAAAAGTATTGTTATTTATTACTATAATGTGCTCTGTAACATGGTGGTGAGAGTTGAAGGTGGTAAGACTCCCTGTAAGTTTGGGATAAATCTGTGCATCTGTATCTAATGATAGGACTCTCTCATAACATTGGCAGATTGGATTTGTCTTTATATGTAGCTATGATTAGTAAGTCCAGTTGATTGCATTGTATATAAGTAAACTGATCTGTCATTTTGTCATCAGATACTGAGACTGCTGTACTGTCCCTCTCAGTCTCGGTTCACATCTGTGTTCGGGCCATTTCGTTCCCCTCTCTGCATAAAAATTGCGGAGAGAAAAGTCTGGCAAGCAGCACTTTTCTCAATGCATTTTTTGTGCCGAAACCAGATGGACCACATTATAGTTTATGGGGTTCACCATTTTCCTAACACATTAGGTAACCGCATTTTTATGCAGATTAAGTTTCCGTTCGGGGGGTCCCCAAGCGGACTCCCAAAATGGAAACCCATGCGCATATGTAAATCGGGCCTCCGATCTGCTTCTTCAGATTGGCTGCTAAGCAGAAGCACAAGCCCAGCACTCAGTACAAGCCTCTTCAACCTTATTGTATGTCATATATACTTTCTAATATTTTCAAATTGCTAACAGGCTTTTCCATAAAAAAGAAAAAATAGATTAAAAAAAATTAGAAATTCATAAAAATATGTAAGTAGACCATGAAAGGATGAGTTCAGAGAACGATTGATCAAGTATAATGGAAACGTGCAGCTTGAACTCCATTACCAAAAGTCTTCCTGACCTGGAAAACATCAGGGTTCATGTCTGTCAATGACTGCCAAACTGGACTAAGCTGAACGGCCATTGGCTGCCCTTCTTCTGTGAGTACACGTACATGAGGTGTGTTCACCAACACAGAGACTACGCACAAGCGATTCTGCTCTACGGGGTTAAAGACGACTAAGTACCTATAACAAAAAAAAGAGAAAAGATAAGTTAATGCAACTGGCACCAACAAGGCACCAATACACCATGCCAGGAAGGATATTAACTGCTTTGTAAGTAATAAATATAGAAGTTATCAATCCTGTCTAATTTATTATGTAATGGTTCTAGAATATGTGTCTACGACACTGATAAGGCAACTTGCCAGAAAAATAATCCTTAAACTTTAATAAGTACTATAATGGGTTAGTGGATATAATGTTATAGTTTATGCAGATGGCCTGGAGCAACGTACCTTGGAGTTGTACCTAATTTAATAATGGTTTTCTCTGGTAGAGTCTCTTGGGTCAACCGGCTGTCATCCTGAAAGTGAAAATTGATAGATTAATGTGGAAATATCACTTTCCATAGCACACATTATATGTATACAAAATGTTTACTGGACCACAAGAGGAAAATTCTCTTAATTCAACTAGACAAGGCTTTAAAAGATACTTCCTAAAATATACAATCTCTCAGTTATGGTACTTTATGTGCCCATCAGGGGACAGTCATCTTTATGGCTGTCTGAAACTGGCTTAAATCCACTTTAGCCCAAGTATATTATTCATCCATATCTTAGCCACTTTTATAAAATATTCATTGTGAACATTGGAACTAAAGTTGTTTGCGAGGCTTTTCACATGGGCGCATATAATATATTTGGTTTATGAGTGTAAAATGCCCATTGAAGTCCAGGAGGAGTGTTCAATAAACAGATGCGCCTTATCAGTTTTGCTCTGTAAAACAAAGAGATTGTTATGTGTTTTCTGCTTTTTCCAAGAAGATGGCCCATTAATATAAAAAATAGCACAGAAGACACATAAAAAAACAATGCTGTTAACAAATGGATCCATTCATATTCTGAAACCTCTTCTTAAGACTAAAATGGACATTTTACAAGGCAACACAGATGCGAGTAGCACATGCTGTATTTTCAAAGACGTTTCTTTAGGCTAAGGCCCCATATTATGGAAACGCAGCTTTTTTTTGTTGCAAATTTTGCTGCATTTTTTTTCAATTAAAGTCAGGAGTGGATTACCATAAATAGAAGGGAAAGGTCTCAGTGATTCCTTTATGTTTCCCATTCCTTTCTAAGCCACTCCTGATTCTGGTTAAAAAAGAAATGCAGCAAAACTACAACAAAAAATGTTGCTTTTCCACAGCGTCCAATCCAGCCTTATAAATCTTGGCAACAAATCCCATACATTAAAGGGATTACCCACCACTACAAAATTGATGGCAGCTGCACGCCCCATGAAAAAGCTTATCTGCAGTGTCCAGACACGTGGGCCTACCCTCACCTAAAACTAATGGCAAGAAATTCCCTGCCACTGCATAAAGTGTTCAGGAATGGTTATAGGAGCCTGGCAAACAGTTTGTGGTGTTGACTTGGCCTTCAACCTCCTCAGTTCTCAATCTGATTGAACATCTACAGGATCTGCAGCTAAACCAAGTCCAATCCATGGAGGCCCCGTCTTTCTACTTACAGGACTTGAAGGATCTACAGCTAAAATCTTTATGCCAATATCATAGAACACCAAAGAGGACTTTTGGAGTTAATGCCTCAATGGGTCAAAGGTGTTTGGTGGGATAAAGACGGCCTACAGAATTGGCATCTATGAAGTTTTTATGTTGGGACTAAAACTGCAGTTGACTAAACGTTTCAAAGCAAGGGTGCGTGCACATGGAGTAATGTGCCGCGTGACCTGGCACTTATACGGCGTGTGAGATTTTGAGCACAAAATCACGGCCGCAAAATAACGCAGCGTATACGATCCAGGCTCCCATTGAAATCAATGGGTGCGTATACGGCACTCAAAATCTCACACGCCGTCTATGTGCCAGGTCACGAGGCACGTTACTCCGTGTGAACGCACCCTAAGGAGCTAGACATGTCCAACTGTATAGCCATATACACCTTTATGCAAAGCCAAACCCAATGTGAATAGAGCTTTCTAATATACTAATGTGGAAAGTGAATCGCAGTCCATTTATCTGCACATATACTTCTTTTTTCATACACATTTGCTATTCAGCTTTGTTCCCATGAAAACTATAACATTGTGTGGAACTGGCATAGAACACTGCATAGAAATCCACTGCCTAGTTATCACAAAATGAATCAAGTCTTCCATTTGTGTCTAGTGTATAGTGCTGAAGCTGAGCCCTAACATGAGCAGCATTTTATTATTCTCCATCTCATTCAAAGCCACAATGGGACTTATTAATCCACTCCGCTGAAAGATGACCTATTAAAAACACACCCGCAGAGCCATCTTGTTATGTCCATAATACAATTACCGTGCTGAAGAATGGCACAGAGTGATCATAGTGATACTTCTCCTTGTCTGCTACAACCAGGTAATGAGCTGCATTAATTAAGATGCGTTTCAGATTCATCAGCGAATGGAGCAACCTGAGAGACAAAGAGGAACATGCAAGACTGACATGCAGAAAGACAAGCCAGATACAGGTCTGGGTTAGAACCAAGCAACTAGTCAATAGACTGCCATTTGTAAGGAGGTTCAGGAAAGAGAGTCAAAGCGAGAATCAAGATTAAGCCTTTGTATGTACTTCAGAGAGTTTCACCATCACACTATTATATTAGACCCTATGTTTTTATGTTTATACACACTAAAAGTTTGTACTGAAGATCCTTCATTGGTGCCTGCATAGTGTGACTATGTGCAGTTGGTGGTTCCTTCTCCACAATTGATCATAACTACTTTCCCACTGTTTGTGTATCTATGTTGAACAAACACTGCAGAATCCTATAACTGGAATCAGTTCTAAAGCTGGCTATACACCCTCAGTAACTGTCACATGAATGACCATACGCATGTATAGTTGGTTCAGCCACGGGTGCATGTGTTCTCAACAGGGAGAGGTAGTATAACTCACTCTGAGAACAAAGGATCTAATCCTTCTTCCCTTTTTCTCATGATGTACTGTTTGAAGGTAGAGAATGCCTTTAGTAGACAATTTATTATCTCGTTCCCCCATACCTGGAGCCAATGGCATTGAGGTTACAGTCTATTGCACCTTATAATGTCAAGAAGAGAGACGTATAATTCTGAGGGTCAACTCTGGTATTCACATCTTTATTAGTAAGTCTTAATAATATAAGAAAGTAGGCTAAGACCCGATGTTGTGGAAATGCAGCTATTTTTGTTGCAGAATTTGCTGTAGTTTTTGAGCCAAAGCCAGGAGTGGATGAGCAGAAATGAGAAGTATAACTGTTTACTATAAACTTTCCTTTCCTTTGGTAGCCATTCTTAGCTTTGGCTCAAAAAATGCAGCAAGTTCTGTAACAAAATAAGCTGCATTTCCATAATGTGAGGCTTCAGCCGAGGGCCCGGGCCCCATGTGGCGTAATTGCGGCAGTTTGCTCATGGCAAAAACACAGTGAAAAAAAAAAAACACTGCATTTTACAGTCACAGCAAAGTGGATGAGATTCTAGTGAATCTCATCCCCACTTTGCGTCAAAATATGCGCTGTGGACATGCGGCGATTTCCAAAACGCTACAGAAATGCTGGCAGTTTTCCTATATGCGTAATTGAAGCAGAAAGTCAGCAGTGGAAAACTCTGTGCACTTTCTGTCAAAAGCGCTGCAGGAAGAACCACAATGCGTTGCCGCCCCAATTTTTTCCCACAGCGCTTTTGAGCTGTAGGACGTCACATGGGGCCTTCGCCTTAAGGTGTTTTCCAGGCTTTAATATTAATAACCTACTGTTATGATAGGTGACCAACATCAGATTAGGGGGTTGTCCAACAATAGGCACCCCCACTGATCCAGATACACTGGACAGGTCCAGAAGAAGCCAGCTCCATCCATTGTATGCTGGCAATGCCAAGTCACTGTAGCTCAGTTCTCATTCACTGGAGCTATGGTGAAATATTAAAGTATTGTGCTACTAAGCTGTATACAGAGCTGTCTGTTTCTGACTCTGTACACTATATAACTTTGGGGTAAGTAGCTTCTCAAATTAGTCATTGACATGAAATGTTCAGAAAACAGCTTTAAATACATTGAAAAAGGAGCTACGGAAGTTTCTAGAATTCTTCTAGTGATTCAGTCATTTTGGAGGCTTCTTACCGTACACCGTAGTCAATAACCACAGCTTCCTTTGCTGTGCCAGTGATGGCATCATGATGCTGGAACAGACCAAGGTTGCGCCTGGCATCAGTTAGCAATGCATAATCGGAAAGTGGATATTTACTTTCCAGGCCAGCTCTTCTAGCATGATTTATGGCTAGACTGTACAGGATTTCAGCCCCTCTGCAAATGTACACAACATAATACACATCAATTATAGTATCTTCAGATAAAGAATGAAGAATGCTTACTAGGTGACAATGACATTATATTATATTGCCCCTTTTCTGTTCTTTGGTTAAATGATGAGTCTAGGTACCATGGCTAGTTTCCAAGAATCAAGGAGCACACAAAGCTATCTTGCATGTGTTTTTGCATCCATTACAAACTTAGTTTAACATGGGAGGCCTTAAATTGACCATGTAAATGTCAATTACCTTGACCTTAAAAAGCCTCTTCACATACACTTTTTTGCATTTTGAAAAGTTAGTAAAACTAAAGCCATTATCAGTGTTTTTATGAGTTTTTATAACATTTTAAAGCCCAACAGAAAAGCCTACGGACATAAAATACCGCACAGAACAACATTCTGTGTATATAGTGTGTATCTAGAGTATGACTCCGATTGAAAAAAGTTGTAATTGAAAGGCCTACAAAAACTCCAGCCTTCTAGCTCTACTCTTCTACAGCGTATAGCCGTAATGTCGCTACTATTGGATCTGGATATGACACCTTGATCACCAAGCTGGATATGATTGATATAATAAATGAGCACTGTATTTATCGCATGAACATGGAATGCTGTGATCTTTTTCATTTATTATACGAAAAGTCCAAGCACTAAAACTTTAAAGAGGACCTTTCATCAGATCGGACACAGGCAGTTCTATATACTGCTGGAAAGCTTACAGTGAGCTGAATTCAGCGCACTATCGGCTTTCCTGATCTGTGCCCGGTGTAAAGCGCTATCGGTCCCGGTACTGTAGGGCTTTACAGTCAGAAGGGCGTTTCTGACAGTTAGTCAGGGACGCCCTTCTGCCCAGCAGCGCCTATCGCGCTGTACTGTGTGAGCGGGGAGGAACGCCCCCTCCCTCTGCTCACACAGCTCGTCCATAGACGAGTATTATCAGGAGGGGAGGGGGCGTTCCTCCCCAGTCTTAGAGCACAGCGGGATAGGTGCTGCTGGGCAGAAGGGCGCCCCTGGCTAAGTGTCAGAAACGCCCTTCTGACTGTAAAGCCCTACGGTACCGGGACCGAATTCAGCGCACTGTCAGCTTTCCAGCAGTATATAGAACTGCATGTGCCCAATCTGATGAAAGGTCCTCTTTAAAGTAACATCTGACCAGTTAAAAGTGGTGAAAAGTCACTAGAACATTGTCTAGGTGAAAGGAATGGATGCCTGGACTTTGTTTCTAAAACTTTACTAAATAATATTTCTAGCCATTGTCATCCCCAACAAAGCTTAGTAAATAAGAACCATGGTTGAACTGGTTGCTACTACTATCATAGATTGTAAGCCATTATGGGCCTTTTATCTCACCGTACCAGTTGGTCACTGATAGTATTGTACTTGTTTTTTGTATTCTATGTATTGTATGTACACCCTCAAATGTACAGCACCATGGAATGAATATAATAATGTACAGCACCAAGAAATTAATATAATAAGGCACAGCACCATGGAATGATATAATAAGGTACAGCCCCATAGAATTAATATAATAATGTACAGCACTAGAGATCAGCGAGTAGTATTCGATCGAATACCTCCCCTGCATAGTTATTGGTGTAATCAGTTGAATACCACGTAGTAAACGCAGTAAAAATTCGATGCCCCTCCCACCTTCCCTGGCGCTTTTTTACACCAATAACTATGCAGGGGAGGTATTCGATCAAATACTACTCACTCATCTCTATACAGCACCATGAAATTAATGGTTCTCTAAAAATAAATAATAATAATAATAATAATAATAATAATAATAATAAATAATACTTTGTCTTTAAAAAAAAAACAAAAAAAACCCCAACCCTCTAATTATGGAATTAAATGAAAAAGATTGGCCACTTACAGTATCTTCTATAAACCTCCTGGAAACAGCACTAGGAGCACTCACTAAGGCCGGGTTCACACAAGGTTTTTTGGTCCGGAACAGTTCCTGACCAGAAAATGGGTAGCCGCGACTGAATGCCGATGCACTGCAGTGGCATCCAGTTGCGCCCTTCCCCCTCTCCTCCAATGAATGGGCCTAGTCGGGAGGAGGGAGAGTCTTCAGTCTTCAGGGCCTTGAGAATGAGCATGTCGCTTCTTTTTCCAGGAGCCAGAAGAAACGTCTCCTGGAAAGAACTCACCTGCTCCCATTGATTTCAATGGGAGTCGTCTTCCTTTTGGTCAGGATTTTGAGGCGGATATGGCCTCAAAATCCTGACCAAAAAACCCTGTATGAACTTAATACACTGAAGTACGGTTTCATTGCCTCTTGTCCCAATCACAGTAGCAGCTTCCCTGGTTTCCCTGCCCTCTGGTCCCAAGCAATCTGCTGATGGAGAGGCACATGTCTTCTACATAGAAGAACACTGTTCATGACCTAGATAACTAAAATATGTGCAGTGCCATGAATAGAAGCTGCTAATGGACAAGTCTGGATACCATACCTTCCATCAGTAGCCAGCTTGAGATCAGAGTGAAGGGAATCCATGGGAGCTGGCTGCATTACACACAATGGCGGCTCTTCTCTTGGGATGATTTTTTTACTATAGTATATTGGTAAGAGCTCATAAAACTGTTTCCAGAAAGGGTGTAAAAGTTAGGTTATCTAATCTAAATGTACCAGAACTCTGGTGGAAATTATGCCAAGTATACAAGGTGTATAGCAAATGTATTATTTCACACTTTGCTTCCCTTAACAGTTATATGTGTTAAGATAAAAAGTGTCTCACTAAGAAGTGTGCCATTTTATTAGTCTATGAGGTACAATAAGGTAAAAAAAAAAAAAGACTAACATATTCAGTGAGTTGCTCTAAATGTATTATTCCATGTACCCCATATTGGTGCAGTTTTCATAATAATTGCCATCATGTCATATCTGCATAATGTGCTTTTCCCTCACATACCATGTCATACCATTGATATTCGACTACTACTCTACGACAGTTATATCTGTCTCCGGCAAAGGGCGAAGTATAAGCTACATCTTCGACAATAGCATGGGGGTGTCAAGGATTACAAAAAAAATCTACAAATGAGTTCTGAAATACCGGACAGTCCATGGTTCGGTATTGCAGCTCAAACCCTTTCACTTGTCTACATTCATTATTGGCACTTCACATGTATTTGTACCTACCGTATGTGTGACTCCAGGACCCTGTCCATGCTCTTGTAGAATGGTCTTGATGTATAGTATCCAGTCCAATAGTGATCCTCCCGGTCAGCATAAGAGAAGAAGTCTCCAGTGAGCACTGGAAATTCGGGTGGTTTCACCCCTGAGGCTACTCCCATCTTTTTATATAGAGCGTCAAAATAATCTGACAAAGTTCCAAACTGAGCCTGTAGGGGGAGTCCCGGTTATTAGAAAAGAAATACTGAGACCAACGAACAGTCACATAGTCTTAGAGGTGGAAGCACACTTAACACTGTCATAACATTAGGCCAAGACATACTGTAGGTACTGGGTGATTTACCCATGCTTGCTACACAAAGTTACATGGTTGGTGAACAAATAAAAGGACCCAGAAGTACAGAATTTAATCAACCCTATTATCCCAAATCATTGTCACCAATAATGTTCATTTTTGACAAAATATCCCCACAAAACACTTTTGACACATCAAATCTTACGTACTTACCTTAACATGGAGTTCTGGATGGGAATTCATGTAGTCAAAGAGCTTCTGGTAGTTCATGAACTGAGCGTCCCACTCCTGCATTTTATCATATCGGAAGTCATCACCTAAGGGCACAAGGACCACCTTACTGCGGTACAATTTGGATTTCTTCCTATATTGGTCCAGTAGGAGGCTTGCTCTGTAATGAAAAAATAGATGTATTAGGAGGTCGATGAAACTGCCATATTCATGTCTAAATACTGGAGCAACTTGTTACCCTTCATGATTTCAGCTTTTTTGCAAAATTTAAAAGGACCTGAAATTTTGGGATAATGGAAATAAAATACACATACAATGTAACCATACACTTTCTGTTCATGTTGCAATGCTTCCTCAAAGGTCCCCAAACTCTGGTAGATGCGGGGTTTTATGGAACTGGTTTTAGCTAATATAAAATTGGATGTTTTCTGCTATAGCAAACGGCCTCCCATCCAGAAACAAAAGAATCCCGAGGACTGCCACACTTATTGTTTTACATGCAGTTAGTAGTCAGTGTGTGCGCTGAGCCCCCCACACTAAAGACCCATTTCCTGAGTGCTGTTTCCTTCAGAAATCAGGTTTGCACAAAGGTCTATATAGCAATATATATGTAGTTATATATAATTATGAAGAATGCTTCCATCAGACAGTATTTCAGTCAGTAATTGATAATCGACTCAGTGATGAACAAAGTGATGTTATCTATAGGGATGTGAGCTTCTATTGTAATGCTTATACAGATGTTCTCTACTATTGTTATCCGATCTTGATGATGATGTGATCTTGGTGATGTAACTGAGGTCACCGCTGCAAAGAAATTGGCAAGTGTCAGCCTATTATTAGGCTTAGTTACCACAGTGAAAATTACATAATATATATATATACTACTTTGTAAAGAATAGGTAATTTTCTGATGATACGCTTCCTTTAAGTCATTAAAATTTTTTGCCATGAGCAACATAACTGCCTCTATTCTTCACCTAGGAACAATTACCAGCAAGATGTCTTGCTTTTGTACACATTTTACTCTCGCACCAAATGACTTACCGTTCAGCTACATTGGACTCAGTGATGGCTCTTGGTGGTGTTTTCCAAGGGCAATTAATTCTTCCTCCTGGCAAGCGCCTGAAATCAAATTGGCAGCATATTTTGGGATCAGGGCCACATGTGTGAGGCACATCGTAGCTGTAAAAGGGCATCATGTGGCAAAAAATATCGGTACCAGAATCTGGGTCTGAGAATTGGAACACAATTGGAAAAATAATGTGTTAAAATATCTGGAAAATTAATTCAAGTTATTTTATGTTATAGAGGTATTTTTACAGTTATGAGAAATACTAGACACATAGTGACTTACAGACCACAGGAGCTTTATAATAGATTGTCTTGTAGAATAACTTGTTCAAGTCAAGCTCTGCTACAAAAACTCCTCTTAACCAGTCTAACAAAACTAAAGTAGATATTCTCACAAACAAGCACAAGCACATATACTGTCCTCCCAAGCAGGCAGAGATGGTACTGGTTCTAGCTGTCCATGTCAAAGTAGGGTGAACTCTTAAATTCAATATGATAACTGATCAGAAAAAGACAGAAGGATAAAAAGAAGGGTAGAAAGTGCAAAGTACACTGAATGGAAAATTTATTAGAGATACTCCTCTATCATGTTGGGCAACCTTTAGCCTTCATAACCACAACTATTCATTGAGGCATTCACCAACAAAAACCATCCCACAAATATTAGAGAACCAAAAAGACATTCCACCATTACCCCACCAGCCTAGATTGTTGACATCTGACACAAAGGATTCAGCGATTCATGCTGCTCGCGCCAAATTCTAACCCTCCCGTCAGCATAGTGCAACAGAAATTTAGATTCATCTGACCAGGCAATGTGTTTCCACTTCTCAGTGATACACTGTTTGTATTTTTTCTCATTGGAGTCTTGCTTTTCTGTTTTCCTTAGACAGCAATGACACTAGAACTAGTCCACCTGCCCTAAAGAAGAACGATTTGTGCACTCAGACATGTTAGTTGGAGCACCAGGTTTGTATTCAGCTGCTAAACAATTCTTGATATGCCCTTTTGTTGCATGTTTTTATCTCTACCCCACCATTCTCAGCAATGTCCTCCCAGCAGGCAGAGATGGTACTGGTTCTAGCTGTCCATATTAAAGTAGGGTGAACTCTTAAATTCAATATGATAACTGATCAGAAAAAGACAGAAGGATAAAAAGAAGGGTGCATGTTTTTATCTCTACCCCACCATTTTCAGCAATGCTTTCTATGCCAATGTATGAGAAAACCCCATAAAATGGGTAGTCAAGCACCAATGACCAAGCCACATTCAAACGGACTCGGGAAGGCTTGACTTTCCCAGTACTGATTCACATCTGATCCATGGAAAACTCACTTGATTTAATGCTGCACTCGGGGTAACATATCTCATTTACATTCAGGGAAGCTCCAATTGTGAAAGGGCAGGTATCTCTAATAAAGTGGACATTGAGTATATATAGAAGCCTAGAGCACGATAGACAATCTGTTGGGGGAACAGCGACGGAAAGCTGTGTTTCTGCCAGAGGTCTTTCTTTAATATTACAGTATAACAAAACTGAAAATTCCACCTTGTAATTCTACAGCCTAAGGATTAAGAATGAGCTCCCCGTTTTAGCAGTAACATTTATCAGTCCCTTACAAAATAATAAGTAATACAGAAATCAGTTAAGTGAAAAATCAATACCTTCGTCTTTGTACAGATGGTTTCTACTGTGCACTTATACAGTCAGACAGTCTGGCAGCACATCTGCTGAGCACACTACAATTCTGTAGACCCACATGCCTAGGACTAATGCCAAGGAAACAATTGGTGGTTTCTTACCCCATGTCTGTCTCCACATAAACTCCAAGCTTCGAGTGGCTGCAAAATGTTTTTTAATAGAATAATGCACCCGCTGGATCAGCATACTGGTTAGATTAGAGCGCTTTAAAAGGTATGGCATGGTGGAACTGTGCCCAAATGGATCCACTGCCCATCCTGACCTTGGAATGACACCTAAAATAAAGATTTTATTTTACTCTGCGTGAAAAGAAACTTTATTATTATTGATAAGGATGAGATCACTTGGTTAAAAATAAAATAACATAATAACAAATGACTCTAGATGTGTAATTTATTATATCAAAGAGATATTGCAGCTCGGGCCGATTTACGTGGAGAGGTGATGTATTGAAAAGGCAAAGATCAGTTCTTCCCTCTGGACAATTTATTTATTATCTCTGATGAAATTTAATAAAGATGGTTTCTTTGGTAAAAAACTGAAGTAAGTATCAGAGAGGAAGTAATTTACGTCCTTACCTATATTTTTCTTAAGCCACTGATGACCTTCTATCATCTGGTCAATCATTGCAAAATAGTGAGTATTGGCTTCATCGGGCATCACCCAACCACCAGTTGTCATTTCCAGTTGCCCATTAGCAACTAACCTGATGAAAAACAGAGGCACAGGTCAACAGAACAGGTAATGAAGAATACAAAGAGAATACATAAGCAATGCATACAGTCTGGTTACATCTAAAAAGCCTCCCAAATGAAGCTAAAAGCAACCATTCAGTAGTAATCTGACAGAGAAACAGAGGTCATTATGTTGGCCATACACTTTGGATAGTTGTTGTCCAATCACTTATACAACCAACAGCTCTCTATGTACTGAACTGGGAGAGATGAGAGAACAAAAATCCTATTGCCAATTCCTCATCATCCTTGACATATGTAATTTTGGTAAAAGTCAGTAGGTCCTATAGATATTAGATACTCGGCAGGCCCCGTCATAATCGGTGGGTTCAGTCTGACTATTCTCTAATGTGTATAGGCTGCTTTAGTCTCCTTGTTCTTTTAGTTTTTGCCTGGAACTGTTTAACAAAATGAATGGGAGAATAGTAGACAGAAGTATGTGGGGATCAGCTTTCCAATGAAAGGCAGGTCAACTTAAAGAGGACCATTCACCATCTCCACCAACTCCAGCTCTCAGTATCTGTTAATAGGCACAGTACAGATGGAATCCCCCACCCACCACCACCCCAGCAATCAGTGCTGTTACTTTTGGTACCTCATGATCTATTTAGTCTCTGTACTATCAGGAGGGCGGTGTCAGGCAGGAGCAGATAAGGGATGTGATTTTGAGCTCTGACATTGGCTGCCTCTGACACCACCCTTCTGACATTATAGAGCTTAAATAGTACATCAGGCACCAAAACTAACTGCATTTGTTGCTTGGGAATGGTGGGAGCTACAGAGAAAATTCCAACTGCGCTGGAATCAGTGAGGTGTCATCTATTAAAAGATGCCAAAAACTAGAATTGGTGAAGGTGGTGAAAGGTCCTCTTTAAGCCCTACCCCTCACTTCTAAGCTAATGCTGACATAGGTGTAATATTGTAGATGAAGGAGGGGGCACAAATTGAATACCTGCAGGGTATTTTATAGAAGAACATTTTTTTTCAACTTTAGTACAACTTTAAGATATTAAACCAGCTGACACAACGCATAATGGTCTACGACCAGGAATCATTTTTAACATGTTTTTAACATATTTATAGCACAGAGAAATATGATGGGTATCATGTCCGTTACCTTCGGACTGCTGCTCTCTTCTGGGAGTTGATGTTGTCCCACCACTTGGAGAAGAAGGAGATCTCTGACCATATAAACCTCCGTCGAGGATCTTCCTGTAGCTTCACTACCATGTTGTTGAGAATATGCTGAGTCTGGTCATAGTAATATTTATCAAATGTTTTTATCCAACCTAGCGTACAAAATGGAAGACAGAAATTAGATTGATGCAAGAATTATATATCATCATTACATCATTACAAAGGCAGATCCTCTCCGTGTCACACAATTAAAGGGACATAAAATGGACAAAATGGCCTAGATGTACCTTAGTGTCAGTCAGTGTGACCTTAGTCAAATAGCCCAAAAATGCTCCATAATTATCACAGTGACTGATGCTAAATGACAGAAATCTGGCGTATCTATAGACTGTCTAGTCTCCGTTTATACCACCTGTCAGGTCTTTATTTGTCCTCAAATCGGTCCCGGCAGCTGCTGCATCACTTTCTGCACTTTTAAGTCATGTACCTAATAGCTTTCTAATGACCAAACCCAAAGTTATAACCTTTTAAAAACCAGATCAGTATGTAAATGTACCTGAACTAGTCACGTTCTGCGGACACTTCAGCTTTGCTAGTCATGCAGTCTGGGCAGTTATTTCAGCACTACATCATGCCCACTAAATGGGATTGACAACTTCCCCATGTCCCTCTCCTCTCTCCCTAACTGCTATGGCCTGAGCACTCTGACTTGAGTGCTGGAGGGGGCGCATGCGCAGAGTGTGGAAGGAGTTTGGACAGAGATGGCTGTAACTCCACAAAATTTTGGGAGAACATAAGGAGAGAGGAAGAGGACACCAGACAGGAAAACTTGATGTAGTGCCAAAACCACCCCCAGACTACATAACAGGCATGCTGAAGTATCCACTCACCATGACTAGTTCAGATACATTTGCATACTCCAATCTGATTTTTGAACTTATAACTTTGGGTTTTATGATCAGAAATATGACTTTGGGACATATCTAGACGGCGCAGAACATGATGCAGCAGCTGCTGTGGTTGGTTGAGGTAAAAAAACAAAAAACAAACCCAATAGATTCCCTTTAAACCAAGATTTTGGTACAACTTGGCACATTCCTTTTCAGAGAAGTCACATCCATATCTCTAGGAAGTGAGAAAAAAATTTAACTCAGTTTTAACTCATGCGCTATGTTCCACACTTATGTCAGTCTGTTCATAACCAATCATAATCAATCACTCGCACGCTCATGTCAACTCCACCACAAAAACATCTCCAGAATATGTCCTTTCCTTACCAGAGATACATTAAAGACACTTATTGTCTCTCTGATTCATTCTCGCCTTGACTACTGTAACTCCTTACTAATCGGTCTTCCCCTCACTAAACTCTCCGCTCTACAATCTATTCTGAATGCAGCGGCCAGGCTCATCTATCAGGCTAGACGCTACAGCGATGCCTCTGGTCTGTGCCAGTCACTACATTGACTGCCTATTCATTATAGAATAAAATATAAAGTTATCCCCCTCATCCACAAGGCTCTCCATAATGCCGCACCTCCCTACATTTCCTCCCTCATCTCTGTCTAACACCCAACCCGTGCTCTACATTCACTCAATGACCTAACACTTACATCCGTTCTCATCAGAAACTCCCACGCTCGTATACAAGACTTCTCCCGAGTTGCACCACTTCTCTGGAATGCTCTACCCTGGACAATAAGATTAATCCTCAATTTCTACAGCTTCAAGCACCAACTAAAGACGCATCTTTTCAGACAGGCCTATCAAATTACTAATGTAAACCCTTCCGTACCATAATTAGAATCCCTAAAATGAACCCTTCTCTGTTCCAGCTGCCACATTACCCCACATGATATGATGCCGTTTCAGGCTAACTTTATGAGTCCAGGCACAATCTGCACGTTAAAGGACATGACTGGCGACGGCTCATACAGTTTTATGTTTGTGTAATGACAGTAACCTCTATTACAACCACTCTATAAGTAATGCTACCTCCGATGCCGCCCCTGCTACCTCTTGTGTCACCCCCTCTACCTCATAGATTGTAAGCTCTTGTGAGCAGGGCCCTCAGTCCCATTGTGTGAAGTGACTATTTCTCTGTAATGTATCTTTTTGTCTGTACTTGAGCCCTACAAATTGTACAGTGCAGCGGAATATGTTGGTGCTATATAAATAAAATATATTATTATTATTATAACCACATTGTCTTCTAGATTTGCGATATTGATTTGTATAGTTCTGCGGAATATGTTGGTGCTATATAAAGTTATTAATATTAGAGTAGCATGTTATTAGTTCTCCCATTATATATGTAATGACTCTTCACAGGTTAAAATAGAAAAAGGTTGCTCTTACTGTTGTTTAAGAAACCTCTAATGACATAGCTGCTTTAAGTAAATCTTTGTATTCCCCATGAATTTACAGTTATGATGCAGAATTTCTTACAACTTTGCATTGTGTCATTTATTTGTTATTCTTCCTGGAAATTAGGGAAAAATTGATTCTTTTTGTCAATAAGGTGTATCCCTAGAGAAGTGATGACTAATCTTTTGAGCTCAGTGTTTCATAATTCATAAAAAAACCTAGTGCCATGACACATCTAGAAATATCCATCATTTTGTCATATTTTTAGCTCTAGTAAAAAAAAAAAAAAAAAATTTATATTTTTGATATATGTATTTGTATTATATGTATTATCAGACGGTATATGACCCCTTTTCTCAGGCCCCTACACACAGTATTTGACCCCTTTTTATGATCCCTACACATATTTGACCCTTTTTTTATGGCCTCCACACACTAGACGACCCTATTTATCCCCCCTGCACACAGCATATGATCCCCTATTTATGGCCCCCACACAGTTTATGACCCCCTTTTATATCCCCCACACAGGATATGATGCCATTTTCCCCCCCAACCCTACAGAGTAGAGGACGATAATTTTTACTCACCTGTCCACGTTCCAGTCCTGGTCTCCCTCCACTGCCTCCTCCAGGGTGCGCTGTAGCCGAGACTGAAGAACACCAGGATGCTGTATGTAGTGAATGGTCCCAGCGTTGTGACATAAATGTAGCACCAGCCAGAGGAGGCAGCAGAGAGTGGCCAAGACAGGAGTGTGAACAGGTGAGTAAAAATGATCGGCAGCTGCTTATTGCAATAACACATTGAATAGCCGTGGATGTGTATCACCCAAAATGTCTTGGTGTGTCCCCTTTGACACGCATGTCATGGGATCGCTATCACTGCCCTAGAGAGTATGACACTTGCAGCACTGGTAAACTAGTGCCAGACTCAGTAGGAACATGCCCCTTTGATATGAGGAATGGTAACACTCAGTTGTCAATGTATTTCCAGGATGAATAACAGAGGAATGGCACAATACAGATCTTTTAGAAAAGATTCTCCAGAATGATGGTATTTTATAATGAACTATTTACCAAAACAGACACATCAGGAGAGATGACAGCTCCTTTGAAGACTTACGAATGTGACCTTAATGTCCTTCAACTGGGTTATTGACAGGACGTCCAATGAACGTCTGCCCTATAACAAAGATTTCATCTCACATATCTCCAGTTCTGAGACCCTCCAGAATCATTTCCATATATATGTGTTCCTTTATCAGCTTTCTACAAGTGTCAGTGCTCCTTTAACATTTCCTTCTTCGCAGGAAGGGTTACCGTGTCAGCTAGGAAGCCATGTTTGCCATTTGCTTTTATTCTTTGTGATGGAATTAACTGGCCTCAAAATGTGAAATTAATTTGTCCTATCTGAATTGATACAGAAAAGAGCAGAATAAGGGTATAGCCATTTGTCTTATTCTTCCTGGATAAAGCTTCCTTTGTTAGCCGCTACAAAGAGACACATGAAATAAGTGCATTTTATTTGCTGTAAACCACATGTTGTCTCTTCCTATGAAATCCTTTCTGCCTTTGTACTAATAACAGCTCCTCACAATCTCCTCGCCACTGAATACAATGATAGAAATCCTGAATCCTTTTCTCATACGTTGTTCTTTATGTGTCACTTAAATGAACGGTATGAAACAGCCAAATAGAACAAATTGGTCTTCTAACCATCAGTTATTGCAAAAAAAAAAAGAGAAACAACAAAAAAAGAACATACAAAATAACAAAAATAACCAATATAGAACTGTTAAACTGACCATACATATTGCAATTACTACCCAATACAGCATTCAGGTCAATAATTGTAGCCCAGATATACTGTAGACAAATGGGGGCTTGATAACATGCTATAAGAATCCTTTGTGAATATACAGGACAGCTGGATAACAACATATTACGGCAAGTTTTTCATGTCACAATTCATGTGAAAAAAGGCTTGATGGTGCGTTCAATTGTTTTTAATGGGTAACAGAAGCAAAATTCATATGGTATATTATCCATTTAACTGGCCCCCATACAGAATATTATCCCCTTTTATATCACCAATCATCACCAATCATCACCAATTTATATCACCAATCATCAATGAATTGTCTTGTCCCCACAGTAGACTGTTACCACGTCACTGCTGAGGCCAATAGGTGGCCTTAAGAAAGGAATCGGGGATGTCACAGGCAATGACTCCCTCCAAGAGGCCACCGAGACCAATAATTGGCCTCAGAAGTCAAGTGAGCGCTGAGGGCCATCACCGACCTCAGCGCCGAAATTGGCGAGAAATTCAATAGCAAGAAGGCAGCCAACCAGACTGGATCGCCCTGGGAGGACAATGGAGAATCAGGGACAAATGAGTATGTTTTTTTTTTTTTTCACATTCCCCTGCCTAATTAGAAAATATTGTTTAGCTTGGAAAACCATTTGACCAAACATTTGGTCAAAATTCTTATTAGCAAGAAATGGTCTTAGGCTAAGACGTTGCGGAAATGCAACGTTTATTGGTTACAAATTTTGCTGCATTTTTTTGAGCCAAAGTCAAGCGTAGCTACAAGAATGGGGAACTCTTATACTTCTCCCTAATGTGCAATCCACAGCAAAATCTTAAAAACAAAGGTGTGTGTCCTCAATGTGGGGCCTTAGCCTTATAACGGATACAAGCAGGCCATACGAAGACAGATCTGATACTTTCAGTTATTATGACATCTCCAGGCTCACGGACCTACAAAATGTCTTCAGCACGGTAAGGAATTGAATTTTTTCTGATGGCAAAAACAGGTGTATATTGCCATTAGAAGGAAAGGCTATCAACTACTAAAATGCTTATTCTGCTCCTTTACTAATCTGTGAATTACCATCTCCTCAATTGGTGGTGGAACAAAATAGTGACCAAAACAGTTGTCACTTCTTTATCTCTTTTTGTATACCCTTTTTTTTAGCTAGGGGTCACATGGGTTACAGTTAAGATATTGAATATGATTTAATACGCAAAATGCAGAAAATGTAGGGCTATTTGCAAATTAATGTATTCTTACTTGGAAGGACAAAGCTTGAAGTCACCGAAGTCTAGCATCAGCACATACCAAAATCAGGCCTTACAAATTTCCTATGTGGTTTGTAATCATTTCTGCAGTAAGAATGTGAAGGAGAGATAATTCCGCAATGATCAAAGCAAATTCCAGGAAAAAAAAAATCTGGCAAAGGGTTATAAATCAATTTCTAAAGCTCGGGGACTTGAACCACAGTGAGATTCTCCCATGAGAGGATGGCCTGCCAAATTTATTCCAAGGGCGAAGCAGAAACTTATCCACAAAGTCACTAAGCATCCTAAAAGACGTTTCAATAAGCTGCAGAATTCTTCAGCCTCCAAAAGGGTCAGAGACTGAGTAGAAATGGCTTTCATCAGAGCATAACAAGCGAAGACCACTGTCCAAGAGTAATATGACTGCTCATCATACAAGTGTAAAAAAGTCACCTAGAGCCTGGCCTAGAGATATTACTCTCTGGATAAAGAAGTCTAAAAAGAGACTCATATTAACTCTTATACTATATTGGTGCAATGTTGTGGGAACGACTGCTACCTTAGGGTTTCAACACTGCTTGCTGAAAGGAAAAAAAGTGTAAAAAAAATCTAACAGAAGCATGTCTAGGAAACTGTCCATAAGCTCAAAATGATGCATAATTGGCCTAACATCAAGGCAACTATTAAAAACACAAAGGCAAATGGCAAATGTAAATGGTTACGAAGAAACAGAACTGAAGATTTGGATTAGCTTAGTCAAAGTCTCGACTTGAACACAATAAAGTCGCTGTGACGAAAAATGAAGAAATGTAAAGCAGTTTTGCAAAAATGAATAGGCTAAAATGCCTCACCAGTAATGTTAAAGACTGATGATTGAAGTGCATAGATGGGATTACTGGCGCTGAAGGTGTTTTAATGAGTTATTAAATTACTTTTTCACAGGGGTCATACAAGCGTCAGATAACTTAAAGGAACACTAAACTCAGAGATGAAAGCTAAAAGTACAGAAGAAATTTAGTAGCACAGTTCACTACTGCAAGTATGAAGAATGTTCTTGATTCTGGTACAAACAGACTTATAGAAATCCAGCAGAGAAAGTGTTAACCTCCTGCTAGGCCGCTCCATCATCAGGCACGGAGTGAAAGGGTTTAGCCAACAGGGTGGGGCTTGACTAAAAGAAAAACAGTTATGTGTTTAGTAGTGATGAGCAAGTAGTATTCGATCGAATACCTCGCCGGCATAGGTATGCATGTAATCGGCCGAACACCAAAGAGTTAAACGCTTTGAATATTCGATGCGTTTAACCCCTTGGTGTCCGGCCGATTACACGCATACCTATGCCGGTGAGGTATTCGATTGAATACTACTCGCTCATCACTAGTGTTTAGTTAGGTTCTTTCTGCCTGATATAACAGTCTGATGCAAGATCAGAAGCAGGACCATGTTATGAACATACAATATTGGAAATCAGGAGGTGACAAATACCTCTTCACCTCTATTCAAAATCTAAAGTAATTCCTGCTCAATATAGCTTAGATGCTAAATACATTTCTAAAAGTAAGTTTATGTTCACAAGTAGATTGGCTCTTCCATTGAAAGGCTCTGTTGTAGATTTTTTTCCAACAAAATTACAGTCAATGAGGGCCATTAGGATTTGTTTATCTGTCATATGATAGATAGATACATTCATTGTTTGATTTATTTTTATCTGCTATAACAGAATATATAATATAATGATTCTGTTGTGGGGCTAGCTCCCCATCATTTCTGATGCTGATCCCATTCCCATTCTTACGTCATGCGGCCACCTACCAAGCCCCCAAATGAAACAACCTACACTGCAGCATGTCCCATGAAGCCAGTACTGGATAACCAATCCACCTTCCCCATTGTTTGACAAAGTTTACAACAAACCCCCTTTCTCCCCCCCCCCCCTCCCCGTTTCAAATATACTTTATGTTCTATTCCAATAATCCCACATTGATGGGTTTCACTGTTTCATCATAAAGGGTAGATCTGGGTTCAACCAGTGTCTCACTATCCATATTTGTATATTGTACAATATTTTTGGTATTGTTAACCATTCTGCTTTTCCCCCCTCTAAGTCATCAACACAATCCATCAGATGGGTCACCTTTTATTTTTTTTTCTGATATATGAGCAGAAAGTCTAATTTAGGCTTCATTCACATCTGCGTCGGAGTCCCTGTAAGGCCTCGTTCAAGTCTGCGTCAGTAATCCGTTCGGGGAAGTCCGCATGGGGACCCCCTGAACGGACTACCAAACACATTTGCAAGAGGTGTGCAGTGAAAGCACACGGATCCCCATAGACTATAATGGGGTCCGTATGCTTGCCGCAAGATCTCCACAGGGAACATGCGGACAGGAAAGTACTTCACAATCTACTTTCTTGTCCGCATGATTCGTGTGGGCAGCGTGCAGAAAGCACACACAAAACCCAATTAAAGTCTATGGGGTCCGTGTGCTTTCACCACACACCACTTGCAAATGCGTTCGATAGTCCGTGCAGAGGGGTCCCCATGCGGACTCCCCGAACGGATTACCGACACAGATGTGAACGAGGCCTAAGAGACTCCATTGAAAATTGGTGGAGAGAATTTCCCTTTGCCAGTTTTGGTATAAAACCAGTGGGTGTTTATGGGGTCCGCAGTAACTTAAGTTTTAACGGATGGGCTCTCCGTCGTGCGTATCTGCTGCGGGACCCGAACAATGAAGAGCCCTGCATGGCGCAAGTGTGAACCTACTTTAAGTTCATCTGTCATTTTAACTGATAGTTAAAAATGAACAACAAACTAATGCAAAACACTAAAAATGGACACATGGGCAGAAGGATGAAAAATATTTAACACATGAATGAAAAACTAACAGATTAATCTGTATTTTTTTTATGTCTGTTTTTTTGTCTGTGCATAAGGCCTTCCAGCCCCTTATCTGGGGGTAAATGCGTCCCCCTAGCTTACTACTATTAGTGCATCTGACACATGGCCTAACCAAACAAGATGTCTATATGACAGATTCTATTTAAGACCTGATAGAAAGAAGCCTTCACGTTACCTTGGGTATTTCACATGACTGTCTACCTCAGCACTGGCTGCAGACAATCCGGTGGTAAAAACTCACTGGGGAATGAAATGGATATAAAATTCTGTGTGAAGCTTTGCTCATTTTGACTCAGTTCCCTGTCAAATAATATTTTAAATGAATTTTATTCAGATATATATTAATTTTCCTGCTCCGGTGATCCTGCCTGAGTTAACATTTCAGCTGACAGCAAAGGAAATGTCAAAATATAAGAAAATGAAAAAAGAAAATAAAACTTGAAGCTTTTTTATAGCGCAGGTCAACACTATCCGATTTCCAGTTTCACAGGGCACAAGTCAGCTTCATAGCCGTGTCAAGTGCCTGATGTCAAGCGATAAAGAGATGTCATTCCTGTATGGTAGGTTATTTTATTCCTGCTATTCTAAATTCTGATGAACTACTTACCTTATGTCACAAGACATCCATTTTAATGGGGACAGAACTCCTGTCCCAGGTTCCCCCTATAACTCACATTATTTAAAGAGACAGTCTCATCAAAATGACCTCTGGTTTAATATTAAGGAGTGGTGTAAGTAATATTTGCATTGAGTGTCATTATAATACTAACATGTCTTTTAGTGCAGATAGTCTGGTACTCTTATTAAACACACAGGCAATAATGCCAATAAAAACTAAAAGGTTATTTTTGATATGGTAGTAAACCCCATCAGCTTGTTGTTGGTAAGCTTTTTAATTGTGCCCAAACATGTGGCCCTCTGATGGGCCCATCCAGTCCTAATTTAAGTACTAAATCGGTTGCCTCCATCATAGGTACACAGATTATTTTCATGATCCTATCAATGAAAAACATGGCATCAATGGCTGTAACTTTCAATTCTATTGCTCAAAGTTATATTGAGGTTCCAAATACCCATGGGTCAATAAGCACCCAAGGAGGATGGTTGTAGGTTAGCATGGACTACATGTAAAACAGCGCAAACCTAACAGCTGATTGGTCAAGTTGGGTGACCCAACAGATCTGACATTTCTTCTTATAGGTTCAAGAAGGAATCACTTACCTGTCCACAATACTGACCACAGCATGGTCTGCTTTGGGCTCTAGGGTGTGCTGCAAATTACATCCCAACACTGAATAATGTCGCATCCTGGCACTGTTCAGTGTTGGATTGTAATAGGGAGCAAGAGACCAGAGCTAAAGAGGTAATAGGTAGGAGTGGGGATGGTTTAGGGAATATTGGTTGTTACCTTCTGGAGGTAGTGGCCTAAAGTCAGTCTGTGGGGGCCAGTAAACGGTATACTGTGTGGGGCCGAGTAAAGGGGTTGTTATGCCTCAGGGTATCTTTGTCAAAAGTTTGCTATGGGGCCTGGTCTTTTGTAGTTTAGACCCCAAGTGCAGCCCCCTACTGGAGAGTAGTTACAACCAACTAACTTGCTCACTTACAAAAATAATTTGGTTTCCCAGGTCCAAATTTACAGCAGCAAATTAATACAAGTTTTGCTGCATACCAAATATAAATTGAAATCGCACCCCCTAAAAAATAAAATAAGAACCAACTGGAAATACAAGTCCATGAAATTGTATGTTAAAGGGGCCGTCCTGCCAGTATATTCTGGTTAAAAATGCCAAGTATAAAAAAAAAATTAATACCTAACCGATCCCCAATTGTGCAAATTCTGATACTTCCACAACAATGTGACCTATCAGCCGTACATGTTTCTTAATGAAACATATGGAGGCCATAGTAATGTCACCTGGATAGTTCTGTAAAGATTATTTTAATGTTTTTTTTCCCTATGCACTACAGCCAGTTAGCATAGTCACACAAGACACTACTTATAAACCGAACTGCCACAGCCCATCATTCAGAGCTCTCTACAATGCACTGAAAGAGCAGAAAAAAATCTCTCTTTGAATGCATCACAAACCTGAACAATCCCGACATCCTCTAAGTCGCCCGGCAACGAATGAAGTTGCTAAGTAACTTTGTTTAGAAAATGTGAACACTATCACTCAATATTATGGCATTTGTCATCAAAACCTTTAAATAAAAGTTCCAATAACCCCCACCCACCCAATCCCACCACTACAATGGCCGCCAGCTGTGAGACCTTCTGCAGAATAAAGACGTCTGTCACAAACATCACACAGGTAGAAAGCTTATTTCTTCTCTTACCGGGATCATTGTGTGAATGAGGCACGACAAAGACCTGCAGAGGTTCTGTTTCCCATTCTGCAGGGTCATATGTGATGTCAAACCCTTGTTTCCACACTCCTCCATCGACATTATCAAAAGGCAACTGTGTGTAGATATCCAGCATCTGCAACACAAGCATTTTATCCTATTGTATGAAAGGTGCATTAAACGCAACAGCTGACACATTAACAAAAAACTACAAAAAATTAGCAAAACCCTTATGTAACAAAAATGTTCACAACAGGTCACCCGTTAAATGATACTCTATGGTGATGTTAAAAGGGTTTTCCACCTTTGTTCATAAGAGGGGGATGAATTGGCAAATGTGTATTTTTCTTTTACTCTTCTATGTGCAGGTGGGTAAACAAATGTTTTTGAAAAAAAAAAGCAAAAAAAAGGCATGGTGACTCATTGGTTCTGTATATTCTCCTCTAGCTTATGGTAGCCTATCCTATAAGTACTCATGTTTTTCACACTCTCCAAAAACATATTAATCATTAGAATGACCTAATATTATCTTGGTTCTACCAAATGATTTATATGCTTTTTTTGTATTTTTAAGTTTGATATAAGGGAATTATTTTGTGAACTCTACAATGAGAAACAGTCACATATCTGTCTCTTAGCCTGAGCTTGTACACGTGGTTGTTTCTGCTACTTTGCGCCCACATGACATGACCTTGGGTTGCTAAAGGAGAGGAGGAACCGTAATAAAGGTTACTATAGCAAAAAACATCCACTAACTTCAACAGAAAATTTGCTGGTAGAAAGGTTTTTACAGGCACCAGCCTTTTGATGTTAATGCTGACTGGTCCAGGTTGGCCCCTTTGGGGGAGGCATTTACGGTCCTGTCCAAAAGAATGTCTTTTTTTGGTTTCTGACCAACTGGTTTCTATGTTTTTTTAACTATTCTTTCTTATGGAAAGGCCTCCCACACAAAACATCTTCTAAGTAGTATGTGTTGTTTTTTTTTGTTTTCTTTTACAATGGTAGTCAATGGAGACAAACATGAAACACAATAAAATATTCTTACTGGTATAATGGAGAATAATCATGTATCATTATTATTATTGCTACCATGTACACTTTCCACCCTCTAAAACCTACAATATACTGTATGACAGCTCAGAGCTGGTGCAAGGCTTCAAAACTTCAGTCAAACTATATTAACAAAAGTGGAATAAAATGTCTGAATTTTACTCCACGATTAGCCCAGAATCAAGTAGTGCCACTGTAGTTTTTGCTTTACCTGTAAATCGGTCTTCTGCCCCTTATTAACCACAGCAAATTGGCAATCCTGGGGGGAAATAGAGTAGAAGCTGGGCCGTGGGTCTGGTGGAATTACCCAGGTTCCATTAGGAGTGTGATATGGGAGCAGGATGGGCTGTCCATCAGCATTCGCTGTCAACTCCAGAACAGAATCTTTAATGTGGCTGATGATTTCATGGTTCTCCTCCAGAAGTTGCTCAAGTTGCTCTATCCGATTCTGCAGTACGGAGATCTGACTCTGTAGTGAAATAAGTAATTGTTTGTATTTTTACTGTGAACATTTAGTGAGAGCTAAAAATGCTAAATGACTCTTATAATATCTTGCAAATCTGCACCACAACCTTAAAATTACCAGTTCCTCCTTCTTTGTTCCCTGCTAATTTAAAAATGGGGATAGGGCATAAATGTGAGATTGGTGGCAATCCGTCCACCGATACCCCTTACCTATCAGCAAAAGAAGTAGACACGGCACTATTTCATGAATCTATGCTTAGTATAGGTCAGCCTTATCTACTTCCATGAATCTGTGCTTAGTATAGGTCAATCTTATCTACTTGAACTGCTGCATACATACATTACATGCACAGCACCATTTTAGATAACGCCAGGGAACAGCCCCTATGCTCAAACAAGTTCCACAACCTTTCTTACTGAATTCTTCTTGCAATTTCTAATTTTTTCAGTCTTTGAATTTATGAAAGTCAGAACTCAAAAGTGGACATAAATAGCTGAGGGTCCCTGTGTAAGAACATTTATTGTCCCCCTTGTTTTCCAATATCTCAGTATAGAGTACCCCCTTATGTCCCTCTATCAATCCACCATTAATCGCAAGCCATGAAGTTCAGTGGATTAGGCATTTACCTGCAATCTAATAGACAGTAGAAATCTGCTGGTAAGGCGAAAGGACCCCCTGACCTACTGGGCCCCTGGCAGCTGCACAGATTACACCAATACTATGTCAGTCCCTTCAATACTGAAGCCATCTTGTGGCTCGTATTCAGGCTCAGACTGGTAAACTGGGGAAGCCTCCATTGAGCCCTTGAGCTAGGTGGGCCCCAGCTCATCTTGGCATGGTACAAATACTCAATAGAACCAGGCTAGGCATCGGTATAATATAAAGTATTAAACTACCTAGTTTATTTTTATATGTTGTAGACACATTGAGTGGATGAGATGACATCTAGGTGCATAGTCAGGTGAAGCAATATCCTTCCTTCCTCCCTGGCCCTCATCTTCTCATCCTCATACTGCAGGGGCCCCACTAACCAGTCATCGTGCAGGGTCATGCTGATGCCTAAGACCTGCTGCTGTGCACACATCCCAAGCTCACAAAGAGAGCCCTCGCCCAAGGCAGCAGAATACTGCCAGTACCCAGAACAGAAACAGAGGCAAAGGCGAAGCAGGAATCTACTAATGAAAACAAATTTATGTTGGCAACATTTTAGGAAAATACGAATGAACATTAGTTAATATTTGTATGTAGCTGTATAGTGGGCCCCCAGAATGAATTGTACCGGTGGGCCCTAGGTACCCTAGTCCGACACAGCTTGTACTTCTACACAAGTATTTTGAATAAGCAAAGATGCATTGTTGCCTTGCAACACTGGAATTCTGGGTTCAAATCCACCCTAGGTACTCCGGTTTCCTCCCCAATTCCAAAGATATAGGACCTACTTAGGACAGTGAGTGATGCATAATATGTTGGCTCTATATAAGTAAGATATACTGTATAACACAATTTTATAACCATGAAAGAAAGACAGGGCTAGGTAGTGTCTAGAAAATCAATGGATCTGTTATCAATGAATATAAAAGGGACTGACGACCATTAACAACGGATCAGTCGGTTGAGTCAAAAAAGAAAGACCAATGAAATTCATCCATTTTTTTTTTCAATGATGCAAAATGGATGACACTTGGCCGTAAAAAAATGGAAATACTGAATGGATGCAATCCGGCCCTAGAAAATGTACATTAACATTTTAATGGATGTTGTGTGAATAAGGTTTAATACAAGTCATCTGATTAAGAGGTGAAGACATTACGGGAGCCAGGTAACAAAGTACCTACAAGATTACTACTGGGGTTAAACTTTGTAGGTTGGTTTTTAAAACTTTTCTCTGCTTAACTATAAATGTCTGAACTAACAACTACCATTACTTCAATCACTTAATAATAATGCTAATATTACTTATATGTTCTACAGCAATGCTCCTCTTATGTAGCACAGTTCTGTTTTTCATTGTGATATCACTAAAGAATTATTTGTCAAATTTTACTAACATCTGCACACAAAAAATCACGGCTATATTGAAAGATAGATAGAGTACATCAATTCATCTTTTAAGTACTGTAAAATCAAGGCTCCTGCTATATGTTTCTCCTCCTCCAACAAGGAACACGGAAAAAAGGGGTCGTGCAGAGGTGTATGGGAAAAAGGCATTATGTAAGCACATTGAATACATCACAGCAGAAAATGTGTCACTGCTCCATAAAAGTGAAAGATGGAGATTAGACCGTAAGTAAAAAAAACTGAAGGTCATAAATGTAACATTGTAACGCCTGTCTTGAAGCTTACAGAGTAACGTAGGGCAGAACCAAATTATACAGGACGCAGAATTCAGTGCATTCTATTCAGTGCTGCAGTGTAAATATTTTATAGCTGTATACCACTTTGTACTGTATATACAAGGGAGCTTTAGAAAGCCTGAAATGAAATCCTGAGGATGGTTCAATAAGCAAGTAACCTTCAATTCTTTGCTTACAGACCTCCATGTCCTTGTGTGTTGCTGTTCAATGGTTAAACATTGATTGGCATCTTCACATACCCTGGGAAAGTTGCCTCCGGGCTGTCTCCTGGGAGGGTCGTGTTGCACTTTGTCCAGCATAAGATACAAAGAGAAGACGGCCACGCAAAAGATGGCCGCTCCACACACAGTCACCTGCTTCTTCAGTTTCATCCCTGGGAGCTGTAAGAACAGACCTGGAAGAAGATCACACAAAACAACGTCCTTTAATGTCAAGCTTTACACTCAATTTTACAGAATATTTTTTAAATATTTTCCAAAAGGCAGCCAATATAGAATTAAGTATTTAATATTCTGTAAGTTTAGTCGGTAACTAGAAAATAATTAATGCAAAAATACATAATTCAATGATATTTATATAAAAACAGTTTAACTTTGTTTTCAGAGTCCTGTACATGGCTAAAATTTGGTCCCTGAAAGTGCCACCGGTTACATGGCATCCATAGATGAGGAATAAGTACACAAATACGTAAATCACTTTTCACAACAAATTAATAACATGCAGGAGAAGAACCACCAGCATTGGAACAACATATTTTATATGTTTCTCGCTGAATTCATGGGGGGATACAGCCTCATCCAGCAGGATTGCCTGTAAGCCATCTGATTTTTTTCCTATGAGATAGCTTGAAGGCAGATAATCGTATGTCAGAATCGTTCCATTCCTTGTCAAAATCTACAAAGTTAGGGAACACAAGAAGTTGTTGCCTGTTGCAACGAAAGGAAACCTGTTCCTAAGAAGGGATGGTGTTGTGTTGTCACTGTCCTTAACATGAGGTGTTCTGTGGACCTCTCTAGAGAGGTTCTGCATAATGCATTCTGCCCAGACTTGGAGTTAGAGAAGTCTTTAGAAGAGACAGACTGGTCCAATGATGGGGTAGTCTCGACCATAGTATATATCTCCGGGGAGTGAACAGAAGAAGCAGGGGAAGAGTGGGACCGATGAGTGAATCCTTTTACAGGATCTGCTTCTAGAGACAACAGGTTACTTTTCATTAGGGAATTTCAAGATGGGTCCCATCTGAGCACCAATTTGACCTGGCGAGAGTCTCAAGGATGTGGTTTTCTAAAAAAAAAAAAAATTACCTCAGTCAGGGACCTAGTCCAATCTGGGAGGGGAGGGAAGAGAATCCTTTTAGGGGTCAGGGGCTTTCTGGCATCGCTGACGGTTTAAGGGGTTGTCCCATCTCAAGGATCCTATCTATACTGCTAGTTTATGTAGATTTAAGACTTTTCCTAAATACATTGCTTCAGCAAAACTGCTTTGTTTGGCTGCTATCTGAGATTATTCACTTCATTATTTACACAGCGTTTCCATAACCTTGGACCTGGGGATGATCTTACCTCTCCGCCCAGGACAAGTGGCGTAGCTCCCTGCTCTCAGGAGGGAAAGGGGAGCTGAGTGCTCGGAACCAGCTTGTATTTCTGAGCTGTATATCTCCCTCTTCCAGTTATCAGGTCTTCTAATTGAATTTTGCTGATAAGGGCTGAGACAGGGAGTCTGTTACTTCTGTATGTTAACACAGACCTAAAAGTGATTTTATTGCAAACTGACTCTTCGTCCTGTACTGTAGTATGGAAGTTTGGGATTCCCATCACCTATCAAATCCAGGTCTTCTACATCAGCTTCATATTGTGCATCCTCCAGTGATACTGTGCTAATTTATTTACAACCATCCCTCATTACTGACTGCAAACATGTACTGCTATGAAGAGAGACAGCAGAGCTGGCTTTGTCTGGGAGACAGCAAGTGAAACCCCGCCCAACAATTCACTGAGAAAACCAGGGAGTGAACAGAGCACACAGCCTGCAAGTTGGTGAACAGGCAAGTTGGGAATACCCTTTTAAGGCACTGAACAGTGATGGACTTCGTTTGGCTGCATGATTTTTGGCTTTTTGTTTCAGCATGAGCAAGCAAAATAAAGCTGCAACCACCGTTACCTAGTGAGATACCCTTTGGAAAAGGATAGGGTGATTGTCTGAAGAATAATAAATCAATAAGCTGAGATGGCCACCAGGCCTTGCCTACCAGATCCATGGTGCTGGTCTCACAATTATAGTGAACAAACAAAAAATGATTTAATACAAGTAAAAAGTAGAAATAGCGTCATAAAGTCAGAGTAGCCTTAATCTGGCCCTAGTATGACAACCATTTTTTTTCCGATGAAAAGCACAGGGAGGCTCCTCAACGTGACATCTCTAATATTAACTTATTATACCCAATTTTATTTATTCTCCTGTAATAAAACCTGTTTAAGGCTGAATCCCCATATTGCGAAAATACAGTATCTTTGTCAGAGGGGAAACGCCACAGCAAAAAAACATGCGTTTTACAGTACCTGCAAAATGAAAGGGATTCTAACTAATCCATCAACACACTGCAGAAAAAGATACAGAAAAGTTGTTTTTGAAAATTGCAGCACGACAATTATATCTGCAGAAATGCTGCCTTTTTCTGTATAGGTATAAGGGCCCCTTCACACGGCGTATACGCTCACTGCTTTGGAGCGTGTAAACGTTCCGTAGCAGCGGCGTCTAAAGCACTTCCCATTGATTTCTATGGGAGCCGGCAGACGCGCGCTCCCCATAGAAATGAATGGAAAAAGCAGCCCATTCATTTCTATGGCGAGCGCGCGTATGCCGGCTCCCATAGAAATCAATGCGATCTGCTTTTAGACGCCGCTGCTACGGAACGTTTACACGCTCCAAAGCAGTGAGCGTATACGCCGTGTGAAGGGGCCCTAACAGGGACAGAAAGCCTGCAAGGAAACACTCTGTGGGAAAAAACGTGATGTGTTTCCACTTTTTGCAGCGTTATTTTGTACTGTGCTGCGCTAAGTTGGGCTTTAGCCTAAAAAGAACCTATCACCATTTCTTCCACGTCCAGCTTTTCTCATACTTTAATAGCTGCTGCTCCTCAGTTTCTGACACAGATGGATTTTTTTCACTAGTCCCCACTATTCCGAAGAAACAGGTGCTGTTAGTTTTGGTGCCTGATATGCTACTTAGGCTGTACTGTCAGGAAGGTGGTGTCAGGCAGGAGCAGACAAGCGGTGTGATTCTGAGCTCTGACACTGGATGCCTCTGATTGGAGCTCTGAATCACCCCCCCTTTACTGCTCGTTCCTGACACCATTCATCTGACAGTACAGCCTAAGTAGCATATCAGGCACCAAAACTAACAGCACTAGCTGCTCAGGATCTGCAGGGGCAAGAGAAAAAAATCCAATTGCACTGAAAAAATGGGGCAGCAGCTTGTAAGGGAATTGCCAGTTGAGCAATTCCCTAGTGGTTGTTGCTGAAAAAGGAAGGAAGAGAATAACAGAGATAGTGATTCCTAAACGCGAACCCAGCCCCTGTCCCTGCCTACTTGCCTCAGTTACTCTAGGTTGTCGTAGGGCAACTGGGCGACAGTCACTTCTTTGAATAAGTGTTAAACAGAACAGTACAAGACAAAACAACATAGAAGCAGAGTCAGCAAGACGAGGTCAAACCAGAGAGACAAACAGTACCAAATCGAAATCCAAAAGAGTAGTAACAAGGGAAGCCAAAGGTCAAAAGTAGTAAATACAATACAGTACAATACAATACAATAGCAAGAGAAGAGCTGAGCAAGGACAGGGTCTCAATAGCCAGCAAGCATGTGAGGGTAGATGTATATCTGTAGTCCAGAACCCACTAGGCAGATAGGCCGTCAATCACCCAGGTAAGGCTAAGATTAGCTATTAGAGGAGTAGAGGGAAAGCAAGAAGGAGATGGATATGGTGGAAAATCAATTCAGAGATGAGGGAATAGGGCAATGTTCAGACAGAGCAACACAAACTAAAAGCAAGGATTCATAACTGAACATGCCTCCTGTAATGCAGCGTGCAAGGGGAGGGAGGTGCAGAGACCCGAACAGGTAAAGATGTTGCACAGCTATTAACAGATGATAAGAACTAGAGTTAGTTGAGGTGGTAAAAAGTCCTCTTTAAATGTTTGACGGTGCCGAAGTCAAAATCGATAAAAAGTTACTGACTCCAACTTCAAAATGAAATTATTATTTTAAATGATAATATACAATTATATTATATCTATTGTACAGTTAATTAAATGTATAGTTTATTGGATATGAAGGATTCGGAGTTGGAACAGACTGGAAAAATAAAGGATGATGGTTTTGCCTGGAAACCATTATAATTGCATTCAATGGGAACTATAAAAATCCAAATGCATTAAAGCCGTCCTAGAGGTGGCTGCAGGTAGCGAGAATTCATTATTTAACTACATGTCTGAGTGAGGGAAAATAGGGGATTTCGACATCTGTATTAAAAAATGGATTGCAGAACTCAATAAAGCTATGCTAGGAAATATTATGATGTTTAATCTCAGAGTTACTATTCAATTAGATTATCAGATAATTTTTAGCTCTTTTTCACCAAAATCTTTAAAGGTCAGATATTTTATGGCTAAATTATACAAATTATGTTGTCCACATGTTACTTAAGGTGATATTTAAGGCATTCTGTGCTATATTAGAAAGTAGAGCTTTCTGTAAGACATAATTGCTTGTAATACAGATCATCCATGTGTACCGGCTTGAGAATTTCTCATTTAGCTGTCATTAAAATAACCTTAGTGCAAGCTCATGTTCATTAACATTGATCATTCTGCTTGCTCAGCCTATGTAAAAATAGGTATCCCCATACACCAATAAAGTGCCAGTGTGAGGGGATGCATTAACAAATAGGAATTACACAGTACATTATATATATTTATATATACCGTATATACTCGAGTATAAGCCGACCTGAATATAAGCCGACCCCCCTAATTTTGCCACAAAAAACTGGGAAAACTTATTGACTCTAGTACAAGCCTAGGGGGGAAATGCAACAGCTACTGGAAAATTTAAAACATTAAAATGGCCGAGTTCTTGGGTGCAGTAAGTGCTGGGAAAGGGGAGGGGGTATTTTGGTTGTCTGTCTGCCCCTTCCCTGAGCTTGAGGACTGGGTTTTTTACCCCCACTTGGAATTCAGCCTGGCTGAATATAGGGTATCTGCCCTATATTCAGTAGACCGGGCACTGTCAGACATAGGGATACCTAATGTGTATGTGTTTCACACAGGGCCGCCGATAGGCCAGTACTACTGCTACTGGCGTCAGGGGCCCGGCCAAATTTTAAAATGGGGGGGGGCCCGGGCCCCCTGGCGCCGGCAGCAGTCATTGTATGTCCTGTTTCAACTCAGATCTGCGTCCAGAGGACGCAGATCTGAGTTGAGCACATACGCGGCTGAAGCGAGGAGCTGACACAGGTCAGCTCCTCGCTTCGCCGCTGCCGCCTGTCTCGCTGACACATATGCGGCTGAAACGAGGAGCTGACCTGTGTCAGCTCCTCACTTCGCCGCTGCCGCCTCTCTCGGTGACACATATGCGGCTGAGCCGGAACCCGGCTCAGCCGCATATGTGTCAGCGAGAGAGGCGGCAGCGGCGAAGTGAGGAGCTGACACAGGTCAGCTCCTCGCTTCAGCCGCATACATGTCAGCGTCAGCGAGAGAGGCGGCAGCGGCGAAGCGAGGAGCTGACACAGGTCAGCTCCTCGCTTCAGCCGCATATGTGTCAGCGAGAGAGACGCGCAGAGAGCGGCGAGGGAGCGGAGGAGAAGGTAAGTTTAATGTGGAGGTGGAACGTGAATCTGGGGGCAGATGAAAGAGAGGACGGCATGACACTGTGGGGACATGAATCTAGGGGCAGATGAAAGAGAAGACGGAATGACACTGGGGCAGATGAAGGAGGGGACGGCATGACACTGTGGGGACATGAATCTGGGGGCAGAGATGGAGGGGGGACATGAATCTAGGGGCAGAGATGGAAGGGGGACATGAAACTGGGGGCAGATGAAGGGTGTATATGAAACTGGGGGAGAGATATAGGGGGGACATATAATTTACGGGTGACTGTAGGAGGATTATACTGTGTACGGGCACATGAAAAATTAACGAGTGGGCGGAGTCAACACAAAAGTGGGCGGGGCTAAATTTGCTGCGGCACGCCACACATTTTGTCCCTCTTTTAGTTCTTCAAAAGTTGAGAGGTATGGAGATGGAGGGATATGAATCTGGGGGCAGAAATGTGGGTGTATGATGAAGGGTGTATATGAAGCTAGGGGAGAGACGGAGGGGGACATATAATTTACGGGTGACTGTAGGAGGATTATACAGTGTGCAGGCAAATGGAAAATTAATGAGTGGGCGGAGTCAACATAACAGTGGGTGGGGCTAAATTTCCAGCGGCGCGCAAAGCAAAAATGGCAGGGGGGGGGGGGCCCAGACACTTAGGCTGTACGGGGCCCCAAAATTCCTGATGGCGGCCCTGGTTTTTTGTTTTTTTTTAGTCGGACATGCAGGACTTTGTGTCCGGTAAAAAAAAACAAAAAACGGTTTCGCCATGGGCAGCAGAGGACGCTCATCCACAGACACTGAATGTCAGTTTCTGTCTTCTGCCGACAGAAAACAGAAACCTGCATAACTGAGATCAAGTGCTGTGAACCCGCCTTTATATCTATTCTAGGGAAAGGAGTGATTTAGAACTTTTATTTATTTTATTTTTTATTATATTTTTTATTATATTTTTTTTATTTTTTTTACTATTTTATTACCCCCCCGGGGGACTTGAACCTGCAGTCATTTGATTGCAAGTCACATAGACGGCAATACAAGTGTATTGCCGTCTATGGGAGATTCTCTACATTACTATTACGGCTGGTCATAAGAGTTACATGCAAAGAAATAAATTCCATCCAACCCTTTTAGAACTTTGTGCAAAGCATTACACAACTTGTAATATTATAGCTATTGTCCGTATCAGTTATACAATGCGTCCCCTGTAGGGTACAATGTTGAAAAAAGGCAATTTCTACTAGGAAGAATGGACAACGCAGATACATATGCGGAATCTTTCAATTAAAACACACAGAAGTAGCCCATGCTTTAATAATGTATAAGGATTCCGGGGACATATATATTACGCCCAGCCTGGGCCAGACAGATTTACTTTTTTCATTTACATCTGTGTTTTAATGACTATCTAGAGATTTTCGCTTATCGCTAATTCAGTAATTATTGTTCATAGTGAGCAAAAACTAATTTACTTGCCTAATTATATCTCCTTTAAAGAGTGACCCTTGAATATAAATAAGTGACCTCGAATATTGGCACATATCTTAGCGGAGTTGCAAAAGCAGTTCCTCTTTTTTTGCTTTAAACACGGAAATGTAGAGGCGCACTAGGAAGAGAAGACCCCGCGCTGTCTCGTAGCCTGTCAAACATTGCTTGTGTCCTACTTAGTATAATCCCATGTTAATGATAGGCAGAGAGCAGGGGATATTTTTAGCTCCAGTCCTGGATCTGTGACAGAAAGTACATACTATACCAGGTGAGGGTGTAAAGCTGATACACGCAGCTTTATCTGTCATTATTATAGATATGTATTCACATTGGACCAGGTCTATGCAATGATGAAGTTCAAAAGACCACCATACTAAAGAAGGTACCATGACTATCTGTACTTGTTTTAAAGGGATTTTCCAGGATTTTAATATCTATGACTGATCCTTAGGAGCCCTGACATCTCCACCGATTAGCTCATTGCAGGAGCTGTAATACCAGCAAAAACACAATACTGGAAGTGAGCAGCTCTATGCACTGGTCCACATTTACTAAGGTATTTGCACCTTGGCCTGGCACATTTGTTATGCACTGTGGCATATCTCAGCCTCTGCGTCTTGCTCGCCACTTTTTTAGACAGTGGATGAAGCGGCATAAAATCTGCACATTCTGCATTGCTTCCGCATCTCGGCTGTATTACATAATCTGGACCTGGCACTAGCTGCTGGAGGCAGAAAATACTCCCACAGCTTAACCCTTCAGATACCATGAACAATAGCAACCATTGGGTCTGAGTGGTTAGGGAGCAAGTTGGCTTCTCCCACTTCAACCCACAATTTCTCCTACAATAAGATCATGGGGTCCTATAACAAAGGGAATCAAGTAATCCCAGGTTCAAATCCCCTTGTGAAAAAGTATAAATAATAGGTATAAGGCCAAGGCCCCACATGGCGTCCTGCAGTAAAAAAAACACTGCAGGAAAAACCACTGCGGCAACGTACTGCAGTTCTTCCCGTAATACTTTGGACAGAAAGTTCACATACGTTTCCTCTACGGACTTTCTGATTCAATTATACCAATAGGGAAACCGCCGGCATTTCTGTAGGTATAACTGACGTGCTACAATTTCTAAAACCGTGACGGTTTTGGAAATCGCTGTGTGTCTGTAGCGTGTATTTTACTGCAAAGAGGGGGTGGAATTTGCTAGAATGGCCATGTCATTTATAATGCAGAGTGGATGCCACAAAAACAAAAATAATGGCTGAATTGTATGTTGTTTTTCCACACAGAAACCTCCAAAAAAGCTAAAACACTATATGTACCCCAATGGTGCAGAATAAACATACAACCTAGTGCACAAAGAATAGGCCCTCACATAGCCATGTTGACATAAAAATAAAGGCGTTATGAATTCTGGAATGAAAGAAAGCAGCAGAGCACAAACGCCCAAACTACCCTGTGTCCTTAGGAGGATAAAAGTAACTAGAAGAAACTAATAACATTCTTAATATTCATTTACTCCCAAACTGCAGGATCTCTTTTCATGACACCCCCGCAAAACTGGATTTCACCAGAGTTCCATTTTGCCAGGGGAGAATGCACCCAATACTTACCTTATCTGCTCCATGACATACTGTAGATTTCTCCTTACCTAATTTGCATTGATTTATGGCTTACTTATGTAATGTAATGGTGGATTAAATAAAAAAAATTTAAAATTCGCATTCACTCCTGCTTTTAAAAAAGAAAAAAAAAAGCTACGGAAAAAGCTAAATTTTTAGCAGAAAATCATCCATGTTCCAAATATTAGGACTTTTTACTGCTAGAAAAGTGTTCTAACTTCTTTAATAAATTGTACCTATTGTATTAACTCTGTGGCCCAGGTATAAGGGATAATGCAGTTTATTCCTCCTATTGTTTGGGCAAGGGCAGCCAATTAGCAGACAAGAACCATTCCTTTGAGGAGGTCATTGACAGCAATTGCGATTGCCAAGTATTCATGGTCTATTATTTCTCGCCAAAAGAACAGCAGGTTGTACTACTGACTAGGGGATATCCAATTCCTATGGGTTCACGATGCACAAGACACCTGCTCCTCACAGAGGACAATGAACAATGTAATAGAAGAGGACGCGATGGCTGTCTGTTCCTATAGACAAAGGAACAAGGATGACAACCCGTGCAGCTCATACTGGCAGGAATAAACATAACTCCTCTACATGTCTCTATAGCATACTGGCAGGGACTTACTGGAGAGAGCAAGCCATTTCTGAAATTTCAGGTACACTAGGGTGGACCTGTTTGTCTTAGTAACCATTTCTATGTATTTGGCATGATGTAACAATATTGGAGTATCCTTTCTTAAAGGGAGTCTACTCCCACCAAAATCCCTTCTAAACCACTTACAGTATATGCTGCTGTAGGCTTGTTGGGGCTATTGTGTAATTTTTCTGGCCAGAAAATTAACAATTTTTTTCTGTATGTGCTGTACGGTACACCTGGGGCGTGTCTGTGGCTGTTAGAGCACCCCTTTTTGCCTGTGGTCACCACCCAGTACTTTACTCAAATTATAGGGACCACAGATGGAAACAGATGCTTCGGAAGCCCATACCCTGTATGCACTGAACAGCTCATGTACATATGTAATAAATGCTCATTTTCTCTGCACTTTTACTCACAAAAAATATGTCACTATGTCACTAACAACCCCCACAACAGCATATAAGAAATGGCGGTGGTAGACTGTCTTTAATTCTATATGGTGTAAAGAAATTGTCAACTGGGTGTTGCTGGTTGAGGATTTGTTTCTACTCAGTTTGACACTGTCCAACCAGCGCTTTTAGTATCCTTCTGTGTAAGGACACATCCCTTTGACAAGAATCACTCAATTTGTTCCTGAATTTCAAGGAAGAGTAACAGAGTAACTGCACAATATAGAGTTATAAGAAAAGATGCTCCAGAATTGTTATTTCCTGGGAAAGCACACATTCACTAAGAGAGACATGTCAGGAGAAGTAAAAAGTCTTCTTTATTTCTGGAACACCCCAATTTCTGCATATTACACAATGTTTAGTCCAGTAAACTGAGAACCTGTGATCATGTCCACCTTAGGCCTGGCTCACATCTGCGTTCAGTATTCTGTTCGGGAAGTTCACTTGGGGACCCCCTGAACAGAATACAGAACGCATTAAAAAGCGGTGAGCAAAGAAACCACACGGACCCCATAGACTATAATGAGGTCCGTGTGCTTGCCGCGCACTGCACGGACACTGCACGGAAAACACACGGACCCCATTATAGTCTGTGGGGTCCATATGGTTTCACTGCTCACAGTGTTCGCTCATCTCTAGTTGTGACTTATCACAACATCTTGAGGTAAGAGGCTAATCATTAGCTCACCTTTATTCTTACCATCAGTATCCAATATTACTATGTTATATTGGCACTCGGTGTCTCCTCTTCTGTGTTTCACACTTTGCTGACTCTGTCTTGCTAAAGCAAAACAAGACTGCAACTCAGAGAAGTGTTAGATTACAGCTAGAACTGTACATCTAAGGGAAAGAGGATGGAGTGATCAGGAGCTGAGTAAAACTAGGGAGAGAGGCTTCTGGAGATGAACAGGAAGTTTCTATTTTACCTCAACTACTTTATTTGCATCAATGCATGTGATTCTGATGATGCTTCTGAGTTAGAGAAATGAACTTAGATTAGTAGAATCCCCTCTTCTTTTTATGTGTGGTCTATAACATACATTATAGTAGCTAGTTTCCACCAAACTTTTTACACATATTATACCTCTGATTTATGAAGTCACTGCAGAAGCATAACGGTAACAGAAAGTCAGGCTTCAACTTATACACCCATCTACAGTGATATTGTAGCCAGGGCTATGAAGTCAGAGTTGTGCAGTTAGAGACATGTTTAAGTGGAGTGTGAAAAAAGTTACTGACTATAAGAAATATCCTAGGCTTAGGCAACAAAAAAAATGAGAAAAATATTTTAGACTATTTAAACCATATCTGTTGATCAAAGGAAGTGGAGGGATAGAGTCACCTACTTGATATTTTATTCTAGGCATTGTGGTCCATAGAATTGTACTCAAGGGTAGATAAAGGGAGTTATTAGGATAGTCTGTTCTTGAAGCACAGATATACTACATATATACATATACACAGCTCTGCTGCACATATAAACAGACAGTTCTTCTGTATACAATACATAGGCACACACAACACTGATGCACACATATACTGCAGGCTCACACACACTGCTCTATTATATACAGCACAGTTCAATGTAATATAATGAACATGGGAAGAAGGAACTCTCTGAATAACATACTGGTAGTTCTGAGTTAGCCAGGACTTCAGAAGAGAAAGATCAAGGGATCCTGATATGTGACAACCTAAAAATGAGAGAACAGTCAAGCCAGGCAGCAGGGAAAACAAGTAAGATGCTCAACTGTACAGCTAGAGGAAGCAAGAGAGAGAGATCGTGATCCTGTGGTATAGAGCACTGAGACCACATCTAAGAATACTGTGTCCAGTTCTGTAGACCCCCACCTACAAAAAGGCATAGATAAAATAGAATGACTGCAAAAGCAGGCTACGAGTCTGAAGCATAAAACATATCAGGAGAGGCCTAAATAATCTGTGTAGTGTAAAGAAAGAAGAAAGGAGGGGGACATACTTAAAACCTTTACACATATTAAAGAAATAAGTAAGGGCTCGTTCGCATCTGCGTCTGGGTCTCCGTTATGCAGGTTTCCGTTTCCTGCACAAAACAGAGGCAGGAGACGGAAACCTGCAGGACTCTTTCATTTGAATGGGTTTGAAAGATGTCCAGCCGTGAGCAGCGGTGAGCATTTCATGCTCTCTGCCACAAAACGTTTTTTTTTTTTTTTTTAAATCGGACACAGAGTCGGACATGCAGTACTCTGTGTCTGGTTTTAAAAAAACGGTTTCGCGGCGGAGAGCATAAAGCGCTCACCACCACTCACGGCCGGTCCCGGTCTGACAGCTTTCCGTCTTTTGCATGCAGAAGACGGAAAGCTCAGAACGGAGACCCGAACGCTAGTGTGAACCTAGCGTCAGGGTCAGGATGGAAACACACTAAACACGAGAACAAAGGGCACAATCTGAAATGGGTCTATGCAGTCACTGCAGAATCTTGGAAGGAGTCCTGACTCCTTCCATGCATGTGACTTCTCACTTGCTTGTGACCTAATAAGAGGTCCTAAACCAGGACCTTTTATTTTTGACACTGCCAAGGCTAGACGATTGGAGGACCTGCAGTATAGAGTGTGTGTATGTAACAGCTATTGATCACAGTTGTTCTTCCTTCCACCACTTTTGGCATGCTGGGAACAGCTTACACTATTTGCAGTTTTGGGGATATTCTGACCCAGTCATCTAACCAGCGACGTTTGGCCCTTCTTACAGTTGCTAAGGTCGTTCTGCTTGCCAATTTTTACGGTTTCAAGCACATCACAAACTGACTGTTCAGTTGCTTTCCTAAATATTTCACCCCTTGACATGCTATTGTTGAGATATCATCTAAGTTATACACTTTATATGTCAGTGGATTTATTGTTAATTCTTTTTTTTTTGTACAAACCTGTTTATCCCCTTGCCACAGCGCCAGACTTCCTGACTCAACCCTATATGTGAAATCTAACGTGTCACTTTATAGGGTAATACATTGAGAATGCTTTAACTTCATCCAGGTGATTCTGAGAATTTTTTTTTTTTCAAGACAAATTATACTTCATGCTGGTAAATTCTGGTCAATGTTTTGTGCTTACTTATTGAAAAATGTACAAAAATTGCATCTTTCAAGATTTGAATACTCGAGTATAAGCCGACCCGAATAGAAGCCGAGACCCCTAATTTTACCACCAAAAAATGGTAAAACTTATTGACTCGGGTATAAGCCGAGGGGGGGGGGGGGAATCCGCCGTGGCAGATAAAAAAGTCTGGTCATGTGCATTGCAGCTTAGTAACTCCATGGGGATCATAGTGATAGCAGTTAACCCCATCATGTCCCTCACATTAACCCCCTGTGTGCCTCACATAAGGGTTACTGATATCTGGGACATATGGAGGTAATAATTAGGTATCTTCATAATTAAGGTCCTTCATTAGTACCCTCATGTGTCTCACATATTAGTAACCCTTATATGGGGCACACAGGGGTTAATATGAGGGACATGATGGGGTTAACTGTTATTAATGTGAGGCACATGGAGTTACTGAAACTAAATTAATAACCCCAGATGCCTGACATTACTAGGCAGAGTAACTAAAGGAAGGTCCCTGTGTGTGTCACGTTACTGTAGCTTCCTCTCCTCCATACAACAGACATCTTCCATAAGACACAATGAATCCTGGCCACTCATCTGCAGGGTAGATGCTAAATCCTAGTGTGCTAACAGACATCTGATGACGTCATGACCATGTGATCGGACTCTGGTGTGGGCGGAGCTACTAGGATTTAGACTCAACCTTATCTGCAGATGTTACATACCAGTGGCTACAGGACCTTGATGACATCACAGTCACGTGACCTCATGACAAGCCAATCACAGAGCAGTAGCACTAAAGGACCTAACCCCCTTCCAGTTTTCTGTGCTCCGTGGACCCTGACTCATGTATAAGTCGAAGAGAGCTTTTTCAGCATGAAAAATGTGCTGAAAAAGTCGGCTTATACTCGAGTATATACGGTACTTTTTTTTTTTTCAGAAAGATGGCGTACCACCAAGATTAATAAGTTAATAACTTGAACTGAAAGGAATGGTTCATAATTAAGCTGGGTTTGTAATAAAAAAAAAAATTACTAAAACTTTGAGGTCTACCAAACTGAGAATTTTATAGGCATGCCTTGCATGAATCCAGCAAAATGGTTGCCTGTTGCCAGTTTTAAAGGGCAGCAAAGGTGTATAAAATTTACTAACCTTACGTAGCCTCTGCCACAGGCTTAATAAGATGTGACCTAGAAAGAGAACCAGAGCACTGGAGGATGCTGTGGCAGAGACAAGGAAAGGTGAGTAACTATTATTTTTACACACCCTCCCTGTGCCTTGGTTGTTACCCTGCAGGGCCTGAGGAGACCGAGGAGTATATTGACTCTTCCAGACACATCTGGTTTCGATCAAAATCAATATTTGTGAAGTCCCAACTTGACATCATTTTTTAAGTATGTTAAAAGGCTCAGCTCACCAACAGCCATAATCCAAATCTGAAAAAAAAAATCCAAATTAATTTTTTTAAGGATCAATTCAGTTCTGTAAGGGATCTGAAAAACCTCTATATTACTAACCCCCCACCCTCCTTAAATCTCCCCATCTTCAAAAGTGTTTCACTCAAAAATTCTAAATGTTTATTTAGCCCTAAAATGTACATCTTAAGGCTAAAGCCCCACTGGGCAGAAAAGCAGCGCTAAAGCGCTGCGGGAAGAACCACAGCGTAAACCCAATGTGGTTCTTACCGCAGTGCTTCAACAGAAAGTTCACTGAGTTTTCCTCCGCAGACTTTCTGTTACATTTATATCTATAGGAAAGCCGCCGGCGATTCCGTAGCTATAATTGACATGCTGCAATTTTTAAAAATCACAACGGTTTTGGAAATCACAGCGTGATCGCGCTGCGATTTTTTCCCCAAAGTGGGCATGGAATTCGCATAAATCCCATCCACTTTCCAAGCACTGTAAAACACAGCGATTTTTACTGCTGCGTTTCCGCCACGATTTTTACCACTGCGTTTTCGGCCAGCTAAGGGCCGAAGTTGCGGAAACTGAACTTTTTTTGTTGCAGATTTTGTGGTATTTCTTTTTAGCCAAATCAGGGAGTGGATTGAGCAAAAGGTAGAAGTATAAGCGCTGCTTCTACACAGTCCAGTCATATTAATGTGACCACCGCCTACTTTTGACGTCAACGTTAAATAACCAATCGCAGATGGCACGTGTCATCAGCCATCTGTGTGCACTTATCATTGTGGAAGGCCCGATGGATCAACACAAGTATGCATCTATCCTTGCAGACCATGATCACCCCTACATGCGAATTGTTTTTCCTCAGGATGATGGCATCTACCAGCAGGACAATGCAACGTGTCATAAAGCTCGCAGTGTACGTGCGTGGTTTATGGAGCACCAGGATGAGTTTACTATACTTCTTTGGCCAGCAAATTCCCCGGACTTAAACCCAATCAAGAATCTGTGAGACCACCTCGATCGGGCAGTTCGTGCCATAGATGCTCAACCGTGTAACCTACAGCCTGCAGCTGGTCACAGCACTGGAGCAGGCATGGCTCAACATCCCAGTGAACATCATCACAACATCCCCTCTCTTCCTGCACGTCTCGCAGCGGTCCGCTCTGCCAAAGGTGGTTATTCTAGATTTTGACAGGTGGTCACATTAATGTTACTGGACTGTGTATATCTCCTATTCTTCTTGCAGCTTTTCATGGCTTTGGCTCAAAAAACTGCAACAAAATCTTCAACAACCGAAACAATCTTTCCACAATGTCAGTCTTGCCTCAGTCTTACAAAGGAATAAAAGAGAAAATCCAACTCACAATTTGTTAAACAATTTTTCCACAGTGCAGAAATATTAGACATAGAGCAAGGGACAGAGGGGAAGGAACGCATTGGGATTCTGAAGGGAAGACTTGGCTGGAATAATTCTTAGGTAACTTCACATATTTGCAGGGTTCCGGACTCCCAAACTCATAAAACATGACATTATTAAGGAATTTATCAATGGGTATATTGAGCATTTAAGTTTTCCCAAAATTGAGCCAAATAAATGAAAAATTACAATTTTTCCAGTACAGTGGTACCTCGACATACGAGTTTAATCCGTTCCAGGCCCGAGCTCGTAAGTCGATCTACTCGTATCTCAAACGGATTTTTCCCATAGAAAATAATGTAAATAAATCTAATTGGTTCCAGCCCTCTAAAAAGTCCCAAAATTAGCCTAAATGCTAAAAAAGACATGTTTTTAATTAATAAATGTACATGCAACACGTATAAACAATAAAATAAATAATGAAAAGAGAAATGCACAAAGTACAAAAATAAAATGTATAAAACACGGTACAATAATCTTACATTGGTGACAGACGAGTGCGGCTAACGAGGAGGGAGCGAGGGGGAGGAAGGACGAGTTGACTGCACAGTCATACTCTTACGTACACGTCATACGTACACTTTCGTACATCCGAGCAAGTTCAATAACATGAGTCCCTTTCTCGTGTAAATTAATCATCTCCTGCTTCATTTCTATGGATATCATCCTCTTCTTCTTGTCAGTGGACTTTCCACTTGAGATTACTTTCTTGGGACCCATGATGCACAAGAAAAGTTCACTCACGCGACTAAGATGAGACTTTGTTTAGCGCTGTAATGTGTGCGAATGGCCGAGATGACCGGATGCAAGGGGATTCTGGGTCAGAGAGGCGACACGCCAACTAGCGGTAGCATCCTGAAGCTCGGCTCTGATCCTGAATTTGAGCTCGTGTGTCGAGCAGAAATTTCGCTCGCATCGAGGCTCGTAACTTGGATTACTCGTATGTGGAGCAGCTCGTATGTCGAGGTACCACTGTATAAGGTTGCCCCTTAAATATTTCATTTTGTTTATAAAGTGTTAAAGAAGAAGATGCACCCCGCAACCTGATAAACAATTTCTCCTATATATGTGTCCAAATGTGGATGTGAATTACAGAGGGAGATGTTTGTAGTGAGAAATTTTAATTTGTAAAGTGACACTTCATGGTATTTATCTAGGGATATAGAGAGAATTATTAATGAGTGACATGGCTGCGGGCAATATAAAATTATATATTGAATTAATATAGAATAAAGAAGAAAAATATATTTTAATGGTTGATGTACAAGAAAGTATGAGTGGATAATTAAAAAAAAATTATCTAAATAAGAGTGGTAAATTTTGAAATATTTAATACGCAATCCCGCTTTGTGGGGCACAATTCACACTGATATATTGTATTCTTTCTGATGCTTCATTTTGAGTACACACAACATCATTTTTTTTTAGGCCTCTATTTTTTTCAGCGGGGGCAGGGATTACTATGGGAAATGGTGGCCAGGACCAATCCTGATGATGTTGATCAAAATTATTAGGGGGTCGTAAAGAAAAAAAGAACAAAAATCAATTGACATTAGTCCTGTGGCATCAATGGAATGCCTGAGGGGGCTGTGAAAGTAGATACTTGTCCGCAGCTATCCATGTCAACTCAGACCCAGGAGGACCTCGAGCTGTCGGGGGGCTTAGACAAGGTGTCACTGAATACAGTCTCACATGTAAACAAAATCTGTGCTTCAGCTTTACTTGTGGTGTCCATATCGATAGATAACATTTCACTTGCCTCCTGAGGGGTTATGAGCCTTTAGGGCAAGTTTTAAATAAATGCTGTTCCCCAAATATTAATACAAGCGATTTAACCAATGCTTCCAGATTAGAAATATAGGAATGAACTGGTGACTAAATACCGGTCCCAAATTATAGCTATAGGAATGAACTGGTGACTAAACACTGATCCCAAATTATAACTATATGAGTGATCTGGTGACTAAACACTGATCCCAAATTATAGCTATAGGAATGAACTGGTGACTAAACACTGATCCCAAATTATAGCTATAGGAATGAACTGGCGACTAAACACTGATCCCAAATCATAACCTGGCGAGCAAAAACTGATCCCAAATTATAACTATAGGAGTGACCTGGTGACTAAACACTGATCCCAAATTATAACTATAGGAGTGATCTGGTGACTAAACACTGATCCCAAATTATAACTATAGAAGTGATCTGGTGACTATACACTGATCCCAAATTATAACTATAGAAGTGATCTGGTGACTAAACACCAAACCCAAATTATAGCTATAGGAATGAACTGGCGACTAAACACCGATCCCAAATCATAACCTGGCGAGCAAACACTGATCCCAAATTATAACTATAGGAGTGACCTGGTGACTAAACACTGATCCCAAATTACTAGTATAGTAGTCGTCCGGTGACTAAACACTGATCCCAAATTACTAGTATAGTAGTGGTCTGGTGACTAAACACAGGACCGAAATTATAAGTATAGCAGTTCTCAGATTACCGTATATACTCGAGTATAAGCTGAATTTTTCAGCCCAGTTTTTGTGCTGAAAAAGCCCACCTCGGCTTATACTCGAGTCAGCAAAAAAAAAAAAAAATTTTTTTTTTTTTTTAGGAGGGTGGGTCTATGACCAGCCACAATATTAATGTATATAATCTCCCATAAAATGATGCAAAAAAAAAAAAAAATCTAAATTGCTCCTTTCCCTAGAATACATAGAAAAGTAGAAAATTGCTGTGAAACACATACACATTAGGTATCCCTGTGTCTGAGAGTGCCCGATCTACTGAATATAGGGGATCTGCAGTGCTCCTGTTCCATCAGGAAGGGGTTAATAGGAGCACTGCAGATACTGCAGGCTGAATTCCAAGTGGGGGAAAAAAAGGAAGGGAAGGGACAGACACAACCAAAACACCCCTCCCCTTCCCCAGCACCCAAAAACACTGACCATTTTAATTTTTGAAATTTTCCAGTAGCTGCTGCATTTCCCCCCCTAGGCTTATACTCGAGTCAATAAGTTTTCCCAGTTTTTTGTGGTAAAATTAGGGGGGTCGGCTTATATTCGGGTCGGCTTATACTCGAGTATATACGGTATTAGAATAGAAGGGACTAAAACTAAACATTGCTCCCAAATTCTGAATATAAGAGAGACCTGGCGACTGAACACTGATCCCAAATGACTAGAATAGGGTTAGACTGGAGACTAAACACAGAACCCATATTATAAGTATAGGAATAATGGAGACTAAATGCTGCTCCCAAACTATGAGTACAGGAGTGAATGGCGACTAAACGCTGCTTGTAAATGATCAGTATAGGCAACTGCTAGGGAGCCGCTGTGCAAGGAAAAACAGTGTAGGAGAACAGATTCTGAGGATTAGCAGTGTTACTGAACATAGTTTCCTTTTTTTTCACAGAGGTTGCATGGCGTATGGTTTGGACAAGACAAGCCCTTTTCATGATGAAGTCAACTTCAGAGGTCTTGCTGCTTGAGCCCCTCCATTAGTAATCTGTGGAAACTGTTCTAGGGCATCTAAGGCATTGCACAGTACCATAGGATTCAGCACATCATTGTTATCAGATACATTCAGCAGTCCTGGAAGCTATTCTGGACCTGGTCCTTAGTCTTAGCAAACAGAAGGGGAGTCCCAAACAGGAAAAGAATGCAGCACAGGTAATATGTAGACGAAGGTGCAAAAAAAATGTCTGCATGAATAACTTATCATATGACAGCATGCTGGCCTTGTTTCAAGTGACTTATTTTTAGTACAAGGTTGTAGACGCGCAAGAACTAGTAATATGCAAGCTGTTCATTTCCCTGGAAGTGCGCCAACTGAAGCCTGAAGAACTCTTAATGTAGTGATTGTTGTGAACACACTGACACTTCCCACTATGCCCAATTACTAACCTATATTTGGATGCAAAATCTGCACATTACATCAGTAATCGACATCAGTCAGTAACCTCTTGTTGTCCGTGCTGTGATGTGCAGCTTACACACTAATGACATCTGTAAGGAAGTGACTTTGTGCCCCGTAGCAGTACTTCTAGCCATAACATGAAGGGCTGTACAAAGTTTGCATCTCGGGAGGTCCATTGTTCCCAAAATTGAAATCCACACCAGTTAGAGTGTAGATTTCAGCTATAATTAATCCGGGGCGTCAGACCTCGCCCCTAAATCAGATACTTACATAGTAGATAAGGTTTGATGAAGACATCAGTCCATCAAGTTCAACCTACACTCACCGGCCACTTTATTAGGTACACCATGCTAGTAACGGGTTGGACCCCCTTTTGCCTTCAGAACTGCCTCAATTCTTCGTGGCATAGATACAACAAGGTGCTGGAAGCATTCCTCAGAGATTTTGGTCCATATTGACATGATGGCATCACACAGTTGCCGCAGATTTGTCGGCTGCACATCCATGATGCGAATCTCCCGTTCCACCACATCCCAAAGATGCTCTATTGGATTGAGATCTGGTGACTGTGGAGGCCATTGGAGTACAGTGAACTCATTGTCATGTTCAAGAAACCAGTCTGAGATGATTCCAGCTTTATGACATGGCGCATTATCCTGCTGAAAGTAGCCATCAGATGTTGGGTACATTGTGGTCATAAAGGGATGGACATGGTCAGCAACAATACTCAGGTAGGCTTTGGCGTTGCAACGATGCTCAATTGGTACCAAGGGGCCCAAAGAGTGCCAAGAAAATATTCCCCACACCATGACACCACCACCACCAGCCTGAACCGTTGATACAAGGCAGGATGGATCCATGCTTTCATGTTGTTGACGCCAAATTCTGACCCTACCATCCGAATGTCGCAGCAGAAATCGAGACTCATCAGACCAGGCAACGTTTTTCCAATCTTCAATTGTCCAATTTCGATGAGCTTGTGCAAATTGTAGCCTCAGTTTCCTGTTCTTAGCTGAAAGGAGTGGCACCCGGTGTGGTCTTCTGCTGCTGTAGCCCATCTGCCTCAAAGTTCGACGTACTGTGCGTTCAGAGATGCTCTTCTGGCTACCTTGGTTGTAACGGGCGGCTATTTGAGTCACTGTTGCCTTTCTATCAGCTCGAACCAGTCTGGCCATTCTCCTCTGACCTCTGGCATCAACAACGCATTTCCGCCCACAGAACTGCCGCTCACTGGATGTTTTTTCTTTTTCGGACCATTCTCTGTAAACCCTAGAGATGGTTGTGCGTGAAAATCCCAGTAGATCAGCAGTTTCTGAAATACTCAGACCAGCCCTTCTGGCACCAACAACCATGCCACGTTCAAAGGCACTCAAATCACCTTTCTTCCCCATACTGATGCTCGGTTTGAACTGCAGGAGATTGTCTTGACCATGTCTACATGCCTAAATGCACTGAGTTGCCGCCATGTGATTGGCTGATTAGAAATTAAGTGTTAACGAGCAGTTGGACAGGTGTACCTAATAAAGTGGCCAGTGAGTGTATAACCCTACAGTCCCCTACAGTGTTCATCCAAAGAAAGGCAAAAAACCCATAAGGCTCAAGCCAATTGCCCCATTTCAGGGGAAAAAATTCCTTCCAGACTCCAATCTGGCAGTCAGTATAAAAACCCTGGATCAACGTGTCCTTAAAATCTAGAATCCATAACCCATGACATTGTTCTCTTCAAAAAAGGCATCCCTCTTTGAGCACCCAAAAATCCCTTTAATAATGCATAATATTGAATAATTTTATATAGAGGCCACAATTCTCCACCCAAGATTGATCCATATTCCACCACAGCCCAATGTTTTTAAAAAGATTTTATTCTACCAGACATGTATGATCTTAAAGAGAGTCTATCATTAGAAAAACACTTTTTTAACTAATGGCACATTGGAATAGCCTTTCTTCTTTTACACTAATTACTATCACGGAGCACCGGGGGCATTCTCTCTGTGCTCTGAGCACCCCCTCCCAAGTCATATCTTTCCACCGCCCCTCAGCTCGTTGTGTACACAAAATGGCAGCTCGGGCAGAGTCAACTGTGCATGACCTAGCCGACATTTTCTGGTGGTCTGTTACAGAGCTGCGTCCGATGCCTGCGAAAGGCAGAAGATACGGAGAAGAGGAAGAGGGGAGTGAACACAACGAGCTAAGGGGTGGTGGAAAGTTATGACCCAGGGGGTGCTCGGAGCACAGGGGGAACGTCCCTGTTGCTTTGTGATTGTAATTAGCATACAGAAGAAACAGATTGTATCACAAATGGCAGGAAGTAGAATGGACAGTAGGAGTACAATAGACTTAATTAATTAGTTAAAAAGGTATTTTCTAATGATAGACTCCCTTTAAACTGCTTTCTAGAAGATAAAGCACTCTGTAGTCTTCAGCTTGTCCCCTCCCTCTGAAGCGTCCTCCAATTCCAATTCAAATTACTATTTAAAATACAACACACATAATTTACATGTGGAAGCAGTCATATGCAAATGTTCCTTTCAGTACCTTATCCCCAGAACTGGATATTCTACCCAAAGCTAAAGTCTCATGTGTCTCTCACCTGTTCCTTTTCTTGCTTCTTACATCTCTATATATCAGATAGAGGCCATTGCTTAGGTACTAGGGCTGGACAATTAATCAAAAAATAACTGGAAATGAACAACAACCTGGATAACCAATGTGATTTTGTTCTTGTTGGTTATTTCGGTTTGGTTATTACATTATTTGCATTTTCGTTTGGTCCAAACCGAGCTATTATTATACCCCAGAGTATAATAAGTGGAGGGCCAGGAGTGGTGAGGAAACATAAAAAAACAGTGTTACTTACCTCCCCTGCACAAGTCTCTGCTGTCTTCGGTACTTCTGGTTGACGTCACATGTTGAAGAGAATACGTAGTATAATAATAGCAGTTTTGGTTCGGATATGTTCGGTCTGAACGAAATCTCACGTGTTCACCCAACACGTAATCATACTATAAAGGGGGGTGACCTAAATAATCGCCATTAATCGTAATTGAACTAACATTTTATTTTTATTTAGGTCAAAATTGCCCAGCCCTACTAGGTACAATGTGAATAAGGCTCTGGTGACACGCTTCTATGGAGCTCTATGTGTCTCCCATACCAGGCTTCGGTTCCTATATTAGAAACTATACATGTATACAGAAGACTGGAGCTGCCCCTGCCTGGGGAAAGGGGATTACTCAGTGGATATCCACACTAGCAATAGTATTAAATAAGAATATGAACTGGACAACCCCTTTAAGAATCCACAGGGTGAAAACACACAAAGAAGCAGGAATTGAATATCTTAATGAAACATTTGTTAAAGATGGCGTAACCATTCCGTGAACTTCTGCAGATACTTATTTATGCAGCGGCTGCACCACGTGTAGTTTCATGCCTTGTGTTAGTTTTCCAAGGCTTCTGTCTGTAGGCTATGCTGGGGAATGGTTGAGACTTGTACTAGCGACATGCATTCCCAGACCTATATCAGCTATGCTCAGCGCCATATATACAGCATGCTCAGATAACCCCCTCTTGTGCAATAACAATAATTGCATTTTAATCATTAGTTAGCACTGCAGATGTTCATGATTCATATAGCGCTCCTGCTCCAATGTGGTCATTATCCAGGTCCCAGAATGGTCACATACACACTAAATAAATAGTAAAAGAGAAGGTTATTCTTCTCACCATCTAATTTGCAGGATTTTAAGGCAGAGAGGACTCAGCATGCACAAGTAATTACCATCACAGAAACCCTGACATAGAAAGTAATTGATACAGGATTATAGTATTTATTGTAATGATTGGATCTTTCTACATTTCACCAATGGCTAAACTCCATGGACAAATTGCAGACTAAGTTTTACAGCCAGAATTCTTTTGGTTGTTCTTTGTATTGTTGTATTGTGCATAGGTTTGAGGATGAAAAGCATTCCATGGGCAAAAAGAGTAAATTCTTCATTAGAGGTGAACGAAGTTGCAGAAATTCGTGTCAGGCCATCAGATTTGGTCATTTGTGATTCTCTCCTATCTGTATCAAAGCAGAAGAATTTTCTGGTTGGGTTATACAGGGAAGAGAAGGTGGAAAAAAGTTACCCTCTCCGACTTCAATACAAAATTATTAACTATTTTCAATAATATGGAATTATTAATCCTACTAATATTATAAACTAGCTATAACCCGCAACTTCGTCCGCGGCCCCCACACGCTTGCGCGAACCACCTGCAGCGCTGCCCGGGGGCCCCCACGCCGACCTACTGGCAGGCGGCCCGCTGCTGCACTTCCGCCCCCCCCCCTTTTCCCGAACCTGCACCCCCGGCCCCCTTCTCCCCCTTTAGAGATCACAGTCACCTCCTACATCTACCCCTTCCCCCCACCACCACCCACCCGTGACCCCGGAGACCCTCCCCCTCTTTCCGCACGTGCAATCGCCGCCCCCCCCCCCCCCCACTTACCTTCTGCCCTCTGGTCTCAACCCCCCCTGTGCCCTCCCTAACCCCCAGCACCTCCTCTAAAGTTGTAGTTGGACTATGGAAAGATAAAGGAGTCAAAGTTGGAGACGGTAGCTTGGGTTACCAACCCTGGCTATAGAGTAGCTATGACTTGTCCAGTGAATCATCAGTGATTCACACTAATAACCTGTCGAGATTGCCTGAGCTAGAGGGAGGGTTGCCTGCAAGGGATTATGGGAAAGCCTGCTAGGCCACCACTAGAAGTTAGGTCTGGTTCACATCTGCATTTGGGCCATTCCATTCCCCTATCCACATGAAATATGCAGAGAGAAAAGTCTTTCTCTCCGCATTTTTTGTGCAGAAACCACACGGACCCTATTATAGTCTATGGAGTCCACAGGTTTCCTTAGGTAACCGCTTTTTTAAGCGGATAGGTTTCCATTCGGGGGGCCCTCATGCAGAATCCCCAAACGGAAACCCAAACGGAGATGTGAACCAGGTCTTATATGATATTTCTTCTTATCTCTTGATCTGTAAAAAGATGGGTGCTATTGTGGACAATTTGTATGGAATGAATCCCAAAAGTTTCAGGAAATTGATTTGTACAGAATCAATTCACTTATCTCTATTAGAAATAAGTGGCATTCCCAGCCTGCCAGGGCTCTGTAAACTGAGCTGATCCACCGCCAATGGTTCTGTACCAGTTTCTGTTGAAATCCCTGCAATAACGTTGTACCGCACAACATAACCTCTGCAGGAATCATTGGACACAGCAGCAGTACCAGAACTTATGTCATGTACATTTTCTTTGCTTAGACGGAGTCATATCAATAAAGAATCTCTGGCCAATTTATAAGAGGAGAATATTCAAGAAATGTCACTGCATTTTTATGAAGGAATATAAAGGAGATGACAATAAATCAGATGGAATTCTCAGGCTTTAGACGACCTGGATCTGCGGGAAACTCTAACCTGACATCTCATTTGCAAGAGTTTTTCTAAAGTTTAGTAAACTTCCAAAAGCCCTGCAGCTAGACAAGGACAGGCTGGACTTTCTGAAATGTACTATCATTTGGTGCAGTATGTTATTGTATATCTAAAAGTGGTGACTCTAAATAAACCAATTTAGAATTCATGGGGTCATATTACTACTTATATAAGTAACTTACTCAGTCTTTATATTTTGCACCATGTAATGTCTTAAGTTGGCCAAACACATTAGAATTATGTTGGCCGAACCTTCCAATTTTGGTGGAACCAGCTGACTACAGATATCAAAGCGAAAAAGAATGAGGTTATTGGATTTCATCCTATCCTTATTCTCTCAGAAGAGATTAATCAGTAGCAGAAAAGTCTGGAATTAGCTGTATATTCGTACTGTATACTCGGGCAGAGCTAAGCATGCACATGCATGGGTGGTAAGGAGGGATAGCTATCAGACAAATGAGATGTTGTATGGCCAGCTTTAGAGTCCAGTTCACTAGTTCTAGTTGACTAGTTTGCAATGTGCAAAACTCCAAACTGTATATTGTATACCAATCTATATATTTCAGTTACTGTTATTATACTTTCCTTGCATTGGCGATATCACCATATTAATATTACAGCATCGTTCTTTAAGGCCCTCAGAAAGTGATGTCTAAGAGGCGGCATTGTTTACTTCCAATAATGAGAAGGGTCTGCAGTACTGGTCATCCATTGCCTTTTGATTCATGGAAAGAAATAGAAAACTAAGGCTGAGTTCACACAGAGTTTTTTGTACCAGATTTTGACGCAGAGGCCGCCTCAGAATCTGGTTCAAAAAATGCCTCCTGCAGCTAGCAGTGACTGGATGCCGATGCATTGTACCAGCATACAGTCGCTGCATTCTTCTCCAGATTAGGCCCAAATGAATGGGCCTAGTCAGGAGCGAGTCTCGTGCCCCGGATGCCGTGGCTGATTCAGCCGCAGAATCCACGGCAAGAAGGGTCATCATTTCTGAGAGCTAGTAGCGGAAAAAAGAAGCGAGCTGCTCCCACTGAAGTCAATGGGAGCTGGTTGCCGATTTTGGCAGTGGATTTTGAGGCGGATTCCACATCAAAATCCGCTGCCAAAAAACTAAGCGCGAACTCAGCTTAAAAACTACAATGGAACAAGGGCACAGCAGTAACATAAAGTGAAAAGGAACACATTTCTGAAGAACAATGCAGATAATGCAGATTTATATGCTCTGAGTGTCTTTGGAAAGGTGGGTGACAACCCCTATGGGTACAGTCTTGACTGACGGTAATGGTGGTCACATTTGCAAAATCATGTTATCTAATAGACTGAATAGAGATAATCTATGGGCTTATATCTGCAGGTATTTTTGATGGAACATGATCTTTACATATAGATATTAGTGATCTCTCATGAGATATATATATATATGTACAATTGAAGAAATCGTATTTCCACGGTTCTGTAGGAGAGTGAACACTCTGTGATATTGTACTGTTCTCCTACAATAGAGATCCTTGCTACCTAAAACCAAAAGGAACTTCTGCAGTAAGTGATGGAAACATTGACCAGAAAACCCTTTGCTGCTGTTCTGACAATCTGCAGATGTATAATAAAGATGTAGCACAGGACCCCCCCCCCCCTACACAATGTACATTGCACATAGTCACAAGGTTTCTCTGAATAGATCTGTTACATCACATTTCCTTTCTTCACAGCAACACATATAGGCGATGTTGTATAACACGCATATGCAAGCCTGGGAAAGTGATGTGTGCTATGCATTTTCTGAATCCGATTGTGGTATACTTACTGTGATGTATGCTCCTGCTAAATGGGGAGGGGCGGGGGGCAATCGGCTATTGATATTTTGAGGCTCTTTATATTAATAACTGGGTTTCAGATTTATAATATTTTTTTTCTACAATGTAACAGTCTCTGGGGCACAGTTTTATTTTGATGGACAGAAAGTTCATAGGCCTTCATTAAAGGCAAAGTAACTGTCTCTAAGGTTGGAGGGACACACTCTCAGTTGCTCTATATGAATAAGTCATAGTAGAAGTCCCCTTTAAGAATAATGTGCAGATTCTCAGAACCTTCTCTTTACATCCTGGCTTTGCAAACAAACATTGAGACATATGGAAATCGCTGCGCTGGTCACATATCCTGTTAACCTCAAGGTATCCACCAAAATATTCTACTTTCGATGTGCTAGAAAACAACTATAGCCCTGTAGAAAAGTTGGTCTGACATAGTAAAGTGAGGAATATGAGAGTATATATGTACTGTTGTGTCATCTATACACTCAAGGACGGCTGAAAGGAACAAGCCCTTATATTCATTTGACAGATCAATGTGAATTTCAGCCATCAGGTTTCCAAACACTTGTCTATAGGTGAATCATATATCAGACATAATGGAGTTTTCCTGTCCAAGCCTATTGTTTCTGCTGAAGTAAGCAGCGTCTTGAGATATCTGATGGCACTCTTGTCTCCTGCGTTTCTAGCTGAAGTGAACATACATGGAAAACGTGAATACGGACACTGGAAAATTCACCTGTCAGCTGAAATATGGGGCAGAGGGCAGAATACAGGACACAACACGTCCAGTTGTAATACCAAAATCTCATCACATTCTTGTATAGGAGTCCTAGCATTCAGAAAGGCTCTTGTGAGCCGTAAAATTGTTCCAAAAACTGCCCAAATAAAGGCTTTGTTCCTATATATAATCACAATTGGACCTGGAGGCCGACGTCTATCACTGTAGCAAATAGAGGCCATTTAGCTGTCCCTTTGTCTGCAAATTTGTTCTGGACTGAATAACCAGGCTGATATTTAAAGATCTTTTTGTTGGCAACTAACATGGCCAGACGTCCAGTTATACACCTGCTTGGCTGAGGACAGGAGTAATACGAGTGGGTGCCATTTACCTCTGGTTACAGTTGCCTTATAAGGAGACAAAAGTATTGGACAGAAATAAACTATCCTGTCCAATCTGTGATTGTCAAAGACGTTTAGGAATCAAAACAGAGCCACCTTCTAAGATCAGTTCCCACTCTGATAGTCTTGAGTCAGCCATATAGTAGATGGACAGCCATTGATCCGCCATGCAATACTGCAATTCCCCTGCAGTGGCCGCTGCAGAGAAAATGTTTGGCTGAGCACAGGTTTCCATGACACGATCAGTGGCATGAGCGGGACTCACAGTGCTGTAGCAAGCCAACCCCTTTAAGACTAGGGTCAGCCTTTTCTTTTGGGATTCACTTTTGGTTCTGTATCTTAAAAACTGCTCTACAAACTGCATCAAAAATTGCAGCCTAATGGTTAAAGTTCTGTGTATGTTTATAACACACTAGTCAAACAAACAATATTTGTAATAATCGGAATAACATTCTAAGACAGATATTGTACGTCTTATTAAACAAGCCATCAAATTGTTATGGTGTAAACACAAAAGCTCTGCCATAGAAGCCCAGCTGATCAGATCCCCGCCATGAAGCAAAGTACTTCTCAACATCGTGAACCCGAATCAGAGATTTCCATCACTGTCATGTTAGAACGACACAATAATAGCATCGTGACACATTGAAGCCTTGTCTTCAGGAGCCTGAACTGGATGAATGCACAGAGGGATTGTTACTCTCTTTAAATAGGGATTCTTCAAGCCTATCAACAACAAAAAGATGTAATGGTGTTCTAGAGAATCCGGCACAGATGTTAGTATTCCCAGCAACCCGCGTAGAGATTTACTGCAGTCCCATACCTCTGTTCAGCAAATCCTTAGGAGCCTACTAATCTAACAGCTGGCATTTCATCCAGCTCCAACAGCCGCCTATGTACACACAGCACACATCTACAACAACAGTCCTGCATGGCAAGCATCACAACACGCATCCTCTTAAAGGAGCACCAAACAGAAGGTGTTAATGCGTATACATGTATACAGCTGCCAATATCATTCACATATAGGCTCTCGGACTGGAGATAAAGTAGTGATTGGGGGCAGACATGTTTCGGGTTTGGACTTTTTATCAATAATCCCATTGAATAAGTCTCACCAGCCAGAAATAGCAGAACAAAAGACATACTGATAGGGAATGTAGATTGTGAGTCCTATATAGAACAGTGACTGGCAATGAATGTAAAGCGCTGCGGAATATGATGGCGCCATATAAGTAAGCATAATAAATAAATAATAATATTCAATACAGAGACACTTTTCATATGGGAAATAATCTCCTAATGTTGAAAATTTTTAAGAACTGTCCTAGGCTGAGGCCACGTGTCGCAAACATGAAGCGTTTTTGTCAGTGGTAAAAAATGTTGCGCTTTACAGTAAAGTGAATGAGATTTATTTACTCTCCACATTAAAGGAAAAAAATTGTGCAGAAATTTAAATTTTACGCAACGTTTCCTCCATAGACTCCTATTGGGGAGGCAAAAATACAAAACAGTGGAAAAGCAGTGAAAAACACAAGCATTTTTGCTGACTTTTTCTGCAGCGGTTTTACGCTACGATTCGTTATGTGTGGCTTTTGCCATAGAGACGCCACGTTGGATTATCGCGGATGTATGAGATATTGTCTCTGTTGCATTTTTTGCGGTTAGTGCAAATGTCAATAGAGGAGACGGACTTGGAAACCAATGGATTCTCCAATTAGTCTCCGAGCCTGACACAATACGGACTGAAGTCGTGCTCGCTGCAATTATTTTCCACACAGGCTGTACAAGAAAGGTGTACAGCAAAAACATTGAATCACGTCTGAATAGAGACATAGTGACTACCATTATAGATTACTGTACGTGTACTGTGAAATCAGACAGCAGCCTGCTATTCAGTGCAATGAATGGTCTCCAGCAGGTGAGGGGTTAAGCCAGTGACTGGCACATGCCAGGCTAGTGATGGGCTACTGCCACCCTGCATAAAGTAGAGACAAGAAGACTACTTACCCCAGTAATGCCCCCTCCTGGTCCTGGAGTGGTTGTTTCTCCTGAGATTCTCCACGTTGTTTAATTCCAGTCTATGCCAGGCCTTAGTCAGAAGGGGCTGTTGTGCCAGTCAGTGCCCACATGCCCAGTGCTGTATGGCAGCACAGTGTTATTACATGCAGGCAGAGCACAAGGAGGAGTCCATTCCCTGCTGTGTCAATCCCTGCTCTGCCCTCAGAGTCCTATTACACCCACAGCTGATTTATTTCTGGCTCAGCCCGAGCATAGCCAATGATGATGGCAGCCCTCGGGAGAGGCTGCTGTGGTGCCCCCTGCACTACACTCCGTGCCCCGCTACAACTTGCCCCTATACAATATGCATGAAGGCAGACAGCCGGCTCCCCGGCATGGAGGAGGGAGGATCACAGGTGGAGCGCTGCCATCATCATCCGTGCCAGGGCTATGGCTGCAGGTTGCCCGGTGCCTCCATACCAGCAGCTCCTCACTTCCCTGCCACCAGCTCGCAGGATTGCCAAGGTCCTTGATCCCTTTGTTTAAAGTGACAGCGACATGAGAGCAGCATCACAGCCCCAGCGCCTGGGATAGGGACCCGGGATTGAGGAGCATCTAGTGGACAGGAGGAATGCTTGCATCTAGTCAGTCAGCCTGCAGTGTGTGTGTGCCAGGCTGCTTATACACACTAGTGGCCCAGGAAGGGTTAATACCGTGCCAGATCAGCTACTTCTGTTACATATAATTACCGATTTCATTATATTGTCACTTCCACAATACTTCTATATACACGACATCCTAAAATACACTAAATGTTCACCAAGTTCTGACACTTTACAAATCAGTTTATTTACTATTAGTTACAATTGGCACTAAATTATGTAGCGCAAAGAATGGTAACATATACTGCCATGCTGTACAAAGAATCTGTGTATAGTGGTAACATATACCGCCATGCTGTACAAAGAATGTGTGTATAGTGGTAACATATACCGCCATGCTGTACAAAGAATCTGTGTATAGAGGTAACATATACCGCCATGCTGTACAAAGAATGTGTGTATAGTGGTAACATATACCGCCATGCTGTACAAAGAATGTGTGTATAGTGGTAACATATACCGCCATGCTGTACAAAGAATGTGTGTATAGTGGTAACATATACCGCCATGCTATACAAAGAATCTATGTATAGTGGTAACATATACTGCCATTCCGCACAAAGAATCTGTGTATAGTGGTAACATATACCGCCATGCTGTACAAAGAATGTGTGTATAGTGGTAACATGTACCGCCATGCTGTACAAAGAATGTGTGTATAGTGGTAACATATACCGCCATGCTGTACAAAGAATGTGTGTATAGTGGTAACATATACCGCCATGCTGTACAAAGAATGTGTGTATAGTGGTAACATGTACCGCCATGCTGTACAAAGAATGTGTGTATAGTGGTAACATATACCGCCATGCTGTACAAAGAATGTGTGTATAGTGGTAACATATACCGCCATGCTGTACTAAGAATGTGTGTATAGTGGTAACATATACCGCCATGCTGTACAAAGAATGTGTGTATAGTGGTAACATATACCGCCATGCTGTACAAAGAATGTGTGTATAGTGGTAACATATACCGCCATGCTGTACAAAGAATGTGTGTATAGAGGTAACATATACTGCCATGCTGTACAAAGAATGTGTGTATAGTGGTAACATGTACCGACATGCTGCACAAAGAATCTATGTATAGTGGTAACATATACCGCCATGCTGCACAAAGAATGTGTGTATAGAGGTAACATATACTGCCATGCTGTACAAAGAATGTGTGTATAGTGGTAACATCAGGGTGCACATTATGTTGAAAGTGTGCAAATGTCTTAAAGGGGATGTCCAGTATGTGTGTGTGTGTGTGTGTATTAAAGTATTAAAGATTGTGATACTGAGGACATAATATTGATAGGTCATCAATATTATGTCAGTGTCACTCCCACAGATAAGCGAATATCAACAACAGCAGCCATCTGAACTGTATAATATACAGAATTGCATATTGTGTAGCATCTATGTTGTGACTGCTTCGGACTATTGAAGCCCAGCTTGGCTACTACAGTGTACAAAGGTGTCTGCATCCATCTCTGCACAATATGCAGTCCTAGCGGCTGCTGAAATCAATTGATCAGTAGAGGTTCTGGACATCAGACCTATAATTTGATATTGATGACCTGATATTTCCCTTGAAGTTCTTTTGATTCCAATTGCCTGTTTCCACTTGCATATAGGCAGGATGATTACTGCTATTATACAGGGCAGTCAGTAATATGCAGTGCACCAGAAGTTTCCTCACTGGTCCCCATTTGTAAATGTTTTACTTATTTTGTATACTACTCATTTGTGTCCTTTTATGCATAAATTTAAGAAAAGCAATCACCAAATTGTTTAGAGATACAATGGCAATCAAACAGGTTCTGTCCTTTACATTCAGTACTTGGTGAAAGGTCCACCTTAAGGCTAAGTCTCAATGTAGCAGCCAAAAAGAGCTGCGGAAAAGACCACGGCGGAAACGCCTTGCATTTTTTTCTGCAGCGTTTTCAGGCAGCCTCAGATCCACCATCCATTGATTTGCTATTGGTTTCCATGCCATAAATAACTTTTCTGGAGTACAATGGCCATTGTTCCCCTGACAGAACACTAACTACATAGATCAATGGAGAGAAACCGGTACTGACACGTGTAGTACATCAAATGTAAATGTAAGCACTTCTTTCTAGAAACCGGAAATCAGAGGACTTGGCCAGTACTGGTGGCAATCATTGGATCTAGGAAAATGGCATTGATGGTTTTCAGTGGATAGACCCCTGTTCATTTTGTGCAGTTGAATAGATGTAAAATAACAGTTGTCTAATTTGATTACTAACCACTAGTGAGACCAGAGCTGACCCATACACTATAGATAGCAAGCAGCCAACCAGTCTTTACAGAGCAAAAGCATTCAGACATTTGCAAATTAACAGCTGGTCCTTATGTCATCCACATGTGCTGCTGGAGAAGAGTCAGAAGACCCCCATACTACATTATTGGGCTTTGCCAATACATATCTACAGGCTCGTACTGGCCCACCAGAGAACTGGTGAATCTCCTAGTTGGCCCCGTGCTTCTAGGGGGCCCTAGTGTACCCCCACTGCTTTTTTTGTAATAAGCAGAGGAGTTGCAGAAATAGTCCCTATTAATTTATCTATCTCCGCTTCTGCTCACTGCAGTCTTCTTCTTCAGTCTGCAGAGGGCCCCATGCAGCGCACATTACATCATCGGGCTGAATAGAGAAGCGGAGGAGGCCACGAGCAGGAGCAGGGATTGGTAAGTAAATGCACCCAGATTTCCCTGGTTCTACCAATCCTGTTGATAAAAATACAAGTGGATTGCAGAATTGGAGAGGGAGTGGCTGAGTACCTGGGTACTTACCTGTCTGCTCTAAGGTCTCTGCCACTCAATTCTGCTCAGGGCGCACATGGCGTCATAACACCCTTCACTGGCCTACTTCACTTTCCCCCCCCCATACGGTGGCCACATCACTGACTCCCACCCATACTGTATGGGGGCTAGTGATGGTGCCATTATATTGTGTGGGGAGTAGTGATGTGTCATGACCTGGTTGTTTGTGTATGGGGATTTGATCCGGCCTCCTGTGTTCTGCTGGTGGTTGCTTTACCACTGGACCATCTTGTTTGGTATTGGTGCCAGTCCTCTTAGCAGACTTGAGGTTCCAGGAATCGAACCTCGGGTGTTTAATTTGCCATCATCCTATGGGAGGATTCTGGGGCCTTTTTAAGGAGGAGGGCTGGCTCCACATGTTGCCGGTTTTCATGGTTTACAATTTAGGATTCCTGGCTTAGGAGGAGGATTGTTTTGGTGAAGGTTCCAGCAGATTATGAAGTGGTGTGAAAGTTGCCTGTTGTGTGAATCTAGTTTGTTTCCTCACACTTCATCTCCACCCTATCCTTCTGCTCTGTTTGCCTGGCACTTTCTTGTGGTTTGAGAGGTTTTGGGTTCCAGTATTTTCCCCAGTCCTGTGTTAACCCTTTCCTCACCTTTCCACTGTCCCTCTCCTCATTTTCTTGTTTTGTTTTGTGTGGTGCTGCGTGTCCGTTGTCCAGCACCTCCCAGCCCGTTTGTCTGTCTGCAGCTGCACCTGGATTTCTGTAGGGGTCACCACTTTAGAAACCCCAGTCCCTAGCTCTCCTATAGCTCTTGCCCTATCTGTCTACTAGGTCTTCGTGCTAGAGAGCCAGGAGTTGTCGGGGCCAAGACTAGCTTGGGGACAGCCGACCACCACCCGTAGGCAGGGCCTAGCTAGCCACCGTAGTGCCAGGGATAGTCTCCCTTCCCTGTTTCCTTAGCGGTGCAACCTGCAATCTGGAATCTGGGTCTGGACTCAGACACGAATGTAACATGATGGGGGCTAATAAATACCTGATCGGTAGGAGGCTGACACCCAGCTCCTGAACTGATCAGCTGTATGGAGCTGATTCCAGCACCCATCCTGTATACAATACAGGGCTGGAAACGGAATTCCCCATCCACTATATAGTGACCCAATAACTTCACTGCAGCTCAGCTCCCACTGACTTCATAAAGTGCTTAGATACAGTGATTTCTGCTTCTGGTTCCATACTCTGTACAGGACGGCCACCAGAAGCAGCCCTGTACAGCTGATGGAGCCGTGTGTCAGCCCCCTACCAATCAGGTATTAAGCCTGACATCCCCTTTAATATTCCCCCTCAATGCCCCACACACTTTAATGTCCCCCCCAGGATGCTCCTATGACTGCCACCACACAATATAATTTTTAGGTAGTGCAGTGGTGCACATAATATGGCAGGTGAGCAGCACTGTTATTACCTGTAGCCGCACTCAGAACAGCTGATCTGCAGGGTTCATGGTGTTGGGGCCCCTACAAACAATTCCATTGGTGGGCCCTAGACATCCCGGTCCGACACTGCACATCTAATTGTGAATGGCCAGCTCAAGATATGGAGAGAAGGTATGTCATGTTAATCCACCAAAACCTATGTCCCTCCAGGGGTTCAGAACATCACATAGCACAGGCCCGAACAGCAATCATTCCTCTCACCTAGCAACAGGGAATACTAAACCTCTGATTGGTCGATTAAGTGATCACATGGCTTCTTATATGGCATCTCCTGGAATCTAAGTAATAAAATACATATAAATGTAATGTTTAGAATCCTGTGCTGGTCTTACGGCGCTATTCTCATGGAAAATCCTGATTCCATTGGAAGCTTATACAGTTTTTGTATCTAGAATAGCGAGTTTTGCCTCAGACCTGATAGGTTTGGTGTATTTTGTTGTAGATTATTTGTGATACGGTCTTTAAATTTGTACTAGCTTGACATGACTAAAACCCCTTGGTTTAATGCCATTTTATGTATTTATAGGGAATTTGCTAGGGCAGTTTGGGACCACCCATAGGACCTTATGGATCAATGGTTTAGTGTACCAAATCACCCTGTTGTAAAGGCATATGTGCCCTCAATAAAAATAAAAAAGCCTTATACTCACCCTGTCGCTGTACTCCCTGTGCCGCAGTCCGTCACTGAAGCCAGAGGAGTACACTTCGGCTTTAGTGCGCATGCGCTGTACCTCTAGCACATCGAAGCCGGGGTGTGAAGATGTTTTATTTGCCTCTGATTTTATGAAGGAGAATCTTTCCTCCATACACGTGCAAGCTCAGCTCGGCCTGGGGGGTGCATGTGTATAGAACTGTGAGACAGGAGTAACCACTGCCAGACTCCTCAGGTAGAAGCTTATCTATCTGGGGTCAAATGGATAAGGCCAACTGGGCAATCCACCTCTCCACCAACATGTGCGATCAGGAGGCCACCATGCAGATTAGATTGGGATCTTGTCTCATCACAATAAGAGAGTTTGCCCAATATATATCTAATGTATATGGTCAGTTCAAAACAGATTTGTATTGGTTTTATTGTCACCACAGACACCACAGATTATTATGCCATAACAGGCGTCTATATGGCAGAATTATCTTTGTGGACATAAAACAATGCAACCTGACTGAGCATTCATCCTGAATAATAGATCTATGGCTGTAGTCTTACCGAAATCTTAATTAGAAATCATCATGCTGTAGAAAACTTTGAAGAACTGGCAACACAAGGTAGAATGCTGTCGCCTTTCCTGTCAATATTCCCAGATAACAAAACAATGGAACATCAGGTTTTTTTTATAACCTGAGCAATTATGAAATTAAATTGCAAAATATTGGAAAGTCCTTATAAAAACCAGACAACCTAAGTATTACTGTCAAGAGGCATGTATCAAATATAATAATAGCTGTAATAATAAGAATAGTTATGCCAGGAAGTTCTTTAGTTCTGCTGTTCTGTCAAGGTCTTAACAATCCAATTAGCCTTTTTGGGAAATCTAGGTGTTAACCAATGTAACTGCCATTAAAAGGGCTGTCATCCAGCTCTCCAAATTCCTGAATGGCAGAAATGCAGAGAGGTTGTAATCCAATAGATAGTGTCAGGGTCTGGGGTTGCTACATGGGGTGACATAGACACTCAAGTCCAGTTTCTTTTAGTCTAAAACAAAGGTAGAGTTTATTTTCACTCAAAAAGGTAGTGCAGCAACAAAAGGAAACAATACAAAATTAAATACCTGCCCTGCTAGGCTCTAACTAAACATAGTATATGTTACCTCACCTAGAATAACAGAAATCCCCCCACCCCAAAAAAATAAAAAATAAAATAGTAGAATCATTCAGGACACAGCTCCCAAAAATAAGACCTCTCTATCAGCTCTCCAGCCAAACTCTGCCCAAGTGTTGCTGCTGGAGCTGGCTTCTTAAGCCTCCTTGACCAGGAGACTCTCTGCAGCTGAGTCACTGCTGGAACATCCCTAAAGTGTGGACTGGAGGAGGGGGTGGGGTGGAATGACAGGTCCCACTACCAACCTACCTGTCATTCCTAAAAATCCAGCCTGGTACTGAGCATTTACCAAAATGCTCAGCAGACAAAAGTCTGCTGAGAACAAACATTCCTAGAGTTTTCTCATCTCACCCACCTGTGTAGTCTGAGTGAGATGTACACCCCCTCCATTACCTGACCAGCCATCGGCTTACAATAGATAAAATGGTTCTATAAGTAAAGTTGGTCATACACTTTCAACAGCCTCTTGGCCAAAAGTTATTCCTCCAGACCTCATCATACACAAGCACCCAGTTTGGTTGAGTGTGCATGTGCAATATGAGAGGTAATGGGCTGCTACCAGATATCTCAGAGGCTTTATCTTCCTTGAGAATTTCAATATCTTTTATTTTCTCAACATATGTCACATGAATACCAGGCAATCACCTCATACACATTATATAGTTGGCCTTACATCTTAAGATCTGTGTTATATCACTTAAAATATAAGGAAAGTAAGCAGGACAGTGGATGAAATCTTAAAAAACACCATTAATGGTCTGGATTGTCATTATATCTTTTATATTTCTAAAGAACAACCAAAACCAGTGGTGCAGACTGTAGAAAGAGAGCCCTCTTTATGTTGCTTCCAAGGAAGGAAGAGCTTGTGGTTTATTCCTCCTTTTATCCTCTTTGATTATCCTTGAGTCAGTTCTACTCTCTTTCTTGGCTAACATGCAGAGGAAACGTAGAGGAAAATCCTGCACAGGTTCTCTGCACTTCTTAGGGATGAAAACAACCAAGGCTCGGCCTGCTCTCTCCAGAGGCCCACAGCAGCCACATTGCCTGTCTTTATGGTACTTTAGGAACCAAATACAGAATATAACAGACAATTAGTTCCGAGCAAGCAAACTCCCCTGCACACCAAGGCAAAACAGCACTGAGCATCCAATGCCCTCCAAACCAGAGCAGAACCAGACCCCAGAGGCCTTTGCCACAGCTCCTGATGGTGGAGATGGACTGGTAAATTCTGGGACCCAGAAACGCAGCTGTCCAGAGGGCAGAGGAACCAGAAAACCACTCAACTAGGTGGGTGAAGAAACAAATTAAGCTGGTCAGTAGAGTTGAGTGCAATCACAGGAGTTTGCCAGGAGATGGCAGAAGTACGGCAGAGTAGTCGTACAGGCCAGGTCAGTAATCAGGAGGTTGTGCAGCTTCCAGGGATTAGACAAGACATAGTTGAATAAGCCGGGTCATACACTGGAGGTCACGCGGTACCAAAAGGTGCAGCAGAAGGGTAATCAGACAAGCTGGGTCATACACTGGAGCTCACATGGTACAGAATCATAGGTCAAAGAAAGGAGGTCTGGAAGGCAAGCAGGGTCATACACAGAAGGCCAATAGCAGGAACACGGTAGGAGGCAGGAGAAGGGAGGGACAGGAGTGCAGGGTGAGCTGATCTCAGGAGAACCGAATGACCAGTGGTGAGCTGGAGCCAGAGTCAGGCCTAAAAAGCCTCTGGCTCGCCACCGACCCCCTGACCCTGGAAGTCCAGGTGCTGGTCCCAGGAGGAGACCAGCAACCCCTGCATACTATTGTGGAGGTTAGTAGAGCGGCACAGTTAGCGGGCAGTCAGCCTCTCTGCATCGCAGGTACATACACTGTGGTTTGAAAAGGTTAATATTTGCAGAATAAGATATTAGCGATGACAGTTGGAAATACAGAGTCTTATCAATGGGGAACACAACATATTTTATTAATAAATGATGAGTCATTACAGATTATTTTTACAATCTACTTTTCTCAGTCTGTGAGAAGAGGAAACAATTTATCTTCCATATAGTCACAATGTGCTGATACTTTAGATCTTAAACCCAAAAATAGCCAAATCTCTAGATACTCCTCAGTGTTTTCTTCTGGTTCCATCCCTGGTCGGCTGACACTGTCATACCCCTTATTGCTTAAACAGTTCCTGGTGCTGAAGGAGTTTAAGCACTAAATATAACAGAGTGTGACAAAAGTCTAAGTCATCTCAGTGTACGCTGTGAAAAATCGGCCCCTAATGAAAGATCACAGAGAGTAGGCAGCGTAGAGGAAACCTCCACAGGGAAGCAAGCAGCAGGAACGGCTCAGTAATGAATCAAACTAGGTGACCCCCTCAGGCGGCAGCATTAGGAGGCTGCACATCACAGAACAATAAAATAGAACGTTGCTATTATTGTTTGGATTAGCACATTCTCAGTGATAGATCTGATAATGAACACAGTGACAATATTTGTTCATTGTAGTAAATAACTGGACTAGAACAAATAGAAACAAATTTATGTTATTTTCAGGAGATGTAATCAATTCTGAAACAGAAGGAACGAGGCCTACAGGGAATTGGGCTAATTGACGAATGAAAAATTATGGCGAGGATAGATACATTTTAGTTTGACTCTTTCAGCACAAACCCTGGTATTGCAAACAAACAAGAGGGATCAGATAAGAACTGAAATGTTCTGTAATTGTTGTGTACATTAATTCCCTATTATACACTTATGAAAAGAATTTTCTATTAGCATTTGGAACAATGTGGAGATTAAGCATTGCAGCCAGAGGAGAATCACAAGCTGCATGAACTGACCTGTCTTTAGCAGGCTATATAGGCTGTTGTCTACAGCAACCTAAAGTCTGTAAATGGGAAGGAAGCTATAGACAGCTGTATATCCTCAGTATATATATATATATATATATATATATATATATATATTTTTTTTTTTTTTTTTTAATTTAAAAAAAGGTCTGTTAGTGTTATTAATGGGTTAATAAATGCACTCATATATCTTAAGCAGTGTTTTGAGTGATTTCTGGGTTTCTCTGGGAGAGCCTAGCATCTTCTGCATTCGTTTACTTGGTGTGTAGCTTCCTGCTGCAATGTATTCTGGTAGTTTTAGGCTGGCACACTATCTCCAGCTCACTCCACCCCCCCCCCCCCTCTCTAACACACCCTCTCTGTCTCCCTAGCTATTCCTGCCATGCTATTCTTCCCACTGATAACCTTTCCTGACTCACTCAGCCCACCCCCCTACCCTATAATATTTTACCTGTATCCTCCTGGTCTTCCTTCGGCAGGGAATGCGCAGCACTATGCTGTAGCCTTCAATACTTCTCTATTGCGCAGGCTCCCAGCTTGTGCAATAGAGACCTATTGTCACCTTCAGTACTAAGCCATGACATTGTCTCTATTGCGCAAGTGTGTGCTGACGTCATCAAAGGAGGAGGAGCGATTCCCTGGGGAAGGAAGCCCAGACAGAAAGATGGGTAAGTAGGATGGTGTGGATTGGGGGAAAGTGAGTAGTAGTGACAATCCGTTTCCAGAAATGGGGAAACAGATCATCACCGGATAGTCAAAAAATGTCCCTGGGGCGGTCACATGACCACCCCAGGGATATGGGTGATTAGGCATTTTTGATTAATAATGTATTTTAGAAAGTAGGAGGGGGGGAGGGTGTTTAGATTAGTGTAGGGTTTTATGGTTATCCCAGACAACCCCTTTAAGGCTGAGGCACCACATTGTGAAAAAGTCTTGGAGTAAAATTAGAATGAGGGATAAGTATAAGAAGTCTCCTTTATATTTCCCATTACTATTGAAGGCATTCTTAGCCTTGGTTCAAAAAAATCGCAGCAAAATCTGTAACAGAAAAAGCTGTTCGGCAACGTGGGGCCTCAGCCCAAGGCCAAGGCCCCACATAGCTTGAACGCCACAATTTTCCTGCATACCTGCAAAGTGGATGGGATTCTGCCTAATCTTATCCATACATTGCAGAAAAAAATCTGAAGCAGATATTCTGTGATTTCACAAACCATTGTGTTTTTGTAAATTGCAGCATGTCAATTATACCTACGGAAATGCTGGCGTTTTCCCAACAGGTACTATTGAAGCAGAAAGTCTGCAGAGGAAAACAAAGTGGACTTTCTGTGAACAGTGCTGTGGAGAAACCGCGATATGCTTCCGCCACTGTTTTTCCCATATAGCCTTTTTTGGCTGTAGCTAGCTAAGTGAGGTCTTAACCTAAATGGGTTTTTCCATCTCAGGTTTTCACCTGATCCCCTGTCTCCTCTCACCTCACTTCCTGGTTTCAGTAACAAGTTGATAAGCTGACTAAGGGGGCATTCACACTATGTATACTGAAGCTTATCCTGAACGTAAAACACGTTCAGAATAAGCGGCGTATAAAGCAGCTCCATTCATTTCTATGGGAGCCGGCATACGAGCGCTCCCCATAGAAATGAATGGACTGCTTCTTTCACTGCGAGCAGTCCCATTGAAGTGAATGGGAAGTGCTGGCGTATACGGCAAGCTCTGCTCATGCCGAGCCGTACACGCCGGCACTTCCCATTCACTTCAATGGGACTGCTCGCAGTGAAAGAAGCAGTCCATTCATTTCTATGGGGAGCGCTCGTATGCCGGCTCCCATAGAAATGAATGGAGCTACTTTATACGCCGCTTATTCTGAACGTGTTTTACGTTCAGAATAAGCTTCAGTATACGTAGTGTGAATGCCCCCTTAGACTGTGTAGTGTATAGGTCAGGCCAGCAGCATGCTCCCAAGACTAAACTGCAAAGTTATTTCTGAATTTACACACAGGGCTCAAGGGCTGAAAGCACTCTGCAGACCTGACGGAACATTCCAATAACCTGCAATCACAGGTAAGGGAAACAGAGACTGATATCACAGCGAGACTATTGCAGCTAGATATCACGAGTGGTCTCAACCCTAGGCATCAAGATGTAGCCACTGAAGAGACATAGCTGTGACTGACAAATGGAGTATGATAGATAAAGAAATGTATTGGGTAAAACACTTCAGTTGGCTTAAAGGGGTATTCCCATGAACATAACCATTTTAAAATTTGTAGATCATTAAAAGTTGCAATTTTTGAAATTATTTATACTTGAAATATGTTTAGAGTTTTAAAGATTTTCTCTTAATATGTCAGTCTGGTATCTTGACCAGTTGCCAGTGGATATGACTATGAATGCAGGACCTTTCTAAGGTCAGAAAATCAGCCATTATTTCCTCATTGTGGCCGGGTTATCTTCTTACATGTAGTGTCCCTGCCTGATAACTCGGCTACAATAAGGAGATCATGGCTGGGTTCCTAAAAAGTCCCAGACCATAGAAAGTTTCTGCATTCATGGCCGTATTTATTGGCAAACGATCAAGACAACAGACTTTTACACAAAGATGATTAGAGAAAATGTTATTGCTTGTTTAATGAAAAGTTATAGAATTTTCCCATATTTTTTTTATATCAATTCCTCACCGTTATCCAGATTTCTGTTTGCTGTCATTCATTCTGCTTACTCACAGTGCATAAAAATCAGACCATGGTTATGTGATGTACAGTCCATAGTCATGTGATATATAGTCCATAGTCATGTGATGTACAGTCCATAGTCATGTGATATATAGTCCATAGTCATGTGATGTACAGTCCATAGTCATGTGATGTACAGTCCATAGTCATGTGATGTACACACAGGTGCTCAACAGAAGTCTGATTACTATGCAGTGACTGTAACAAAGTGTACATGTGTGTACATCACATGACCATGGACTATATATCACATGACTATGGACTGTACATCACATGATTATGGACTATATATCACATGACTATGGACTATATATCACATGACCATGGACTGTATATCACATGACAATGGACTGTATATCACATGACCATGAACTGTATATCACATGGCCTTGGACTGAATATCACATGACTATGGACTGATTTTTATGCACTGAAAATAAACTTTGAATTTCAGCAAGCAGAGATCTGCAATACAGAAAGTATGTTGGAAAACTGTATAACATTTCATTGCAGTAGCGTAACTACCACGGTAGCAGCTGCCACAAGGCCCGACACCTTAGGGGGCCCGGGCCCCCCAACTAGTTAATATGACAAAAATATAAACAATAAATTTTACTTTTTGAGGCCCGAGGCTACCTGAGGTATCGGGTTCTGGGCTTCTGGGCGATGGAGAGCCTCAGCAGCGTGTGTCCTGACAGTGGGGGAGGGCTGGAGACATTGTGCAGGAAGAAGATAGTGCCGGGATGGAGTGAGCAGTGCTGAGGACTTATGGAGAGTGAGTGCACACTGGTGAGTTTAACCCATGTGTGCAGCGCAGGCTGTATAATACTGTATACAGGAGCCACTATAGGGTATAATACTGTGTACAGGGGCCACTATAGGGTATAATACTGTGTACAGGGCCACTATGGGGCATAATAAATGCCTGCAGGAACGCGAGGGAAAAGGGGCGGTCATTCGGGGTCTTTGGAGGGGGGGTCCCATGTCAAACGTTCGCCATGGGGCCCCGCCATTCCTAGTTACGCCACTGGCACTAACCATAACATTTATTTGCTGAAACATCCCCTTTAAATATCATCTTGAAGATTGGAATACCCCTTTACCATTTTTGGGTTCTGAAAACTTTTGATGGTGCTGGAAATGATCTGTATTGTTGGTTATGTGATTCCTTAATATTCTATGAAAAATGCAAAAGTTATTAGAATGTATATTATTGTATATATTATTGTGTATATATTCTGTTCAGCCTAGCGTCAATGCATGGCCCACTTTAGGCTCTGTTCATAAGAGATAAGTGTTCTGACTCATCAGTGACAGATCTCGTTTTAACAGACAGAAGCAGAAGAAATAATGGATCAGACTGACCTTCTGTTCTTTTTTTGCTGGGTAGAATAAGGTTATACGTCCTCTTATTCTACTCACCAACAGCAATAGAAACCTCTCCAAGTACAAGTCTAACTGAAGCCAACTGGATGTTGACACAGTGATGGAACAGAGCCTTTGCTGGCTCTTAATATATGTTGGCTTGGGGGCATAACTAAAGGGGGTGCAGAGGTTACAGTCACAGTGGAGACTGAGGGGAGTGCCAGTGTACTATAAATGACTGGTGATAGTTTGGGACCATGTTAAACATTTTCCTAGGGCAGCCCAAGAGCTTTTCCTATAAGAAGTCTTTTGTCTAGAACAGCTGCTGCAGTATCGGGTACACTGAACTACAATACAGAGGTAATAAAAGCCCTGGTATTAGGTAATTTAGCAAGTGATGGGCAGACTTTTTTTGTCATCTGCATATGGATAATCTCCTATTGCTCAACAAGTTTATTTTGTTGCAAATTTTTGAGCCTTATTTCTTAAGAACAGAAACGGAAAAATATTTTAAAGCCATACTGTACACAACCTAAAGTCAATTAGTTAGATGGTAATATGTAATTCAGGTCTTTACATTGGGATGTGACCATGGAACACAATGTGTGTATTATACATCATATATATAATTATAAGGTGTTCTGTAGTGCGCTCACTGCTAGTTTGTATGTAATGATAAAGGGTGTGGTTTCAGATCAAGGTGACACAACATCAAGGCAAGAAAACATGGTAAGACATGACCCTTAGGAAATTATTGAACAATCCTCCCATTAACCATGTATTTATATTCTGGGTGTGCTCTTGTGAGAAAACAAAAGGCAATTGATACAAACAATGAATGGAAAGATTTTAGTTCTGTGTAGATCAACTTTAGGCTACTGTTATATAACAACAATATACACGATGCATACTGCCATGACACACTAACCAGTGGAGTTGATGTGCTAATAAAGGTAATATGGGTCTAAAGGTATATTTAGGCCAGTTACAGACGACCATGCTGCAACCGACCGGCTGTGAATTAAAAGCATGGTGGCACACAGAGGACACAGTGATGTCCCCATGTGCCGCCTATGTATGGGCAGCGCTTCTACAGTTCTCTTCATTAAATGAATAGCAGCTACGGAAGCACAGGCACGCAAAATAGGACAGGATTAGGACCTGTTCTATACTATGCGGCTTGGACTGTCGGCCCACATATGGGACCGTGAAATTCACAGTTGTGTGTGGGCCCATTGAAATGAATGAGTCAGTGTGCTATCCATGAAATAGCATGAATAGCACACTGAATATGGCCATGGTTATTTGCATCTGGCCTTACACTGTAAGTGCAAAATAAACCAAGTGAATCTATCAGGACCAAACAAATATTATCTTCTTTACTATATAGCTGATGTGAATCTCTTCTCAACCAGGAAATTAGCTATGAGGATACAGATGCAAATATATCACATGGAATGATCCAGCGTTGACCGTGAAGAAGGAACTAGTGTTCTGAAACATTGTAGCCACTAGATGTCAGTACATCTTGAACCGCAATGATTGTTACTATGTAACTCCTTTTTAAAGAAAAGAATAAAAGTTATGTTTTATATACTCCCTGGTCGACGCTGGATCATTCCATGTGATATCTTTATCAGCTGGCTGAAGTCTCCAAGCTATCCGGGCTTCCCAGGAGGAGTTCTCAGGATACAAGGGTGAGCTGGATACACCGCTTTATTTTTGTGGACAGATGCAAATATATTGGTACAACTGCTAGTGGGGCAAATTTGCTTTCTGGACACATTGCTATACTGGCATTATTTTATTACTGAAATACTGGATGTTTCAGATGATGTGTAAGACTACAGAGTACATGGGATATCTACCAGTTTCAAACATGATCCATTATACTCCATTTTCCACTCTGCAGTCCAGACTCTTTTATCCTATGGCTAATGCTCAACATTGCAGAATGGAGCTTTTTTTCTTGCAGATTTTGCTGTGGTTTTTTGAGCCCATGCCAGGATTGGATTGAAGAGAAGGTAGAAGCATAAGTAATTCTATATATTTCCCAATTAAAAGTATGCCAGCACTCGGGGATAAATGGGCAGTGCTTCTACGGCTTGTTTCATTAAATGAATAGGAGCCACGGAAGCCAGGTGCACAAAATAAGACAGGATTAGAACCTGTTTTATGTTTTGCAGCCTGGACTGTCGGCCTGCACACGGGGCTGGGAAATTCATGGTTGTGTGTACGGCCCATTGTAACCACTTGGCTTTGGCTCAAAAACCTACAGCAAAATCTGCAACAAAAAAGTCGTTTTTCCCCAACATTGAAATCCACAGGTAAACCCTGCAGCAATAATTTAGAGGCTATGTGATAAAACCCACAGCACAAGTCACTTTGAACTAAGGCTGAACAAGTTATTGCAACAAAGTATCCAAATAATGGATGTGGATTTGCGATGAGAGTATGTCAGCTATTTCACACATTTTCATCCTGTCTCACGCTGCTATTGGCTAGAGGATACGTCACTATCTGCATGCTATCCAATCAGGAATGCTGATATGTGATGAACCAAACCAAATTTCAGTGGCATGGCATAAAATATGGGGTATGTCATATAAAAAGAGAGTGCCCTAAATGATAACTGTAAACAAGTTAAAATGTTCAACTAGCTGTTATTTTGCTATAGTCTGTAATGGCTCAGCCCTACTTTGCACTGTTTTTTTTTTTTTACATAGTGTGTGAGTAGGACTTGTTTAAATCCCATTTACTATGCCACAACTGCAGATAATCACGGGCTAGCCATTGGTGAATTTGCAGCAGCTAGCCCACAGCACGTTCACTCAGAGTGTCTTTGGTCTTACAGTTTTCTAGATATATTGACATCGACATTTCATAATACTTTGATAAACTTGAAAGTTTCCATTACCTTTCTTCCATTTAGCGCAGCCATTCCAGACCTTGGATTTGTCATTTTTGTTGTGTTTATTCTCAATTACAGAACAGTTTTACTCTCTGGTCTATTTACTGGCTTGCACAGTGCCACTTTCTTCCTCAGTATTATGGTAATGCATCTTATTATAGAGTGTACTCACTCATCCCGCTCGCTGGAGCAGAACACAATGTTCTTTAAACATAATAAAAATGGTCCTCCTGTGGCAAGTCCTTTTGTGATCACTCATATTAGTATTACGCGGCAAAGAGCCCAGTACATGTACCACCCTGTCTATTCTACCAAGTATCCAGTAAGCTTCAATGGAGATTTTTTATTATAGAATAATCTCTTAATATTACAGATTTGTCGTATAGGATTTCTCGCTGACTGCTGGATCCAGTGACCATTACATTTACAATAGTAAGGTTGACATTAGGGAGTACATAATAACAAACTGCATAGGGCAGTGATGTTCTGTTAACCATGTCATTGTATCTAATGCATGAGTTTAAGCGTTCCTTGCCGATGGAAATCATGATGAGCAATTACATCTTTATCATTTTTATATGCCAGAAATCCAGTGCTGAAACAGAAGTAATATGGATGAAGCATTTACACTAAATCTTTAATATACACCACTAAACCAAACTGCAACCTTTACAAGCTGTAGTAATTCAGGCCATAGAGATGAGACATTAAAGTGGTTGTCCATCATTCGAAAAAAGTTCTACTTTTGTCTTCTGAAAAGCGCCATAGAGATGAGCGAGTACTATTCGAAACGGTAGTTTCGAATAGCACGCCTCATAGGAATGAATGGAAGCTGAATGGTATTATTCAAAACTCCGGTATGCAGGGGGTTGAGCGGCCGACTACTGGCAAAGTCTGCGTGCTGGAGTTTCAAATAGTACTCACTCATCTCTACTATGTAATCAGACTTTTTTTTAGTATTGCAGTTCACCGGTATTGTAGGAAATGGGGCAGAGCTGCAATAGCAGACACAGCCTACGAACGAGAATGGCACTGTTTCTCTTTTTTTCCAATCCCTGAAAACCCTTTAAATTCACAAATAGCTCCCTTCTCCAGTACCATCAGCAGAATATAGAGACTATTTATTGTATTCTGTAAAAATAGATATGAGTAGTGATAACTGTTAGCATGTAAGGATAGCCATACAGAGAATACAGGGATTCTATATAGAGCATATCATATTGACTATGTGTTCTGCATTACTGGACCAGATGGGTTACATTTTGGGGTAGGTATTTGGACTACATTAATTGCATGGCATCTTGATGGAAAACCATTATATAAGTTCCAATAACATTTTCTCTATCTTATTGGTAAATGTTTGTGCTTAATGGGGTTATGTCATGAAGAATATTTATCCTAGCCACAGGATAAAGAATGAACTACTGATTAGTGGGGTCTGACTGCTGAGACCCCGACATTTCCTGAGAACCCCTGACTCAGCTAAACCTCTGGGAGATACAGACACAAGTGAATGGAAGTGGGGTGCCTCCATTTCCTCTATGGGTTTGAGGCCTGTTGGGCTTCATTTATGAATACTGTCAAACAAAAAGCTGGCCTTGCTGTCTACGACATTCAGTCACAGTGTAAAAATGAAAGCTGATTTCTGACTGCTATGGCTGACAAGGCAAGCTTTTCTTTTAGGTAGTTTTAATAAATAGTGCCACCCATGTCATCCCTATTTAAGTAAATAGGATTAGGCTGCGATACCAGTCATAGCCTATGGAGAAGAGTGGCGCTATTTCTAAAAGAAAGTAGTCATGTTTTACATATAGGCCGCTTATTTTGTATATAAGCACAAGTTTGATCTTGAACATCACCTAAGGCACCGGAGAATACAGGTTGAGCTTAACACAGGTCCAAAGTGTTAGGAATAGTTCACACGAAGTCAAATGGGCCGGATTTTGACGTGAAATCCGCGTCAGAATCCAGCTAAAAAAACTGCCTCCCATTGAAATCAATGGGAGCCGGTCATTTCCTTTTTCCGTGAGCGGGAACAAACAAAGAAGCGAGCTGCCCTTTCTTCAGGCGGATTCCGCGGTTGATTCAGCCGCAGACGTCCGCCTTGCGACACCACCCTCTGGACAAGGCCCATTCATTTGGGCCTAATCCGGAGCGGATAGCCGCGACTGTCGGAAGCCACAACAGTTGCAGCTAGCCACAGCAGGCACATTTTGGTCTGGATTCTGACGTGGCTTCCCACACCAAAATCCAGACCATTTTACTCCATGTGAACTAGCCCTTAGACTGAAAAAAAGCACAGTCAGTCTACAAAAGCTACATAAGAAAAGTAAAAAATGAAATAAATATTTCACATTGATGGTTTATAAAATAAAATGGCTATCCCGTTTAATTTACCAGCACAACCCTAAAGAAAAGAATATATATGAGCAACCAATACAATGAGACAGGACAGATGGAGCACTTTAAATATATGTTTTTCTTTAATATGTATACATATATTTAGTCATATGGATATCATGTGCATTTACTGTAGATGCAGCAGAGCTGAATATGTCATTTAACTTGAATAGTAAAATAATATAAGGTAAAATAATGCAGTAATAAAGTTGTGCCTCCATGATAAACTGGCCACAATGACAAACTCAGCTCTGCCTCATGTCTATGTGTACATAAGAGCTACAATATCATTACCCCTTGCATTTGTGACAAGTAATCCTGATGCAGGATGCACAAACTTGACCTTTTCTAATGATACTATGCTGATATGTGAAAGGTTTCAGAAATGCAGGAACCACTGAAGAAAAGCTTCACAGATTCTGTTATAATAACAAGGAAATGTCTTCACCATAAGACGAGCAAGATCTGTAATTTTTCTGTACTAATGCCCCTGTTCATCATGTTCTGTAGGTCCATACAGTAAGCCCTACCAGATAACCACCAATAAGATGATTATTACATCCCGCTCTCATATGAAGTCTGTTAACCAGGGGTCTTATCGATGTTTCTTGCGGATACTGATAAGTTCCTGGTGCACAGTGCCAAAGTTTGGACGTTTCCTCGCATCATATTCCCAGCACCGCAGCATCAGCTTATAAATATCATCTGGACACATCTCTGGAGCAGGCAGGCGGATTCCTGAGATCAAAAGGATATTGATGGTGTAAATATAGAATATTGAATGATTTGACTTGCACAGTGTCCTCATATTAACAAACAAGGGGACCTGATGGTATAACTGAAGGGAAAGGGTTGCCATAAAAAATAAATAAATTATATATTATATATATAAACAATCCGGTGTGTCAGCAACTTGAGAAAGGTCCCAGTGTGGAACGATACATGGTGTACTGCTTTTTCCAATAAAAGGACATTTTCCATCCATACAAGTTGCTGACAAACCGGATTGTATTTTTCTATTGTAAACCCTTTTGCCTGGAGAGGGGTTTCTGCCGTGCAATTTGTGGGATAATCCCCAGATTTGGTGGCGCTGTGGCAATTAATTTTCTTTGAGATATATATATATATATATATATATATATATATATATATATATATATATATATATGTCGCTTTTTCTAATCTCATATTATACCATTTTGCTTTTATTTGCTTATGGAGGCTGTCATCTTGCCTGAGATTTTCCACTACTTTTTTATCAGCATTTAGTGATATACTTTACAGCAGGGTCATAGCCAAAAACAGCAACAGTCTAGAACTGACTCACTAAGATTTATGGGAGCGTTTTCTAGACATGCTATGTGCAGGGAGGAGATATGATACATTGTGACATCATCTATTGTCAGTAGTAGATGCATTGAAGGCTAAGAGCAGTGGCGTAACTACCGGGGTAGCGACTGCCACAGGGCCCGGGAAATTAGGGGCCGGGCGCCAGCCGCTACAGCCGTGTGTGTTTTTTTTTTCTTTTAATAGGCCGTTACCGGCTGGAGTTACTCCAGCCGGTAACAGGCTCTATTTACTTACCGATCCCCGATCATCCCGGGTCATGTGACGTCCCGACGTCATTGAAGATGGCCGACACCACCGAGGACTGCAGTGGGGCCGGGGATAGGTAAGTGACAGTGTTTTTTATGTTTGTATCCCCCCTCAGCCTCCAATTATTATACTCTGGGGTCTGAAAAGACCCCAGAGTATAATAATTGTTCATGGGTGTCCACAGTGGGGCATAATACTGTGTGCAGGGGCCACTATGGGGGATAATACTGTGTGCAGGGGACACTATGGGGCATAACAGTGTGTACTGGGGCCATTATGGGGCATACTACTGTGTACTGGGGCCACTATGGGGCAAAATACTGTGTGCAGGGGCCACTGTGGGATATAAGACTGTGCGCAGGGGCCACTATGGGGCATAATAGAACTCACAGGAATGCACGGGGGGGGGGGGGGATGTCAAACGTTCGTCACGGAGCCCCACCATACCTAGTTACGCCACTGGCTAAAAGATATTATCTACAGAGGTGCTATCTTGTAATCTTTGTAATTCTGCTTGTGCTGTAAATGAAGTGATTGCTGGAAAGAAATTCTCCCACAAGCTGCCAAGTGTCAGGCTATTATTAGCTTTAGTGGGCAGAGTGAAAATTGGAGGATATAATACATTTTTAAAATACAGGTAGTGACAAAGAAAATATCAAACATTCTTTAAATTATATTTATTATGAAAACATGGTTTCAAAAATAAGTAATTTTCTGGTGAAATATTCCCTTTAAGGGGGTCTGACTGCTGGGACCCCCACTGTTCACAAGAACTAGAGTCTCAAGTCCCCCCATATGAAGAGAGTGGAAGCCATGCATGTCTGCTGCTGATCCATTCAACTCTACAGGACTGCCAATGATGGGGTTCATCACTGACCCATTCATTATTTGTTATTAGCAGTGATGAGGACCAGTGTTATAGGACAACATAGTTACATGATGCTATTGCCTGTTAGTATTCTATGATGCAGCCTCTTGGTTCCTAGTGAAATCTGTTGACATATTATCATACAAATACTTGTAACACCTTACTAGCTATTCTATACTGCAGTGTATGACACATCCATTTTTCTGCATCAGATCACTGTTCAATACTTGGTGTTAAGAGTACACTTTCCAGAATACAAATTATTACAGTAAGCTCTGATGTAGGAGGGGCTGCTGGGAGATTTGAGCTCAGAACTAAGAAAAACTCGACAGGATTCTGCATGCAGATCTGGATGAAAATGGGCTTCAAGATGACATCAAGATCAGTACAATCAAAGTACCTATATTTACCCTGCACAACAGTGATCAAAGGTGAACAGATGGGAAATGAGAGTAGTATAATGTCATTACACTCCTATTGATCTTAGTGATCACAGTGGACTTGGGTTAATTATGTTTGACAGTCTGGAGCGCACTGTGTCACCCATTTTTTCCAACATTACTATTCATTATTACAGAGGCACACACTTACCATGTTCTATAGCTTCTCTAGTTTGCTGGTTGTTCATAGTTGTATATGGCACTGCACCAAGAGAGAACGCTTCCCAAAGTAAAACTCCAAAACTCCAGACATCACTTTCTGAACTGTATCGACCTGGAATAGATATAGAGAGCATATCAATTCTGTAGTGACAAAATTTCCCCACATTCAGAATAAATACTGATGGAGTTATACAGTATAAGATTATTTATAGTTCGCAAATGGTTCTCAAAAGAGAGATATCAAATTAAGACCTTTGTAGTCCATCATTTCATTGTACTGAGAATGTGTTACCTATAGTGTACTGAGACAAGAGCAATAACTATTATCTGAAGTCTAGTCCAGTTTATGCACTCTGGTCTTGATCGTGGCCATAAATGTGCCTCAACAAGGCGTATGTTTGATGGATAGTGGCACATCTCAGCCACTGCTATCTGCTTACCATTCAGTCATCCTAGTGAGTCTTGCGCCTGTCAGAGACTCCATTAAGACTGTCGTAAGGACCTATTACCCACCCAAGTTGGTTAGTACTAGCCTCTTTTCCTGTACTTTCCCCCCTTTTATTTCTTTAGACTCTTCTTTACTTTATCTATTTTCCACTGGCTAGTATAGCACCCCAGTGTTAAGGGTCTTATAGATAGAATTATTCTTTCCCTCTTTTACTGTACTCATAGGGTTATTCACTCACTACATACATATTGTTTGTAAATCCTTGCCTGCTGCGTCAGGTCCTAGCAGAAATCTATTACCCCTTTGTCAATCTTTTTTTCGCTTGCTTATGCTTCTTGCATTCTGTTACATTGACAGTTTATAAACAAACATATAAAAAAAAGACTGGCATAAGAATAGCTAGTCGTAAAAAAAAAATCCCCTCTATGTTTCTAGACTCAAGGTGTCGACTTAGAATGGGTTCATCAGTTCCTCATATAAAAAATACATATAACTACAATATCTGAGAGAAGAATAGTGGGTTGTGTTACTAAAAGAGAGGAGCATTAAAGTAAATTCATATTTGGAATTCTGCTTATAGCACTACTAAGAATGATATAACTGAGGTTTCAGTCAGCGCAACCAATCATTGTGTCTCAGGAGATCAGTTATCCCACTCTCCTCTCCGTCTCACAAACCTCTTGCCAAAATGTATGGAGTAGAAGAAGGTCAGGGGCAAGGGCCAGGGGTATAATTTAGGGGGTGCTGAGGCTGCAGTCACACTGAGGCCCAGGAGCCTTAGGGGCCCATAAGCACTGACATCAGTATTGAGATTGCAGCTTCCACCTAGCCCATAAGCCAAGGAGACCCACAGATTACACTAAGCGTGCATTTACATGGAGGAAATTGGCGCTGATTCTGGCACGATAACTCGTGTCAGAATCAGCGCAGAAATGAAGTCTTCATTTTCTGCGCTGAACCCATTGAAATCAGAGAGAAGCTTTTTTTTTCCCATTGCGTTCAATGGGTTCCATGCGGAAAACGGAACCCATTGGAGTCAATGGGAGGCTTTATTTCCGTGCTGATTCTGACACGAGTTATCGCGCCAAAATCAGCACCAACTTCCTCCATGTGAATACACCCTTAGATTAATTAAACTCCTTGGCACCCGTAACCATCACTATCAAGAATCCGCTATAAAGATGAGGTATGGGGTCCTGTACAAAAGATTGCACCGGGACCCACAAGAGTTTAGTTATGCCACTGGCAAGGGCACTGCGTGAATGAGAAGATAACCCACCCACAACAAGGAAGTCAGGCTGGGTTTCTTACAAGCTCCTACAATCATGGCTGTATCCATTGGCAACCAATCAAGGCAAATGACTGTCACTACTAAGATGTCAGAGAAAATCTTTAACTACTTTATTTGCAAAAAATGTTTATCTTTTAATTGTCTACAAATTTAACCATGTTCATGTAAAAACCATCCATGTGATGTAGGGAGAGGGATATGCTATTAATGGGTTAATAAGTGCACCTAAATACTTTTAGCATTGTTTTGAGTGATTTCTATGAGCTCCTGGCATCCTCTGCATTTGTTAACCTGAGTAGCTTCCTGCTCTCTGATCCTACAACTACCATGATGCATTGCTCTTCACTCAGATCCCCCTCTCACTCCCTCTCCCTCCCTCTCTCACACCCCCTCCCTGTTTACCTAGCTAGCCCTCGGACCATTAGCCCTACCAAACTAACTAACTCAGACCCCACCATTCTTTCCTATCTTCCTGTCCTGCAGATCATTTACTTCTGAGACGCTTGGCTCCCTCCTTCTCTTGATTTCTGCGCCATAGAGGTGCAAAGTTTCTTGGTATCCTCCTTATGATGCCCCTGCTGCAGGTAGAGCCAACCTGGATCTATTTTTCTAGCTCCATATAATTCCCCAATAGAAATAGACCCCACCGAGGCCCCAGATGAGGGAAAGTCTAGCTTTGGTTTTGCCTGCAGACTAGGTGTACAGTCCCTTTCAGAAGACATTTACTATGTAAAAATATGTTTAATGTCCTGAGGAAACAAACATAATACTAATGTAAGGTAATACCATAGTTGAGCGCCTCTGGTGCCGTCCATTTAACAGGAATCTGTTTCATTCCTCCAGTAGATGAATATACTCCATCTGCCTCTTCTCTTGACATACCAAAGTCACTAATCTTTAAGACATTTTTCTCAGTCACAAGACAGTTGCGTGCTGCAAGATCCCTGCATTAATAAAGACATTGTGTGAAATGGACAGAAAGGCCTTTTAGTTATTGGGTACATTATAAATATTCTTCTGGATGAAGCAGTGTCTGAAATGCTACTGTGTTATTATACAATACTATTCATGAAATGTAATGAAGAATTATTTCTAAGAATAGGTCAGATTTCACATCTGTTTATATAACGTTAAGAACTGAGAAATATCCATTGGCAAACCACCATTTCTCCTGAAAAAAAAAAAAAGATACCACATAACTCTTGGTAAGTCACTGTATATTGCACATCCATGTTAGGGCATGGGAGTCAGTCATCATAGGATAAAGGGCAGACAGGGCACATGAAATCCATTAGATGCTTATGAGCAGGAGAAAAGATAGCTCAATACCATACTTACTATAAAGACGTCCCATACTAATAGTACTTGCACTGTTGCCTTGCAACGTAGGTGTCACAGTATGGTGGAGCTGTAGTTATTACTGCACCCTTGCAGCACTGCTGCATAAGTGTCATAGTATGGTGGCTCAGTGGTTAGCACTGTCTCCTTGTAGCACAAGTATTGAAGTAAGATGGCTCAATGGTTAGTACTGTTTTCTAACAGCACAGATATCCAAGTATGGTGGCCCAATGGTTAACACTAATCCCTAGCAGCAGGAAACTCTTTTGTGTTTGTATGGATTTTCTTCAATCCAAAAACATACAGATAAGTTATTTGGCTTCTAAGACTCACTTCTCTCTTATTTCCAAATAAGTGGCAGGACATTGGCCCAGGGTTTATTAAAAGACATACACACCTTCTGTCTCAGGTCACAAAATCTGGCCAACATTGCTTTAGGGCCCTCTCTCTTGTATATAGGAAATACAATGAAATACAAGTACTTGACAGTAGTTATGTATTATAAGGACCATAGCTGGTTATAGGATAATAGCTATCAGCGTACTGATGAAAATGTTCTGGTAGGTTAAATAAGGTGAAGTTCTAGAACAGAACTATACAGCTATTTAATGAGGTTACGTTGCTGTAGACATGCCAAGTACTTGTAAAACTGTGCTATACTCCCCAGGGGTCTGACACTGCATCATACCCATCAGGCAACGAGAGAACCTTTATTATTATTGTCCGAACTGCTCTGTAATAAACCAACAGCTGCTTCTGAAGTGTAAGGAGGCCTTAGCAGTCTGCAGCCATGTCCTAGTGTGGTGAAGCAAGACAATGTCATAGAGAGAGAGAGAGAGAGAGAGAGAGAGAGAGAGAGAGAGAGAGAGAGCGCTCTATGGGCTTCAATGCAGGTACTGCTGAGACTTAACCTCTTCACATCTAGGCATCTATGTAAGTAACAATGAACATCTCAATAAGCTTGACCACCAGGCATGTCACCATTAACACTATTACTCTAGAACACTAGTGATGTGAATAATAACCTCTTCACTTTGCTAGACCACCAGGAATGTTCCCATTGATCTCATTCATGGGGGTGTATTTTTTCTTTAACCCTCTGGTAAATGTACTGTAGGTAACAGAATATTCACACATTAAAGGGGTTCAGAGAACGTCTGATTATATACGCATTACAGTCATGTGGATGTTACAGAGTGGAGTCCCCTGCTTGAGCCCGCTCATATTAGTGAGAGCCACTGCAAAGAGCAGCTCTTGCCCTAGAAGACACAAATTGTCCATCTGTACACATGCAGCCCATACTGACTGTTTTAGAGATGAAGGCTAACAGGCCACTTTTCCTATAGATAGAATTTGACAGAATATCATTCCTGAACACTAGATACAAAGGGATTAAAGGCAGTCTACCATTACCAAAATTGATATTTAGACACTTATGGGACTGCAATTTGACACAAACAAATGTTCACTGTTCCACTAACTGCTCCTACAGCAACATATAAGCAATAAGGTTTATAAGAAGTTTTGGTGATGGTAGACTCCCTTTAAACTCCAGAGAACTTCCTTACAAAGGGATTAAAGTACAGTGATCTTCTAAAACAATGGGCATAATTTGTAGTATGAGGAACGTAGAACTAAAGGAAACAGTTCAGGGCAGAAAGAGTAATAGATCTACACCACGACTGTCCAATGGAGGAAATGAGGGTGTGTACATGTAAAGACCTTAAACTTTCATAGGACAAACCTATAGATGCTATATCATTGACCGCTATGTCCTTCTATTCCGTGTATACATGCACTTGGAATTACATTGTTGAGAATTGTGGGCTTTGATTAGATCTTTTAATGTGGTTCGTCATCTAAAAAAAGAAAACCCTTAACCACCTCAGCTAGTTCCTTAAAATATATACATATGATAACAAGATGATCCTTTCCAATCCTAGGAACAAAAGATTTAAGGAAAAGGGTACATAAGATCACAATTCCCCTCTCCGTATAATGGGTCATAGAGATTCTAGGACAGGCTCTTACCACTAAGGGATGAGAGGAATAGAAGCTGGGCCCTCTCTCTCCACAGGCCCTATAGCCGTCACATGCTCTGACTATCATGTCCACAATACTTTTTCCTCCTGACAGATATTCTTATAGAAACCAGATGAGCGGTTTATGTTACATGTCTGTTCTAGTGTATTTAATCTATTCACAAGTAAATCTCTTTTTGTGGTATGCCAACTATGTAATAGTGCTTGATGCAGTAGTATGTACCAGATATACATTGTACATTACCTGAAGCATATGTAAGATTTTGCACATAGACCAATAAATAAACAAATATTAGTAGTATTACTATTTATACTCCAATTTTTAGAGTTTTTTCATTGTATGGTTTTGTTTTTGTTTTTTTACGTAAAGAATAACATGGATTCTGTTCTTACTTATCTAGAAAATGAGAATCCATGGGCTGTGCTTCATTTTTCTTATTAATATACTAAGCCTGGACTTGCAAGATACCAGTGCAATAACCCCTGGGCCTGTACCTGTGAATACAATGTTTGCTTTCCAAGTATTCCATCCCAGCCGCAGCGTTCTCTGACATTCTGATTAGCTCCTTGGTTTTCAGTCTGGGGCCGTCATTCCGTAAGAATGTCAAGAAGTCTCCACCTGCAGGAGAACAAAGTTACTGCACTAGTCCTACTTTTACATTACTTTTTCCCTGTTTCTTAGGGTTAACTCACATGATTGTGTTCCATCTGTGAAACACGGTGTGTGTGCAGCCCATATTTCCTGAACTGGCCATGGCTTTGTGAAAAGAATTATACTTCACAGTGAGTTGTGATGCTGTGAGCTCCTGAACAGCTGGATTGCTACTGTACTGAACTCCCAGTTTCATGTTAGCCCAGTCCTGCTCTGTCTGTTCAGAAGCTCACTATACCATAACTTACTATGAAGCAGTGAATTGCATTCAAACAGCTGTGGTTTTTATAATGGCAGTCAATGCATGCAACTATATACAATAGGCATGGTGTTCCAAATGCTTTATTCCTTATGGTAGTATACGTTTTATATACCACTTAACTGTATTGCTCAAACCTTGCGTGAACTAGTCTTAGGGTGCAGACATACTGCATTATATATATATATATATATATATATATATATATATATACACACACACACAGCGCTATAGCTCAGGTTATGCTTACACTCTCTTAATAAGAGCATGGTTTTCCATATACGCTTACGTACTGCATAATAAAATGTTATCTGCTTTCTGTAAGTGAATGGAAGTATTCTTGTTGTCACTGCCATACCAGAGCCCCAGATGGTGGAGAGGATCAGAGCGGTCTCGGGTAATTCGCTCTAATTAGTTTCAGCCTCTGAAAATATCTCCATTCACTTAACAAGAGAAAATCTTAAAATGGAGAGAAATTAAGGCCACAAGGATCAGATGCGTATAGACTAAACCCACTCACCAGAGGGATTGGGTGGCCATCTGATATATATGGGTGCCTCAACTCTTCACTGGTGGCAAATGTCAGAGGCTATAAGGGATGGATATGTTTTTCCTTTAGTCCTTAAGATAGGACTCCCATAAAAATGTTTATTCTCTGGTACATAATTTGAGTTGGAGTGAAGGTAATCTTAATAGTGGCTGTATAGATGGGTTATCCAGTTCCTTCTGGGCCTCAGGTGTATCATGTGACCAGCAACTGAACACATCAGCTTATGTTTGGGAAGAAAATCAGTTTCTTTGTTCAGTCCTTTGAAAAACCACAAGGAGGCTCTCATAAGACTAAGCATGGTAACCAGCTTCGTGTCCAGGCATAATATGCGGTGTCATTTGGAGAGTCAGAATGTCAGTCAGGACCAGAATAGAGTAGACATATCACCAATAAGAAGATTAACTTGACTTTCCTACAGGCCAGAGAATAAAACATTTAGCAGAAGTGTTTCTCTAAGGGAGGAAGATGTGGTGTTGCTGGCACTGTGCGGCCGTAGATAAATACAGGTGAAATTAATTGATGTCTCATTTACTGAGAATTGAAAGCAGCAGTACCTCAGGGCCAGAGACAACTATAGATATCACAAGATACTAACACCCTTGTTCTGTTTTCTCATTAGAGATGTTTAGATGCCATTTCGATCTGTAACATGCACTGGGGATGGAGGAATCCTCTGAAAAATCAAAGAGCAGTAATGGCGAATGCATCAATATCTGTCTGTCTTTGCCTGGGCAAGCATATAAAAGTAATAACTTCAACATGCCTGTGTATGCCCAGGCAGAATACACATGATGCAGTGGGCAAGTGACATCTTTACCTCTACATTGTCCTGTTCATGTTACAGTTTGGAGAAGAGATGCACAATGTACGATGTAACTTTTCATTGAAAGAAATGTGCAAAAATAAATAGTCAACTATTGTCTAACTGCTTCTATGATCATGTGGATCATCCGAATGTTACCTCCTTCTGCCACTTGATGGCACTGTAACATTGTAACATTTAGTTTATGTGTAGTGCATCCGAGAAATAAAAACATCATTACACTTACCCTGTACTAGCTCCATGACAATATAAATTGGATGTTTCTGTGTACAAACCCCAATTAGTCTGACAATGTTAGGATGACTATATTGCTTCAAAATTCTGTGGAAAAGAAAAAGAAAATTTTTTTTGCAATAGACGAGAATAAAAGGAAACAAAAGGTGGTGGAAATGAATCTATATATATATTTCTCTCTCTCTCTGGATATGTTGCATTATATACATTTAGATATGTTGCATTACATATATATATATATATATATATATATATATATATATATATATATATATATATATATACACACACACACACACACATTTTTCTGTACATGAGCTTTTCCTCTGCCCTAGTTATATGGTAGAGTTTTATGGTAGAGTTTTCTAGATATGCTCTGTGCAAGGAGGACTGCAATAAATTTACCCATCCCTTCTTTGGACCGCCCATTTCCACCAATGTGTCCATACTGTATAATAGCCCTTTTTGTAGCCCTAACAAAGTATCCTACCAGCTTCTGGCCCCCACATAGTATAACGTCCCCCTTACTCAGAGGTGTACCTGCAAAATCTGTAATGGGGCCCTAACTAACTTGTGCCATTTAGAACAGCTGTATGACTATATTGGATGACTATATTGCTTCAAAATTCTGTGGAAAAGAAAAAGAAAATTTTTTTTGCAATAGACTAGAATAAAAGGAAACAAAAGGTGGTGGAAATGAATCTATATATATATATATTTCTCTCTCTCTCTGGATATGTTGCATTATATACATTTAGATATGTTGCATTACATATATATATATATATATATATATATATATATATACACACACACACACATTTTTCTGTACATGAGCTTTTCCTCTGCCCTAGTTATATGGTAGAGTTTTATGGTAGAGTTTTCTAGATATGCTCTGTGCAAGGAGGACTGCAATAAATTTACCCATCCCTTCTTTGGACCGCCCATTTCCACCAATGTGTCCATACTGTATAATAGCCCTTTTTGTAGCCCTAACAAAGTATCCTACCAGCTTCTGGCCCCCACATAGTATAAAGTCCCCCTTACTCAGAGGTGTACCTGCAAAATCTGTAATGGGGCCCTAACTAACTTGTGCCATTTAGAACAGCTGTATCTCAGCCGCAGAGAGTCCTATGGGGCCTCCTTGGGGTCCAAAGCCTAGTAGCGACTACTACTGCTGCAGCCCTATAGCAATGTCCCTGCCCATTAATGTGTTATGTAGTATAATGCCTCCTCATTTTTGCCCCCACAGTACAATGCCCCCTTATTGATGCCCTCAAAACAGTATAATGCCCCCCTCATTGTGGCCTCACAGAAAAATGCACAAACCAAATCATAAGTAATACCCGCCAATCCTTGTTCCCCAGCAGTTCACTCTGGTCTCTGCTGTTGGTAGCTTGAAAGCAGTAGGCATGATGTAGTGACATCACTACACAGCCATCCCTGCTTTACAACTCCCGGGAGCAGAGACATGGACTGAATGGTCATGTAGGCTTCAGCATTGTACTCAACCTCATCTGTGTCTTCTAGGCACAGTAAGGGCTGTAGTTCGGACATACCTTGCGGAGCCCAGTACAACACTTGGGTTGTTACACCCATATACTAATAGTATATACATCACTACAATGGGTTCAGGTTACTATATTTTCAACATGCAATGCTTGGCCTGGTTCACATCTGTGTTCGGTATTCCGATCAGGGAGTCTGCTTGAGGACCCTACATACTGAACGCATTAAAAAGCGGTTAGCAAAAAAAAATCCTATGTACCCCATAGACTAGAATGGGGTCCGTGTGGTTTCTGCACAAAACATGCAGCAATAAAACCTCTGCAAACAGCACTTTTCTCTCCGCATGATTCATGTGGACACTGTATGGAAAACACACGGACCCTATTATAGTCTATGGGGTCCATGTGGTTTCTTTGCTAATTTTGGTTGTCATCACATTCAGCTTTGTACAGAACAAAGTAGTCAATGAGAATATTTCATTCATTCAGATCTAGGATGTGTTATTTGAGTGTTCTCTTTATTTTTTGAACAGTGATATATATATGTTATATTTTTAGATCTTTAAATACCATTACTAATTTTTCCATAGAATTATGGTCTCAAGTTACAAAGGTTTCAACTTTACATTGGTGATCCTGGAACCAATTAATATTGTAACTTGAGGGAATACTTCACTTGTTTTTTTCTGTATTCCTTTAACCCCTTCCCGACATCCGCCATACTAGTACGGTGGGTGTTCAACTATGGCGGCCGCGCGGGAGTCGGTCGGCCGTCATAGCTGCCGGGTGTCTGCTGATTTACACAGTAGGCACCCAGCGCTAATGCCCCCGGTTGGTGCCCAGACCGATCGGGGGCGTTAACCCCTCCAGCACCTCGGTCAAATCTGACCAAGCCACCATTTTCCTGGTGTTCGCCAGCACCTGGAGCAAGCTCCAGGGCCGACATCACATTGGCAATGTATTGCAATGCATTAGCATTGTAATGCATTGCATTAGTGATCAGACCCCCTGGTGTTCAAGTCCCCTGGGGGGGGTCTAATGAATGCAAAAAAAAAAAAAAAAAAATTACAAAAAAGTAAAAAAATCTTTCATAAGGCAGCATTCACACTGAGCAACGCTGGCGTTTTTTTGTGCTTATTTTGGCACGTAGCATTTGCGCCGTACAACGCTACCGCAAAATAGCGCGGCGCAAATGCGGCGTAAACGCGGCGCTACATGCCAAAATAAGCACAAAAAACGCCAGCGTTACTCAGTGTGAATGCTGCCTAAAAATTTTAAAGTTTTAAAAATTCAAATCACCCCCTTTCCCTAGAACACATATAAAAGTAGTCAAATACTGTGAAACACATAAATGTTAGGTATCCCTGTGTCCGAAAACGCCCGCTCTACAAATGTATAAAAATATTTTTCCTGTATGGTAAACGCCGTAATGGTAAAAAAGGTCAAAAGCGCCAAATTGACGTTTTTTCACTGTTTTGCCTGTGATAAAAATTGGAATAAAAAAATTATCAAAGAAAAACAATTCCCCAAAATGGAATAACTAAAAAGTACACCTGGCCCCGCAAAAAAAAAAAACGCCCAATGCATCCCCATACACGGAAGTATAAAAAAGTTACGGCTGTCAGAATATGGCGACTTTAAAAAAAAAAACATTTGGCATAGGTTTGGATTTTTGTTAAGGAGTTAAAATGTAAATAAAACCATATAAATTTGGTATCTTTGGAATCATACCGAAACACAGAATACAGGTGACATGTCATTTTGGCTGCATAGTGAACGCCGTAAAAACGAATCCTGTAATAAAATCGCACAAATGCACTTTTCTTCAAATCGCCCCTATTCTGAATTTTTTTCCAGCTTCCCAGTACATTATACAGAATAATTAATGGTGTCATCATGAAGAAAAAATTGTCCTGCAAAGATTAAGACCACATATGGCTCTGGGAGCAGAGAAATAAAAGAGTTATGGGGTTTGCAAGAGGGAGAGTCAAAAATGAAAAACGAAAATCAAAAAATGCCGTCGGCGGGAAGGGGTTAAGAAACGATGTCTGTTCTGCCATAGCAAGTCTGCATTCTGCCGCTGAACTTAAAAAGGGCAATTTTGATAAAAGAAATGTATTGGGAATTGCCGTGTATACAGGAATCACACGGTCTTTAATATATACAAGACTGGTATGGTATATCATGTTGAATCCAAGAGAATGCATAACTAACAGGAGGCCAATATTAAAGGCTACTGTATGTTCCTCCTGGGACTAATGAAAGATTTAGCAAGTAGTCTAAGTATTAGTTCCTAGAGATGAAACTTTACAGATCAGAAGCTCCATTCCAGAATATATAGATATATTTTTCTTAGGATGAGAATTTCAAACGAAAGTGAATACAGATTTTTATGATCAAAAGAAACATGTTCAGTGATGGAAAATGATTTGCGCTTGACAGCTCAGATCTGGTCACATGAGTAGAAAGCATATATATGGAGGGAGCCATAGCAAATACACTAGTCACCTGTCTAAACTTCACAGCACTCTGGTCTTAAATTGTTACACTGTAAGATGACATTTACCCAATGTGTAGCTATAGATATGGCACTAAATTGGCCCTGGGACCCATAATCTACTTACATATAGGAAAAAGGATCATAATTATACAGTGACACTGCTAGATGGAACTTACATTATAAGATCAAAGTATACCCACACTTGGCCATCACACCTATGTCAGCTTATTCCACATTCTGTTCCAAAACCATTATTGTTTATATGGAGTTAGGCGTTACATTTGTTACTGAATTTTTGAAGCGTTTTTCTTCCCCTATTGAATTACAAGGAAAACCCAGCTTTTCCGCAGCTCCTTTTTTCCATAATGTGTGGATGGTAGTATAAGACACAGCTTTTTTTCCCCATGCATATTTTCAATGGCCAAAGCGCTGCATTTCTGCAACGTAGGATCTTTGCCTAATGCGGTTTTCTTGCATCTTTTAGGGTGAGGTAGTCGTGAAGTTTTCTGCTTCACGCTATTGCCACTAATACGTTTTGTAATCTGGATACAATTAATGACAAACCTTACATAGTTACATAGTTGATGAGGTTGGATAAAGACATTAGTCCATCAAGTCCAACCTATAACCCTACAATCCCTACAGTGTTGATCCAGGGGAAGGCAAAAAACCCCATGAGGCTCATGCCAATTACCCCAAACCTTGATGACAGGTGTTGCTTTGGACTAGCACCCCGGTAAAAACAAATTGCAATCAACATGTACTTATATAATTCAGAAAGTATTACCTTACTGTAAGATCAACATGGAGTGTGATCAGGGCACAGCAGAAGCTGGCATACACAGATATGAGAGCAGTATACATAAAAGACTGGATTGTGATAGGCCATCATGTGCGCGGTGCAGAGATGGAAAAAAGCATTTCCACAGGACTGCTTCTTTCTTTTATAGGACGCATCGAAACTCCTGCCACGTCTAAACTCAGATAAATTACACAATAAATAGTTGCATTAAAATTTGTATAAAAGGAATAAAGAACCTAAAGTCCTCTGGCATGAAGGAAAATTGCACCTACGTGACTCAAGCATTCTAAGTCTAGAATAAAATTTCCATCCTTCAAGTTTCCTATTTCCTAAGAGGAGAAGAAAGAAAACGTGGATTTTGCCAGTGATTCTTTATATAATATGAAATATTATTTCAACATGTGTCCTATTTTCTGTGTAAAATTAATCTAAATATCAGAGCTTAGAAAAACAGGAAACCAAGGAAGCTGATGAAACTATTTCCTGTTTATCAATATAAAGTTTCTATGACACACTGCCTCATTGGAGCCTATGTGGCAATACAATGTAAATGTCTATGCGTTTCCTTCCAAGTCAGTATAATATTTTACTGGAGCACAGACAAGAACTTCCAATTCTACTCAAAGCACCAAATTTCAAGGACAAGGTCAACAAGTGTTCTCAAGAATGCTTGTTCCAATTCATTGCCCCATACAAACAAGGCAGCGATCAGCCGATATAATCAAGGAAATGCTCATTTATTACCTGATCACATCTTTTATGCCAACCAGAAAGCAGTCCTATAACTAAGCAATGCTCAACGCTTTTTATGGGCCTGAAACTGGCTATTTAAAATGGCCCTAAGGATGGACAACATATGGCAATTTTACTCAGCCTGTTGAAGGTTACAGAGAGATTTGGCCACAGGGGCCCTTAGTCACAGAGTTCTTTCTCTTTTCCTGTCCCATACCTATATTGCTTGGGCACTGATGGGCTGTAACACAAATCTCCAAGCTGGCTACTAACTATACAGCTGCATGCATTTTTATTGCATAGGGTTTGTATACTGTGGTGGAAGGGCTTTATATATAGATGGACTGCTTAAATTCTGCACCATTTAGGAATAAAAAAGGTTGAGTTCTTCTTTGGCGGATATAACTCATGATGAGAATCTTAAAGGGATCCTATCATTAAAAGTCAATTTTTTGTCCCTAACAGGTAGGAATAGCCTTAAGAAAGGCTATTCGTCTCCTACCTTTAGATGTCTTCTCCAGGCCGTCATTCGGTATATAATCCGTTTTTTGTCGGTATGCAAATGAGTTCTCTCGCAGCACTGGGGGCGCAGCACTGCGCATGCCTGCCGGCCACAAGAAAATGGCCGCTTACAATGCTGTGCAAGCGGCCATTTTTTTGGGGCCGGCGGTCTGCGCAGTCGGCTTTGCCCTAGGCCCGAGGCCTAGAAGTTTGAAGCCAACCCCCAGAAGAAGACGCGAAGAAGACCCGTTCCTGAACAATATGGAGGCGGCGCTGGAGAGTTCTCTCGCAGTATTGGGGACGCCCCCAGTGCTGTTTGAGTGCTGTGGACCGCCCCCAGTGCTGCGAGAGAACTCATTTGCATACCGACGAAAACTGAATTATATACTGAACGACGGCGCAGAGAAGACATCTAAAGGTAGGAGATGAATAGCCTTTCCTAAGGCTATTTCTACACGTTAGGGACAAAAAATTGACTTTTAATGATAGGATTCCTTTAAGTAAAATAAACACAACACACCTCATACTTTGCTAGTTTTTCAATAACGTTCACACAATCTTTGTGTATGTTAGTTTTCTATTATGCAGCCTATGTAACATAACATTTACTGTATTCTCTGCTTTACCTTTTTACACAATTTACTGTATTATTCACTCAAAACAAGCTGGGTAATTTTACCAGCCAACAATACTATTTTTTCTGTAAATGGACCACAAACACAATCCTAAATGGGCAGTTCTAAGAGTGTTTATCGGTGTAAATTTCCATTTCCTATGGTTCGGGATTCATCTTGGGAAGTATGTAGGGTAATGACTATTATTATAGCGACTACCATTATGCATAATTGTAGGCAACCTCCTAATAGGTAGTAGAAAACGTAGTAGGTAGTAGGAAAACGGCTGCAAGCGAGACCACACAGATAAGAAAAGATACAGCCATATAATAAGCTACAGTATATAAATCCCTTTAACTTATGGTTCTCTTTATATACGGTATTACACGCTGTGAACACATGCTAAAATTCTTAAAACAATAATGCCCTTAAGAGCCGCTCTATAACGCTATGACAGATGGATCCATATTTTAATCTAATGTACACTTTATGGCTGATATCTCAATTGACTAGTTACCAAATCAACCAGTCTAATTCTACACAGAATAATGTGATTTGGGATTAAAGGGAATGCGTTGTGACAAAATGGCCAATATTTCGGGGGCCACACGGTGGCTCAGTGGTTAGCACTGCAGCCTTGCAGTGCTGGAGTCCTGGTGTTCAAATCCCACCAAGGGCAGAAAACCATCTGCAAGGAGTTTGTATGTTCTCCCCGTGTTTGCATGGATTTCCATCCCATATTTCAAAGACATACTGATAGGGAAAAATGTACATTGTGAGCTCTATGTGGGGATCACAATCTACATTTAAAAAAAAAAAAAAAAAAAGGCCAATATTTCTAAATCACATTTTTAGGTTATACATATTTTACACATTTTTGGTGTTGTTCTTTAAATCTTTCATGTCAATATCTATATTTAAATAAACTCCTAATATCCCGCAGTTCTCACTCTGGTTACTAATAGTCTGACACTTTCTGTTCCGTAGGAGATTTCTTTGTAGCAGTCACCTCATTATCCTCTCAGCCAGTATTACAATGACAGGAATCATCTCTGTATAGATCGCATATATAATATATTTAGAACAGAGATGACAGTGACCTTGGCACAGGTCTTAGAGCGGGTCTGAAACTCTCCAATGGCCCTACATTAACTTTTCAGGACTATTGTGGGTATGATCTAAGTGGCTGCTGTAAAGCATATCTCTAAATGCTGTTAATCGCACAGGCAGTCTATAATTAGAAAATAAAAAAGATTGTTTTTAAATTAAAAAAAAAAAACAACAACCCCAAAACAAGACAATACATTCCCTTTCACAGTTTTTCAAATACAGAACCTGATAGCTACCCCCCCCCCAAAAAAAAAAAAAAAAAAAATACAAAGCGCTAAATTTTCAACAAATATCGGTCTTCGCCACCATCAGTCATGCAGGTTGACATCACAAAAGGACACCACTCAAGTTGTCAGAAAATGGTTTAAACTGGCCTTTATGGCTCTCTGAGTATGGTCAGTTTGCACTCGCTTGCTATCCACTACACGACCAGGTCAGCCTGATGAAGTCACCAGGTTGGGTGTCGAAACATGTTGCCATTTAACCAATAAACAGATTTTAAGCTTTCAGCAGCACATTATTATTCCCAGATTTTTTATTTTATTGTCTGTGGTCACTTTCAGTGATATCTACAATTGACAGTAAACAGTACATATACTCTTCCATAATCTCAGAAAGATATAGTAAGTTAGATAGAATAAATGTCCAATATTACATTATTACTACATGCCATATGTTGTGGTTCCCCATTTCTTTATATCTAGTTAAACAGTAACCCATGTAGCAGGGGGAATACTGTAGATGACAAACACTGGCAGAGGCCTTTGTTAAGTTTGTCTTGTGCCACTTTCCAGTAGTAGTAGCGTTCTTTTGTACAGGCCTAGAGCTGACAGCTCGCTGGAGCGTATATGGCCCAGGTGAAAAATTAATCAATATTAAAGCATCCACTGATTGTAATTTGATATACAATCTCAGCACCTAATGACTCTACATGCTGTTACTGTGTCAGATCAATGAGCGGTGCCTGGATGTGTCAGCTAGGCTACAGAAATTGAATAAAATTAATAGACGTGGAGCAAGGAGAAGGAACGACTTGCCTGGAACACTGCTTTGTATCTAGAATAGAAAATCTAATTAAATTCTATACAGTTAGAAAGACACAGATGAGTGTCCTTACCTGGCTTCTGACAGAAACTTGTCCTTTAAGTCTGGTGGCAAAGTTTCCCTGCAAGTTTTCACCGCAACTGGCGAGTTGTCAGCGCGAAGACGTCCACTGAACACCTCACCAAAATTACCCTGTGTGATAAAAAAACATTGAGACATGAAAGCCAATTAAAGAATATTGTATATGTCATTATCCAGCCTTGAAAAAATCCTGAAATATTCCAGGTATACTCAGGTCACTGAGGCTCCTATTAGGTTTCTGACACTTCATGCTCTGTAGAGATCATTTTATCAGCAGCCACCTCATATTATCGTATTATGCCCCATAGTGCAGGGGCCAATTATTATACTCTGGGGTCTTTTCAGACCCCAGAGTATAATAAACGGAGACGCAGGGGGGATAAAAACACAAAAAACACTGTAACTTACCTATCTCCAGCTCCCCTGCAGTCCTCGGTGGCGTCGGCCTTCTTTAATGACATCCAGGACGTCAAATGACCCGGGATGTCACATGACCGGGCCCTGCATCCCGGGTCATGTGACGTCAGGGAGTGTCCAGAAGTAGGCCCGGACCTGCCCAGAGCGTGGAAAGGTAAGTAACATGTCTTTTTTATGTTCGCTTACCTTTCCTGGACCTCCAATCATTATACTCAGGGATCCAGGATCAGTAAGTACATAGGGCTCGTTACCGGCTGTAGTAACTCCAGCCGGTAAAGGGGGAAAAAAAACGCAGCGGTAGCGGCTGTCGCCTGGCCCCTAATGTCCCGGTCCATGTGGCAGCTGCTACCCCTGCTACCCCGGTAGTTACGCCACTGCCAACAGCCATTTCTCAAAGTAATCACCAGGGTTGGTTCCCTCCACCTTTTCTACAACCCCTAATAGTCAGATATTATTCCAGTGAATCTGGTTTTCCAGGTCTTCAGGCTTTTACGAGCAATGATACCACTATCTGGGTACACACATGTAAGTCCTGTTGCATGGGGGGCAGGATATCCTCCATTTCTGATATCCATGATATCTATGGCATTGTCACATTCTGCAACCTTAGCAAGTTTGTAACTAAGCAATAAAATGTCCTCTTACAGCCTCCACTTTGCATGTCAGTTTATTTAATAAAGAAGAGTCATGGCGTATAGCCGTCAGAACATCAGCAAGGGTAGACTCCACTTCCCAACCTGTCCTCACATTTTTCAAGCTCCCCTTCTGTGTGAGTCACTATATCCTCTGTCAACACTGGGTACTTGGATACTGCTGCTTAGGGTACCTCACTCACTACATGGACATGCCGAAACTGCCCCTGTGTGCTCATCACATGACCATGGACCGTAAATCACATGACCATAGTCAGAATTTTATTCACTAGAAGTAACAGCAAGTAATGACAGCAACTAATGACAGCAAGAAGATCTAGAAAACAGAGGAATTGATGCAGAAAGTATAAGGGAAAACTGAATAACTTTTTATTATACGTTAATATTGTTCTGAAAGTGGACAACCTCTTTAAGACAAAATGGGGAAAAAGAGTCGGATGTGCTTTTATTGTTCATCTTTATTTCTATCACTGTTTTGGTCTCACAGTTTTGTTTATATGTAGTAGTTTATTAAAAGTTGTTTTATGGAAAGGTGGTTTATCTCATGATATGATCTGAAGGTGCCCCATGGCCTGCATCTGTTCCTCCCACCTGTTCTAGTCCTTGAAGTGTGCACATACTTCTCTTGCCTCTTTGCAGCTTTCAATCAGAGCACCCTCACCCTGCTTTCATGCTCCTTGAAACTATCTTGTTGCTCAGACTCCAGACTTGCCAAGATGTTCTAGCTTTCTCTGTATTTGTCATACTGGTCAAACACTGGACCCTTGGCTTTGTCACTACACTACCGCTTTTCCACTTTGGTTTCTCAGCTCAGGCTCCTTCAACTGGCATCTGCAGGATAATCCAAGCGAATGCTCCTTGACTGCTCACATCAGCCACTAGGACATGTCCCAACTGATGTTCTTCTAATGTGTATGGTCACTTTAAGATATGTGATAAGATATACATCCAAACAGTCACTCAAGAACATTTCTTTTTCTCTAAGACACCTCGGGTGGCTATTTGGAGGCAACTGTCTTAACAGAGTACTGCAAAAAAAAAGCCTCATTCCTACTGAATTCTAGCAGGGCACATAGTCTTAAAAGGTAGACAAAAATGCTGCGCTTTGGCACAAACAGTAATGAACCTGTCTTATGTGGCCATTTTTCAGAGTGATTATTGACCACACATTGATCATTGCAGTGATTGACTTATTGCATTATTGACCATTTAGGATGAATAAGATACAGGGAGGTTGCTTGAAGCGCATTGTGTCTGTAAGACTATTATACATCTTGGCACCAGCGGGCAGATGTGCTTCTCAGATAATTAATCCTACAATGGCTTAGTAATAAGGTTTACACTTGATAAACTTTTTGATATAGCACATTTAATTGAATTCTGTTGTTTTAATTAAGCTTTTGTTTATTCTTTTTTGTTTGCTTTTTCCGGCACAGTGTTATTATCAGCTGCCATTGATATGATGTATTTTAATGAGTTGGAATCAAATTAAAAAGCTTACTATTACACACCCGTCCAATCCTTTCTCCTAAGATAACTTCTTCATGCTCCAGCACCCATTTATCCTGTTTTAGAAGAAAATAAGAGTAAATATTATTAAATCCTAACTGCAGCGGAGGATACATTGGAGCCATACATCTCTGGATCTTATTCTGGGCTGGTTTCTCTATGCTTTTGATTCCCTGGCGTTCTACAGGCAGTTGTAAATCGTAATTTCAATTTCACATTGCCACATTTCACACGGCGAAGAAAACAATACAATTAGTACAGAAACACATTTCATCACTATGAATTTTAATGATTATATTCAACCAATAGATCATGGCTCATCGTAATAGATGATCATGCAATGCAATTTCTGATGGTTGACTAAAGTAAAATAAGGTTGTATTCACAAGAATGGGTTTCATGGCCATGTGCCGTCTGTGAAAAAAATAGGATATCGACTACTTTTTCATGGATTGGACTCTAGCTCTGTTTTTACAGACTCAATTTGCCCACTGCAGGCAAAGGATGTCACACAGGACACAACTTACCAAGATCATGTGAATATAGCCTAAGAGAGAGAATGAATAAGATACATAAATCTGCATAAAACAACTCAGTCAATGGATGAGCTGGATTTTCCAGGCTGAACAGTATATCAGGAGAGGAACATTATACTTATGTATGCGGCTAGGATTTCCTGCCTACCAGCAAAATACTGTTCTGTAATGATTTCAATATTGGGACAAGGGGTAACTGATGGTCCATCATTATAATAGGCGATCAACTACAGAAAGGTGGAGGGTCCGACTGTTGAAATCCCTACAGAGCAGCAGATTCCATGGGTACCCTTCATCCAGCATGTTTACATGGAGGGTATTGCACTGCTCACTTGTCATGTTCTTGAAAATGGTAGTTGTGAGTACTGCAGTGCCCAGCGGGACATTACTGCAGTACCCGCAATCCCCGCTACCAAGAATATGCAAATAGTCCAGGGAGCTGCATGCCCAGGGTAACAGCTGATCTGCAGGGATCCTGACAGTTGTTGTCCAGGCGATTTGTAATTGATGGCCTACCTTAATGACATTCTGCCATTTTGCAGCACATAGGGTAACAATGATCATAATGGTCAGTCACAGTACAAGACTACAAAGTAATGTACAGAGTATTCCATAAGGGCTCCTTATCACTTTCCCACTGTTTGAACAGCATATAATAGCCGTAGTATGTGATTAAAAGTACATTTCTACATTTTCTTCCCATGTGTCCGCTCTAAGTAAATGGACTAATAATTAGTATCACAATACAATTTGAAAGAATTTTATTAGAACAATGTAAAACTTATGCAAATGTATATTAAAATGTGCATATTTCCCTTTCAAACTTTGCTTTTGAATTGCTTCTACTCGAGAAAGCAATTTCCTGTACACTACCAAGGGCATGGAAGAGATCAGAAGGTTGAATTATTAATGTAATGCATATAAAAATATAATAACAAGTCATGTAATAGCTTTGAATACCCTAATGGAATTTATGAATAATGACAGCATATGCCTTATTATCATGTGAGGGAAGCTGCGTAACTTTGCAAAAAAAAAACATTTAACAGCCATCTCATATAATCCTAAAGGACAATAAAACCTAATATACTAGTTGTGCAAGAAAACTGCAGTAAATGGGCATTTGGCTGTGTAAATAGCAAACTTACCATTCTACAATCTCACTGAAGGGCCTTATAATTAAGAGGAGTTTAAGGCTAAGGCCCCATGTTAAGGAATTGATGGGGTTTTTTTGTTGCAGATTTTGCTGCAGATTTTTGAGCCAGAGTCAGAAGTGGATTAGGCAGAATATAGAAGTATAAGAACTTCCTACATATTACCCATTCCTTTTGTAGCTATTCTTGGCTTTAGCTCAAATAACTGTAGTAAGATCTGTAACATGGGGCTTCATTAATCCCTGGTGGTGGAAAGGAGATCCTTGTGGATCTATGCAGTGGATGACACTGTGGAGAATTTGACTTCTAGTATTAAGGATTGTCATGATAGGTTTACCAGGGTTTGGTAACCTTAGGCAGTTTATTAGCAGTCTGACGTGTATACAAGGCCATTATTGGGCCCTTGAGACCATGGTTTGTTGCCGGTGGGGGTCAGTCATACATGAGAGATGGAATAATTAAAGTGTATTTATTTTGCGGTCTGCTATGTCCCTGTTGTTTTTCTGTCTGTCATCCGTTCATTGGTATAGCATATAGGCATACGACTATAATGGATAGGTTTAATCTTGTAATTTGTGTCTACAGTGTTGTTATATTATTTATTCTTTTTATATGTTGGGCAGTGTGACATTTAGAGAATATATTTGTATATTATATAGAAATAGATTTTTTTTTTTTTTTAAAAAAAAGATATTTTTACTTTTCACAGGATCAGCAAGGGCAAACTAATATAACTATATACAAAAGAAGAAAAACAGCAATGGAGAGTTTAGAAGTTGCTTGATACAATAAGACTCTACAAGAATCTCTGCAAATAACTCTTCAATAAAGTACAATTTCTAATGCCTCCATTGACGATACTAATGTTTTAAGAGTCATTTTGTGACTGATCAGCGTAAGATATTAATCCAAACCATGAATAACTATATGTCTGTACTATATCCAGTGCACTAAAGCTAATCTGTTTCACCAACATATGAAATATAGTTCACGTTTAATCACATCTGCATGTCTTTAAATCATTTTGAGATTTCCCCTCGCTACCAATAAATTTTTGTGACATATCCAGTCTGGTGATGTGAAACACAGTGGTAAGAAGAAAGTGATCTCATCCATATTAAAGCACAATGAGACATTTCCTAGCTGTATGGCCATTTGTTAAAGGCTCTAACAGCTGTCAGTAAAATGGAACAAGTGAATCCAACATATCAAGGCAATGGGAAATAAAAAATAAAGTGGTTTCTCTGATACTTTTCTTAAATAGATGCACTGGAAAATTGAGCAACAGCTCCAGAATAATGTGGGGTAAAGATATCTTAAGCATCTAATAGAAAAAACAGCTGTTACTATGGTACAACTAGTAATATACAAAGGATCTCATCAATGTCTAAAATTTAAAGGGCTTTAGAAAGAAAAAAAAATCTACAATAAAAAGCTATTTAAATTTTAGTTGAGTTTAATTTGAGTTTTTGTGATGTTATCAGGGTACATACATGTTAATGCTATTACTGCAGCAAAAAAGTCAATGGTACCGCACACTCTAAAATTATATGTGGTGCTATTACTGCATACCTAGGGGCTGGTGTCTGTGCAGCTGGCAGATATACTATATATACATATATATATATATATATATCTGATAATACTATTACTAATACTAATCCTATTCCCACTGGCGAGCACCCTATGCCTAGACTGGTGCGGACATATATTAGCTTCTGCCTGCGACTTCGTCTGCGGGTTTTTGTTGGCAATGAGCCGCTTATAATTAGGCAAATGTGGTTGGCGGTGATGCACCTGCGTCCGCGTGTTGGCTCCGCTACATCTGTGGATATGCACAGCAGCCCCAGCTGCATGCACATCCGTATGGAGAGCCACAGCAAGCAGTGGTACCGTAGTGCCTCAGCTTGGCTACATCGAGCAATATGGATCACAGGGGTTGTGTTGTCTGAGTGTCCTATCAGTGTCTGTGTTAACACTGTATACAGTAGTATATAGTGGAGTATAGAGTACATGCAGTGTATACAGCAGTATATAGTAGTATATAGAGTACATACAGTAGTATATAGTGGTATATAGAGTACATACAGTGTATGCTTTCCACAGTGTCCAACTACCTCCCGTTTAGCTCCTCCCCCAAAACAGCGTGATACAATGGGACGGCTGAAGGGCCTGTGATGTCATCAAAGGTCCTCAAAGGTAGTGTGCATGTAAATTCGTGCTTTAGTTTACAGTCATGTAGTGACATCATTTACCGGGATAAAAAGTACCCTTTATGTTAATGACGGTTCCTATGTATGAGTGTGCCAAATTTCTATAGTTCTAGGAGTCCTAACAGCATGTTTGTTACATTGCTACAGGGCCGATAGCTCTGCCCACACTGCAGCAAATCGGCTTACTTCTCAAGGACAGGGGATGAAGTCATCTCAGGTCTTGAAGCAGACACCAGACCGAACATCAGCGTAATTTGCCGTGGAGACCGGTGGCGGAGGGATGTACAAAGTAGCCTATCTTTCATTCTGGGACCCAAGGTAAGTATATGCAAAATTTCACACATATCCGTTCAGTAATTTAGGTGTGATTAGGGAACAAACATCTAAACATCCAAACACACAAACATCCAAACACATAAGCTTTCACATTTATAATATTATTAGTAGGATATATATATTGCTCATTGCTCATATATATAGTGGTGTGTATATATATATATATATATATATATATACACTCACCGGCCACTTTATTAGGTACACCTGTCCAACTGCTCGTTAACACTTAATTTCTAATCAGCCAATCACATGGCGGCAACTCAGTGCATTTAGGCATGTAGACATGGTCAAGACAATCTCCTGCAGTTCAAACCGAGCATCAGTATGGGGAAGAAAGGTGATTTGAGTGCCTTTGAACGTGGCATGGTTGTTGGTGCCAGAAGGGCTGGTCTGAGTATTTCAGAAACTGCTGATCTACTGGGATTTTCACGCACAACCATCTCTAGGGTTTACAGAGAATGTTCCGAAAAAGAAAAAACATCCAGTGAGCGGCAGTTCTGTGGGCGGAAATGCGTTGTTGATGCCAGAGGTCAGAGGAGAATGGCCAGACTGGTTTGAGCTGATAGAAAGGCAACAGTGACTCAAATAGCCACCCGTTACAACCAAGGTAGCCAGAAGAGCATCTCTGAATGCACAGTACGTCAAACTTTGAGGCAGATGGGCTACAGCAGCAGAAGACCACACCGGGTGCCACTCCTTTCAGCTAAGAACAGGAAACTGAGGCTACAATTTGCACAAGCTCATCGAAATTGGACAATTGAAGATTGGAAAAACGTTGCCTGGTCTGATGAGTCTCGATTTCTGCAGCGACATTCGGATGGTAGGGTCAGAATTTGGCGTCAACAACATGAAAGCATGGATCCATCCTGCCTTGTATCAACGGTTCAGGCTGGTGGTGGTGGTGTCATGGTGTGGGGAATATTTTCTTGGCACTCTTTGGGCCCCTTGGTACCAATTGAGCATCGTTGCAATGCCAAAGCCTACCTGAGTATTGTTGCTGACCATGTCCATCCCTTTATGACCACAATGTACCCAACATCTGATGGCTACTTTCAGCAGGATAATGCAATGCCATGTCATAAAGCTGGAATCATCTCAGACTGGTTTCTTGAACATGACAATGAGTTCACTGTACTCCAATGGCCTCCACAGTCACCAGATCTCAATCCAATAGAGCATCTTTGGGATGTGGTGGAACGGGAGATTCGCATCATGGATGTGCAGCCGACAAATCTGCGGCAACTGTGTGATGCCATCATGTCAATATGGACCAAAATCTCTGAGGAATGCTTCCAGCACCTTGTTGAATCTATGCCACGAAGAATTGAGGCAGTTCTGAAGGCAAAAGGGGGTCCAACCCGTTACTAGCATGGTGTACCTAATAAAGTGGCCGGTGAGTGTATATCTTAAAGGGGTTGTCTCATAACAAGGATCCTATCTATACTGCTAGTTTATGTGGATTTAAGACTTTTCCTAAATACATTGCTTTATCAAAACTGTTTTGTTTGGCCGCTATCTTAATTTATTGACTTCATTGTTTACATGCGTTTCTATGACCACGGGCCCCAGACCAGGGGCTTATCTGCTCAGTCCCCAAGTGACGTAGCTGCCTGCTCTCAGGGGGGGAGGGAGGGGCTGAGTGCTCGGCAGCAGCTCTGAGCTGTGAATGTCTCTGCCACAGACAAGCAACGGAGCTCCTCAGATAGGGGAGGTTGGAGGTGAGAGCGCCGGGATTTCTGAGCTCTTATCTCCTGCTCTTCCACTTATCAGTCGGTTTAATTGAATTTGGCTGATAAGGGCTGAAATAGGGAGTCCAATACCTCTGTATGTATTACAAACTGACTCAAATCCAGCTATGCTACATCAGCGTCATACTGTGGTAATTCATTTACAACCAATCCCTCATTACTAACTGCAAACATAGCAGATAGCAGAGCAAGTGAAACCCCGCCCACCAATGTACCGAGAAAACCAGGAAGAGAAGAGAGCACAGAGCCTGCAGGCTGCAGAACAAGCATGATGGGAATACACCTTTAAGTTAGTTTCACAGTAAATCAGTCTCAGATGTGAGCTGGATTTACCAACCTGTACACTATACTGGGAGACAGACGGCCTTTCTGCTACATACTTACTATGGTGATAACAGTACTGGACATTAGGTAGTGGTGAAGAAGGGACTCATAGCATCATAGATAACTATACTAAAGGAGTCTGTCTCCTATAGTTTACAGGCCAATAAATCCAGTTCACACACGGACTGAGTCTCACATCCGAGTCTTGATTACTGTAACCAGCCTTATAGTCGGTTGCACATTAACTGATTCAGGCCTCATTCACACGTCCACAGATGCAGTGTAGGTCCATACTATTCATAGACAGCACCCCTCCCTTCTCATTTGCTGGTGTTGGGCTGTCCATGATTGATCCACTTTTCACCTCTGTGAAAAGAAGATCAACTTTTCTATTTTTTAATTTTCTTTCTTTTCATGGACCCATAGATTTTCATTGATGTGTTGTTCCATTGTGTTTTTGTGGACCTACGGTCTGCAAAAATTTGAGTACACCTGAATTGAACATTGAACTGAATTGAACAATTGAATATTGAAATGAATGGGTACATATGGTGTCCGCAAAAAATAAGGATGCCACATGTATGTGCCTAACACTTATACACATTAAGAGAAAGAAACAGAAAAATTACTACCAAGTAAAAGGTCAGTAAGAAATATACACATAGGCATGAAACTACTAGGGGATGTGCAAGGTTAAGACATGAGCAATTACTGAATGATTCTGACTGCAGTTGTTCCATTTAGTGAGGGAGGTAAGGTCATCAATATGTCGCTTTTTTTCTGTAACCACCTTGGCCCAAGAGGAACAAAAAGGGATTGTAGGAAAATACTACATTCTGTAAAGGGGTTTCAGGAGCTGGATGTGCGGTAATGAGCTGATCAACAAGGCAATTTTCATGTATCAAAGTGTTGTGTTCTTGAGGCCTCCTCAAGAAGTTGTCTGGCGGAAAGAATACATTTTCAAACAGACTCAAGATGCTTACAGTGTCTCTACTTCCTGGTCTCATCTCAACATATAGGAATATCTTGAAATATCCGCACAACCAATTACTGGCCACAGCAGTGACCCACCTGTACGGTCAAGAGACAATCCATAAGTAGATATCAGAAGCAACCCAGAAAGTGATGGAACACGAGTGCTGAGTACCGATTCTTTTTATTATCAACCCATTCTCAAAATGTTTGAAACAATTTTTTACGTGCCAGACAACCCCTTTAAAGGTGCCAATGAACCCTGGTTATATACTGACAAAACCTAATTTTACAGCTATCTGCATAACACAATATCTTTCAGAATTTAACCAAACGCTTCTTAATAAATGATCTCTAAATAACTTAATTTACATAGTACTACATAGATAACTGCAATATCTTCACTGAGGCTGCGGCACGTATCTATAGTATCTTACTATTCATGTAACGTTTACAACATGCCAATAAAAGCTGATATTTCCATTTGTAGAAATAGATTTGCAGATAATGTATTAAATCATATTTTTACATTACCTTTACAATGGCTCTGCTTAATATAACACCGCTCTTCTTAGTGACCACTTGCTTAGTCTTAAGAAAATTGTCAATTAGCAACGGGATCGTAGGAAATGCCTCTCCTTCCAGTCTGTAGAGATTCTTTTCATGGCAAATTGAACAGAAAAGCCAATATTTATTCTGATATCGACAAATTATACTAACTATATAAAACTAATGCACAGACTATGTGATTCATCAGTCAAGCTTTAAAAGTAGAATTCTTCTGTTTATTACTCAACATGTACAGTAACAGTAACACAAATTACAGTAAAATTGCATAAATGGGCCTAGATAGGAGTCATAATGAATACTGTAATATCCCTGTACAAACAGTGGTAACTCTACTAATGGTTATAATGGATTCACAGTGGTAAATATTAGAGATGTGCGAGTAGTACTCGATCGAGTAGGTGTTCGATCGAATATTACGGTATTCGAAATACTCGTACTCGATTGAGTACCACTCACTATTCGAATGAAAAGTTCGATGCAGAACCAGCATTGATTGGTCGAATGCTATACAGTCGGCCAATCAATGCTGGTTCTTCTCCTACCTTTAGAAGTCTTCTCCGTGCAGCTTCCCTGCGGCGTCTTCCGGCTCTGAATTCTCTCTGCCAGGCATCGGGCCTGGGCAGAGCCGACTACGCATGCCCGCACTACATTTTCTTGTAGTGCGGGCATGCGCAGTCGGCTCTGCCCAGGCCGATGCCTGGCAGAGTGAATTCAGAGCCGGAAGATGCCGCTGCACAGAGAAGACTTCTCAGAGGATCCAGCCCGACCCTCATTCGTGGACTTGGTAAGTGTAATTTGATCGAATGTTGCCTACCCCTGAAACGAGCATTTTCCCCCCATAGACTGTAATAGGATTCGATATTCGATTCGAGTAGTCGAATATTGAGCGGCTACTCGAAACGAATATCGAATATTGAACCTTTTACTGTTCGCTCATCTCTAGTAAATATGACTGCTGTAATGTTATTGGTAGCTACCGGCGGGACTGCTATTTTAATATTTGTTTTTTATAAAAAGCAACATGACTACCAAGATGTCCTCATTAGTTTACATTTTACTATGTGAAAGCATTCTTCAAGTCAGGGTACTGCTATGACTAGTGAGTTTTGATCATAGCTAGCAATGTTGTAGGGATAATGATATCCATTACTATGTCCACATGATATTTCTTCTCTCCATAATTACATTTTAAGAAAATACCGACTAAGATACTCTAGTAACTCTCCGTGGGAACTTCCACTGCTATACACTTCAAGGAAAAAGGTGAAAGGGTTAAAGAAACCTTGTGAAATCACAGAAATTAGGAACTGGCACTGTGTCTTACAGTCTATTGTCACATATTGCGCAAACAAGGAGACTTACATCTATACACTGAATGATGAAATGCCTCGGTTGTCCATCCCACAGTACAGACAGCACATATTCTTGTTTCCCTTGGCTTTCACGAACAAGGAAATCACCATTATTTATTAACAATCCTAGGACCTCAGTTCGTGGAATGGCACCATGGTACCAGGTCTGTTGACTAAGTGGTTTCTGCACATCTGGGACCAATGGTAGAAGAGGCGGTAACTACAGAAATGAATGACAGAAAAGCATTAAGATCATTTCCACCCTCTTAGTCAATCACTGAGTCTTGTTTAATAAGAACATGCACAGTAATATAGAAAAATATACTAAAACACATTTAGTGAAATATTTTTAGGATATTTAGATTAACCTAATATAGGTACCGTATATACTCGAGTATAAGCCGACCCGAATATAAGCCGACCCCCCCAATTTTACCACAAAAAACTGGGAAAACTTATTGACTCGAGTATAAGCCTAGGGGGGGAAATGCAGCAGCTACTGGAAAATTTCAAAAATTAAAATGGTCAGAGTTTTTGGGTGCAGTAGATGCTGGGTGCTGGGGAAGGGTGTTTTGGTTTTGTCTGTCCCTTCCCTTCCTTTTTTTCCCCCACTTGGAATTCAGCCTGGCTGAACATAGGGTATCTGCAGTGCTCCTATTAACGCCTTCCTGATGGAATAGGAGCACTGCAGATCCCCTATATTCAGTAGACCGGGCACTGTCAGACACAGGGATACCTAATGTGTATGTGTTTCACAGTCATTTTCTACTTTTCTATGTATTCTAGGGAAAGGAGCGATTTAGAACATTTATTTTTTTTTTTGCACTATTTTATGAGAGATTCTATACATTAATATTGTGGCTGGTCATAGACCCACCCCCCCCAAAAAAATAAAAAATAAATTTTTTTTTTTTTTTTTTTGCTGACTCGAGTATAAGCCGAGGGGGGCTTTTTCAGCACAAAAACTGGGCTGAAAAATTCGGCTTATACTCGAGTATATACGGTATATACATGTCTTCTCCACATGGGAGACCCCTCACTCACTAATAAAGTAACACAATAAGTAAATGATCCAAAGTAAAATATAAAGAATTCATGTTGGTGTTAAATGGTCACAGCTTTATTTGATACCACAATACTAGGTGGGTATAGTAGCAAAGGGGAATTTGGAGCTCATTTGGATTCTGACTAAAAATCAGCTCTAAATTTCAGGTGGAATCTGCACCCCCCAATTGTTTTCGATGGGAAGCAGTGATGGATGTTCCTTTTTTTTTTAGTACGGTGAAAAAGGAAGAGTCCTGCTTGAGCTTGCGGCTGAGTCTGTGGCTTATTCAGATGTAGAACCTGCCTTGGATTCCTGTAGGATTTAGACACAAATCCAAGGCAGAAGACTTCCTTAACTTAGACTTTAACACTCTTGCCATTGTAGCAGGGATAGTCCACATTAAAGAGGTTGTCCTGGCATTTATTTTTTTTTTAAATATGCCGAGGGAGGTGAAAACAAATAAATAATTCATACTCATATGTCCCCGATGCTCTGTGACCTCCCAGTGTGGTCTGGTCTTTCTGCTCCGGTGTCTTCTCATGAGTTTCTTCCTGAGTTCAGCTGAAGCCACTGACTGGCCTCAGCGGTCACATGACCATGAGGCCAATCAGCGGCCTCAGGAAGAGACCTGTGATGTAAAAGGTTGCCGATTAGCTTCAGTGGTCACATGTGGCTGGGACTTCTTGGTACAGATGTATGGCAGAAGACCGGACCGTGATGGTAGGGACCAGAGCATTGGGGCAAGGCAAGTTAGAATTTTTTTTTTAATTATTCACTGCCCCTGGACACCCCCTTTAAAGCCATCTGACCCTTACTCCTGAACTTAATAACCAAGTAATCCTGGATGTTGTTACCATCACTACATTCTTCAGGTTGGACACCAAAGCTCAGCCTCTTCACCACTATTAAGTTTACCAACTTTTAATCCACATCAACCACATCTATAATAAAGGTACTAAACCTGCATTAAACCTGAATTAAAAACCTATTGTCAATATATATCTCAATCTTTAAATTTTTTAACCCTATGGAGAGAAAAACTACAGTTAAGTAAAACATATAACAATATATAAATCAATGTAATCAAACAGGGTAAGCTGATAAAATATAAACAACTGAACAACAACAACAAAAAAAAAGGTAGGGCAGTCGGGTAGGACATTTTTCTGCTACTTCATCTGGAGAGAGAAAGAGGAAGAAGAGACAGTGAGACAAGAAGTGCCTTCTCTTCATAAACACGACTCTTGCCATAGTAACCGGCATCTCAGACAAACATACTTTCAATTTCTACAAAGGGAACCTTCCCCCCCCCCCAGCCTAAAATCATGAAATTGAATATAGAAAATAACTAACACAGGAATTTATGGTCTTCCAAAGACATGAGCCTCATCACTATGTACTCCCGGGGGAGTTCAATATCAGCAATATCGTTTGTATAGAATTTGCACACAAACGATAAGCTGTTCTTATTGACTATAAGAGCTGTAAGAAGAGGAACGGCTAGTGGGTAGATGTGACAGGTCTTTGTTTCGGCATGCAAAGGAGAGACCGTATAAAATAGCCTTGAGCCAGAGTGTTCCTGCAAATATATGTAGATTTTACAGCTCTGGAGCACATTCAAATACGAGAGCTATAAGAGGGTATTTTTATGCTAACTTCTTGTTTTTACGCTTACTGATGAGATGTGACACTTGAGAATTCATGAATAATTTATACAAAGACAATCATCGAAACTTGTCCTTTTTAAGAAAAATTGTCTTCCCATTAAGTACATTAACTCAATGAGTACAATGACAAACTAGCGCTAAAGTTAGCAATATGGAGAACAGATTCACTTATTCTATGAAAGGTATGTTCATGTTTGGCAGATATGTTTTGCAGATATTACTGCCACAGAAATTTACGCCATGGTTGTGAGGTGTATGGCGAATTTGGCTAAATTTCATTTCATGTGTATGGTCAGCTACATATAAACCAGCAGCTTTATATTTCCAATATAAATAAATACTCTAGTAAAACAGAGACAAGATCACCAAAGCTATTGGTCTTTTTACTATCAATGTTTTATATTTCTAGTTTCATTTCTAGTAACTTGCTCCTTCCTCAATTTACCATCAGATGTCCTCCTTCCCCTTGGTAGATAACTATATTTCAGTTCCACATTTAAGTATCATGTCATGTCACGATAGCCTAAAATTCAGAGATGAAATGAAGTTTTAAGCTAAAATTACACATTACAGCCAAAGCTGTGGATTCAAAAGTAACGAGAGACATACTAGAAGGACTTAGGATATACTCGTATGACCTGCTACAAAAAAGAAGGGTAAAATGGATGAAAAGATTAATTTTTCAGAGCCATTTTATATCCATGGGGCACCCTTTTTTCATCGATTTTCCATGGGCTTGAGTCTATGAGAGATATGTGAAAAATGGCCAGAAATACGGTATGTCCCAATTTCGACAGTTCGTTGAAATTAACCATCAAAAGATGAAGATGTGATTAATTCAACTGAAATTAATGGGAGGGGGGGGGGGATTAAAGGGGTTGTCCCACAAAGTGTAGTCTGCAGGACATTACTTGCACTCCACATTCACCATGAGCACAGCTGGGCTGAATGTGGGCAGGACTGATGATGGTCGGTGGTCTCATTCACTTCAATAGCTATGAATTGTTAAGAGACTCCAGCCTCTAAATAAATCAGGTGCACTCCAGTGCACTAAAGAGGAAATCTACACCAGTCAAAAAGTGCTATAGACGACCTGTTTAACTCACACCACTACTTATAATAAATATGATGGGCCATCCAACTCCCACATTTGCAGAGAGTCGTGAGTGAGGAACAGAATGGAGGAAACTGGGAATGTGGCATACCTCCGAAAGAAGCAAGGCGGCCACATTACCAACCATTTACCATGGTCAGAACATGACTGTTCTCAGAACACATTGATATCAATGTGTCTATTCACATTATTTTGCCTTTCTTTATTCTGTCCTTCAATAACTATAGATCTGTGAAACAGATGCATAAAAACTAACGCTGGGTTCACACCTGCGTTCATGTCTCCGTTCTATGGTTTCCGTCTTCTGCATGGCAGAAGACGGAAACCATAGACCGGGTCCGGCCATGAGCGGCGGTGAGCGTTTTATGCTCTCCGCCGCGAAACCAGATTTTTATATCCGGACACAGAGTAGTGCATGTCCGACTCTGTGTCCGGATTATAAAACCCGGTTTCGCGGCGGAGAGCGCAAAACGCTCACTGCCGCGCACGGCCGGACAGCTTTCTCACCCATTCAAATGAATGGGTGAGAAAGTCTCCTGCAGGCTTCCGTCTCCTGCATCTGTTTTATGCAGGAAACGGAAACCTGCAATAAGGACAGTGAACGCAGATGTGAACGAGCCCTAAAATGGACGTTGCATCCTTTTTTCACTGCGTTCATGTGCCTGAAGCCTGATGACGCTGGGTTCACACCTGCGTTCATGTCTCCGTTCTATGGTTTCCGTCTTCTGCATGGCAGAAGACGGAAACCATAGACCGGGTCCGGCCGTGTGCGGCGGTGAGCGTTTTAGGCTCTCCGCCGCGAAACCAGATTTTTTTATCCGGACACAGAGTACTGCATGTCCGACTCTGTGTCCGGATTATAAAACCCGGTTTCGCGGCGGAGAGCGCAAAACGCTCACTGCCGCTCACGGCCGGACAGCTTTCTCACCCATTCAAATGAATGAGTGAGAAAGTCTCCTGCAGGCTTCCGTCTCCTGCATCTGTTTTATGCAGGAAACGGAAACCTGCAATAAGGACCGATGAACGCAGATGTGAACGAGCCCTTAGACTAATGCTTCCTATTGGATTCACTCTGGTTTTATCTCAAGAACTGACTGCATAAAAGACTCTGCCAAATATTGCCATAAAACAGCATGCATGTTTCCATTTATAGGGTGCATTCAACCTTCATGTTTTTTTTACATCCATTTAACAGATCTGTTTAATGCATGTAAAAAAAAATATACGTAAAAAAACTGAAAGTTTTTTTTTTTTTTAATCACATTGAGCCGTATAAATGATGGCCATCTGTCTGCACCCATTTTTTCCAGCCATTTTTTCATCAATTAAATGGATCAGCTAAACAGATGTAAAAAAAACCAAACAAACCACATGATGTGAAAACATAATAAAGGCATTAAATCAGCAATATACCAGCTACCGCATGTACTGCAGACTTTTTAAGGCTAAGGTCTACCAAACCTTTGCAAGTGATTTTCTGCAGAACGGATGTCAAGAGGCTCAGTCTATCCCCAGAGAGTAAACATTTTAAGGTATAGAAGATATTGAGTTCACAGTGGAATTTGACATTTCGAGCTGGATTTACTATATACAGTAGAACAAGAATATAAGTAACAGTTCTGATGAGCACTAGATGGCAGTGTTCCTCTCCAGTTTTATGGGATTCTTTGCCATTGACAAACTGTGAACTATTTGCAGCTCATACATTTGTATATTTGTACTGGAAGAAAACTAACTATGAATTCATTAAATAACCAGTAATGCACAAGATAACAATCGTTGCTGTCTGTTCATCCCGGCAGGTTTATGTCCCTCTGTTCATCTGCAATTTCATCACCAAATAATCTTTCAAGAGGCAAAAGTCTAATGAAATAAATTCTATCTGTCCTCCTGGGCAATCACTCTTTACAATATAGAATAACAATGAAGCACTCAGCAAGAAGTTAACCTGGAAATGCAGTTAACCACTTCTGCTTTGGAGTTTGCTAATCAAAAACCCTACAGGAAGGATAAATAGCTGTACAGAAGAATGAAAAATGAGGAAATGGCCTTGAGAGGCGTCATGATACATGTATTGTCTATAAATACTAGTATTAGAAAACAATACATGAATGGCACTGCACAATAGATTGCAGAAGGAAAGTCCCAAATTCCTAAATATCTTGTACACAGCCATGACAAAAACATCAATGAAGCTGAACCCTTATGAACTATGTAGAGTGCAAAGCAAAAATACTTGATTATTACTTAGGTAAGAAATGTCCAATATAGAAAACTTCATACTGTAAATTTACACAGAGTAAAAGTTTACAGTTTAGAAAACATTATTGGGAAGGAGATTCCAAGTTATAACAGGAGTCCACATGGACACATGTGCCTGGTAAAATCAGAATCAGTACACTTTCCTTCACGGTACATGCCTTACACATTTGTCTAAATACTGTATATATCTGTTAGGTAGGCACAGTAGCTGCAACAAGAATTTCCTACATAAGATTTATACTGTGAGTCACAAAGGATCACAAAGTCTAATATCAGACTTTCATTCACAAACTAAATAACTTCCATCAAGCACTTTCTATTCACTTTTCTATTTCAACTGGTTACATCCAGTGTTGGACTGGGAGCCTAGAGCCCACCAGTATAAATCATTCTTGGAGCCACTAGACAGTAACATGCTAATATTTCTATAATATTGCATATATAATCTTTTTCCCAGTAGTACCTTGCTGCCTAGCCCCTGCTTATGTATTATTATTATTTCTTTCCTAAGTGCCTGTCAGTAGCCTTCTGTCTGGTTATTGCCTTGAACTAAGACCCTTTTAGTTATGTGAGCTAGCGATATGTGCTTGCAGTACAACATACTGTAGTTACTCCAGCCGGTAACAGGCTCTATTCACTTACTGATCCTGGCAGGGGCTGGGATTGGTAAGTGATGCTGCGAGTCTCACAAACACTATTATTATAGTGATAATGATCGAAGGAGTAAGAGAGGTAAGGGAACATAAAAAACACTGTTACTTACCTCTCCGGGCAAGCTTCGGACCTACTTCTGTGACGTCCCTGATGTCACATGACCAGGGCCTGCGTCCCAGGTCATGTGACATCCCGGACATCAATGAAGATGGCTGACACCACCGAGGAGTGCAGCAGAGCCACATAGATATAGGTATAGGCAAGTAACAGTGGTTTTTATGTTGGCATCCCCTCTCTGTCTCTGATTATTATACTCTGGGGTCTGAAATGACCCCAGAGTATAATAATTATTAATGGGTATTCACGATGGGGCATAATACTGTATGCAGGGCCACTATGGGGCATAATACTGTGTGCAGGGGCCACTATGGGGCATAATAGAGCGTGCAGGAATGCAGGGGGGAGTGGGGTCGTTCGGGGTATTCGGCATCGGTCGGGGGGGGGGGGGAGGGGAGGTGTCATGTCAAAAGTTCACCACGGGGTCCAGCCATTCCTAGTTACGCCACTGAATATACTATAAATCAATGATCCAAATTTACTAATGCTGATGTGCCTAGAAAGTGCCAAAAAATGTGCCTCAACTTGGCCTCTATACCCCGCTTGCCACTTTTTTGAACAATAGTCAGAGCAGGGCTGGAATCTAGAAGGGTCAGGGCAGGGACACCCCAGTCCACCATATTTACTATAACTCACACCATGAGTTATACCACAAATCTACACCAGATCCTGGCTTGCCAGTCTTAATAGTCAATGATTCTTGCGGGAACTAGAGTGAAAATCACTATGCAATATACTACTTTGTGTGATATGGCTTACGTTGTCTTCCATATGAGCAATGTGTACATAATCCTGGAAAGTCCCTTCGTTTGTTACCAAAAATGAAAACAGATGTGAAAGTTAAATGATTTCCAAACCTTTAGTGTAGCTTCTGACCTGTCTGGGGAAATGGTTGTTTGGTCATATTATTCAGCCATTTGCTCAACAGCTGTGTAGCTATTTCTCTTCATATCGCAGATGAGAACATGAATATGAGAAACCTCCTATCATTCTTTGAATTTCCTCTCCACAAATGCTTAGCCTTAGGCCTGTAAATTCATAGGAGTAAAACTCACAGCAAATGAATGTAGTTTTGCTGAAATTACAAAAAGGTGTAATTTTAGCATGGTTTTTGGTATACGTGGCATTTAAGCACGCCTTTACCTGAGCAAATTGCTGAAGTTTTGCAACTTGATTTTTGGTTTGGCACCAAAAAGGGCTACTGGTAGGGAACCCTATAGGGATTCACCTAACTAGGGGTATAAATTGCTTGGTTTTATGTTAGTCACTATGTAGCTGTGCTTACAATCAGAAAAGAAATGTTTCCAAAGCAAGAAAAAGTAGATATATAGATTTTGGGTAACCTAAAATTTCTTGATAGTTACAGGAGTCCTTCATTATATCAGCTTTAGCTCCAAGCAATACAAATTATTATTGGTTTGTCAGATGTATCATACAACATGTTCTTCAACTCCAGAATGTATTATTAAATGGAGCAGAATAGTATGTACTGCTCTGAGCAGAGTATTATCTGAGGCATTGATGTGAGCACAGAATAGATCTGTAGTTCATAATTACAGTAATCCCAAATACTCACAGAAATCTTTGGTCTAAAAATCCCAGATATGTGATTCTTTATATTTTCCAAAGTTTGGTTGATACCGCTCTCCCTGTCCTATGAGAAAAGAAAACAATTATAGTCAACAATTTATTAGAAGGTCAGATAAATGAACCAACATGAATTACAGTAGATCTGTAACAGGGACATTACAAGGTTCAGGGTTTGGTAAGTGTATACTTCGTTCATGTCCCTAATATATTATAATATAATATAGTATAGTATTATATATCATATCATATGCATTTTTATTTTTGTTTACATATTATTGCCACTGTTTCCTCTAAAGCTATGCTGTGCCCGATCATAGAGAGAACTGTGCAGGTGTATAGGTACAGTTGGGGTCTCTGTGCTATGTGGCATGCAGTGTTACCACCTTTGGCTTGGCTAACAGACCCTAATTTGCATTATCATTACCTGGGCTTATATTTTAGGAAATACTCAACAGATTTGGATAAACATAACACCAAAACACTCAGGGTAAGCATCAGACAAAGTATGTCAATGGAATATTGGCACCTGGTGACAGGACCTCTTTAAATTGGATAAAAATGCACAAATGGTCAAAACAACCACATACAGATGTATGGAATAGATTTTTTTTAGTAAATCCGCTCCACGTTAACATACCCAGGCAAGAGTGTGCTGCCTAGAATGTACAAATAATTGAGATATATGCGTCTTAAAATGTGACTGAACAGTATTCAGGATTATTAGATTTGTTATTTTTATTACATGAAACAAGCAAATGAAAGTCTTACAATTGAGCAAATCGATTGTCCATCATCCTGCAAGTGAAGTGCTGGAGGAGGATCTCTGCCTCCAAGATCACTTATCTTCTTTTTCAGCGTGTCCCTCTGACCCTGCAGCTTGACCTTGCTACAGAGCGACATGTTATACTGTAAAAAGGCATCCTGAAGAGACTGACATCTGGCCAGGAGACTAATTCTGTTGTGGATAAATGAAACAATGAACAAAGCTTTCGTATTATTGTTGGCCTTATGTCATGACCACATTTCACTCTCTGTGAGGTGTTGGAATATTGTCATATAAAATAAAGCAAAGTGTAGTATCCCATTATCTCATGGTGTCTTATGTAGTCCAGAGGCATTTGGGGCCCCAAGCCTCCAGGACCTGGTAGCGACTGCTACTTGTGCTCTCCCTATAGTTGCCATTATTATGCTGCCCTTGCCAATTTCCAAACTTAACTTAAATCTACACCATCTATGGGTTGTCATAGATTTTAGCTAGGCACACAGCCTGCTGGTGAATGCTCCTGCATCATGTTATAAATCAGGCTTATCCTCATTAGATCAGTGATCATATGCTGGCATCACCTTTTACATTCATTCTGTGCCGCCTCATCTCTACCCTCATTATCCCTTTGTGGTGACATCACTTTGTGTAATAAGCTGTACTATGATATCATTATATACAGTACTCCACTGCTGTGATATCACTGCTCCATGATTTCTGAGCTGTAACTGCAGCGTGGATTTATTCTGCTGTAACAGCTTTGCATATGTTATTTCTGTACTGTGTGCTTTAATCCACAGTATCAAGGAAACACACATGGAACAGATTAGAATGAAAAACAATCATACTGTATGTCTTTTATGTATTGAGTGGAATCCAACTCCATCCTTTGCTACGAGGCCAGGCATGCTATGAGGCCCTGTGATAACTTGTTATGCAACTAATTTGCACAAGCAAACATTATTCTTTGCAGAACTTATTTCGTTCTGCCAGTCATCTTAGGCAGCCTATGGTGATGATCATATCAGGCACAACACTGGCAGGAAGATAAGTCTATTTCCAGCTACTGAATGTACCATAGATTGCATGGAGACCATGGGCTTTTATTATATGTATAAAAAGAAGGTCAACTGTAAGATACATTATCTAAAGGATAACACATAGGCTTCCTTACTAACAATTCTTTAAAAGCTATACACATAACTATTGTTAACACCACAATAAATCTAAAATGAAGAATGAAATAACTTTGCAAAACTTCTGAAAGGGAGTCTGTCATGGCAAACCAGCTGCAGTGAATTGTAGAGGACATTATGCTGAGCACCATCATATCTTTATATAGTCTAATAGATGCACCATTTTCTTGAAAAAGCTGTTTTTAGAAATCTACAAGGAAGGTTCAATTTCAATGGGAGTGTGTCAAAGCCTTCAATTCCTCCTATATACAGGTTTTAATCCCTGAGACATCTGATTGACCGCTTCCTCTGATCCTACAACTATGACAACCGTACATGCATCGGATGTTTCTCGACAGGAGTCCTTGTATTCTCTGGCACTCCTCTACTGCACTTGAAGCTCATGTGAAAATTTCTAAAATTGGCTTTGTAAAAAATATTGTGGATCTATTGCACCATTTATGGTGTTCAGCATGGTGTCCCCTACAATACACTGACTGGTTTGATACTGCGTTTCCTGGTGACAGACTCTCTTTAATTAAACATGTCTTATTGTTGTGTTTCTATAGCTCCTAAGGAAACCATGGAAACAGACATCAAACAAGACAGTTTTTTCCTTTTATATACATTAAGAGAATAAAAAAAATGTTTGCGAAGGTGTTTGCAATGACAAGATTTCATAGTCTATTATTTATAAGAGTCAAGATGTTCCTTACTGGTCTATTTTACTTCTTTCTTCACTTGCAATTTCAGCTTTTAGCTGTTTTAATGCTTCTTGTTTAATATTAACTGTTTCTGAGATCACTGCAAGTTCCTCTTCAACTGATGTCAATCTGTAAAAATACAGGAAATATACAGTACATATGTATACATACAAATTCTGCTTTCATTGTTTTGCACGTAAACACAAGGGATGCAAGAAAGTGGCTAAATCTGATGTGATGTAGAAGACAAGGAGTATATTAAACATTAGAGATTAGAGATGAGCGAACACTAAAGTGTCCGAGGTTCGAAATCTGATTCGAACAGCCGCACACTGTTCGACTGTTCGAACGGATTTCGAACCCCATTATAGTCTATGGGGGGAAATGCTCGTTTCAGGGGTAGGCAACATTCGATAAAATCATACTTACCAAGTCCACGAGTGACGGTCTGGCTGGATTCTGCTTGAAGTCTTCTCCCGGCGCAGGGTCCCCGCATCTTCTTCCAGGTGGAATTCACTCTGCCTAGGCATCCGACCTAGGCAGAGCCGACTGCGCATGCGGCTCTGCCCAGGCCCGACGCCTGAGCAGAGCTGACTGCACATGCGCGTGTATGCGCGTGCATGACCGCGCATGCGCAGTCGGCTCTGCCTAGGCCGGATGCCTAGGCAGAGTGAATTCCACCCGGAAGAAGACGCGGGGACGCAGCGCGGAGAAGACTTCGGAAGGGTAAGAGAAGAACCAGCATTGATTGGCAGAATGTATAGCATTCTGCCAATCAACGCTGGTTCTGCATCGAACCTTAAACTTCGAACAGCTAGTAGTGTTCGATCGAGTACGAGTATTTCGAATACCGTAGTATTCGATCGAACACCTACTCGATCGAACACTACTCGCTCATCTCTATTAGAGATCTGATATACTAATATGTTATAGACAGTAGTACACATTGTAAGCTGATGGCTGGTCAGGTAATGGAGGGGGGTGTACATCTCACCCAGACTACCAACAGATAACTATTGTCTGCTGAGGGTTATTTCAAAGTTCCGGTTACTGAGCTGGATTTTTAGGAATGACAGGTAGGTTGGTAGTGGGATCTGTCATTCCGCCTCCCTCCAGTCCACACTTTAGGGATGATCTGGCAGAGAGTCTGCTCATTAAGGGAGCTTAAGAAATCAGCTCCAGCAGCAGACTCTGGGCACAGCTTGGCTGGAGAGCCAAAGTCATATTTTTGGAGCTGTGTTATGAGTGACTCAACTGGCTTTTGGATTTCTGTTATTCTAGGTGAGGTAACCTATTCTATGTTTAGTTAGAGCCTAGCCGGGCAGGTATTTATTTTTGTATTGTTTCCTTTTGTTGCTGCACTATATTTTTGAGTGAAAATAAACTCTACCTTTGTTTTGGACTAAAGAAACTGAACTTGTGAGTCTATGCCACCGCACCTAGCAACCCCAGACCCTGACAACATGTACAAATTGTAAGGGTAAAATACATGTCATTATACTGATGCATCAACATCCATCCTTGTCAAGGCCATGGCATTGCTGACATTTTCGTATGCCGTTCTTCTGTCTGGTTATTTATTATGCATTTTACATTGAATATACTGTATAGCTTCAACATTTTCTGATATTGTAAAGAGTTTTAGGAGTTTAGCCTTATGCACTTGAATAAAAGAATTAGTATTAAATATACAATAGAAAAGTAAATCTTGTTAGCTTTGGTTTTGTGGAAAGGGGCATATTTAACATGGGTATGTGATTTCCCTTTCAGTTTAATACAAACATTACTGTAACTTTTTATTGTAAGCCCATATTTAACATCCCCAAATACATAACTAAACCTTGTAGCTATATAGACATACATCCTGACACATATGCAGACACTCCTACACAAATCCCACCCATAGTGTACTTACGTATGCTGAACATTCTCTATAGTCAAGTCATTTAGCTGAAGTTCCTCTTCCTCGAGGTTGTCAGTCTCCTCTAGTAAGCTTGTATCAAAGGTTACCATGGGTGGCAGGCTCACAGATGATCTGTGTAACATATGGAAATTTTAGACATGTCTTTTATTTACAACCCTAACAATAGAGAAGAAGTTACAGCAGGATTAATTCCTGAACCTGATTCTGTCTAGGTCCATGTCTAGTGGTAGATATACCAGAATGCTTACCATTAAGAAATATTCTAGTCATAGTAACTAATAGAATATTATTAGTGAATGACACACATGCGTAATGTGGCGATAAACCACAGGGTCATACACTGATCACAAGAAAAAAAGGCATATATGGATCAGCAAGCTGTTGGAGCTTGTACATAACCTACCGTTTACATAACTACAGAGTCTAAGAGTCTACAAGGGGGCCCATGGGCAAATAATTACCCAGGTGCTCCCATTATAATCCAACCTCAATCAAGTGTATCAGCATCTGACAATACAGCTGGTTATCGATGTAAGGGTCGGGAATCTTCTGGACTGAACAGGTCTGAACAGAAACTATTATACTTAGAGGTCTCTTCAGGTCCTAGAGTATAATTAGCAGAGGCCGGGGGAGGTGAGTAAACATAAACAGTGTTACTCACCTCCCCAGGGCTCTAATGCAGTTCCCTATCCTCTTCATGCCTCTTTTGACCTCCTGAATGATGTCAGGGACTGCTGAGGCCTGTAATTGGGTCTCAGAAATCGGGAGGGGGGGGGGGGGGTGATGGGACCTTATACTGTGTGGAGGGGCCTCTATGGGATATTATACTGTGTAGAGCCACTGTGGGACATTATACTGTGTGGGGAAAAAAGTATGTTTCTACGGACCACATATTCTTCGGCAACATTGTAATGAGTATTTAATACAAATTGGGTGAAATCCACAGAAAAATAGATATTAATCCTTGTAAAGGTTTCTTTTTTCTAATACCGAGAAGAGATTTTAATAACAACGATGAAGAGGTCTTACAATAAACAAGTTGTATGACATTCCCTACTCAATGAGGCTTTATTTAAATAAAACCGGATAAGCCTGTTAGTGAGGAAGATAATTCCCCGGCTTTATTGCTTGTACATTCTAGCTACCACGATATCGACTCCATGACAATCCATTACCGTCCTCAATAGTTATTTACCTGTTCATCTGGATGAAGTATTCATACTCTCGGACTGGACTGATGCTTAGTATTGCATTATTTATCTCCTGATGAATAGCTGCTATTTCCTCTTGTACAAGACTTGTGATTTTGTGGTATTCTTGCATGATGTCTTTGCTAAAGAACAAAAGAAAGAAGGTAATGATACAGATATCTTTGCTTATAACATATGCAGACTGGTATAGCAGTCTCTGCCCTGCGACCCTTCTCTAGATAGTCTTAAATTATTTATATTCCTGAAAAAAGAGGAAGTGAGTCTCTCAGATCTCACTACCATGATGCAAACCAATATATTTACTATAAAGCTTGACTTAAAGGATTTAACCAGGGAGCAGAAGTTCCAATATCCATGTTACAATTATTCCCAAGTAGCCAGCGCCGTACCTCTAATGAGGTGAGGCGAGGTGAGGCGGCCCTGGAGCCCGTGCGATTTCTTTTTTTTTTTTAACTTTTTTTTCTCTGAACCAGCCGCCTACGCTAATACGCAGATGTCTGTCAGGAGAAGAGGATGCGGTGATGGCAGCAGCGCTCATGTCGGTAAGTATAATAACTTTTTAATATTTCTTTTTGATAACTTTTTTTTTTTATATAATAGACCACTACCTATTTACCAACCTCCCCGGACCTCTTCCCTGCTGCCCCCACTTCCCCTTGTACTATAGGTCGCGGAGGGCGGTAGTGAGTAGGCCCAGGGCCCAGGCCGCGATCCCACTACCAATATTGTTATAATCGGGGGTCACCCCTAACTCCCACCCCTCCCCCCGTTGTCTGAGGCGGACGATCAACAGATGAACAACACCCCCCCCCCCTCCCGACTCAATATGTGGGTGGGGGGGGGGTGTCTTTTGATCGTCCGCCGTTATTTTTTGTTGCAGCCTATAGACACTTCTTCCAAAGCTGCCTTTGGATTTCTGGGATGGACTTAGTCTTTTATTTCCAGCATCCTCCAGTTTACCCTGCACCACTGCATTCCAAGACATGTGAACACAAATGGCTGGCAATCTCACCTGCTTTCATTGCTGCATCTTACCAGACCCTTACAATTACATGACCACAAGGGACTGTTGGTCTTAAGGCTGGTCTTACACGATTGTAATGCTTTTACGGTCCGCATGTTGCTGATCATCAACATACACTCCACAGATGCCCGTAAACTGCCGCACTCGCCCATAGAGTTCTATGGGCGAGTCCGTGCAGTGCCATGAATTGTGGCCATTACGGACATGTTCTAAAAAGTGCGGACTTCGGTTGCGGCCCGGCACACCACAGACAAAATATGTGGTGGTGTAAGAGGCCGCATTGAGTATAATGTGTCCGCAAATGGTCCGCAATTGAAAACCCTCAATTGCGGACCATTTGCGGTCTTAAGTTACGGTCGTGTAAGACCAACCTTACACCGACCAGCCCCTTGTAATACAAGTAATGTAAAACACTTAGAAAACCTTGTGCATGTTTGTCAACTGATTAAGGACTTGCCAAGGAAAGCCAATATTTCACAATCAAGGATTTGCTGAAATATAGTTCATGTATTTGTGGACTCATAAATGAACTCTAGATGAATTTTAATGTTTTTTTGCAAACTAGACATCTACTTGATTCTACTACTTTCCATACCGACAATATATTGGTCTATATATAGACCATTCCCACATACTGTCTACACGAAACAGTTCAAAACTGATATTACAGGGATTGTCCAGAACTGTGATAATGAGCTGCACTTCCTCTTCTCAGGTAGTGACGTCATATCCACTGGTCACATCGCCATGCTGCAGTTTAGTCCCATTCAAATGGGGCTGAGCTTTAATACCAAAATACCAAGAACAGTCACTATACAATGTAAAAAGTGAATAAGCCACAGCAATCAATATCATAGTCCAGACAACTTCTAAAATGGTTTCCAGGATAAAATGTTTTTGGCAAGGATGTCGGGAAGGTAAAACCAAAAAAATCTGCCATATTCACCTGGGCTCCGATGTCTCCCACTGTATTCTGGTCCTGCTGCTCACAGGATCTTGTTCCATCAGAAGTCCTCGCCACATGTGACCGCTGAGGCCAATCAGCGGAGTAAGAAGAGGACACGAGATGTCACAAGTGACGTATATGAGTGACATCTGGGTTCCTTTCCTTAGGCCGCTGACTGGCCTCAATGGTCACATGTTACATAGACTTCTGCCAGAAGAAGCACTGGGGTGATGCTGGACTGGACCATGGTGGGAGACACCGGACCACCAGGTATAGGAGAGTATGAGGTTTTTTTTTGTTTTTTACCTTCCCTGGTTCTTGCTAAAATTGGTTTATCCTGGGCAACCCTTTATCAAAAAGTAAAAATCAACAGATACAATGTGTCATTTTACAGCAGAGGGAACTATCATATTGACATGTTATATAGAAAGGAGATCATCAAAGTTTCAATCTGGTTTATGCCTACAGGATGGACACCATCTTCTCTTGTAGCGACTGCATGGACTCATGTAAGTTGGGCAGGCTCAGATTGTAGTGGTGCTCCTGGTGAAGTTTTGCAGCTTTGATCGCCAAGATATACTGATTGTGCAGTGTGTGCAGTTTCCACGTATTCTTCACATATTTCTCCTTTGTTTTGTCTCGATCTTTGTCTGGAAGAGACAGAGTAGTACATGACCAGCAAGATAAAGCACAACATGAGTGAAGATGTTTGTATTTCTACAAACCATAAAGTGGAAGTAATCTTACCTCTTGTACCTTGGAATGTAAAAAGGTTTCCCACTGCGTTTATGTTTGATACGGGATATTCTGATGTGATGTGGTAATCTACAAAGTGTAGATTTACAGGGTTTTTCCTATGATCACCACAATAAAGTCCCCTGCACTGGAGATAAGCTCTGTTCTGCATTTTAATACTTAACATTATGCACTATACAATAAAGTGGATACGCTTGATTCACATGCTAAATAGACTTGTTCTCCCTTATCTTGTGCCTGTCTTCTATGTATGCCAATGAAACAGAATAGGTGGTTTTTGTGCAACCAGCAGAAAGTGAATTTGCTTTCCTGCTCCATTCACTTGCCCCATATAGACGTACACATATATATGGTAATATGTGCTCATGGAGGTTTCAGTCTGTTGTGTTACAGTAGCCAAATAATAATAGTGGTCACAGCTCCACAAAGATCATTTCACTGGCACAATGAACAAAAAAAAGAGAAAGGGGAAGCAAATACAATTCTATTGTATTTAGGATAGTACAAATATCCATAAATAATCACCCCTAAAATAATCCTTTAGACTCATAGACATGCAGACTACATCCTTGTAATTTACTATGGGGTGCAGACAGGTACAGACATAAATCCCTTAGTGCATGAACATTACACAACAATACACTGACTATACTACATACATATAGGCAGTGTACTGCATCTCAGTCTATCTGTCCATACAATAAACTGGGGAGATTATTTTAACATAAAATGATTATGTAAACATATTGGGTTGATCATGTGACATCTATATGCAAAGTCAGGCCAACCAGTATCCCTCTACCGTTTCCAACATTACTGTGGGGCCCCATTCATTAATCATCTTGCAACATCTTCCTGCTACCTGAAGTCTGCTATGTTAGCATGTATGGGATCCAGGTGTTATCCCCAACTGATCTGATACTGATGACTTAGGGGGCATTCACACGGAGTAACGCCGGGCGTGTATCACAGCAGTACACGCCGGCATTACGGCAGACTGCCGAACACTTCCCATTCACTTCAATGGGAGCGCTCGTTAATGCCGCTGTGGACTACTGACAGGGCCCCTTGTGCAGTTCAAAGCAGGGACTAGGCAACAAATTATTAAAAAAATAAATAAATTTTGATGACGCAGTTTTGGGAATTTGTGAATAAAGAGTGAGGTGATATTTGCATATAGCGGCACACTGGGACCCCAGAAATGATTTTACTGGAGGGCCCTAAGCAATTCAGATCACCACTTGGTGGTAGAGGAAGCTGTTACATCTGGACCCAAGTAGCTGAGGCCTGGTTCACATTTGCGTTTGGTATTCCGTTCGGGGAATTCACATAGGGAACCCCCAAAAGCAATACCAAACGCATTGACAAGCAGTGAGCTTATGAAAGCACATGGCTCCTATAAACTATAATGGGGTCCGTGTGTTTTCCACTCGGTGTCTGCTTGAGTCATGCGGAAAGAAAAGTAGTTTATGAAGTACTTTTCTCTCCGCATGTTCCGTGCGGGCACCACGTGGAAAACATACGGACCCCGTTATAGTCTATGGGGGCCATGTGTTTTCATAAGCTCACCGCTTGTCAATGTGCTCAGTATTCTGATCGGGGAGTCCACATGCAGACTCCCCAAACGGAATACCGAACACAGATGTGAACCAGGCCTGATAGTGGACAAAGGTCCATCTACTGCATAAGACGACCCCAGTATTATAACCAACACTTGGTAGGTGGGGACCCTGTTATTGGCGGAAATCTTTTTCATGGATATGTAAAAATGATGCCACCATGGATTAGAAAACCTGAAGATTTACTGCAAAAGATATTGGAGGGAAATTGATTAGTCAGCGTATATATGTGTGCTGCTGAGTGTAAGGTTGTCTATTCTATCACTCTGCTCCAGAACAGTTACATGATATTGGTAGGGATGTTCAATTTACGTATAAAATGAGTCAGCTATCAGTGGATTTTTAGATTTGACTATTTTTGGGAAAGGGGATAACATTTGCATTAAACCGCAACTTACAGAGGCGACTGTAATAGGAAGGAATAGCAGCTGCCATCATGTACTCTTGCTAAGTAATATGCAACAATTACAGAGAATCAAAGAAATTGCAGGGATTTTGAGGTACATGGCAGTTTTGTGAATAATAGACTTATAGAAAGAAACTGCTCGAAGTTATGGAACAGACTAAGAACAAAGAAAACCCAGTAAAAAGTGAAAACCTTCTTAAAAAGAAAGGGGAAGAAGCCAAATCCTTAGGGAGTGGATAGGAAGGACAGAAAAAGATAGTAGCTTTTATTTCTGTAATAATAGGGGCGGTGGGAGAAAGTAGAAGATCTTGAAATGACACCAATAAGTACTAGAAAGTGACAATGTATTAGGTGACTGCCTGGGGATGGTTAATGGAAGAGCAAGGACTGTAAAAAAAAAACAAAAAAAAAAAAAAAACAACTCAGCAGGACGTCTATTTCTTTTCAGAACTCCAATAGAAGTGAATGGGGAGACATGCACCCACGTACATCACTTTAAAGCCTAACGCCAAAATTATGTAAATAGAGGAAACAGACAAATTCTCTATGTTCTGTTTGTGCTGTTGCACTATTACACTTGATGCCTGCTCTTAGATCTAGTCAAGAACACTTATAATCCGCATATTAAATGCCCATAATGCAGCCATATTTATTAAAAGAGGAGTCAGTCTATTGAAGTTATCGCTATTCAGACTGGGGGCCAAAATGAAGTCAATATAAAATCTAAAGCTCCCATGAACATGAGAGGAGACAGACACACCTGTCAAGTTCTTGGCTGCTGTACATAACAGTTTACTGGTATGTCTATTGGAGCACAAAGGAAAGCTCTCAAAAACAGCAAGGCTAACTGGTATAGCCTGTCTCTGGCATCATCCCTGTTGGGAGGGAGTCTCCTCCCATGCCTAGTCTCCCGGGATTTCCTTGGTGACATCCAGTAACCGCCTTATACACCAAAGAGTCTAGGTTCAGAATATTTGATATTTACAGTGTAATTACCTTTATTTGCCTCCTGGTACTTTTTCTTGGCTTGTACTGTATCTTTGACTTTACTACGATACTGAGTCTTCAGATTTTCAATATCTTGTTGGGTGGTCTATAGGATGAAAAACCAGAGGTAGATTTTAGTTAGGAATCCTTAAACTATTAAAATCTCACATTATAAATAGAACTCATCGCACATTTGATACAATTGTGAATTAGTGACCAGTTGCCATCATTCTGTACAGTGTCCACATTTTCACATATGTGCAGTCTCTTATCCTAAAAGTTATAACAAAACTGATCCAACAGTTTCCTTTTGGGTCAGTTTTGCAACTGGATGTCTCCAATTCTCACAAAGGTCCATGACCCAGCCAAATTAGTGCTCAACTCTACAATACACAGATATATGAGGATGAGCGTCTGGTATGGTATCGCTAGGTTGACAATGACTTATAGGATTGCTACCATCCAATACATGTAACTAGAGGCACAGCTTTTATTTTTAGGAAAGAAAACTAGTTTGCACACCTTTTTCCCACAAGAGCTTTGTATTGCCTGTAAGATTCCTTATATCTACATGGTGCTCTCCCAAAGGAGAAACAGTAAATTTGCGATGAGCCAGACAGAGGATTGATGCATACACTTATCTTTTGTTATAGATGGGTAGAAAGGCACAACGCAAACAAATTCTTATCAACAGTCTTTGGTCCAGGTGAAAGTAACTGACTGGATACAATTTTAAGGCTAGTCACAAATCGCGAGGGCGGGAAAAAAATGCTGTGGAAAAGAATACAGCCGGAAGAGCATTGCATTTTTTTCTGAAGCGTTTTTCACAGAAAATTCGCAAATTTTTCTTATATGGAGTTTCTGCCCCTTTTATACGTATACGGAAAACGCCAGCATTTCTGCAGGTATAATTGACACACTGCGATTTTCAGAAATGCAAGTGTTTTTGAAAACACAGCTTTTCTGTTGCGGATCTTTTTCAGCAATGTGTGGATGGGATTAGCCAGAATTCTATCCACTTTGCAGGTAATGTATTACGCTGGGTTCTCGCAGTGTGGGGCCCTGGCGTTAAATGGGTTTTCCTCACAAACATAACATATTTCAATTTGTACAATTAACAATTTTGCAGGGTTTGAAAGATTTTCTCTCACCATCTTATTGGCTGGGTTTCTGTCATGTCCTAGACCATAGAAAGTTCCTGCATTCATGGTGGTATCCATGGGAAACAGATTAAGACAACAGACTGTCACAATTAAAATAGTTGGAGAAAATCTTTAAATTGCTGCAAAAGTTTGAAATACTCTTAATTTTCTTTCTGTCTTTTCTCTTCTGCATATTGTAAGTAATGCTTTCTTTTGTTGGCACAACTTTAGAGGCAACCTGTGAAACGTGTATCTTATCTAATGATATATATTTTGCGAGGCAGATTAGTAATAAAAATCATAGAATATCTGTGCTGTGTGAGCCTGACTGTCACTATTCAGCCAGACATTTTCTGCGGCCTGGTCCATCATATTATTCCATTCAATTTTCAAGAAAACCATTACATTCTGCCATACAACCGCCACTTGTGTCTAAAAAACACCCCACAGGCAATCACCTTTCCCCCAAAAAAAGGTTACTATTTGGATCCATTAAAAAGTGAAAAAGTGAGGGTCATCGCAGTGTGCGGTTAAAGTCAGAGTCTGTATCCACTGCTTACCATCCATTTTTCCATAGACATACATGTCATGTTCACTTTGACATAACTTTGCTGGGACTGCCTTAGCGATCCAAAAATGGGATAGATGGGATAGATAGGAGCCCTGACAATGTTATATACTATGTTTTAAGCTAATTTAAACCGTAGTTCATACCAAACTTGTTCTACCCAAAACGAAACTTGTACTTGAACCACTGAACCCGAAATAGCAGAAATCCTGAGAGATTTTCCCATCTCCTTTTTTTTCCATTTCTGCCTCTTTGTAATGTTTCTGTTGTAGTAAACTGAAATTATAAAATGTTTTAAGGCATAAAAATATGGTTGAGCGTTCGGGATCGGAAATGTTCGGATTTCGATTGGCGACTGAGTAAATTTCACGATCGCGATCGGAATTCCGATCCCGATCTTTTTCGGTGGGATCGAGGTTATTTCCCACAATGCTTGGTTACTGGCCAATCATTGTGGGAAAAGCTATAGTATCAGATGAGCAAGTACTATTCAAAACTCCCGTTTCGAATAGCACACACCCATAGGAATGAATGGAAGCAGCTGGCACGCAGACTTTGCCGGCGTCCGGCCGCTTAACCCCCTGCGTCCATTCATTCTTATTGGAGCATACTACTCTTCTGTTTCCTCCCTGCTGTGCCGTATACTCGGCTCTGCTACATCTCAGATGTATCAGAACTGAGCATATGGTAAAACAGGGATAAAGCGGAAGAGTGGCAGGCTGCGGTAAATCACTCTGTGCTGCACTGCTGTGAGGACAATGAGGCACTCCCCATATAATAAGCCATGGCTGAGGTTCGCGAGTAGATACTACTGTACTACTGTACATTGACTTGACTATCTAATCTTCTGCTTCGTCCCTGCTTTACTGTATACTCAGCTCTGCTACATCTCAGATGAGCCGAGTATACAGTAAAGCTACAAGCTACATCTCAGCAGAGCTGAGTATACAGTAAAGCAGGGACGAAGCAGAAGAGTAGATGGACAAGTCAATGTACAGTAGTATCTATCTACTCGCGAACTTCGCTCAACTTACCTGCACAGATCCGCTGCCGCTCCCCTTCTCTCTCATTGACATGCCTTCAGAGTGCCGTGCGGGCCCCCCCCTCCCTAGACTAGTGTTAGAGATGCTGGGAGAAGGCAGGGCTTGTGGCTTAGGAGAGTGTGGGTGGGTACTGGGAGGGGAGACGTAGTGATGCACTCACATCTCCCCGCCCACACTCTCCTAAGCTAAGCCACAACAAGCGCCGCCCACTCCCATCATCTCTAACACTAGCCCAGGGAGGTGGGGGTGCGCACGGTGCTCTGAAGGCATGTCAATGAGAGAGGACCAGACCAAGAAGAACGGGGAGCGGCAGTGGATCTGTGCAGGTAAGCGGACAACAGGGGGCTAAGTAGCCGGGGGATTTTTTTTTAATCACTACACAGTGTGGAGTCCAAAAATTGAAACCATTTTTGGACTCCATGCTGTGTAGTGAATAGGATCGTTTTTAAAATCTGATCTTCGATTAAAAAAATCCCATTGACTTGCATTGGGATCGGAATCGAATGGAAAACGATCGGAAATCGGATTTTAAAAATGATCCTGAAATTTCAAGATCGGCTTAACCCTAAAAAAAATCATGTAAATCAACCTAAGTAGTCATGCAGGGGGAAAGCTGCTTTCCAAAAAGTGCTGCTAGTGAAACAAGCATAATAGTTTTTGACTGGTGTGGATAATTCTAATCACACAAGCAGTTTGTCCTCAATCTCAATGGGCACTAACTGCTACACTTTTCTTTTTGTTTGTTTGTTTTGTTTGCACACAAGCAGTTTGTGATAGTTTGCGGTACAGTTTTTGAGCAAAAGCTAAAGATGGATTCTGTACTGTATATTTCCTTCCGTTATATTTTGTATTCCTGCCAGGTTCACTTCTGCCTTTGGCTCAAAAATCTGCATCAAAAACTGCCCCACACACTACATTAAAACTGCATGCATGATGAGAAGAAGGAAGATCTGACTCCAGAGATCTGAACAGATGACTCACAATATTAAAGCCAAGAAAAGAAAACAGGTTGATGCACAGACTTCATAAGTCTTGTGGTATATAATACTGGATATAATAGTGGTCCTTCTATCACCTATGCACAGGAAAGGTCACGAGTGTCTGATAAGTGGTAGTGTCCTACCCCTTAGACCTCTACCACTTTAGAGAATGGGTTTCCTGTAGAGCTTAGTAAATGTCATGCATGTCTGCTGCACTTCATGCAATCTCTATGGGACTGATGGAGATAGCCAAGTAGAGTGCTCTGTTAGTTTTGTCAGTCCCATAGACTTTGAAGAGGGCTGCAGCATATATGTACAAATATGTGACACAAGACAACTCTTCTCAAGACCAGTGGGGGTCCCAGGATTCGGACCCTCAGCAGTCAAACACATACCAACTCTCCTATGGATTGGGCTTGTTTGTCCAGCACATCACACAACATTATGCCTGTGGTCAGAAAAGTAATTAAACTGTATTGTGTTATTATAATGAAGCAATTAACCATCTGTTCTTACTGATATCTCCTCACTTTGTGAATCATACTGTGAATCTTGTATATAGGACATTCGAGACATATGTAAAAATGTTATATTGCTAGTATTTCAGCTTCTGGAAAGAGTATCAGGCCTGTCCTGGGGCCAGCACATTACCCCAGCATAATGCCAGCCTTCTAATCACTCAATGGAAATTCATTTCTATCATCAAATAATAATAACTATGCAGTATATTGACATGAATTTCCGAGCACTTGGAATAAGTTACCTTCAAATAATCCTGGTTGAGAAGCTGCCACTGTTCAGTATATGACTTTTTCAGCTGCTGTTTTTCCCGAATGAGATCAGTGAGCTTCTTCAGAGGCCCCGAATGTAAAGTGTCTGAATGGTTCCGTAATATGTGACTCAGGTTCTCTGTCTGGGTTACCATTGTAGACCAGGCCTGTGAATACACAATAGTTTGGAAAAAATGACAAAATGGAGATAGGTGACTAAATTCAGGTCTGATTTACTCATATTAAGCAATGGAGACTATTACTTAGAACTAACAGTAGGTACAATTATTAACTTCTACTACAGTTAAAGGGGTTATTCACTTTATAACATTGACACCGAAGATCTCCGCAGATCAGCTACTGTAGGACAGTTTGGCTCTCGGTAATGTTTTTGATGTGTAGCAGTGACTTTAGGTACTGCAGTGCTGTCCCACAGCCATCCATATTAGAATTTAGATAACCCCTTTACTTTAGTTCACTTTCCACTATGCTGCTAGACTTACTGATTATTGCATTACTACTAGATGAATTCTTACACCAGGAATACCTGCTTGCAGGAAACAGGACCACTCACTGGCTCTTAAAAGAAAGAAAGCTTAGCTACAGCTCTGCAGGTGGGCAAGAAACACAAAGAAAGGAATATATATATATATATATATATATATATATATATATATATATATATATATATACACACACACTATTGTCTGTCTAGTGACCGGCGGGATAAAGGTAAGCAGCCGATAGCTTGTTCAAGGGAGGGTTCAGGATCTGTCATGTAGTGGGGCTCCCCAGCTAAATATTGTTTATTAGCAAATTAATGGCTGTCCAATCACCCCTGTCCTTATGTTCTCTTACAGGGTCATCCCAAACTTGGACTCAAGTAACCCATATATGTTACACAGATAGACTCATGTTTCCTTGTTCAAATCAGCTAGATTGGAAAACCCATTTTTTTGCAATCAGTTTGTCTGTCACCACCTTCAGCTTTAGTGTCCCTTGAATATTTTCTCACGTATATGTACTTTCCTGCACTAGTTACTTTTATCTTTCAAATCATACTGGGCAAGTTGTAGACTGTCCACAGTACAGTAACTTGTAGATGCATATACATAACTTGTGGATGACTTGGGAGGAACCAACTGCTCAGTGTTGTCCCCTATTCTGAACAGAGTGGTGGTCAGGCAGAACTCGTATGGCTCCTTTCATTTAAATGGGAGTGCCAGATATTTCTGTACTACAATGCTCAATAAGGCCTCCACCGATTTACACCTTAATTTACGGCCGCAAAATAACGCGGCGTATACGATCCCAGCTCCCATTGAAATCAATGGGAGCGTATACGGTGCTCAAAGTCTCACACGTCGTATACGTGCCACATCACGCGGCACGTTACTCCGTGTGAACTCCCCCATTTATGCCCTTTCCCGTGGATAGGGAATAACTTGCCCAAGTGGGAAAACACCATCGACAACCTGAGTACAGTTTTATCTTCCCTGACACTGTAATTAAGTCAGACAAATAGACTCAGACTGAAAACATATTTTAACTTCCTTCTTCCTCAACTTACAATATATGTACTAAAAAGTTATATTTTAACTATTTTTATCATATATCCAACAATCAGCCATATCTTTAACAGTGCTCATATACACACCCTAAGCCTACCACCAACTTTTCACTGAAACCAAGAAGTGGATGAGAGAGAAGAGAGAAGAAAGCAGATGAAACCCTTAGTGTAAGGCCCTACTTAGCGAAATGTAGTAAAAAAAAAAAAAAAAAAACCACTGTGAAAAAAAGGCGTTGAAAAACATAGTGTTTTTTTCTACGGCGTTTTCCATTGCATTTTCACAGAGTTTCCTCTGTGGACTTTGTGCCCCTATTACACCTATATGGAAAACACTGACATTTCCACAGGTATAATTTACATGCTGGTGGTTTTGAAAACCCATCTTTTTCACTGCAAATTTTTTTCTGTTGTGCTATGCAATAAAAAATGTCAATCATATGAATCTTATGGAGGCCAAAGAGATGTTATTGGATCATTGGTGGCAAATTCTATAGCAGAACATATTCTGTAGCACTTTACATGTTATCACTCACTGTCCCTATAGGGCTCATGTTCTAACAGTATGTAGAGATGAGCGAACAGTGTTCTATCGAACACATGTTCGATCGGATATCAGGGTGTTCGCCATGTTCGAATCGAATCGAACACCGCGTGGTAAAGTGCGCCAAAATTCGATTCCCCTCCCACCTTCCCTGGCGCCTTTTTTGCACCAATAACAGCGCAGGGGAGGTGGGACAGGAACTACGACACTGGGGGCATTGAAAAAAATTGGAAAAAGTCATTGGCTGCCGAAATCAGGTGACCTCCATTTTAGACGAATAGTGGATTTCAAATCCGGGTCATATGAGAATGTGAACTTTGTGACTATGAGACAGGGATAGCTGTACAGGCAGGGATAGCTAGGGATAACCTTTATTTAGGGGGGAATGTTATTAAAAATAACTTTTTGGGGCTCTATCGGGTGTGTAATTGTGATTTTTGTGAGATAAACTTTTTCCCATAGGGATGCATTGGCCAGCGCTGATTGGCCGAATTCCGTACTCTGGCCAATCAGTGCTGGCCAATGCAGTCTATTAGCTTGATGAAGCAGAGTGTGCACAAGGGTTCAAGCGCACCCTCGGCTCTGATGTAGCAGAGCTGAGGCTGCACAAGGGTTCAAGCGCACCCTCGGCTCTGATGTAGGAGAGCCGAGGGTGCACTTGAACCCTTGTGCACCCTCGGCTCTGCTACATCAGAGCCGAGGGTGCGCTTGAACCCTTGTGCACACTCTGCTTCATCAAGCTAATAGAATGCATTGGCCAGCGCTGATTGGCCAATGCATTCTATTAGCCCGATGAAGTAGAGCTGAATGTGTGTGCTAAGCACACACATTCAGCTCTACTTCATCGGGCTAATAGAATGCATTGGCCAGTGCTGATTGGCCAGAGTACGGAATTCGGCCAATCAGCGCTGGCTCTGCTGGAGGAGGCGGAGTCTAAGATCGCTCCACACCAGTCTCCATTCAGGTCTGACCTTAGACTCCGCCTCCTCCAGCAGAGCCAGCGCTGATTGGCCGAATTCCGTACTCTGGCCAATCAGCACTGGCTAATGCATTGTATTGGCGTGATGAAGCAGTGCTGAATGTGTGTGCTTAACACACACATTCAGCTCTACTTCATCGGGCTAATAGAATGCATTGGCCAATCAGCGCTGGCCAATGCATTCTATTAGCGTGAACTGAGTTTGCACAGGGGTTCTAGTGCACCCTCGGCTCTGCTACATCAGATTGCTACATCTGATGTAGCAGTGCCGAGTGTGCATCAGATGTGTAGTTGAGCAAAACTGACTCAGCACTGCTAAGTCTCTGCATTCGCATAGGAATGCATTGGCCAGCCTTCGGCCAATCAGCGCTGGCTCTGCCGGAGGAGGCGGAGTCTAAGGTCGGACCTGAATGGAGACTGGTGTGGAGCGATCTTAGACTCCGCCTCCTCCAGCAGAGCCAGCGCTGATTGGTCGAGTTCCGTACTCTGGCCAATCAGCACTGGCCAATACATTTCTATGGGGAAAAGTTAGCTTGCGAAAATCGCAAACTGACAGGGATTTCCATGAAATAAAGTGACTTTTATGCCCCCAGACATGCTTCCCCTGCTGTCCCAGTGTCATTCCAGGGTGTTGGTATCATTTCCTGGGGTGTCATAGTGGACTTGGTGACCCTCCAGACACGAATTTGGGTTTCCCCCTTAACGAGTTTATGTTCCCCATAGACTATAATGGGGTTCGAAACCCATTCGAACACTCGAACAGTGAGCGGCTGTTCGAATCGAATTTCGAACCTCGAACATTTTAGTGTTCGCTCATCTCTAACAGTATGTCTTTGGAGGGTGAGAAGAAACCCACACTATATAGTGAATTCAGGTCTAGTATTTAGCATATCAATGCACACTACTTCAGCACACATGCAGTATGATCCTGCGCTGGTTCATAGCTAGTAGGTTGATTCCCATGACTATTCCTCTTCTTTACCAAGTTTAGTTTACAAAATGCGATACAATAGCTTCTATTCTGTGTTCTGTGACTCTTTGTGCTAAATTACACCCCCCTCATTCCTAGGCATATCACATTCCTTGGAGTATTCCTTTGATTTTCTTAAAGAAAATTTTATATGTTCAGTTGTGTTGCACATCTACTTATACTTCATGCTACGCAGCCATTGCACACATTTACATCTATCATTTTGTGTGAGAGAATTGCAGATTCCCTTACAACGTACATTTGTGGTATCACACATTGTTCTTTTTTTGCTTCTTCCTACAATTTTCTTGAGTTCCCCTTTCTTATCTTGTACTTACAGTATTTATGGCTTACGTGCTCCATTTTTCACTAGTGAATAATAAAAATAAATGCCAGATATACTAAAGACACTTGGGTTTGGTTCACCAGCTGGATTTAAATGTGGTTTTCCTTAAATTTAACGGATATGGAGATTCTGTGGGTTGCAAACTGGATTAAATGGAAAAGTTATTAAAAAGTTTTTCATTTCCTATTTGACAGTCTGAATTATTTATTACTCTTGTTTAAGCATGTATGGCTCCTAGAGGCAGGAGCTATGTAGCCTTCTTCAGCTAAACCTGGTCAAAGTGACGACCTGATGTGCATGGGGACCTTCCAACTCTCCCTCGATCTCTGATGTCCAGGGAGAGAAATGCATGCAGAAGATGGAAAGCTGAGAACGGAGACCCAAATGCTAGTGTGAACCTAGCGTAATCCATTTTATGGATTTTAATTATGCCACAGAAAGGTTTACATTAGGAATTGTAATTGGCCTGTTTGAAAAGATGTGTCTTTAGTTTGTGCTTGAATTGGGAGTTATTGGGAGTTAATCTGATTGGGATAGAGCATTCCAGGGAAGTGGTGCAGCTTGGGAGAAGTCTTGTATATGAGCGTGGGAGGTTCTGATAATAGAGGATGTAAGTGTTAGATCATTGAGTGAACGGAGAACACGGGTTGGGCAATAGAGGTGAGAGAGGAAACGTAGGGAGGTACAGCATTATGGAGAGCCTTGTTGATGAGGATGATAAGTTAATATTGTATTATGTAATGGAGTATTATGCCTGACACATACTGGAGGCTTTGCTGTAGCGTCTAGACTCATAGATGAGCCTGGCCGCTGCATTCAGAATAGATTGTAGAGGGGAGTGTTTAGTAAGGGGAAGACCGATCGTTACAGTAGTCAAGGCGAGAGTGAATTAGAGCAACAATAAGTGTCTTTAATGTATCTCTGGTAAGGAAAGGGTGTATTCTGGAGATGCTTTTGAAGTGGAGGTGACATGAGCCTCCGAGTGATTGGATATGGGGGGTGAAGGAAAGGTCTGAGTCAAACAACCCTGGGCAGCGGGCATACTGCCTAGGAATTATAGTAAGGCCTGAGACTGCAATGGATATATCAGAGACAGATCTATTAGATGGTGGAAACAGCAGTAGTTCAGTCTAAGGGTGCATTCACACTGAGTAAACGCTAGCTTATTCTGTAGAGTAAAATTACACTTGTAAATTTTGCTATCCCATTGACTTCAATGACATTTTACAGGCGTATTTTTACAGGCGTATTTTTTACAGGCGTATTTTTTACAGGCGTATTTTTACACTTGTAAAAAAATATCATTGAAGTCAATGGGATAGCAAAATTTACAAGTGTAATTTTACTCTACAAAATAAGCTAGTGTTTACTCAGTGTGAATGCACCCTTAGAGAGATTTAGTTTCAGATAGAGTGAAGACAAGATATTTGAGACAGCAGAGAGGCAGTTGCTGGTGTTCTGTATTAGTGCAGGGGTGATGTCATGGGAAGATGTGTATAATTGGGTGTCATCAGCATAAAGATGGTACCTGAAGCCAAATCTGGTGATGGTTTATCCAATGGGGGCTGTGTAGAGAGAAAAGAGCAAGGGGCCTAGGACCGAGCCCTGAGGAACCCCAACAGCAAGGGAAAGAGGGGAGGAAAAAGAGCCCGCAAATGATAAACTGAAAGTGCGGTCTGAGAGATAAGAGGAGAACCAGGAGAGCGCAGTGTCATTGAGGCCGACTGAGCGGAGCATAGTGAGGAGGAGTTGATGGTCAACAGTGTCAAAAGCTGCAGAGAGGTCCAGAAGAATAAGAAGAGAGAAGTCATCATTAGATTTAGCCATTAGGAGATCATTGGAGACTTTTGTGAGGGCTGTTTCAGTGGAGTGCAGTTAGCAGAGAGATAGCGTATTAAACAAGAATAGACCAAGCGTTCCAAGATTTTAGAGATGAAGGGGAGGTTAGAGACGGGTTGTTTTGCCAACTATTTTAAGGGGTCGGGTATGGCTTTAAAGAAGGCAACTCTGAATGCTTTACTAATTTTATTATATGAAGAATTAGTGATTACATACAATAAAAGAAGATAGTGTGATATTGCAAAGAGCTTACATCATCAAGAGCTTAAATCATCATCTGCCCGTAAAAGAAAATCATCAACCGTGGAGGCAACAGGCGAAGGCAGAGAATCCTCACCCATAGCTTACATTACACATCTATATACAGATCAAAGCTTCACCAGGAATTATAAGCATCATCTATCTGGCATCAGCTGGGAGAAGCGGGCCAGCGAAGATAGAAAGTTCTTGGGATCCACACTGCATCATGGGCGTCCCCTATAGCACGCAGGTCCAGAGACTTCTAACTTCGCAGCAAACTTTCTCAGCTTATATCTTATTTGAAAACAAAAGACTGCGTAACACATCAGTATTTGTCCAGTATAAGGCCTCCCCCCTCCGAATGGCCAGCTCTTCACAGGTTAACCTGACACTGGAAAAATCCTTCATCGGATGTTGAATGCTACTGGTGCTAAGCAAACCATTCCCATCAACCAGTGTTATATGGTACAGCGTTCTCATAACAATATACTGTGAGAAGCATTGATAAGAGAGCTATGTGTAAATATGCAGCGTCTCTCACTAAACATTACCAAGTGTTAGGAACTTAAGTCTACAGAACTTACAGGCTGTTACCATCTAATATTCTTAAAGGGATAGTGTCAATATGGATTCCGGATGGCCAATTAATACCTTAGCACTACATGGGTCAATCAGGTTTCCCCCACAGTATCATGTCCCCATCAACCTTCAGGTTGCCCCAACAGTATCATGTACCCCCACCCCTCAGGTTGCCTCCAAAGTATCATGCCCACTCACCACTCAGGGTGCCCCCACAGTTTCATGTCCCCAACTGTATATATCAAAGTGAAAAACAAACCTTCCACCTTTCCCAGTTCACTCCTCTCTAGTCCAGGAGTCTTTAAAGGGGTATTCCCATGTACATAATCAGATCTATATTTGTAGATAATTAAAAGTTAAACATTTTTGCAAATATAAGTAATTAAAAATTCTGCAGAGTTTTAAAGATTTTCTCTAACTTTCTTAGTGGTGACAGTCTATTGTCTTGATCGGTTGCCATGGACACGACCACTAATGCAGAAACTTTCTATGATCTGGGACTTGTCAGGAACCAGCTATGATTTTCTTATTGTACCTGGGTTATTAGACAGGGACACTACATGTATCAGAAGATATCCCGGCCGCAATAAAGAAATCATGGCTGATTTTCTGACCTTAGAAAGTTCCTGCATTGGTTGTTGTATCCATGGCAACCGATCAAGATAACAGACTGTGAGCACTAAGAAAGTTAGAGAAAATCTTTAAAACTCTGCAGAATTTTTAATTACTTAATACTTGCATTTGCAAAAATGTTTAACTTTTAATCATCTACAAATTCAAAAATAATGATGTAGCTGGGAATACCCCTTTAAGGAGTAACAGGCATGATGTAAGTGATGTCACCACATTGCGCCTCCTGCTCACAGGACACTGGGGGCAAAGACAGTGGCCAGGTGGTGAACCAGGGTGCGGACGTCTCCTTACTACATCACTGGCTACAACTCATTGGTGTCCCCCGATGACTTGGTGCAGCATTTGCTATCCCGCTGCCCTGGACAGCAGGATAGCAAATACAGGACTTTATTGCTGTCCAAAAGGGGCCCCCATTACCATAAGCCCAGGTGCAAGTGCACAATTGACCCTATGTATAAAGAAGCCCTAGCTATAGATGTCAAATGAATCCAGAAGGGGTGTAGTTCTACACCCCTTCTGGATTAATTTAAAATTATTCTGGTGTTATACTTACCACCTCTGAAGCCCTGGCTATAGATGTCCACTAAAAATATCTATGTGTGCATGGGTGTTGGGCGTCAGCGAAGATAGTTGATATGTTTGGGCAGTATTAGAGAGTAGTGTTGAGCGAATAGTAGATACAAATACCTCCCTCCCATAGGAATGCGTGTTAGGCAAATCTTCACAGCGCTTAACCCCTTAGTGTTCGGCTGCTTCCATGCATTCCTATGGGAGCGAGGTATTCGACAAATAGTTTCGAATACTATTCGCTCAACACTATTAGAGAGCCATTTTCCTAGATCTAAAAAATACAAATATAACAATGCAATAGATAGAGGGTAGATAGAGGGTAAATATTGTTTTTTTAAGGTTCAATTTAGAATAAATATTGTTTCTGTTTTTCTGGTAAATTCAGACCATCATATTATTAGGAAACTGGCATGAATGGAACCATGCCTTTCTTTTAACCTTAAGACTAGTGCCAGGATACAAAATAATACAATAGCTTAAAAGAATACAGAAAAACCAATATAAAGCAATATTCTTTTTGCAATGTTTCAGTGAAACACATTTAAGGGATGTAGACGGGACAACACATCACCGCTAGTCTAGAAAATAGGATTCTGAAAATTTCCTAAACAAAAAAGGAACTAGGTAAAAGTAGCCATGGAGAGGTCAGTAAGAGCTACGATCTTCATTCATTACATCTTCCTTGACTTTTTCTTGTGAACTTTCTGTTCTGCTGACCTTAAGACATTCATAACACGTGCAGAAAGGTTCCGTGAAATACCCCTAAAAGTCCATGAGACACTCATTCTTTACCAGAATTGACTCAGATGGAAATGCATATATCAGTTTTATCCAAAAATTAGAACTATATCATTGAAAAGAAAAATTGTAGCATTAATAGTTACAGATGAGTCTACGGTAACTCACACGAAGTACACGTGCCAAGTGCTTGTGACTCAGAGTTCACTGGCAGCGATCTGCTCGTGAACCCTCAGACAATGCTACTTAATAGTCATCAAGTACTTGGAATTGTTAATGGATCAGAAGGGGGGAGGCGTACAAAGGAGAAAATATTCATGCTTATGTTTAATGCCATCTGATCTCATAATTAATAACTATCTCCAGTGTCTACAATGAATATGAGCAGCTTCGCCTCAGCAGCACATGAGAACAAAGACAGTAAGAGTTATTGTAAGCCTTGGACAGAGGCAGAGAGGACATTTGTAAAGGGAAGCTCAAGAGTCAAAGTCACACTACGAAACTGGCACCAGTAATGTTGGAACTATCTACCCAATGAGTAATAAGTGATTACAAGTAACTTCCAGTACAAAGGAATTCACACAAACTCTTATGTGCTGAGGTAAGTGAAACAATCTTTAAGCAGTAGCAGATCTGATCCCAAAGAATTATTCTCAATGTAGATCGCCAAGATATCTTACTTTGTAACTGGCGGTGGTTGATTCTTCAAATGCTCAACAATGCAGAAAATGAAGGGGTTTATAAATGTGGATCCCCTTCAACCCACTGTTGCAGACAAAATATGGTGAGTGCCATCACAATTGTGCCCACCTATTCCATTTAAATGAGGTATATAGAGAGGAAGCTATGTAGATCTGCGCTCACTAGATTGGTGGCCTTACTCATATAGATAAGGTCCCCCCTCATGCCCTGATTTGCAGAGTGCAGCGGGATATTGCAAGTCTCTGTGCTCAGACTTTTCCAGCTCTGTGTTACATCACCAACTCTGCTCTACTCCGCTGTTGCTTGTACGTAGAGTAGAGCAGGGCCAGTCATGTGACAGAGAGTTAGTTGTGTCATCAGCAGAGGAGGCTGCGTACAGAGACTGGCTGTGTACAGAGACTTCCAGCATGCCACTGTGCTGTGTAAACCTAATAACCGGAGCACGGGACACCCTCATCTATATGACTAAGTGCAGTGAATGCATTGCAATAACTTTTTATCTACTACACTATTTTAATACATTTTGCCAATGTCTAATCTCCTTTTTTACAGAATACATTTTGCCTTGGATGAAATTACCTTTTGACCTGTTCAGCAAGGACTAGAAACTTTGCAATGATCTGCATCCAGAATTCGTATAAAAAGCAGCAAGTGTTCCACAACTCTGCTAACCTGACCTCACTTTTTTGCTGAGTGGAATTTTTCTAAATTTAGAAGAACTGTACTGTAACCTCATCTAACCAAAATGTTGAGAAATAAATGTTAATATAACCATGACATTCTATAAGTATACAAGCTGCAACATCAGCATAGGAAGCATTTAAGGTATACGCACACAAAGTATTCATTTCATAGAATTGTGGGATAAAGAAGAAATAGTGCCAAACCAAAATAGTATAAGACATTCAAAATAAATGTGGAACCCAGCGATGGAAGTCAATTAAGTCTTCTTTCCCGTCATAGTCCCCACACCAATCATCTGAGGGTAAATAATCTTAATAGTAAATTTACTTAAAGGGATTGTCTAGTAATATGGATCTTACGGGCTATCACTAGAATGGGTGATAAATATGTGATTGGCAGGTGCCCATATATCCTTTTTTCAGGTTTTACCTACCCATGTCATTATCAGTGGCCAATGACAGTGCTAGTCATGGTGCCCATATCGGTATGGCTAGTTATATTACAGCTGACACTACCTGGCACCACGAAAGGCCATAGTGTCCTGAAGCGAAGAAAAACCAGAAGTGAAATTATCTGAGGTATGAAATAATTTGGGGATGTGGTCTGGAGTCTGAGTTAATTTTATAGTCTGGTCTGAGGACTAAATTGACTTTGCTGTCTGATTTAGGGTCTAAATTAATTTAGGGACCTAGCCGATGTTGTGAAATAAATTTAGTATCTGAACTTCTTAAGGAATCTGAAGTAGCGTGTAAATTGATTCTGGCTCTTGTTTAGGGTTTCTTGATTTCCATGTAAACGTTCTCCATTTTTGGATTTATGAGGTTAATACTGTATGTACTAAGAATGCTGTATTTTTACAGAAACTGTACCCTCAGCCTAGCTTCTACACAATCTGATGTGGAAGGGTAGCACATTCTATTTATGCCCACCACCATAAATGCCAATCATAGTGCCCTTCTAGATGATGGTCAAAGTGATGTCAGCCACCCTATCTCATACAACTATCAGCCAATTGACTTTCCTTTATTTTCAGTTGGCTATTCCCGTTCTCACACTAACCACTAGAGCACACACAATAAAAAAAAATTATCAATATTTTTGAATTTTTGGGTAAGGCCACGACTTTGAGATATCACCACCATAAGTATGGGCATGGCCACGTTCCCTTTCTTGTGACATGGGTAGAAAATGTACTGGTCAGAACCCTCTTTGGATGCAGCTGGCACATAACGTGCCCAAAGCACACATGGCTCCGAAGATTTGCTAGTTCTTCAGGGAATCTGTGAGGTCACCCCTGTTTTGGGGGTAAATATGCAAATACACTACATTTATTACTTTTTAAGCTCACTTGCTAGCTTTGCTGTGTAACCTGAGATTGGTTGAGTAGATAGTGGGAATTTTATTACAGCTGTATTGTACTGCTGGAGACATAGAGAAGGCTGAATAGCAACAGCACTATAAACTATGCCAACAGATGAAGTCATTTTTGCATGTTCCTCATAACTTCCTGGTCATGAAGACTGTGTTCCATCATTTCATGGACACTGTAAGGCCTCATGCACACAGTACATGAAATACAGCAATAAGATGGCAATGACGATGACACAGATTTCTTTGGAACACATTCATTTCATTGGGGCTATTCACAATGTTTGTTTTTGTCAGTTTTCATGGCTCTGAAAAATAGACTGAAGTCTTTAAGATTTCATTTATTTAAATGAAGATTAATCTTTAATCTTCATCTGTGAAAAAGCATGCCCTTAAGATATTGTTTTTTTACTGCCACTTTTTACAACATTCTTGTACAGGTAGCCTAAGGGGGCATTCACACTACGTTTCCTGAAGCTTATTCTGAACGTAAAACACGTTCAGAATAAGCGGCGTATAAAGCAGCTCCATTCATTTCTATGGGAGCCGGCATACGAGCACTCCCCATAGAAATGAATGGGCTGCTTCTTTCACTGCGAGCAGTCCCATTGAAGTGAATGGGAAGTGCCGGCGTATACGGCAAGCTCTGCTCATGCCGAGCTGTACACGCCGGCACCTCCCATTCACTTCAATGGGACTGCTCGCAGTGAAAGAAGCAGCCCATTCATTTCTATGGGGAGTGCTCGTATGCCGGCTCCCATAGAAATGAATGGAGCTGCTTTATACGCCGCTGATTCTGAACGTGTTTTACGTTCAGAATAAGCTTCAGGAAACGTAGTGTGAATGCACCCTAAGGGTCTATGACATTTCTCTGTCCATTAACTACAACTCATTGCAGCTGCCATAAAGCACACATCACCTGCTGCACTGTTCATATAGACAACACAGGAAGGAACTGCATTTTCCCCAGGGCTATCCTCAAGGTAATTTTTAAAAATAAAAAGCTTTGATTTAAAAAAATAAAATAAAAACTACAACAACAGTAAATAAAAAAACATGGGGGGGGGGGATTATTAATTCATCTACACCAGTTTTCTGGCATAGATGGGTGTTAATAAGGGGCATCCTAGGCGCATGGCCCTTTATTCTGCCAGAGATGTGCCATATTGTTTGTTCTTGTTTTGTTTAGCACTTTTTGCAAATGTAGATGGAGCAGAGAGCAAGCCTATTACATTTATAAGAAAGCTGGCATGAGTTACACCAGAAACCTACAGCAGTTTCTGACTGGCACACATTTTTATACTGGGGAGTGTGTCCGATTTATTCATGGCTGTGAAACTCTTAATAATTCAGGCGGCCTCATGCTAGTTGGGGACTATATTAAGATTGGTTTACAAAACCCTCTACTTCTTTACAGCTGCCTTATATCTAATTAATCTAATAAAAATGAAATGCAATGGACGGCCAGTTTAACTGGGATAAAACCGCTATGTTTCTAAGCTTTGTGTGCCTCAGCCATATGCCTAACTAGGCACACTAGTTTACATATACTGTAATTGTTAATGAATAAGTTAATACTAGACAGCAGAGAGACAACAGCTAGGTCGCTTGGGGCCCCCTCAAAAGGAAACATAATCCACATAAAAAAGTGGTTACCTTAGAAAACTCATAGACTATAATGGGGTCCGTGTGGTTTTCGTTTGGTATCTGCCCACAAACGGTGAAAAATGAGGAGAGGAAAGTGCTGCTTGCAGTGCTTTTCTCTCTCCGCATTTTTCATGTGGACAGGGGAACGGTAATCCTATACGGAGACCAGGCGCAGATGTGAACCGAGCCTAATGAACAACTTTTTATCTGACAGAAGAGTTGGTACAATTTCAAATCATATTGCAACTAATACCGTAACTCCTAGTAAAAAAAAAATAAAATATCCAAAAAAGAACTGAAGAATGCAGCGCAAGTAAAAAAATATATATAAAAAATAAAATTTTATACTACTCGAGCGTCACAGCAGGACTCAGTAGGCAGCTTCTAAAGTACTTTTATAGAATTCCCAGGACATTGTGCCTCTAAGCATCCTATCCTACTAATATTATAAATGTGAAAGTTTGGATGTTTGTGTGTTTGTTACTCAATCACACAAAAAAAAATCTGAATGGATTTGAATGAAATTAGTCACATAGATAGTTTGTAACCTCGATTAAAACATAGGCTACTTTTTATCCCGGTAAATGACATGGCTTCACAACTGTTATGAATTTATGTTCACATACTATATTAAACTGCTCTTGCAGCAGCTTATTTCAGGTTCAGATAAAGCCAGGTCTGTTATCTCTCTATGTAAACACTCAGCTAACCCTCAGTTCATTCTATACATGCATTTGCATATTATCTGATCTGATCCAGGCAACATGCTGACACACTGGATGGGAAAACACCTTTAATCTAAATTGGCAGTTTGCTACTTTTAAACATGGCGGGGGAAAAGAAAATCTAATTTGTTGCAAAATTCTAAAACAACGACAGCTATGAACGTAGCCAGAAATAAACAGAGTTCTCCTCAAGTGGAGCTCAGGGGGATCATTAACACCAACAGCATGCTCCTTATTTGGGGTCCCAATGAGCTGCTGAGATGTCGGAACAATCACAGGTACAGTGCAAAGAACAAGTTCAGAGGCAGACCAGCTTGAGAGCTGCTGAAACGGATCATCGACTCCAACAACACTCTCATTATATGGCTTCCCAGCGAGCTTCTGAGATGACGAAACAATCACGGGCACAGCATGAGGAATGAGTTCAGTGGCAGGCCAGCTTAACAGCTGCCAAAACGCCAGAGCAAGCGGATCATCAACGCCAACAACACACTCATTATATGGCTTTCCATCGTGCTCCTGAGATGTCGGAACAATCATGGGCACGGCGTGATGGACAAGTTCAGCAGCAGGACAGCTTAAGAGCTGCTGAAATGCCGGAGCAGGCAAACCAAGGACGGCAGCAATTTGCTGAATATAAGCAGATCATCGACGCCAACAAAATGCAGACAGAGTCGTGGGCAGAGGCTAGTACATACTATAGGTAAATACATTTGCACTAAGTTTCTTCTGCATACAATACAGGCGGGTGATCAGGATTAGGTTAACAATTAACATATGCTCACAGCCTTCCTATTTACCTACTGGCTTCTTGGCAGCTGTTACTTACCTTTATGCTTTCATGCACAAGTAAAAAGTAAACGTGCAATTTTATTTTTTTTATAAACCTGAACAACTTCCAAACGCTGACGCTTTTTATATCTGATTACAATTTGGCAAGGGATTAAGGTTACTGTCAGGGGCCCTTCACTATAGTAAATGTTACCTGACTCAGCTGACTTGAGTACTCGGACAGACCCGAGACTGGTGACTGATCCAACTTCTCGATGAGGGTGAACATCTGGTGAAGCTGTGATGCATAGTCTTTGTCACTCTTTGAACGCTGTATCATCCACTTTCTCAAAGATTCCATCAGTTTCAGTTCAGAGTCTTGCAGGCGTAGCAAAGCATTGTGCCCACTGGGACAGCTAAATTCTGTTGCAAATCCCATAGTTATTCAACGTGCTGACTATTTCTTTGTGTACTTTAAAGTTCACTGGTTCTCTGTAAATCAGAATAAGAAGGTGGTGTCAGAAATAAACCAAGTCAATAAAGGTATTATATGTTAGAGAACACACAGATGGATGGCATTATAGTTTGCAATTATTCATGGTAAAAGCTAGCTACAATTGCAGAAATCGAAATATCCTTTATGAATAAAGCACTAAGATTTAATCTATAATCAGGAGAAGCAATAACCATACATAATTATAAATGAAATATTAAAAAAATATTCATCTGGTCACGTGTAACACCCTTTTCTATGCCAGAACCTTGCACAGGAAGAAGTATTCTGCTAAACATAAGCCATCTGTGACACACTGGTATTGCCAGAACTAAAGCAAAGCTTGAGTATACATCCTAGGCAGGGGCGTTGTTATGGTAGAAACCCTGGAGTATCAGAAAGTAACAGGTTCTGATTGATAACAGAGAGCAGTAGAACTAGGTGTTTAAATCCTATATAGCACTGAGAGATAGGTCCTAGATACAGAAACGTCTTCACCGGCGCTAGCCATTAGGCCAGATGGACATTGCTGAATTTGGGGTCCAAGTTATCACCAAAGAAACTGTCTGAGAAATAAATGCTCCACTATCAGAAATCAAAACCAGAACCCACAATTAGCTTATCCTATCAGGATCGGGAAGTCAAAACAGGATTTTACAATGTCCAGTTCAAGAGGAAACGCCTGGTCCAGAGTCAGGAGACAAGTGGTTTTTCCGGTAAGGAGCCAAGGGCCAGTTTTCTAGAGATCATATCAGAGTCAGAATCAGGAGACAATCGGTTTTTTGGTTTCAAGCCAGGAGTCAGTTCCTAGAGATCTCCGCAAGAGTCAGAATTAGGAGATAAGCGGTTTTCCGATTTCAAGCCAAGGGCATGTTTCCTAGGGATCATGTCAGAGTCTGAATCAGAAGGCAAGTGGTTTTCCAGTTTCAAGTTGGTTCCTGGAAATCAGTAAGAAGTTGTGTAACACAAAGTCAGGTATGAAAGCCGAGCAAGGTAGAATAATTGCAGGCACCTGGCTGAGGAGGAAGGGAGTTTCTATAAGCCTCCTCAGCTGCTAATTGGATACGACCAGAGAACTCTGACACTGCAGAAGCTTCTCAGGTCAGCACGGTAACCTTAAAGTAACGCTGGCAAAACAGATATCTGACAGACGTAGCTATAAGAGGTGCAGCAGTAGCAGTCGTTACCAGGATCTGGACTCTAAGGGGCCCCAAAATTTCCCCCTTCCACCTACAATGTACCAACTAAAAGTCAAATGGTAGGTAGGGGCCTCATAAATTTTACATTGGGGCCCAGGATCTTCAAGTGATGCCTGTGATTCTAGAGATATGGTACATATCCTCCACCAATAACTGCACCATTTATTGAGAAATATTGCCGTAAATATAGTGCAAATATTATATATTTATAATATATTTAAATTATTCATATTATTATACAGAAATCATTAACATACATACCTCCCAAGAATAACACTTATCCCTATTGACAGGATTTGATCAGTGGAAGTCCAACCACTAATACCCTGACCGATCACAAAAGTCACCCATCTGCATGAAGCAGCGCAGGCGTGCTACCATTTCAGTTATCTTTATGGAGTCAAGAGAAGCTGAATGCAGTGCTCGGCAAACTTCAGCAGTAGCTAGGCACAAAGTTGGCCATCTTTGGCAGTCCCATAGAATTAAATAAAGTGACAGTACACCTATCCTTCTAAAATCATTCAGGGGTAGAAACGTCCCTCCTTCTCATCTTCAGACACTTATTGCTTTTCCTGTGGAAAGGCAGTCTTCAATCACTCTATCATTTATGGTATGTCCCTAGGTTGTGCCATAAATTCTACATTGGAGGGGTCCCAGTAGTCAAGTCAAACATTTATCCCACTGAAATGTCATAATGGTGGTAAAAAAATGTATTTCTAAGAGTGACCTTCAGACTGACTAATGAGTAGTCTATGTAAATGTATGGTTTGGCAGTAACTCATAAAAATTAAATCAGGAAGCAAACACTTTGAAACTCCACTTTTATATTGAGGCCAAGGTAGTCAACTTGTACTACCAAAGTCCTGAGCACGCAAGACTGAGGAACATTGATATCCGTTCCGTGCACTAGATGGAGGATTTGTTTCTTTATGATTTGCTGATTCAGTGCTTATGGAGTAAAAGACCATGCACAGAGGTAGCCGCCAATTTGCACATCTTGACAGCGTTATGTCATGGAGGTTGTATGGCATCAGAAGCCATGTTGGCAGTGACTGATAGTCAAGCACCCACTATAGTACCTAATCTTTCTAACAGCATTTGTAACATTAAAGGGGTTGTCTAGGGACTCAAACTTACCTTGCTGTTTCCTATGGATTCTTCAATATGGACCCAGGAGTCTGGCCTGATATTGACCACCGTGTCAAGTGATTGGAACCTACCCAACCCCCTGGCTGCTCTGCCTCTTCCTTCCTCTCCTGGTCTCGCAGCTGATTTACCTGTGCCATGTGGGATGGCTCTACTATAGTGTATTATATGGTGTACTATTGGAAGAACAATAGGCCTAATACGCTAAGGGCAATTCAGCATTGGCAACAAGGCTCAGAAAAATAGTAGAAACACCAAGCAGGCTACATTCAGATCCTAAGCATACAAATCAACTGAGGTATCTAACTGTGTACATGGAACAGCCAATCTAAATTATTCCCAACAAACCTAATTGGAGAATGTGTCTCATATCAAAGGAATAACCAGCCACAGGTGATGTCCCAACTAGCAGTCCCTTTACAACCACAAAACAATGGATCCACAGGGCAAGGAGGACGTATCAAAAACATAAGGAGATATCGTGCTCATAGCAAGAAAAAAAAAACACACATAAGGGGAACTCAACTTAAAATCAGGGGTCATGGTGTATGATAGCATACACAATTTACCAAGCTATATTCTCACAAAAGAACAAAGCGCTGCCTTATCTCTTTCAAGCTATTTTGCAAGTCAAAAATGGGGGAGGCATATCTCTTTTTCCAGATGCCCTTGCCACTTTTACATTTTGTCAGGGGTTTGGCCAAAGTTGTTTGTTTCCTTGCCATATTTATTACTTGCACAAAACAGTGCAAAAAAGGGCACCATTGCACCCCAGTACATGGGCAGCATAAAACTCATCATGTCAGCGCTGTGGTGAATTTTGTGCAATATTTATTACACAAGGGCAACTTTTTAGGCACATAATGCACATAGAGACACATTATCACACTTAGAGGAGCACCACTATGTACTATGAATAAATATCTAGAAATACAATGTGACAATGCAATAACAATGGTATCAAGATCCATCTGACCTTTAAGGAATGCAGTGGAACCGGCTTGGAAAGTTTCTTATACACTAATAATAGCATATCACCTACTTACAGCACAGGTATAGACTGAACCTTAGCCACAGTAGGTGTAGTCACCAGGTACATGAGAAAAGTGGAGACTATACAATTATTTTGCTGAATGGTTTCATATACAGAGAAAAGAAAGACGAAACGTAAACCACAAATCTCAGAGATAGAAGACTGGGGATTTCCACCTTCACCTTTGGATTAATGTTTTATTCTTAGTACACAATGTGAGTTTGGCTAAAAAGGATTATCTAATAAATTTGTTTCCTCCGTGACTCATCTGGGATATGACAACTTTTTGGTCTGACTAAAGAGCTGGAGAAAATAAATGAAATGAAGTTAAATTATTATATGATTCATGGAGACACTGAAAGAATATTTTCAGAGAAAAGAAATATGTGTCTAGAACTTTGCTCTGGGTCTCGACCTGTAAGTTACACAGCATAAAATGGAAATAATAAAAATTCTATTGCTTTGCAACACATTGGAGCAAAATTGTCTATAGAAGTCTGACACTTTTCTGTCTATATATATACGCCAAAACATATGGTGCGCAGTATTTATGAAGAACAACTGGCTCGACGCTTTTCCAAATGTGCACTAGAATGGGCGTGAATTTAAAGTGTCTAACTGTACCACACATCTATGAAACAGAAAAGAATGAATAGGACGCAGATTTTCTTGTGCAAAGTAAACAAACATATAGTATAGTTTATATATAGTATGTATAGCTTATAGCTAAGGCCCCACGTAGTGTCCCGCAGAAAAAAAAGCACTATGGGTAAAAACCATGGTGGCAAATCAACGCAGTTCTGCCCACAGCGCTTTACACAGAAAGTTTGCAGAGGTTTTCTCTGTGGACTGTTTCAATCATACTTGTAGGGAAACCGCCATCATTTCCGTAGGTATAATTGACATGCTGTCATTTCCAAAACCTCGTGGGTCCACAGCCTAAAATGGTGTAAACTTATGAATTTACCCCAATTTGTTTTGTGTGCCACAATTGAATGACATGCATCACATATTTGTCTCCTCAGTAAGTCAGAGATGATTTTTGTGTCTGCTTATTTTGGTCCTAAAATTTTAGGGTTTTTGATGTGTGCGCCAAATATTTGTTCCTCATGGCATGCAAGGCAATTTTCTTGTTTACATGTTTTGCACCTAAAATGATATATATTTGCTGCATGCGCAAAATACTTGTCTCATGGTGATGCTCAAAACTTTTTGTTAAATGTTACACGAGTCAGTGCCCCTTCACACGGCGTAAACGCGCCGCTCATTTAGACATGTATCCAAGCGCGGCGCTTCAAAACAGAGCCCATTGATTTCAATGGGAAGCGCGTGTCTAAATGAGCGGCGCGCTTACGCCGTGTGAAGGGGCCCTCAGAATGTTGGCGCTTCTAGATCCACTTCATATTTTCGAAGGTCCGTATGACAGATTCATAACTATATCTAAAACTATTAACGGCATTCAACAGAATTGATAACTATGCTGTACTATTTGAATTCTCATCCCATCTGCACAACTGCTCTCTTCCAGTCCCAATAGTAGAGTTCAGTGACATAGTATTCATAGTGCTGTTAGACCACATGACCACATTATCTAATGCTGGCTATGAGACTTTATGCCACCATCAACAAAACTTCCTGGTTAGCCACAGAATTTAGACAACACATTCATGTGCCTAGTAAGCACATGAAGTAGCTGGAGCACAGAAGAATGAATGTGGAATAATATCTCTGCCCTCTCTGAATGAACTTTTGATCTTCCAATATTGCTTTCTAATACTCCTTCACTATGATTCACTTTTGTTAAGTTCTTTATGTATTACACCAGTTGGTTTAACCCTATTTACTAAACTTACTAACACGTACTTTGTCTTTAGCTTATGCAGACTACGTTTTCCGTACATCTTTACAGCTTATGCCATGAGAACCAGCCAAGCATGCAGTGGCGTAACTAGGAATGGCGGGGCCCCGAGGCGAACTTTTGACATGGCAACCCCCCCCACACACACACACACACGACTGACACCAAAGACCTTGACCGACCCCCTCTTACACATTCCTGCACGCTCTATTATGCCCCATAGTGGCCCCTTCACACAGTATTATCCCCCTTAGTGGCCCCTGCACACAGTATTATGCCCCATAGTGGCCCCATCACCCAGTATTATGCCCCATAGTGGCCCCTGCACACAGTATTATCCCCCATAGTGGCCCCTGCAACACAGTATTATATCCCACTGTAGACACCCATAAACAATTATACTCTGGGGTCTTTTCAGACCCCAGAGTATAGTAATCGGAGACCCAGGGGGAGAAAAACATTTTAAAAAACTCTGTTACGTACCTATCTCCCGTCTCCTACGCTGTCGGCCTCCGAAGTAGTCGATCTTCAATGACGCAGGCTGGGGTCATGAGACGTCAGACGACTAGGCTGAAGCAAGCACGGATCGTGGAGAGGTAAGTAACAGTGTTTTTTATGTTTTTTTATGTTTCTTACCTCTCCCAGGCCGCCGATCATTATACTCGGAGGTCAGTGATTTTCATCAGAGATTGTGTGCCAAAACTAGGAGTGGGTTAAAATGCAGAACAGGTACAAATATCTATTATACCTGATCTCTGTGTAGTCTCCACACACAATCACTGAATAAAATTACTGACCAAACACTGTATGAAAGCAGCCTTACATTAGACAGTTGGAAACTGCACCCTATTTACCAAAGTGTCTAAAGCTGAATGATAAGGTTACACGTCTTTACAGCGTCTAGTCTTACTTCATACAATAATGCTCCCCAAATTTGTATCATAAACTCCCACCCCCTTTCCTGACAATCCTACTTATCATTACTGTATATTGTTTGAAAAAATTGATAAAAATCCTGTGTAAGAGAGGGAGCATTTGAGCTTCTTCTCCAGCAGTATTCATCGTACCTGCGCATGTACCAGCATTCTGGAACGCTTACTGTTATAAATAAAGAGTTGATAAAAAAAAAAATCCTACTTATCATTACTTATAACTTGCATTGATGGAAAGGAGGCAGCACAATATTTTCCCTATCATTGTCAAACATATATCACATTGTTTGCAACAGCAGAAATATTTTCCACAACCTACCCTTTATGTGTAATATTTCCTTGAGGATACGTATACAATGGCAGCTTTTGTAGAGATTTTCTTCAATCTTCTCCTCAAGTTGTCCCTATTGTGGTGGTGATGCTTCTCTTCACATCACGCTGAAAAAACAGAAGTGTCCTGCACAATCTCGCTGTGGTTTACACAGAAGAGTCATCTCTGAAACCGTGGTTAAGCCTATAGTATGAAGCTTATCACATGTACAAACCCAAGACAGAAACCCTAGGCTCAATCTCATCATTCTGGTACAGGGGGTGATTTTGGGATATGATTTTAAGGTAGAAGACTGCCTGTAATCCTCTTCAAAAGCTGCCATATGAACATACCCTAAACCTCTTATTCTTCAGTGTTACAATTTCTCCCATCTTCAATCTTGTACAAGCCCCTTATCAAATTTGTCATTCCAAACTCCTCCATTTTCTGCTCACTTCCTAGACTCGGCACTCCCAATGAACAATGCTGTTTTGTCGGAAGGCAAATGCACCCACATTTACAAGTGTGACTGGGCAGTGCAATATAAAGTGAGTAGATGGGTGATGAGTGGGCTTCCTGGAATCTGGGTCTTTCATGTCACAAAAGCAGAAGGAAACTAGTACAGGAGTTTTCATAATGCTTTGTCGTCTATTATGCAAACCAATGACACAATCTATGTAGATTGGCCAAATTTCTTCAAATTCAAGTGCCCATTCCTGCATTGTAAGATGTTCTCATAATGCCATCTATTCTTCTATTCCGCAGCAATTCTCTAAAAATGTTCTAAAATGTAACTGTAGTTAAAGACAGGTTCACACCCATCATTCACATTGTCAGTCATTCACACAGTAACATCTCACATTTATTTTAATACTTCCTGCAAAATATGAGAAAACAACTATAACTCTTTTCTTCTTACATTACTATTTATACGCCTTCCAGTTTTACACGATATAAAGGGGAGACAGTTTCTCTATGTGTCTTCTTAAGAACCATATACAACTATATCAGCAGAAACTGACCACACGCATTCTACCTGATACACTTGCTGTGATATGATGTGCACATTAATTATAATGTACAGATATTAATTACTAATCAACTAGAATTATGATTGCTTTTTTATATACACTTAACCTTTATTCTAACATCAGCCAAGCTCCCAAATTTTAGCAAAGTTAGTATAACATGTAGTGTATATGGAGACTTCCTGACATTGCTCAAGACTGCAGATAAGGATTGGGCAGTAAGATTTCAACTGTGAGAACTGTGATGTCAACTTTCTGAAGAAAATACATAGCCACCAAAGGAGTCTGTCAGCAGATTATTCCCCTCTGCCTACTGAGAACACGTCACAACCATCAAATATTCAGTCCTATTGTGTATGGCCAGGTTTAGTGCATCCCCTGTCCACGATTATTCACCAATATTTCACTCTACATATTCTAAGGTTAAGGCTAAATTGAGAGTGGTCTGTAACTTTTCTGTACATCGTAGCAGCTACTACTGAACCATTTTCAGGTTGTTTTAGCTAAGGCCTGGTTCACATCTGCATTCGGTATTCCGTTCAGGGAGTCCGCATGGGGACCCCCCCAATCAGAATAATGAATGCATTAAAAAGAGGTGAGCAATGAAAGCACATGGACCCCATAGACTATAATGGTGTCTGTGTGTTTTCCGCGCAGTGACCGCACAGGTCATGTGGAGAAGAAAGTACTTCAAGAACTATTTTCCTCTCCAAATGACTCATGCGGACACCGTGCAGAAAACACACAGACCCCATTACAGTCTATGATGTGAACCAGACCTAAGGCATAAAATATCCAATTTGAATTGTGTTCTAAGTTTTATATATGCATGAGATATCTGGCATGTACGATTCTAAATGAAGATATATGCTTCTATCATTACCTTACCAGTATTAGAGTATGTGAAAAAATATTATTCCACGGTGACAATTTAGCGTTACCCCCAAAACAAAACCATACTAAGCTAGTTTGCACACTTGCTATGAATGAAGCTTTACATGCACTCGCACATCAAGCCTATCACCACCAAAATATCTTCTAAACCACTTGACAAAGTGTATTTTTGCTACCGAAAAAAAAAATCAGCCTTTAAGGCTGAAGGCCAATATTGTAAAAACACAGTATTTCGGCTGCAGCAAAAAATCTGAATCAGAAAAAGCTGTGTTTTCAAAAACATATAGGTTCTGTATAGGTATAATACGGTAAAAAAAACTCTGCAAAAATGGAATGGAAAACGCTGCAGGTAAAACTGATGCGTTTCCGGCATGGTTTTCTCCACCATGTTTTTCTTTTGCTGCGTTTCACTACAAGTGACCATAGCCTAATCCTCTCCTATCAGAGCAACGATTTTTGCTCAGCCATATCATGTTTTAAGAATAAGTTACAAAGTTGTGGAAACAAAGCATTTTTACCTGCAGCCATTAAAAAAAAACCTGCATTTTTTAAAACAAAGCATGTCAATTTTAGCTGGAGAAACGCAAGCATTTTCCCTATAGATTTAATAAGGGAAGAAAAAAAGGAAGCAAACATGTAGAGGAAAAAGCTGAAGTTCGATATGTGGGACCTAAAGGCAATTAACACACAGTAAATGGTGAATAGTTTGATTCCAATTTCTGGGTCTGTCTATTGGAGACACATGGGCTAGTGACACTTGCTCAATAGTGTTCCATGGAGTGGTGAAGTATATGTGTTTTATTGGGGAAAAAAAGCGTGCAAGTCACAAGAAATGGCATAAAGGGGTTGTTCCACAAAATAGCTTATATACAGGATAGGGAATAAGTTGCAGATCATTGGGGGTCTGACTGCTGGGGCCCCAACTAATTGTAAGGACAGGGGTGTTTTTGTTCCCAATTCTGAATGGAGCACTGGACGCAAAACACAAAAGTGATCCCCCGCTCCATTCATTTCAAACCACCAGGGATAGCTGACGTACACCGCTCAACTTTCTCTGTGGCGATGCTCCCACAATCTACAACTTATTCAGTTGTTTAATAGGACCACCCCTATAACTGACTCCTGCAGTACAGCACTTCACTGAATCCTATACAGTACTATCATTATTACTACCATTAATGGCACTAGCTTTCTTCAGCCTTTCCATCCCCAGGTCTCTGCATGCCCTGTAATTCCTTTTATTTCAGTACATCAATAAGCAGTAATGTTCCCAAACTATGTCAGCTATTTTAGAAATTGAACTGGTTTGCTGCAGGGCAAGTGTTTTGTAAGAAAACAGAAAGACAATAGTCACCTACATCCTAATAATAGACATAACGGCTCTCCTCATGGATTCTACATCATTACTGGCGAGGGCTTAGCAACAGTAAAACCACATAAAGGGGATCTGTCTTCTCTCCTGACCTGTATGTTCTAGAAAATTCTTCTATTTCCCATTAAATAATTCTGGAATATATTTTCTCATAATTCATTCAGTCTGTGCATGCCCACAGGCCACGAGAAAATGGCCGCTTACAATACTGTGCAAGCGGCCATTTCTCATGGCCTGTGGACATGTGCAGCCTGCTCTGCCCGAGGCCTAGAAGTTACAAGCCACCGCCGGAAGAAGAGGCTGAAGAGGACGCTGCTGATGAAGATGGAGGCGGCGCTGGATAGAGTTCTCTTGTAGCATTGGGGACGCCCCCAGTGCTGTCCGAACACTGGCGCCCACCCCCAGTGCTGTGAGAGAGCTCATTTGCATACCGACAAGAACTGGGATTGTAGGCGAACGGCAGCGTGAAGAAGATGACGAAATGTAGGAGAAGAATAGCCTTTCTTAAGGCTATTCCGATGTGGTACCTAGAAAAAATTGTGTCTGAGTGATAGGATCCCTTTAAGGGGAGTTTGTCAGCAGTAAATTGGTTTTAAACCTAATCCCAGTGCAAATAACAGGGAAGTGCTTTGCCCTGAAATCTAGAACTGAGACAAAGCCCAGGCAAGCCAAGACACAGCCAAAAGCACATTCTCCTCATTTGCATATTGGTAATACTCTGATTTACGTGAAAATGGATCTCCAAAGCTAAATAACAGAGGCATATTAGGAATCAAACTCTACGTGGTACTGTGGTTAGGTTTAGGTCAGGTGATTCCTCTCATTAATCATCAAAGATGGGCTGCACTGTATGTACTGTGCCTTACCTTCCACCTCCCAGTCATGGCTGTGGGGAACTGTTTTGTGGGTGCAGCTAAGGGCGGGAGCACATCTGCGCCTGGGGGTCTCCGTTTTGCAGGTTTTCGTTTCCTGCCCAAAACTGGACAGGAGACGGAAACCTGCAGTCATTTTTCAAACCCATTCATTTGAATGGGTTTGGAAAGTGTCTGACCATGAGCGCCTGTGAGCGTTTTGTGCTCTCTGCGGCAAAACCGGGTTTTTTATTAACCTGACACAAAGTCAGACATGCAGGATATGTATCCAATATGTAAAATTTGCCAGCTACATCCGAGAGGTAATCCAAAAAATTCCACGATAGTAATAAAATATAACTTTTATTGTGTCTTCATCTTAAAAAGGTTACAGAGTAACCATAAAGGGGTACATCATTAACACAAGGCACAAGGCAACGCGTTTCGGGAATCACTGTTCCCTTTGTCTTAGCTCAAATTCAATACCCTCACTGACTCATTATAAACACTTAGTTAACGAGACCCCTCCTTTTCCTGTTACGCCTCCATACATCTTCTCTAAAAGACTTATTTAATACTCATGATCGCAACATATCACATCATAATCATTAGCAAATACATAATATAATATTTCATCTATAAAAAACAATATATGATACATAATAAACATGTCCCAAAAATCATTGTAATGAGAATACATACTATCGCATCAGTATCGCACATATAATCGCAATAGTAATCAATCCCTGTAAACAACACATACTATCGTATAAACACTTCCTATATAATGTATAAACAGTGTCCTACCTTATATAAAGGGCCCATAAATCCATAAAGTAAATTCCATTGATCGTATTATATATTGTTTTTTATAGATAAAATATTATATTATGTATTTGCTAATGATTATGATGTGATATGTTGCGATCATGAGTATTAAATAAGTCTTTTAGAGAAGATGTATGGAGGCGTAACAGGAAAAGGAGGGGTCTCGTTAACTAAGTGTTTATAATGAGTCAGTGAGGGTATTGAATTTGAGCTAAGACAAAGGGAACAGTGATTCCCGAAACGCGTTGTGCCTTGTGTTAATGATGTACCCCTTTATGGTTACTCTGTAACCTTTTTAAGATGAAGACACAATAAAAGTTATATTTTATTACTATCGTGGAATTTTTTGGATTACCTCTCGGATGTAGCTGGCAAATTTTACATATTGGATACATTTCGTGGACGGCGGGTTCTGAAGTCACCTGCAAGCCGGGCTCCCTTGAGGCTCCTTATATACGTGTCGATACGGTGAGCTGAAATTTTCTTCTTTTTGGTTTTTCGGACATGCAGGACTTTGTGTCCAGTTAAAAAAAAAATGTTTCGCCACGGAGAGCACAAAACGCTCACCAGCGCTCATGGCAGAAGACGGAAGCCTGAAAACGTAGATCGGGCGCTGGTGTGAGCCCAGGGGGCATTCAAACTTGCGTCCGTGTCTGCCCTGTGTCACTCCACTAGGTTTCTGTCCTCAGCCCCGGAAAAACTGGACAGGGGACGACTTCCCGACAGTCAGTTTTAAAACCCATTCATTTGAATGGATTTCAAAAGCAAACCACAGATATCCATAAGGAAAATCTTTTTTTTTTGGCTGGACACAAAATTGGACATGCAGGACTTTGTGTCCGGCTAAAAAAAAAAATGGTTTCCCGCGGAGAGTCTGCAGACAGACACTAGCAGTTTGCTTTTAAAATCCATTCAAATTAATGGACTTTAAAACTGACCGCAGGGAAGCCGTCCCCTGTCCAGTTTCTCTGGGGCTGAGGATAGAAACCCAGCGGAGTGACACAGGTGCATGTGTGAACGCACCCTAAGGGTCCATTCACACACAGTTTTTTGGTGAGGATTTAGGCGATGAAAAAATGCGCTTCAGGAATTAGGAATTTTTTTTTCCCTCCAGCAGAGTGTATGGACCTTGAAAAAACTGCTGGCAGTTTTCCACACGGTTTTTGCAACTTCCACATGGATTTTCTACCTCCCATTGACTGTGTTGGTTTTTGCAGGTGGAATCTGCCTGAAGGAAGCTTTTTTTCCATTAGCGGACAAAAAAAGCTAGTGGAACCCATAGAATTCTATGGGATTCAGCGCCAAAATCCTCGCCAAAAAACTCTGTGTGAATGGACCCTAACAGAGCTGCAGGAAAGGGGGATGTATATAATAAATATTCTACTAAATTTCTGTCATTGTTTCACACCATCTTGTTAAAAAATATCCCATTGTTCTGTACAACTTTACAAATACTAATCTGGTTAACTACTGTGAGCAATGCCAGCACCGATAACAAAGGTAATATGAGGTACATGACATTCATGATACTAGGAAAGACAAACATGTCACTTCTATGTGTATAAAGGAAGGGGGAGGTTATTCTTTGCAGGACTGGCAAGGCTCAGTTTACACAAGTGAACTACAAATTGTGTATACTACAGAACTAAAGTATTTTCTATATGAAATACCAGAAGCTAGCAAGTTGTTCTGGAATTTTTTACTATCACCCTTGATGATATACAGGTTGCAGAAAGTGTGCAAAAGTATTCTGCAAATGTGATGACAAATGGATCACATCATCGTATCTGTGAACCGGTATGAACATAACATTTTTTTTTACATATTTCTCTGTGTAGTTTTATAGGGCTTTTGGAACGGAACTGAGCAGATGTGACCATCTTTGGCCATAGCTGTGGTTAAAGGGGTTGTCCCATCACAAGGATCCTATCTATACTGCTGGTTAATGTGGATGTAAGACTTTTCCTAAATACATTGCTTCAGCAAAACTGCTTTGTTTGTCCACTATCTTACTTTATTCAATTCTTTGTGGCCACAGCCCTGACTTAGCTGCTCATGAGTCAAGTGATGTATCTGCTGCTCTCAGGGGGGAGGGAGGAGGGGCTAAGCGCAGGGAGCGAGCCTGTGTATCTAGCTATTCCTGTGTCTATACCACGTGACCTAGCTTCCTGTTAGCAGATAGGGGAGAGGAGCTGCTTTCATTTCTGAAATCGTCTTCTGTTCTCCCAGTTATCAGGCTAGCTAATTCAGTTGTGTTCATTATGGCAGAGACAGGCAGTCTCTGTATGTAACAAAGAATGGAGTTGCTGCTGCCTGTACTTCATAGTCCAATATGGTTGGGTGGAGCTATACGCGAATTTGGGGGCGGAGCTAAACGGCAGGTTGCATGTGAAACCCTGCCCACCAAATGATGCAAGAAACCAGGAAGAAAGATTTTACAGCAGTAAAGACTGGTGAGTATGCGACGTGGGAATACCCCTTTAATAATGTTGTATTTGGTTTAGAACCCAATACCAAAATCCTATTGGAAAGTTTTAATTTCCAAAATGGACATTTATCAGCTATCCACAGGACAGGTAATATATATTTGATCAATGGGGTCCTCACTGATCAGCAGGACAAGGGTTTTGAGCCCCTTGGCCTCTTCATTGGAACCACAGTGAAGAGGTATTGGAATGGAGTGTTGCTGGCTGCTTTAGTCAATGTCTATAGGGTTGCCTGACACTGCCAAGTGCAGTTCTTGGCTGTTTCTTTCAGTCTTGTAGACTTTGAATGAAGTGGCACCATGCTTACTCGGGCAACACTCCATTCAAAGTCCTCCTCTTTGTACTTACTCACTTTAGATCCCTATTCTAGTCAGAATCCCCACAATCAGATATTTACCACTGATGCTGATAAATGAAAAAATGTCCATTGTAAGACAACACATTTACAGTTGACCTCTAACCTGGTCCCTTTTCTATCTGCCCGAGTAGAGAACGTCTAAGAAAGAGTGTCTCTTTGTAGAAGACCCAAAAACACTGCATGACACAGACAAGCCACTCATTTAAACAGGAAGTGTGCAATACTTCCTTAGCCCTGTAGTGGCGCTGCAGTGGAATTGAAGCCTTGCTGCCAGGTTTCCCTGTCAGTTATTGTTGATCCCTATAAATCAGTCACATTGCAAACACATAGCGTTTTACATTACCTGCAAAGTGGATGGGATTCTGGCTAATGTCAACCACACATTGCAGAATAAAATACACAGTGGAAATGCTGCAATTTCATAAATGTAAGTGTTTTTGTAAATCACAGCATGTCAATTATACCTAGAAACGCTGGCACTTTCCGTATAGGTATAACAAAGGCAGAAAGACCGCAGAGGAAAAAAAAATCTGAACTTTCTGTGAAAAACACTGTGGAAAAAAACACAATGTTCGTGCTTTTTGCAGAAATTCGCTGCATGGGGCCTTAGCCTCAAAAAGGAAATGCAAACAGAATTTCTAAATATCTATTTAAGTTCCAAAAAAGATTAAAAACATAAAATAACCTTTAGTATCTGTTTGAGTATTGAGAAAAGCATCCTCTTTTTCGTTACAATGAGGAAGTGGCATTTTCCTACTTTTTAGACTCTGTACTCTATGTTCACATACCGGGGTTATGTGTTTGGATCTCTCTGCTTATCGAAGATTATATTTTCATAGGAACCTATTGGAACAGCACAATTTACTTTAGAATAATAAAAAAAAAAAAAAAATTGAAACGTATAGCAGAAGGCGCCAGTGGGAAGTATATGTAGGCCAGCATATGTGGGCCCCGAGTTATAGAGCAACTAGATGGTCATCATATATATAGTAATTTCACATAGGGCCAGTTTCCCTGGCGAATATGTAATTTACCAGTTGTCATTGGCAGGTTGTGTAATGTGCCAGTCATCCCTGGCAGACAGTTCTATTTACTATTGTAGACAGTAATAAAGATGATGATGGCGCCATTTCTTACACACAAGTAGTATATATGGCGTATCCACCATTGATAGTTTACTATGAACACGACATACATATGTGACAGTCCACAGTGGGCACCATGCTACATACAGCCTTTCACCATAGGACTGACCGTACAGAGTCATGTCCATTATTATACTTGGCACAGTCATTTCTGTTGTCTGCTTGTACAGGGGTTCACCAGTAGAGAGCCCTGTAGTGTATGGCACAGGATGGTTGTGTAGGGCAGCTTCTCCTCCAATACACTGCACATGGTAGACAGGTAGATATTGCTCAGCAGTCAGGCAGGTAGATACTGCTCAGTAGTCAGGCAGGTAGATACTGCTCAGCAGTCGGGCAGGTAGATACTGCTCAGCAGTCGGGCAGGTAGATACCGCTCAGCAGTCGGGCAGGTAGATACTGTTTAGTAGTCAGACATATATGTACTGTACATGGTAGACAGGTAGATACTGCTCAGCAGTCGGGCAGGTAGATACTGCTCAGTAGTCAGGCATATATGTACTGTACATGGTTGACAGGTAGATACTGCTCAGCAGTCGGGCAGGTAGATACTGCTCAGTAGTCAGGCATATATGTACTGTACATGGTTGACAGGTAGATACTGCTCAGCAGTCGGGCAGGTAGATACCGCTCAGCAGTCGGGCAGGTAGATACCGCTCAGCAGTCGGGCAGGTAGATACTGCTCAGCAGTCGGGCAGGTAGATACTGCTCAGTAGTCAGACATATATGTACTGTACATGGTTGACAGGTAGATACCGCTCAGCAGTCGGGCAGGTAGATACCGCTCAGCAGTCGGGCAGGTAGATACCGCTCAGCAGTCGGGCAGGTAGATACTGCTCAGCAGTCGGGCAGGTAGATACTGCTCAGTAGTCAGGCATATATGTACTGTACATGGTAGACAGGTAGATACTGCTCAGCAGTCGGGCAGGTAGATACTGTTTAGTAGTCAGGCATGTGTGTACTGACTGCCGGACAGGTTCAGGCTATAAGCTGCTGCTATCCCTGCCTGCCAGCTGTATATCAGACTAGTGGCACAGCCCCCAATGCCTCATGTAGTCACCTGTGCCCCTTTGCCTGTGGCATCCTTATGGCAGACAGTGCCCACCATATGTCACACTTACCTGTGTAGGTGAGCACAGCCCGGTCCTGTGCCCTGCTCCCGGTGTAGTTCCTAGTTACATCCCTGGTGTGTCAGTGTCTCTGCTTGTAGGGAGCTCTGGAGGTCTCCTCAGGTCCGGGCTGTAGTTTGTGTAGTTCCTATGAGCTGCCTCCTTCCCCTGCTCCTGCTCACTGACTGACTGACTGACTGGCAGCCGTACATACCGCAGCACTTCCCACACTGACAGTAACCCGGCCCGCATTAACCCTCTCACTACCTGTGGAGAGTAAATGTCCTGTGCAGGAATACAGGGCACACCAGCTACACAGGAAAGAGTGTATATAACTAGGAAGGTTCAACTAGCTGGACATTATAGTAAGCATCTGGTCTACAGAGAGTTAATGTAGTCTATTATAATAGTTACCTACTTATTCTATAAAGGCCTATGTGCTATTCAGACGAGTAGCTGCCTCAGTATGGTGCCTATAGGCCACTAAGGGTACAAACTATATCTCTATGTGCCTCTGATTTTTACATAGATATCCAATAGATCTACAACAGATACAATGTATAGTGTGCATGTGCCAGGTCCACGGTAAAATAGTATGAACAGAACATGGATGATATTGGTGTGCCAGCCACGTCGCCACAGAACGATTCATTTCCTTCAGTGAGCCCCAAATACAAAACGGATAGAAATGGGGACGGCCATGGGCTCACAGCCCCATACACGGACCCGTGATAACACACAGGCGTGTGTAGGGGAACTAAATCCTTATTTATTAGTCCACTATTTCCTCTGCATATGCAACTACTGATAGCACATGGACGTATTATGTCTGTGGGTCAACCATTTTAGGCTATAGTCACACCAGTGCTGGTTTCCATTCGGGGATTCCCTTCTCCATTCCACTTCAAAAACGCAGAGAGAAAAGTTCTGCAAGCAGTGCTTTTCTCTCAGAATTTCTTGGGTGGAAACCCGGCGGGCCCCATTATAGTGTATGGGTCTGCAGGTTTCTGCGGTTGACCACTTTTTAAGTAGATTGGGCTGACGTTTTTTGGGTCCCCAAGCAGACCCAAAGGACAGAAACTCGAACACAGGTGTAAACCAGGCGTAAGAAAAAAAAAAAAAAAAAAGGCTAGGGGCAACATGATGGCTCAGTGGTTAGCACTTCAGCTTTGCAGCGCTGGAGACCTGGGTTTGAATCTCACCAGGAACAACATCTTCAAGGAGTTTGTATGTTCTCCTTGTATATGCATGGATTTCCTCCCATTCTACAAAGACATACTGATAGGGAAAAAAAAGTACATTGTGATCCCTACAGGGGGCTCACAATCTACATTTAAAAAGAAAGAAAAAAAGCTATACTTTATATTAAGCTTGATCAGTGAAAAACAGACAGAACAAAGATGACATCCATGATCTAGAAAACAGACAAAAAGAGAGCATGTGCTTGTTTTATGTTTCCACAGACACTGTCTGTATATAAAAATGGACATGTGAATAAATACCTTAAAATAAGTGTCTGTATTCTGTCCATAGAAAATAAAGAATGAACACATACGTGAAAAATGGACATGTGAATAAGGATATGTTCACAAATGTTACAAAATCTGTTTACAAAAGGATTTATGGCAGAAATCTGAGACGGTTACAATTTTACCATTCAATGGGAACTAACTTCACCCATCTTGTACATGACTATATGCAGGATAATGGATTTGATAAAGTTTAAAGAGGACCTTTCACCATTTGGGGCACATGCGGTTTAATACACTGCTAGAAAGCTGACTGTGCGCTAAATTCAGCGCACTATTGGCTTTCCCTTTCTGTGCCCCCAATGAATAGCTATCGGTACCGTAGCTCTTCACCGTCAGAAGGGCGTTTCTAACAGTCAATCAGGAATGCCCTTCCTCACAGCAGCATCTATAGCGCTGTACTGTGAGAGCGGTGAGGAACGCCCCCTATCCTCCTGACACTGCTCATCCATAGACGAGTACTGGGAGGGGGGGGGGGGGTGTTCCTCACCGTTCAGCTTCATCACTGGGTGGTAAGCAACGCCCCCTCTCACAGTACAGCGCTATAGATGCTGCTGTGAGGAAGGGCATTCCTGACTGTCAGAAACACCCTTCTGACAGTGAAGCGCTACGGTAGTGCACTGAATTCAGCGCCATATCGGCTTGCTAGCGGTGTATTAAACCGCATGTGCCCCAAATGGTGAAAGGTCCTCTTCAAGAGTGGAATCTTTGCCTAAAACCTCATCAAATGCTAAATCTGTGAATGGATCATTAGACCTCTTTACTTGCTTTATTAAGAAGATATTCTTCCCTAGATACATCACCTCACAGAATGTAATATATACAGTATGGTACCACATGGAAGACCTTCTACAGCTGTGTCCTGCCATGCTGGTTTTGCTCTGTGCTTTGCTATGAGTCCTGAGGCTGTATTCACACAGCTGGATTTGAGGTCTGTTTGAGGTCTATCTACTTTGTGCCAGAAGAGATGAAGAAGCTTTAAATATGGCTTTGTGAATGGAGCTTAATTCTTTCAATGTGCTGCTAAGAGCTGTGGTGTCACCCTGCGGCACGTCATCCCTGCTGATGATAGCACTGCATACAGACTACCATAAGACGCCACTGCATTCTGCTAACAGTATCCGTGAAGAGTATAAATGCTATAAGGCTAGGTTTGATCATATGTTTTGATGTATTTAAGGCAACCCTCTGGTTCACAGTAGATCTATACAGTATAGTTAAAATACATTTTTTCGTTCTATCTAATGCCATAATGTGTTATTTTATGCCATGCTATTTAATGTGATGCCATGTTGGGTACTGGCCAGCACTGTAATATTTTGCTAGTTACAGTTAGATCTTAGATAGTATAATGCCACTTTAAGAAGAGTGATACTGACATTACGGCATTATACTGAGTAAATTACACCACCGCTAGATACTGTATTGCTATTAATACAATATAAATATGATTTATTATGTTAATAGTTGTGACCTACTCGTGACTGACATGCAACTAATTTATGACTGACAAGCAGCTGACAAATAGATGAATGCTAGGCAGCTATTAAAGATGTGACGTCAGAGCTAAGGAAAACATACCTTAGGAGTTAGGTCCAAGTTCAAGACAAGTATGTCATGCAGTCACATGCAGCCATGTCACTGGCATAGAAAGTAAGCATAGAAAACTGCAGGGTCATGGGTCAGCGTGTGCTCCAGGAAGACGCTCATATTCATTCATGGGCATCACTAGGAACCTCAAAAGCACTATTTTTCCATTACTGGAGATTTGGACAGCATAGACAGCGGACTTGCATAAAATGCAGGAGATACCGGCTAAACCGAGCAGCAGTAAGTTAGCTAGGGGTGAGTGGCACTGTCCATTAAACTGCCCCACCCCAGGGCTCAAATACTATAAGACAACAGAGGAGCCACTGAAGCTCTAGCCTGGACTGTGATTGGGAGTCTGTTCCAGATGATAGAAAACCTGCCCATCTGCCACATAAGAGAGTGCATCTGCAACATGGTGAGGGAGGTTCAGATACAGAGGCCACATGAGAGTATGTAAACTGCTCCCAGGCTGTTATGAGAAGTACCACACCCAACATGGCCAGGAGGTTACAACTAGGTGTGAAGGACTGACTGATCAATGGTGACCAAGTTGAAGTAGGTTGTGAAGAGCACAGCACTGTGAGGAGGCAAGAGTAGCGAGACCATGCTAGTACATACCAGACAGAAATACATTAGACCACTGGGCATTGCTGACCTCCTAAAAGTAGCCCCGGAGAATATCTCAAAGGAAGAGAATGAGATATGATTAGTATACCATGGTAGAGACCAGTAAGGTACTGGGAAAAGACTGTCTCTGTTCAAGAAATCCATCCTTGTGAGACAGTATAACCATATGGTAGTTGTCTTGTCTGTACCAAGCTTTTCCCTCCTTGTGAATAAGGTTCCATTGTTTATCTGCTACCTCAACCTTTGTCTGAGCCCTCCCGCCACCCCGGAGAGGGAAACCACTCTAACAGCAAAACGATAGAGTTTTGCAATAGAAAAGCCTTTCTATATACTGTTATTAAAAATGTCAACATCTTCCATGACAGTTTTGCCCCTTTATTGCAGAAGGCTTCTCTCTTGACTGGAAGAAATGATTGACTCTTCTCCTCTTGAAAGGAGGAAATGCTGTGCCAAGAGACTGTCACCAACCAGCTTTCTCCAACACTTAGGCTTCTGTGATGCCTCTAAATATTTCAGTCAATTTCTGTGATATGTTGATGTTGGGTCTTAAATCCAGAATAGTTACTAATGTCACAGCCCTTGAGTAGAATGGTACCCAGAAAGGAGTTCAATAAACTATAGTAATATGAATGATCCCAACACTCAAGTGTTATAACTCATATGTGATATATAATTTCCTACCAAAATATTATTTCCTTCAGAACCTCCAAATCACAGAACAGTTCCATATATGTTGTAACAAATCTGCCATACACTATAAAAATGAAACCTGTAAGAAAATTGCACAAATGCAGTTTTTATCTAATTCCACCCCATTCCGAATTTTTTCCTTGTTTCCAATACATTGAATGGAATATTAAATGGTACCATTACGAAGTACAAAAAAAAGTAGTCCTCATACGGCTCTGTGAAATAAAAAAATAAATAAAAAGGTTATGGGTTTTGGAAACTGGAGACTAAGAAAGAAAGTCAAATAACGAAAAATGTCTGCAGCATGAAGGGGGTCAAGATTTAGAAAAATGTGACTAATAGATGTTTTGGTAAGAGACATCAAAGAGGACAACTTCCATGATTCTGTACTTTGTCAGAAAGATTTTGGTACAATGTTTTCCTTAGACAATAATTAACTCACCTCAAAGACGTGATCCAAAATAAACAAGCCACAATATTCCATGTGCAGTATATGCAGTATTCAACAGCTGCACAATTATGTGCATGTGTCACTGCTTACTAGTTGTTATACAGGCTTTATCAATCATTGTTATCATGATACCTGGTGTATTGCAAAGTTTGATTTTAGAAAGCAAAAAGAAAAAAACTGGGGCAGGTTCATGAGGACTGGAGTCACTCACAGTCTTCATAGCGCCAGAGCTGGTGGAAGGTGCATTCTGCCCCGTAAATGATGCAAACTCTCCGTTGGGCTGTGCGCCTCGGGATAAATGTATGCCAGCCCGTAGTAAACGGTGATAAATTTGGTGTGGCTAACGTCCATGCCCCCTGACCACCCTTATCAAGCCCCCTATCCAGGGAAGTGGTGAAGGCAGTGTAAAGTTTTAAAAAATCATACATTTTTTGGCATACAAGGCCTAGTAAATCTGCCCCAATATCTTGGCTTCACTGAAAATATTTTTTGTCACTGAAGTTGAAAGAAAAGGTTTAGAAATATCCAAATGACTTAATGTTTATGACTAAGACCACTGTTAATCTGTTGTGTTTTCAACAATGTTTTCATGGTAACAGTGTGGGGATGTGGCCAAATATGTTTCTAAATTCCAAGAACAGTATAAATTGTACTTCCAACCCGTGACTAAATAACAAAAACAATCAAAGAGATCAATATATACAAATAGGGATATACTGTATGTACAATAACATAGTAGCAGATCATGTGGCCTGTAATTTATTTTAAAGTATTTTGTATTTTTTGAACAATAAAAACAAGTATAAACACTTAGAGGGCAATTGTTGATATAGACATCCATGTGATATATGCAATAACATTATTATTATTATTATTATAACATACTAGCAGTTACCCGCGACTTCGTCTACGGGTTGGCGGTGGCGGTGAACTGCTTATATTTCTTGTTCCCCCATCTCTGCCCTCAGTTTGTTGTCCCCTCCTACCCGCGACTTCCTCCGCAGCCCCCCTGACCCTGGCGCGAACCACCTGTAGCGCGACCCGTGGCCCCCTATGTCCCTTTCCTTGCGGCTGCGGTGGGCCCCTCCTACAGAATGGAGGGTCGGGAGGCAATGGCCTTGCTGCTGCGCCTCGGCCCCCCCTCTTTCTCACTACCTGCGTCCCCGGCCCTGCCCTTACCCACCACCCGCTCCCCCGGCCCCCCATATAGAGATTGCAGTGACCTCCTACATCTCCCCCTTCCCCCCAGCACCAGCCACCCGTGACTCCGGTGACCGTAACCCCCCCTCCCTTCCACATGTGCAATCTGGGCCCCCCCTCTACGCACCCTCGGCACTGTGGTACCATTTCCCCCCCAGCAGAACCCCTCCCTAACCACTACGACCTCCCCCCCCATTACACACCACCTGTTGTAACCCCCCACCTCCGCTAAGCAACCTGCTGATCAGTGTCCCCACAACACTTACCATGATGATGCCGGGGAGCTGTGTGTGTCGTGGCTGCAGCTTCAGCAGTCATGCGTGGTGTTACCCGAGGCGTCTGTGTTCCCAGCCGCAGAGTACAGGGGTTACGTGCGGCTGGCCGTGTTCGGCCGGGTTCCGCTGCTGTATGGTATGCTGGCCTGAGGCAATGTGTGGCGACCGGCATATGAGCGGCGTATGGAACCATGCGGCCAGCCGCCATGTTCGTGACAGTGTGTGAAGAGAGTGGAGTAGTCTGGTGGACGGAGCTGAGGATCCTCCCAGTGGTGGGGGTCGGTAAAGATGGCTGAGCCAGAGAGTGAAACAGGTCGGCTCCTGCAGGATGGTGAAGGTGAGTGTGAAAGTCCTGAAGTATATGTGAATGTGTGTGGTTAGGGGCTAGGTTGTAGAGAGGAATGTGAAGTTTAGGGGCTTGCTATGGGCCAAAGTGTGTAGAGATGCAGAGATGGTGATGTGAGTTGGATGTTTGTGTGGGTCGTGGGAAAAACATATGTGCGTTATTGTGAAGAAAAGTAGCCTATTGCGCAATCCTGTGTATTAGCTATGTTTGTGGAAAATTTGAGCCAAATCGGTGGAGTGGTTTTTCGGTGATTGAAGAACAAACATCCGAACATCCAAACATCCAAACACACAGACTCACAAACCCAAAAACTCACAAACTTAATATTAATAGGATATATATATGTAATATATATATATATATATATATATATTTTTTAACATACATACATATACTCGGCTCCCCAATGGATTTTTATGCAATCGGCCTTTTATTAACGAACAATAAGTACAATCCTAGCCCTGTGTGCAGACATAACACACAGGGCTGCCAGTGGAATTTTGAGTTGCCCCACCCCTTGCACAGTATAATGCTCCACAGTGGCTTCTGCTCAGTATATTATGCTCCACAGTGGCCCCTTAACAGTATATTATGCTCTAAAGTGTCCCATGCACAGTATAATTCTCCACTGTGGCCCCTACACAGTATAATATGCTCCATAGTGGTCCCTGAACAGTATAATATGCTCCACAGTGGCTCCTGCACAGTTTAATATGCTCCATGGTGGCCATATGACCTACATATGTTACAGAAAAACAAAGAAAAATTGTAAATAAATCTAATTTCGGAAGTTGGAGTGGTGGCATGGAGGCCTTATGGTTAAAATATTAATTTATCCTAGACAACCCTTTTAAGGGGAGTCTATCATAAAATCAATTTTTAGCTGACCACACATTGGAATAGCCTTTATAACTCTAATCCTACCTTTCTTTATCTTCTTTTTGCCACCGTTTTCGAATAAACATAGTTTTTTCCATTTATGCTAATGATGCTCTGGGAGCAAAGGGGGTGCTCTCCCTGTACTCCGAGCACAGCCTCATCATACCTGCAATGCCACCTCCCTTTAATTATAGTCCTCTTCACTGCATCAGCAGCCGACACTGCTGGTTACCTGGTAATCCTCCTGCAGCAAATTCCAGATCCCCATACAAGGGTTAAAGGGTGAAAACCTCTAGGGCCTCTTAGACAGTGACTTTGGGAATGGATCAAAGTAAAATCAGATAATTGGAAATGTTCATCTGTCCTCGATACATTTCTATAAATATACATATGGCTTTTAATTAGTAAATATTAAAATCTTTAAAATATGTACTACACACATGTTAATAGAATAGTAGAATTGTAGAAAGGTTTGTGTTCTTTCTTCCCACGACCATATATCCTGATGCACCATATACCAATACTGCACGTAGACTTCTACTTTTTTAAAATAAGGAAGTGTGTTCATTGCTTCTTTTATTTTGCAATTTTGCAATCTATGACAAGAACAAGTAAGTCCATGGTTCATGTATGCAGTGAAAAATGTTCATATGTGGTTTGTAAAGGTTCATAACTTTTAATTTTAAATGTTAAAAATCAGGCCCATTAATGACAAAACTTGACTTAAAAGATCTCAATAAATATCAAACTTGTATAAAAATTAGACTCGCCTTACCGGCATTCATATAGAATGTTAAGGGCATCCCTTAGGGATTCTTCAAGTTTAAAGGGGTTTTCAAGGTTTTTTTTTTTTTTAAAGATCTGTTAGTGCTATTAATGGATTAATACATGCACCCAAATACCTTTAGCAGTGTTTTGAGTGATTTCTTGGTTTCTCTGGGAGCTCCCCGCATCATCTGCATTTGTTTAGCATTTGTATAGCTTCTTGCTATGTAGCTTCCTGTGTAGCTTCCACACTGTCTCCCTCTCACAACCCCCCTTCATCTCTCACTCCCTTACACCCCCTCCCTGTTTCCCTAGCTATTTCGCCAACTACTAGCCCTTCCCAACTAACTAACTCAGCCCACCCATCCACCCCATCATACTTATGTGTCTTTCTCTTTAGACTTTGCTTCTGGAAAGGCTCTTCCTTTTCTTTCACTCTCTTGGATATGGGCAGGCTGGAGACGCCTGCGCAGTAGAGATGTCACCACTGACAGCACGTACAGAGGTTGGAAGTGCCTCTGATGCCTGCGCAGTAGAGATGGAGTGCCATCGCTACTGCACATGTTTCAGAGGTACCACCAGCCTGCAACATGCGCCAGCAGAGTCAGAGAAGTGAAGGAGCCATTCCCAGAGAGAAAGAAACATAAGTATGATGGGGTAGAGGGGAAGGGAGTTAGTATTGGTAACATTCCGTTTCCAGGAACCGAATTCAGAAAGTGTGCCTGGGCAATCAAGGTAATTATCCTATTTTTTTTTAAAGAAACAAGGTAAATTAGAAGTTAGGCGGGAGGGAGGGGATTTAGCTTAGGAGCTCATATTTATTTTATCCCAGACAACCCCTTTAAGGCAGTTTGTGCTGGGTGTGGAAGAATATTCTCTCTCGATCCCCATGCCCCCTGTATATAACTCTCTCCCTAACAAGGACAATCCCAAGTGCTTTCCATCCCCACGCCCTATACTTGAAGAATCCCTAAGGGAGGACCTGAGATACAGTTCTAATTTTTATACGTTTGATATTTATTGAGATATCTTTTGATTTATTTTTTGTCATTAATGGGCCTGATCTTTAATATTTAAAAATTAAAAGTTATGTCTTAATAGGACCTCAATATCTCTATAATTCATTACAATATACTTAAAGGGAGTAGTGGTAGAGGAAGCTGAAGTCCCGCCCCCAGTGCACCAACTGCCTCATTTGCATACAAGTTATTTTTCTCCAAATATACAAAAGTGACATACATGACAAAAATATTTAGTATATCACTGTAATGTGTTCTGTAACACGATGGTACAAACACTTGTCCATTTATAACCAGAATATTTTAAAGGGATTGCCCCATTAAAGCCACTTATCCCGCGGTGGCCAGTCTGACTTGTTATAGATGGGGCAGAGTTGTTAGAGTCTAGCAGCAACATAATATTTATAGAGGAGGAGTACCGATAATCCACCCAGTCTCTTATGGAAATACATAATCCATCTGAAAATAAATGGCCGTTTATTTGCCCATATGAAATGTAATATCTCTTTCTGTAGGTTAGCTAGGGAGGAGGAGGTCAGTGCAGGATAGAGGATAAAGGATGTGGTGTAAGGTAACCATTTTACTCAAATTAATTCTACCAATCCAGGAGAGGGTGGGGCAATGCCATGCAACAAGATCCTTCCAAAGCTTTGGGATCAATGTGGCATAGTTCCATTTGAAAAGGGCATCCTGGGAATTGCAGAGCTGTATTCCAATGTATGGTAGCCCGGAAGCCAAAGTTCAAAGTTAACAATTTCGCAGTGGTGTGGGGACTCTAAAATGTAATATTCTGGATTTAGAAGTGTTAAATTTAAGGCCCATTAATTGTGCAAATTGTTTGAGGGTATTGGTTAGATTTGGTAGTGAGGGTTTGTGATAGTTAGTAGCATGACATCTGCAAAGACGCTACATTTATATTCATGGTTCCCGAGAGCAATGATAGGCACTGTGGGAAACATCAGTCTGCCACGATGGTAGTAAAGTGCAAGATGTTCAGACTATCAGGCTCTGAGCCAGGGGAGGTGCTGCAAGCAGTAAAAATGTAATAAGTCTAAGACAGCCTCCTGTAGCAAGAGTAAAAGCACATATAAGTCCTCTAGTAATAAGCATGTATAAGCTAGCAGGGGCCTGCAGTACAGTAGTGGCAGGGAGGCTAGGGTACCAGAGTGAAATACCTCTTAGTTCAATGGTGGCAGCCAAAGCGTGTTCCAGTATTCATAAGTCCTGGGCATAAACAGTAGAATGCCGCAGGGGCACTTGCTGGGTGATGGTAGTTCCAGGAGGAGCCTTAGGAGGAAAGGGACAGTGAGCTGGGCTACTGCAGCATGGTCAAAATGGCAATGGGAGTATAGGAGGGAAGCCAAGCCATGAACAGGGACAGAAGAGTGATCTGCTGTAGATATTTCCATAGCTAGGCCCAGGTGCTGCACAATATGCTGGTCGGGATGTCAGACAAGCAATAGGCCCTCCAAAGCAGGAGCGGGTCTATGAGGTGATAGTAGTGGGACGACCCGGGTGGCAACTCCCGAAGCAGGTGAAAAATGGCAAAGAACTCTGGAGCTCATCCTATGTGCGTCTGGTCCACACCCTCCAACAGATCCTCTTTAAAGGGAGTCTGTGACCAGGACAGTCGCTATTAAATTATATTCCCAGATAGCCACTGGGGTTCAGGTAAGTAAAAGACTAAATTCTGCTTTCTGAACACCGTTGCCATTACTGAATATTAAGTTTTCCTGATATGCTAATGATCTATTTGATGCAATAAGGACATGACCATTGCTCTCATTGCACCAAAGAGCTACCTCCCTGCTATGACTAACAAACCTAGGCCGTGTACATCAGTCATAGCTAGGAGGGATTGAGGGAGCAGGCACTGGAAAGTATTGCTCTTTGGTGCGATGAGACTAGCTCATGTCTGAAAATACAGTAGCTAATATCTCAGCAACAGAGGCATCAATCGGGAATCAGACAAAAGGGTTTTATTGTCATGATTTCCGGCTATTTGACTGTGCTTGTAGTGTACTCTGCAGGTATAATACTGAAAATCTGAAAGGCCCACTAGGAAACCTAAAACAGTGGTGTGCCAGAATGATTCATTTTGCTTGTAAATTATGCCCTGGTGTATAACTTGACAGATCATGGATCTAACTGAGATAGTGGATTGCACTTGAAAATGTGAATATATACCATAGACCTGAATGTTGTTAATTTTCTATATGTTTTAATAGTTCTTTGCAATGGACATATTGGGTGTGTAATACATCTTTCTGAACTGATGGATATGAAATGCAACTTTGTAAGACTACGTTCACAGACTCCATCACAGTGTCCACTGGAAAAAGTCCTGCACAAAGGACTGTTTTCCTCCACCGGTTTCAGTTTTAAAATGACAGACACCCAACAGACCCCATAATAGTCAATAAGGTCTGCCGGGCTCGGTATGTAACCACTATTTTAGCAGTCCACCTCTCTGTTGTTATTGTCCTCTGATGGACCGGAACAACAGAGAGACAGAGTTAGTTTGAACGTAGCGTAACTATGAAGCTTAGATTGATGTACATTGTTTCTACTTGACTTTTCAAGTAAAAATCCTACTAATCCTACTAATATTATAAATGTGAAAGTTTGTATGTTTGTTACTCAATCACGCAGAAACAGCTGAACAGGTTTGAATGAAATTTGGCACATAGATAGATTGTAACCTCGATTAAAACATAGGCTACTTTTTATCCCGGTAAATGACATGGCTTTGCGACTGTTATGAATTTATGTTCACATACTATATTACACTGCTCTTATCTCAGCTTCTGAGAAAGCCAGAGCGGTTATCTCTCAGTGTAAACACACGCTAACCCTCAGTGTGTACATGCATTTGCATATTATCAGATCTGCTCCAGGCAGTGCAGTCAAACTGACATGGACAAACACCTTTAATCCAAATTGGCAGTTTGTCAATTTTAACCCTTTCCCGACATCCGCCGTACTAGTACGGCGCATGTCGGGTGTATATAGCTGCTGGATGTCTACTATTTTATACAGCAGACACCTAGCGCTAAGGCATTAATCCCTCCGGCGCCTAGGTCAAAGGCGCCGGAGGTGCCATTTTCCCAGCGGCGCATGGGCGGCGGCATTTTGCCGGTGATTGCCGGCACCTGGAGCAAAGCTCTAGGGCCGATGTCACGTTTCCATGACAGCCAGGAACCTTGTAAAGGCTCCTTGGCCGGTCTGCAGTCTCTTTCTTTTGCAGGCTGGTCTATGCAGCCTGCAAAAGAAATGGTGACTTTTTGCAATGCATTGAAATGCATCAGCATTGTAATGCATTGCATTAGTGATCAGACCCCCTGGGGTTCAAGACCCCTAGGGGATCTAATAAATGAAAAAAAAAATTTAAAAGTAAAAAAAATATAAAAAAATTTAAAAGTATTAAAAATTCAAATCACCACCTTTCCTTAGAACACATATAAAAGTAGTTAAATACTGTGAAACACATACATTTTAGGTATCCCTGTGTCCGAAATCGCCCACTCTACATCGCCTACTCTACATATCTATTTTTAACACAGTTTTGGATTTTTTAAAGGGGTTAAAATGTAAATAAACCATATAAATGTGGTATCCCCGAAATTGTACTGAAACACAGAATACAGGGGATGTGTCATTTTGGCTGAACAGTGAACGCCGTAAAACTGAAGCCCATAAGAAAGTCGCAGAAATGCATTTTTTCTTCAAATCCACCCCATTCTGAATTTTTTTCCAGCTTCCCAGTACATTATACAGAATAATTGATGGTGACATCATGAAGAAAAATTTGTCCCGCAAAGATTAAGACCTCATATGGCTCTGGGAGCAGAGAAATAAAAAAGTTATGGGGTTTAGAAGGAGGGGAGTCAAAAACAAAAAACTAAAATCAAAAAATGCCATCGGCGGGAAGAGGTTAAACATGCCTGGAATAATAAAATCTAATTTGTTGCAAACAACGAGCGCTATGCAGTCAACAGAGTTCTCCTCAAGCGGAGCTGAGGGCGAACATCGATGCCAACAACACATGCATTATATGGCGTCGCAGCGAGCTGCTGAGATGCCGGAACAATTACAGGCATGGCGCAAAGAACAACTTCAGCGCCAGACCAACTTGAGAGCTGCCGAAACGCTAGAACAGATGGATCATCAACGCCAAAAACATGATCATTATATGGAGTCCCAGCGAGCTGCTGAGATGCCGCAACCATCACGGGCACAGCGCGAGGAACATGTTCAGCGGCAGGCCAGCTTTAGAGTTGCTGAAACGCCGGAGCAGGCAAACCATCGACGGCAACAATTTGCTGAATATAGTAGGATCATCCACTCCAACAACCTGCAGACGAAGTCGCAGGCAGAGGCTAGTACTGAAATAAAAAAGACTGTTCTAGTGACTCATTATCAGAACTAAACAACTTAATCTAGTTAAACTGTATATTTTACAGCTAAGAAATGTACCTCGAAACCACTCTGAACCATCTGTACAAAACTGTTCTCTTCATGTATTGACTGTTTGCAACCACCATGATCCAGTGCCTCTGTGTTAAGCCAATACACTCTTGAACCGCTGCTCATGTGTGGATGGTGAAACAAAACCCTGTTCGGTGTACACCCAGTTATTGGTGTATCACATGATGATACATGAAATCAGACATGGTGTATCACACGATTTAAGTAGATTGCGGGTTTCACAGGGTCAAGTACTGACTACATTGTGAAATATTCTAGTAAACTGTAAAAATACCATAAAATATAACTTGACTGATTATGTACATGAGATCTTTCTGTGCTTTTGTATTATGTAAAACATCCTCATTGTGGCCTGTGTGACAGTTTTTGGTTTTGTTATAATACTGTACATGTTGTACGTAATGTTTCATTGCACCTTCAGGGATTCTGAATTTCTAATCTGAACTGGTACAAAACTGAAAATCCAACGTTCAGTGGAAAAGGTTCTACCTGTCTGCACTTATATGATAATGCAGCATAGACTACCTACGTTTTCACTAAATGACACAATGCGAGCTGTTGTTGTAAGATACAGGTTCCCCTAATAACAAAAGAGCCTTTGTTATTCAGCCTCGGCCCAGGTTTGTGTATAGATACAACATCAATCAAGAATATTCAGGTATGTGGAGAAGAAATTTAACCACATCCACCCCTAGGGTTAAAGGGACAATCACTCTATTTGTACTGCTTATAATTGTTTAGGGAATCATGCAGAGGATTTTACACTTTAATAGCAAATGTATCTTGTTGAAATATTGTCTTTTTTTAAATGTAGATTGTGAGCCCCATACAGGGATCGCAATGTACATTTTTTCCCCTATCAGTATGTCTTTGTAGTATGGTAGGAAATCCTTGCAAACACGGGGAGAACATACAAACTCCTTGCAGATGTTGTTCCTGGTGGGATTCGAATCCAGGACTCCAGTGCTGTAGGGCTGCAGTGCTAACCACTGAGCCACCATGTTGCCCTGAAACATTGTCATTTTTGTAAGGAGTAGTTAGTATTGTAGGAATAAGATGGACAATTTATCAAGTAACTATAACATATGATATTTTATAAAATACATAAGTATAAACGAACCTCCAGTTATAAAAAAATGTTTCTTAAATGAATAGTGCATGTGACTATAAGAAACTTTGTAATATATCTTTTTAAGGAGATCTGTTTCCTTCAGAACTTATTCTGCCTCTTACATACAACTCTATGGAGCAGGGAGTGGTTGGATGGGATTCTCCTAGTAGATGGTTAATTGATTTATTACCTTTATGTGTGTACTAGTACTAGTGCCCTCTTATCTACAACTTAGTAGTGTTAAAAAAAGGAATATGAGGGTGTAACAGCAGCAATTATATGAATGTTTTTTCTATAACCCCTCCCTACTTCGTAGACTAATATGGAAACAGTAACTGCCTGAAAAGTGGAGAAGAAAACATATTGTTTTTCTTTAATAAGAATAACAACTGACTGATGGGGGTGTACGACCCCCACTTATTTGATATTACTAACCTAGTCATAGGATAGGTCATCAATATCAATAACAACCAAACTCCTTTAAATGGTACTTAGCTTCTTCCGACAACTTACATTCATTTAATGCAGCATGTGATTCTGGACCAAAATGTAATGTACTTTATTTAAAATGTTGTTTTCTGTAAAAAAAAAAAAAAAAAACTGTCTAAATTTCCTACCACTATGTGTCTCCCTTATAGCTTGCTGTTCACTCCTTGCCGCTAGGGAAGTCCCGTACTTAGTTACTTGCACGATAAATGTAACATTTGCTACAGATGTAAAAGGGCTATTAGCTGCAGTAAAACTGATAGGACACCATGTATAAAGGCTATAACCAAAGAACAGATTGACCAACAAGACTTTGGAGCTATCTCAACTTTTCATGAAAACTCAGTTACTCTTTAAAACATACTCAGTACACTATAGGCATATCACATCAGCCTAAATCAGAAGATCGCTAACAAAATAAGGGCTGTATTATGATGGCTGCATCAAAATTGTCTCTGCATCTGCCTGTAGTGTGTCTTGGTGTCTCTGACAGAGGCTGTTGCAGACAGTGTTTTACTGATGGTATCTGTCTGGTAGTAGAGGACTGAAATACCTCTTAGAATTAATAAGATTGAGTATGTGTGCCAAGAAAGTGATTACAAGCAGCAACATAACTACAATTCCTATGGCCCAGTAACAAAACCAAGAACAATAGAGTGAATTGTAATAATGTAACAAAGCTACATAACTATGTTTACCAGGGCACTAAACAAAAATGGATAGAAGTCTTATATTTCTGATATTTCACACCATAAAGAACCCTGATTGTAAAGCTAAACATCAGAATGTCACTACTGTATAGTTTCACACAAAAAGGAACAAGGAAACGCATTTAATACGTAGGGGTAATAGAAGAAAGGCGAAAAAGTCTGTCCATTAAATTCACTAGGTTATTCCCTGTGTAGAAGATGACATGTTTTATATAGGATGGTTGTGGGTTTTATATTCCTGATGGTTTATGATGATGATGGCAATAACGGTGGTGGTCAAGGGCTAGGGATAGAATTTTGTGCTGTTTAGTTTCACAATATAGTTTTATAATACTATGAGCTCTGTCTTTCTATTGCAGATCTCCCAACCTCTGCTTCCCTTGGCACAGTCATACTAAAATTATTAAATTCTTTCTGCCTGCAGCGTTCACTAGGGAGAAATGTATACAACTACATTGTGACTCACTACTAGCTTTACACATCTCCTTCTAGTCCCCTATTGCTAGAAGAATTTTAACAATACACATAAACATTATAGGGGACAAGTTATCTCTTTAAGGGTGTGTTCACACGGAGTAACGTGGCGCGTGATGTGGAACGTATACGGCATGTGAGACTTTGCGTGCTGTAAACGCTCCCATTGATTTCAATGGGAGTTCGGATCGTATACGCCGCGTTATTTTGCGGCCGTATAACGCGGCATATACGATCCTAACTCCCATTGAAATCAATGGGAGCGTTTACGGCGCGCAAAGTCTCACACGCCGTATACGTACCACATCATGCGGCACGTTACTCCGTGTGAATGCACCCTAAGGCTAAGGCGCCTCGTAGCGGGCAGCAGCAAAAAAAGCGCTGTGGGAAAAACACAGTTTTTCCTCTTTGGACTTTCTTCTTCAATTACACCTATAGGGAAACCACCGGCATTTCTGGAGGTAGAATTGACATGCTGCGTTTTCCAGAAATGCGTCAGTTTTGGAAATTGCAGCATTTCTGCTATGCACATTTTTCTGCAGTGTGTGGATTGGATTCACTAGGGTACCCTGTTTGTGCCACGCGGGGCCCTAGGCTAAGGCTTGTTTAACACTAACCATCCATTTTATGGGCTAGAAAACAATGGACATCCTAGTGTATTTCCATGTGCCATCCATGTCCAATTCATGTGCAAAAAAAAAAAGATGCTGTCTTCTTTATTTTTCAGCAATCCCCTAGTAATGTATCTGTAAAAAATAGGCAGCACATGGACTTATGATATTTGTGTGCTGTCTGTTTTTTTTTCATGAACCCATAGACTTGAATGGCCGAGACCAGTAGAGAAAAGAGAAGAAAATGGTGCATGTCATGACTTATTTCTCATTGTCCCTCCATAAAAACAATGGATGCTTGAATAGCCTTATTCAATACAATGGGCCTGTGTGCTGTCGGCTGTTTCACAGATAGCAAACTTATCTTACACATTTGTTTCATGTGCCCTTTCTGTTACGTTGAAATAGGATATTTGGGTTTTGGATAATCCCTTTAAAGTAATTTTTGATTTTCAGTGCTCCTTGCGTGAAAGTCAGGGCATGGGAGTCTATTAAGAGTGAGTATTTGTTGGGCGAATCTCCCCAGACTCATCTCGTGAATATTCGCAAGGTTCCCCGGTGGTTTCATTTGGACGGAAAACATTCAAACCCAAACTCATAATATTATAATAATTATATAATAGGCAGAATAGACAGTGGGACATTATCCTGTATGGAGGAACCACTATGGCAAATTATACTGTGTAGAGGACAACTATGGGACATTGTTCTGTCACAGGGATCTTTGGTGTAAATTGGGGAGGGGAAGCTTTGTGTTTTTTATACAGTCCAGCACCCATGGTACCCTTAATTAACCCCTACCCTCATCTCTCTCAAGAATGTAGCCTTGTCTGTTCCAGCAAGTGAATGGATGGGGTTATGTTTCTCCATTCACTTGTACAGAAGTTATGAAAATCACCAAGCAGGCAGCTTCAGCTATTTCAGTAACTCCTGCACAAGTAAATGGGTAGGTGCTGCGTATGCAATTCCTCTCCATTCACTTTTGGACACAGATAGGGTCCTGTGTTTGAGATACATATGGGTCGCAGACATGGGACCTGCATCTATTACGCATGTGTTTATTCCATATGCTCTGAAGATGACCATAAATTCTGAAATGGGAATACGTCTTCACCTCTACGGCTGGGTGACTACTTTTCCCCAACGATACACTATTCTTACATACAAATGCCCCCCTACTCCTGGGCACTTTAGGTTGCTCTGCTTATAGTCATTGTCATGATTATAGAAATGATTTTGTGACAAATCCACATAATTCAGACTCCTGACACATCTAATGTTGTATATGACTTACTGATTCCATTATATCCACTATAAACAAGCAGACACCTGTCACTACTTCTAGATGATGCTAAGCTCAGGTTTATTACTAAATCTTGAGTATTGTTTCCACTAATCGTTGTTCCTCTGGTTTGTATTGAGTAAAAATAGCCATCAAGACACGTCATATGCTCTAGAAAAGAACCTCTGTCTTGGAACAATGACACTTTCTATTGGGAATGTTTATGTGACAAGCACATTAACAAGTGCAAACATTGTATCATGTGCAAATTGGATCACAGGAACATCATCGTATTGTAACAGAATCCATATTCCTTCGTACAAGATGGTGTAACAATAAAATTAGTACTCTTTTTGTTTCTTTTGGATGCAAATTTATTACAATTTTTAGGTCCAATACTACATATCATGTCTGTATAATGCTGCATGCCTAAACAATCCTGGGGTAGACTGATAAAAACAAGTGATACCTCCCCTAAAGCAGCAGGGATTGTATTCTGATAGTGTGTATTGGTATACATTACTGCCTTATTTCATACCTTGTTATACCTATAACACTGAAATAAATGAGATTCAATAGGTTATACAGGATTAAAAGAACATGGCTGCTTCCTTTCTGAAACAACATTACTCCTGTCTATGTATCATGAATAGGGAAATAGAGGGAAATGGAAAAGTTATACTCAGCCCTCCTGCAGTAGCCTTGTAATGCCTTCTTTCAGTCCGATATCCACCATATGTCTGCGAACCTGCCCGGATGAGTAACTCCCTCGGAACGGAGTTGAGTCACAAAGGTAAGTATGGAAAAATCATCCAGCACCGAAACCAGGATATGAAAAATATATTTTCTTCTTTATTTCATGTTCGCATTAAAATGTGACAAAATATAACACGCAGTCTACAAGGAAAGAAAAGCTTGCGTCAGACTGACGCGTTTCGGATGTTGTATCCTTTCTCAAAGGATACAACATGTGTTGTACTCCTGTCTATGTGTACTCCTGTCTATGTGCCTGATAGTTCGTCCTGTTACAATGGATGTAGCTGAGCTGCAATACCACACGTAACCTGGACGAAGCCCTGTAGCAGGGGTGAAACGCGCGTCGGACAGTTTATATGATGTTAAGGTGAGCTAAGGCATATCTTTTATTCATATGTGGGCACTTTGGGATATAATTGAGTTCTGTGATCTTTGATTATTATGCCATGTGTAACTTTACATATTAATGGACTAGTTGTCCTTTTTTCTATCATGGTATATATGTATGCATGTATACTATTCAATTAACCCGTTAGTTGCCCTGCCCATGGCTAAATACTGACTTCAAATACCTATGTCTTTGTCTCACCCACATCACTTTGGCTTGCTCGCACCTATAAACCTTACGGTTTAGCCCGTTTACTTTATGTTATGTAATGTATTATTGTATGTCCATGTGAAAAACTTTTTAATTGGATAGTAATAAAATATACTTTTATATTTATTTGTGGATATGGTTGTTTTCTTTGTATATATGAGTTTAGTCCCGTAACCACACTATGCAGTATTGGCCTCTTTATGTGTGTATCTATTGACATTTATGGCACTTTTTCCACAAAACATTCTTCTAATCTTGTATACCGGCTTTAACAAGAAAAAAAAACATGTTGTTTTCCCAAGTTTATATTACACCTACAATTATGGAGTTGCCCCCTTTGCTGGTAAGACTAGTGAATGGGTTTTAAGCTGACCACCGGGTTTCTGCCCCTTGTCCAGTTTCGCTGGAGCTGAAAACGGAAACCCAGCACAATGCATAAACCGGACACCGGGCGCAAGTGTGAACTGCCCCTTAGCCGTTGGCATGTTGGAGGTGATGGCGGATTTCAACAAACATTTGTTCCTCAATGGATGAGCGTGTTGTGCTGTCAGTGACATGCCATATTCATTTAGAAGAAAATTTATCATGTATGAAATTTTCTTCCAGCAGTCAAATGAAAAATCTTTTTGTTCTTTTGAAAGTTTCTTCAAGAGAATGTTCCTAGATCAGTCTCATAAAGATAATTCTTCCTGAACATATGGCCAGTATGATTGGCTAATAGTGTCCAATATGGACTACAACGTGTATGCCTATGTGTGTGCTTCCTCATTCAGAGGTTGTTCAGCTATTCACCTACTTTTATGTGTATGACTACTTTTATATACATGAATAATGCTAAGCCATCCCAATAAATAGCAGAGATAATTACCTAGTGACAGTAATATTACTTGCTAATTATCCTGAGAGCAATGTGGTGGCTCTGTCTAATCCATCCACATGTGAATCTATGTCTCATGGGCCTTTTATAATGGGACCCTGATGATATTAGCAAGAACACGGAACTGGTCAAGTGGTACAGTAAATCTGCACATTCTTTCTCACTTCAGCAAGCTTGCCAAATATACCATTTCATGTAAGACTAATACTGAAACAGTATATATAGTAATAGAGGATGCAGTGTTGTGTCAAACTACTTACTACAGCCTAAAATATGTCAGAATATTACATGTATTAGCTGGCTACATGGGAAGAGAAAACTCAGCATTTCAATTAGTGTATTCTTCCTTAACTCGGGAGTTTCCCCATTTTCAGTTTGTGTAGCTAAGTGCAAAGTCCTATTTTACTTAACAACAGATGATATGCACTAAAGTGCTGGCCACAGGTATACGCCGCGTTATTTTGCAGCCGTGATTTTGTGGCCGCAAAATCAAGGCCGCAAAATAACGCCGCGTATACGATCCAGGCTCCCATTGAAATCAATGGGAGCTTTTACGGCGCTCAAAGTCTCACACGCCGTATATGTGCCAGATCACGTGGCACGTTACTCCGTGTGAATGGACCCAAATAGTGTTTTTGGTACTATTCCGTTATCAGGCCAGCAGAGCTTATCAGCACCAGCATCGGAACAGCAGAAGTCAGCATTTCAGCATCAGGAATGACATCCGAGGACTGACTGCTGGCCCGATGCTTGTGCCCAGCTCTCCTTCCATCTGCCCCATACCCCTCTCTGGCCCAGCTCTCCTTCCATCTGCCCCATACCCCTCTCTGGCCCAGCTCTCCTTTCATCTGCCCCGTACCCCTCTCCCCACCACATGACTAGGTCTGACCGACAGTACTAGTTGCCGGGACGCTGCAGGAAGTTTGTTCCTCCGGGTCGCCATAGCTTACTATGTCGTTACTATGGTCGGTGCAACCCTGAATCTCCGCCACCACTTTCAGGACCCTTTATTGAGCCCCGATGTGTGTTGTTTTCTTCCTTCCGGTCTCCGTTCTCTGTACCGGCCATGGCTTCCAGTGCGAGCATCTTTCTTTCCTCCTGAACAAGAATGGCCAGATTGAGAGCGCCGATGTGAGGCCTAGTCGTGTGGCGGGGAGAGGGGGTATAGGGCACAAGTAAGAAGAGCTGGGGGGCAGCACTGGGAGGATGGATGGGGGCATCGATGTACTGGCTACTAGAGACAGGGCACCAGCATCGGGCCAGCAGTCAGTCCTCGGATGTCATTCCCGATGCTGACAGCTGCTGTCCCGATGCTGGTGCTAATAAGCTCTGCTGGCCCGATAACGGAATAGTACCGTGTTTTTACCCCATGCGCACGCTGGCCACTTCAGGGCTTTAGATGTTTGGATGCCATGGCAGCCGTCACTTTGTGTGCCTATACCCTAAGAATAGTGTAGTAGATGACTGCAGTTAATGACTAATAGAAGAAAACTTATATACAGTATATATATATATATATATATATATATATATGCACTGCTCAAAAAAATAAAGGGAACACTTAAGCAACACAACGTAACTCCAAGCAACACTGATTGACAATCAATTTCACGTGTTGTGCAAATGGAATAGACAACAGGTGGAAATTATTGCTACTCAATAAAGGAATGGTTCTGCAGGTGGGGACCTCAGACCACATCTCAGTACCAATGCTTTCTGGCTGATGGTTTGGTCGCTTTTGAATGTTGGTTGTGCTTTCACACTCATGGTAGCATGAGATGGACTCTACAACCTACACAAGTGTCACAGGTAATGCAGCTCATCCAGAATGGCACATCAATGCAAGCTGTGGCAAGAAGGTTTGCTGTGTCTGTCAGCATAGTGTCCAGAGGCTGGAGGTGCTACGAGGAGACAGGCCAGTACACCAGGAGACGTGGAGGGGGCCGTAGGGGGACAACAATCCAGCAGCAGGACCGCTACCTCTGCCATTGTGCAAGGAGGCACAGGAGGAGCACTGCCAGAGCCCTACAAAATGACCTCCAGCAGGCCACAAATGTGCATGTGTCTGCACAAACAGTTAGAAACTGACTCCATGAGGATGGTATGAGGGCCCGATGTCCACAGATGGAGGTTGTGCTCACATCCTAACACCGTGCAGGATGCTGGAGTGTGTCAGCAGTTCCTGCAAGATGAAGGCATTGAAGCTATGGACTGGTCCGCCTGTTCCCAAGACTTGAATCCGATTGAGAACATCCGGGACATCATGTCTCGCTCCATCCACCAACGTCATGTTGCACCACAGACTGTACAGAAGTTGGCAGATGCTTTAGTTCAGGTCTGGGAGGAGATCCTTCAGGAGACCATCCACAACCTCATCAGGAGCATGGCCAGGCGTTGTAGAGAAGTCATACAGGCACGTGGAGGCCACACACACTATTACGTCTAATTTTGACATGTTTTAAGGACATTACATCAAAGTTGGATCAGCCTGTAGTCTGTTTTTCCACTTTAATTTTTGGGGTGACTCCAAATCCAGACCTCCATTGGTTAATAAATTTGATTTCCATTGATGATTTTTGTGATGAAGTATTCAATGAGAATATTCCATTTATTCAGATCTAGGATGTGCTATTTGAGTGGTCCCTTTATTTTTTGAGCAGTGTATATCATATATATCTACATAGACAGAGAGAGAAGATATAGTCATGGTGTGTACGTTTTATAATGTATGGAGGCTTATACTGCAGCTTTGGGTAGACTTACAGAAGAATGATTTTTTTGACCGGGCCAGCACACATACAGAGCGACAGCAGCAGGAACTCCATACACTGCTAGAACACTTACAAAAATCGTCTGCTGGCCTTTATGCTCTGTATGAACTATCTGAGGCAGTGACCCCTGTCCTTCCATATGTGTATTGCTGGTGCTGTCAGCTTTCTCCTTGACAGAGCTGGTTTGCTGATGACTGCTTTGTAACTCTGCCTACATGGCATTGCCTAAAAGCTTTATGTGAGTTTTGTAACAATATAATGTTGTTTAAAGAGGACCTTTCACCACTTTTGGACACATGCAGTGTTATATACTGCCAGAAAGCCAACAGTGCGCTGAGTTCAGCGCACTGTCGGCTTTCCCGATCTGTGCCCGGTGTAAAGAGCTTACGGTGCCGGTACCGTAGTGCTCTATGGTCAGAAGGGCGTTTCTGACCATTAGCCAGAGACGTCCTTCTGCCTCGCGGCGCCAATCGCGCTGTGCTGTGGAGCGGGGAGGAACTCCCGCTCCTGATAATGCTCGTCTATGGACAAGCTGTGTGAGCAGAGGGAGGGGGGTGTTCCTCCCGGCTCCACAGTACAGCGCGATTGGCGCCGCGAGGCAGAAGGACATCTCTGGCTAATGGTCAGAAACGCCCTTCTGACCATAGAGCACTACGGTACCGGCACCGTAAGCTCTTTACACCGGGCACAGATCGGGAAAGCCAACAGTGCGCTGAACTCAGCGCACTGTTGGCTTTCTGGCAGTATATAACACTGCATGTGCCCAAAAGTGGTGAAAGGTCCTCTTTAAACCTTATACCAAACACTGATTGTCAGACACATCACTTTGTCCTATCTCACAGGTCCATGGTTATGGTAACGCTGTGTAAACAATGGGAAGAATAAGGCCACATAGTAGGCAAACAAAACAGCATTTCTAAAGCAATATATTTAGGAAAAGTCTTCAATTTACATAAGCTACCAGTATAGATAGGATCCTTGAGATGGGACAACCCCTTTAACATGCCCAGAGCTGCGCTGTTCACCTGGTGGATGATGTGCACTGCTGCAGTACCTAAACCCACCACTACTTGGAATAGTTACTCTGCAGGGTCCCTGCAGACGTAATATTAGTGGCCTATTCTAAGGATAGGCCATTAATATTAGAACAGTGGAAAACCCCTTTAAGGCTGGGTTCACACAGTGGAAAATGATGAAGAATCTGAAGCAAACATCTGCCTCAGATTCCTTTTAATTTTCTGTCCCTCTGGCTCCTGCAGTGCAAAATTAAAGCAGAGCCTTCAGCTATTACGAAACATTGCACAATGAAATAAAGTCGAATTATATAGTTTTCTAAATTGGAGTGCTGCCTGTTCTTGTAAGTCTATTGAAGGGAATTCACACCAGTTTCCAGAGAGTTAATTTTTCTATCCAGTGCTGTTCGACATTATATTTTTAGATAGATATAAGGTAGATATGAGACAGAAGTAGAGGTCCCTTTGAGTATAGAGGGAGTAGAATTCAATAATCATGACAAAGCAGAGAGGGGGTGAGCATCTGCACACATAGGGGATATATCAATCCCTCTACCTTAGTTTTCTGGCATAGAGGGATGATATTGTGCTGCACATTTCATGCAAGGATTTTTCTTGCGCCAAACATGCGCCACAACCCTGCTCTGTGCCTCTTATCACAATGTGCAAATGTGGGCAGAGCAGGGTGGGTTGGGCATGTCTTGGCCAATGCATTTACTAGAACGCTACCAGTTTTCCAGTTTTTTACTTAGAGTAACTGAAGCCGGGCACAGCCATCTATTATTAAGAATTTATTTTCTGCCATATTGTTTGCCCTGACAGTTACTTTTCTATTTCCTTATTGTTTCTTGGGGTTATATTTACCAAACATATAAATGGAGACATCTTAGTCCTATATTTATCAAATTTATAATGTGTCAATAACAATTCATACACATAACACAGAGACAAGGCCAAAGTGAAGATCTGGCAGTGTGTATAAGGAGTTTACTGGGAGTTGACCTATCCTTGAAGGGATTCAGTCATTAGAATACCTTTTTTTTTAACTATGTACACGTACGAATAGCCTTGAGAAAGACTATTCTTCTCTTGCTTTGATTATTCTGATTCGCGCCGCTGTTCCTGAGAAATATCTTCTTTCTTCCTTATGTAAATGAGTTTCCAGACAGCAACGGGGACGTCCCCTGTACTGTCTGACAACTCTCCAGCAACACCTTCTTCTCTCGCGTTCCCGTTGGGTCTTCATCCAAAAGTGCCGACTGCACATGTCCGTTTACCATTTTCCTGTGGCTGAACAGGAGATGTTCATAGGTCCCCTGAGAATTCAGAAACATTCCCCCAGTGGTTGATCCACTTAGGACTCTATGTATCACATAGGTGAACCTATGGCTCTGGATATAAATGTACAATTTTATTTATTCGATCACCTCCTGCAATGTGAAAGGAAACTCCAGGCCCACCTTAATGTATTGGGGTGATTCCCTCCCATACAAATTCTCTTATTTCTTAGGTAGAGAGGTCATCCTCTCTAGAACATGCCCCCGCCTGATGTGTAAATGCCTCTCTGGTTGACTTCCATTGTCCCATTGTGACCTTGTCTTACTTCTTCTAGCCTATATAACGTTATTCTTACATCCATTGTTAAGTATATTGCGCCCTTGTCTTTTTGGAAGCCTGACCCCATAGGTATGTATTGTGTTGTGCCTTCCTGTGTTTTTTTTCCTATATCAGTCTTTCGCTCAACAAAATATTTTTTAAATAAAATACAAAATATTGAAAATAAGACCGAGCTTATGTGTCCTGTAAGTCATGTGTGACAGTGAATGAAGTCTTATCCATCACCTAGTGATTCCTTCAGTCATCAACGCCTCAAGCAGGAGCAGACCCAGCAGTCTATCGCCACCTACTGTAAAAAAGGCAAACTGCAATTAAATTTTATGCCGTTCACCAGTGTGTACGGTAAAATGACAGGTTTCCTTTATTCTGCTCATTATTACAATTAGGTTTTTTACATTTCCATCTACACAGCTATGAAATGGCTCTTTTTGCAGGGTACACTGTAGTTCTTAATGGCTCCATTATGATTTATATATGATTTTTTGGGACTTTTTTTATTCAATGAGAGAGAAGACCAAAAAGCGAGTTCACACATTTTCTTTTTTTTTTTTTTCAGTCATGGAATATAATGCAATATCTGTTAAAAACTACAAAAGCAAAAAATATGTGTAGGGAAAGAGCACTTGCTATTGTAAACACCACATAATATATACATGTTAATTCACAAGTTAACTTTATTCTTCAGGTACAGTACAATCGCCATAATGTCTTTGGTTACTCACTGTTTCTGCATATAAGAATATTGTGTCCCAGAATAAACTATTTTGCACACATTGGCAAAAAAGGAACCCACTGAAGTCAATGGGAGGCTTTTTTTTCAGCACTGAAATTCCACACAAAATTCCTCACCATTTTGCTCCGTGTGAATGGACCCTAAGGCTCCAGGGTGAAGAAAAGCAGCTTTTTATTGTTGCAGGTTTTGCTGCAGTTTTCTGAACCAAAGTCCGGAGTGGATTGAGCAGAAGGTAGAAGTATAAGTACTTTAGGTATATTTCCCTTTACTTTTGTAACCACACACGGATTTGTCTCAAAAGAAAGGAAATAAAAAAAGCTGCTTTTTCGCAACATTGGGCCTTAGGCCGGGACCCCACGGGACGTAAATGCTGCAATTTGCCGGCCAGCGGAGATGCTGCAGGAAAAATCACGGTGTTTTACAGTGCAAGCAAAGGGGATGGGATTCATGCAAATCCCATGCCCACTTTGCGGAAGAAATCGCAGCGCGGACACACTGCAATTTGCAAAGCCGTTGCAAATTTCAGCATGTCAATTATATCTACGGAAATGCCAGCGGCTTTCCCATAGATATAATGTTGAGAGAAAGTCTGCAGAGGAAAACTCAGCAAACTTTCTGTTGAAAGCGCTGTGGAAAGAACCGCAATGCGATCAAGCAGCGGTTCTTTCCGCAGCGCTATAGTGCTGCGATTACAGCCCGTGGGGCCTTAGTCTAAAAATAGAAAAGTGTCTAGCTTTATACAAGATGTGCCAAATCACAAAGCAAGTACCACTGTGATAAATCTGGTGCATCTATAGCTTGGTTCACACATCAGTATGCCATCCTTCTGTTTGAATTCAGTTTGAGACTTTAAAACGGACTGATGCCCATACTGATTGTATACTGACACCTTTTTACACTGATAGCAAATGCTGTCCTCCCCTAGAGGACAGATAAGGGGATTAAAAGTAGCAATTGTAAACAGAGTAGAGATAAGGAGATATAATAAATGTCCTTATGTCCTCCTTATCTCTACTTTGTTTACAATTTTCTACTTTTAATCCCCTTATCTGTCCTCTAGGGGACGACAGGGTTTGCTATCAGCATAAGGGCTCCTTCACATCTGCGCCCGATCTCCGTTGCCCAAAACAGAGGCAGGAGACGGAAACCTGCAGGAGTCTCTCACCTATTCATTTGAATGGGTGAGAAAGCTGTCCGGCCGTGAGCGGCAGTGAGCGTTTTATGTTCTCTGCCGTGAAACCAGGTTTTTTAATCCAGACACAGAGTCAGACATGCAGTAATCTGTGTCCGGATTAAAAAAAACGGTTTTGCGGCGGAGAGCATAAAACGCTCACCGCCGCTCACGGCCGGACCCGGTCTGTGGTTTCCGTATTCTTGCATGCAGAAGACAGAAACCACATAACGGAGTGCCGAACGCAGGTGTGAACCTAGCGTAAAAAGGTGTCAGTGTACAATCAGTATGTGCATCAGTCCGTTTTAAAGTCTCAAACTGAATTCAAACAGACGGATGGCATACTGATGTGTGAACCAAGCCTATGTCTGCCTAGTCTATGTTTAGGTTGTCTGATAGGCTACTTGCGCACAACAATGTGCAGGCCGCCAGCCGTGTGCCGCCTATGCAATGGCCGCGCTTCCACGGTCACATTAATTCAATGAAAAGGAGCTGCAAAAGCATAGTCACAAAACCAGACAGGAATAGAATCTGTCCTGAGGTTTGCAGCCCGCACACTAATCCATCAAATAAAGAATTATGTGCATGGGCCGATAGAAAAGAACAGGCCGGTGTGCTATCCAGGAAAAACCCAGATAGCACAGTGACCTAGCCCACAGTCATGTGCAAGAAGCCTTAAACACAGGAGGATTGATAAAGAAGTGCAGGATTTCACAGAGAATCTATAAGTATATTTCACAATGTATTAATGACAAATACTGCCAGAAAATCAAAAGTTGCTAAAAAGTTTACATTCACTTTTAGCAGCAGAGGAAATTTGGAGCTCTGCAGTGATTGAATCCACAGAGCTTTGGTGACTATGCACCTCAGACGACCTGTTCTATACCTTTACATGATCTGTCACTTCATGGCTGAGTTGCACTGGATCAATAATACCAATCTCCATGTTAATCCTGGTATATGTAGGAGGGAAGACATTCACAGACTGACTTGTTACAGCGGTGACATCCTGTTATAGTACTATGCTGGCATCTAGTGAGATCTTTAGTATGACCCATTCTTTCACAAATGTTTGTAAAGGCAGAGTCCGTGACAAGGTGTTGGATTTTATACGTCCATAAGGCTCAGTTCTCATTTGCATTAGGGGATTCTGCTCTCCTCTTCACGGCAAGCAGCACTTTTCTCTCCACATTTTTCATGCGGAAATTATACGGACCTCATTACAGTCCATGGGGTCCGCGTGTTTCCTAAGGTAACAGCTTTTTTATGCAGATTAGTTTTTTGATCAGGGTAAGTTCCCAAGCATACTCCTCGAATAGAAACCAGAATGCAGATGTGAATCAGGCCTTACAATGGGAGTGATTGAAACACCTGAAATAAATGATTAAGAGCTGGGGACCATGCAGAGTACACCAATCTCTTTCCACCTCAATAGAATACACCTCTGAAAATTCACCCACAAATCACTTACCTAAAAATGTAGACAGGCTATGGTCACACAAGGCGAGCACACTTGAAAATGTTCTCAGCGAAATCTGCAATGAATTTTCCTGCAAGCCAGAAACCTGAATGTAATAAATAAAGAGGACCTTTCTTCACCTCCACTAATTCCAGTTCTTAGCATCTGTTAATAGTTGCTGCTCCACTGATTCCAGCACTACTGGAATTTTTTTCTCTAGCCCCCAGTATTCCCGAGCAACAAGTGCTGTTAGTTTTGGTACCAGATGTGCTATTTAATCTCTGTAATGTCAGGTGGGCAGTGTCAGACAAGGGGTGTGATTCAGAGCTCCAATCAGAAGCAGCCAGTGTCAGAGCTCAGAATCACACCCCTTGTCTGCTTCTGCAGTCTATGAGGCACCAAAACTAACTGCACTGATTGCTTGGATATGGTGGGGGCTACAGAAACTATTCAAACGTTACCCACATCAGTGGAGCAGAGACTAATACATAATTAAAGTGCAGGACTAAGCAGGACTATGTTAAAAAGTCCTTTTCAAGAATTTAGGTCCAATACTGTTCTCCAAAGTGTATGCCAAGAAGACGGAGAAGGCGTTCAGTACTGGGCACTAGAGATGAGCGAACACTGTTCGGAACAGCCATTCCGAACAGCACGCTCCCATAGAAATGAATAGACGTAGCTGGCACGCGGGGGGTTAAGCAACCGGCCGCCGGCAAAGTGTATGTTCCAGCTGCTTCCATTCATTTCTATGGGAGCATGCTGTTCGGAACGGCTGATCCGAACAGTGTTCGCTCATCTCTACTGGGCACTCATAGCGGTCACATGGTCTGTCTACATCAGGGGTCCTGAAACTGTGGCCCGTGGGCCACATGCGGCCCGCCAAGCACTTCTGTCCAGCCCCGCCGACAACGCCGGCAGGCGTGCATTTATAATGAAGCTCCTGGGGAGCTCGGGCCAGGCCATGGAGCACACTTCACTTTACCGATTGGAGGGCACCGCTCCCGATGTCTGTGCGACCTGCTCTGCCTTCAGCCCACTGTTTAAAAAGTTTGAGGACCCCTGGTCTACATGGTGAGTACACTACTGGCTCCCAATCTTTGTTTTGGTTTACAAATACTGAAAAAAACACATATTGACCACAATAAAAGTGACCCAAGCCTGTAAATCTGGAACAGCAATGTTTAGCCATTTGTTGCTATTTAGGTTTCTAAGGGTACCAGGGAATTTAAAGTTTTAGGGTCCTAAAAAAATCTAAGAAAATACTAAGTAACAAAAAACTTCTTTGCATTTGAAGATTACAATGAATTCCAACAATATTAATTACATGTCTGCATGACATACTTATCACTTAGCACCAGAGGGCACCACAGGATTAGTACATCAATTCTGCTATTCCTATATATGTAATAATGTAAAATAATGTAAAAATGCCAACTCACCTATATAATTATTACTATATAAAATTACTTTGATGTGCACAAGTAAGGTCATATGAATGAAATTCTTAAAGATAATTCTCTTGTTACAGTGGATCTTCTTGACCTGCCTATACTGAGATTCATGTGTCTTACATAAAACATAATAATCTCTTTACTGGTGTGATCAATGAATTGTAGATTACAATTAAACTCTCCATTCCGTAATAAAAATCAGTTGAAGTGCGCGGGCTTCCTGCTGTACTTGTAATAGAGCTTCAGCCAAGGACGTAGGAGATGCAGAGTTTACATTCACACATAAATCCCAAAAGATCCTTATATAAGAATACATGTTCTATCAACACATAGTCCAGTGATTTGATACAGATTTTGCATTGAAGTCCTTGGGCTTCAAGATGCCCCTTTGGATGCCAACTGGCATAAGCATTGTAGCAATGTAAAGTACAAGGCAGAGCAGCATACTAAGGCCTGGTTCACATCTGCGTTCAGTATTCCATTTGGGGAGTCTGCATGGGGACACTCCATACGGAATACCAAATGCATTGTCAAGCAGTGAACAATGAAAGCATATGGACCTCATAGACTATAATGGGGTCCGTGTGTATTCCGCACGGTATGCGCATGAAAGTACTTTCCTCTCCGCATGCCTCGTGCGGACACTGCGTGGAATACACACGGACCCCATTATAGTCTATGGGGTCCGTGTGCTTTCATAAGCTCACCGCTTGTCAATGTGTTCCGTATTCTGTTCAGGGGGTCCCCATGCAGACTCCCCAAATGGAATACTGAATGCAGATGTGAACCAGGCCTCAGCCTGTGCTAGGAGGAGACTTTTAGACTCATTGTAAACAAAGAGCTATACAAGACCCAACTTGTTCAACTCCGTTGATGAGAAATTAATTTGTTTCACAATAAGCAAATGAGCAGTCTGGACCACCAAAGACAGTTCAGTGGCTCCAAACTGCTATGCCCCATACTGCTCTAATACACTGCGACAACACAGGGATTTCAGAATAGTGCCCTTGTCCTGTTACTCACAGAAGGGAGGAGGGAAGCCGGGCATATTGGATCAATGTGGGGCGTAGCAGTTAGGAACAAAAGTGGTCTTCTCACACTCCAAAGACCTACTGATCGGGACACTGTCTGTACAGTGCTGTGAAATATGTTGATGCTATACAAGTAACAGAAATAAGTAAATGTGAAATAAATGAATATCTAGGCAACTCAGGAGCAAATTTTCTTGAGAAAAAAAAGACATTGAGGTGAGCTTGTTCTATGTAACTGTGTGATTGGTTTATATGGTTCACCCGGCTCAAGACACGCTCCTGTTTAGGCCTGTTCATTCGGGCCTAATCAAGAGCAGGATGTCGCAACGCGGCTAGCAGCTCGGAAGTTCACACAGTGGAATTTGGTTTCCGCCGTGTAAACATAAAATTTGGTATGATATACCCTAGGTGGTCAAACCTTTTAGACATCTTCTGGATAGCTATAACTGCAGGGTATGTTTTGGTATTGCAACAATTTAAAACTATAGGAAGCCCTGCAATACTTGGGGCCAAGGCTACCAGTGCAAATGCCAGTCCTAAGATTTGACTCCATGTGATGAAAGAGAAGGTACTAGCAGGAGATCCCTTCTATGCCCGCTATGTCCTATGCTTTGGCCAATCCTGATGGTAGCCGCATGGCAATGTAGGAGTTCTTCCATCATCTTCCTAATAGTCAGGGCATGCTTCATTATACGAGAGGTTGGATTGCTTGTCATTCTTAAAAGTGCAACAGTCCATAAACTTTATCATGAGAAGGCCAAAAGACATTGAGGTTCTTAGTCCTTCTAAGTTCTTATGTTGGCCAACACTGGAAGGCTTACCTACTCAGGAAATAGCAATCCAGAACCTGCCAACCTACCATTATAGATGCATTTCAGGAGGGTAGTGTCTCCTCTAATACATCTATGACAACAAGTCTGTCAGGAAAGGAAATACCAGTGGGATCCAATATACCAAGTCTTAACTAGTACAGGTTTGGTCTAAAATTTCCACTAATACATTTTGGAAAAATCTGGTCATGCAAAACATTAGCATAGCAACATCTACACTATTTCTGTTCACTTTGGGCTGACCCCCGATTGCAGGCCAAGGTAAGTTGACTATATCTGGTCTAACGCTTGGGGCTGTATATAGTCTGCACACTTACGCCCATCATTGTTGTCATAAACTACACATGCCTTGCTGGGTTCACAAGGTAGATATCAATTTATGTATTTTTAGGTTATTTAGAGTTTGGTTTTACATATTTGCATTCATTATTCACAGGGCCCGGTTTGTTGCTGCCTCCTTTTATGGTTTCTAGAAGTCAAACATATAAGGGCAATTCATAAACTAGGAAATACTTCATCTGCCCAGGCCATCAGGAGACCATACTGCTCACGAAGAAGGTGCACACACATAAGGGAGAAATTGACTATTTACATCTTTGTGCCTTTCGATTTGTGTGACTTTTTGAGATGTTCTACGTATCTAATATGCAAAATAAGGCACATCAAATCTAATAAATCTTGTGCAAAGTTATCTCAAGAGGAAAATGTGATTCCATTGCTGTTTGATAAATTCCCCCATTGTATATTGGCTGTAAACTACAGCTCAGTTGCCTTAATTTGAATGGGACTGAGCTACAGTAACCATGCAGAGCCAATACACAATGCAGGGAGCTATACATGCTTCTGGAGTGCCACAGTCCTTCCATTAGCAGAGTACTGGAGGGTTCTGGGACTTGGACCTCCACCAATCTGATACTGGAAACTATTTTAAGGAGAGTTTAGCAATATTAAATGGTTACTAACTTTTCAGACAATGAATTCTCACTTCATAGAGTGCATGTAATTCTGGACCAAAATGTAATAGACTAATTAAAAATCTGTTTGCTTGCATGAAAATCCCTCCATAGTTCTTGCCACTATGAGTCGCTCTTTACTGTTCAATCTTTGCTGATCTCATTGAGTGTAGGGGGCCATCATTTTCCCTCTTCACACTGTGAATGGAGAAGTTGATTGTCCTTACAGCCTGCACAGACATGTCTGACAACTGCTGTTGTGTGCAAAAGACTGATCATTCAGTAAATCTCATAGCTTACAATGTAAGAAAAGTCTTCTATGTACTATGCACTGCTTGTGTGATTAAAGCAGCGCCGCACCTCCCATGAGGCGACCTGAAGCGACCGCTTCAGGCGGCGCTATGCCAGGGCCTCAGGGAGGGCGGCATATTTGGTTACCTAAGCCAGTCCAGGACAAGCTGTCCTGGACTGGCTTAGCACCGAGCGGTGGTTTGGGGAGGCCACTGGAGCAGCGCTGCTCCAGCAGCCTCCTCTCACGCTCAGGCAGAGAGCAGGTCGTCTCTGTGCCTGCTCTCTGCCGGCGAACGGTGCTAAGCCCCGCCCCCTGCACTTTGCCATGCCCCCTCCTCCCGGCAGGGGGGGGAGGCTTTCTGTAGTTCGCCTCGGGCAGCGAAAGGGGCAGGTTCGCCCCTGGATTAAAGATGGGGTTTTATTCTTTATTCTTATGGTAGAGTTGGAAGGGACCTCAAGGGCCATCGGGTCCAACCCCCTGCGAGTGCAGGTTTTCCTAAATCATTCCAGCTATATGTTTATCCAGATTCCGCTTGAAGATTTCCATTGATGGAGCGCCCACCACCTCCCGTGGCAGCCTATTCCACTCTCTCACTCTGCATCCCTTTCTGGTGTTGGAGTTCCCTGATGGGGATGCTGTGTACCAACAGGAGAATGCAACATATCATTGCTCGTTGGTGGCACGGGTACGGCTTAATCAACACAACAGTGACCTCACGACCCTCGATTGGCCTGCCCGCTCGCCCGACCTCAACCCTATAGAGCATTTATGGCATGCTGTGGATACCAGTGTCTGCTCCATGGACCCAGCGCCAACAACACAGGACCAATTGTGGGCTGCAGCGCAGACTGCAGGATCAATATCCCTCCAGAACTCTTCCAACACCTCGTGGAGGCCATGCCTTGTCGTCTTGCTGAAGTTATCAAGGCTCACGGAGGGGTGACCGACTATTAACGGCGGGTACAGTACCTTAACATGACTTTTGGCCACTCAGTGTATATATATCTATCTAGTTTATGAGTGCCATATGTATACACACTGTGTGCAGAGTTATTACTCGTAGAAAGCAGAGACAGCAGCTTTCCTGACTGTGCTCATAGATTGCTTTTCTTTTTCTTATGTTTTATATACAGTAGTTGCCATTAAGTGTTCCTGGGTCTCCTATGTTATGGTCACTTGGGCTTTTCTCGGGTATTTGCAACTGTATGGTTACTCATGGCAGAACATTATCAGCAATGGATAGGGGAAGGGGTGCTCACTCATCCTTATTGTATACGTCCACAGCCTCAGACAGAAATGTACACTTTGAATCAGCCATAATTTGATTATTAGCAGCAGAAAAACCTCACAGGGCACCACGTATGAAAGTTTAAACAGCCATCTCAGACCCCAGAATATAATTGGCAGAGGTCCTCCCCTGGGCTCGGTCATTGCTCCTGGTCCTCTTTAAGCCTGCTGAATGATGTTTGAGACCGCTGAGGCCTGCAATTTGGCCCAGCAGTACGTAGCATGTCATGCAAAGTTGCAAATGTGATAGATGTAGTCACGCTTGTGTCACAAAGCCATGTGACCACTGAGGCCAAATCACAAGCCTCAGCAGTCCCTGTTCTTAGTCAGAAGCCTGGAAAAGATGAAGAAAAGCGCCAGAGCCCAGGAGAGGTGAATAACTGTTTATTAGGTTTACGCACATTCCCTGGGCCTCTGTGTATTATACTCTGGGGTTTGAAGAGAAATAATCAGCCTTGATTATTTGCCTTGTGTTATAATCAAAACTGTGAGAAAAGTATAAAGAATTTTCTGTGCCCCAGGAGATCAGCCATCTCCAAAGCTCACAATCTATCATTCACGTCGTGTGTCCCTTTAATTACATTTCAGAAAACAAAACTAGTATAGTGACCTGCAGTGACTTTATGTCCCTGTGGTGACCAATGCTGGTTCCAAAGACGCAGATCTACAGTGCATTGTTAGTAAAGCTTACCTTTTTAGTAGTATCTTGTTAGTAAAGTTTATACTTTTCATCTTTTCCAGCCTCTCCCATTACAATCCAATCCAAACTAGCTGCAGAAACTGCACATGTGAATGCACCCTTATAGAGGAGGCTTATTATTAGTCACTATAATGAAACCCTCAAAAATGCATTGGATGAGGTTGCTCCCCCCTCCACTCGTAAAGTCCCACGTAGGAGGCAGCAGCCCTGGCACACGCCACAGACACGATTTCTTCAGCGGTGCTCTAGGTGTGCCGAACGTCTCTGGCGAAAATCACGCTCACCTGCAGATTTCCTCCACTTCAAGTTTATGCTTAAAACATATAGCTCTGCCCTTTACCTCGCCAAACAAGACTATTTCACCGCCCTCATCTGTTCTCTCTCCAGCAACCCTAAAAGGCTTTTTGAAACCTTTCACTCCTTACTCACACCAAAGGAACAGACGCCATTCACAGACCTTAGTGCTGATGACCTGGCCATGTATTTCCATGATAAAATTGATAAGATCCGTCAGGAAATTACTGCCCAAGCCCCAGGTGGCATTGACTCCCACACCTACGATAGTACTGATCCCCTCAACAGCCGCACTTCAGACTGTCCATTCTCATCTTTTGAACCTGTTACAGAAGAGGAAGTCTCCCAGCTACTTTCTTCATCTCGCCCCACAACCTGCAGTAGTGACCCTTTCCCCTCACACCTTCTCCAATCTCTGTCCCCTGCTGTCACTACTTACCTTACTAAAATATTTAACCTTTCTCTCTCTTCTGGAATCTTCCCATCCTCCTTCAAGCATGCTGTTATAACCCCGCTACTGAAAAAACCCTCCCTGGACCCATCCTGTGCTGCTAACTATCGACCCGTCTCTAACCTCCCCTTCATCTCTAAACTTTTGGAACGCCTGGTTTATTCTCGGTTAATCCGTTATCTCTCTGCTAACTCTCTGCTTGACCCCTTACAATCTGGTTTTCGCACTCTGCACTCTACTGAAACAGCTCTCACAAAAGTCTCTAATGATCTACTAAAGGCTAAATCCAATGGTGACTTCTCTCTTCTTATTCTTCTGGACCTCTCTGCAGCTTTTGACACTGTTGACCATCAACTTCTCCTCACTATGCTCCGCTCAGTCGGCCTCAATGACACTGCGCTCTCCTGGTTCTCCTCTTATCTCTCAGACCGCATTTTCAGTGTATCATTCGCGGGCTCTGTTTCCTCCCCTCTTTCCCTTGCTGTTGGGGTTCCTCAGGGCTCAGTCCTAGGCCCCCTGCTCTTTTCTCTCTACACAGCCCCCATTGGACAAACAATCGCCAGATTTGGCTTCAGGTACCATCTTTATGCTGATGACACCCAATTATACACATCTTCCCGTGACATCACCCCTGCACTCATACAGAACACCAGTGACTGTCTCTCTGCTGTCTCTAATATCATGTCCTCGCTCTATCTGAAACTAAATCTCTCTAAGACTGAACTACTACTGTTTCCACCATCTAACAGATCTGTCCCTGATATATCCATTGCAGTCTCAGGCCTTACTATAACTCCTAGGCAGCATGCCCGCTGCCTCGGGGTCATATTTGACGCAGACCTTTCCTTCACCCCTCATATTGAATCACTCGCACGTTCATGTCACCTCCACCTCAAAAACATCTCCAGAATACGCCCTTTCCTTACCAGAGATACACTAAAGACACTTACTGTCTCTCTGATTCATTCTCGCCTTGACTACTGTAACTCCTTACTAATCGGTCTTCCCCTCACTAAACCCTCCCCTCTACAATCTATTCTGAATGCAGCGGCCAGGCTCATCTATCAGGCTAGACGCTACAGCGATGCCTCTGGTCTGTGCCAGTCACTACACTGGCTGCCTATTCATTATAGAATAAAATATAAAGTTATTACTCTCATCCACAAGGCTCTCCATAAAGCCGCACCTCCCTACATTTCTTCCCTCATCTCTGTCTACCGCCCAACCCGTGTTCTCCGCTCACTCAATGATCTAACACTTACATCCTCTATTATCAGAACCTCCCACGCTCGTATACAAGACTTCTCCCGAGCTGCACCACTTCTCTGGAATGCTCTACCCCGGACAATCAGATTAACTCCCAACTTCTACAGTTTCAAACGCAAACTAAAGACACATCTTTTCAGACTAGCCTATCACAATTCCTAATGCACAAAATTGTCTGAACACTGTATAAGCAATGCCGCCCCTGCTACCTCTTGTGTCACCCCCTCTACCTCATAGATTGTAAGCTCTTTTGAGCAGGGCCCTCAGTCCCATTGTGTGAAATGACGTTCTTTGTTATGTATGTCTGTCTGTATCTGAACCCTATAAACTGTACAGTGCTGCGGAATATGTTGGCGCTATAGAAATAAAATGTATTATTATTATTATTATTATTATTACAGTGATGCATTTATCATAGTGTGGGAAACAAAGTATAGTCACACTTTTTTTTTTTTTTTTTTTGCAAAAACCACAACCAGTGAATTAAAACTCAGTTTATCTTGAGAATACAGATAGCAATGCTTTATTATAGCAGAGGTCCATAACATGTGGCCCATGATCCAGATCTCTACCTCCCCCAACCATCAGCCTGTTTATGTCTCCATAGTACTGAACGATGCTGCTAAGTGACGGTTGCGTCATTCTGCTGCAAAATGCTGTACTATTGGGGTCACTTCTTGTGAAGTAAGGAGTATCTCCCTATGGATACTTTAACTCTTCAAGCTCACATTTTAGTCAGAGGGTTTTCTAATTGTTTTATGTAAATAAAAGTTTGTCATCATTGCTTAATAGGATGTGCTGTATGAGTTTCTAAGGTTCATGCACACGACATGGCCAAGTGGGTGCCATTTTTTTAATTTTTACGGAAGGTACTTGGATCACACCCCAATGACATTTGGTTGCTTTCTATGGAGGATTGCTGTCCCAATCTGATATCATGTAGCAGAATACGGCCTGATCTATAACTATTGGATTAGAAGAGAGCATTGGAGCCCTGATTAGACAGCACACTCAGTCATGTGAATGGGGCTTAATAAAATTGTACTTTTAATCCTCTACCATGTTCAACATCTCTACTTTCTATTAAGACTCATGCATACAATGTTTTTTATGCTTAAAGGGAGTCTGTGAGAAGAAAAATTGGTGTCAAACTAATGTATTTTGTAGGGCAAAAAGAATTTTAGAAGAATTTTATTTTGATCCAGGAAAGCGGACCAGACTCCCCCATGACAGAGAATGGGACCATGAAAACATAGATGGCATCCATATTTGTTTTTTCACAGATAGCTGTGTGCAGGAAGGCTTAGTGAATTGTTTACATCCAGAAGCCGAAAGACTATAAAACCTAAATATTCTCACGGGTGTGTGTTAGCTAGATAGGTAAAGCAGGGTGGAATATGTTGGTAGGATACAACTAACAAAAATAAGTAAATAAATCCAATCTAGGCCATTCTCCAAGAGCTAGAAAAGCTGAGCTGTTAGCTCATCTGTAACCTACAGTGAAACATTGCAACAAACCATCATGAATGGAAAGACTTGTGCTGCGGATATACTGGATTTAAGTGGCTATAAACTTTGCATGAATCACTAGTACAGGAGATAAGAAACTTAATATAGCTTATCAGAAGAAAATGACCTTTTCTTCTCTTGTTTCCTGCCTGTCTGCTAAAATATTTCTCAAAATCTCTGCTACATCAGTCTTGAGATAGAACTCAGATTGTACAGAAGACTATGGCGAGGGGAGAGAGCGGTGAATGCAAGAGATAAAAGATGACTGGCTTAGTTTGATGCTGGTGCTAACTAGGAGCTTTCTATCACATACATAGCACTTTACTCATATCAGTACAATTACTTCTCAGTAAATCTTCTGCATGGTCCTGGGGCTGAGCGTGTGAAAGAGGCGGCCATGTAGCAGATTCCTTGCTGTCTGCAATGTATGGCAGCAAGTGTCCACCTCCCAGCTCAGAGAGGAATGCAAACTGCAGATATAGCCTGCAGAAGGGAACATTGCTAACTAATGCAAAGTCCAAGTCATATAATGGTCAGAAGTCGTGTTATTCACCGATTTATACAAAGTTTGTTGAATGATTAGGAATGCCTATATAGATGTAGGAGACTTCTGGTAAATAATACACAGACACGTCTATCAAGTTGCATAGTTTCTGAATATTTAATAACTTTAAATCTTTCTAGTCAACATTATATCAACATCCATTAAATAAAAAAATTGTCAGAAGCAATTTGTATTGTTTAAATTACAAGAAAATTTACTGTGCACAAAAAATATACAAAAATAGTTTTCCATTTGATTTTCTCTCCTCACGCCATAAATTGTCCATTTGCACACACAAGCGATTCCAATTTCTAAGCAAAGGTTTACAATCCATATAGAAACCGGAAAGTCTTCTATTTTGCAGGAGAGGGTTGTATAAATATAGTCTTATGTGGCAGCATTTCTGCTGAACTTCAGCGTAACTGACTTCATTTCAGAACAAGCAGATTGCCCTGGAAATTGGGTCAAATTACTCTAGAAAAATACTTTTGAAGGATGTCTCCAGACCTTGGTCAATAAGTCCCTATACAACACATGTAAAATGACATTCTTAGGGTATCCTTAGACAAGGCATGCCCTCAGCACCCAGCTGTCACAGCAGAGAACACCATTTTATTGCTCATTTAGCGGCATTTTGTGATGATGTTGTCCTCAGACCATTGACAGATTTGTGCTGAAATTTTCAGACAAGCAGCGAGATTTTTTTTTTTTTAATAAATCTTAAACAGAAATGGGGAGAAGGCACGCAAGTAATTTACGATTCCTTAAAATCGGTGCTTTTCTGACAGGATGAAGATTTAAAAAAAAAAAAAAAACGAAAAAAAAAACCCAAAAAACAAAAAACACACAAACCTCTAAACTACATGTCAAACAGCATGCCATAAACAAAATCACACCAAAACAGTGAGGACAAATGAGATGTTTTAGACAGGATCACTACTTGCCATTTGCAAATAGTGCCTACAATATAAGTTAATAAACACAATGGCCCAGATTTACTAAGTGGATACGACAGACACTGGCGTAAATGTGGTTTATCTTTGGAGCAATGTGGCCAAAAACCAAGTCGTAATTATGACAAAGGAACCAACAAAAAGGTGGTATGAACAGTGTAAAGATACTCCAGATTTATCATCCAGCACTGTGATAAAACTGGTGCATTTTCAGACTGCTTAAGACTGCACTGTCTATTAGTAAATCTGGGCCAGTTTGTGTCTTCAGCGCCTGCTCCTAATTCAGTTCCAATTTTACATTTGGTTTCAGAGTAACCCCTTCAGTGACAGACTGCCGGGTTGGATTTCTCTTCCTATGCTGCACTGCACCATTCCTGTAATGTCACCACTGTAGTGACAACTAACATAATGAGCAGACACTTCACAAATAATGAGCCCACTCGGAGTTAATAATCATCCACTAATATATGGCTCGGAGCCTGCTGCTAGACTTGTGTTGAATATATGAAAATAACCAGATGTTCAATGGCGACTGGAGTTTAAACAGCCAAAAGAGCTTTTGCCTAAAGATTTCCTCCATGAACACATAGGTATGTATCACCAGACTGCACCGACTGGCCGTTCATGGTGGGACCAAATGCAAAAGAATGCAAGTCAGATAGTCCACTGAGATCCGGTGTCTTGAAGGATCTAAAGATACTAAAGACAGAAATGGCGTGATCCTGTAGAAACGGCATTGTCTCACACAGAGCTTTAATAGAACACCCACAGTGCTCCAAAGGATCTTTATTGACTTTGCTACTTATGGTTTTGGCAACAGCTATTTTGTCAAGTCTCCCTCTCCATACACATGCAAACTTGGCTAAGCAACGCACGTCTACTGAATGGGAAAGAAGTGGAAACCGCTGCTAGACACATCTGATGCTGGGGGGGAGGAATATAAGCCAATAAAACTAAAAACTAGAAAAACTTTGCACTTCATGCCCTCGAGACAACTGTCTTATGATAGGTGAGATATAGACCTGAAAAGGTAAAACAGGGCCGTGGCCCCACTCAGACTCCTACATAAATGGCTAACCGTCATGGTCAGTCAGAAGCAGTAAAGCTCCTCCAAGTGACCGAGTTCCTATGAAAGTAAAGGTGTAACACTATACAATATTACTTTATTTCAAAGGCAGAGTAACTTTTTTCCACCTGACTCCACCCAAAATTGGTTGCAACTCCGACGCCACAGCCCTGAATGTAAAACATCCTATATGACATCATTAAATACTATGGCTGAACAATCCTGAGGGGTAAGACCACTTGTTACACAGAGTTTTTGGCTGCTGTGAAGACTGTGAAAATGACTGCGGTGTTTACAGCTGCAACAAAGTGAACAAGATTTTAATTAATCTCATCCCCAAATTATGGTAAAAAGCCAAAATCCACTGTAGAAAACAGCTATTTTTGGGGGATTGCCTTTTGTACTTTTTTTAATTTTATTTTTTTATTTGTGTTCGCAAACCTATGAGAAGTCCTTGTGAACAGAATAAGATTCTGCTGCGACTACAATGGTTACCGGCTATGTTATACGCTACTAGGGTTACAGGAAAAGCTCATAAATGTTGAGAATCTGAAATTGTTTTCTGCCCCTCTAACAGGATATTTCGGTTCCTATTCTGGAGTATAATACACACCAGGTGTTTCCTGTCTAGCAAGAGTGGACTGGGGAGAATGCGGACAGTGAAAGTACAGCTATATTTCTGCCACCAACAATGGAAGAAAAGCAAAAGCTCCTGAAATTGATGTTATTTTCTTATGAACATGAGGGAAATTATGAGGACAAGTTCCTAATCTTCAGGAAACTAGAAGGCTAGATGATTTGCCCATGCAAATGTAGCCTAAGGCAGGTAATGCTCTGTTCACACTTTGGGTTCACGTCCACTGGGGTTCAGTAAGTCTGCAGTGTGGTCAGCACTATTCATGGATGTAATAAAACACTAGGATACAGATGGAAACTAAGTCAGATGTGTCTGTCAGGATTCACTGATCTGGTCATGGCTATATAATATGAGCAGATGTCATAGTAATGTGAACAGAGGCAATAAAGTACATAAATACACATGTTCTTGGCAGTAAGAAGTTTCTTTCACATTTGTAAAGTTCAGAGCATACAGTGTTTTGTCTGTTTCAGTAAATGCCGGGCATTTCCCATAAAACAACTTTTTATGGAGATTCTATCTAAAACTCTGTATTGTGCCCAGGGCTGAGACCAAAGCCCTGGGCAAAGACTTGTTTTCCGCAGCCAGACTCCGACTTTAGAAATGTCTGACAGCCATGGTCAGATCATCTAAGTCAGCGAGATACGCTAGAGATTGAATTCCTATCAAAGTAAATATGTGACAAAGTAATATTACTCTATGTAACTAATTGTAATATATCAATTGCATAATATTAAAAATCATTGTATTTTGTAGCTGAAGTTTTTCTTCCCACACCACAGCCCGAATTGTACCGGAACTGTAACTCCGCCTAGACATGTAAATAAAGTTATGACTAGGTGTTACCGTTCCCTTTGTCACCATGCACTGTCTAACACCGTCAGCTCTGATAGGATAGTGTGAGAATGCAGGGGGGCGCCCCCAACTGGTTACGCCCAGATGCCGAATTATTCATATATTACTAGTAGGAATAACAGAGGAACAGCATACATACAGAATAAGAAGAAGAGATACTCCAGAATGGTTATATTAAGAGGAATGCAGGTATTTCCTAACACAGACCTATCAGAAGAGGTGACAGCTCCTCTACGGGTATGTTCACTCTGAGTTTTTTGGCTTCAATGCGAGCCGCTCGCTTCTTTTTTCCGCTAGCTAGTAGCAGAAAAAAAGAAACACACCCTATCCTGCCTCGGATTGCACGGCTCGAGACACATGCCAGTGTAGGCCCATTCATTCTGGTCTACACAGGAGCGGGATGCAGTGACAGAATGCAGATACTGCATCGGCGATCATTGGTCACATGGCGGAAAAGGTTTCCGCGATCTTTTCCTCCATGTGAACATATCCTAAGAAGTACAATAAATTTAGCTCTAGTACATCTATTTGCTGCAGTAATAGAGACTGGACGCTAGATACGTGCAGGCATCTAGAAGTGACATGAGACAGGCCTCTGTACAGTGCTTTATAAGCCTAGTACAGTGTGTTCTAGCACACGGAAATTATTAACTTGGATGATCAAAGTCTGCTTGTATTCAGTTTGGAGCAAAGTTCAAAGTCATTGACATTTGTACATTTTGTCACTTTGTTCTCCCTTCACGTAGACTGATCATCTTGACACAAAAACATCAGACATCTCGAAAAAGCGAGAATTCTGGTTTCAGCAGATGAACATTATTCCTTGTATAAATGAAAAGTCCTCCAATTACCCACAAATATTTCTTACATAAATTCCACAGTTTTCAGGAGCTACGATTTAATAGGATCCATCACTGGTTACCCCTGCAAATATAGAAACTGGTCCTGTTCACATGAGCTTGTGATAAGGTCAAGCATCTGTGTGAGCATCACACAACTACCATAGATCTACTAGATGGAGCCAACGGAGGTTCCATTAAAAAGCGCTGCAAGCAGAGGGCTTGGAAGTTCTACAGAATTGATACATAAGGTACATTGGAAAAATTAGCTCACTAAAAGGAGAGCGAGGGAGAGAGAAAGAGATATTAACATTTGCATGCAAAGTATAAGGACAAGACTTCAGGAAAAAGGTAAGCCAGCAATAGGCAAAAGAACAAAAAAAAAAAAAAAACACAAAATTTTGTCTTTAGGATCTATAAGCTGCATTTAGGGGTATCTGGTAGAAGCTTACTTTCTCCCCTCACTAGAAACACAAAAACTAGTGTGCACGTGTGTGGGAACATCAGGAGGAACACCTGCCTGCCAGTGAGTATTACACCCACAGCTAATAAAGACTTCTGGCATTTTAATAATTCATTTTTTTTTACTGTATTATCTATGCTTGAAGTTATAATCCTAACACTTGTACTTTCTATGACAAACCAGGCCAAGACACACGCTGGGGATATTGTGTGGCCCCAAAATCACTGCCCACATCAGTGGCGATGTTGATGTGCACACTGATGTAGATATGATTTTGCATCAGTACAATGTTCTTATGTATTATCATTGGGACCCCCAGGCAAGGGAGTTCCAAGCATCTAGCCTGTGTTGTCAAATATTCATGATATGGCATAGTAGCAAGGTGGTTTTTTATAATGTATCTCGGCTATGTAATTTGACTGCATTTTACAAATTCTTCCTTAAACATTACAATAAGTAATTACATAGATCTTAATTTTCTAGAATTCTATTTATGTATCCCTTTACCCGCAGGGGGGGGGGAGGGGGGGTCTGCCATCATTAACCTGATGGGCTATGGGGCTGTGGCCCCTCTGAAAAATAAAGAAGTGGCTCCAAAGATGGAGCTTATTACTCTGTTGTATTCAGCAAACTATATGCAAATACTAGCACCTTTTCGTGGATAACTTTCTGCTACGTGGACATAAACCTATGGGGATTATTTCCAGAATGTATAAATAGGTTATGAAACATCCTACTCACGTGCACAATGTCAATGGATCCGAAGGATTTAGGTGTGGAATCTAAATCCCCATCAAATACTAAGTGTGAAATAGCATAACTGTGTTAATGCCGCTACTATACAGCACCTGCATTTCAGGTATAGAAAAACTTAGTCCTAATTCTTTAATCTACAAAGAACGTGCTTCACCTTTGGGTGAGTAAACGTTCCAATGGTCTAACTCTACAATGACGTCTGCATAAGCCTAAACTAAAAACTACAATCCTAAAAACAAAGATAAAAATCCGTTATTGTAAGTGGTTTATGATGAGGCTAATGGATTACTCGAGCCCTTGTTAACCATGGTATATTCACAAGACATAACTTGTTGGAATGTGTAGTTGTGATATTAACCAGACATTAGAGGTCAAAAAAGCATCTAATTCCCAAAACTGAAGACTGAAGAGCCTTGACATTATTCACCTCCATTTACATTAATTTGAGAAAATTATTGACAATCAAATTTGTTACATTTTAATCATCCTACAGCAATAAAAAAGATTATATATAGTATCCTCTATACATGGGAGTCAGGACATTATGGAGGTCGGATTTTCTAACCAAGACGCAGTTAAAGAATTAACCCCGCTATTCTCCACCTCCTTGAAAGATATAGCAGCATTTCTCGCAACTGAGAAGTCATTTGGTGATCATAAACAGCAGCAATAGTCTTCCTTTTGCCATTTATAAGAAGTTTTTGGAAAATACCATATAGACCAGATCCTATTATGTATCTACATAACTGTGATGTGTGGTCCCCCCTCAGTCTGTGATTAAATTCAGTAGTGCATAGAGGGGTGGGCAGTAAAAGCAAATCCTCACTAAATTGTAGAAAGTCTACCCAAAACCCCTGTGAAGGTGAAGAACTGAGAAAAACACAGCATCTGATATATCTCCCATGGTAGACAGTACTGAACTGTGCAGCCGGCTTTGCCCAAAGCCCAATGGGGAGGGGGACCAGATATTTTTAATGGTGAAGATTTACCTATAACTGTGTGCTCCCCTAAAGTGTGACTACCCGTGTATGTGTCGTACAACCTGCTGAAGCACGGTATTGACTGGGATATCCCCCTGCCAAGCCGAGGCAGACGATGTTATTAGTGTATGAGATGTGACCTCTACATAGATTACCAATCCAGGGCTGAGACGTTGATGTACTGTCTTCCGCTGAATTATTGTAGAATGCTTTACAACCTACAAGGAGTTTCCTGTCTGCGAGGTTATTTATTTTCTAGGCTTCTAAAATACCTCTCACATTGTACTTGCTGGCAAAATTCATAACCATCAGCACGTTCTTTAAGAATATACCCTTCATTCTGACACTGAAAGGGTTCATGGCACCTGCTCTAAAGCCAAGCAGGCAAGGAAGAACTAAATTTTACATTTCGTATCTATATCAGTATGGATATTTCATAGGCACTGTACGTGTGAAAAATAAACCTGGGAAGAAAGCAATGCTTTAGAATAATACAAACCCACACAGAAATAAGTCAGAAAAGAGATGATGGATGAAATGGAGGAAAAAAATGAGGAAGAAAAAAAAACAAAAAAGACCATACATGAAAAAAACAAAAAAAAACAAAAAACCTTTTAGGTGTTTCCTGGGCTTTAGCCAGAGCACTGGATGGAATAGTCATCAAAATTCTGATGTTTACCTCAGTATCTACACAGACTTGTCCAGTGTTGAAAGGAAACCTAAATGGAGTCTGTATCATGGTATGACGTTTTGGGCTGATGTCAGAACGGTCATCAAAGGGCACTCTGTTGCTTTATAAAAGCAGTTCTCTCATTGCGAGGATCAAACTCCTCTGTTTCAGACTCTGAGAATCCTTCTTCATGCCACATGTCTGACGGGATCCCTTTATAAGAGATGATCCCACTGTCCAACATGTATAATTTCTTCTTGCCCAACATAACCCCAGAGCGCACTTGAAGGAACAAAAAGACTGAGACAAAGACAACAACAATCGTGGCACAACTGAGGCTGGCCACGATTATTGGTAAGTTGGAGGTCACAGCAGCTGTTTCTTCAACCAACTCTTTCAATGGTGGCGATTCTCTGCTAATCTGAACCTGGTGTGAACACGAGAAGTCCAACTCATTGTAGTGTGAGTGTGCAGGGCAACTAAGACAGTCATTTGCACTTGTACCCTTGCAGGTAGAACATGATGGATGGCATGCTACGCAAACATTGGCCAGTAATGGCTCTATGCTGTTCTCCAGTGTGTATTGGATACTTTGGACGCTTGCTGTGAAACCAGGTGGGCAAGACTTCACACAGTTCTTCTGATGTAGGAAGAAGCCTTCTTCACAAACTGCACAAAAACAGAAAGGTATCAAAACAAGAGCTAATAAAAGTACATATTTGCTAATGATCCGTTCACAGCAAAAACAACATTTTCCACTTACTTACAGATATATGGAGTTACAATAGGTTAGTATATTTTTATAGTACAAGTATTTTTGTAGACACACAGCTAGAGAAAAAAAGGCAGATGACATGTTTTCTAAAATCTTATGGATGTCGTGTGGAGCAGAGCACCGCTCCTCGTACACAGTTGGGTCACACACACACCATTCCATTTTCCTAAATTCTACAGCCAGTAATAAGATCTAGCAGCTATCCAAGACTATTTTATGTATGAACGCCACATGTCCAGTCTTTTATGAGATGCTCAGCAAAATCTGACACAGAAGCTACTGGCAGATGAAATCACGATTTTGCCCTTATGCAAATCTGTCATATGTGGCTGCTCCAAATGACTGCCCTCCTCCAAATGATGCCAAGAATGGTCAGAGCAAAAGACCAGAAGACAAATAAATAGAATAGGAGACTTGGATACAGCACAGTGACCAGGACATTAAGTCTGGAAGAAAAATATTCTATGAGCCACGTAAGGGACAAAAGCATAAAATTATCCATAATATGAAACCTGTATATTACTCTGGGACAAAGGAAAGCGTACGGCTGTAAATCCTATCTGGCTGCTATCAGAGTAGTCAGGTGCCGATCAAATAATAACCAACTTAAATTTCATAGTCTTTTCTTGGTAATTTTACCTTCCATTATTCTGAATAATGACCAAAAAGGTCAGTTCTAGAAGGAAAAAAGGTATTAATACACAGATAAGTCTCTTTCTCACCAACTGCAGTGTATTACATTGTGCTACAAGGAATGGAATACTTATATACGTTTTCCTTGATGGAAACAAGAAAACTCACTCTGGTGGCTGCTTTTGGTAGGTAGATCTCTACAGATCAATGACGGGTGTTCTATAAAACACCTGCTCTGGGATAAAAGGCAAACCCAGGACATCTATTCCAAAAGGGAAAAGAGATCCATCCACAGACAACTGTTACAAGGTTATTGCCCCTCTTCAGTGCAAAGCAGGGTACTAGTTTGGCTGGAGAGGTCGTTGAGGTCAGTCGGAAGAAGTACCTCTTACAGGCCACCTTCCAGTGTGTAGAGTCTAACAGATCATACATGCTCTCCTTGATGAAAAAAGGAAAACCCACTCTAGTGCCATCTTTAGGAAAATCAATGCTTGGGTTTCTATGAAACCTAGAGACACTGTCTGGAATTAAAGTCAAACCAGAACATTGGCCGCCCGCATGTTTAGTCGGCTCTGCCCAAGGCCCGCTGACAGAGCTGACTTGCGCATTTGTTGAATTCTGACTCCCCGCACGCTGGAAGAAGACGCATGAAGAGGCTGTTGCTGAAGAAGATGGAGGTGGCGCTGGAGAGAGTTCTCTTGCAGTATTGGGGACACCCCCAGTGCTGTTTGAGTGCTGGGGCCTGCCCCCAGTGCTGCGAGAGAACTAATTTGCATACCGACAAAAAACGGGATTTCAAGTGAACGGCGGCATCGAAAGGTAGGAGAAGAATAGCCTTTGTTAAGGCTATTCCAACATGTTAGGGAGAAAAAATAAGTTTTAATGATGGGACTTTAAGACTTCTATACCAGACCCAAAAGAGAAAAGTCAACCAAATCCACTGATTTTGGACAACACATGTGTATGAGGGCCTCACCGACTACTCTGATAGATGGTACAGGGGAATAAGAGATTGAGCACTTTAAAATTTCAATGCTCCATCCTTTTGTTCTCAAAGTAAACACAGCAGGTTAATTTGGCTATACACCATTTACTGGTGTGACCAGTCATTCATCCAATTTGTACAACAGCCTCCAGATTCTCCAAGATGGCAGATGTTGGGAGACAGAAATATTAAGTAAATTAAACATGCTGTTCCCATTTATTCTCAGTGGAATCGAGCCACCATCAGCAATCGAGTGATAACTACTAAAGGTGTTTGGACACCTCTACATATATAGTTGAAGGGGTTTCCCCAAACACTTAAAGTGTCATATCACTGGGGGTCCACCCCACCTAACTCCTCATGTGAATGAAGCACCAGTGAGCTAAATCACCAGCAATCACTACAGTCTTTGAAAGCTCCAGTGGAGTAAATGGAGTACTGCTCATACAAGTACCCTGGTGCTTTCACAGAGAGCATGCAGGGTGACTCGCTGTCCTTCATTCTTTTCACTGGGAGTACCAACAGTAGAACCCCCAACGATTTGACACTTACTACATAAGTCATTAGCCCGGAATACATATAACCACATTGTGATATGCAAAAATATGAAATAGCTACATATATAAGATTAGAAGAAAAGTGCATAAAACAGGACCTAGAAAGTCTGTATAACCAAATATCTATGTAATTTGTAAAGGAAAGAAAAAAAAAGACAACCGTATAAACACCATTAGAGATGAGCGAACACTAAAATGTTCGAGGTTCGAAATTCGATTCGAACAGCCGCTCACTGTTCGAGTGTTCGAATGGGTTTCGAACCCCATTATAGTCTATGGGGAACATAAACTCGTTAAGGGGGAAACCCAAATTCGTGTCTGGAGGGTCACCAAGTCCACTATGACACCCCAGGAAATGATACCAACACCCTGGAATGACACTGGGACAGCAGCGGAAGCATGTCTGGGGGCATAAAAGTCACTTTATTTCATGGAAATCCCTGTCAGTTTGCGATTTTCGCAAGCTAACTTTTCCCCATAGAAATGCATTGGCCAGTGCTGATTGGCCAGAGTACGGAACTCGACCAATCAGCGCTGGCTCTGCTGGAGGAGGCGGAGTCTAAGATAGCTCCACACCAGTCTCCATTCAGGTCCGACCTTAGACTCCGCCTCCTCCGGCAGAGCCAGCGCTGATTGGCCGAAGGCTGGCCAATGCATTCCTATGCGAATGCAGACTTAGCAGTGCTGAGTCAGTTTTGCTCAACTACACATCTGATGCACACTCGGCACTGCTACATCAGATGTAGCAATCTGATGTAGCAGAGCCGAGGGTGCACTAGAACCCCTGTGCAAACTCAGTTCACGCTAATAGAATGCATTGGCCAGCGCTGATTGGCCAATGCATTCTATTAGCCCGATGAAGTAGAGCTGAATGTGTGTGCTAAGCACACACATTCAGCACTGCTTCATCAAGCCAATACAATGCATTAGCCAGTGCTGATTGGCCAGAGTACGGAATTCGGCCAATCAGCGCTGGCTCTGCTGGAGGAGGCGGAGTCTAAGATCGCTCCACACCAGTCTCCATTCAGGTCCGACCTTAGACTCCGCCTCCTCCGGCAGAGCCAGCGCTGATTGGCCGAAGGCTGGCCAATGCATTCCTATGCGAATGCAGACTTAGCAGTGCTGAGTCAGTTTTGCTCAACTACACATCTGATGCACACTCGGCACTGCTACATCAGATGTAGCAATCTGATGTAGCAGAGCCGAGGGTGCACTAGAACCCCTGTGCAAACTCAGTTCACGCTAATAGAATGCATTGGCCAGCGCTGATTGGCCAATGCATTCTATTAGCCCGATGAAGTAGAGCTGAATGTGTGTGCTAAGCACACACATTCAGCACTGCTTCATCACGCCAATACAATGCATTAGCTAGTGCTGATTGGCCAGAGTACGGAATTCGGCCAATCAGCGCTGGCTCTGCTGGAGGAGGCGGAGTCTAAGGTCGGACCTGAATGGAGACTGGTGTGGAGCGATCTTAGACTCCGCCTCCTCCAGCAGAGCCAGCGCTGATTGGTCGAGTTCCGTACTCTGGCCAATCAGCGCTGGCCAATGCATTCTATTAGCCCGATGAAGTAGAGCTGAATGTGTGTGCTAAGCACACACATTCAGCACTGCTTCATCAAGCCAATACAATGCATTAGCCAGTGCTGATTGGCCAGAGTACGGAATTCGGCCAATCAGCGCTGGCCAATGCATTCTATTAGCCCGATGAAGTAGAGCTGAATGTGTGTGCTAAGCACACACATTCAGCACTGCTTCATCAAGCCAATACAATGCATTAGCCAGTGCTGATTGGCCAGAGTACGGAATTCGGCCAATCAGCGCTGGCTCTGCCGGAGGAGGCGGAGTCTAAGGTCGGACCTGAATGGAGACTGGTGTGGAGCGATCTTAGACTCCGCCTCCTCCAGCAGAGCCAGCGCTGATTGGTCGAGTTCCGTACTCTGGCCAATCAGCGCTGGCCAATGCATTCTATTAGCCCGATGAAGTAGAGCTGAATGTGTGTGCTTAGCACACACATTCAGCTCTACTTCATCAGGCTAATAGAATACATTGGCCAATCAGCGCTGGCCAATGCATTCTATTAGCTTGATGAAGCAGAGTGTGCACAAGGGTTCAAGCGCACCCTCGGCTCTGATGTAGCAGAGCTGAGGGTGCACAAGGGTTCAAGTGCACCCTCGGCTCTCCTACATCAGAGCCGAGGGTGCGCTTGAACCCTTGTGCAGCCTCGGCTCTGCTACATCAGAGCCGAGGGTGCGCTTGAACCCTTGTGCACACTCTGCTTCATCAAGCTAATAGAATGCATTGGCCAGCACTGATTGGCCAGAGTACGGAATTCGGCCAATCAGCGCTGGCCAATGCATCCCTATGGGAAAAAGTTTATCTCACAAAAATCACAATTACACACCCGATAGAGCCCCAAAAAGTTATTTTTAATAACATTCCCCCCTAAATAAAGGTTATCCCTAGCTATCCCTGCCTGTACAGCTATCCCTGTCTCATAGTCACAAAGTTCACATTCTCATATGACCCGGATTTGAAATCCACTATTCGTCTAAAATGGAGGTCACCTGATTTCGGCAGCCAATGACTTTTTCCAATTTTTTTCAATGCCCCCAGTGTCGTAGTTCCTGTCCCACCTCCCCTGCGCTGTTATTGGTGCAAAAAAGGCGCCAGGGAAGGTGGGAGGGGAATCGAATTTTGGCGCACTTTACCACGTGGTGTTCGATTCGATTCGAACATGGCGAACACCCTGATATCCGATCGAACATGTGTTCGATAGAACACTGTTCGCTCATCTCTAAACACCATGCTTTATACAAAATTTAACAATGAAGTTGAGCTGAATGATCTAAAGTTAACAGGACTTGCAACTATTTGATATGCAGGCCATCTGCTATCAATGCTTAAAAGCCTTTTGGATATTTCCACAGTGGCACTTAGCAAAGGATTTAGTGCAGTCCACTTGAGAACGTAAGACCGATTCTTACCAGCAGGCACTGGACAGGATGCAATGAGGAAAGTTACAATAGTTTCTTAGAGCCAGTGAGTAGGATCAGGGCTCATGAAGTCTCTTAGATAGACATAAACAAGGAAATACCTGCCAAACACTACATTAATCTGTATACCAACATGTGGTGTATAGTCACTTTACCTGACCCATTCTACAAAAAAACTGTTTAATTAGTGGAAATGGAGCCCTCATTTACTCTGTAATTAGACTGGAGCATCTCATTAGCACGGAGGAGATGGGTCCTCACCGGTGATGTGAAAGCTCTTCACTTGGAAGGAATCTATTATGGATTTTCTCTGGAGAAATGGCTATAATATGCTTTCATGCGGATGGGTAATAGCCTTTGCAAGAGGATAGGTTAAAGGAATAATTTCTACAAAATGTTCTAGAACACACACAAGAGGTTTGGTTTTGGACAACCCGATGACATTTGCAGCAGATTACACACTCCTGGTTAATAGAGATGAGCGAACAGTGTTCTATCGAACTCATGTTCGATCGGATATTAGGCTGTTCGGCATGTTCGAATCGAATCGAACACCGCGTGGTAAAGTGCGCCATTACTCGATTCCCCTCCCACCTTCCCTGGCGCCTTTTTTGCTCCAATAACAGCGCTGGGTAGGTGGGACAGGAACTACGACACCGGTGACGTTGAAAAAAGTAGGCAAAACCCATTGGCTGCCGAAAACATGTGACCTCTAATTTAAAAGAACAGCGACGCCCAGCTTCGCGTCATTCTGAGCTTGCAATTCACCGAGGACGGAGGTTTCCGTCCAGCTAGCTAGGGCTTAGATTCTGGGTAGGCAGGGACAGGCTAGGATAGGAAGGAGAAGACAACCAACAGCTCTTGTAAGAGCTAAATTCCAGGGAGAAGCTTGTCAGTGTAACGTGGCACTGACGGGCTCAATCGCCGCAACCCAGCTTTCCCAGGATCCTGAATGGAATACACTGTCAGTGTATTCCCGTATACCCGATATATACCCCGATACCCGTTCCAACGGTGTGCCCCCCCACCTTCACCCCAGAAATACCCTGCAAGTCCCCTAGCAATAGAATTGGGGCTATATACACCCACAATTTTTACTACTGGTATACAGTGCCATTGTCTGACTGGGAATTCAAAGAATATATTGGGAATACAAATACCCTCATTTCTTGCTACTGCCATATAGTGCCAGTTTCTGACTGGTAATTCAAAGAATATATTGGGGTTACGTGCACCCACAATTTTTACTACTGGTATACAGTGCCATTGTCTGACTGGGAATTCAAAGAATATATTGGGAATACAAATACCCTCATTTCTTGCTACTGCCATATAGTGCCAGTGTCTGACTGGGAATTCAAAGAATATATTGGGGTTACGTGCACCCACAATTTTTACTACTGGTATACAGTGCCATTGTCTGACTGGGAATTCAAAGAGTATATTGGGAATACAAATACCCTCATTTCTTGCTACTGCCATATAGTGCCAGTTTCTGACTGGGAATTCAAAGAATATATTGGGGTTACGTGCACCCACAATTTTTACTACTGGTATACAGTGCCATTGTCTGACTGGGAATTCAAAGAATATATTGGGGTTATAAATACCCTCATTTCTTGCTACTGCCATATAGTGCCAGTTTCTGACTGGGAATTCAAAGAATATATTGGGGTTACGTGCACCCACAATTTTTACTACTGGTATACAGTGCCATTGTCTGACTGGGAATTCAAAGAGTATATTGGGAATACAAATACCCTCATTTCTTGCTACTGCCATATAGTGCCAGTTTCTGACTGGGAATTCAAAGAATATATTGGGGTTACGTGCACCCACAATTTTTACTACTGGTATACAGTGCCATTGTCTGACTGGGAATTCAAAGAGTATATTGGGAATACAAATACCCTCATTTCTTGCTACTGCCATATAGTGCCAGTTTCTGACTGGGAATTCAAAGAATATATTGGGGTTACGTGCACCCACAATTTTTACTACTGGTATACAGTGCCATTGTCTGACTGGGAATTCAAAGAATATATTGGGGTTATAAATACCCTCATTTCTTGCTACTGCCATATAGTGCCAGTTTCTGACTGGGAATTCAAAGAATATATTGGGGTTACGTGCACCCACAATTTTTACTACTGGTATACAGTGCCATTGTCTGACTGGGAATTCAAAGAATATATTGGGGTTATAAATACCCTCATTTCTTGCTACTGCCATATAGTGCCAGTTTCTGACTGGTAATTCAAAGAATATATTGGGGTTACGTGCACCCACAATTTTTACTACTGGTATACAGTGCCATTGTCTGACTGGGAATTCAAAGAATATATTGGGGTTATAAATACCCTCATTTCTTGCTACTGCCATATAGTGCCAGTTTCTGACTGGGAATTCAAAGAATATATTGGGGTTACGTGCACCCACAATTTTTACTACTGGTATACAGTGCCATTGTCTGACTGGGAATTCAAAGAATATATTGGGGTTATAAATACCCTCATTTCTTGCTACTGCCATATAGTGCCAGTTTCTGACTGGTAATTCAAAGAATATATTGGGGTTACGTGCACCCACAATTTTTACTACTGGTATACAGTGCCATTGTCTGACTGGGAATTCAAAGAGTATATTGGGAATACAAATACCCTCATTTCTTGCTACTGCCATATAGTGCCAGTGTCTGACTGGGAATTCAAAGAATATATTGGGGTTACGTGCACCCACAATTTTTACTACTGGTATACAGTGCCATTGTCTGACTGGGAATTCAAAGAGTATATTGGGAATACAAATACCCTCATTTCTTGCTACTGCCATATAGTGCCAGTTTCTGACTGGGAATTCAAAGAATATATTGGGGTTACGTGCACCCACAATTTTTACTACTGGTATACAGTGCCATTGTCTGACTGGGAATTCAAAGAGTATATTGGGAATACAAATACCCTCATTTCTTGCTACTGCCATATAGTGCCAGTTTCTGACTGGGAATTCAAAGAATATATTGGGGTTACGTGCACCCACAATTTTTACTACTGGTATACAGTGCCATTGTCTGACTGGGAATTCAAAGAATATATTGGGGTTATAAATACCCTCATTTCTTGCTACTGCCATATAGTGCCAGTTTCTGACTGGGAATTCAAAGAATATATTGGGGTTACGTGCACCCACAATTTTTACTACTGGTATACAGTGCCATTGTCTGACTGGGAATTCAAAGAATATATTGGGGTTATAAATACCCTCATTTCTTGCTACTGCCATATAGTGCCAGTTTCTGACTGGTAATTCAAAGAATATATTGGGGTTACGTGCACCCACAATTTTTACTACTGGTATACAGTGCCATTGTCTGACTGGGAATTCAAAGAGTATATTGGGAATACAAATACCCTCATTTCTTGCTACTGCCATATAGTGCCAGTTTCTGACTGGGAATTCAAAGAATATATTGGGGTTACGTGCACCCACAATTTTTACTACTGGTATACAGTGCCATTGTCTGACTGGGAATTCAAAGAGTATATTGGGAATACAAATACCCTCATTTCTTGCTACTGCCATATAGTGCCAGTTTCTGACTGGGAATTCAAAGAATATATTGGGGTTACGTGCACCCACAATTTTTACTACTGGTATACAGTGCCATTGTCTGACTGGGAATTCAAAGAATATATTGGGGTTATAAATACCCTCATTTCTTGCTACTGCCATATAGTGCCAGTTTCTGACTGGGAATTCAAAGAATATATTGGGGTTACGTGCACCCACAATTTTTACTACTGGTATACAGTGCCATTGTCTGACTGGGAATTCAAAGAATATATTGGGGTTATAAATACCCTCATTTCTTGCTACTGCCATATAGTGCCAGTTTCTGACTGGTAATTCAAAGAATATATTGGGGTTACGTGCACCCACAATTTTTACTACTGGTATACAGTGCCATTGTCTGACTGGGAATTCAAAGAGTATATTGGGAATACAAATACCCTCATTTCTTGCTACTGCCATATAGTGCCAGTGTCTGACTGGGAATTCAAAGAATATATTGGGGTTACGTGCACCCACAATTTTTACTACTGGTATACAGTGCCATTGTCTGACTGGGAATTCAAAGAGTATATTGGGAATACAAATACCCTCATTTCTTGCTACTGCCATATAGTGCCAGTTTCTGACTGGGAATTCAAAGAATATATTGGGGTTACGTGCACCCACAATTTTTACTACTGGTATACAGTGCCATTGTCTGACTGGGAATTCAAAGAATATATTGGGGTTATAAATACCCTCATTTCTTGCTACTGCCATATAGTGCCAGTTTCTGACTGGGAATTCAAAGAATATATTGGGGTTACGTGCACCCACAATTTTTACTACTGGTATACAGTGCCATTGTCTGACTGGGAATTCAAAGAGTATATTGGGAATACAAATACCCTCATTTCTTGCTACTGCCATATAGTGCCAGTTTCTGACTGGGAATTCAAAGAATATATTGGGGTTACGTGCACCCACAATTTTTACTACTGGTATACAGTGCCATTGTCTGACTGGGAATTCAAAGAGTATATTGGGAATACAAATACCCTCATTTCTTGCTACTGCCATATAGTGCCAGTTTCTGACTGGGAATTCAAAGAATATATTGGGGTTACGTGCACCCACAATTTTTACTACTGGTATACAGTGCCATTGTCTGACTGGGAATTCAAAGAATATATTGGGGTTATAAATACCCTCATTTCTTGCTACTGCCATATAGTGCCAGTTTCTGACTGGTAATTCAAAGAATATATTGGGGTTACGTGCACCCACAATTTTTACTACTGGTATACAGTGCCATTGTCTGACTGGGAATTCAAAGAGTATATTGGGAATACAAATACCCTCATTTCTTGCTACTGCCATATAGTGCCAGTGTCTGACTGGGAATTCAAAGAATATATTGGGGTTACGTGCACCCACAATTTTTACTACTGGTATACAGTGCCATTGTCTGACTGGGAATTCAAAGAGTATATTGGGAATACAAATACCCTCATTTCTTGCTACTGCCATATAGTGCCAGTTTCTGACTGGGAATTCAAAGAATATATTGGGGTTACGTGCACCCACAATTTTTACTACTGGTATACAGTGCCATTGTCTGACTGGGAATTCAAAGAGTATATTGGGAATACAAATACCCTCATTTCTTGCTACTGCCATATAGTGCCAGTGTCTGACTGGGAATTCAAAGAATATATTGGGGTTACGTGCACCCACAATTTTTACTACTGGTATACAGTGCCAATTTCTAACTAGGAATTCAAAATGCGCAAGGCTCCCGGAAAGGGACGTGGACGAGGCCGTGGGCGAGGTCGGGGGAATGGTTCTGGGGAGCAAGGTAGCAGTGAAGCCACAGGGCGTCCCGTGCCTACTCCTGTGGGGCAGCAAGCATTGCGCCACTCCACAGTGCCAGGGTTGCTTGCCACATTAACTAAACTGCAGGGTACAAACCTTAGTAGGCCCGAGAACCAGGAACAGGTCTTGCAATGGCTGTCAGAGAACGCTTACAGCACATTGTCCAGCAGCCAGTCAGACTCTGCCTCCTCTCCTCCTATTACCCAACAGTCTTGTCTTCCTTCCTCCCAAAATTCCGAAGCTTTACAGAACAATAACCCAAACTGTCCCTGCTCCCCAGAGCTGTTCTCCGCTCCTTTCATTGTCCCTCAACCTGCCTCTCCACGTCACGATTCCACGAACCTAACAGAGGAGCATCTGTATCCAGATGCTCAAACACTAGAGTCTCCTCCATCTCCGTTCGATTTGGTGGTGGATGACCAGCAACCCACCCTCATCGACGATGATGTGACGCAGTTGCCGTCAGGGCATCCAGTTGACCGGCGCATTGTGCGGGAGGAGGAGATGAGACAGGAGTTGGAAGAGGAAGTGGTGGATGATGAGGACACTGACCCGACCTGGACAGGGGGGATGTCAAGCGGGGAAAGTAGTGTGGATGTTGAGGCAGGTGCAGCACCAAAAAGGGTAGCTAGAGGCAGAGGCAGAGGTCAGCAGCTTAGGCGAAGCCAGGCCACACCCGGAATCTCCCAAGATGTTCCAGTTCGTACCCAGCCCCGAAAAACTCCCACCTCGAGGGCACGTTTCTCGAAGGTGTGGAGTTTTTTCAAGGAATGCGCCGAGGACAGATATAGTGTTGTCTGCACAATTTGCCTCTCGAAATTGATTAGGGGCTCTGAGAAGAGCAACCTGTCCACCACTTCAATGCGCCGTCATTTGGAATCCAAGCACTGGAATCAGTGGCAGGCAGCAACGGCAGGACAAAGGCCGACTGCCGTTCACGCCACTGCCACTGCCTCTGCCTCTGCCTCTGCCACTGCCACTGCTGACTGTGCTGGCGATGCACTCCAGAGGACGAGCCAGGACACCACTTCATCTGCCTCCGCCACTTTGTTGACTTCTACCTCATCCTCCCCTGGTCCTGTCTTATCTCCTTCTCCTGCACCATCAAAGGCACCATCAGGCGTTTCTTTACAACAACCCACCATCTCTCAGACATTGGAGCGGCGGCAGAAATACACTGCTAACCACCCACACGCGCAAGCCTTGAACGCCAACATCGCTAAACTGCTGGCCCAGGAGATGTTGGCGTTCCGGCTTGTTGAAACTCCCGCCTTCCTGGACCTGATGGCAACTGCGGCACCTCGCTATGCCGTCCCTAGCCGTCACTACTTCTCCCGGTGTGCCGTCCCCGCCTTGCACCAGCACGTGTCACTCAACATCAGGCGGGCCCTTAGTTCCGCGCTTTGCACAAAGGTCCACTTGACCACCGACGCGTGGACAAGTGCATGCGGACAGGGACGCTACATTTCACTGACGGCACACTGGGTGAATGTAGTTGAGGCTGGGACTGCTTCCCAAACTGGCCCGGTGTACCTCGTCTCCCCGCCTAACATTCCTGGCAGGGACACGAGAAGAACACCCCCCTCCTCCTCCTCCTCCTCTACCGCCTCCTCCTCCGCCACCGCCTCCTCCTCCGCTGTTAGATTGACCCCAGCTACGAGTTGGAAACGTTGCAGCACTGGCGTTGGTAGACGTCAGCAGGCTGTGCTGAAGCTGATCAGCTTGGGGGACAGACAGCACACTGCCTCCGAGGTGAGGGATGCCCTCCTCGATGAGACGGCAATATGGTTTGAGCCGCTGCACCTGGGCCCAGGCATGGTCGTTTGTGATAACGGCCGGAACCTGGTAGCAGCTCTGGAGCTTGCCGGACTCCAACATGTTCCATGCCTGGCCCACGTCTTCAACCTAGTGGTGCAACGTTTCCTAAAGAGCTACCCCAATGTTCCAGAGCTACTGGTGAAAGTGCGGCGCATGTGCGCCCACTTTCGCAAGTCGACAGTAGCCGCTGCTAGCTTAAAATCTCTCCAGCAACGCCTGCATGTGCCACAACACCGGCTTTTGTGCGACGTCCCCACACGCTGGAACTCAACGTTTCAGATGTTGAATAGAGTGGTTGAGCAGCAGAGACCTTTGATGGAATACCAGCTACAAAACCCTAGGGTGCCACAAAGTCAGCTGCCTCAGTTTCACATCCATGAGTGGCCATGGATGAGAGACCTTTGTGACATCCTACGGGTCTTTGAGGAGTCCACAAGGAGGGTGAGCTCTGAGGATGCGATGGTGAGCCTTACAATCCCGCTCTTGTGTGTTCTGAGAGAATCCCTGATTGACATCAGGGATAACTCAGATCACACAGAGGAGTTAGGGATAGCATCCGATCCGTCACAGCTGGAGAGTAGGTCCACACATCTGTCCGCTTCACTGCGTTTAATGGAGGAGGAGGAGGAGGAGGAGGAGGAAGAAGAGTTGTCCGATGATGTGATGGTGATACAGGAGGCTTCCGGGCAACTTCGAATCGTCCCATTGTTGCAGCGCGGATGGGTAGACATGGAGGATGAGGAGGAAATGGAGATTGAACTTTCCGGTGGGGCCAGAGGAGTCATGCCAACTAACACTGTGGCAGACATGGCTGAGTTCATGTTGGGGTGCTTTACAACCGACAAGCGTATTGTCAAAATCATGGAGGACAACCAGTACTGGATCTTTGCTATCCTTGACCCCCGGTATAAAAACAACATCTCGTCTTTTATTCCGGTAGAGGGGAGGGCCAATCGCATCAATGCTTGCCACAGGCAATTGGTGCAGAATATGATGGAGATGTTTCCAGCATGTGACGTTGGCGGCAGGGAGGGCAGTTCCTCCAGTAGGCAACCAAGTTCTCACCGGTCCACACAAACGAGGGGCACACTGTCTAAGGTCTGGGACACCTTGATGGCACCCCCTCGCCAAAGTGCCGCCACGGAGGGTCCTAGTGTCACCAGGCGTGAGAAGTATAGGCGCATGTTGCGGGAATACCTTTCCGACCACAGCCCTGTCCTCTCCGACCCCTCTGCGCCCTACACGTATTGGGTGTCGAAGTTGGACCTGTGGCTTGAACTTGCCCTATATGCCTTGGAGGTGCTGTCCTGTCCTGCCGCCAGCGTCCTATCTGAGAGGGTGTTCAGTGCAGCCGGTGGCATCATCACTGACAAGCGCACCCGTCTGTCAGCTGAGAGTGCCGACCGGCTCACTTTGATAAAAATGAACCACCACTGGGTAGAGCCGTCATTTTTGTGCCCACCTGTGTAAAGCACCCCAACATGAAACTCCATGTCTGTACTCAACCTCTCCAATTCCTCCGCATCCTCATACTCATCCACCATAAGCGTTGCACAATTCTGCTAATACTAGGCTCCCTCCACCCTGATTTCCCCCAACTCTGCTGGTTAGAGGCTCCCTCCACCATGAATTTGCCCAAACTGGGCTGGTTAGAGGCTCCCTCCACCATGAATTTGCCCAAACTGGGGTGGTTAGAGGCTCCCTCCACCATTAATTGGTCCAAACTGGGCTGGTTAGAGGCTCCCTCCACCATGAATTTCCCAAAACTTGGCTGTTTAGAGGCTCCCTCCACCATTAATTGGTCCAAACTGGGCTGGTTAGAGGCTCCCTCCACCATGAATTTGCCCAAACTGGGCTGTTTAGAGGCTCCCTCCACCATTAATTGGTCCAAACTGGGCTGGTTAGAGGCTCCCTCCACCATGAATTTGCCCAAACTGGGCTGTTTAGAGGCTCCCTCCACCATGAATTGGTCCAAACTGGGGTGGTTAGAGGCTCCCTCCACCATGAATTGGTCCAAACTGGGGTGGTTAGAGGCTCCCTCCACCATTAATTGGTCCAAACTGGGCTGGTTAGAGGCTCCCTCCACCATGAATTGGTCCAAACTGGGCTGGTTAGAGGCTCCCTCCACCATGAATTTGCCCAAACTGGGCTGTTTAGAGGCTCCCTCCACCATGAATTGGTCCAAACTGGGTTTTTTAGAGGCTCCCTCCACCATTAATTGGTCCAAACTGGGCTGGTTAGAGGCTCCCTCCACAATTAATTGGTCCAAACTGGGCTAATTAGAGGCTCCCTCCACCATGAATTGGTCCAAACTGGGTTTTTTAGAGGCTCCCTCCACCATGAATTTGCCCAAACTGGGCTGTTTAGAGGCTCCCTCCACCATGAATTGGTCCAAACTGGGCTGGTTAGAGGCTCCCTCCACCATGAATTTCCCAAAACTTGGCTGTTTAGAGGCTCCCTCCACCATTAATTGGTCCAAACTGGGCTGGTTAGAGGCTCCCTCCACCATTAATTGGTCCAAACTGGGCTGGTTAGAGGCTCCCTCCACCATTAATTGGTCCAAACTGGGCTGGTTAGAGGCTCCCTCCACCATGAATTTCCCAAAACTTGGCTGTTTAGAGGCTCCCTCCACCATTAATTGGTCCAAACTGGGCTGGTTAGAGGCTCCCTCCACCATGAATTTGCCCAAACTGGGCTGTTTAGAGGCTCCCTCCACCATGAATTGGTCCAAACTGGGTTTTTTAGAGGCTCCCTCCACCATTAATTGGTCCAAACTGGGCTGGTTAGAGGCTCCCTCCACAATTAATTGGTCCAAACTGGGCTAATTAGAGGCTCCCTCCACCATGAATTGGTCCAAACTGGGTTTTTTAGAGGCTCCCTCCACCATGAATTTGCCCAAACTGGGCTGTTTAGAGGCTCCCTCCACCATGAATTGGTCCAAACTGGGCTGGTTAGAGGCTCCCTCCACCATGAATTGGTCCAAACTGGGGTGGTTAGAGGCTCCCTCCACCATTAATTGGTCCAAACTGGGCTGGTTAGAGGCTCCCTCCACCATTAATTGGTCCAAACTGGGCTGGTTAGAGGCTCCCTCCACCATGAATTTGCCCAAACTGGGCTGTTTAGAGGCTCCCTCCACCATGAATTGGTCCAAACTGGGTTTTTTAGAGGCTCCCTCCACCATTAATTGGTCCAAACTGGGCTGGTTAGAGGCTCCCTCCACAATTAATTGGTCCAAACTGGGCTAATTAGAGGCTCCCTCCACCATGAATTGGTCCAAACTGGGTTTTTTAGAGGCTCCCTCCACCATGAATTTGCCCAAACTGGGCTGTTTAGAGGCTCCCTCCACCATGAATTGGTCCAAACTGGGCTGGTTAGAGGCTCCCTCCACCATGAATTGGTCCAAACTGGGGTGGTTAGAGGCTCCCTCCACCATTAATTGGTCCAAACTGGGCTGGTTAGAGGCTCCCTCCACCATTAATTGGTCCAAACTGGGCTGGTTAGAGGCTCCCTCCACCATGAATTTGCCCAAACTGGGGTGGTTAGAGGCTCCCTCCACCATTAATTGGTCCAAACTGGGCTGGTTAGAGGCTCCCTCCACAATTAATTGGTCCAAACTGGGCTAATTAGAGGCTCCCTCCACCATGAATTGGTCCAAACTGGGTTTTTTAGAGGCTCCCTCCACCATGAATTTGCCCAAACTGGGCTGTTTAGAGGCTCCCTCCACCATGAATTGGTCCAAACTGGGCTGGTTAGAGGCTCCCTCCACCATGAATTTCCCAAAACTTGGCTGTTTAGAGGCTCCCTCCACCATGAATTTGCCCAAACTGGGCTGTTTAGAGGCTCCCTCCACCATTAATTGGTCCAAACTGGGCTGGTTAGAGGCTCCCTCCACCATGAATTTGCCCAAACTGGGGTGGTTAGAGGCTCCCTCCACCATTAATTGGTCCAAACTGGGCTGGTTAGAGGCTCCCTCCACCATGAATTTCCCAAAACTTGGCTGTTTAGAGGCTCCCTCCACCATTAATTGGTCCAAACTGGGCTGGTTAGAGGCTCCCTCCACCATGAATTTGCCCAAACTGGGCTGTTTAGAGGCTCCCTCCACCATTAATTGGTCCAAACTGGGCTGGTTAGAGGCTCCCTCCACCATGAATTTGCCCAAACTGGGCTGTTTAGAGGCTCCCTCCACCATGAATTGGTCCAAACTGGGGTGGTTAGAGGCTCCCTCCACCATGAATTGGTCCAAACTGGGGTGGTTAGAGGCTCCCTCCACCATTAATTGGTCCAAACTGGGCTGGTTAGAGGCTCCCTCCACAATTAATTGGTCCAAACTGGGCTAATTAGAGGCTCCCTCCACCATGAATTGGTCCAAACTGGGTTTTTTAGAGGCTCCCTCCACCATTAATTGGTCCAAACTGGGCTGGTTAGAGGCTCCCTCCACCATGAATTTCCCAAAACTTGGCTGTTTAGAGGCTCCCTCCACCATTAATTGGTCCAAACTGGGCTGGTTAGAGGCTCCCTCCACCATGAATTTGCCCAAACTGGGCTGTTTAGAGGCTCCCTCCACCATTAATTGGTCCAAACTTGGCTGTTTAGAGGCTCCCTCCACCATGAATTTGCCCAAACTGGGCTGTTTAGAGGCTCCCTCCACCATTAATTGGTCCAAACTGGGCTGGTTAGAGGCTCCCTCCACCATGAATTTGCCCAAACTGGGGTGGTTAGAGGCTCCCTCCACCATTAATTGGTCCAAACTGGGCTGGTTAGAGGCTCCCTCCACCATTAATTGGTCCAAACTGGGCTGGTTAGAGGCTCCCTCCACCATGAATTTGCCCAAACTGGGCTGTTTAGAGGCTCCCTCCACCATGAATTGGTCCAAACTGGGCTGGTTAGAGGCTCCCTCCACCATGAATTTCCCAAAACTTGGCTGTTTAGAGGCTCCCTCCACCATTAATTGGTCCAAACTGGGCTGGTTAGAGGCTCCCTCCACCATGAATTGGTCCAAACTGGGGTTTTTAGAGGCTCCCTCCACCATGAATTGGTCCAAACTGGGGTTTTTAGAGTCTCCCTCCACCATGAATTGGTCCAAACTGGGGTTTTTAGAGTCTCCCTCCACCATGAATTGGTCCAAACTGGGGTTTTTAGAGGCTCCCTCCACCATGAATTTGCCCAAACTCTGCTGGTTAGAGGCTCAATCCACCCTGATTTTCAAAACAAATGTTGGTGCCAACCTCAACTTACTACAAGGGCCAAATTCACTGCTGGTGACAAGCTCTCCTCACTGCAAGTGCCAAATACACATGTTTCAAGGTGTTTTCCTACTGTCAGAGAGGTGGTATTGAGTGTGTAAAGTGTGTAGTTGTTAGGCTGTGATGTTGGGGTAATAGAGGGTCTTTGGTGTGTTAGATGCCCCCAGACATGCTTCCCCTGCTGTCCCAGTGTCATTCCAGAGGTGTTGGCATCATTTCCTGGGGTGTCATAGTGGACTTGGTGACCCTCCAGACACGGATTTGGGTTTCCCCCTTAACGAGTATCTGTTCCCCATAGACTATAATGGGGTTCGAAACCCGTTCGAACACACGAACATTGAGCGGCTGTTCGAATCGAATTTCGAACCTCGAACATTTTAGTGTTCGCTCATCTCTACTGGTTAAGTATACACAGACCTGCTAGAGACCTTAAACACTAAATGTCAGAGACGTGAAGTCCCACCTTCAGAGGGGTTAACCCTCTGCTCATCCAGTACACTGATGAAACAGACTGCATCTGTGTGATCTTAATATCTATCATTATGCAGAGCAATAACCGGATAATTTCACCTGGCAAATTGTTGCTTTTACAGATGAGAAATAAACCGATCGGTGCAGTGAACATGGCAGACAGTATGGCTAAGTCAGTGGTGAGAATAAAATAAGAAATAATAATGCCATAGTCCAGCTATGCCCAATACCTTGTACAACGTACAACTCTACTTGGAAACATAACAACACCTCCCCCCCTCCCCCCACACACACACTAAAGTGGCATTCCCAAGAATATGAATTTAATCAACATATTTACAACTGTATGTAAGACGACAATTTCTCCTTAATGCTATCCGTTCTCTATGCTATAAGTGGACTTTCCATTGGACTTACCATTATAATTTAGAGAATAATAATGTTATTGTAAAATAGAAGACTTAGAGATTAGGAATTAGACTATGTTCCTCCTACCAGGGAAGTAAATTAGAGATAATGAAAAGAAAAAACTTAGAACCATACTAAGTCCTTGTCATGGAGAGTGGAGCCATCCTGTTGAATTAAATAGTTAAAGGGATTGGTCAGGAATTTTCAGCATGAGAAAATATTCCATCTGTATTCCACTGAAATGCCCACGATTGTAGAATACAGAGGAAAAAGAAAAACATTAAACACAACTTTGGTAAATGGGCAACTTAAGACCGTTATATCTCAAACATCATAAAAGTTCTGTCATATGACACCAAGATGACCATTTCCAGAAATATAACAGTTTGAAGTGCCCCCTCCAGCCTCAGCTTCCTGCATTATATAAGAGCATGCCATCTGCAAACACTCTACAGATTTCAGATCAGAAGAGAGAGGAAAGGGAAATACAGAAGGGAAAGTAGTAAATTTCAGTGCAGGATTCCATAGGAAGTCTGTTAATGAAGTATATTACAAAAATGCATTAATGTCACAAATAGCAGAAAATCCAAAAGTTGTCTTTCTAAGTCCCACATTTTAGACAGAAGCTGTCAAGTACTTTAACTTTATTGTGAACATACAGCATAGTTTACTGTATCTAGTTCTCTCTGCCCTGCACAAATCCCGATCAAATACCTACCAACACAGGACTGGCCTGATGCAACGGTTCTACACCCACCACCATCAACCTGGTTGGAAATACTTGGAGGATTGGAGGCTGTACCATACAATACCAGGACAAACTGCGTCAGTGTTCCTAAGAAAAATGAAAAGCCAGGATTAAATCTTATAATAATTATAACCTCAGACAATCACACATTTATCTCATAATATGAAACAAAAGCTGCTCAATCCACATCCATTATGGAACAAGCCTTTAATTATTTCATAGTGCTTGACATTAGAGCAGCGACCCGTGAAATCCAGGATATACCTGACATTCAGTAAGTGACGGTTGTGAATACAGTACACCTTTATTGCAGTATCGGATTATCTATGTAAATCGAGGATTCCTACCGTGACTTGTCATAATAAGACATCAATGATATTTTTGCTGACGCAAGTTCATTATTAGTGTAACAAAGGCTTCAGGATACTTTCCACCCTATTGTAGACCGTATAATACTGAGGGACTTCACACATGTAAGTCCATACTAAACTCACAGTAATAGAATTCCATATTATCTGGCTACCAGAAACAAGAGATAATTCACTATTTCTGCAACCACTTCATTTCTTTGAATAGGGCCTGCAAAAAGACATATGTTCAGTATCATATTAACCATAAGAAACTGCACACCTCTACTGGGCCTTACAGTAGCGGGGGCCCCCTCAGCCAATCTGAATCAAGCAGCCTGGATTTCTGAATCCTGGATTTCAGGTTCTGTGCGACTGTTGCACGTGGCAGGTCCTGATTTTAACTCTGTCCTTAGGGCACAGATCAAGCTGAATACAATTGTGGAGCACAGGTCCATTAGTTACATGTGCCATCAGCGACGGGTCTGCTGTTGATTTTACAATACTGTCATAGCAAGAGACGCCCTAAATGCAGTTTTTTTTTTTTTATTAACAGAATTGAAAGGTTAAATTGTACTTCCAGCTATAAACAACTTTTCATGGATGAATAATACAGGAGAAAAGATATTGTAATATCTTTTAAAGAGTTCTTTTCCTTACATTACTTACTAAGCTGTTCTCCTGCTCCTTATCTTCAGTCTGACTGCTTGTTTCCATTATATCTGTCTACTGTATTCATCCTCACACATCCAAATCTCTGGTGGGTGGGTGGAGATTCTCCTACCCTCTGGTTCATTAATTTATTGTTTACTTAGTGCTCTCATAGCCTGTTATCTACAACTTAGAAGTGTTAAATAAAACAAGGAATAACAGCAATTATTTGAGTGTCTTTTCTATCTCCATCCTCTCTTCATAGACTAATATGAAAGTGAAGAAGAAAACAGATTTCTTTAATAGGATATATTACAAAGTTTCTAATTTTACTTGTATTAATCATTTATAGAAACATGTGTATGACTGGAGGTACGCTTTAATCTCTGTGGGTATGCCACTGATTTTATCCCTTGGATAGCATATGCTGTACAAGTATGGTTAACCAGATTTCAGTAGTCTGGGAGAGCTGGCTAGGGTTACAGCCCCTATGAGGGGTTGCAAAGGTGCACCCATTTGCCAAGGTATAAATTAGAAATGGTAGAACAACAATATTTAACAACTAAAAGTAAAATAAAGTTACAGAGCTATGACAGTATTTTGAGATTTTCCCCCTTTCCTTCCAAATGTTTCGGTCCAAACTTACATACTGTATTAAAATGACAGGAATGACAAAATCTGTAGAGCGGGTAAAAGACAATTGGCACAAATACAATACTGCCTGTTCCTAGACGGGAAAGTACAGTGATCGCTGATATTTCTTGTGGGCCGCTGATTGGCAGCTCCAGTCTCCGGCAGGGCAGTGATGAGTCACAGAGTAAGCAGTAAACTAGATGATATTTTATGGAGAGTGGGATGACAGCTCACAGCACACTGGCATGTCTGTATTCTGCTGGGTATAGAGGCAGAACCACAGCTCCTGTCACTAACAATCCTCTTATTCAGGTGTAGGGAAGAGTCTGGTGAGCAGACAGGACTCTGCATGTGAATATTAAGCAGCTAACTGGAGCTGTGTACTAGGTAACCCATCTGTGTCTGTGTGATAACAACTTGCCGATCCCCACGCTCACGTTCCCCCTCTCCACACTTGGTTCCACGTGCTGGGTTGCCTAATGTAACAAGTCAAATCGAGTGGTTTCAATCCATCATACGACTGACAAAATGTAGTAAATAAATAACCTATTTTTTCTTATCTTGCCAACGCACCGTGAATACACAAACACAGCACACAGAGGGAGAGAGACAGGCCTACGTCACTGAAATTCAGCGCTGAGCGTTGATAAGGTAAATTAACTGCATTGCCAAATGCCAGGATCAATTAGACTGGAGATAGTAGGCAGGCAAAAACACAGATGCATATAAAATATACCCTACAGTGTATTCAAAATTAACATACCGTCATATGACGACAGAGCGCATCTTTACAATGAAGTAAATTTTTTATTAAGAGATCCAACTAATAGGACTGCATTTAATGTAGGGTATCTAGAGAGAATACTTCAAGTCAACCAAGGACTGAAGAAAAGAATATCAATTAAAGAGACTGCCCAGGATCCCCCTTTCTAAGACTCCTTTTCCTCAGTAGTATACTGTATGTGCAGCAATAGCTTGGATAATATTCTCAATAGTTTATTAACTATGCACTCCATTTTGTAACATCCCAGTGAGCTTGTCAAAGACACCTGTTATGTACAACATCCAATAGGAAGAGGCAGAGGGAGACAGGAAGCAGCAACCTGGACCAATCAGGAACCAGGAGGCGTGTCTTAGACTACCTCAATCACTGGCTAAGACAAGTCAGTGCCTTTTCTATGTTATGATTCCCATTCTGAGCCATTAGAAGTTGAATAATATACCGAGCAACCATTTAATATTTACTTAAATAGTGGCATCAACTTCGGTAGTGCTTCACATAGCATAACATTGGGTGTTGTACGACACTGTATTTAGTATTTGTTATGACAAGTGAAACAGTAATAAGATCTTTTAGGTATAAACTCTATTCATACATGCTTACAATGAATAAAAATAGGCAGTAGATGGAAGATGAAGGTGGGCTGGGCGTATCAGGTGGAGTTGGTGTTTGAGTACCTAGCGAAGGACTCTCTAGACCAGTTTCTGTATTTGTTGAGAGAAGTACTGCAAGATTCCAGTTAGCATTTATAGGTCTGGAACGTGGCAAATGGAATGAAGGATGGCGTTCCAGAAGACAATGGTAACCACAAGAGAAGTCTGATATAATTTAAATTTTCACTTTCTAATATAATGTAAGCCTACTAGACAGTCACATCAAATGCAAGCCTGCCATTGACTCTCTTTAAGCCTCTATCCCCTTGATCTGATGTTTCTAGCTTTCACCACTAATGCTGTATTTATATCAGGATGTAGATTGAACCTGTATAAATACATTTTAGCTGGAAATCCTCTTTGAATAAAGGTTATGTAAAACATCTGTAAGTGACATCTGGAAAGATTCATATTTGAACCATCAGCCTCAATTTTTTCATATTCCTAGAAAATCTATCATCTGTGCATCAACAGTTTAAGATCTGCAGCCTACAAAATTTCATTCTATGCAAATGGCTAAAGCTGACAGTTTATCTCTGGTGCGTGCATGTAATCGCACTGAGAAGCGCTGACAACCTGCCATGTACTTACCAAAGGGATGTCATTTTTTTGGAAACATTTGCTTTATGTTTTTGAGCAGGGGGCACTGCCCTAGAATCATCAAGAAGCTGAAACATTAATATTAAGGATATTTCAAGTTCAGAATAAAACCTTTAGGAAATTTGTTCCATGCATGCTGATAGTGCAAAGGGTGTGAAACATATTAACCCTCTGGAAAAGAGCACAGGTTCAAAGAGTTTTTTAATTTTATTTATATATTTTTATTAAGCATAACATGACGTGGGACACAAGGTGTGAGAGGCCAAAAGTAGGAGGGTATACAAAAAGTTTTAGTGGTCTCTTTCCATTTTCTGCTACAGTCCCCACTGCTACATGCTGAAGGTTTGTGCCTAAAAACCTTCTTTACTGGACTGTATGTTATAGATATTCACAAAACTGGCACAAAGATGGCTCAATACTGTCCTTACTCATTAAGGTCAAAGCAAGTGGTTGAGGGGAAAAACACAGGTTTTTTTTTTTAGTGGAAACACTTACCATAGTTATTGTTGCCACTTGCATTTTCAATCTCCAGTACCCACTCTCCTGCAGGGTCCTCATCCCAAGAATGTGTGGTCATGAAAGCCCAGTCATTGAAACCATCACCAGAGAAATCGGGAGGCCTGATGTAGGAATACCAAAGATCAACAAATCAATGTCTTTACCCCGGACACAAAATTATAATTATATAATTCTCACAAGGCAATATAGAAACCATGATATCACTGAAAGCCCCAGTTCTAAGAATTTGCCCATGAGCTATGGACTATGTTCCCAAGGGAGCGATAGGACATACTAACCACCAGGGCTCTGGTCGGTCAAAACACCAACTCCTATTTTACCACAGCCCAACTCCAATTCCTGCTCCAACTTCTTGATAAATGGCTGACAGCTATGGTCAGTCAGAAACAGTAAAGCTCCTAGTATTATTTTGAAGCTGGAGTCGGAAACTTTTTTCCAACGCCACCTAAAATGGTTCAGGACTACAAGACCCGCCAACCACACTGTTATCCCAGCAGATATTACCAAACCAAATTGAGAAGAGGGAAATTTACCTAGAACAGGACATTAAACTAGTTAGGTATTTTTATGAACTGTCATGTTTCTCAGCTTCACAATGACATCTACTAATCTAAGGAAATATCTATAGAACCTACACTTCCCCTGCTTGCCAGAAACCCACAACCTTTGTTTTACCTCTTATGCAAAATTCACAGTGTATAACTCGAATAATCACGTGTATACAATAGATGGATTAACTACTTTGGGGGAAAAAAAAAAAAAACTAATAAGCACTGATTTTTTTTTTTTTTTTTTTTTTTTTTTTATTACTTAGTAATATGCTTTTTATTTTCTAAAGACCAAGTATTATTTTTGCCGTTTTGTGATCAACAAAGTCTCATGTAAACTGGAGTGGGTACAGAAAAGAGTGTGAGTTCCAGCCCTTCACAGTCACATTGTCTCTGCTCTCACTATGGACTATAATGTGATGGTGGAAGAGCTTGGAAGTATTTCTTGAGTATAACAATAATATAGGATTACTGGAGATATGCCACTCAATAAACATATGGCTCAATGACCTATTTGGAATTTGGAAGAAATTGAATTCCACTAAGATGAGAAAAATTGGCTTTTGCCTGATGGCCATTGGCTATTTACCTTCTTACGGATCAGTACTCCAGAATAATAGGTTCAGCAGCATGAACTCAAGTCTTTTTTATTGATACAGACAACAGTCCTATATAGGAGCCTGCTAGGGTTGGTAGGTTGTAGACCTGTCTCAAACCTTGAAAAAGGTATAGTGGGTCTGGACCTTATTCAATGATATATAAAATAAAAAAACATGCCTTGGCAAGTAAAAAATTACTTGCATAGGCAACTAAGTATTTCAGGGAATTTACTTGTTTTTGGCTTTGATTTTGCAAATCTGATTGTTGGTCAACCCATTTAACAAAAAAATATGATTACACCTTCCACGGTTTTATGCATTTTAACACTGGGCTTTCCTAGTTAATATGTAATATCGAAGTGACCGATCCCTTCTACAAGTGTCTGAACAAAACTGACAAACACAAAGCTTTATATAAATTTCAATAGTTACAAACTTGTAATCTGGCAGAAAAATCAGTTAGTGTGAATCACATAAGACAGGTCAGTGTCAATAGAAGATAAATATAAAAGAAGAATTCAGTTTTTCAATATGTTGAGAAATGCAGCCTGTCAGATAACAATATCTTGCTTCCACAATGTGGTTACCTAGGCGCCAGCAGACAGGAGCGGGTGCCCATAGGACTTGTCAGATACATGGCGAGGTCTCCTCTTCGATTGTAGGACATGGTTAGCCTGGCTTGAACATGCTCTAAAGTGCTGATGTAATTGGACATCCCGTTGCAGGGCTCCACTTTTCGCCTGACTTCCAATCGCTTCCCTATGTCCCTAGGAATCAGAACAACGTTTAGTTATGCCAATTAGCGATCATGTTTGGCAAACGAATAAGAATGTGAATTATTTAGGTCACTTGCCATCACAGTCGCTCATTAACTGGGAGCCTTAAACAATGGATCTTAAAACAATTGCAATATGGCTTTGGAACATAGTAAGATGTTAAAAAAAATACTCGGCTGAATGAGCAAGCACACATGAGAAAAATGTATAATTACAATTACATGTCAGAGGTCTATCCTCCCTTCTGGGTACCAATTCATCTCCAGACAAAGAGACCAATCAATACACACAACATACAATAGCGGACAGAATGATACAGCACACTACTGATTTGCCAATGTAGGCGCCGCTGGTGCCAATGCCTTCCCTACTTTGCCAGAATGTGGTTGGGGCACAGACAGCAGAACAGAATACCTGCCAATGAACCAGGTGTTCCAACCACATCCCACTGTTCATTGTTTCAGATAATAGCGCAACATCTATCTTTTACAATAAAAAAATACATGGCTATGGGCAAAGATAGAAAGCAATATATTCTCCTGTATTACAAAGCAGTTCAGAAGTAAATATGCAAAGGTACCAGGTTTCAGGGAACAAAGGGAACATTCCTGTGGCCCTGGAGGAAACATATATCTGTTGCGGATATGTCCAGGAACAGATGGGAGAAAAACTAAAAAGGTTATTGGAATCAGTCAACTTAACCCTAAGCACAAGCAGTGCAGGAGATAGTGCGGCAGCTGTTTCCCCCTGCAAGGCTTCATTCATGCTCAGTTGCACAGAAGCCTCATTGAGCCCCTGGCTTTGACCCAGTGAGGTGTGAATAGTTTGTGTGTCTAAATCCCCCAAAGAGCCAAATCCAGGTAATACGCAGTCTGTTCCCAGGACTGACTGAGCATTTATATCTTAGTGAAGAGTAGTGTTAGCAATAACAGCAGGAGCTGTATCCATTTACATGTGTTCTTCACAGAAACTACAAAATGATATATTCTCCTTTCTGGGAAATGCCAAAGAATGAGAGTCTTGTTCACTTGATGAACTCATTGCAGTAAAGAGTAGGTACATCAGAACTTCATCATCTAAAAGGTCAGATCTTCCCAGTATTGCCATCTAAGCAGGGCTTGTGGGAGATGGTAGTGGCACATTTTATTTTATTCATTGCTTTTGATCTCTAAAGAAAAAAAAAAGTCAGATTCCGGCACCTGATGATGTAACCACAGGATACCTTTTTATCATCTCGTAAACTAGATAAAGACTGAAGATGCTATTCTGATCAGTTCAATAGTTCTCTAAAGAATATGATTTAGTAACATTAATGGTAATAGCCTTCCTTTAATTCCCAGCTACACTCCAGCCAAGTACTTGAGAGCAATAGTACAGCTTGCAGACCATTTATTTTAATTGATGTCTCGCAGTTTACTTCTAATTGGCACGACGATCTGAGAGCGGAACACAATACGCACAATCAGACGACCAGTGGTGACACTTCCACCCTGCGCCCCATACACTGGCTCTAGTCGTGGCTGCAGTAATTAAGGTATAGTCTGCAGCGCCGCATGCGGAAAATGACTCACACGCCATCGCAAGGAGATTATGCTGACCTCATAAAACAGGGGCCAGTGTGCATGAACAAGACTCCTGTGCAATTTGGAACGCAGTTGTACAGGCCGACACAAAATGTGCTGGAGTCCCGAGATGCAGAAGACAACAAATTTAGGTCATAAATCGTTGTGGTTGCAGGCACGGTTCCATGGCTCACAATAAACTCATTTTATTCACTGGATAATTTATCTTTTGAAACACACCATAAATTAATACAGCTATGCTTAAAAGCGCTGCATTGTTTTAATGCCAATTTTTATGCTGCGGCACATTACTAAAATTTTAAAGTGACAAGAGCTGTTTTTGGGGAGGAGGCGTGCAGTGTCCAAACTGCATTAATAAAATGGATGGCGAGCAGACCCAGGGAAGAGGACTTATATTACTTCCCATTAAAGTTCCAAGGCACTTAGGAATTACTTGGAACATGCTTAAGTAGTGCCTTGAAGAAAGCAACTGCAGCAGTTGTAGGGATCCTCCAAGATAAGAATTTTCCATCAGGGCTTCCCCAGTCATCTGAAGTGTAGGAAATTACTGATAGAATTATTTTATATAATTGCAAATCTCCTCCTGAGTCATCCACAGCATGCGAACAAGCAGTACGAGCATTATTCAGTATACACATTTCAATTCTGTAACAATGCCATTACAGCTAACCATTCCTTCTGTATGTCCAGATGGCACGAAAGAAACAGGATTGAAATCTGCATTACTCACTTGGGTTCTGTCAGAATGTTAATGACACATTTTCTCTGGGGTCCAACGGTGGTCCAGTTTTTAGCCAAAGCAACCATAGCACCGGCATCTAGCAGTCCGTAGCCGAAAGAATGGCTGACTGTAACACAGAAACACATCAAATGTTAAAAAGCAAATATGCTGAAAAGTGAGACAAGAAAACAAGCAGCGTCTGTGAAAATGCCCAGCACTGTGTAATAGTAAGTCTTACAAAACTAGTTCTAGCATGTACATTATCCTGAGGTGACTGCACCAGCGCACAGGGCTCAGGTAATAATTTCATGCTGCATGAATACAGAAAAGAGCAGATAAACACATTACACCCTATGAGAACATATTCAAACACATTTGTTAACAAAAAAGGACACTGTAAAAAATAGCTTGTCAATCACTCCGGACATTTTATGCATCAGCTGCTAGTTCAATAAGGTAAAACAATGGCCTTAGAAATTTGGAGGGCTTCTTTCTGCTAAAAATTTCTACTTCTCCTAATAAAGGACAACTCTGCAATATTACACCTCAATATATTGGTGCATTACAGGAACTTGAAGCTTTACTCAATAGGTGAGGGACCTACGGCTCTAGAGCCACAGTGACTCCTGGATGTACAACTTTTGTGAGGCCTCAGCAGACTCCTTGAACGAATACCGAACACAGATGTGAAGCAGGCCATAGGAATAGATTGTATGGAGCACAGTTTAACATGCACATTCCATTTAAAAGTCTATGGGACGGACAATGGTGTCACAGGACTCATGGTAGACTGTCACTCCTCACTGCAGGAGATGCATTCAAGAGGACATCAGACACGCAACCCTACTTCTCAGGAGAGGTAGAACAGTGCCAGTAACTTACACCTTTCCAGTGAATAGGTGATAAATGTTTATCATTATTATCTTAAGCCTCATTCACATTACTGTATTGTACTTTGGCTTTACAATCCTTGTTCCAGATGCAAGTCCCACTGCAGTTCTATTAAACTGAACAACTAAGCATTAGGCCAGGGGTGCTCAAACTACGGCCCGCGGGCCAAGGAAATTTTTGCGGCCCGCTGGCAGGGGCGCACCTATTGCTCACTAATGGGGAATCCAGTACAGGTTTCCCAGTTAGTGAGTGATTTCTGCTTTCAGCTCTATGTGCAAATGCACAGAGCCAAAAGCAGTCAGTGTAGGCCACGTAAGTAATCAGCTCCTGCAGTCAGAAGAGGGAGGGAGGTGCGTACTGAGGAGCAGATAATACTGTGTGTGGGGTGTACTGAGGAGCATATAATACTGTGTGTGTGTGTGGGGGTGGGGTGTGTACTGAGGAGCATATAATACAGTGGGGGTTGTACTGAGGAGCATATGATACTGTGTGTGGGGCGTACTGAGCAGATAATACTGTGGGGGAGCATACTGAGGAGCATATAATACTGTGTGTATGTGTGTGTGGCGGAGCTACTGTGGAACGTCTAATCCTAATTTTTTAAACTATATTTCGGCCCTCTAATGATCTGAGGGACAGTGAACTGACCCCCCTGTTTTAAAAGTTTGAGGACCCCTACATTAGGTTGTTACATCTGAAATAGAGACTGCTGAATCAGGCCTGACAGGAATAGTACAATACGACAGTTGAGGCTTCTTGGGTTACCTTTCCTTCCAACTCCATTTGTGATCCAGTCGTTGGCATTAAGATGTGCTGGGTTTGATGTCCGAACCACTAGATGTTGCATATCTCTCCACGTGAGATTGTTACTGCGAATAGATGGAAAAAGATCATTACATAGACAACCAGAACAGAACAATGCTGCTGGATCATTGGCCTTTAGATAGCCACACACGACTAAAGCCGCTCCCCTGGACAGCCACTTGTATGTGTGAAACTTGTTTGCAACTCCATATTTTGTAAGTGACAGTAATCATTGTGTTGCCATGGAAACAGTGGTGCTCTCTGTATAATAAGCCGCTCTTTATCTGTCAGATTTATAATAGTCAGGACGCCTGACAGACACTTAAAATATTTAACCTCTTATTCCCAAAGGACTCCAAAATACATTTTCTAACTATATTACTAAATCTAAGAGTGAAAAACCTGATGTGATCATCGCCGTACACGGAAAGCTGGTATCAGCAACCATAAATTAACACCCATCAAGTTCTCCCAAATACGTCAATGTCGTTACAGAGTGCAAAAATATAGAACAACGAGAAGGATCATCGGAGCCCGGAAGTACAAACAAACAATTGTTGCTGGCAGGTGGATAAATTTAGGAAAAAATATAAGTGGAAAACTTTTTTTTTTTTTTTTAAAGAATAAAGCTAGTATACGCCACAGGATAGCTGTTCAGTTGGATGCAAGGTTTAGGTTTACACCTGCATCAGTTTGTTAGGGGCTACATCGCATATTCAGTCAAAAAAAAAAACTGCAGGGAAAAAAATAATAATAAAAAGAGTAGAGAATGCTATTTTGTTGGGTAATGAGGGAAGCACACGGTAATAGAAACCCAACAAACAGCATTAGACTCAATGTGGTTCATTGCTGTTGGTGTACAGCACCTGACAACCTGACGCTGCACTTGCTTTCTTTTTGGGCACTGTATCAGAATAGAGAAACAAAATTGGAGAGGTGAATATAGTATAAGGAAGCTAAACTGATGCAAAAAGCAATAACAGTTTTTTTTGTATGAAATCAAACCCAGCAGGAGTACCAGACACTATGCTTGGTTATTACAACATTTTGGAAAGGTACCATTTTGTTTTTGCTCATCCTCACCACCTCCATTTGTTGTCACCTTTGTTCGGCTTATACAGTGAAACCTCGGAGATTACCGCCCAGGGCAGAGCCCACATGTTGCAGAACAGCTGTATTTTTTTTATTACAGGTTTTCTGTAGTTTTTTGAGCCAAAGCCAATATTGGCCTCAGAGAGGAAGGGGAAATATAAAGGAAGGACTTACACTCACAAATTATTTCACATGTGACTTTGGCTCAGAAAACTAAAAGTAAAACCTGCAACAAAAAATACAGCAAAATCTGCACGAGGCCTCAGCCAAAAACCGCATTGAAAATTGGTCTTCCAGAGAAATGGTCTTGTCGAAGAAGTGGCTGATATCTATAAAGCATAGGGAGACTAATGGTGTTGTTAAATGGGTGGTTTTCTCAAAAAGGTAAGTGTTAGAGAGGTTGCTCTGAATTTAGAACTTTACTGTCGGTGTATGACTACGTGCTTTGTTATATCCTGAAAACCCAACTGTGAAACAAATGGTAAGGTTGCAACATGCTATGGCCGCCTATACAAAATGGTCCCAAACTAATACGTACTTTGCCTCCAGCGCAAGAGCAATGATTCCTGCAGCCAGGGGTGCTGAAGCAGATGTCCCAGTGTGAGTGTCTGTACATTTCTGTCTTAAATCAGTTGTTACCTGAAGGAATAAGAAATCTGAATGAGAAAACATTGTTCAAGATCACAGCACGATCAACAGCTGCTGGCCTACAGACTAAAAGTGCCATCTCCAGGCATCAAGTGATCTAGCTAAATGCAAGGCTATGGGTTTCCCTCCAGGATTGATGAATTTGTTTTTCTCCATCCTGATATCTACAATACTACAACTAATGTCAATCATTAATCACTGGCATGTCAATAGCAGCTATATATTGTGATGTATTATTTGTATTATGTGGTCTGTGACATTATTATATGTATATAACACCACCGGATAGACTATCACTTGTCTGGATAAGTTGCTTCTGAGTAGTGCAAAATGGAAACAGCAGAACCAACAAACAAGACAGAAATGCTCTGATATATTAATAAAAAAATAAGTACAAATGGCTACAAAAAATTAAATGAATCTAGTTTAATGTGATGCTGAGCTTGGAGAGTTACATATATAATTACAATTGCTTTGGGTGTCATAGGAGCAATGGCAGCTAAAGTCATCACGTGACCACATGTGGAATCTATAAACCATGCTGTACCTCTCCATGTCCCAATTCACAAAAGTGTGAAGTCAGAAACCTACTGGAAATTTGCAGACTGCCTTGAATTACAATATAGCGGTTTTTACATGCAGTCATCACCATTGAATCTCTCCAAACACCAAGAAGAGCAATTCATTGATATTCAGTGACTCCATTGTTTTATTTCCCAAATGTATCTAAAATTAAAAATCATCACAGCAAAAATATCTTTATTAAAAAAGTCTTTTTGAGAAGGGGTTGGGGGGAGTGCTTGACCGCTTTATGCAGGGATTGTTTGAGAGAATGTATCTTCATGGTTGCGGAAAACAAAGTTGCTTAAGGCTAAAGTCTCATGTGGCGTAAACGCTGTGGTTTGGCTGTGGCCCACCCTCCGGACTAGGCTCATTCATTTTGGGCCTACTCTGGAGCGGGAAGCCACGACTGACAGTCGCGATAGGCATATTTTGGTCCCGATTTTGACACTATCCATGAGGGTATCACATGGGGGTATCACATGGGGGTATAAGGGACCCAGTTCCGAAAAGTGGGGGACCCCACAGGTCAGCTCTCCAGTCAGACACTTATCACCTATTCTTTGGATAAGTGATGAGCTCTAAAAACATTACAAAACCCCTTTAAACCCTGTATAAAAATGGTCAGAAAATAAGATTGGATCAAGCAAACCAACATGTACACAACTTCCTCGTGCCTAATGTCCTCAAAACCAGTTATCAACTTCAAACACGTGTTAAAAAAATATTACACTGACCACCCTTAGCTTTTCCCGAAATGTCATGGCATGGGGCCAGAGAGAAAACAAACACTCTTTGTTCAAGCTATATGTTGTAACGTTAAAAAAGCAATGTAAGCCAAAAGGCAAACAGAAAGGAACACACTTTGTAACAGCCAGGGAATGGATATGGTCCAGGACTATCCAGCCCACATCATCTATGTTGTGCAAGTACATGCAAGCGTCTTTTTATTATAAGGATAACAATTATTATAAGTAACAATCCTAAACTAAGCAGCCTGATATTATGTAATTTCTTTAATGAATCCTTGGCATTCAGCTGTTATGCAAATGTTCAAATTCTCTGCGGCACTGCAAGTCCTCTGGTCAGAGGTACCTTCATATATTAAAGGGCCTACGTGAAGAACAGGTACTCAATATCAGATCGGCCTGACATCCAGAACACCCACCGATCAGCTTGATCTCAGCAGCGGATACACAGAGAATGTAGTAGGAAGCAGACCACTGTTCTCGGTGGCGAGGCCAAACCAGGTTATGGCAGATCACTTCCCACTGACTGAGAGCTGATACGCAGGAACCTGAACTAGGCGCTTGCTTGGTAGATGTTTGCTGTAGCTGATCGGTGAGGGTGTCAGCCCCTTAACCCCCAATCTGATGTTTATTACCTATTCTTAGGATAGGTCATACAGTTTAGCCTGGAAAACCCCATTAATCCAAACCTTATATGCTATTCCTAAAAGGACATATGGAATTTTTAAGAGTCACCAATACTTTGAGAGGTTAGTCTCATTTTTTACATGAGGATATGGCTCGGTTAACACTGGCTTTATGACTTTCATTTCACAAGACCTAGGATCATTATGATTTTTATAAACAGTTATCATATAACCGGATTCACATTTGACTTAATAGAATCGAGGTCAGCTTTGAAGATCAATTAATAACAGTGACCCCAGCTAATGACATTACAAGCAGCATAAATCTAAGATAAGCCAGAAGAGAAGAAGGAAAGAGTTACTGTCATTGCACTGTAAATTGAGAAATGACACAATACAATACTCACAATCTGCTTTTCATTCTGGTTGCCACTGCTGTATGTGGTTGCCAGCGTAGAGGAGCAAGCCTCACTGTACCACGGTACATTGCCAAGCTGGGTGGTGCTGCTAATAGACAACGTATAGATGCTGTTTGTGTATCCATCACAATTGCAGCTGTCTTGTTCTTTCCCACCATTCCCAGATGCCCATACATATATAGAGCCCAAACCATTACGCCCCTGCAAGAAAATAAGAAGAAATTTATAATGCTAGTAAAAGACGTTGCTAACTTACTGCTGAAGAACTAAAATCATTGCCAATTCTGATGATACAAATGCAGGTAGAATCATTAGTCATCAGGTATAACTGGAACACAAGTTTCACAATTTTTCTTTAACAGATCCTAAACCATGTTTTTCCTGAGTCATTTTAATGAAGATCATTATTGTCAAAGGCAAGATAACAATAAAAGGCAACACGTCAAGCTCTGAATATCTGACAGTTACAAGAACAAGAACAAATCTGAACAAGAAAATACAACACTTCTGTTATAAATATGGAGGAGATCCACTATTGATAAGTTATTGACTTGTTCAGTATTTCGGTGTATAAAAAGGAACATGAAAAGTTTAAACATTAAGATAATACATACCTGGTTCACACCTCGAAAGAAGGCTTCTTCGGCAAGATGAGCCGGACCATCCACAGTTTTGCCATCATCTTCTGGTCCCCAACTGGCACTGTAGATGTGAACGTGGTTGGGGTTTAGCCCTAGAGATCTGGCTTCAACTGCATCAGTAACTTCACCATCCAACATCCGAACACCTACAGTACAAAAAAAAAAAAATAGTGTCATTGTGTAAAACTATTATCCACACTTATGAACCTTCACACGTAAGAGTCTACACATTATCACATCAGCTTGTGTAGCATATATGAAATCAGTCCCCAGCAAAGTCAAGGAACAAACCTCGCCATAACAATTTTACACATTTGGGGTAGATTTAGTAAAAGGGAGTCTGTCAGCAGTAAACTGGTTTATAGAGGCTATACTACAATGACCAAATATGGCTGTTTTTCACTTTGGAGCTCCATTTTCATGAAAATCCTTGATTTACTCATATGCAAAAAAGAGAAAAGTACACAAGAAGCATGCCTTAGTTTGCCTGGGCTTTGGTTTCAGCTCTAGACCTCAAGGCCTCATGTTTATAAGACGGACGTGGTGTACGCCGCTGTATGGTTATCAGACGGTACGGTTATAAGCTGTTTCTCAATTGTGGAGTATCTTGTGCCTGAGTTATGTACTTGGATTTCAACTGTAGTTTATGGCCCTTCTCGCGTTTCTCCCACTTTTTACCAAAATCGGGAGATAAGCACACCATACAAAAAGGTGCATTTCTGGCCCCAAATGACACCATTTTATGATTAGATTCTGGCACACTGCCAGCAGTGAAACATTGTTTGTAAGATTTCCTGCATGTTCCTTAAACAGGTTTCCAGAAATCTTGCATAAAACAGACGCTAAATCTACAAACTATCACGGGGTTAATCCTAGTCTACTATTTAGAGTAATGTGGGAAGGATTCTGCTTTATCAGGCAGCCTAAAGAAATTCCAGTGCTTAAAAATTACATTTTGGGGGAATTAAAACTACATATAGGCGCATTAATGCTAAAGCTCCACATTACAGTAAGGTAGTTTTTTTTTTTTAGGCAAAGCTAGGAGTGGATTGAGCAGAAGGTAGAAGTATAAGAACTTCCTATATGTTCTCCATTCCTTTTGCAGCCATTCTTATCTTTGGCTCAAAAAACCGCAACAAAAAAAAGTTGCGTTTCCACAACATGGGGCCTCAGCCTAACATAGTAAAAATTGACTTCCCTTTCCGCCATCCTCTGCTGCCAAGGCTGCTGCATTTCTTGTGGCCCCATGCATATCATTTTTATGCACTGAAAACCCTTTTAAAGCCAGAGACAGACTTAAGGGAGATTTTCTGGGTTACTTATATTGCTGACATATGAATATTAGATCGGTAGGTGTCAGAGACCGAGCAACTGATACAAAGAGAATGGAGCAGGAGGTAGACAGCGCTGTTCTCTGTGTAGTGGCCAAACTCCCATTCATAGCATAGCATTCATAGCATAGCTCCCATTCAGATGAAGGTCATCAGTATTTTCAACCTGGAAAACCCCTTTAAGTTGAACCCTGCCCCTCAACAGGAGGGCTTACATATATAATTGTATATTCCAGTTTAGACTGCTACAGGAGACAGAACAGGACATTAAAGAAATAACTGCTGGAAGCTTTTGTGCATTTGCTACATTACACATTCCCGGGGATAGCGATCGCATTGTTTAGAAGGCAGATAATGAGAGAGAGACGTGAAAGAAATGTCATTACATTACTAAAACAGGAGGCAATTCTGTCATAATGGTGTTATATTGATCATCTTATCTTTTTTGCAAAGGAGCACAAAAGCATTGAACCTTACTAAAGACTGCAATGGATTTTAGATCATGAATATAATAGCTTTGCTTTTGGTGGCAAAAAAACCCAAAACATGCCGACAAAAAGCCACTTGTTGATCCTTGTGTATATAAGTAGTCAAGTTATAGATAGAAGGAATCCTGACTGCTTTGAGCAAGAGCTTAGGCTATGCACACAACTTTGTGATGTACATAGCATGTCCTCAGCCAGAAGGCGGCCATTGGAAGGTCTTTACTCCGCCTCAGTCTTGCCGCTACTCAATACAACAGTACCCAGTAAAGTAAAATACCGTAATTGCGATATACATTAGGGCCCACTGGATGGTAGACATCACAGGCATCTGTTTAATATTCTAGTGTAGAAGTTAAAAGAAGGCCTTAAATGAGATGTGAAGAGAGACTTATTGGGCCACTGTCTGACCACGTGGCTCGGTAACATATGAGCCTATAAACATACACAGACAAATGCAGCCACAGGGCACAGAGCCTAATATGAGCAATTACAATCCATATACAATGCAGCAGAACATGTTGGTGCTATAATAGGAAAAAAAATTATAGCGATGAAAACTATTCCACTAAGAAACATTTATATGTACCTGTATGTATGAAAATTACCTGCAACCAGTAATTTACAATCAATCAAAATAGTCATGTATTTCTTTACCTCCAATCTTGGCATTATAAGCTATTCCAACGCCACAGATCCCATTATTTGCCACCGCAGCCACTTCTCCTGCACAGCGTGTTCCATGCCTAGGAATAAAACACATCATTTCATTGAATAGTTCATTTATATTGCCAAAGTGAAATGGTTAATTCCTTGAGCAGTATTTCTTTACTTTTACATTTGAGCCTAATCCCGTAAATAAGACAAGGCGAGATATATCATTATAGATGCCAATGCCTCCTGAGCATGGTGTAGACACAGGATGTTAGTATATATGGCGTTATTTTTTTTCTGAAAGGCTTATGTTCTAGTATTGCAGTCATTGAAAAAGCCTATATGTTGTAGGATGTGTTCCCCTTTATAGTCGCCTATTTACAAATGCAAGGAGTTTATAGAGACTCTCTCACAGTCTGCGTCAGTTCCCATCCAGCTCCACAGAGACAGGACGTAAGTTCTTGCCACTATATTAGGGCTCGTCTTTCACACCAAACTGAGACTAGAACAGATTCTTCAGAGGTGAATGAAGTGGAGCATTGTGTAGACAGGACATTAATCTTATTTGTCTTCTACATCTCCTACCACAGGCAGGATCCACAGTTCTGAAAGGCAAACACTAAGAAGTACATGAGTTTGGCAGAAGCATCTTTGGTGTGCCCAAGGACCATCCGCCTGTTTAACCCTTCACAGATCATGCTCCTATGAAGGTGATAACCTGCAAGAGAGTCACTTGCGGGTTATTATATATAGTGTTCTCATGCATATATATTATATACACACACTAAAGTTTCATATTAGAAGATATAACTGCTCTAACAATATTCTCCATAAGGCTGCCGCCACACTGAATAATGGATATTTCAGAATATTAGGTCAAAAAACAAACTAAAAGAACGTACATTAATAATAAAAATGCATTAAAGAAGGGCATTTGCTTTTAACCCCTGATCAAAGTAAAGTAAAACAAAGTCACAAAACCGTAAGCTATAAAATATACAAAACTGCCATCACTTAAATATGACACAAGTAGTCAGCACTTTTAAGCCATAGCATAAAAAGTCAAGTACTGTGAACGGCATATCCTAAGGGGCCACAAACATAACAAGAATGCTGCCTACCCCACATAAAACTGCACAGCGCAGGTTTCTTCTCGCTTGCAGTTCTCCAGAGTATCATTTGTAGCTGCAAAATTCCTGGATGGTTATAGTCCTACAAATTTTACAAGTAGACAGTGTTCGGGAAAAGCTTATAAATCAACCCTTAAAGCAGCAGGTTTACTGGACCATGAAAAAAAACATGCGCACTGAAGGCTATGTTAGATCCCACACTAGTTAGCTAGCAAGGGAGCAGACCTACAGCAAAAGCAAATGAAAAAGGAGGTCAAAACAAAAATGGAAGAATTGATACATAAAACATATCAGAAATGATAAAACTGTATACATTATGCAATTAATAAACATACTTGCTAAAATCAGAATACCCTATTAACCCCAACAATGAATATCAACAATTCTGATGATATACCAACGTATTAGAAAAAAGCTCTTAGTGCTGATATCTGCACCTTCAAGATTCTTGTCAAACCCTGCCTGGAGGAAATCCAGAATCACAGCAATGTTGGGCTTACCTAAGGGATACGGCTCTAACCCTGCAAAGCTGTTAAAGGTCTTCCATACCCTCAGGTAAATGTCAGATGCCACAAATTTTGCCTGCTAATAAGGTGGATATAACTTAGCTGTCAGATGTACTGCTCTTTAGGATTGCCTCTTCAATATACAGTACTAGTTATTTTTATTTTCTTTTTAATAAAAGGATAGCCTACTGGACCTGTAACCTTCTACTGTAGAGACAGCCATGGTTCAGCTATCAACAAACTTATGCAGTTGTCTCTTGGACCAAAAATGAAGGAACAAGAATTGGGCTGATGGTAAATCAGCAGGGAGCCTGGCCCATGGGAACCCCGCTTCAGCACGCGGCTTCCCAAGAGATTTATAGAAAAAAGCAACTCCTTCCTGGTTAGCACACGCTAGGAAGCTTCTCTATTTCCACGGCCTTTTGAGTCAAATCTTTTTATTATTTAGGGTTCTACAAATTAATACATGGTACAATGTAATATAGCGAGGAATGAGTCACAATTGTAATGGCTTGATAGCTTACTTATGACATGTAAAAGGTTTGTAAGAAGGGAAGAAGGGGAGGAAGAGTGTAAGGGCGGTTTGGGGTGTGGGAGATATTTTTGCAAGGCCTTGTCGAATATCACAGAACGCAGAATCACACAAAGTTCTGCAGTGATGAATAGGCCACAGTAATATTGGATAAAATGAAGACAAGGTTTGGTCTTTCAGACTGATGTAGATCTACAGTAGGAGTAGGACTAATCTTAAAGAAACAAAACTAGGTACAGTGAAAGAATGTCTTATTCAAATAGCAGGACAGACAACTCATTTCCTCAAAGGGATGGGAGGTTATTTTGGAAACATTAGCTAAAGAGGGGTAATGTTTGAGTGCTTTATCCCATATAGAGCAATTCTCCTTGTCAAGGGGATATTCTCTCTTAAAAGGCTTTCCAGGATTACAATATTAAAAACCTATCCTTAGAATAGATCATCAGCTTCAGGTAGAGGAGGTCCAACACCCGAAACCTCCACCAATCAGCTGTTTGAAGAGATCACATCATTTGGGTAATGGGCTCTTCTTCCAGCGCCATTCACTTGACTGGCTACTAAGCAGCTCACAGGCTATGTGATAACTGTACCAGAAAGGTGAAAGATTCTGGATAATCCCATCCCACACAATGCGGGAAAAAACACTGCGGAAAACCTGCTTTTTCAAAAAAACGCAGAATGTCAATTTCACCTGTGGAAACGTTCGCATTTTCCCTATAGTCTTAATAGGGGAAAAAACAAGATAAAAAAAACACACAGCAAAAACCAGAATCTTGGTACCCTTGCTGAACAGTTGTTTTTTAAAAAAAATTTTTAAGACACCTCAGATGTGTTACAGCCTTTATTTTTTACATAGCTCTGTCCACATCCATGTTGAACATTCAATAGCAGCTGTACAACCTTAATGGTACATTCACACGGCGGTAGATGGAGAGGAATTCCTCTTCCTTTTCCACCACCGGCATTTCGGTGCGGTCTAGCTGCAATCTGATGTTTATGCAGCATTCCGTCAGTGCACCCCACTGCTGATCAGGCTCGGATGAATGGGCCTAATCTGCAGGGAGTCTAGAACCGCAGACCGCTGTGTCCATAGCAAGATCAGGTAGGACACTTCTTTTTTCCGTGTCCTGCTGCGATCTCTGCCTCCCATTGAAAACAATGGCAGGCTGATTCAGAGTGGGATGTGCCCCGGACTTGAGGGCGAAACCTGCCTCAAATCCACAGCATAATTCCTAAGCCCAAGTCTGGCGAGTACACTGCATGGCTCGTATTCTAATTAACTGAACCCATGTACAATACTCATTGGATGCTGTACACTTAAGACTGCCTTTGAAGAAATGTGAACGTCTTCCAGGGGAACACTATAGTTATGCAGAGAAACCCCACAATATCTGCAAATGTCACTATAAAGTTATGGAAAGTAATTTTCTGTCAATTCCTACTTCAACTTCTTAAGTGCTTTCTGACCAGGGGCCTTTACAGGAAGTGAAGCGTGCAAGGGAACATTGCTTCCCCAGACTAATATGAATTCCCCATCCAATTTCATATTTATGTCTAGTCTGGAAGCTTATTACATATTTCAGATGGCAGCAAAATGATATTTGAAACAAAAAAAAAATGTATATATATATTTTTTTATTCTGCCAGAAGTATAGGCAGATTCTGGCATGGAAGGAAAGAAAAACGAAGGCACGCATTCTACATATAAATGTACTGTCCATTCTTATCCAATTAAAAAATAGCAGGCCAGACCTTGAATTGCTTTTAATCTTTTTGTTCTTTCCTTTAATAATCTATTAATGATGTGGAGTCTGGAATCTGACCAGGACGGCAAAAGCGTGCTGAATTTATAGAAACCAAAATGTTCATGTAAACCTACTTTTATCTGTTCGCTCACCAGCTCTCCTGTCTCAAGACAGTAAAGGAATGTTCTGGATTTCTTTCATCCAGCTTCTTGCAATACATTCCTATTAGAATAAAACTTTATTCAACTATACTTGGTATAAAGTTACAAAAATGCTAAATTCTTCACCAGAAGAGGCCAGTTAATTTCTCAGTTCTATAAGCATCACACCAACCATACAATTTGCAGGGCTTTAAGTGGTCTTGACAGTCTTGCAAGGACATTAGCTCTCAGGCATATCTTTAATAGATCACTCTTCATTGTGTAAAGTTTTCTTTAAAGGGAATATATCAACTATTAAAGCCGTGTACTCTTTTCTTCAAATATGATTTTTTTTCCCAGGATCTTGTGGATTTTTTTGTACAGGATAGTGTGATCTGCCATCTTGTCCTGCTCTGAAAACATTTGTTTAAGGTTATGGGAAACTTATGTCTGGAGAGGACTCATTGACTTCTATGGGAGAATGACATGTCAGAGATGAATCCTGTGTTATCTGCCTGTTCACAGGCTCTCCTACACAAAAGAGAAAAGTCAGCCAAACCTCATGATTTTGGTGGGACTATGTTGCGTAAATTTAGCCTTCTGACTATCCCCAAAAGAATATGTCAGGGGAGGGAAGGCTCAGGCACAGTGAATCCTATTTTTAGGCTGGGGCCGCACGGGGAAAAAAAATGCTGTGTGGAAACGCCGTGGTTTTGGAAATTGCAACATGTCAATTATACCTACGGAAATGCCAGTGGTTTCCCCATAGGTATAATTGTAACAAAGTCTGCGGAGGAAAACTCTGCAAACTTTCAGTTTAAAACGCGGTGGGAAGAACTGTGATGTGTTCCTGCTGCAGTTTTTCCGCAGCACTTTATTGCTGTGGGACATCTCGTGGGGCCTTAGACTCACCAAGATTTTGATCTCTCAGAAAATAGAAGCATGCCACCAGAGGAATTCAGCAGCTACTCGAGATCCTTGTAAATGGGCAAACAATGTGGATATGATTAGCACAGATTGGCAATATTTTACTTCCATTTATACTACACAATAATGGCCTACTTACACAAGAGGATTTTACGCAATGATTTTTAGGTTTCCATAAAACATGTTCAATGGCCAACAAGCAAATGATCACTTCTTGTTAGGTCGCAGTCCAGGATTACACTAAATAATGATTATGAATGATCGTTGGTTCACAAGGCCCTTACTTTCCCGTCCTCATTGCAAATACGTGTACCCTTAGCCGAGTGTTCAGGTGTTGGGGAAGTTAGGAATAATAGCTGTGTGCATAGCCATGTTAAACCCATTTTACTTCCTTGGTAATGGCATGTGAAAAAAAAAAAAAAAAAAAAGTTCCATTTACGGATTGTGAATAAAAGCTTACCGGAATGGTAATTTCAGTTTAATGTGTGCTCGCACATTACAAGGCACTTAGGAGAAAGTGTCACACTGTCAACATTGTGGTCTGGTCAGGTACAGCAGAATTGACGTGCACAATCTTTATTTACTCTAAGCGATAAATTATCTGAGATGTCTGCCCGAAGTTCAGCAGAATTAATTTTTGTTTCCTTTTGATTTAAGACACCAGCAATTGCCTGGAGAGAGTTCTGAGAGCAGGTAGGGTATGCACATTGAATATAAAGGGTTAGAGCAACGTCGGCTTTATCATTCCATGCACAACATAAAAGCACATTCACAAAGTTGTTGAGATATTTGTTCCAGGGCAGTCTTAGATCTGCCTTAAAACAAATGATGTGATGAGACTTGATGAAACCTGTATTTCTACACAGATTATCAAACGCTCTCTTCAGTGGAAGATGTTAGGCAATATAGAACAGAAAAAAAATATCAAAATTATCTTTTTTATGCGCTGCACCATACCAGGGAAGTAATTATTTTCAGTAAAGCCATGGGTCTAGCTAAAATACAACATTAAGTAGCAAAATATGGGAAATAAATAAAAAAAAATCAGGCCCTCTTTTGAAGATTCTTACAAAATTTGAAAAATTATGTGGGTAAAGTAATGAAAACCATCTTTACTATTCTTGTATAGCTTTGACGTTCTTGAACCCATCTTGATCTGAAATCCATAAGGATCACACTGCTGTGATTTGGGGCTTCTTCATAGTGGCTTGATAATGTAAAAGTATCCGACTCTAGCTAGAAAGAAACCATAAATAGGCACTGTGCCCCGTCAGGAGGAGAGGTCCGTGGGAAGGAGAATATTTGAGGAGTGGGTGGACTAAAAATTCCACCCACAGCAAACCATTCTCAGATCTCATCAACTTCTTTTTAATTACGTGAAATAGTTACATGCCAGAACAATACAAGAGGATATTACCATTATGAGATAGTATAAAGGGATCAGTAGATTCTCTTCTATTTCTATAGAAAAGGTAGATGTGCCCATTTACATATAAAAGGCTGGCAGAGTAATAGGAGAAATCTAGTCATCTCCTGTATGCATTGGCAAAATGTAAAATGGTTGTGCAGGTTAATCTTCTAAATAAAATAAAGCAGATCAGATTTGTATCGGAGACTATTCCAGATAAACATATTGGCAGATTTTATTTTAATTAATGTACAGTATTTAGTTATTATGCAGATTTGTTCTAGCTGAATTGTAACCTAGATGCATAGCAACAATCTCAGAACAAGAAGAGCTGGGAGAGATATGCGTGAAAAGTCATGGAATAAGTAAACATGCTTTTAGTCTCCGCTCACATCTACATAGGGTCCTCTGTTGCAGATTCGGACATATTTGATGGGCAGAATAGTTTGATATGTAATGCTATTACTCTAGTTAAGATGATGAACACCATGGCAAAAACAGACAGATTATTATTACAGATGAGCAAGTAGTATTCGATCGAATACCTCGCTCCCATAGGAATGTGTGTAAGTTGCCGAACACCAAGGGGTTAAGTGCAGTGAATTTTTGATGCGCTTAACCCCTTGGTGTTCCGCCACTGACACGCATTCCTATGGGAGCGAGGTATTCGATTGTATACTACTCGCTCATCTCTAATTATTATCACTGGGTTCAATTGACCAACAGATCGGCTACTGCAATATGGTTTCCCTTTTTTGACAGAAAACATAATGCAGGCAAATACAATTTGGAAAGCATTGCAATGAGAACTTGTCAGGGGTTTGTATACCCTAAATTGGCCAATCAAGTGTAGAATCAAGTCATAACCTTTACAATGGTACACCGCCATGATCTTTCTGTTGCAGCAAAGGTTATGTTTTTAAACACTTATAAAACTTTAATATGTAAGTATATCATATGTAAATTAACCTAACTAGTAAGGGGGCCGAGAGTCACTACAGTCTAGTCATTCCATCAGCTTGGTAATTACTTCTCCTGAACATGACTGACCTCTTGGTCATAGTCCCCTCATTCACTGACATAGCCCCCTCCCCTACCTGCTGGCCAAAGCTTAAGCAAGTACCATTATTTGTGGCCTTCCACTGGCTTTATGAAGTTTTTGTAGCTCACGAGTCTCCCGGAGCCAACTGTATAACCCTTTGGGTATGAGCATGTGCTTGGCCGTAGATTGTATGGCATTTGGCCAGTGTGTAAGAAGGGAACTTCTTAATCTTTTGATCATTTGTAACTTAGAAAACCTTTCACTTTAAGCAGCACGTGATGTTTTCACCCATGCAACATTGCAGTTCAGCTGAGAAAGGCTAGATGAATGAATGTGTGTATTAACTGGAGTGCTGCGCTGGCTTCTTTTTGTCTGGTTTGAAGGACTCTGGACCTAGGCCTACAAGGCTTAGACCTGAACACAATTAACAAATTCTGCCAACCTGTTATTTTTGAAACAGTAATACATATGTGAGCAAAAACAAAAAAAAACAAAACACACAGATGGGATATTTTTAAGCAATTTGTATCCAAAACTCAGAGGACTCTTCGCCACCGCCAGCAAGTTCAGCTCTTTACATTATTTAATAGGTGCTGCTGCTCGGATACTGGAACAGTTGGAATTTTTATTCTCTAGCCTTAACATTCCACCGAGCAATCAATGCTGTTAGTTTTGGTGCCTGATATGCTATTTAGTCCCTGTGCTATCAGGAGCGCGGTGTCAGGCAGGTGTAGACAAGGAGTGTGACTCTGGGCTCTGATACTGGCTGCCTTTGATTCTCACCCCCGCCTGACACTACCCTTCTGACAGTACACGGCATAAATAGCACATCGGGCACCAATACTAGTACTAGGTTCATTTTGTCCCAAATTCTGCTTAAAATAGGCAGAGAGAAAAGTCCTATTTAACAAATTGAACTTTTTGCTGCAAAGTCAATCTTGAAAAGAAAAAAAAAAAAAAAGCTGGAGTGCCTTTGCATGCAGGTTTTCTTTCGGAGGACTAATTTTTACTGCCACAAACAGGCCTACCTGTTATCATTCAGCTGTGTATATCGAGGCTGTGGATCCGGATCTTGGTCATTGACATCATAGCTAGCAGCTGGATCCTGGAATAAAGACAATTGTAAAAGATAAAACAAACACATACAATAGAAGCATTGTCAATTAAAGTAACAGGCAAATACATCACTTCCTCTTATCAGCTCTCCACCACATCATTTGTTTCTTCTTTCAGCCGACTGCTCTAAGAGAATCAAGATATCCAAGTGCATTCAGTTTTTCATCAACCTAATGGCTCCTTCCTAATAAATTTCAAGTGCACTGCGGCAAATGCCTCCATAGAATAGTTCACCAAGATCAATAATCAATCCTTTCTTTTTTTTCCGGTTCCCTTTCCTTACCAAGCAGATGAATGTTTAACCATGCATTATTCAACTCTTCATTAAACACACATGCCGAGAAAATAAATTACAATAAAATGTCTTGTAAATGTCTATTTACTACCATAGGTCAAAGGAACAATAAAACCAATTTCACAGTCTGGTCTGTGCAGGAAAAAAAACCCTTGCACTTGCTAAACATCGGCATTTTCATACTGCTATGCTAAGTTCTTACCAACTCTTCCACTCAAAGATGGATTACAATTACACAGTCTCTACAATAGTTTCCCGGGTGAAGTTACATTATCAAGTGATAGATTCTGTGGCAATTTAGTAGAATTATTTATAGATACATAGACCGTGTGCACCATGCAGCATTCCTTTGTCGGTCACTTTCAGATTAGTCAGCCAAAATCGTAAAAATTATGCTGAAATAAAGAATGTCTGCTCAGTATTTGTAGAATCTGTTCAAAAGCACCACAATATGGCCACCAATACTGGTATATTGAGAAGTAAAAATAAGGAAGTGCTAAACTTAGGACTACCGCTTCTTCATATGAAACCAATTTATCATTTTAAAAATGGTTGTCCACCCAAAGATGGTGCTCAGGTTCAACGAGGTATACTGGACAGGACAACTCCATTAAGCTATGCCGCCTAAAATAAAGGTCTAAAGCTAGATGTACTGTCATTGGTATGGGACAGTATGGTGCTGGAAGACAGGGATAGCAGCATAGCAACTATAAGGTTAGGAGTCCTTCTCCCATAAGGTGTAGACTGGTAATTCTAGATAACAGGGTTGAGACTCTGTTGTGTGACTGGTGGGGTAACACGCTACCTTCTTCATTGGGGTGGGGGCAGGATTCTAGGATTCTTCTACTTCAATTATGTTAACACGGATGTAGATAAATATATATTTTTTTAAGTTTTCCTTCCCATTCTCCTTTTCCATGACAGTAGACCAATTTACGGATATTCACAATCACCACCGACCATATATAAAGAGTCATGAAGAGATAACCCTACCTGTTTCAAGGTGCAGTGCGGCACATACTGGACACCAAATTGATCAGAACCATAGGCTGTTCCTTATAAATCACCAAATGATAAATGACGGTCTCTGCAGCATTTACCCATTATTACTAAACGATTGCAGTTTATCATTCTGACTGATGATTTTCATAATGTGTCTAATGAGGGGAACAATTCTCTTCTGCCAGAATCTAAACCTGGACCATGAGATTATTTCAACCTCTTCACTAATATGTCTGCGCTGCTGCAATGTCATCGTAGACGTATCAATTAGTCACAGAAGACATGGAAAACAAAAGGTTCTGCTATGCACGGTACAACTTGTTGCAGAGCTTTTCTCTTTCTAAGTTTGGAAATAAATGCTCCATCCGGCACATTCTGCATACTTCATAGGAATATAAACAATTAAAACATATCAAGTCCTGCAGTACTGATCACTGTAGACAAGTCTATGTGGTCTGGGAGCATGGTGCAGGAAACTATCTAGTCTATATTCTGTTGCCTTGGATACCTGAAATGCTGCGTGTAATGGCATTATATAATAATGTGATTATTACGCCTTCTTAGGAAATCATCATCAATTAGATATACACTTACATAATTCCCTTGCAAATCTGGGTGGTTCTTTTCAATGCCATCATCCAGGATGGAGACCACAATGCCTTTACCAGTATAACCTTGAGCCCAAGCTTCTTTCACATGTAAATCATGACGGCCGGCATCATACTGAAACAGAAAAATTATATTATTAAACTCCTGTATAAGCTTGGAAAATGGATGAATGAAATGGAAGGGCTTAGGATAGTAAAATAACATTATGACCCAGTACTTTATGAAAGCCTTAACATTAGATTTAGGCCTATAAAAGCTTTAAAAACGTAGAAGTGTCTGCCAATTCTAATGGTCGTGAACGTGTTGGAGTATTAGACATTTAAAGGGAGTGTGACGGCTACAAGGACACAACCATGTGCTTTGTCAGTGTGACATCTGTTTTCCCTGATCCATTCTTTTCTTAAGATCCCATACACACGACATGTATACGATCGCCATCCGGTTCCTGTATATTTTGCAGTTTGAACTCATTCATTGAAACAAATGAGCCCTGGCGGACACACAGATCACATCCAGGTTTTCTCATTGACCCATACATTAAGGTTGGACGATTATGACCTAAATAAAGGTAACAATGAATTGAACACTTTACTTTGCATAATGAATGATTATTTTAGGGCACTCTTCTTTTACATGCCACAGAGTTTATTTTGCGTTATTCACATATCAGCAACCCTGACTGGACAGCGTACAGGTAGTGACATATCATTTTGCCTGTGACGTCTGCGGCATGACCAAAGATCAATTCTTTACAAAGGCTAGTACATAGAGTTGCATTTCGACTGCGAATGCCACGATCCAGACTTAACGTTGTTGCAAAAATAATCAAGCGATGTCCGACTAAGTCGCAATCACAATACAACTCAAGTCGGGAGTCACAGCAAGCAGTACTTTTCTCTTTGCATGTTTCGTGCAGAAACTTAACGGAAACCACACGGGCCCCATTATAGTCTATGGGGTCTGCGGGTTTCCCTAGATAACCGTTCTTTTATGCATATAGGTTTCCGTTTGGGGGGACCCCCAAGTGGACTCCCCGAATGGAAATCCGAACGCAGATGTGTACCAGGTCTAACATACACACATTCATTTGCAAGTAGCCTAAAACTGTTGACAACACTAAATACTGGATAAGGAGAGAAGCAGTAATATAGATTACATGACAGAGAAATCCCAAATGCCTATACAGGGACCCTTTTATGTGTAGTACCCAGGGGCCTCTGCTACAAATGCTCCTTAGCTCCTCCCTCCTTCGAGCACCCAATCAGAAGATCACCAGTGGTTAGAGTTGCTAGTCAAAGCAGAGGGGAGGGGCTGTGCAGAATTTCGTGCGAAGAGCCTGGGCTACTGCATATGAAATGGTCACCTAAAATGGTCAATCCGGCTGACAGAGTCCCTTCAAAGCAGGATCTCAGAAACGTGACGGCACTTCTCTGCACACATAAGTGCTCTATACTTTGGCTGCAGGTTTAATTTAAAGATTAAATACGAAAAACAAATTGTCTTTAGAAGTGGAACCAAGGTGAAATATTCGCTAAAAGGTTTGTGATTAGACACCATAAATATAGCAATGCTGCAGTGAAATATTTTCTTCTGATTTCCAAGGTTAGAGAAGGATTTCAGGGGAAATTTCACCATCTGATCGATTAAAACATGCCATACTCATCACAGGGACAGATCATCTCATAATCCCATTACTGCTGGAGGGAGTCATTGTGAACATTAAGTTAATAGTATTTTTAATATGAATGTATAGGTATTGATAGGAGAAAGCTGCTGAGCAAGCAACCTAAAAATTCATACCCCAATTTATGAAGCGTGAACTCGAACAATGCACTTTAGAGCCCGACACCATGTCCCCTTGAGCCAGGGACCTCACATATTGTGGATTTATGACGTTTTAGAAGCATGCATACTTTAAAAAGTAAAACAAAAAAAGTTTTGTAAGAGATTTGTTCGTCAGGAATACCAGTAACTTTTCATAGAAAACATCAGGCTGGCAACAAATATGTACCATGATAAGGAAGGAGGGCAGTGCAGATGGTGGCAGTGTAGGGAGGATTATTTCTATCAAGTGATAACATTGCCCGCATTTCTAATTTCTCCAAATAGCTAATCTACATATTGAGGGCAATGGAGGCACCCGTACAGAAGGGTGAAATTGTTGTTTAATTTAGATGACCCTACCCTATCTAAGGCCTCGCTCACATCTGCGTTTGGTAATCCGTTCGAGAAGTCTGCATGGGGACTGCCCAAACGGACTACCGAACGCACTGACAAACGGTGTGCAGTGATGACTATAATGGGGTCCATGTGCTTTCCTCGCGGTCTCTGCACAAGACATGTGGACAGCATGTGGAGAGCACACGGACCCCATTAGGGTCAGTGTACATGGAGTTTTAGGCACTGATTTTGATGCTGAATCTGCCTCAAAATCAGCCTTCAAATAACTCTGTGTGCACTGACCCTTATAGTCTATGGGGTCCACGTGCTTTCACTTCACACCGCTTGCCAATGCGTTCGGTAGTCCGTTTGGGCGGTCCCCATGTTGACTCCCCAAATGGATTACTGAATACAGGTGTGAACCAGGCCTAAGATGCTGGGTTGGTATAGTAAAAACATTGCAGAAGAAAAAAAAAAATCGAAAGTGGAAATACAAGGATGTAAAAAATGGTTATATTTTTGTAAATTTGAGCATGTCAATAACTAGTGGAAACCCCCCCCCCCCCCTAAAAAACACAATGCGTTTCCCGCCACGTTCTTTTCTGCAGCACTTTTTACTGTGGCACAGTACAAGAGGCTTTAGTCTAAGGGTAGTTTTACACACAACACTTTTTTTCCCTAGAAAATTTTTTAGGCAGTTACTGTAGCCAAAGACAGAAATTGACAGAAGTATAAATCCTTCCTTTATATTTCCCAATACTTTTCAATCCACTTCTGGTTTGGCTCAAAAACTGCACGAAAACCTACCAAAAACACAGCCTAGAAGTGGGAATATACACTTGTACGTCTAGTAGCAGATTTTTTTTCTCCCCACTGCTTTACATAAAACTTGCATTTCTTTAACCTAATTTAACCTGACGTCTCTGCAAGCCAGATGTTTTCAGTTCTCCTAGGACAGCTTACAATGTTGGCATAGTAATCACCAAGGATAAGGCACAAAGCGCAATTTCATTTTAATGGGAAAAAACTTTAAGAAAAAAATCCATATATTCAATGGCTTTGTCGTCTCCGAGGGGGATAAGCATATTTCTCATAAGCAATAATTTTGGCAGCACAAGTGCAAAGTCAGTGGTTTGGAGAAGTTCAACCTTTGTGAGGTAAATGCCTACTACTTTGTTAGAAATTGTAGGTCAGGGCGTATAACTCAACCTCGTCTGGCAGAGGCGACAAATGTTACACAACAGACTGGTGCGTCTTATTAACTTATATATTCTACATAACAGACCCACTAAAATGTAATATCGTGCCACAATAAGATAGTGATTATACCAGACAAATATTAAATCCATCTATTCCACTGAATGTGCAAATAGCAATACCCATATCTCACAACAGTACAAGCGCCATCATAGACCTAGTCACTATCTCTTCAGTAATAAGGATGGATTCACACAAACATCTGACCAATTTCTGTTATATGGGATTTATGACGAGAACAAGTGCTGATATAATAAGTCGATGGGCACTTTTTTTTTTTTTTTTTTACGGGCACATCTAACTTTTGGAAACATTTTTTTAATGTACAAAGTGCCAGTACCACACAAAATTATTTTATTTTTCAGGCCACAACCCCTTCTTACAAATACATAAATCTGCAGAAAATAGCACTGGATGCTATGCTGTACTATTCTGTAAAATGCAAGGCTGCCTATACTGCCCTATGTGTTACTCAAAACTGCTACCCACAAAATCCAAATTGTACTCATGGGATTTAGACCCACCAAGTCCATTTGTGCTTTCAGTCGAGGAGAGAGTGTGGACCAATTTTGGGCTGTGTTCGAAGAAGAACCCCATAGACTATAATAGAGTCCATATGGTTTCTGCATGAAACATGCGGAAACCACACAGACCCCATTTTAGTCTATGGAGTCCAAGGGTTTCCTAGGTTACGGCTTTTTTATGCATATAGGTTTCCATTGGGGGGGGTCCCCAAGCGGACTCCCTGAATGGAAACCCATACGCAGATGTGAACCAGGCCTAACAGGAGCTTTACTGCTCCTGACTGACCATGGCTGTCGGCCATTTGTGAAAGAGTGTCGAGTCACACAGTTGAAAAATGGAAGAGTAGTAGATGGTGGTTTGGCCCTCACAAAATAATAGTAACTAACTGTGTGATATAATGCCCATTATAGATCTCCAAAACAGTACATTTCAACATGTGATCAGATGGAAAATGAACGTTTGCCTGTCAGCTGATCTCAGGGCCTTTTATACTGGCGCAGGGTCAGGGACAAGCGTTCTTACAAACTCTTTCATCGGAATAAGATAACTGAAAGATAACTCTGTTATAGGGAACACAAAGCTTTCCCTTTAGGACAGTCATGACAGAAGATGAGAAAATAAGCAACTCTATCTAATCCCTCTGGATGGTCCAAAATCTGTGTGTGCAAACTCCGCTTTATAGCCCTTAAAAGGGTATCAAGTACTGGGGACTTAATTTTGTCTTTGCCATCAATGAGATTTTTCCCTTTGACAGTACCAGGAACCATATTTTACGCTGCACTCACCACCCACTACTTTGCTAGTCAGGGAAAAGAATATATGACAGGTGACAACTTATTTTCCCCTGTCGGATACAGAAACAGCTAAAACCACTCTACAGTGAGGGCACAAGAAATAAGTATATCTCACATGTGTGCATGCATGTGTACGTGCTGAACAAGACAAGAGACAATTCAGGAGAAAGCAATTATCATGCCATCATTACTAGAAAGCATAGCACGCCATTCCTCGCTGCAGAAAGTAATGTATGCTCAGGTTAAATAATATTCACACTGTGAAATTAGCCTTTCAAGCCATAAAATATGATCGGATAGTAAAACACTTACCAAATACCACTGCAGGGGAAACTTGGGGTCTGTGGGTTCTGTAAAAATATCTCGCTTCCTTCTTTTCTTTGCCACCTGCTGTTCTGCCCAGTGTACCTAAAGAGAAAATAAATCACATTTATTGAGGGTGGATTTTGGGGTTTCATTTGTAATCATTGAAGGCAGAGTCTAATATAGATATAGTGTCTATAGTACTTTAGTGAATACGTTATTCCCCATAAAGCACGTTTCATATAACTTTAGGTTTTTCTGTTCCCCCTTTATTACTACTAAAGTTTGGGAGGGGGGGGAGGGGGAGGGGGAGGCGTTACCAGTTAGGGGTGTACCTAACACTGTCTAATCAGTGCTGGCAATAGGAAACTGGGGATACACCCCTGTGGCAGTCTATAAAGAATTGACAGGGGAATGGCACAAAGTATATGCTCCAAAATTGCTATTTGCACCTTTAGGCAAGCTTATCTTAAAGGGCCCAAAGGCTTATGTTACTTCGTCATCCACAGGATAGGCTATAACATGCTGAGGGCCCCAGCCAATCATGAGAACAGGGTCCCATTTCCCCATCTGGGGGAGCCAGTTGGAATAGCTGTGCCTATTCTGTTCTCATGATCTCTGTGATGGGGGGGGTCAAAGCAATGCTATCCTGTGAATAGGGAATAACATTAAAGCTTGGGCCAACCCTTTTTAGTGCCTGATTTTTTTGTTGTCTATAAAAGATATTAAGCACTAGACATAAAATAATCCTCAACACACAATGCCTTGGTAAAACAGAAGAATACCAGAAAGAAAAAGCAGCGCTCTCAATAAAAACTAAAGAGATGCATCTCAAAAGTGCAATATAGTCATCAGAAAGAAGTGCCCTGCAAAAATTCAATAACTCGGCTCAGCACAAACTAAAACTAAATTCCTTTATAGTTTAAGGGCTTTGTTCAACCTACACAAATATAGCAATTTATTGATTTATACAGATTTCCAGAATTACTCTTCAGTAGCAAAAAAAAAAAAAAAAAAAAGGTTCCGTTAAAATAGCGGGGAAGCTCCAGAGAATTTATATCCTCTACAAAGACCCCCTCAGCAAACACCGGCTAGTCAATAAGCAGTCTGTAGTTTGCTGACATAAAACTAGGGCGAGGAAGGGGAATTTGAAGTCCCTGCGGTCCTGAAAGTTTTTGGAACTCTTACAATTGTAAAGAAAGTACATTCAGTACTGTATAAAACAGCAAACTGCAAGGATTCCACCACAGGTCGGCTTATCAAGTGTATGCCCTGGCACTGAGCTTCTCTTAACAATACCACAAGTAAGAAAGACTTGTCTATATTCTAACCGAGGGAGCCAAGTCATAACCAAAAGGATTATAATTTGGTTTAGCTGATAGGCTATGAAAACACAATCCCTGAAGTCTCCACTAAGAGTCTTAAACAACTTGTGACCACTATACCTTTAAGTATCAGCCAGAGGTGCTTACAAGTACACTGCCATTAGGGCCAGGAACAAGGGATCATATTTGATCACCATCGGCTGGAATAGGATTGGATGGTTGGTCTGAAGATATATATTTCATGGACGAGCCCTTTGTTCTAGTGGATATAAATTCATAATCACGCATAGCTCCCATGCACATGACCATAATCATGTGAGGATCCATGCACTCCATCAATGGAACAGACCGACTAAGCCACAAAACCAGACAATAGGACCAGTTCCATGTTTCGCAGCTTAGTCCTCCAGCCCCCACATGGCCGTATGCACAAGGACATAGAAATGAATGGGTCCATATGCTACCCATTATTACAGATCTGTAATAACTCGGGGCACACTGGCCCCATGCACATGACCATAGTTTTGACTAACAGTGATGTTTTACAGAGATATGGGCTTTCAACTTTTGAAGCAGCATTCTGAGAAATGTTGCCTCAAAAAAAACATTGTCATGGTGAAATAAAAAAACACGAGTTTTTATCAAAAGTTGAAATATTTTTAGGGTTTGCTGGACATTCTCTTTCCTTGCTGTATAAGACTTCACACAAGAAGTCCTATCAGTTTGCTGCAAATATCCTCATCATGCCTGCACCACATTCTCCATTTGTCTTTCAGACAGGTTGTGTGTACATTATAGAGCGGTCTGCAACCTACCCATTATCAATAATGGATTCTTTACATTAAATTCTTAGTAAATGTAAAATGGCAATGAAACATGGGAAAAGCCCAAAGTACCGTATATAGAAGATGCAGGGATGCTAGACTACAAATCTAGGCTATGAAAGTGGTTTACTGTATGTAATCAATAAACCATCAGCAATAACACAAGCAGCTAGTCAGAAGTAGAAAGTCTCTCTTCTCCTCTTTGAGCAGCGTACAGACAAGGAGCACGGAGCAGCAGATCGCTGCGTAAGCATGCAGGGATTGAAGAGAGATCTGCGCCTCCGCATACTGTTCTTCCCTAGTAACAGGAACTGAACAACAAATTAGGAAAATGGGAGAAACTTAGTGGCAGGAACTTGAGAGGTTTTCAGACCGAAAACAGCAACATTTTTATTAAACGGATTGGTCAAGAACCACATGTTCTATTAAATTAGTAATTTTTTTGAAATGTAAGTGATCATTCAAACCAAAGTTTTCACCCTGTTGAATAGTTGGGACTCTCTCAATCAAGGGGCCAAACTTGTGAAAGTTTCAGCTACTGCAAAGGTGATAACTTGTTAGATTAGAGACAGTTCATCAATAAACATTTGCTTGAACTGGATGCCATTGCTACATTTGCTTTGCATGAGATATGCTAGAACAGAGTACTATCCCAAATACAGCATACGTGCAATAAACAAACGTTCTTCAATGGATTCCTTTTAATAGTTAGCTTTGTTATGTAGTTCACTTTTGGAGATTTTAAAAATCAAAATAAAACGTAGAAATGTTAGGTTTACAGGGCAGTTTGTGCACTACAGGAGGGGCCTCTTGCCTCTAAGACCCCTACCATCGTCCGCCTGGGCCACTCCATGCACAAATAGTTGATACTCCCCTTTTAGGATATGTACCAGTCTACTTGAGCAGCATGCATATGGCTCCCGGGTGAGGCTCATTCCAGTGCACCAACTGTTCCATTTTCATAAGACTAGTGTTCTGTATGTCATATTTGTAGGTTAATGTTATTTATCACTATAAGGAGCTCGATAGGTTTGTTTGAATGATTGCTATAGATTTGACTTATCAACTAGAGGCACAACTCACCTCTACTTTTATCCAGAAAAGATTATTTTTCCCCTTCTGAGTGCATTTGAAGGTTTCCCTGAAGTTTGGCGCTCTAACAATGATGATACGGAGAAGCTTTACCTTCTTGTTGGGAAGGATTTCAATAGGATTTATGAAAGTGCCACAGGGATTCATGCCTATCCACCCACAACAGCATTTGTGAGGTTGCATACTTCTGCAGGGCAAGCTGTCCTAGCTTACCATTTGTGTCAAGATTTTTCATTTCAAAAATATTTCATGGAGATGACGTCAGGGCTCTGCAGGTCGGTCAAGTTGTTCCACACGAGACCTTGTGTTTTTTCATCCTTTACAAACTCTGTATTCTACTAGCTTGGAAAAAAAAGAATCTTCTGACAGTAATGCTCGTATCCGAGATAAAAGCTACAGCTCTTGTTTCATAAGTAGACAGTGTACTTGTGGGGAAGGAATTTGTATAGTAGCGGCCTTATATAATAGTAGTAAGTGTTTATGCAGCTTTGGCATTGACATCTGAAGTAGAGGTAATCATCCCCATTATAATGTCTGTTACTTCAGTAAGAGAAATCTGGATCTTATGAATTGATGGACTTGTCGGTTATTCCAATGAAAAGCTATAGAAGAGCAGGACTATACCAAGGTTTGGAGAAGGATGGAGGACAATGAATGTGTCCTTCTACACAAATGATGGTCATGTGAGGTCATAGCAGCAAGGCAAATCTTTAATTCATGTTGCACGGTTCCAGGACAATACTTCACTTATTTGTCTCCCCAATGGTGCAAGGTGGAGGAAAGCATACCATCCACTTGCATGGAGATAAAAAGAGCTGTTCTTTGTGAGGGCTGCAGATAAACTACTTCCATTTATAGAGTCATTTGAATGAAAGAAACGGCAATGAAGAAGAGAAATGAAGGCACTAACTATACCAGCTCATCTGTGTCTGACAGCCTGGTCAGTAAATTTCTCTGCACGCTGGAGTCGGAGAACTTTGATGAGAATTTATCAAGTGTATCCTGTGTTATGTGGTAAGAAGCTCGACTGCAGGCGTGAGCCAAACCAAATCACAACGGAGGGCTAAACAGGGAGCGGGAATATAAAACAGCACAACTATTTATGTTCTCAATGGCCATTTAATAGAATACCCAAAAGTGCGTACTGTTAAACCTGCTTGGTTAGGTCTCCCATACAACCCTATATGAGCAGCACAGGATAAAAGGTATATACCGTAGTTTAAGAAGAAGGCAATGCTTTCAGGTACAAATAATGCCAAGTCTTCTAGAAAAAGCCTGTAAATCCAGCGTGCAACCCATACAGGTAAGTTAATATACACGTACTGCTGATCCATCTATGGCGGTAGGGAGAGCAAGACTCACGCTTTCTCTATAAGGAATGGGAACATTTAATAGACAAGTCTCCTACTTATGGGCTGATTCTCTGTAAGTCAATAAATGCTTCTTTTTAGTGGGAAAACTCTTTAAAAGCCCATTGAGGTCAACAAATCGGCTGCAGATACACAAATATCTCTTGCAATAAATCATATACTGACATGAACCTGATAACACTTGTTATATCTAGCAACCATTGGGCTTTATGGGGACAAACAATTGTTAAAATTATAAGTCCCTATACAATTTGCACTTATCCGCACCACCAGATTGTTACTTGGCACGGCACCACGTAAGGGCTACTAAAAAATAATTTTTAAACATAAAATAGGTGGTCACGAAACAAATGAAAATATGTTTGGTCAGAATTTTTAGTCCGGAGAGGGCAGATGTGGAGCCAACATCAAGCACAAGAGCAGAAACACTCAAGTGAGCACTGTGCCCCAGAGGAGGTCTCATCCTGCTCTTTGGCATCGGCATGGAACCCCCTCAGCCCATAGAAATTAATGAGGAACAGCGAGCACTCCGGTAACAATGTGATGTCACCTGAGCGCATTCCACTATAAAATCACCCCAACTCCCCCCGCACTCTATCATGTGCATGTAGTCTAAAGCCAATCACATCCAAAAAGGCCACAACGTCTGCTACTGCCCTTTCATTTCAGTGATAGATTAGGGTGGACCAACCACCTGGACCGTCACTGATCAAAATGTCAGACATGTTACAATCATGTATGAAGTTTTAGAATACAAAAGATACATTTTAAGCCAATTTTGATCTGAAAACACCAAATCTAATGAGAGTAAATGATGTATTCCCAAGCGTAGCATCTCTAACTTCATACTTTGATGCTCAGCTAAGGCAATATCAACATCCATTCTGATATAACATAGTTAAAAGGAAACACACACACAAAATAAAGAATATTCAGGTCTTAAGATGAATAGTGATTTATAGATCAAAATGGAACATTTTCATTACCATGGAAACAATGAGTAAAATGCATGAAACCTCTTCATTTCAAAAGAAGACCTTCACATTTCCAGCCCATAGCTAACATTGCATTCCACCATTTGTTTGCCAACACAAACACACAAATCGTGTATGTACATATGTGCTATAGATTATATATACACGTGACAAACACACTTCAATTAGCCATGAATATAAATAGATAGAATATTATATTAAATATATTATATATATATGTATATATATATATATATATATATATATATATATATATATATATATATATATATATATATATAGCACACAAACTCACAGATTGTATCCCTTTATTCCAAAGCAAATTGGTAGGGGGGGGGGGGGGGGACAAAAACACACAACGCCCACAGTAAAGAAGGGCAAAATAACAGATTGTTAATAAATTCCAGCACGCTGCAGTCCCTTCATCCAGGAGCTTCCCGGAGGATGATGATGATCTCCAAGCAGCAAATCTCTCGGGAAATTATTGGTAAAACAAAACCAGACTTTAGAGGTGATCATGTGGCTGAGTATTCTAGGAAACTAGCCTTAACCCTTAGCATCCAAAACACCAAAACAGAAATTCTGCATCAAGACAAGCTGAAGATGTTAAACATACTTGCACATCGTAGTAAAAAGGAGGCCATGCATATTATACTGAAGCCAACCATACACATTAGATTTTGGATAGAAATCATGTTGCCATCTGATTGCTTATGGGATTGATCGTGTGAACAATCCCACCATCAAGATTAACAATTAAAATATCCAATAAGGCTGATCTGGTTTTGCCATCTACCCATGTCCATCTGCATGTCAGATTGGCCGTACCTCAGCCTTTAAAGGAGTTTGACAACAGCTTATTCCCCTTTCTGTACTGACAACACATTCACATTTGGAATTAACATGTACGCTGAACAAGCAGACCCCACAAACAGAAGAAGTTAGTGAATCTGGCTTCAGAATAAAATGATCAACGTCTACTCTCCACCACCTCTGACTCCAACCTCTACTCTACAGCTCTGGATCTAGGACTAGATGTTATATTCCAAACATTCCTAAGGTTCCCATAGACATCTGATCATGTGCATGAGGCCTTAGGTTTTAGATTGTGGAAATACTGATCCACACTTCTAATACTGCACATATTACTGTTGGTACACAATCTTACAAATTCTTGTCTATTTCACCAGACTCTTCCTTTTTACTAACAATTAACCTCCAAACAAGTGAAGTACAAGAGTGAGGAGACCCTGCTAACAAAGCTTCATTTTACACCAGAACTTTATGGATAGGGCCCTTCAGTGAGCCTGGCGTTCCTTGAGACAGAAGCTGCCCACTCAGACAACCTCCCGCAGGCTAACTCAGACTTGTGATGATCAGATGAGCTTTTCATTGCCGAGCTCAGCAAAACAGACCATGATAAACTTCCAAAATTAAAGCCACATTTGAAAGGCCATTAAGTTTTCATCAGACGCGCAATGACTCAAGAGTGCGTGAGGGTATCAGACAAAGTACGTTTGTTGGAAGGAAGAGTCATTTGCTTTATAGACACTAAAGTGACAGATGACACTCCAATCTCCTTCACATACTAATAAAAAGGAAGCGCTCAAACCCCCAGATGACTGGCCCGGCACTTGAAACACAGAGCAGTTTATGTCTTAACACACATAAAACCCCAAAGGTTTAAACAGACAAGAGCAAAACTAGTCTGCTTGGATATTATGGTAATGTATTGCCAGGACTATAAATTATAGCTGAATATTAAAATGCATTATTCTGGTAATTTTAATCACAGTATGTTCGTCCCCTAGGAAAAGATCTACTTTAACATATTAATGTGTCCTCGCACTATATCAACTCTATATGTGTGAGCGTGTTTAAGTAGATCTGGGACTGCTAAAGGCATCCAAAGGTTTCTCTGGTAAGATGGCTGTGTTGGTGGAGGGCAAAAGACCATTAGGCTATTAAACAAAAGATGAATAGGGTTAATATAACTAGAATAAGAAAATGTGATTTTATGAGGGGTCAAAGAAATTGGTCAGTAGATCAATAGAAGTGGTTGTGCATGAATCCTAATCCATCCACACAGGGCTCAAGGACTCTCAAGGACCTTCTGAGTGGTGAAATACTTACATAAGAGATCAGAGTTAGTGGGAAATCCCATTCATACCCTAATGACATCAATACATCTGCTGCAGATACTGATGGCTCTTCTGAAATCACTGGTGGTACTTTTAGTGGACAATAAAGACCCAAATTCTACATAACCCATCTAATCTGGCCATTTATTTATTTATTTATTTTAATGTAGATTGGGAGCCCCACATAGAGCTCACAATGTACATTTTTCCCCCCTATCAGTATGTCTTTTTTGGAATATGGGATGGAAATCCACACAAACACGGGGAGAACATACAAACTCCTTGCAGATGGTTTTTTGCCCTTGGCGGGATAATCTGGCCATTTATTGCCATGAACCATATAACTTTAACGGAAAGCAAAAATATACATACAATCTATTACAGTAACTTTTAAAGTTACTAAAAAGTAGGAAAGCTGAGGAGGCGAAGGCCGCAAAATAAGCTATAGTTATGATCTGCATTCACAGAACAAGGCTAAATGTGCATAAATACGTGAAGCAATGAGTCCGTAGGAAAATGGCGACTGCCGACCAAGCTTCCATGGACCTAATGCAATGAGCCTGGGCAACCTCACGGGTCTGACAGCTATATAAAACACAGCTAGCACACTCACAAAGCACATGTTCATGCTCAAAAAGTGAAAATTGGAAATCAAATCTAAAGGTTTGTTGCCATTGACAGGACTTTACTGATAAATTCCAGCAATTAAATAAGAGAGTAGGAAAAAACCCAAAGTGCTGGGCAGCTGTACACCCATCTGCAAGACTTGTACATTTGGTCACTGCACTTTTCATTTTGACTGACAAATGACTGAAAGCACAGGGCCTTGCAATAAGAAACCAAACTCACAGTCCTGTTTTTGGCTGACAGAACAGTGGGGTAGGGCTTATGCTGCAGCCAGCTGCCTCACAGACCTCAGGGCACACCTGTCCCGGATTGGGAGTAGGAAGGGGAAAACCGCTAATTTCATGGGATACATCTAGAGTTCTTTATATATTGACTTCTATTTAGTCTTTGCCACACACACACACACACACACACACACACACACACACACACACACAAAATCAGTCTAGGAGGATTAGGTTAAACCAACAGAAATTTCATCGCTGACGTTAGAAAAGACAACCACTTTGAATATGGTTTAATAATATTCCCATCAATATTTTTAATGTTCCTTTATTGCCAGATGTATTACATGCAAGTTCTAGCAAAGAGCCATTGAGCCATACATTGTATAAAAAGCTGGCGTTTTACATGTTGTGACCACTTAAACAACTTGTTTAACAAGGGAAATACAAGAAATGCGAACAACGTAAAATAAATGACATTGTGGCGCTACATTAGCGAGAGAGGAAAATCGTTCCCCCATACTTCAGTGAATGTACACATTCTTTGCATATGAATGCAATCTATTACTAGAGAGTGTTTTCTGCAAGCCTGCAAAAGCATTGCTACATTACTAAAGTTCTGTCACCCTAGCGATAAATAAAGTCTGCGGTATACAAAGTGAATTATCAGAAACTGAATATATACTGGTCACTTAGAGGAATTTTACCAAATGCACTGCAGTGAAAGGATCACCAAACAAAATGGAGTACGAGAACTTTTACATCCGATTAGCTATGTAACCTAAAGCAAGACCACTGCGTGCTAGCAGTAGGATGGGGACCGCTGGGATCTTTTATGTGGTTAGGGAAGAGTCTGAAGAATGTTGGCCAAAGGCTCAGAAACTAGGAACAAGTATGTGGGACAACAAGTCCACATTCATCCTGACAGGACTGATACTTGCCTTTTACACACGACCTTTTGCCAGGGGCTAGCAGAAGTCTCTACAAATGGCCCTACACCAAGTGGAACATCTTGGGAATAACAGTTTACCATTGTGATAGAGCTAAGAATAGTTCGTCAACAATGGGTCTTAGAAGACATGCTAAGAGCCTCTTATGATCACTTACGTCACAGGCAACATTTCCACTAACAAGGGTAATTTTAGGTTGTGGGTCATCAACTTTTGACATCACAACCTCCGCACACAAACACTTCTGGATGTAGTGTAAAAGTTAACTGGAATGCACGTCCATAGAATATTCAGAAGTCCTTTTCCCAGGACTGGTGTCTAGTTTTGGGTCAGAGTCCGTGTCAAATTGTGCAATTCAAGTCTTCATCAGGATTTTGTGTTTCATCATCTTTAACCTTCTGTTTCTTTGCTCAGGCTCCATTTTCATTTTTCTCCATTGAACATTTCCATTAACTAAATTAACATTGCAATTAACTAAAGCCAAAGCCAGTATCCCCCCAATAAACACTTGTAAGGTCCATCCTCCATCATTCTCAACCATGCCAAACGAAGATCACCAAAAGGGGCAACACCCTGGGCACCTTGTAGCAGTGGGTTTGTAGGTTCATTTCTGACCAAAGGTAACATCTGAATGGAGGTTGTAGGCATTTACTGTGGTGGAGATGGGCAATACATTGTAAAGTAACAGACATTGAAAGCCAGCTCAGTGGAAGTGAACTTTATCACATATCGTAGATTTTGTCTTAATGCCATCCTGTCTCATTCTGCTATTGTAACTGTACGCTGTCCAAACAGGATTGACGAATGATGAAACAAACCAAAATTCAGTGGTGCATTATATAATATCTAGCTAGGTATCTGTGTTCTGGGGTGCTTGAAATAAGGAATTAGAAAATGTGCCTCATATGGGGGAGGGGGTATGGTGAAAGGATGATGTGAGTGGTAATCTCTCTACAGTGCTACTGAACGTTTTGGCACTATATAAGCAGCCGCAAAAACGTTGGCAAATTTCCAAAGCCAAATGTAGGAGGCAGAACTGACCAACATGCTCTGCACCTCCACATTTATTACGTGTTATAGACACACGGTGGGATTGCTGCAAATCTCTTCTCACAGTGGAGCAAAAAGCAGCTGGAATCAATTAGATTCACTGTGGGTTTTCACGCTTTGCACTGCAGAGGCTGAAAATAGTGACAAAACCTGCACCACAACACTATTTTTTTTAAATCTGTGTGTGAATGGGATTCATTTAAATCCCATCCACTACACTGAAACGGTAGATTGCTTGCTGTGTTTACACATGTGGCCCTAACCGTAATGGGATTGTCCTGGATAAGTGGAAAGCCCTACACTAATCTAACCCTCCTCCCCCATCCTACTTTCTAAATAACAAATCAAAAATGCATATTTACCCATATGCTTGCTGCAGTCATGTGACTACCTCAGGGACATTTGCTGGTTAGCCAGTGATGATAAGTTTCTCAGTTTCCGAAAACGGTATGTCACAACTCCACCCCCCCCCCCCCCCCACACACACACACACACCTTTCCTCCATCCACTCCATCATACCTATCGTCCAGACTTCTTTCTGCGGGAAGGACGGCTCCTCCTTCTTTTCTGTTTGCCGCTGCTTCTCCCAGCACCGCACTGCACTCTGCTGCCGATAATTCACCTCTATTGCGCAGCTCCCACGCATGAGCAGTAGAGGTGGATTGTCGCTGCAGCACTGGGACAAGAGTGCGCACCAGCAGTCAGATAAGAAGGAGGGGCCGTCCTGCAGGAGGAAGATGGGAGGGAAGGAAGGAAGGAAGGAAGGAAGGAGATATATATTGGGGTCAGGGGTTAGGCTGCATAGGTGGGAAGGGCTAGTAGTGGGCGGGATAGCTAGAAAGACAGTGAGGGTATATATGGGAGGGAGAAGGGGGGGGGGTGATGCGAGAGGGAGGTAGTGTGGAAGTTACATAGCAGGAGGCTGAACCCTATAAACAAACGCAGAAGATAACAGGAGCTCCCAGAGACACCCAGAAGTCACTCAAAACACTGAAAGAGGTATATGGGTGCATTTATTAACTCATTAATAGATCTAACAGGCCGTTTAAAAAAAACAAAAAAAAAACAAAAAAAAAAAAACTTTTTTTCCCCCCAGAAAACCCCTTTAAACTGAAGCCCCACGTTCTGAAAACTCAGCATTTTTATACTGATGTAGAAACAAATGTGGAAAAAAAAACCAAATGCTGCTTTTTTACAATACCTCCAAAGTGAATGGGTAGGGACTCACCGTTTTTGGGGATGAGAAACTTCACATGCAAATTTTTTTTTTAATTTTTTTTTATAAAAACCATATAAACAAGCATCTTAACTGGGTACAAGGAATGCAATGTACATCTATATTTTATTATATACACTTCTTTTAAAGGAGAATTTTCCATTAGACCCTTTATACACGAGTCGATGAAATCCTCACCTTTCAGCGCCACAGTCTAATATTAATGCTGTGAAGTAGATGCATGTTCCAGAAGAGACTGTAAGCTACTTTTCCCATTGGGAACTGAGCTGAGGATTCAGTGTTGTGCCATTACATCCACATTACTGTGCCGTGCACATCTTTTATTTCCTAGTGCCAGCAAGTCAGGCAGAACAGTTCTGCTTATTGTTGGATACAGTCATGGGAGCGGCAACGATGTATGAAATGATTGCAGCTAGCTGGATGCGCCGGGAAGGGATGGAGACTTACTTGTAGAAGAGAAGCTGCACTGCATGGAGGCTACTATTAACAGCAACTCAACCAATATGCTGGGCTAAAGAGCAATTGGATGAAAAATAAAAAAAATCCAGACTCACTAAGTAGCAGTATAATGGCATTTAACTAGGTTTTTATTATTTCATATAAAAGGACAGCACTGCTTTACTACTGCGATCTTATTACAACATTAGTAATGGTAGGATTTGTGTACTATTTTGTTTGGCTATATTTTTTATGTTTTAGTGTCCATTTAGTCAATGTAAAGATTTTAAGTTCAATTAAGCGACAAAACTATTTTGTATCCACATTACGTAACTCAGCTACATTGTATGGTCTTCCTTTTATCAGCAATTCCAGGTAGAGAAGAGGGACACATATTTACATACGTAGAGTTTACTGGACATTGTTATAGGTCCAGGATCATCCAACAGAGGCCACCAACAGAGGCCACAAGCACACACACTTGGGTGGTATGTGCCATATAGAGTACTGTTCTAGCCTATATTGGGGCCAATGGCCAACGTATGGCTTTAGATTGGCAGATACTACCAAATACTCTCTGCTTCAGGTCCTGGATTTCCAATGAGGTCACAGGAGGTGGTCTGTGTATCGCGGCTTCAACTCAAACTATTTCTGTGTCCTGAAGACATGAACATGTTGACAAAGTCGGCATCTTGGACTCAGGCAGGTGTGAAGTAATGATGACATTGCGCCTCAATACAGTTGACCGCAATCACAGGAGTGGACCCATAAACAGCTCCATAGGAACCAGGTGAGGCAAGTATTTTTGTGCATTTTACCATGTGGAGACACTGAGAGGGATATAATGTGTAGGGACCACAAGGAAGCAATACTGTGCAAGCGGCCATTTTCTCATGGCCTGTGGGCATGCGCAGTCTGCTCTGCCCGAGGCCTAGAAGTTATTGCCGGAAGAAGAGGCTGAAGAGAACGCTGCTGAAGAAGATGGAGGCGGCGCTGGAGAGAGTTCTCTCGCAGCATTAGGGACGCCCCCAGTGCTGTCCCTAATGGGGGCATTATACTTTGTGCGTGGATTACAGGTGGATCAGTAACTAATGGTACGTGAAGATGACAGGTAGTCTCATGCTGACACACATCCATATAACAATTGTTCTAACTCCTTAGTAGGGGTCACCTTCCAGCATATGTAATTTTACAAGGTTGGCCAATTGTGCATATTTATATCGGTGAAGATGGTTATAACAAGCCACTTAATAAAGCGCTCTAAAAGTATACAAGCCCCTGTAGTACCATCACTTTAGTAGAAGATTTTTCTGTCTGAAGAGAGGCACACAGCTTTAGAAGTACATGCTGAAGCCCATTAAAACCTGCAGTTTTACAACATGTCGCTAATGCCTGCGGCGGAGATGCAGCCACCAGCACTTCTGTCACATTTTGTCTCATCCATGGACATCTAATGAGTAGAGGCACAAAGGACTTTTGTGGGATGCCCTTTGATCTACCATCTTGCGTACTCTGCTGAATGTCTGTTTTGTAAAGGGAACTGGTCTACTATTATACCCACATGACACAGAATTACTGGTATGAAAGAACTACAAGCCTGGAGATAGGAAGGCGCCATGTCATTTCTTGTGTCATGTAGTCTAATATTTCTGGCCATAGTCCCATGGCAGGTAAGGCAGAGAACCAGAAGCACTACAGGGGTGTTTGGCGTTTCTCTTTCAAGCAGGAAATAATTTTTCCATAATTTATGTTCTGGCGTAACATAAAAAGAAGCAGTAGCGCATGGTAACTAAGGCACGAAGAAAAATGACATTATGGCGCTGCAGAAGACGTTAAATGACTCTGTACATCTGAGGTTTTGCACATTACTTTCCCCTAATGTATTGGGCCACATTTCCAAATTGCTGAAACAGATTGCAGAGGAGCTGGAAATAACAATGCCCTATGGCTTTACAAAAGGTATTAAAATTCCATTAGAGGGAAAAAAAAAGTTCAGGGGGGTGGTATAGGATTATGAAAACACATCCGTTTTGGTCCAAACACCGTGCAATATCACACAGCGCATGGACAAAAGTGACACAATTTTGAAGGGAAGAGGGAATTTAGACCCTTTTCCAATCCCAGGTAACTTCTAACATCTTATATCCAAATTTCAGGTATGATTAATGTTGCATATAAAAAACAAGAACCACCATAGAACAAATTATATCTTTTTACTGGAGTGAGTGGCTTACAGGATAATATAATAATATATATATATATATATATATATATATATATATTTTTTTTTTTTTTCTTCAAGACTCTTGGCAAGTTTCGCTTCATGCTCCATTCTAAGCTTTTCCTGTTATCGAGTGGCTGTATGTCTAGGTGCACAGAATATTCTCCAAACATAAGGTCCAGCTTTTCATAGCAAGTATACAAGACAGTGGTGAGGTCTTCCTACTGTAGCTGAGTTTTCAGTTCATGCTCTTTGTATATATTACTGGCCGGGACTTCCTCACTATCAAGAGTCTGATCGCCATGTGAAATACAGCAAATGCTGCAAACAAGGGATTTATGTATTTCTGCTATGGAACACATTCTATTACAAAGTGGGAAATTCTTTACTGTGCCAGGCGCAGAGCTGGGAAGTTTCTTACTCAGAGGACATTATATCAATCTATTGGGCTTCTCTCGGGCGAGCGGGACAATCTTTTAACATTTCAGAGGACTGCAAATATATTTAAGGGAAGCACAGTCCTTGTTTTACCTTGAATATTTTATACTTGAATCCTGGCCCTTACCATTCCTCCCTTGTTATTTTTCTGCCTGTACTGACCAGGAGAATTGTAGAGAAGAAGCTGAACAGGTAAAGCACATTTTCGGCAGCATTTGTCCCATTTTAATGCATTCCTACAGTTCCACAGGATAGGTGCAAAGTGTTTGATCACTGGAACAACGCACCACACATCAAAATATAAACTGGCTGTAGCAATATCTTCAGATTCAGATAATATTGATCAAATGTGTTTGGGTACCTTAATCTTAACAGCTCTTTCAGCTATGTACTGAAATGGGAACAGTTATATGGGCAACTAAGCTCTTATTTATTTTTCTTAAAGCTTTAAATGGTCCATCAGAAATTAGAAAAAGGGCCTATGACCTATTCCCACACACTACCACCACTATTCTTGCTCATTTTTTCCCCCCATAGATTTGTGCCACTTTTTGCAGTGGGGCGGGGGGTGGTCTAGACAGACTTGTTTTCTGATCCAAGACAACACCTAACTTTTAGGATCTAAAATGGATCTTCTCTGGGGAAAATGAACCGCAGCAAGCTAGTGCTCTACTACCCTTGATGCAATGCACTGTCAGCTCCATCTATGCAGACGTTTCCCGGTCAACCATCTATACGCTGAAGAATCCCGAAATCATCTTCTAATGAGATAAAAGTATGTTCTAGTTCCCAGCACAGATTCTTTCGGCAATTATGATATCATACATAAAAACATGAGTATCTGTGGGACTGCTTGTCCCAGATTAAACACATACGCTCTCGGTTAAACATACTACAACGGTTAAATCAATAAGACCTTTACTTTAAGATGATTGCATTTTTCTAAGAGTCAATTACATCGATAGGCTGATAAAAAAAAATTGATCCAAAATGTTACTTTGGCCATTAGAAAAGACAGAAGGAAGGGTTAAAAACGGGAAAGCGATTACCTGCGGTTTATCTACTCCCTGTAGGATACAGTGTTACAAAGATTAAAAACCTTCTCCCATTACTTTATATGGGCCGATTCCTTATAAAAGCTCAATGAGAACGCTGGAGAGGAAAAGGAAAAATCTTAACCGCTTTTCAAAGCAAAATCTCCCCGTGTAACAAGAACTGATAGGAATTGTCTGTTTTAATCAGCAAAATTACTTATTACAGTCACACGGCCTTGGCGAGAGCAAAAAAAAAAAAAAAAAAAAAAAAAAAAAAGGATATTATAAATAGATGAATGGAGACCTCGTGGAAGAGGTCAGTCAGCACAAATTGGCAGCCTAATGGAAAAGATTCTTACAGTACACGTGTATCTACAAATAAATAAATACAGATGCTTGCTGAGGTCTGTCTGATGTGTCTGTGTGTTTGCTCACAACCGCTGGCCAGGACTATGGGGGCACAAAGCGCTGTGAGTGGAGGAAGAGGGGGGCGGATTACAGAGCACAAAAACAGAACGGAGTTACAGAAAATAAACTGAATCAATGTTCCTGACCCCTCGCATGGAGTGTGAAAGTGACAGCTGAGTTAATGTGATGTAGTCTGAGACTTCTCCATGGATTATGATGACAAAGAAGCGTGGGTGAGTGTAAATAAGAGCACTCCCAATATCCTTAAAACAGATCATTACACATGTCAGGCAGGCTCACGCCATCTGTGTGGCAGGCTTCCACCGATGTACCACGTTCCCACAAGAGCATTCTGGTTTTACAAGAGCATTCGTGCATCTATTAACACGAGGAACACAATTGTAACAGCGCTTATTTTTGGAACGACTGGAGGTTTATGTGCCTTATAAATGCTGGAAAGTTATAGCCCGTGTGTGCCCTTTATATAGTATGCTGGAATTGCAATTCCATGTTCTCTTATGGTGCCCACATGCATTAGATGAATGGTCGCTGAACCTGCCAACCTCCCTCCATGCCAGATATTAGAGAAAAGAAGGATGTTGAAATCTAACAAGTGCAATTCTCATCAGTGATAAAGTGTCAGCAGCGTTGCCTAGCACTGGCTTAATCCACTCTTCCATTGGGAACACACACACTTTAATGAGCACCTATGTATATAGTGGCTGGAAGAAATAGCCATTGCCAGAACAAGTATTTAGCTAAAATCTATCCAAGGTTATGACCACCTTTACATCAAGCACAGAGGAGTAGATTCTGTTCCCAACATGCTGATTTGCAACGTATCCAACTTCAGACTTATAGCTGCAATGTATTGCAAAATTCTCTGCAGCCTTAAGCCTCAACTAGTCATTTCCCCAAGCCAACATACAAAGTACAAGAGACGTAGGGTCAGTGTCGTAACTACCGGGGAAAAGCGGAGGCAGCTGCCACAGGGCCCGGGAAATTAGGGGGCCCGACCACAGCTGCTACTGCTGCTTTTTTTTTTTTTTTTTTTTTTAAAAAATAGGCCGTTACCAGCTGGAGTTTCTCCAGCCGGTAATGGGCGCTACTTACTTACCAATCCTGGCAGGGGCCGGGATCGGTAAGTGACGCCACTTGTTAATGAGTGTCCACAATGGAGCATAATACTGGGCGATGGGGCCACTATGGGGCATAATACTGAGTGAAGGGGCCACTATGGGTATAATGCTGTGTGCAGGAGAAACTATGGAGCATAATACTGGGCGATGGGGTCACTATGGGGCATAATACTGAGTGAAGGGGCCACTATGGGTATAATGCTGTGTGCAGGAGCAACTATGGGGCATAATAGTGCGCACAGGAATGCAGGGGGGGGGGGGGGTCGGGGTCTTCGGCGTCGGTGGGGGGCATATCAAAGGTTCGCCACGGGGCCCCACCATTCCTAGTTATGCCACTGCGTGGGGTTCTTATTTAAAGGGGACCTTTCACCACCTTTAACAAGTATTTCATTTTTATCCTTCCATAAGCTCTGCACCCTTAATTTTGACACAGTTGGAATAACTTCTCTAGCCCCACCATTCCTGAGCAAAAAGTAAGTTGTATAAAACAGGAGATACATCCATTTAAAGTAGTAAATGCTACAGCTCTACATACTGCACTAGTACTGGTGTACGGTATAGACTCTCCCTGGCAATGTTTAGCACATTGTTTTACAGCCTGTTTTGTATTAAAAGGAAGCTAGATAGGTTAAGTATATTACTAAAATATTCACAAATGGTTTTAAAAGAGTAAACTAACCACACAGCATTGTAAGGCGCATCACACCTATTAAAACAGAACCAATTTGGAGCGTATAGCTCCTATGTGCCGGGTGGTGCGCTCCTCTTTAGAAACTTGATGTGACACGCCTTGAAGTAGTTTCAACAGGCTTTCATTCATATACAGATAACGCGTTTCAGGGTATGATTGCAGGCATGCAACATGCACCCCTTCATCAGATCTACATAAAACAATATTAAAAACAAAAAGAAAATAACCATTATACGCATTAAACGCGTGCTGTATATGGATAGAAGCCTGTTGAAACTACTTCAAGGCGTGTCACATCAAGTTTCTAAAGAGGAGCGCACCACCCGAGACATAGGAGCTATACGCTCCAAATTGGTTCTTGCTTCACACGGTCGGTCTACGTGATGACCGGACGTCCCGGACGTATGCAGCCCCTGCCTAAAGGGGCTCCATATATTCTGAATACGGCATCCCATTTGGGACAAGTGAATTCTCCCCGTATTTTTGGAGGCGATTCCGGGGCTTATTCGTGCGAGTGAGAAGTCTAGCAGTTGGAGCGCAAGTCTCCCTGTTTTTCCTCTATCAAGTACACCTATTAAAATGGTACCTTTTCGATGTGCACCTACTGCTCCTTTTATAAATATACATATGCACCTGCAATGTCATGGCTCTCCCCCTATGCTAATTTGCAGCAATTTGATTCTGACCAACATCCAGGCTGATGCCAGATCTTGTGCTTGCGTCATGCAATGGAGTTCTGGCTCATGAGCAGTAAATTCGCCTGTGCTGCTGCAGAATATTAGATCTCTACTGCACCTGCTCCAGGATTGAAATGCACTGTGCAGGCAATAGAGTCCCAATGTCTTGGAGACTGTGATGCGGCCAGTCAAAATCAAATGGATGAAAACCTAACAGTGAAGCTTGGGCAACTGCAAGAAAAATTATGAGCAAGGTAGCGCTTGTGAGAGGATTAACATATTTCTAAAAAGTATGGATTTTTCTGCAAGGGAGCAGGAGACGCACAAAAAAGATACAAATTTCAATGTACCCTAAAATGTAGTGCGTTTAGTTTACTCAGTGTGATCCTGCAGACAGACTTTCCATAAATAACTCGCACTAGCTGGCCTCTATGCTGTCAGGTTATGAGGACTCTGACAGCAAAAAGTTATTCTTGCTTCAAATGTCCCCAGAAATCTGATGAATCCATTACAACTCTATGGGAACTGTCTGATTTTGCTAGGGTCCATTTGAAAAGCCATCATCGCTCTGTTAATAAAAGTCATGACTAATGTAAACAGAGCCCAAGTCTAGGCTAATAAGGTCAGAAGATAAATGTGCAGGAGTAGAGACTGGACGCCTGTATTTATAGACATCGGCAATTGCCAATGATTATATGACGTTCACCACAATTTATCCAGCATGCTGAGATCTGAGGTTAATCAATCTGAATCCAACCAGAGTAACCTCAGCATGTTCTCCCCGGGTCCTCTCACACGGATTTAATCTCAGAGTCTGAAAACAAATTGTCAGATTAACTAGCAGCTCACAGCCCTGGATCCAGCGAATGAGACTGGCGTAAAGAAATGAAGAGAACAAGTACTGTAGTACTCTGAGCAATCATACTGAGGATCTTGGTATACACAGGCGTGTACGCTATATATGTGTGCCAGCTTTAAAAAATCTATATCTATCTCTCTCCCGCTTAAGTAGGTTCCAGTCACACAGCATTTGGCATATTTAACATAATTATTCTTCAGCTTTCCAGAATTATATTCTATCATCTCCTCCAAATCCTGCAACAAAAAATACTTTGAGAAAACACAAGGCTTCCTTCCAAAGTCTTACCTGAGGATCTCTGCTTAGCAGTAAATGTCTTGTTCTTTGAGGTGTTAAGGATCTCTTCACCACAGCCCGATGGTGAAAATGATAATAATCCCCAAAAATCTAGGAGAGATGATAGGAAAATGGTTACCACACATGTACAGATCTATGGAGCACAGTGCCCACCTACATCCCCATGTGTCAGACACACAAATATCCTATTCTATTACACCTAAATGGATGGTACATAAGTAGTCAATGCAATGACTGTGCATAAACCAGCTCATTTGTGAGAATACAAAGTGCACATATCATACTGCACATGCTTAATAGACTCTAATGGTATGCTGATACTCCAACCAGGATGCATAATGTGCCCAAAAACCCAACCAGAAATAGAGTTGTGAAATACTTTATACAGTTACATTAGATGAATGAGCTCAGTACACACAGTTATGGAATTAAAGTGAGTGTCAGGTTCAATTAAAGTGAGTGTCAGGTTCTGACCATTAAACTCATTACAGCGCCTACTAGTGAGGAGAAGCAGATGAAAAAAGTATTTGTTTATGGCAATTAGATCTCTCTCCATGGCCTTAAATGTGCAAGTAAGGCTGCAAGTGCCCAATATGGGGCGGGGGTGCAGGGCAGGGTCTACAACATTGAGTGTGAGCACTTAGCAGGCGGAAAACTGCCCACTGGCCACTTGCAGCTCATTTAGAGAAGACCAAATGCCAAGAAAACAAAGGCACGTCTACTACATAACACATAGTTTTATGGTAAAGTTGTAAATCTAAATGTAACTATAAATCTAAATGTAACTATAAATTTTATTAAAATGGTTGCCGAGTAAGTTTATTAAATTAAAATTTACCTTAATTATTTCAGCAAATATATGAAGCTGGAGTTGGGGGTCCCAGGCTGGTTTGGACCTCAGAACACGTGATCAAGACCATTCCTAACCTCCCCCAGGTGGGTACACCACCCCCCCAGGTTCACAGATAGTTACCTGTATTATGGGGTTGGCTGACCCAGGGTCCAAACCAGACCGGCAATCCCTGATCCAGCTTCATAAAGTTAGGTAACATCTTAGATAACCCCTTTAGGGAGAGCAGTCACCATAAGCTTCAACAAGAAGTGTATACGTAGATGAGTAGAGTGGACAGGGTTACAAAACCTGAAGGTTCTGGGACTCTATTCATTCACATTCAGAGCCATTATCTCCAAATGGAGAAGACTTGGAAAAGTAATGAATCTTTATTAGAAATGGCTGGGTTTCCAAGAAATACTCCAAGGCTGAATAACACATTATCCAAGAAATCCCAAACATCCCAGAATAAAATCCAAAACCAAGTGTAGGCCAGTGCTCATTACTCTACAATGAGAGAGACTGGGCACAAATAAGATTTATGGGTGCGTACTAAGGTGGAAACAAGCGATATTCAAGAGTAGCCACAATGCTCATCTCAAATGCAAGAAAACTCTCGAGGATATGGAAAAGTACAAGTGTTGGATTGCAATTTCTTAGAAAAGACAGTATTCATTCAAAACCTGTGTCACAGAGTCCAATATAGCCAACTGTGACCAATATGGAGTAATATTAGCAGAACAAAAAACTCCTAAAGTGACTGTCTCCCAAAGATGACTAGGAGATCTGGACATCATAGAGGAGATCCCTCTCCATGAGACATGAGAACTTCTCTGTGCGAGTGGCTCATGTTCTGATGGAGCGGCGCGGTCGCTGTATTACAAGCTGCAAACCTGCCAGATCTAGTATTCAGGAGGGATTCTGAAGGCACACACTTCTAAGCATCTTATACTTTTATACTTCAGGAAAAGTAAGGCTTCATTCACATCTGTGTCAGAGCCCTCTGCTATAAAAATGCTAGACAAAATACAACAACATGTAGCATATCTAATAAAATGCTGGGCCACTGTCATCATGGAAACCCCATGGAGCGCTTTATAGTCATTGAGGTCCACTGGGCACTTGATCATGTTCGTCTTACAACAGATCCTGTTCTTGTTATTTTTGTTGCTCGGCTTCTGTAACAACCACCTAACAATGCAGATGTGAATGAAGCCCAAGGCATCATTTCACCACTGGCACCTATATATAGTGTGAAGCAAACACATGTTAAACTAGAATGATGTACCTTTGAACAAGTGTCAGCCCACTAGCAGAGCAGTGCTAGATGCAGATGCAATGCTTCACTCTGATATATCTACAGATAGAAGAGATATATAACCTGTGCTTCATGCCCCAGATACAAGCAGCAGGCTTATAGTTATCGTGGTTATCTATACCGCTCCCAGAAAAATCGAAAAATAAGCAAAGAAAACCAAGCATGAAAAATTCTGCTCTCTCTCGCCTAGGTTATGCTTCAGATATATGAAGACTTGGAGAAGTTCTGTGAATTTATGGTATAATTCACTCTGCCATCCCCTCAATGACTGAGCTGGCGACCATACTTTGTAAAACAGTCAAAAAAAAAAAATACACTTCAGTAAAACACAATAGGCGGCCGTGGCAATGACTGCTCTGCGTTGCATGGGATCAGACACATGCCATGCCTGTCTCTACTCCTACAGTGGCGCGCTTCTCGAAAGTGACAGGGGTAATAAATATTAACTAAAAGAGGGGAAAAGCAGTGGCGAAAATTTATGACCACATGCAGAACTCTTTTTATACCGACATCAGAACACCACAAGGGTACATCTCTCAACAATACGGTGATGACACAGGCCTGGCTGACACCAGCAGAGAATACTTGCAAGTTTCGGAAGACTGCCTGGTACATTTACTTACTGATCACCGAATTATATTTGTTTTATAATAAAAGGAAAGAGGAGGAGGAGGCTGAAAACAAGGACAAGAGCAATTACGCCTGCAGAAATGATTCCGTCCTTTTGTGAGATATACAGGCTTTGAATAGTGAAGGCTAATGTACTTATCTATTCTGTGGATGTTCTACTGTACGTTAATGCGTCTAGGACGTATAGAACTGTTTACCGATCAAAGCTTTCCATACACACGGCTGTACCTACAGATAAACAAGCCCTCTGAAAGGGCAGCGAATGCCAAACTCCGCTCTCCAGCAGCTTCTACTGAATAGAATTCGCTGTGAATACCAGACAATAGGAAAAGCTTGATATTTATTTTTAGCATGTCCACTATCCTTTTAGTTTTAATCAGAGCGGCTTTTACACTTTCAGGCCATAACCCCTTTCAGGCACAGACTCTAAAAGGTATAGTCTACTGGCTCTGGAATGAAAGCAATGACCCTCCCAGCGGGATTGGAAGTGTGATGGCTTATGACATGAAAATCATTTCTGTAGCCTTAGTACCGGCTCCTGCATTACCATCTTGGAGTCCAAAGCAGGATTTTCATCCATTTTCTTATTGTCATTTTCCTCTTGGTTTGATTCATATACACTTAACATGTTGATCTCACATTGTGGCCACTTGGGACTTAGAAAATGTGCAGACTAGACAAGTGATCCCTTTTCATGACGTTTTGCAATGCACTATTATACGTTATACGCCCATAACGATGCATTGAAATTAATGGGATCTGTTTTGAGCGCTCACATTCTGACACGTGTATACGTGCCAGAATGTGCGCCCCTTAACTCCGCGTGAACTCGCCCTTATAACAAGTCCACATATCTCACAAATTGCCGCAAATTCTGCACATGTTCAATGTGAATTGTGCTGCAGATACACCATAGATTTCAGGACTGCTACACTGAAAGTGGATAAAACCACAATGCAAGTCTCATTTCCACAAAAGAATGAAATGTGGTCCACAGTATATTTGTTTTTCACAAAAGGTCAGTAGTATATAGATGAGAGCTGAACAATCTCACTACTTGTTTTGTACTGTTCACCATTATGGATATCAGTCAGACAATTATTTGTAGGTACGACGTCGGAATAGCCTTAAGAAAGGCTATTTGTCTCCTAACTTTCGTCGTCTTCTCCGTACCGCCGTTCGCCTACAATCCCGGTTTTTCTCGGTATGTAAATTAGCTCTCTTGCAGCACTGGGAGCATCCCCAATGCTGCGAGAGAACTCTCTCCAGTGCCAGCTCCTCTTCTTCAGCAGCAGCATCATCTTCAGCCTCTTCTTCCAGCGGTGGCTTGTAACTTCTAAGGCCTCGGGCAGAGCAGACTGCGCATGCCCACAGACCACGAGAAAATGGCCGCTTACAATACTGTGCAAGCGGCCATTTTCTCGTGGCCTGTGGGCATGCGCAATCTGCTATGCGCAAGGCCTTAGAAGTTACAAGACACCGCCGGAAGAAGAAGCTGAAGATGACGCTGCTGAAGAAGAGGAGGCGGCGCTGGAGAGAGTTTTCTTGCAGCATTGGGGACGCCTCCAGTGCTGTCAGAGCACTGGGGATCGCCCCCAGTGCTGCGAGAGAGCTAATTTGCAGGCAGAGAAAAACCGGGATTGTAGGCGAACGGCGTCATGGAAAAGACGACGAAAGGTAGGAGAAGAATAGCCTTTGTTAAGGCCATTTCGACGTGGTACCTACAAAAAATTGTGTCTGATAGGATCCCGGTAAATATGTAAACCTGAGGGTAAAACCTCCAGCACATATGTCATGTGGGAATCCACCCTTAAGCATGGCATATACACAAGGACAAGTTATTTCTCATTATACCCCAATAAGCATATACACTAGGATATGCAGAGCAGGCTTACGTTCTAAATATGGAAGGGTATAATATCTGAACACTTCCGTGGTTATAATGTGGTTCCCAAGAGTTGAATAGGATATAGGTAGTCGTTTCATATAGCCTACTGGAAAGTGGCATGAGCTTGTCAATGAATTCTTATACTTTAAGTAATAGTTTTACATTTTTATATATTTCATAGTTTATACAAGTAATAGTTTTATATATGTAATATTATTTAGTTCATGAATAAATAAGCACCTTCGACAACAAAGAAATGCTGCTCCAAAATTGTGGATTATCCTGGTGCCTAGATGTTTATTGGCATTCGATGGAACATGAACACAATCTTTTTCCTTCGTTCATTGGACAGATTAATGCGCCATAGTCTGTATACAAGTCCCTGTACAGTGGTTATAACCCACGCAGTGTAGGGCAATAAAATTTAATCCATTCTGAATATATCACGTTGCATTCTTTCAAGACATAGTAAAATACCAGTGGGTGGGTTGCGAAAAAACAGCTAATGACAACAACATACAGTCAAAACCAGACACCTACTGGTCCAGTCAACATGTATGCAGAGATTTCTGAAGCGTCTCAACTTTTTACATGGACAGTTACTATACAGGTTAATAGACATAATGGAGATGGCCGGGTTTGGGCATAAAGAGTTGTGGTTAACACGTTTGTATACAAGTAAAGCTCAGTTTTGATCAGTTGCTGTTCTGTTTCTACATTTGTATCCTTCTCAGATTCCAATCTTAATGCCACATTACACTAAAGAGTCCTATACTAATAGAACGGTATTCTGTAGAATTTCAGTTAATTTACAATGTGCCACTAAAGGGGTTCACACAAGAAAGGAATTGATATTGATAATAGGTTAGCTATGTGGGGTTTAGCAACTGTACAGCGTGCAGTGGCCATGATGGGGTACTGTAGCCCTGCGCCCATTTAACCCCCAGCAGAAGAAAAAAAAAAAAAAAAAAAAAAAAACACACACGTAAAAGCCTTTCAGCCATGTTCAGTTGATACATCTCCCATACAGATATACCATATAGATAATTGCAGTGGACTTTTTAGATTAACCAAATGTATGATAAGGAATAAGCAATAAGGTTTGTTGAAACGCCATTAAAGGTGTGCCTATGTTACATCTGTATATAAGCAGATTATTGATGTCTCCGGCACTAGGGAAGAAGAAACTGCCTTTACTTGGTCAAAGAAAGATTGGAAGGTTTATGCGCTTTTAAAGGTCAGAGAAGAATCAGGCAGCTGAAGAATAGGCAGAACCGATCAAAGAAAAATGTGATAAAGCATGTGATACAAGAAACTAGGAAGAAAAAACAGCAGCTAAAGTGGAAAAACCTCAATACAGAAAGCTTCATATTTTGCAATTGTATATAGGAGAGATTTTCTAACCAATTATACAAGTTTTTTTGGTGTAGATGGGCAAAAATGCGGCATATCTTTGGCGCACGGTCGTCTGCCACATTGCTTCTCCATAATTGGCTGACAGTCATGGTCAGAAGTGAAAGCCAACGAATGTGATATCAGAAGAGAAACAGACCACAAAAAAAGGCTTCAATGTCCCTTCAGACGGAACAGTCATGACCCAGACAAAATCAGAGCAGGAAGACATTGAAGCGCCTTATGACTCTGCAACAACTAGTCAAGAAATGGGAAGGAAAAAAAAGGAATTGGCTGTCTAATCTTATACAGCCGCCTAGACTGCTAGAACAGGATATATTTCTCCGATAACATTTCTAAAAGTTCCTGAATTCTTAAGAAAGTAAAATAGGCAATAAGTGCTGCGGCAAAATTATACAAAATTAATAAATTTTATAACATTTAATAATTTTACCTTAAAGCTGCAGCTCCCTCTCCCCCCTCCCAAATCCACAGCCCTATTTGTGGAGTCAATAGAATTCCTGTAGGAAACAAAGTTTGGACCTCCAACCTAACAACCTCCAAGGAGTTTGAAACCGCAAAGTGCACGGCAGGCAAGGAGTTAACTCCCTTTCCAGGCACCTCCTGGAAACTCCATCACCTCTCTCCAAGTACAGCAGCCTCAATAAAAAGTTTGTATCAGACAGTATCAAATCACGGCTGCGTATAGGATGACCCCTAAGTGTATTACAATGTCAACCCTTATGAAATATCAGCCACTTCCTATTTCCCAGCATATCCCACAGCTGTGCCTGCTGACTTTCAATCACCCAGCACTCAGAGGAGCAGAGAGATTACAGCCTTACACTTTATTGCCAAAAAAGTTATTACATCGAAAAGGAAAAGAGGAAGAAAAATAGAAACTTGACTTCCACATAAACAGATGTGCACAGATCTAAGAAGGAAGCTCAAAATGTACATGGTGATATATTATATACATACCATTCATTTATATATACACACACTGTAAACATATCCATTAAATCATCCAATATGTGAAAGCCTTGTATATATTGTGCTCTGTTATACCTATCAGGCTATGACGGCCCCCTTACTCAGAAAGTTTCCATGAGATCATGAAAAAACTTGCATGCTGAAATATAGAACAGAGATTTTCAGATCTTGCCTGGAGTATGACTTTTAAGTAGTTCTGTGCTTTTATCTGCTTCCACATTCACAGGTCAAGTTAACAAAAAAAAAAAAAAAGTGGTCTCCGTCAGATGCACCCTACTGAGGAACTTGTGTAAGTCCGGGGGAAAAGTGCAAGAGGAAAAGTGCTGCAGAGAAGGGATGTATTGCTGAAGATTGCACAGGCATACCTGGGCAGGATGCATACACTGGAGACATTACTGGTATAGAGCATCGGCCTGAGTCCAGGTGCCTCGCATGTGTGTAAGTAAAGGCTTGTGGCTTTTGATATAGTTAAGGCTTTCAGTCGAAAAATTTTCTTCTGAATACAGAGTAGTTGGCAAGTACACATCAAAGGGAGGGCAGGGAAGTACTCTAGCGCTCTCCACAGTGTCTACCCCTTAGTGCTGACTGACAGCTCCAGCATTGAGTCAATCAACACCAAGATGGAGGTGTTAGGCTGAGTGCTCACAGGGTTGTTTGGTCTGTAAACTGAGGTGGAGGCCGCCTTAGTTTCCGTACCAAAATACAGGTAGCCGTGACTGGGGGTAAGCAATTGGATTACTTTTTTGCCCTTGGAGCCAAGAACAGTCTAAGGCCCTATGGGGCGTCCTGCTAGAAAAAAAAAGTGCTGTGGGAAAAACCATGGTGACAACGCATCGCGAGTCTTCCCGCAACGCTTTAGGCAGAAAGTTCGCAGTGTTTTCCTCTGCAGAATGTTTCAATTATACCTATGGGGAAACCGCCGGTGTTTCCGTAGGACTGTGATTTTTTATTGCAAAGGGGGTATAGGATTCACTAGAATCCTATCCACTTTGCCCTGACTGTAAAATGCCGCAATTTTTCACGTGCCGTTTCCGCTGCATGGCATTTACGCCCCGTGGGGCCTTAGCCTGATGGTGGTTTCTTCTCATCTCCTAGTTGAAAACATAAGCACCAGAGTATGCAAGTGTATATGGGGAGGTGGGCAAGATAGGGGTCACCTCAATTTTTGTATCAGACAGAATTAAATTTTTCTTGCATCCAGCAAAAAAAACAACACAAATCAGTTTATCAGTTCACATGTTTATCCCCCCCCCCCCAGCCCCCATTTTTTTTGCCCGATGGAAAAGTGCAGACATCTGCATACAGCAAATAACAAAAAACTTCATTCTGTGTTGGATGCAAAAATTGTGATGTGACCGCAGCCTTAGATTCACATCATCTATTTAAGGACTAGGTACAGGATTTATATAGTCTCCAACATAACTCTTCGGTTAATGTATACGTACTGATATATGAGCCTTCCATTGGAGATCCAGCTTATCTGTGTTGGTTCCTTCTAACCAAATCAATAGGGAATAAGTGAACGGTGGTCTTGTTGCTGAAAGATTAAAGTCCTTATTGTTCTATCCATATCCAACATATTAGACCTCCTGCATAAAAACCTATGAGGACAAAGTCATGTTGTTGTCCACAAAGTCAGGCTCATCCTTTATTTTGCCAACTTTCTTTAGAAAACTGAAATACTCAAATCTGACTGGCTCTAATGTTCAATGCAAAAATGCTTTAATGGTTTAACAAAACAAAAAAATACAACCCTATGAGACCCAAATGTTTAACATCGCTGGATTCTTGTATTTTAGTTCACTCTTTCAGAGCAATTTAAGAAGCAATTCAGTTTCTATATCTTCTTTTATGTTACCAGTAGTGTTTGTTCTTTAGTAGTAGGGCTGAGGTCTAGAACAAGATTTCACGTCGCTCTCAAAGGGGTCAAAGAAACACAATTATATTGCATCTTGTACAGATTGTACAGTATCTAGGTTTTCGACACATCTTCTGAAGGATAAAAGGGATGTATTCACTGAGGATAATGTGGATAATTAAGGAAATCCTATAGTAGCAGAAGCCAGAACGGTCCAATTATGTGGTCACGCAATTACATTCCATGGTGCCCACATGAAAAAATTTATTATTACACCAATGATGGAATGAATGGACGAGGAGAGTTGACCTTGGCCTTTATGACAGCACAGTCTGCAGTCACGAGATCTGCCTATATGAATGTTATGTGTATATTATATGGCTTATAATTAATCATTAGCGTACATTTAATAGATCAATTCAGCTTCTGCATCAACGACTGTAAGTGATGTCTATAAAATACAACAAGAAACCTGAACACTTTACTTTTTCACCCTCCATGGAAAAGCATTTCACACATTTGTACAAGCCATAGCCCTTTTCTCATTGACAGAAATGGTCATGATCATCACACATTGTGTTGATTTGAAAGCTACGGTACAAGTCACCTACGAACACAGGATTGCTACAGAAAGCAAAAAGCAGGAATACATACATAGTGTATTGGAAGTAGGAGGTCACGTTCAGATGAGAACTGGTTACTGACGTTGGGGGCAGATTCCCCACAAAGGCCACAGCAAAGTACAGTCCAATCTTAGTCAAAGGGGTTTAAAAATAATAAAAATGACCTCTGCTTATTTTACATCAAAATTCACAGCTCGCAGTTGTGCTATGGATTTACTGTCTGCATTGTAAAAAGCGGTATCTGATGCAAGATTGCTCAGTTTGTAGGCTGGAGAGACACAGTCATTGCAGCACATGAGCATCCTGGTAATAATTTGGAAATGATGGATACGGCTGAGACACCCTGAGGCCCCACAGTGCGGGGTTTTTTTTCTTTTTTTTTTTTTATTGGTGCAGCCAAACCTTGCAGTGGCCACTAAACAAATATTTCCTATTCCTTTTGTAGCCACTCCTAGGTCTGGCTAAAAACCCCCCCAAAAAACAGCAAAATCTGCAACAAAAAAAAACTGCAGGTCTTCCGCAACATTAGGCTACAGCCCCAGAGTGCAGAAATGCAGATTTTTTTGTTGGAGATTTTGCTACGGGTTTTTGAGCCAAAGTCAGGAGTGAATAAAGCAAAAGGGAGACATAAGAACTTCCTATATATTTCCCACTCCTTTTGTAGCCATTCTTGGCTTTGGCTCAAAAAACCACAACAAAATCTGCAACAAAAAAAGCTGCGTTTCCGCACTGTGGGGCCTTAGCCTTAGGGTGGTGGCACAAAATGTACTAGAAGTGATCCCCTGGGCCACCATTGCTTTCACTTCTTAATAAGTGAAATACTGATTATTGAATCGTTACTGGCCGCAGTTTTGCCGTTGCCATGTGGCCAATAATAATAAAGCTGAAATTAGCCAATGTTTCATTTCCTAAGAAGTGAACACACAAGCGACCCAGGAAAACACATCTAGTAAATCTTCTTGCACCGTCGTTATTATATCAGCTAGTCATTCACTATAGCCTGGTTTCACAGAGTGAAAAAAAAAAAAAAAAAAAAGTGTGCTACAAAGTAAAGTACAATGGCAGTGGATTTTAGGCATGGTCCTTACTTTCAGATATCTACTATAGAACAAAATATGGATTTCATTCAATGCAGTGTATGAAATTGTATAGGCTATATGCACAATGAAATCTGTATTAAACATGGATTTTGGTGCAGATTTGTAGCTTGGTTCAACATGCGATAACCTGGCCTATTAAACCTAAGGAACCTCTTTGAGCTTGGGCAACTACCAATTTTCAGAAGAGATTACAGGGCGGCACCATGTCAGCTAAGACTGGGTTCCCGCACATAGGCATATCCAGTAAAGATTAACAACTCGCAGTATAAAGGAGGAAGGTAACATTAGTTAAGGCTTTACATTGCAGAAAATTAGTGCGGTTGCCAAAGTGAAAAGCAGCTTACCCAAACTATGCTTATGCTGATAAATCTATACTTGGCATACACAGTGCACCACAGGGAGAGCCTTACACAACAGCAAATGGCCATTAGCAACAATCATGTCGCCATACCTCACACGTAAAAAGAAGACAAACCTGGAAATTACACCGCTCGTGATTAGGCAAGACGGAAATGAGGAACAAATCAAGAGATCTCCAGCTCTGCAGCTTAAGAAGATTTGTGGTTGTGTTAGTACAATTTAGCTTAATGCCAAACGCATCCACATTTCTTGAGCGGCTCCATGGGAACACAGCACAGCACTTATTTATATCTAAATGTGTTAGTTAGCAGCCATGCACTTTATGTGTGACTCCACAAGGTCTTACAGTAGGGGTTAACTGGCCCACATACAGCTGTTTCGTAGTCAATTTAGATCCTGCACAAAAATTGATTTTCGTTTCCATTGGGTTTATTCTCCTCTCTGGCATTATTCAGTTAGTCAAGGTTTCTGAATGGCGCTATAATGTCCATGCTGAAAGAGTTAATAAGATGATCCTGAAGTGCTTTAAAGGGAACCTGTAAAATTGTACTTGCAGTCCCATCTGTAGTCAGCATGTTATAGTAAAGGATGAGCTGAGCAGACTGAAGTGTAGGTTTGTGGGAAAAAATACAATATAGGATATCAGTTATCCATTTATATCTGTTCATTCTAGCCATAAGAGTCCTGCAGGTTGCTAAACTCCGTGACTGTCAGCCATTTTTGTATACATGGGTATACAGGAAAGGCTAGGTACATATCTGCGTTTGAGTCTGAGAATCTGCTGCAGAATCTGCCTAAACTTGGTTGAAACCCAGCGGACCCCATTAGGGTCCACAGGTATCAGCTTATTTAGAGGACAGGCTCGCCAACTTTCAGGTTCCCATGTAGACTCAAACGTTAGTGTGAACCTAGTGAAAGGCTGTCAATCACAGAGTACCCCACCGACCCCCAGACTGAGAAAGGATTTCAATCAAATAGGTTACAAGAAATACAGAAAAACTACTTAGCTACTCCTGCTTTATACCACACTGCAGTTAGACTAAAACAACATTTTAAAAGGTGACAACTCCTAAAAGGGGAAAAAGTCTGAAGTATTGGGACACTAATCCACCAGCAAGTCCTAACCTGCTCTTAACATTTACTGGGATACAAGAATAGTTCTCTGATCTAGCAGAGGTCACTACATTTCAGATGCACTACGCATGCACTCGACATTCAGCGCATGTGCAGCTACACAATGGTACTTGCCCCTTGAACACAAAACAGGAATCCAGTGTAAGCTATATAGGTGGATAGATAGACTTTGCATAGGCAGGTTTGGGACACTAAACCAATCCTATTAATATTATAAAGGTGAAAGTTTGTGAGTTTGGATGTTTGTGGGTTTGTGTGTTTGGATGTTTGTTCCTCAATCACGCAAAACCCACTCCACCGATTTGGCTGAAATTTTCCACAAACATAGTCACTACACTCGATTGTGCAATAGGCTACTTTTCGTCACAATAGCGCACATACGTTTTCCCAGGACCCCCACAAAACCCAAACTCACATCACTATTTCTGCAATCTCACACACTTTGGACCATAGCAAACGACAAAATTCATATTACCCTCTACAGCATAGGTCAGCAACCCCTGGCACACATGCCAAGAGTAGCACTCCTGCCATATTTCACTGGCACACCAGCAGCACAGGACCTGCAAGAGTTAAATGAAGTCCCTTAAGTGCTCTGCTAGAGCTCAAGCATAAGGACACTCCCCTTTGAGAGGGGTGCAGGAAACCCAGGGGGTGGAGCTTAATCGCTCAGGTCTGTGCCTGCTATAGTGGTCTTCATCCTGCCATCATTCCCCAAGGAGGAGAGAAAGCTGCTAGCAAAGTGAAACTGAAAAACACACAGGTACATAGGATTACTGTTCTCATTAATGTCAGGCATTTGGGGTTATTAGTTTAGTCTTAGTAACTCCATGTGCCTCGCATTAATAGGAATAAACCCCATCATGTCCCTCATATTAACCCCTGTGTGCCTCATATTAATAGGAATAAACCCCATCATGTCCCTCATATTAACCCCTGTGTGCCTCACATTGATAGGAATAAACCCCATCATGTCCCTCATATTAACCCGTGTGCCTCATATTAATAGGAATAAACCCCATCATGTCCCTCATATTAACCCCTGTAGGCCCCATATAAGGGTTACTAATATGTGAGACATATGGAGGTACTAATAAAAAACCTCAATAATGAAGATACTTAATTATTACCTCCAAGTCTTTCACATATCAGTAACTCTTACATAAGGGTTAATGTGAGGGACATGATGGGGTTAATTGCTATTACTAAGAGGCGCATGGAGTTACTAAACTGTCATGCACAGGGCCAGACTTTATGTGGCTGCTCGAGAGTATCCTGTGCCCAAAACGTACATGTACTGGCGGAAAATAACATATCATACAATGTCGTATATTGAAGTATATTAACCTGAAATACCTCTGTCCCAAAGACACTATGTACAGTTTATACCAACACCGTATAGCAGCTGAAATACAAATTACATTCAACACAAAAGTCTCATGTGCTCTCATAATTACAGCAAAAACAAGATACACAGTTACATTTCATATCCCATACCTTATACACAGTACGAAAACCTTACCCGCGCCTGTATTTACCCACTTCTACAATCACCGCAGACGAAGTCGCGGGTACCAGCTAGTAATACATAAGGACAAGCTAGTGGAGAAGTTCTGTCTGTCACTTGCACGTTCTCTATGAACCACTCTGCATGCAAAAACCTGAACTCATGACAGCTATCTGAACTGTATGTGCCCCAATAATTAGTAGCATCTTCTATGTCCTCATATCAATTGGTGGCACATCTCCGTTTATGTAAGTGATGTCCTGCAGAGCACACTTTATTCTGCATAACAGAGGCATTCAGTCAATTGATCAAGAGCACAATTCCTGATAACTGGCATGAGACTCAGTCTGTGTAATAGCGCCTTGTAAAAATCCTTGAACATTAACTACTCTAGTCAGGCACTACTATGTGCACTATGAACGGAGATGGGACATCATTTTATATGCAGTAAATCATCTTCTGCTCTCAGATGTAAAACATCTCATTAGTCATGCCGCGTAAATTAAGCGCCCTCCTGATGTCGTGCCAGGAAAGTTTGACAGTTCTCTGAGGCTACTAAAACACTGCACAACTTACAAAAAAAAAAAAAAAGAAGGAAAAAAAAAAAAAAATGCACCAGGCTGAAGAATCTTACAAGCCCATTATGAATTTGTATGCCTCATAAAATGTTGAAGGCCATAAATCCCTTAAAAGGATATTCTAAATGAGATCCCTTTATGTGGATTCCTATGAAAACTCAATGTGGACCGAGGGCATAAAGCCGCAACCCCATTGAGCACACTGATAATAGAGCCAGGTGCAGACTTCAAAATGGCAGTCAGGGTTTGGTTACACGTAAGGCAAACAACAAAAATAAAGCAAGAGAAGACGAGGACATGGCCCTGCTAATCCTGGTGGCTCGCTAAGTACTGAAGGGTCTTTAGTAAACACTGAAAACAAGGTTACAGCCTTCAAACAGCTGCAGATGTTCATTTCAATGGTTCATGACATTACTCAGTCTGTGGTGAGGTATGTGTGTGGGTTATAGAAAGAGGGTAGGGACTTTGCGGAGGGGGGCGGTGGAAGTAGCACTATTGTAAATTAAAAACAAAGCACAGATTTCACATTGTAAACAGCTGGACATCTCTGGAGTAACACGGTCTGACGGACAGCGAGGGAGACGCTTTGTGTTTTCGAAAGATTTTAATTAAATCTGGTCTTCGCTATAGCAGCTCGGGCATCCTGACTTTATATTTTCTTGCGGGCATAAGGAAAAAAAAAAAATATAGATCTTTATTTATTTACCTCAGGATGCAAAAAGCAGTGAGGCAGAACAGAGAGTAATTCTGTCTGAAATGAGGATAAGATTGGATGTTCAAATTGAGCCAGGGCGTCTCTTTCTCTTCGATTATCGAGCCCGGTGCAGTGACATGCGGGTTGAGATGTTACACTATGAAATCTAGCATTAAGCAGAGTTAATAGCATGGTACAAATTCTTCATCCTTCACGGGATTTATCCAACTCATTTCAGAGCGCAATGGGGGAAGCAGCGGAGGGCAAAGGTGCACAAATGATTACCAGTGCTTGCTATTTAAAAGCGACAATTATTTACCAATTAAAATCTCCAGCGCTGACAGCAAGAACGCAAGAACAATTCAAGGACATGCGTAAAAGGAAGGCATAAAAAAAATAAATTATATATCTCGCAGTCGAGAAAATCCTATTCACCTCTCTGCAGCCTGAAACACAATGCAATTCTAAAGCCGTGATTGATGAGCAGAGTCTGGAGGCAAAGTGCCCTCTCTGTTGGCACACCTTTCAGTATGGAGAGACGGATTAGGGACAGAAATCATGCAAAAGCTGATAAGAAATCGAATGGGAGGTCACTGGAGTGAACAGATTTAAGCCAGTTGTCAAATCTGTATAGGCGTATCAAACTCTATATACAATGCCTCCATACGAACCTTACAAGGAAAATCGAGAAGACCGTCCAAATTTTATATTACGTTTATAGGGTGGCGTGAAGCTGGATGGCGACAATCTGCAGTGCAGTTTAATATGGATGACAAGAACGCACTCCATCTCCCTCAGACCGGACAAAGCATCTGCCTGACCTCCAGCTTACCTCACCATTCCACCGTTATTACCTCAACCCAGCCAGCAACAATGACTTGTGTCCCAAATGCAATTTTCTTATTAATGCAATTTCATGCTAAGCCTGGGGACATCTGCTGCTATAAAGTGCACAGATAGTCGTCATCCTCAAAAATATATCGCTAACCAATCACACATGTGGGCATATAATGGTAACAAAAAGTGATTTTGAGGAGCAGTAGAAATAAATGATATTACATTTTATCATCGTCTCGAGGTGTGGGCCTGCTCGCTTGACAGTCACGGCAGCTGATGGGTAATTTAGGCAAGAACCTGTGTGAAAAGAGGGAAATCTCCCACTAAAAACACTGTAATGAAGAGTTTCAGCTGGAAACCTAGCAACTGTCTGGGTGTTAAAATGAAGTTTAATCCTTCCTGCATGGCAGAGCGATGTGTTGTAGCGCTCTCCGGAATAGCAATTCCCTGCTCGCGTTCCTGCCCTCCCTTCTAACATGTGCTAAGCAGAAAGCCAATTTACAAATTGCCTTGGGAGTCCAAACTCCCCTTGTAGAACTGTTTTCCTTCACGCCAAGTTCCGTCACTTTTGTAGCTTGTAGGGTTCTGTTAATAAGGGGCTGCCACTTCAAGACCTCTCTCTCTACTTCGCACACAGGAGACGGTCGGGCCTTTCATTTTATAAGCTTGCTTGCCTCTTCCAATACCTAGACCAATACTGACCACTCTCATACGGCGTTATTGTTTTAATAGGATAAGTAGAACAGAGATTTGAGATCAAATGGTTTAGAGGTCTTGAAAATTGAAATTAACAAAACACAGTAAATGTATAAAAGCCACCACAACATCCAGATTTCAATGCCGGCCTCTAGGCCCATGAGACTCCACTTCTGTATCTGGTCAGACAAGGCAGATAGATTCCTGCCACTTCTGTCAGTGATGTACTTGAAGGCGGCTGGCATAGAAAGTGAACTTCTCCAGAAAGCCACTGGGCTAACTCTTTAGTTCACAGTTGTGCAACTGGGGCAAGGCCCAGAACCCAGGGCCCATCCACAACACACTAGGGCTGGTTAAACCTTTGTTCTCTTTCCTTCAAACTTCATTTGATAACCCTCTAGCTCACCAGAGGGCAGGCATCATCATTTTAGGAGCACAGATTAAGACGATTTAAGAAATAGTTTTCTTGTTTTGTTTTTTTAAACTCCTTTCTGACAGTGGGAAGGCTTTTTAGGGGAAAAAAAAAAAAAAAACTAGTCTGTCAGCAGTATAGATTCACGGAGGGATTTTTGTAGGGGGAAGATTGGCATAAAAAGTCAGTGTCAAAAACAGCAGACAGAAATAAGATGAGGTTTGTGTAGGAATGAGTCTTCACAGCAGTCGGTATCCATAAAAAGAAGTGAAGGGAAATGTATATGACCACTCCCTGGATCAATTTGACGAATAAGAACTTTACTTACCAGATAGCGACTCTAAGGCTAAGGCCCCACGTAGCGGGCCGCAGCAAAAAAGCGCTATGGGGAAAACCAAGGCGACAATACATCCCGGTTTTTCCCGCAGCACTTTTCACAGAAAGTCTGCAGACATTTCTTCTGCAGACTTTCTGCTTCAATAATTCCTATAGGGATATCGCCGACACTTAAATAGGTATAATTGACATGTTTCGTTTTCCACAACCATGACTGTTTTGCATATTGCAGATTGATTGCTATGCAAACTTTTCCACAACGTGTGGATGGGATTTTGCAGTGACTGTAAAACAGTGTATTTTTACTTGCAGTGTTAGCACCACGTGGGACTCCGGCCTAATGCAAAAACATGCAGAAATTTGTAGGAGAGAAGCTTGGATACCTGTGTAATACATAACAAATCTTTCATCAGAGTGTAATATACAAAACAGTTAGCATACGTTTTCCTGTCAAGATCATGGACCTTGCAGTATAAGATGACACACCCTGCTATGTATTTGCATTCAAGATTAATACTCAGAAATGAGTCATTGCATTTTACAGGGATAAATAAAACACACCACATAGGAAACATTACCAATTATATACAGCCAAAATAAATGTAAGCGCTATGTAAAAACTGGGTACAATCAGATTAAGTTGGCCATACACTCACCAACAACCTTCCCAGCCAAAAACAGCCAATCATAAGCCAACTGGAGCAGACTCATGAGCCAAGCGCCAGCCTAAAAATATCCAACACAGCTGATCTTTTGGCAGAAAGAACTTTCACTGTGTTTTCATTGCCGATAGTGGGCCAACAAAAGTGTGTATGGCAAGCTTTCAGGCCCCTTAACATGGCTCTACTGTCGAATCAATTATTGGGAACAAGTGCTCTAAGGAATACTATCTCACAATAACTGCCCCATTTCACTGGGCAAAGGATCACCTGGAACCAAACAATTTATTGTAGGGACCTAGCATCTTTTATGTTCCATAAGCGATACAGATTGACAGCCAGACATCAGCCCATGCAAACAAATGTGCTGTGGGCAAATGTATGTGGATGAACAACTGAATTCTCTCATATGATAGCGATCCATACCAGTAGCAAAGCTAGAATAACTAGGCACTACCACTACACAATGTACGGAGCCGTCTACTTCCAGCTCTGCACACTCTGCAACAGTTAACAGTGGGAAGGGGAAGGGGGGGGGGGTGCAGAGTGTTGAACACCCTTTAATCCTAGGGATAGGCGATCAATATCCAGTCTTTGTCCACCCCTTTAATGGGTGTTTGTCAGTCCAGCCCCACAGATGGATTCAGGTGACCCTAACCTAACAGTATGTTTTTTCATCTGAATTGGTGCCTTTGTTAAAGAAATCTCTTGGTTTTGGTCTATACGCAAAGTAGTTCTATGGAGAAACACCCTCATTGCCCCACAGAGGTAAGTGACAACACCCTCATTGCCCCAAATAGCTAATTTGCTGGCTTCAAGTGGCAAACTCCCTTGCTGAAAGCCCTTTTAAAAGAAGAACAAAAAGTTTAGAGAGTCTCTTTAAGGGGGATTTAACACCTAAGAAAAACAATGCTGCCTTGTTCTAAAAATGGCTGGATTGGGACTAGTACTACCTCTCTAAATTGGGTGAAGAGAGAATGGGGTTGAGCTGTAATAACATGCACAAGCTATGGACAGGTGTGGTGCCATTTTGGAAGAAAGCAAATCCGTTTTACAATGCCAAACCACCTGTAACATTTTCTATCCATGCTTCCCTATATACAGCCATTCCACCTAAAATTAGCATGGAATACATGTCCCGCTGATAATGTATCAAACCTTTGCTTCTTGTAGCAGATAATGATATCCGTGTTATTACTTTCTTTAGATCAATCATTATAAGAAAACTCCAGCATAAATCTCCCAAGCCCACACCAATTTTAAGCCGGGCAATGTAAACTGGATCTTTCAACGATTTTCTTCCATCTGCGATTTCAATCCTCAAGCAGATGATGTATTGCGCTGCCTTGAATACAGAAGGTTTGTAATTCTGAATAATTGTTTGCTTGGAGAACGGCAAACAGTCATTTAAACAATGTGTCCAGAGGATGTGTGGTATTGTATAGCAGCCGCATAGTGAAGCGGCATAATAAATAGGCCTGGATTCGGAGAATAAACAGAAATGGAAATAATAAAGTAACAAATGACAGACGAGCCCAAGCTTGTCTCTTCAATAAAGCTAGCAATGTTTGTCAAACTCAGAGCTCACCAACTGTTTGGCTGTATGAAAAAGATCACAAAAAAAAAAAAACACTACAAAAAAAAAACTAAAAACATACCGTATTTTTCGGACTATAAGACGCACTGGACTATAAGACGGTTTTAGAGGAGGAAAATAGGGGAAAAAAATTTTGAAGCAAAAACTGGTAAAATATTTAATATATGGGAGTTGTAGTTTTGCAACAGCAGCAAGGCCACATTGACAGGTGACCCTGCAGCTGTACGGGGATGCATAGAGCGTTTTTTTTGCGGGGCCAGCTGTATTTTTTAGTTATACCATTTTGGGGGATATCTATTGCTTAGATCACCTTGTATTGAAAAAAAAAACAGGAGGTGATTTAGAACTTTTATTTATTTCATATTTTTAAAGCTTTTTTTTTTTTTTTTTTTTTTACCATTTTATTCCCCCCCGGGGGCTTGAACCTGCGGTCACTTGATCGCAAGTCCCATAGACGGCAATACAAGTGTATTGCCGTCTATGGGACATTCTGTCTATTAGTATTACGGCTGGTCATAGAGACCAGCCGCAATACTAATATAGCCGTGACAGGCCGGGGAGCCTCATTAGGCTCCCGGCTGTCACCCGAACAGGTCGGCTCCTGCGACATCGCCGCGCAGGAGCCGGCCTGCAACTTTACAGGTACGGGGTCGGTGGGGACCGGCCCTGGGGGAGAAGGGGCCACGGATACTGACCCGGCATCCGCTGTACTAGAGAGGCGGATGCCGGGGAGGGATAGACGCCGGGGCCTGAGACATCGCTACGATCCTCTGCCCTGCATGAAGCCAGCGGCGGGGGCACGGAGGAGCCCCTGCCGCTGCTGGCTTCATGTAGGGCAGAGGAGCGCAGCGATGTCTCAGGCCCCGGCACCTGTAATGGCGTCTATCACTTGCCGGCTTCCGCCTCTCTATTACAGCGGATACCAGGCGCCACCTTCAGACTATAAGACGCACCCTTCTTTTCCCCCAAAATTTTTTGGGAAAAAAGTGCGTCTTATAGTCCGAAAAATACGGTATATAGATAGTGACACAGACTGCTGAAAGTTGTGACGCCTCAATGACAGTTCGTCATCACTTTATAGACTGATTGACGCTTCCTCTACATGCTTATTTAGATTCTGTAGCTGCAGTTAAAAATGTCACTAGTTTATTAAGACCAAATATTTCTAGTGTAAGACTAAGGCCCCATGTAGCAAACCGCAGCCAAGAAGTGCTGCCGGAAAAACCGCGGCAGAAACGCATCACTGTGCTTTTCACAGAAAGTCCACAGTTTTCCTCTGGAGACTTTTTGCTTTAATTATACCGTTAAGGAAACCACCGACATTTCCGTAAATACAATGGACATGCTGTGATTTACAAAAAACTGGAGAGTTTTTGAAATCGCAGCATTTCCGCTTTAGATATTTTTATATTTTATAGGAACGTTTGGGCTATTTAGCTAGCTTGTGTGTAAACGTAATGCAGCACCTGTAACAAATACCCATAAACAATAAGGGTGTTCAGGCTATCTATTTAGCTGTAGTTGTAACACTGAAGTTGATATTATTCAAAGAACAACTTGTAAATGCAAATTGGGGCTTATTCAACAGTGTTCAAGCACTATAATTGCCCGTCCCATGACTGAATGGTCTATTGTGGTAGGGGTACTATTTATATTTACATTCCTGAAAACAATGATGTGTGAATCCTAAAACAAAACACACTCTGCTTGTATGGAATGAATATAAATTTACAACATACAATTGGCAAGGTGGACATACACACTTGCACATAAGCCCTGTGTCAATATCATAGGGGCTGAAATTTTGTTTGGGGCCTTTAAATTTTAAACATAACAAATAAAGGTTATGTTTTATCCTTTCTAGTGGGGGTACCCCTTTTTGTAATTTTTGTAGATAATTGGTAACCCCGGATCCAGTGTGTACTGATTGACGCTTCCTCTACATTTTTATTTAGATTCTGTAGTGCAGTTAAAAATGTCACTAGTTTATTAACAAGACCAAATATTTCTAGTGTAAGACTAAGGCCCAATGTAGCAAACCGCAGCCAAGAAGTGCTGCCGGAAAAACCGCGGCAGAAACGCATCACTGTGCTTTTCACAAAAAGTCCACAGTTTGCCTCTGGATACTTTATGCTTAAATTATACCTATATGGAAACCACCGACATTTCCGTAAATACAATGGACATGCTGTGATTTACAAAAACTGGAGAGTTTTTGAAATCGCAGCATTTCCGCTTTAGATATTTTTCTGCAATGTGTGGATTGGATTAGCCAGAATCCCATCCATTTTACAGGTACTGTAAAACGCAGCAGTTTTTGCAGCAACGTTTCCACCTCAGCAAAATCGTGGAGTTTGCTTTCATCACTACATCTTTGGTGTGTGGAAAAAAAAAAAAAAAAAAAAAAAACCACAGCACCTTAAAGAAATTCAAGCAAATAGAGGGAAATCGTACAGGCTCCATGCTATGTAGAGGTCATTCCTCATATGTAAGACCAGAACCCCAGATAGATGTGTGTATTGGAAATGTTGATTTTGATTTCCAACACATTGCCTTGGACATGTCCATTGTAGAACACTCATGTGCCTAGTCGTTCAGTTGGATAAGATGAAGACTAGAATCTCCCATGTGAATCCAGCCCAACGCTGACCATACAAATTAGATTTCTGTTGGCCAAATCCACTGATTTTGGTTGGAGTTGCCAAGCATCCAACATGTATGGGAATTTCCTCTGACAACAGATGCAGATCCATGAATGGAACCAGCCACCAGGAGTATGGTAATGTCTTAGCCAAGCATGTATGCGTATGGAGGAAGGAGGAAGTTTGCATTTGGACATCTGCGTATTTACGTGGAGCTGTTTTACTGATACAGAAGAGCAGAGGCCAGAAGAGGCTTTTATAGGGAATAAACAGTTTATAAACCCCATTCACATAAAGCATTTCTCCAGTATTTCTCTGGATTGAGATCCCGGTATCTCTATCACTATACTCTTTAAAAAACATTTCAAATTAATTATAGAGAAAAAGAACCAAATACATAGTGAAGCAAACTAATGAAATAGAAGTAGACGGGCTTAATCTGAAGCAGACGAGGGCAAGGGACATAATGAAGTGCTTATTTTCTTTACAGCTTAGCCACAGCATGTGATCGCATTGATGGATTTTAGTTAAATAAGGCCGTTTGTATCAGCCACCTAACATCTTCTGTATAACCGGAAACTGCGGAAGCGCAAGATATAGGATTACCTTTACTTATGCAGATAGAAAGGTACAGGAATTAAAGTTAAAAATAAAACAAACCATGGATTATAAAGTCAGTATGTTGGAAACTTGGCAAGAGTTACTGAAACTATAAGCTATAGGACACTAGGCTGAAAGATAAAACTTTAGAATATAGTTCTTTATATTATTCAAGACAAGGAACGCTCTGAGCGTTCTGTGGGAAACCTTAGAATAGAGTTTTCAATAGGAAGATTGGGATGTCGATTGGCACTGCAGGAACCAGATTTAACGCTGGATATAGTTAAGAACTTTATTCGGGCAACGTCTTTGACTATCAAACCCACATGGTATGGCCTTGAGAAGAGTCATTTTCTAGGCTTGAAACAAGTTGTCCTAATAGAGTTATACTTCTCTATATCCTTGCAGCACCGATCATGATCCCAACCTTCCATGTAAGAACACTATTAGGTGTAATCAATTTTTATTAAGTTTTCAACATAAAACAAAATAAAGACATAGTAAAAAAACGCAGCTGCATGTGTGCGAATAAATGAACAATGCCAAAATAAGTCCGAGGAGACAGAGCCACGACAAAGGTAGGAGAAAGAAGAGAACAGAAGAGGATGAGACGGGAGCAGACAGAGGGACACTCATACACAACAGGGGGAGCGGAGGAGAAGGGAAGGGAAAGGGGAAACAGAGTCGCGGAAACAAGGTTGAAAATTCAAATGACTCCTGGAACACTACCCACGGCCGCCAGAGAAACTCAAAATTGGAGGAATATGGGGATAGCTCCACAACGAGAGCCTCCATCCGTCTGATGAGTAGAAACTCCTGAAGCCACTCCAGGAGTAAGAACACTATTCATTTAATACCCAAAGGAAAAAAAGAGAGAATTCCCAAAGATCCAGACAGAACATATCATGGAAACGCCCCAATAAGCTGGGAAGAGTTTTAGAGGACACCATTACAGTTAATAGCGTCCCTTGGGCTCTGATCCTGTTATTTTTGGGATCCATTATTCTCCATTCTTCTGGTCCTCCTACAGGCGAGGAGAACAGATATCGAAGTACAGAAGTGATTGTAACGTAAGGATCACACTGCCAGTAGTGGGTTGGTTGTTCTGATCAGTCAGAGGATCAAAACAAAACAATGGACAGAAAATGCAAGGTTTTCAGATTGTATCTGGCCTCAATGTTAAACTAAAAACAGAAGGTGCCTTACGTCAGAATAATGACATCTATATCTATATGACACAGCATTCAGCTGGTGGCTCATGATGTAACAGATATGCCACAGGGAGAACAACTGCAGCAACTCCTGTTGCACTGGGAATACATTTATCATCTGTGTATACTATGGAGGTTCTATAAAGTAGGATTAATACTAGGGGGGGCACTTGACTACAGGTAAGAAACACTGTCCTAGGGAACAGCTAATTTTTTTTTTCCTATTGATTTATGCCATTCTTTTTTTAGTACCATCCACAGAGATGCCAAACTTGAACTCTTATACACCTCCACAGAACTCATTCGGGCACCATTTAGGGGGAACAGCAATTTCATAGAGTAGCAGGGATACGACAAAGAACAAACAGACTAATGGGAGCGGTGGATTTATAGTGCCATAAAAGTCAGTTGTATGGATAGACAGACATATTTCTCTTCTTTGGAGAGGCTATGTACAGACTCAAGCTATCATCTGTTTTCCACTGCAGTGGACATCAACATTATACCATCGTCCTCAAATTCCCTAACAAAAGGCATGAAGCTTGCAGACGTTGAAGAAACACAAAATAATGGAGTTTGATGTGGAAATAACTCCCGCAGAGACGCCCCATCCATCAAGAAACCACGGCCTTAAACATCAAACAATTAAGCTCAGACACCGCAAATATTCACAAAATTATGTTAAAATAAAGTAAAGATGGCATAAGGAGGAATACAGAAGTTCTTCTGCAAGAGTGCAAAATCTGTGTGCCTCCTTACACATCAGCCCTAAATAGGATTTCACCTTCACCAAAATAAGTGTCTTGGCCCTGTTCACATGAAATTAAGCCCTATGTTTAACCAAACGTATTCCTAGGGCTCCATTCACCACTCTTTCCATGGGCATCTATGAGCACTGTATACACTGCAGTCTTCCAGAAAAGGTCTACATCAGGCAATCGCGATATGTACATTTCATAATGGAAGTCTAAGCTGATGTGAAAAGGATCCAAACACAACACCCAGTGGGTGAGCTGGTAACTAGATCAGGTCAGAGGACATGAAGCTTAACCATTAACCCAGCTATCACTATTTACAAGAAAGTCAACAACACAAACAAGATAAAACACTACAGGACTGCACAGAAATTCTGCGGAAACTTTCTGCAAAATTACATAACAGTTCATCAAAACTGAGAAAGAAGGAGTAGGAGGGGGGGTCATTTCACTGTGCAAACCTTTACAACAGTAAGCAAATAACGATCAGCAAACTATTGCTCCACAATGTAAGCTCCAAGTCACATAATACACTGTACTGAAGTGTGCACGTGCCATGGTGGGCAGCGAGTGGTCTATCAGGTCAGCCAGGCATGTCATGTGGGGGTGCAATCCCAAAAGTAGCTTTAGTGAGGGGTTTATTTAGCTAAATTGTAGTCCCTACAGGTGATCATTTATTCCACAGCTATCCACAACATATAGAAAATGACAATACATGTAGCACAATGCCTACACCATATTCTCCATATTGTGTGTGATTTCTTTATGCCTTGTACCCTAGATAATTGGTTTAAAAGGCATAATAAGTCTGCTCCATTGAGGGAATCACCATTGCCCCAAAGCTCTGCTTTCCAGGACCCAGTATCTCCATCCGTTCACCCCTCCTATGTTTGACATGTAGCTCTCTGGTGCTCAGGAAAAAAGCTAATATCTCTCCAAGTAGGAAACAGAAAAAAAAAGGGTTTTAGTCAAGTGAACCCCTATGCTTCTGGTTTTTTAGGGATTTGCTGCTGTTCAAATATTGATGGCTTATCCTTAGATCAGTAGTTTCACGTTTACATGCCAGACCTAAACCTACCACACATGGGTTTAAGGACTATTTCACCCATCTACCTATGCTGTTGGGCAGCCGGGAAAAAAAAAAAAAATCTCTAAGACAATTTTTACAATGTGATTGCAATTGTCAATTTAGAGGTCCTAGGAAATACTGAGGTTTTCAGGTCATCATTTTGGGCTGTAGATTTATATCACATTTAACCCTACCTTGTTACTGACCACAAACAACTGTTTCTGCTAATCTCCAGAAGAAAGAATTCCGATAGCGCATGGACCCATGCCTTCATGTAGTCAGACATCCTGAGCCACATCCAGTCAGGAGGCAAATACTCCCATTCCTTGGGGGCCACGCGGTGGCTCAGTGGTTAGCACTGCAGCCTTGCAGCGCTGGAGTCCTGGTGTTCAAATCCCACTAAGGGCATAAAACCATCTGCAAGGAGTTTGTATGTTCTCCCAGTGTTTGCAAGGATTTCCATCCCATATTCCAAAAAAAGACTTATGGATAGGGAAAAATGTACATTGGGAGCTCTATGTGGGGCTCACAATCTACATTAACGGAAAAATATATATATATATATATATATATATATATATATATATATATATATATATATATATATATATATATATATATACACACTCCCATTGCTTCCCAAGAACTGATGCATGACTAAAGGCCAGAAGTGAAGAGGTTAAAGGATTTAATACTGTCCCTAAGGGTTACTTAGAAATAAAAAGTAACATTTGAAATATCTTCACAGATGTGTGACTGTCAATGTTTGGGTGTGCTGAAAGGAGTCTGGCCATCTGCCAAAGAGAATTGAGCCATTTACATTACTTATACTAGCCACACCCAAAACATTTCATCACTGCTCCAGGGTTCTCGGCTAACCAGGTCCAGTTTTTGGCCAGTCATCAAAACATTCAGTGTGGACGTGATGGATTGTGGCGTACGTAGAAATGTTCTTCACATTTGCCCCAGACGGAAATTCCTTCATAAAAGGAGTAGATTAAAGTATCTGCTTATAGTAAAAGGTGTTATGTAAATATATGTAAGATCATGGCGGTGTCAGCCAACACAATCGCCATCTTTTAAAAGGACACTCTCATCCCCAGGTATCCCCCCATGCAGAATTCATTTGTAGGGTTAACATTCCAGGGCAAGGCCACATTCCTCAGCCCGCCAGTCCACGGGGTTAGCTTCAGCCGAGCGCAGGCATTAAGTGAAATACAATTCTAGGTCTCTGGAAACTGGCCCCGGCACAGATGTGCAGAAGGAAATGGAAGTCGAGCGCGCTGAATAAACAGCAGGGCAGCCTCGATAAGCAACTGTTTTGCATCAAATTCAAAGAACAAAAAAAAAAGTGATCTGGAAATTTTCCAAACAGATTACTAAAATACAGCAATGCCTGCTGGGGTAAGCCATTAGTTTCTGTTGATCCCTATTAAAATTGAAGTTCTGAGTCTCATTTTAGCATGTAAATTACTTTACAGGATAATGTGTAAATACTTAAACATGGCCGCTAAGTAAACCCTTCACAAACAGCATTCTGAGAAAAAGATTACTTCAAAGGGGTTGTTTGAGATCATTTGTATGGAACAGCACCACATATATCCGAGGGCTGTGTCTGGTATTGCAGCATTCATGGGAATAAGAATGAGTTGCAATTCAAGAAATATGGATGTCTTGGGGTGAGGGATTTACCGACATAAGCCACTGTGTGTTAGTTTTTATAATATTATATTTATATGTGTAAGTATGCAGGGGCGTAACTTGAGGGGGTGCAGACTGCCTATAAGCATTGGCATCAGTATCGAGACTGCAGCTTCCATCTGGCACATAAGCCAAGGAGACCCACAGATTACACTAACCACACTAAGGTGGATTCAACTCCTCAGCACCCGTAACCATGACTGTCAAGAATTCACTGTAGGGATGAGGTAGGGGGCCCCGGACAAAAGATTGCACCAAAGCCTACAAGAATTTTAGTTACGCTACTGTAGGTAGGTAGGTAGGTATACGGTGCTATATGTAGCCCATAGTGATCATGATACAATGTTTACTACGTTATACACATTTATTTACTGGATGCTACTGTATAGGACAGTCAGAGGAATATCAGCAGGTCTCAGTCCATGTGCCAACTCCACACTGAAAATTGTGATATAAAGACACCCTTACAGTTTATAGGAGTACAATGAACCTCACAGGCTGTTGAAATTGAAGGAGGGTGTTGTATTGTTGTATACTTTCTTGTCCATCACAAACTCAGATGTTCTCTGCAGCTGCAACCACTGACACAAATAACTAGGGGTCTGAACTGCAATGATCAACATATTCAGAACTTCTATTACATTTTTCTATAATGTACAGAATAAAAAAAAAACATATCTTCGGCAATTTTCCTATTTAGTGCAATGAGGATGTATTACTGAGGATAACACTAGGTTATTGTGGAGTGTAACAACTCGGTCAGAAAGTCATTTTCAACTTTTGGGTTGAGGTGGAGACGCCCCTGGCACTATACTCTAGGTGACCAGCACTACCCGGCACATAGAACTAGGGAGAGCAGACGCTCTGCAGGTCAGCAATGGTTTATTTAATGCAGCGAGGAGCATCTGGAAAAGTTTTTATGAGATGCCTCACCTTTATAAAGCAAATACAAAAGACAGACAGAACATAAGGGTCATCCAAAAGATGAAAGGAACCTACTAATGAAGTGTGAAAAAAAAGACTACTGTACTATGTGACCCCAAAGTACAAATATAGTAATAAAATCCATATTCCCGTAGATAGAAGACACTGAATTAAGAGTGCAAAAGGGTAGCATCTCCTAATAGCTAAAAACTACAAGAAAAGGGATTTCATTTTTTTATCATTTCGTCCATAGACTAGAATTCAACACAAAGACAATAGAAGTGAAATATAGTGCACTTTAATAACGTGATTTTCAGAGGAAAAGAAAATACCTCTAAACATAGGAGCCCTATCATAACAAAACCATACTCACCTCTCCTGATCCCCAGCTGCTCCAATTCCTGTGCTGGACACCAGAGCAGCACACAGTAAATGTTTGGCGATGCCTGCTCGGCCAGTTACATCCTCAGTATTTTTCACATTTCAGAGTATGCCGCACAGTGCCATGCAAGAGGGGCTGGATAGTGTCATAACTGTGGGGATCAAGGAGAGGTGAGCACAGTTTTGATAAGTCAGGGCCTTGACTAGTGATCTACTATATTGTAAAAGACCAAGGACAGAGCACACCCTTTAGACTACAGGAATCAACCTGATTAATCCAGAAGTCAAGTTCTACTATTGTTCCTGGTCTTGCAACACAGAACTTAAAAAAACACAAGTCACACAGCTCAAGAAGTTCAATCTTGTCACATGACCACACTGTCATTATACAGATATTACTAATGCCAAGAGCAACGCTTTTCTAGGTCCAAATTATACAAAGCAAATATTTGTGGGTTACTCTTAACATACAAAAGAGGACCATAGAGTAGAAAGATCTGTTTGATATATACACCATAAATGTATGAATATTCAATGGAAAGAAAGTTTGCCACCCTAAGGGCTAGTTCACACGTGGGCAAAGGGGAGGTTTTTGACAGCGGAATTCGCTTCAAAAACCTCTCCTTTAACATGGTGGTCTATGTAAACCACTAGCTTTTTTTTTCCTCCTAGCGTTTTCCGCCTGAAGAAGCGACATGACCTTTCTTCAGGCGGAAAACGCCTGAAGAATTGCATAGAAGTGAATGGGAGGCGAAAACCGCGCGGTAAAAAACCGCGCGGTTTTTTGCACAGAAAACCGCGCGGTTTTTTGCAAAAAACCGCGCGGTTTTCGCCTGCAGTTTCTATAGCACATATAGGAAAAAAAAACCCTAGCGAAAACCGCTAGCGAAAACCGCGTCAAAAACCTCGTCAAAAACCTCGTCAAAAACCGCGTGGAATGCAAAAAACAGCGTCAAAAAAACTCCCCGAGGTTTTTTACCTCGCACAAATAAGCTAGGCGGTTTTCACGTGTGAACTGACCCTAAGAATATTCTATCCTCCGTGAATATAAAAAGTTAGAAGTGGAAAGTAAAGTGTTAAGCGCATTTGTTCTACTGTATTAGGAGAAGCGTATTTGCATGCTGATGCATTTGCTTATTTACAGCTCCAGGTATGCTAATCCCCTCCGTGAGCAGTGTTCTGGCAGCACCGTGCAGGGATTAGGGAACTGGATTGCCTGATTGCATGAAATATGCCGGAGAACTTCTGATGAGATTTACACCTTCCAAATAATCTCATAACTCATGTCATTTGCTGCCTCATTAGGGACATGAAGCAGGTAAGCTTACCTCCAATGCAGCGGTACGAACAATTACCTGCTCTTATACTCCCAAAATTCAGCTTAGGTTCTGGACTCAAAGGACTCACACATAATCGGATTGCCTACACAGTTTTTATTCTTTATAAACTACACCCAGAAACCTCCACATACATGAAGAGGTTTCCTTACATAAAACACTCCAAAAATGGTAACACTAGTATTACTCCATACATCAAAAATATCCACTCATTAACTTGTCCTCGCCTGCTACAAAGTGTCCATTTTCCTGAATCAGCGTTATTTTTGTCCGTGGGCTTTATGCATTATTGAAACCTATCCCCGTGTAAGTAAATGACGCTGAACTGCAAAGCTAGACAAAGTTTTTGCAAGGAGGAAAAAATAAAAATAAAAATTTTCATATCCTGCACTTAAAGAGGACCTTTCACCACCTGGGGCACATGCAGTTTTATATTCCGCTAGAAAGCTGACAGTGCGCTGAATTCAGTGCACTGTTGGCTTTCACGATCTGTGCCCCAGGTGCTGAGTTATCGGTCCCGGTACCATAGCTCTTCACTGTCAGAAGGGTGCTCCTGACAGTCAGTAAGGTACGTCCTGCTTCACAACAGCGCCTATAGCAGTGGACTGTGAAAGTGGGTTCCTCACCGCTCTCACAGTACAGCGCTATAGGTATGCAATGCACTGTCGGCTTTCTAGCGGTATATAAAACCGCATGTGCCCCAGGTGATGAAAGGTCCTCTTTAAGATGCTAAAAATACTTTATAGCAATGAAATTGTAGGATTCATTTCTGTGAATTCTAGGTGACAACTAACGTCAAAGCCATAACAGTCCACATTGGGTTTGTCATTTAGGTTTCCTAGTGCAGCAAGGTAACTCCGTACTCGCCATCATTTCCTTGCATCTTTGGGATACTGAGTAATAATAATAATAACAACAAAATATATATACTGAATTTAAGGAATTTACAGCGTGAGCTCTACAGGGAAATGTCAGTGCTGAAAACAACTGGAAAGTGTTGCAGAATATGTTGGCACTATGTAAGCAGGAGAAAATGTTAACTAATATGCCTAGGCTTACAGTCAGAAATATTCCCTCCCTGCATAACTGGGCACATTTGCTGATTAAGATGCTTGGAAAGCTGGGAGATAACACTGGAATCACATAGAAGGGAAAAAAAAATTCTCTTTACAATTGCTCCATGTAACAATACAGTTTTCATTACATCAGTGGCATTTATACAAAAATCAGCATTTAAAAAAACAAAAACAAACCACACAACACTTAAAAAGGGGGTTTAACCGCATTTTAAAAAGCATAGTCCACTTACTGTCAGGCCCCGTACAGATCAGCCATGTCTGGAATTGATTACATGCTTAGTGCTGTGCTGCTCGCTCAACTTACTATTAGTAGGGGCTGTTATGGATAATGTAGCGGTGTCCTATTCACATCTATGGTACAGCCTTGCAATAAGACAACCAGCTGCTGGTCTGTAAGGGTCCCAACAGGTAGCTGCCAATCTAAAACTGAAGACCTATCCTAGGCCATAAACTTGTAAAAAGTAGATAACCCATTTAGTTTCTTACAGGTTACTTATCCTTTATATTGTAATTATTACGTGTTAAAGGACGAAGGTTTATTCCCACCTTATAACGGGATGGACCTTTTACAATATGGAGCCAGAATATTTTGCTTATGGGACAAAATGTCTCTGCACTTAGACAAAGAACAAAACTACAAACTGGTGATTTTTTTTTTTTTTTTTCTAACAAGGAAAAAAATAAATATATATCATCAGCAGCAAAATATATAAGAGACTTCCTTCAAGGAATTGGATAGACTTTTTAGCCAGGTAATTTCACAATGGCAGACCCACCATGAAATCCAAGCTGAACGGTTTTGGTGGATCTAGCCATGTATAGTACATATTTCCTCACAGCAAGACACATTTTGCTTTCCCGAGTCTCTGTTACCTGCATAAAGCCAATTCACAGCGACGTTCTATAGAACATAAGCAGAACAGAGCACATCCTCACAGTTGCCATAAGACAGATGAAGTTATACATAAGCAAAGGAGATTGCAGTTCTATGCTCTGGCTTGTCAAAACTGTAGGCGACTTTTTTGAGGCCTGCCTTTAAATCATCTCTTTCCATTATGCAGAAGTGACACTTAAGACAAGTTTATTTGATGAGCCGCATTGTGCTGCCAACTAAGATCCATCAAACCTGGACACCTCCGCTGCATACAGATTTCTGTGTAACTTTTCGATCTCTCTTGAGAAGCAATACAGTCAGATAGTTTGCAAATCTAAACCCATTAGCCTGTGAATTTACCTGGCACAATGCAGGAGACTTTCTTGTGAATTTCTGCTGAACTTCTAGAGAGAAAAAGAGGAACCAAAAAAAAAAAAATATCTATCTATCTATCTCTTTCTAGAAAATCATATGCACATAGCAGCAATAAGAAAAATAAAAATTGTCAGGAAAGCAGTGAATACAATGAGCAATTTGTACTGGTTATCATAGTGATCATTGTTACAGCCAGCAGGCGGTAAAGTATATTTGCTACAAAATACAATACCACCAAAACATACCGTATATACTCGAGTATAAGCCGACCCCCTAATTTTACCACAAAAAACTAGGAAAACTTATTGACTCGAGTATATGCCTAGGGGGAAAAGCAGCAGCTACTGGAAAATTTCAAAAATTAAAATGGCCAGAATTTTTGGGTGCAGTAGACTCTGGGGAAGGGGAGGGGGTGTTTTGGTCGTCTGTCTGCCCCTTCCCTAAGCTTGAGGACTCCCCCCTTCCCCACTTGGAATTCAGCCTGGCTGCATATAGGGTATCTGCAGTGCTCCTATTAACCCCTTCCCGACGGAACAGGAGCACTGCAGATCCCCTATATTCAGTAGACCGGGTACTTTCAGACACAGGGATACCTAATGTGTATGTGTGTCACAGTCATTTTTATACTTTTGTATGTATTCTAGGAGTGTTTCAGAACTTTTATTTTTAATTTTTTTTTTTTTTTTTTTTTTTTTTTTTTTAAATCTTCTTCCTTTTTTTTTTGCACTATTTTACAGGAGATTCTATACATTGATATTGTGGTTGGTCATAGACCCCCCTCCCTCCTAAAAAAAAAAAAATATATATATATATATATAAATAAATAATATATATATATATATATATATATATATTTTTTTTTTTTTTTTTTTTTTTTTTTTTTTTTGCTGACTCGAGTATAAGCCGAGGGGGGTTTTTTCAGCACAAAAACTGGGCTGAAAAATTCAGCTTATACTCGAGTATATACGAGTATTATATAATATTATAGTCTAAATTGGCAAATTGTTTTAAATAAATACATTTATTACATAGATAGAATAGAATTCTAGTCAACTATTATGGTTGGTATACAGCCCCCAAGAAGAGGTCCTCAGGGCAGAGCAGCAGCAGCCCAGTTTATAATGGACAAGGGAGAGAATGAGCCATCTTACTGGAAGAAGCCTGTAGGGTAAGTATAGTGGAGTGGATGGGGAAAGGGGGAAGGCGGGAGTAATAGTGACGATCCATTTCCAGAAATGGGGAAACAGATCGTCACCGGATATTCAGAAAGTGTCCCTGGAGCGGCCACATGACCGTCCCAGGAATATGGGAAGATATACATTTTTATTTATTTTTTTAAATTAATAATGTTATTTAGAAAGTAGGAGTGGGGAGGGTGTTTAGAATAGTGTAGGGATTTAAATTATCCCGGATAACCCTTTTAAGACTGCATGACTCCTCAGGGGCCATGACACATCCAGCCTGTGGCACATCCATAAAGAGAGAAACGCCATAAGACTGCATAACTCCTTGAGGAAGCAGGATCACCAATATGGTTCTTACCTGGTACAAATGAAATACCCCATTTTATAATGTCATCTTCTAGGTTTCTACAGATGCTACTCTGAGAATTACAGTATAAAACATATCACCCATGGATTGGTGCTTAAAATGTGGTCACAAGATTCCATTAACTTTAACACAATACAAGTCCTAGAACAGAAAGGTTACAGGTTTACAACAGAATTTATTAAGTCTTTATTATCTAGCAATCGTACAATGCCTGTATACCTGGAAACCCAGTCTACCATGAATAACAATGGCTTACAGTAATAGAAAAAGTTAAGCACTCTTATCGCATAAAGTTGTGGTTTTATCTTAGAGGTCCATACTCTTGGCCTCGTGACAAATCTGAGTTGCCTTAGCAGCACACCAAGGCCAATATGACCATGTACGTTCTGTAGGTTGGCTACTAATGAGCGTCTTGGAGAGGCAGCCGGCATCACACATTATCCTCCTTATACGCTTAGTAAACATGTAAAATGTCTAATTATGGAAATCAACCCAGTAAAGAGGGACGGATTTCGGTTTCCATGTATATTCCCCAGGGTCTTGATCTCAGTGAATAAATTTAATTCAGACATTATTAACTTCCTTTACAAACAATAGAGAATAGTTCTCCATTCATAAGATGAGAGTCCAATAAGATAATTAGACTACATGTAGGAGGTAATACAAGGATCTGCTGGATTGTAGTCAAGTGGTAGAACCAGCCCATGTCATTGTCCTTACCCTTCAAGTACACAGAGGAATCCGGCAAATAAACTGTATAGAATGGCAATAACTCTTCCAGCTACGAACTGGTTTTACCAAGACTAAGTCTAGACAAGGCGTCAGGACATAAGCTGGTGGGAGTTCACCTCTAAACAGACACATACATACCGCTCTTACCCGGTGCAGACACCATACTAAAAAGTCAAATTCCAAACATTTCTGAGAATTTACCTAATTGAGTATGTATTCTGTATACATCACTCATGGAGAAATCTAAACTAGACATTTATGACATATTCAGCATCTTACAGACGTGACCCTCTCTCTGGGCTCCTAGTACCTGCCATGGTCAGAATGGTACTAGAGGGATTGCTGCTACTCCAATGAGCGAAGAGGCAACACCCTTGTTGTGCCGAAGAGCTTATTTGCATATTGACAAAAACATTGACTTCTGGACAAAAGAGAAAAAGTACGGACCAGCCTGCCCGCAGGATTCGGCCAAATGAGGAACAGCGCTCACTCAATGATGATAAATACTCCTTTATTGATACACAACGCGTTTCTGGCTAAGAAGCCCTTTCTCAAGTGTATAAATTTTTCTTCAATAAAACACAAAAACATCACAACCAGAAAATCAAGCAATAAATTGCATGAAAAAGCAAGTAAAACACGGACAAAACTGTGTTAGAAGAGGCCAACGACGTCACGTTTATGACAAGGTAGAGCTGCAGCTGAAACACTCACTTGAATGCTGTGGTTTCCTCAAACATCTGATCTGTAGGGGTCCTGAATGTTAGATCCCCACCGATCAGATGGGTCATCAATAATTCAGTACTGGGGAATTCCTTTAAAAAAAAAGGTATGAAAAGGAAACCGCCATCCAGTTATTACAATATTCTCAAGTCCTAGTTAGGTAGGACTTGAGAATATTGGAAGAGTTAAAAAGGCGGCGATTCTTCCCGGCATCCATATTTTATTTGCCAACTAATTTGAATAGTTAAATGCGCAGGAAGTCATATTTCACTTAGTAAGTGCCAGACACAATGCAAATGAATGCTTCAGGGACGGTACTAGGGGATGTAGGTTGTAATGAAATCTAATGACCTGGAGTACAACATCAGCAAAAATGAACAGTCTGAAGGAGAGGGATCCAGAAGCTTGACCACGGGGTCCAGGTAGTCATAGCTGCTGGTTTGCATCCATTTGCATCACTGTAGTTAGAAAGGTCTGTTTTAATACAAAATCTGGCACCAAGTCCATAAGAACAGATTTATTTAATAACGCTCACAGCAAGACACAAGGGTTTCAACATCAGCAATTGATGAGGCACACAATGCCAAAGACCATTAAAAAGACAGCAGAACCTCTAAAAATGAGAATATATGGTATTATAAAGCTTAGGCACAGGGCAAGCACTGACCAGCCCTATGTATTTCAGTGACCTCCTCGCTTCAGACAGACAATGAAGGAATTTGTGGCTATCCTTCCTTACAAATGGTAGAAATCTTTAGGATTTCGTTAGACAGCTTAGAGAGGTGACAGCGGGTGCTGCGGCAGATGTGACCTGGTGCCTGTAGCTCCAAACCACTTATTTGCATACAAATTAAGAGTTGCTTTACTTGACAGCAAGTTTGCACCTTGACATAAAAAAAAAACAAAACAAAAAAAAAAACAGCATGTTCACTATGTGTCAGTATCTGCTCCTACAAAGGTAAAGACACAGTGATGGTGGTGGTAGACACCCTTTACCTTCCCACCAGTATTCTTCACAAATTCGTTCAGACGCACATTCTTCAGCCAAAATAAGACTATGTTCACATTGCATTTGCAACGTACATTTCGAGTATGTTGAGAAAGCTCCTGACACTCATGCTGAATGTGCCCATAGGGATACCATAGCTGGATATTGCCAGAAGAGTCTCTTTGGCCTTCAACCGGCTGGTATACATCTGCGGAGCACAAAATAGCCCAGGAAGTAACTTCGAAGGAGACTGCCGTAACGACAAGTTATAAGTCAAAAGTATTTGTATTTTATTATGGGGCCGTACTGTCCACAGATATTGTATGGCAATCAGGCATAATGTGATGTGAATAAAACCCAAGAATGATACTTCTTCACATCCAGGCCACACGTGACGATTATACCTTACATATAATCCTCAGCACTGACAAGACAACAGTAAGGTCAAGGGAAGGAGAAACGTATCACAACTAACAACTTCAACAAAACTTTCATAAGACTTAACAAATGAGACAACTCCACAAGTAAGACACAAAGGTAAGGTTACAACGCACTTCACCCATCACCTCCCCGCCGCCCGCAATACCCTTCTAGATTTAATTAAGGTTTGCAGCTTGTCAGCGCTCAGAGCATAGACCAGAACCGGAGAGGCGCGCAGAAATGGTTATATATCAGAAGGATGGCAGAATAGCTTTATATAATTGACCTTTACAGCATTGTCATAACCAGATTTTACTACTAGTAATAAAAGAGGATTGGTTATCTCCGAAGGTATTTCTACTAGCCCAACATCATAACTACAGCTCATCTGTAAAGTACGACTTGTGCGCAGATGACGGCCTGTAGTCTAGTCCGTAAGTGTCCGCCTGGCAGATTTACCTTCTAGGAGAGCAATAGGTTGGTTTATGACCCACATCATGCGAAGAGTCTTCTGCCCATGGCGAATGTCCTGAAAACCTATCAATGTAAGACTCCGATGGAAGGCTGGGAGGTGTCCCCAACAGCATCCCGAAACACGTTGTCAATAGGCCCCCAATTTAATGAATGTGTACAGCATAAATATAGTATTTATTAATTGTATATCTTTGTGTGGAATTTAGTGTAGGATACATGTTTGGTCTCCCTCAGATGAATGGAGCTACAGATAAGTTTGTGGCATTTACCAAAAAATGTGGGGATTTTATTTTAATTAATACATGTATGACATCTCACACACACACACACACACACACACACACACACACCTGATAAACCTTTGTGCAAGAAGACTCAAACTGTCCACTTGAACTAACTTCTATGTAGGCAGCCATGTTGTGCATGGACACTGACCAGAGTCACTAATGATATAGCTATATGGCAGCTTTGCAACCACAATCCAGCAGATTTGGACTTTTACGACTGTTGGGTACTGATAAAATCTGTAGTTTTAGCTGTTGTTCACTATATATTTTAACATCCTTTGTATAAAAATCACATGCCTGATATTTCTGGACTTGTCTTTCCAGGGCTCTTTTCACTTGTATCTTGGGATTTTATTATGTGGTCCATAGACTTCTTTATAACAGCCCCACTTTTGGAATCCGGATAAGTGGTGGTAAAAGCGTGATGGCTACACAAATGCTTCTAGGAGAATGAACACTAAAGGAAGTCTTCCTAAGTAAGTGCTAAAGGACGGGCTGACCCGTTAGGTCAATGTGTCTCCCATGTCTAATTATATACACCACATACATTCTTCCAGCCCTTGTATCGAGCCCTTCACTGTTGTCAGATTACAGTACTTATCTTTATAGGTAAAAGTTTACCCATGTGAAGCCATCGCTCAATCACCACTGTATCATTCGGTCTACATCAGCCGCACCAACAGGGCAGTACTGTAGAAAAGCCTGTCTAGTCTAGTTGTCTGGCTGTAATGTACCATGGAAGGCAGTCAGGGGTGTAAAATGTCTGGTCTTTAGAAGATAGACACTGAGTTACAGAGTAGTCCGCATCTAGACACCTGCATTTTAGTGTCCATTATGGCTGTACTCCTGTCCAGATCTAATGACCCATATGTACAGAACCACAGATCCCTAGGATGCCAATGGTTTGGGTCATTAGACCAGCAGTCAAGTATTGCAGGCGTAATGCAGATTGTAAAATATCGACACATTACAGATTAGAGGTCTGAATACAGCCTTAGGTCGCCTCACAACAGAAGTGTAAACCTGCTGGGTTTCTGCACAACCAATCAATGTGCTTAAATACAAGTGGCAGCACCACAGTTGTCCTCTTAATGTGGCCGAGACAAGCTTTTAGGGTAGTTGTAGGTGTCAATTTGTGTTCATGTGACATTAAATGTAGGGGGGAAATGTCTCAAGTCTCTTGTGCCGTTCTTAGGCCTTATTCACACAGGAAAAAACAGCATGTGACACCAGTGCAAAAAAAACCCCTGAAATATCTGACAGCAATGCCAACACATTCTCATCTGTATCGTAGATTATGCACCTCAAAAAAATAGCACATGCAACTTAAAAAAGGTGCAAAAACTATGTGTAAAACATTGGAGGTGTTATTTGCAAACATCACTTTGTTTATGGTTTTCTCAAAAAAAAAAAAAAATTCTAATATATATATATATATATATATATATATATATATATATATATATATATATATATATATAATGACTTGTTGCTGTGAAACCCTATTATGTGGTACTAATCTGTGCGCCGCCACTTGCTATGGGTTTGGAGCAATTTCTTGCACTGAAACTGTGGCAAGATGATGCAGAGCACTTTTTTTTTCAGTAGGCTTCCAATGGAATCAACAGGACTTAAGTGTGGGAGATTTTTTTTTTAGGCTGAGGCCCCACATTGCGGAAACACAGCTTTTTTGGTTGCAGATTTTGTTGTGTTTTTTTGAGCCAAAGCCAGGAGTGGATTGAAAAGAAGTTACAGCTTTCTATACATTTCCAATTCCATTTGAAGCCACTCTTGGCCTTGGCTCAAAAAACCGCAACAAAAAAAAAAATCTGCATTTCCACAATGTGGGACCTCAGCCTTAATGTAGATTCAGATGCTGAAAGTGTGTCACATTCACTGTCATGCAGCATGGTTCTTGTACAATCCTCTTATGCCTTTTGTAGCGGAGGAGTGTTCGGATACATCACAAAGCCGAAATAAATATTCCTACAGATGACAACTTGTAAATACATGCCAGATGTAGTAGATTTGCAGGAAGTCAAATCTGAAGCATCGCTAAATATACTAAAAGTACTGTATATCAAGGTCAGAATTCACATATGGATTGAAATTTCCTTTGAGGACTTCAAATCTGATGCCAATTCCCCTCCATTCACTAACATACATAAAAAATGATCAATATGGACAATTGTGCCATAGAAAAAGGGATAAATGGGGTTGTCAGCAAATGAAAAGTTATACAATATTCCAAAATACTTTCTGTACAGTGGTGTAACTAAAGTCTCTTGTGAGCCCGGGTCCAATCTTTTGTCTGAGGTCCCCCTACCTCAGCCCTTCAGCCAATTCTTGATAGTGATGGTTACAGGTGCTAAGGGGTTTGATCACCCTTAATGTGGTTAGTGTAATCTGTGGGTATCCTTGGCTTATGGGCCCCCTAAGGCTCCTGGGCCCCAGTGCGACTGCACCCTCTGCACCCGCTCAACTTATGCCCCTGCTTCTGTATCAATTCCACATGGATTTATAGATCTCTGCTTGCTGCATTTCCACAACGTGGGGTCTTAGGGTCAGCTCACATGTGCATCTCCCGCGCGGGTTCTGACACAGAGATAGACGCGGCGAGCCGCATCTCTCTCTGGTCAAAACCCGCCTGCCGCGACCATCGCGGTCGCGGCTTTCCCCTTCTATGTCGGCTCAAATGAATAAGCCGACATAGGAGGGTGCTGCCGCTAGGCGGAAGCCGCGGTCCACCGCGCTGCGGTTTCTACCTGAAGATAGGACATGTCGCTTCTTTTCTCCACTAGCAGCAGCCCGCCGCTAGCGGAAAAAAGAAGCTCGGCGGTCTGCATAGACCACCATTGTAAAGGGGCGAATTTTGAAGCGAAATCCGCTGTCAAAATCCGCCCCTTTGTTTACGTGTGAACGAGCCCGAAAGGGACTTTCTGGGACCAGGAGATTGATGACCTATCATTAGATAGGTAATGTGTGATACTTAGAACCAATGTAAGTCAGCAGCTTGAAGAGTTTGCAGCACTTGCGTGAATTCCACTTACTCTTCCCAGCCTAGTGATATCACATTCATTGGTCACATGTCTGTGCCGCAGCTCATTCCCAGTCAAATGAATAGGGCAGAAAGCACAATACAAAGTACAGGACTGTGCTTAGTAAACAGTGAAGAGCCCAAAGCAATAAGTATCATAGTCCCAAAAATCCCCTTTAAGTAGCAGGCTACATATCCCTGTGAATTCTGAAAAACCAAAACAGATAATTCCAGTTCATCCACATGGGAATCTGTGGCACATCCATGGTAGAAATTCAAGGGTTAGCCTCTGATTTCTGCAGCGGACCCTCTTGCAAGTCTTAATTTACCATAGACAATTAACATATGGATGTTGCTACAGACGTTACCTATTGCACTATAGCAAATCTGTACCAGAGTTATATGAACAGCAAGGTACGCAATAAGACCAACATTTCCCTGACAACTGCAAAGATTTAGTCAGGAATACACTTACTTAATCCTGTAAGAAATCCAACAAGCACAGAGAAGGAAGCAACACTACAACGTCAAGCCCAGCCTGAAAATGGCTGCACTGAGGAGAAGCATTGCTGTTGCACCCTATGGGGATAGAAAGTGGTTTTGGATTGAAGCTGTGCCGCTTCTTTCACTGTGCAGGTTGCAACATCTATAGAATAATGCAGGTTTGGAAATCCCATTATACCCGAAAACATTTTTTCTTTGTTTTATTTCTACCAAGTGCAAACAGGACTTTTTAAGCCACAATTACATACTATATTGCCCCCCTCTCAAACACCAAAAAAAGTGAAAGCTATCATTTATGATCATGTCCCAAAATAAAAGTAGCCTGAAAAAAGAAAAATAAAAAGTATTAAAGGATCGTACAGACAAAGACTACATCTAAGAATCATTCAATGATCAAATGTCTGAACACTGAAAATAGCGCTGTCTGAATGAGTTCCTATAAAGAGACAGGCTACCACTTAAAAATCAGAATACAGGTTCTGAAAGTGCAATTGTTCCGGCACAAAACAAACAATATGCCTTACGGAAGAATTGTAATCCGCATTGGTTATACAACTCTCCAGAGATACACATTTTATGGCCTGCCCAGCCCTGCATCCTGTTGAAATCTTATTATATTTCAAGGCTTTCCTTTTTTCCTGTTATACACAGCCCTGGTTGCATATTACCATGGCCCCCACCTGCCTCCTGCTCGCATTGTATTCATATATATGAGAGCGCAACTGATGACAGCAACATGTCACTGTAGTCATCACGGAAAGAAAAGAAAAACCTGTTTTTTAGGATGAAAATAGAGGCTTTTCATCAATGCAGGATCCCTAGCATGAAGAGTCTTTATTTCTGCCAAGGGAGACAACATGGCCAAGCCTGAAACTACACCTGCAATTATTGGGGACACAATTCTGTGCGACACAGATGATCAGGTTTCTCACAGGCTCTTTTATATCATACAAAAAGGAACACAAGTGTCAACAGCTGGAAAATAGCTATAAAAAAATTACATGACAACCCCTAGAGAGCTGTGAAAGAAGAGCTCCACATTCCCAGCATCCACTCTGCTTTTCACTGGATCCCCTTTTGGCACCAACCACAACCTGGTATGTTTGCAGCTACAGTAAAGCGGTGCACTAAGGGAAAGGTATTCTTTGTAACACCCGATTTCAATCAATAGGCCATAATATACAATCCCCACCCCTGCATATGCAAGCAATATTTCCTCACTAGGCAGGGTGGCATCTTAAAGTCCCTAGCCCAAGTCTTACCTGTGGGCAGCATGCGGTGTAACAGAAGAGGCCACATAGAATGAGATATAGATTTATAGGGAAGCATTCCAATACAAGTGTATTTTATGCTCTCAAAAGGGAGTCTACCGCCTTCCCCAAGCATATTCAACTGCTACCACCAAGTTTCTGAACACATTACATTTATAAAACATCATACCTTTGTTAAGCAAGTCACTTTTGTAGATAAACAACTTTGAGGTGTTACGCAAATGAGGCCTTTGGTGCACCTTTAGCCCTGGGAGCACTGCTCTTGCCGCCACAGTGGGATGTGTGAAGTCATAGACATGAAAGGATCAACTCTGACAGCACAAGGTAGTGCAGACAGGAGATGGTAGAGTGAGTGCTCCATGGAGCTGAAGGTCCACACCCGCTGCACCAACCACCTTATTTATTTTTCTCAAAAATCTCCAAAAAGGTCACATACATAACAAATGTGTGACGTTTATCACTAATGTGCTTTGGAGCATAGTGGAAGCAGGTGAATATGCTTTGGGGGGGGGGGGGGGGGGGGAGTTAATAGACCCCCTTTAAATCTCGTCTCTTTCTTTCCTTTGGAGTCCAGTGGTTAGTCCTAATCAATGATTGACAATCATATGAAGAATCACACAGGGAAGACTTTCAATAATTGAGAGAAGAGAATCCACTGGAATCCCAAGTATAGGAAGAGCTGCAATAGCAATGCGTATGTTCCAAGATTTACTAACTATACATCAACCTGCTGAGCTCTTCCTGCTTTATAACAGGATACCTCCAAATTGGACTCTGCTTTTTTTTTTTTTTTTTTTGCTTTCACCATTAAAAATAGTTACCCACTAATATAGACTATAATGAGGTCCACGTAGGTTCCATGCGAAAAGGGAGACAAATGTGGTGAGGGGAACAGAATCCCCGTACGGACAGCCAACACTGGTCTGAACCCAGGCTAAGACAGATCTTCATTCATACACTGGATTTCCTTTCTACCTCTTTCAGCTTGGACCCAAGTCCTTTTAGACCACTGAGCCACTCGACTTCTAAAATTCTGCTTAGAACTTTCATGTTTCGTTTTAGTACCAGGACAGACAGCTAGGTTTCAGCGTTACCATTCTCTTGATAAAAGCAGAGTACATACCACTAAAACTCTTGCCAGCCGGGTAAATAAAGGATGCCACATTTTGGCAGGTCTGGTGCTGCCCTTCATTCTTTACTTTATTTCTCTGCCAAGCAATTCAATGGCTAGGTGCACTTGCTATAGATCATAGGTACATATTAATAATGATAGATTGTTGTACTGACCGGAAAATTATTTGCCAACAACTCATTGTTCTGTGTACATCTAAGAAGTGAGCCTTTCCAACTGGAAAACCACAGGTCACCATCTCCTCACCCCTTCACTACTTTTGAGGGCAATGTAAATTGTGTTTCTGAAATATTAGAGGGGGTGGAGGTGCTGAAGACGGGATGACTGGTGGGTCTGTATACACCAGGTACAGCTGTTCCTTCGACGAACAGCTGGGGATTAAACTAGATTTCACAAAGATTCCTTAGCTTTAACATGTTGCAGGGAATTGGCAAGGGATCTGCACATTTTTAAGACTTTTGGAGCGTTCAGAGAATAATGGGACTTTGTAAGAGGCTTTACAGAAATACAAACAAAAAAAAAATTGAAATAATGAAATAAAATCTATTTTACTAAGCAAAGCCAGATGTTTCTATGTAAGATGTCAACATAGGGGACTAAGGGTAGAAGCGGGGGCTATAAACACAGGTTCGGCATGTTGTTTTCTGGCATTTGTATCAAGCACTAGACAAGAATTCAGAGCAGTCAGGTCAGTTTTTTGCCTTTCTAAAAATATTCACGGATCATCATAACGTGCTAAGACAACACAACAGATAACAAAAGAAAGTGTAGCAGCTCTCCATTACCTATGTTGTTCCGTAAATTAAATATCACCTACATTAGACAGGTGACCTATATAAAAGGTGACCCAGATCTGAAAAATTGGTTGTATGAAAACCTTTTATAAAGACAGATGTTGATCAGCTGAGTTCTGGGCCTCTGAAGGGGAAATTTAGTGTAACATGAATGCTATGACTATGTAATAAATGGCTGGACATGGTTTGCTAGAGCAGGGGCTACTAAGCAGAGTGGCTCCAGATCCGTTACATCAGTCATCCCCATTTGAGGTTCCCTATAAGGAAGCCTTTAGAGTCTACACCCCCAATGGTGTATAGTTGGGTTAATTGTCTAAAGTTTAGACAATTAACCCAACTATACATCATTGAAATACAGTATAGCTGTACACGCTTTTCTACACTGTGCGCGCCGCGGATAATTCACCTCTACTGCGCTTCTACACGTGCGCAGTACAGCTGGATCATAGCTGCTGAGAAGGAGGAGTACGGGAGGATCTGTCTCACCAGAAGAAGCGTGGAAGGCAAGTATATAATATGGGTCCAGGGTTGTAGTAGGAATGGAAGGGCAGGATAGTTAGATAGATCAGAAAGGGCGGAATAAAGAGTGGGTTAGTGAGGAAATTACATAGCAGGAAGCAGAAGCATAAAAAACAAAAGCAGAGATACCAACAGCTCCCAGAGACACCCTGGAATCACTCAAAACATACTTAAAAAAAAAAAAAAAAGATATATGGGTGCATTTAATCAACCCATTAAAGGGATCCTAACATTCAGACGTCTTTTTTTCTAAGTACCACGTCAGAATAGCCTTAAGAAAGGCTATTAGTCTTCTACCTTTCGTCGTCTTCTCCACGCCGCCGTTCGCCTACAATCCCGATTTCTCTCGGTATGCAAATTAGCTCTCTCGCAGCACTGGGGGCAGGCCCCATCGCTCAGACAGCACTGGAGGCGGCCCCAATGCTGCGAGAGAACTCTCTCAAGCGCTGCCTCCATCTTCGTCAGGAACAGCCTCTTTATTCTCTTCTTCCGGTGGAGTCTTCTTACTTCTAGGCCTCAGGCAGAGCAGACTGCGCATGCCCACAGGCCCCAAGAAAAATGGCCGCTTACAATACTATGCAAGCGGCCATTTTCTCATGGCCTATGGGCATGCGGTCTGCTCTGCCCAAGGCCGGAGACCTTAGAAGTTACAAGCCACCGCCGGAAGATGACGCTGCTGAAGAAGAGGAGGCAGCTTGGAGAGAGTTCTCTTGCAGCATTGGGGACACCCCCAGTGATGCAAGAGAGCTAATTTACATACTGAAAAGAACCGGGATTGTAGGCGAACGGTGGCGCGGAGAAGACAACGAAAGGTAGGAGAAGAATAGCCTTTCTCAAGGCTATTCCAGTGTGGTACTTAGAAAAAAAAAATGTCTGAATGATAGGACATATAAAAAAAAACAAAACTTTTTTTTTGCCCAGAAAACCCCTTTAGGCTGGGGCCCCATGGACCAGAAACGTCACAATTTGCCCACGGCGGAAACAACGCGAGAAGAATCGAAGCGTTTTACAGTACAGGCAAAGTGGATGGGATTCAAGTGAATCCCATGCCCACTTTCTGCAGCAAGGACATGTGGCATGGAAATCGCAGCATGTCAATTATATCTACGGAAATGGCGTCCGTTTCCCCATAGATATAATTATAACAGAAAGTCTGAGGAGGAAAACTCAGTGAGATTTCTGTTTAAAGCACTGCGGGAAGAACCGCGATGCATTGAAACCGCGGTTTTTCCCGCAGTGCTTTATTGCTGCGGGACGTACCGTGGAGCCTCAGCCTTAAGAACACACAGACACAGCAGGTGGACACAAAATGGAAAATGTGCATCAGGGCTGATTCCAGATGACTATGTGAATACACAACGAAGTAACAATGAACTTGGTGGTCAAGTACCTGACAAATGGTATGGGCAAGTATCTGACACTGTTATAGGTGGACATTTCTGGTCATCATACAGGTGCACAATAGTCAAAACTTATGGGCATTGTATATATCCTTAGAAAAGCACTGGGTTAAGGCCCCATGTTCCTGGTCAGGACTCGCACTGCCTACAAGATACTGCCAGAAAGCGGAGCATTTAAAATATTAAATATTATCATTATTCTCAATAATAAATATTAAAATAAATAAACAATGAATGTGCATACATCCTAGGTAAAAGCTGAAGTTCCTCTGGGGTACCCTAGGATAGAATGGACGAAGAAAATACATTATCTGGAAACCATTCTACCTTATTATCCAGAGAACAGGCTTAGAACTTTCTATGGCTTCAGATAATGTCACTATATGTTCTATGTCACGTCCTTGACAACTCCAAGACTTGGACCAGTTCCAACAATGGCTCAGAGCTGCAAACACTTTAACAAAACACTTGCAAAGTGTCAAACTCTGACAAGGCAATGGAGAACCTCGACAGGTCAGTAAATGTTCCTCACATTTCACACATTTCAAGTAGTAGTGGGATGTCTACACTCACAGATACAGTACGAAAATCCTTCATAGTCTCTGGAATAACAGACAATAAGACGTGTATGGAAAATTTGGTTTCTGGATCTGTGCTACAGTTTGTTAGCAGTTAAAAAAACGAAACTTTCCAAAACACAGAGTGACGCAAGCAATCGTTTGCAGCAACACACTGGCATCGGAGTCAGAATATTGACTCATTTGGCTTAGCAAGTCTCCTCAATTTTACTCATTTCCACTACAGGTTCACAGCGGAGTCATCTCTCTATTCTTCGGCTCTCCTGTTATCACCGAGCTTTTCCCATTACTGTACAACAGTATTTACTATTTAGCCATTTTTAACATCTAGATATTTTTAATAACAGGAAAGTTGTTCTGTAAGTGCAGCACAGAGTATTATGGGCACACATGACATGCTCCAGGGTTCTCCAATATGACCCAGAATTGCTAAAGAAAGGCAATTCTGCAGCCAAGCGGCTAGTGGAAGCTTTATGGCAGTAAAATGGATGCACCCCATTAACTTTATGGGCCTCTTAGTCTTTTCATTACCAGTACATGCACCCAGTAGAGCTGTGAAATCCCAACACTTGCACTGTCCTGAGGTATGGCGATAGGTTTATAATGCACACACATTATCTGCTTATCACAATCCTTTACGCAGTTGACTTCTCAATAATAAGACTGCTCAAAATACTTGTGAAACTGCATCCATAAGTCAGACAGAGATACTCGGATTCTAGAATCTGTAGAGGAAAATTAGGCTTTTAATGTGCCGCCAAAGACACAGTCCTCACGTATTGAGCTCTGGTTAGAAACACCTGTATGTCCAGACATAAAATCAATAGCCATCTAAGAAAAAAAACAAACTACAAGAATATCCAGTGCTACACTAAAGTAACAATGATTTCAGCCTCCATATCACAAAACCAAGATCACGTTCACCATGAGCCACACAATGCCGCTCTAGTGAAGCCTATGCCTACAGTATATAACCATGACAGCTCTTATAACATTGTGTGCATATTAGATGCATTGATGTATTAACCACATCATGACCAAAGTAACATGCAGCTAGAAAGGTTATATATATTCTTATGGAAGAGAGTGCATCCAGGCAGACACATTGGGTTTGAAGTATTTCCCTTGATCCCATTCATGGGTCACACATGATGGTTATCCAGGGTTGTCTTGCAACTCTGTAGTCCTAGGTTGGAATCCAGACAAGGACAACATCTGTGTGGAGTTTGTATGTTCACCCCATGCGTCCTCTGGTTTCTCTAAAGACATGGTGATAGGGTATTTACATTGTGAGAACTACATGAGGAGGTTCACACTATCTGTAAAGTGCTGCGGAATATGAGGACGTTAAATAAGTTTGCAAAATAAATGGCTCAGTGGTTAGCACTGCATCGCTGAAGTTCTGGGTTCGAATCCCGCCAGGAACAACATCTGCAAGGAGTTTGTATGTTCTCCCCGTGTTTGCATGGAATTCCTCACATACTACAAAAGACATACTGATAGGAAAAAAATAAAAATAAAACATTACATTGTGATCCCTATATGGGGCTCACAACCTACATAGAAAAAAAAAATAAAAAAAAAAAAACATACATAATATAGAACAAGTCCCCAAATATGCTTTTTAAGTCTTTGTGTATATGCCCTTGTAGACTTTATTCCCATAGGAGGAGGTTATAGTGAGGGGTTTATCTCCCCTTTTGTCAGGCAGTAGAGGGGAGCAATGGTTTTGGATACTTAAAAGGTTTGTCCAGGATATATATATATATATATATATATATATATATATATATATATATATATATATATTAGATTTTCACAAGTAGGCCAGGAAAGATTAAAAAGTAATAATAATAATAATAAATAATAATAATAATATTACGGTATATATAAAATACAACCTCATCTGTTCCCGGTGGTCTGGGGTAAACCACTGCAGTCCTGTCCTGCTGCTCTAGGGGTCATGTTCTGGCAGAAATCCTCGCCTCAGCTGAGGCCAATCAGCAGCCTAAGGGCTAGTTCACACGTGAACTGCCCGCGCGGGTTTTGACACAGAGAGAGCCGCGGCGAGCCGCGTCTCTCTCTTGTCAAAACCCGCCCGCCGCGACCATCGCTGTCGCGACTTAACCCTCTGCTGTCGGCTCAAATGAATGAGCCGACATAGGAGGGAGCTGCCGGGGGCGGAAGCCGCGCAGCTGAGCCTGCGCGGCTTCCGCCTGAAGAAAGGACATGTCCTTTCTTTTCTCCGCTAGCGGCAGCCCGCCGCTAGCGGAGAAAAGAAGCCCGGCGGTCTCCATAGACCACCATTATAAGGGGAGGTTTTGGACGCGAAATCCGCTGTCAAAAACCTCCCCTTATACTCACGTGTGAACTAGCCCTAAGGAAAGGACACGGGACTTCACAGGTGACTTATGTAAGGGACATCCTGGTTCCTTAGGTCACTGATTGGCCTCAGGGTGATGTGAGGTGACGACTTCCGTCAGAAGAGCATTGGGGCGCTGCTGGACTGGACAGTAGCTAGGGACATCAGAGCACCGGGGACAGCACCCTATCCTTTTGTGGAAAATTGTATATTCTGAATAAAACCCTTTAACATTGGCACAGGAGGAAGAGAAAACAAGATGTTAGTAATCGTTTACATGGTCTCTCGGGTGCTAGACATCTTAAGTCTGTACAATTTTCTGAAAGCCAATTTCTGAGCTCAGCGCCTACATGTCTATGTGCATAGAGCACCAGTAATATTAAGGTTGTGCTTGCGCGTTCAGGTATTTGATGCAGCATTTAAAGTCAACTAGAATTGGATTATAAGTGGGCCCTCCTATCAATCCACTCTTGGTACTGGCTTCCTAGAACATACTGTACAACCTGACCAATTGAGTGACATTCATTATGTGGTGACAATGGCTCTTGTCAAGAGGTGGAAGATATCAGCTGAACAGTCAGTTCTTGAAGCTGATGTGTTTGAAACAGATCCTTACGCTTGCCCTACATTTTTCCTGAGTGGCACTGCCCGGGGACAAATGGCTAAATGTCTGGGTCAGAGCAACTCCAAAACTGCAACCTTTGTGGTTAACTCCAAGTATATAGAAATGAATACCAAATGAAAGTGGCACAAGGAACCAAATAGTCATGGGGACCCAAGGCTCAATAATGTTTTGTGGTAGTCCAATCCCACAGGAGTACTACTGTAACAAAAATAGCTGAAGTTCTTACTGTCTATGATAGAAAGGTATCAGACCACGCAGCACATTGTAGCTTACTGCATAGCCACTAACCAACCAATACCTATAGTGACCTGTTCACCATTTGTGCATGATAGTGATCTATGACACTAGGACTCCTTTACTGTTCTGTCCTATATACAGTGTGGGACAGTGGAGCCAAGTTTAAAAGCAGGTACTCTAGCATTATTGATCTCCATGATACAATGAGCCCAGTTTGGGCCGATCTGGCAGATACACAGACTGGATTTTCCAGTCCACATTCTTCTGTGTACATGGGGCCTCTGAAGTTTTGGAGACCCGCACAAACAAACTTCCTGCAAAATTAAGATGGCTTCTACTGATCTACACTGAGTATTGTTTTCATGAATCAAACACAGGCCTGTATTCCCCCCACACAAGTGACTACGGCTGCCAATTGGATTTTATACCCTTAAATGATCTGCACAGTTGAAACCAGAACCTGTGGTTAGAGAACTGCGGCCAAAATCCACTCATCCCCACAGCACGTGGGTGGTAATAAATGCGTTCTTCACATAAAAATCCAAACCAGGCCGTCTTATTTTATTTATATAAAAGAAGGAATAAAGAAGCCTCAAGTCATCGCTTCCTGATTTTCGTGCAGTTCAGATTAACCTGTGGCTCTGATAGCGAGCAGCCCGGGAATGATGGTGGTTGTAGTTTTACAGCAGCTGAAGAGCCGCAGGATGCCAACCACTGATTTCTAACAAAACTAGATCTCTTTACAATTCAGAAACTTCCAGTACTGGCTCTAAGGTTTCTGAAGAGCGCCAGTACAGATGTAATGTGTAGAGAGAGGACCCCAAACACAGAATTATACTAATGACTCTCGTCTGTCTTTTTCAGAGCAGAATATCGGAGAGTTCAGCTGATCTGCATAGCCGCCTGCTGTGCCTGGGAGTAGGAGCAACATGAGGGATCACTGGGCGTGCGCAGCTCTTCAGTTCCTCAGGCCAAACTGATGCAAGGAGTGGGTTTAACCCACCGCAGGAGTTCTTGGCAGCCTGTAACACAGACTATAACAACAAGTATGTCGTCATTGCCAGATCTACATTTCAACATCACATAGATGTAAGAGTCACTGCCATGTTTATGGCTGTAAGACCTGTAGAGGGGCTTCTCTGGGTAGAAACTAACAGAATAGATCACAGTCATCTGAGAGAACACAAGGGCTGCAACTAAACGGAACAGAAGAGATAGAAATCACTCACATTTCCTTCAGGCCCTGTACAGAGACACTTTTTCCTAGAGGGATCTTCTTCTATGTATATCATGGCTGTGGAGTCTGTAGGTTAAACTGCCAACCCAGACTCCTACACAGCCCAACTCTGACCACAGATGTCAGCCATTTATGAAGCCAGTCAGGAGCAGTAAATTCATTAAAGAGCCAGTGACCGAATTCCTCTGAAAGGAGTATAAACCAAATTTTTCTGCACAATTTTTGTGCTGAAAAAGCCCCCCTTGGCTTATACTCGCGTCAAGCAAAAAAAAAAAAAAAAAAAAAAAAATTAAAGGGGGGGGGGGGGGGGGAGTTGGGGGACGGACGACTATGACCAGCCGCAATATCAATGTATAGAATCTCCCATAAAATAGTGGGGGGGGGGGGGGGGGGGGGGGAGAAGCTTTTTGAAAAAAAATAATTAGTTGTAAATCACTCCTTTCCCTAGCATAAACACAAAAGTAGAAAAATACTGTGAAACACAAACACATTAGGTATCCCTGTGTCTGAAAGTGCCCGGTCTACTGAATATAGGGTATCTGCAGTGCTGAATTCCAAGGGGGGGGGGGGGGGGGAACAGTCCTCAAGCTCAGGGAGGGGGAAGACAGACAACCAATACACCCCCTCCCCTTTCCCATCACTCAGCAACTACTGCACCCAAAAACTCCAGCCATTTTAATTTTTGAAATTTTCCAGGAGCTGCTGCATTCCTCTCCCCCCCCCCCCCCCTCGGCTTATACTCGAGTCAATACATTTTCCCAGGTTTTTTGTGGTAAAATTAGGGGCCTCGGCTTATATTCAGGTCAGTTTATACTCTAGTATATACGGTAAAATACAAGCTATCCTTACTTAATACTATAAAGTGAACGTTTGTGTGTTTGGATGTTTGTTCCTCAATCAAGCTGAAACGGACGAACGGATTACAGTCAGATTTAGCACATACCTAGAATGGCGCCCAGAAGGAAACATAGGCGCCTCACCATCCCCGTAGGTTGCCAGTTTGCCCAACTGCGTGCACCGAAATCACGGTCGGCGGAGGCTGAAGGACCTGAGATTACGTCATTGTGCTGATCTCTGATTGGAGCAAGCGATGGAAGGGGGGCGGAGGTGTACGGACTGAAGCCGGCAACAGAGCCTTCACGCTGGCCTCTGTTTGGAGCGGCAGGAGACAGGGGGCGGGTCTATCGCTTCGCAGACCGGCCACCGAGCGGGATGAGGAAAATGGCGGAGTGCTAGACATGCCGGCATCGTTGGAGGTGAGTCCACCGGGGCCCCAGGGGTGGGAAGAGAAAGGGGTCACTGGAGAAAACTTCACTAGGCTCAAGGCAGACCCGGGGGGGAAAGGCTGGGATCGCGGCTGCGAGGGGGGAGTGGAGCACAGTTCCCCAAACCACCGTCTATCCGTCCAGCGACATGCGTCTCCTTAGCTGCTGCACAGCACAGTCTCCAGACCCTATAACCGCCAGGACCCTAACCCCGTGGGGGGGAAGGGGGGGGGGGGGTCCGGGACCACGGCTGGCAGAGGGGGAAGGCTGGGGTTGCAGAGCCCCATTTTTTTTGGGGGGGGGGGGTATAAGGGAAGTCGGGGTGGCGAGTAAGGTGCGAAGGGCTGCGGGGGGAGCGGGTTCCAGGTCGCCTATGGGGCACAAGGGGGGACTGGGCACGCGGCAGCCGCAGAGCAAGGGGGGGGGGGGGGGGAGCCCAACCCGCACTGCAGGTGTCTTGCGTGGGGGGGTGGGTAAGGGGGCCACCATCCGAAGTCTCGGGTATTGCTAATAAATAATATATATATATATATATATATATATATATATATGTTATATTATATTTATATCAATATTGTAAAGCAGAATCAGTAACTATACACAAAATTGGTCCCAATTCAGACCCCACAGCCCTGGTGCACAGATATATAAGACATAATACCATTCACCAATTTGATTTGTATATTATTATTTTAAAGGTAGTAAAAAGATATAACAAGGTGTTTTACATTGTATTGTATCTCACTAAATAGATAGATACAGTGGTCGACCATGACTATTTAGTATCTGTTACAGTCCAACCTCCACACCAGAGGTACGCTCTAAATTCTTAAAATTATTCCCCAGCACTACAAATGCAGAGCATAGAAGATCACAAGGAAGACTTCACAGCGCTTTGCTGCAGGGTAGTGTTATACAGGCGCTATGCTAGCAATTTTTCATCTCAGAAGACACAGCATAATAAATCCTCAGTTGCTCCCTGTGGTGACAGAGGGGAAAGGAAAAGTTCCTGCAAATGACACACAACAATGACCCAATCTATGAGCCTGTAGTATCACGGAGCCTACACTCTCCAGTGAGACATGGAGGTGACATTTACCAGCAACAATTTTATGGTCATTCCCAATACTGGAAAAAGCATAACATCTTCATAGTTACCCTCAGGTATATGGCCATTGGAAACACTATGAGCTACCCAGTGATATGTACAAGTGAAAGCAACGGATCACAAAACAGGTGATGTCTCAGCAAATTATTTGGAATGGCTAACTTTTCAGTTACCTAACCTGTATTTGAGATGAAGAATAAACCAAGGATCAGCAACCTTCAGCACTCCAGCTGTTGCGAAACTTCAACTCCCACTATGCTCCAGTTACTTCCGTGGGAGCAGAGAACAGCCAACAAGTGAGCATGCTGGGAAGTGTAGTGTCAACAGCTGGCGTGCCCAAGGCTGGTAATCCCTGGTATCAACCATGAAGGAAATAAATGATCTCATGTTTCTCTCATATAAATGAGATATTAGAAGCCTAGAGATCACATTAAATGAAATATACATATATATATATTATGTGTACACACACACACGCATACATACACTGACAGAGACATACGGTAATCATGCACACGGATTGGAGACATTACTCAAATACCTATAAAATTTTCTCCACATTCATTGTACTGAAGCAAGTTCAAGACCAAAAAGGCGAGTACACCTCCTACAAATGTGAACTCATTCTTAGACCATTAAGAAGTCTTTCCCTATGAAACGCTTTTTGCCTTCATAGATATACAAATGCTGTAACTTCAAGTGATGTGCTTTACAGATACCAAGAGCATCTCCACTTTATAAAAATGGATTCCCTGTGAATAGAAGACCTTGAGCTGTCTCAGGTAAAGTCATCTTCTGGCATGCCTTCATCTTCTTTCAGCGACGCCCTCCGGTCCTGGCTCTTCCCCGGCTTGATTGCCCTCTTCTTCCAGCAGGATTGGTTCAAATCCGGCGCATGCGCAGTATCGCTGGCCACAAGCGTACTGCCACTGAGAAAAATGGCGCCAGAGCGTGCGCAGTAGCAATACTGCGCACGTGCCGGATTTGAAGATTTTAAGGTTTTATTTTAAAATGGGGGGGGAGGGGGGGTGTTATATGTGGGGCTCATACAGCATAATTTTGCTGATAGAGCCCCTTTAAAGCAGCTTTTCCTTTTCATCGCGGTGCATCAATCTAATTGTGAGCCAACAAAAAGAATAAGAGTCTGGTTGTTACAGATAGAAGACCTAGCCACCACTTTATTTCTCATGGGGTTGTCAGACACTTTCTTCAGTTGAACATCAGAAACACGTCTCAAACCTGTAGTCATAAGTGACATCTCCAATCAAAATATAGCCAGGCTGAAGGAAATGTAGTATTGCATAGCAGCTCTCAGTTTTGGCTCAAGAAGTTGAGTCTCAAGAGGTGGAACACCATTCATTAAGGGGTGGTCTCCAGAACACATTTAAACTGAGGGCCAAAGGATAGACAAGAAGACTTGATGGGACTAAAAGTATTAAAAAGTACACCATTCGTGATGAATAAAAAAAAATGGTTACAAAATATATATATTTGCAAAAATAAGATGTAGGTGAAGCACATCTTTAAACAAAGCATTTAATAGAGAACATCAGAAAAAAAAAAAAAAAAAAAAAAAAAAAAAATGGATTGATAAAAATAAAGTGTCCTGTGACTAATGGTGGGACGCGTGGCACAGTAAGCTGCTCATGATATATTTGTAGGTCATCGGTCAGTTTGAAAACTACATAAAACATGTTGCAAGAAGTGTCAGCAGTAAATAAGAATAGATCATGAATTGCAGCATGGATCATACATAAGACTCAGTACTCACAAGACCGTTTCCACTTCTATAGGTTATTATACAGAAACAATTTCACCACTTACAGAGATAAATATAAAAGGTTTAACAAACCTTTAAGTACAATAACCAAGTCAATACTTATATCCTCAGTAAATGAATATTGGCCAGGAAAACAGGAGCATTAAGTGGCTGCACATTAATGCGGTTCTGTAGGAGAGACTTTAAGGACACAAACCAATGTACTGAGCAAAGCAGTGATCCATAGAGCAGGCTGGCACCATGAGGACAACAGCACAAGTTCACCTCTGCAAAAATACAGAATGAGACAGAACCATGGACACAAGGTTACAAGGTAAAAGTAGGGGGCAAATATATCCTACTAATCCTACCAATATAATGTGAAAGTTTGTGTGTTTGGATGTTTGTTCCTCAATCACGCAAAAACAGCTGAACGGATTTGGATGAAATTCGGCACATAGATAGATTGTAACCTCGATTAAAATATAGGCTACTTTTTATAAATGACGGCTTTACGACGCTTATGAATTTTTGTTCACATACTATATTACACTGCTTTTATCTCAGTGTTCACACATTTGCATATTATCTGATCTGCTTCAGGCACTGCTAAAAAACTGACATGGGCAAACACCTTCAATCCAAATTGGCAGTTTGCCAATTTTCAACATTCCAGGAAAAAGAAAATGTAATTTCTCGCAAACAACGAGAGCTATGAAGGAGCCAGAAGTCACAGAGTTCTCCTCAAGCGGAGCCTACGGGGATCATCAGCGCCAACAAAATGCTCATTATATGGTGTCCCAGCAAGCTGCTGAGATACCGAAACAATCACAAGCACAGCTCAAGGAAGGAGTTCAGCGGCTGGCCAGCTTGAAAGCTGCCAAAACGCCGGAGCATGTGGATCATCAACACCAACAACACGTTCATTATATGGCGTCCCAGGGAGCTGCTGAGATACCGCAACAATCATGGGCACAGCGCGAGGCACGAGTTCAGCAGCAGGGCAGCTTGACATCTGTCGAAACACTGAAGCAGACGGATCATTAACACCAACAGCACGCTCATTATGTGGCGTCCCAGCGAGCTGCCGGAACAATCACAGGCACGGTGTGAGGAACAAGGTCAGCAGCAGGACAGCTTGAGAGCTGCTGAAATGCCAGAGCAAGCAAGCCATCGATGTCAGCAATTTGCTGTATATAGGCGGATCATCGACGCCAAGAACCCGCAGACGAAGTCGCGGGCAGAGGCTAGCGTATATATATCTAGCTGGATCTATTGCAGCAGAAGACACTAAAAATTACAATCTACTGCATTCTTCTCAGATTCCAAAGAAATGACTTTAGTAAAGACTATAGAAAAGCACTCAGAAAAACGTAAAATTCATCAATAGAGCCATAAAAGGGAAAAAACAAAAACACCCCAACCCCCCCCCCCCCCCAAAAAAAAAAAAAAAGGAAAACACATCCATCCATCCAGTGACTGACCGCCTCCACTGCGTTATAGATTATAGCAACAGATGAACAAAACAGAACATCTTAAAATATAAAAGTATATATAGTTATTAAAAAATCTGCATTAAAAAAAAAAAAAGGAATAACTTTATAAATACATTGTATTATTAAATCAGTATTGCTCCCTAGTTACCGCCTGCATTATATCCTGAAGCGGTATTAACTTCTGCTGGTGGTCATTGGAAACAGACACCAGGCTTGAGGTCAGTCCTAGAATCTCACTTAATGCGAAGCTAGCTCTTACAATATACAGAGTCTATATCGAATGGACATAGAAAATGCTATATTATAGACCATATGGTGCAGAAATGGAACATTTCAGAAAACAAAATCGCCAGGCCAAGCGCTGAACAGACACAAATCGGCAAAGAATTCTTGGAGACTGCAGGTCTGAAGTCAGCAAAGTTGTGACTACAGCGCTAACCTACACAAGAGAAGTAATGTCGTGCATTCATAACGTTACCAAACTGTCCTGAAGCTGGACATATCATTTTAAAGGTATTTTAGAGCATTAGTCCAGAACAGTATAAGATACGTTCCCTATGGGAACATTCCAGAAACAAGCGAACTCCACCCGCTTACATTGCAGGACTACAGTAACAGCAAGTACAGGGTGTGTTACCACATCCTTTTAACAACATGCCACTTAAAGTCCAGACTGCTGACAGGTCCTGCTGGTCAAGCATGGGAAGATTTATAAAACACCCAGCAGCACTACCATATTATTTTAGGAAAGCCACAGTTAAAAGAGAACATTTCTGGTTACAACTTGCAGTGATACGAATGCCGTGCCTCTATATATCCTCTATAGGAGACCTGCACATTCTCATGTTTCTGCAGAGATGCGGCCTTCAGAGGACTTGTTTACCGTCACACAATATACCCTACAATAGAAAATGCTGAATTCCTCTTACATGAGCGTGTCTGCTCCATACAAACACGGCATGCAGCATTTCAGAGTCACACAACACGCATGCAGTATGTGTATTCCCATGACACGACAACTAAGAATTTTCCATTAAATACAATGTACCACTGAACAAGGTTCTTACAGAGAGCCCATCATAACTCCCATCATACCCTATAATATAAATCCAGTCCTGGAAAGCCATGAATAAATGGACACCTGGGTGTTACAAGTTGTGGCTATGTCCTACACGGACTGACATTAACCATGCCGAATGTAGAGATATACACTCTTTTGTCAAGGCAAATAGTCACACCCAGTTGGCAAATTAGTCATGTTTCCACGAGGCATTAGGGAGAAACAGAATTCTAGAAAAGAGGCTTCAGAATTGTTATTTCATGGGAAATACAAGTGTTTACTAAAACAGACAAGTCAATAGAGACTGGCGGCATAAAGGCTAGTTCACACGGGGTTCCACGTGAACACATTCCGTTGCGGCTTTCCATTCTGGATTAGGCCCAAATGAATGGGTCTAGTCCGGAGGTTGAAGTCGCGAGGCAGCCGCCGCCACTGAATCAGTTGAGGAATCCGCCTGAAGAAAGGGCAGCTCGCTTCTTTTTTCCGCAAGCAGGAACAAACCGCTCACGGAAAAAGGAAATGACCAACTTCCATTGTTTTTAATGGGAGGCGTCAGGATTTTGATGCGGATTCCATGTCAAAATCCTAACCCTTTTTCCCCGTGTGAACTAGCCCTAAGAGAAAACAATGCATTTAAAAGGGATGTAAAAACCAACAACAACAATTATATATATTTATTATAAACACTTTTAAGACACCTCTCTGTTCGGACAGGGATCCAATGGAGAGTCACCATTTGAATCCTCAAGGTTTCTAACTTTTGGCCTGCATGTTCAAGTACCCAAGTGAAGACTCCCCACTAGATCCTCCGCCAAACAAAGAAGGGAGTATACAGAGATTATCTTCAGCCTTGCTAGACATTGTACCGTATTTTACGGACTATAAGGCGCACTGGACTATAAGCCGCATTGCCCATGAGCGCCTTATAGTCCGTCTCGGTTCATATATAAGGCGCACCGGACTATAAGCCGCAGTCCGGTGCGCATTATATCTTATTGAAAGCGGCGGCAGGCAGACTTTGCCAGCGGCCGCTTAACCCCCCGCGTGCCAGCCGCTTCTATTGGGCTCTATCAGCAGAATCATGCTGATAGAGCCCAACCGTAAACGTTAGGTTAAACTACCCCCCCCCCCCCCCCATTTTAAAATAAAAGCCTGAAACAGAATGTGAAACTTACCGAGCGGTGTAGGGTGGGCGGGCATTCAGGCCTCCTCTTCCTCCGATGTTCCGTCCTCCTCCGGCGCTCGCAAGCTGATAATGGCCAGGGCACATGCGCAGTAGAAGCATTATGATATTGCGCATGCGCCCCGGCCATTATCAGCGAGCGCCGGAGGAGAAGGACGGAACATCGGAGGCAGAGGAGGCCTGAATGCCCGCCCGCCCTGCACCGCTGGGTAAGTTTCACGTTCTGTTTCAGGCCGGCGTGACAGCAGGGCTGCCGGACACTTCCCATTCATTTCTATGGGAGCCGACATGCGAGCGCTCCCCATAGAAATGAATGGACTGCTTTTTTCCATTCATTTCTATAGGGAGCGCTCGCATGCCGGCTCCCATAGAAATGAATGGGAAGTGTCTGTCCATTCATTTCTATGAGGAGCGCTCGCATGCCTGCTCCCATAGAAATGAATAGGAAGTGTCCGGCAGCCCTGCTGTAACGCCGGCGTGTACGGCTGTGATACACGCCAGCGTTCGGTAGTGTGAATGCACCCTTACGGTGCCTTTTATGTATGTATGGAAGCGGCACGCAGTCTTTGCCGCCGCTTCCATCCATATATAAGCCGCACCGGACTATAAGCCGCACTTACGATTTCTGAGGAAATCGTAGGTTTTTATGTGCGCCTTATAGTCCGGAAAATACGGTATACCTCTAACGCACAGCAACGTAATTCAAGTCTGAGACGAACAGGACATTTTCTGTGAACATTAAGGAAAAATGTAATTTCATCCAGTCACTCACCTGGCCGTGGTTAATGAAGCCATATTTCTTGGATATTTGGTCAGCCACTGCAGGACCACCTGGTATATGGACTGCCCATGTGTTTGTATATACTTTATGTCCAGTCAAGTCTTTCAATTGTAATGACAGGGAAGTCCAGAATAGAAAGAAAACAGTAGGCCTCAGATCCATGACAAAGTTTTGTGCTCCTGAATAAATGCAAAGCAGTCCACGAATGAAGTCAGATATCAGATCCCCAACGCCACACAATCCGCTTCCCCTGCGCAGGAACTTCGTTCAGTCCTGGGGATCATGGGGTCCAAAAACAAACTTTCAAAGTGCTAAGCAGAATTGTAACAAAAAATAAAAAAAAAAATATATATATCCTCCTTAGGTTGCGGAAGACTCTCCAGACTGGAAATAATGTCCAAAGTGGGTTCTATAAGCAGGGAAGAAAAAACAAAGAGTGAATATTTTTGCAAAGTACTGCTGTGATAAATAATGGAAGAAGAATCCTCTACAGAAATAAATTATATATATAAAAAATACACATATAAATCTAAAGCAAATTGTTATGCTGCAATTTTGGGTAAAGCAAGACTCACGCAGTTCTAGATCCTCACAACATAAAAAAATAAACAGATGAGAACATTAACATGTAGCAGGCATCGCGGGCTGATTATACTGCCAATAATTTGTCTGGCAGCCTTCGTGTTTTGGAATCGCTGGACACTTTGCGGCCCTATTTTATTATGAGAACAAAAAAAAAAAAAATTCTGTAGAATTTATGAAAACTCACAGGACTTAACCACACTTTTCCTATGGAAATAAATTGAACTCCACATGTGCAGTTGCTTATCGTAAGCCTGTAATAGACTCTCTGCGGTATTTCTCTGTCAGTAGAGCTTTGCGCAGATAAAATGTAACTTATCAGGCCGGAACATTAAAAAGGACAATAAAAAAAAAAAACTAAAATCTGCTCTTCACAGTGGTGAGCTTTCTTCCAATTAAAACGGGCTCCAGAGCTTGTCCACTTGCTATTGTGGTAGCGTATAGTAAATTAGCCAGTGTAATGGGCCTGTCTGTATCCAGCCTCACATGTCTAATTGGTTATACAGGAGGATCGGCATGTTCAGCACTCGTAGAAATATCCCATTAATAAACAGGGATGTGCATGTGACCGCGTCACCGTGTAACACCTACAACATAACCTCCCCTTCACTGCCAAGGAGACATACACAAAAAAAAATTGCTGAAATTAGGGACACGTCCAAAGCCACATCAACAATAGTCTCTCTCTCTCCAACTACGGATGACTAAGGTTTCTCGCCAACACTTCAAGGCCAGCAATTATTGGATAGAAGTTCACACAAAGAACAATAAACTGACGCATTATGATATCACCAAGAGCAGACATTTACTGCACATTATGTCTTTCTTTTAACTCTCTCATGACCTGCTAAAAACTAATGAAAGGGGCCGTCCAGGATTAGAAAGATATAGCTGGTTTCTCTCAGATCACATCCTGCGATTTTTACCCCATTAGAAGCCAGATACCTTTACTTTGCAGCATTCACCTCATTTACATTACATGCAGGATAACAATAGAGGATAATACCAATATAACCATTACAATAGAAGATAACACCCATTGGTACATCAACTAGGGGCAATACGTTATGTCACGGCTTATCTGCTCAGCCCAGAGCAGGTCTAGAAAAACTTTCGTATAGACCTCGATGAGTTGGCTCCAGTCTATTACTATATATGGCCATGACCATAATGTAAAGCATATTACTAAATGCTGTTAAAAGAGCAGAGAAGAAGCTCGGGCAAGATGGAAGCCCTCGCAATTATGTACAAAAAATAAAGTTGAAAAAAGTAATGATATATAGAATATATATTTTTTGATTGAGATCTATATTTTATAATGCAGCGATTGACTCATATACAGATTGAGGATAAGTAGTGTGCACGTAATGCTGTTATTCATTTTTTTAAAAAGTTGATGGATTCTGAAAAGAAGGTTTCTAACAGAGCATCCAACACAGATGTGAACAGAGCCTAAGGCAGCAAGTTAATTATCCGATAAACAGTTTATTACTGCGTACACCTTGGGGTATGACATGTTCACATGTGGCAGATTAGATGAAGAAATTTCTGCGACTTGACTCATACGTCGGAATCCTGTTTGCAGAAACCCATTCAACTGCTGCCGAAACATCACAGGGCAGAATGTGGCACTGATTTTGAGGCTTATTCCTCACACATTCTGCCTCCCATTGTTTTCAATGGTAGACAGATCAAAGCAAGACACTGAAAAAAAATAAGCGCTCTCCTCTCGCAGATAGTGTGGCGCGAGACACCCTGCTGGTTAGGCTCATTCATCGGAACCTAAAAGGTTGTGGTGGAAAGCTAGAAAATAAAAAAGGAATCTGAGGCGGATGTCTGCCTGAAATGCCTCTTCATTTTCTGCCGTCTGAACATACCCCAAGGCTGCAACCAGACCATTTTACACTTGTAAATCTAGTTCCAACCTCAGGTCTAATGACCTGAACTTACAGAATCATAGATGGCGATGATGCCACTAGGTTGGGTCATTAGACCTGTGTTTGTGATCGGATTGGCAGCTGCTAATTCTGATCATAAAATGCGACAGTATTATGGCAATGTGAATGCAATCCAAGATGTAAAATTGATTTTCAGTCGCAGACATTTCTGAAACCAATCTCCTGTGTGAACATGCCCTTATACAAGTACCAGCACTTTCTTTGCGCCGTGTTAAAACCACAGCAGACTGTTTTATGCTGATGTGTCTTAAGTCAGAGCTGCTCCTCTCCCTGGGATGAGTTCCATCACGGTAAGTCATAGGTATAGAGGTCTGACTAACGCTGCCCATAGCAAAATCATTTAGCATTAAGTCAATCTGCAAGTCTTCCATAAATGGATGACCTGGTAAACTCCTCAACAAACTTTGAATATAAAAAACTGTGCCCCGCTGACCACAGGGATGGGCTTTCAGATCCCCACTATAATTTGCTTGGCTTTTCTAGCAGACACGTGGCATTAGGTCACTGCATGTGCGGGAAGTAGCTTCCTACAGTGCACTGACCGCAGCCAGCCTGTCTCTACTTCATGCAGGTATTGACATGCCGAGGTCTGGAAGAGGTTAACCTCTTCTGTGCTAGTCATTCCCAAGCCTGGAAAACAAAGCCTAGACAGTAATGCTGTTGCATAGAAACAAGCCTAGATGGAGACAAGCACCAGGCATCCTACCTATTAGCCACAATTAAGTGGTCATCTACAGGACTCTTCAATTGTGGCCAGCATACAATATATATTAGCATACAAATAGCTCAGCATACCTCAAACATGATTCAGCCTTCCAATTTTACTCACTATATAAGCAAACAATGAGTAGGCAGACCACGATAGCTGAGGTCAGACATAGGAGGAAACAAAGAATACAGCCCAGGGTTTTTGTTCTTTGTTTCCAGGTATTATTAAAAAGTTGCCTAGTGTTTAAAATAAAGTTTTTTAACACACAAATTCTGGAGAATTCTTTATCCATTTTTAATGCCACCAGCTAAACAAGATATATTTTTTTATGATGGCACATAAGACAGTTCTCAACAATTACAATGGAAGCTGGGTGCAGATGGTTGTAGTTCACCCCCTGCCCTACTTGTATGATCTCTGCTCAAGTAACAGAGCATGCCCTCAGCACTCCCCCATAGGAAACTAGTATCTGGAGAGTTCACACCGATTTCCATATGGCCGCTATGACTCACCTTTGTGCAGTAGCTAGAAGGAGCAGATTAACTATTCTCAATTTACACCAGGCAATCTACTAATGCTCCAAGTCATCTATATATCTTGACTCTTGCTGGCCGATAAATGTTGTGCATCTTCAGACAATAACTGTAAATGACTTACTGGTTAACATACTTTGTGTCAAAATTCTGCTGCTATTGTAATGCATGTTGGCCACAACCCTTCACAATAAACCACTCCCACTAATTCATCCCTTTGCCCAGGGAGGTGCAAATATGCAGTGTTCTGCAAAGAATGTATTCCAGTTATTTTCGTGCAAATTAAGCTTACCAATATGGTTTAGGATCTGGTTTAACTAACCCAATAAGAAAAAAAGATTATATATATTTAATACACACACAATGAGCAAAACAAAAAAAATAAAAATACATCTCATAGAATAATTACATAATTTTTTTTAACTTATTCAGTAGTTTTAATTTCGGAAAACAATTAAAGTCATTCAATATGTAAGTTACCTACTTTATGCAAAATGCAAAAGGCTATAATGCCACCCCCCATAAAAGTAAAATAACATACTGTTTACCAACTTGGAATGTGGGAAATATTCTTTATATAGCCCAAAGAACTAATTAAACAGTCTGTAGAAGAATTAAAAAGCCATAAGAAAAATTTAAAAACTACAACAAAACATGAGACACAACAAACATGAAAAAAAAAAAAAATTAATGTTTGAGGAACATAGCACAGATGTTCCATGTAAGCCAATAAGGAATTATGAAATGCACCAACATTGGGACAGGTAACTAATATGTACATGCTTTACATCTCTTTTTCTATGTGTTCAGACACTTTCTAAGGGTACATTTACATAGGAATCTGCGGATTTGGGGGCAGATTTCTTTGCAAATTTTACTCCGAATCTACCTCCTACATGGCAGAGATTGGACGCGGGCACGCGGGCACGCACGCACGCACGCACGCACGCACGCACACACACACACACACACACACACGCCACGGATTCCACAGCTCAGAAATCTGACAATTAGGCCCATTCATCCGGGCCCAATCAGCATTGGAAAGTCCCCTATTGGGGAGGCGAGGTTTAATATGCAAAACCATGCCCCACAAAATACACCAAGGTTTTGTCAAAAACGAAGCAGTGTATAGTCAGACTAGACAGCCAAAATCACACCAGATTTTCAAACAGCATTAGACACTTTGGAAAATGTAGTGCAGCTCAAGACTGCCTAACCTAGCTTTTCACGGTTTAAAATATAGTGTTAGTTTATTTGTCCAGGTGTGTTTTTCTGCCATTTTTTCCCCCCTTCCTCACTTCTTGGTGAATTTTTGGGGTCCACCACTATGGATAAATAAATAGGCACACATACACCACAAGAGAAACCCACTGCAGTCAGGTACCACCATGTTGGACCAATTTGTACCCTGCCACTTTCAAAAGAGTGGCAAGTGAGGCACAGAATAGAGGATGAGACACATCTGGCACCACATTATTACCCATCTATGCCAGAAAATTGTGTCACTGGGATAATAAATTTCCCTAATTACTTTCAGGCCACAAAAAAATGGTGTGCGAAGAAAGACTGCCATCCACATGTGGCACAGCTCCATACTCACCCAGTTCTAATTTATTCTGTATTTCTCATCTCTTTTATTAAAGCCAAAAAAGAAAAGAAAAATCACAAGCAAAAAATAAAAAATACAAGTTTAAACAACACATTAACTTTAAATGAAGCAATGTATTCTGAAAACTAAGAAATGAGAACATTACATTCTATTTAGCTCTGAATAAAGTGTGTAGTCAGCAATGTCTGTTGATGAAACAAAGGCTTAGGCTAACAGTTCTCTTTTCTATCTGTTACGAGAACGCCAATCCAAAATGTGTCCATCCTTACTAGAAGTGATGTTCTTCTTAGAGCACCCTCACCAGTGGAAGAGGATTATAAGAAAAAAAAAAAAAAAAAAGATGAAAACATTAAAGACAGTTTTAACAATATCTTTATTTCAAAGGGCCACTATAGTACACGCAGAGGCAATGATACAATGGCCTCTTATTATCTGGGATTGGGGGGGTGCGTCACAACCAATCCAAGTCTAAACATGTATGGCTGCTTTAACTAAACAAAAATAATTGCTGTTATTAGGGTAAGTTCACACAGGGATTTTTGGTCAGGATTTTGAGGCCGTATCCATCTCAAAATCCTGACCAAAAAGACGGTTCCCATTGAAATCAATGGGAGCCGTGAGATGCTCATTTTTCAGGCTGTTTCACCTCGCGATTCGGCCTGAAGACACTCCCTTCTCCAGACTAGGCCCATTCATTTGGCCTAAACCGGAGCAGAGTGTGCGACTGAATACCGGTGCAGTGCACTGGCTTTTGGTCGCGGTCACCCGCCTCAGGTTCCGGACCAAAAAACCCTGTATGATCTTACCCTTAGAGTCTCACTGGGCTGTGGAAATCTTCCCTTTATGGGTATTTTTTCCTGTAACAAAGCCTTGTGTGAATAGGGCCTACTTCAGAATTACAATTATACAGATTATTTGGTTGTAATTTCTGCAAAAGTTGTACAGCCAGTCAATAAAGGTATGGGGGATGAACTTCTGGTTATAGAGAAGTCAAATTCTCTCGCCAGTACCCCAAGAGAGAATATAGGTAACATTTGTCAATAGCCATAGGGGAGAGGGCCTGTCCTGAGAATTGTGTATACAGGAAATGCATTTGCTATTCTCTAATATAAACCTAATGATCACACCAAATGTGAGATGAGACTTAATAGACTACATGTAATCAGAAACCATACACCATATCTAAAAATAAACCCGTCATATCACAACATGATTAGCACTGTCACAACTAGTCATACTTAACCAGCCATTAGACAGGAGGGAAATGACTAAAGGATGGGACATTTCAGAATGAAATGAGGTGCACTGCAGCTTTGATCCCTCCAGTGTAGGCGAGACCCTGGCCCCTCACCTCATGAAGTCTAATAGCATTATTAACTACCCAATTAGTCAGTCCGTGCTCGCACATTTACCATGCACAGACATGCCAGGATTAACAATTTTATAAGCGCTTTTAGAATAACTTGCATACTTGTCCTTCAGCAAAAGTAGATATGAAGAAAATATTTGCAATAACCCAGAATTCAGAAAACAATGGCCCACATTTACTAATAGTAAGGCAGTGTAAACTTAGACAAATGTGCCAGAGTTCTCACAATAGCTTGTGCTGATAAATCTCCTGCAGCTTTAGGCTAGGTTCATATGGAGGAATCTGCCATGGACTCCGGCCAGAATCTGCCTTCCATGGTTTTAAAAAAATAAATTAAAAAAAACAAAAAAAAAAAACAAAAAAAAACACATCATCCTGCTCGATCTTGCCATGGCTTGGGAGTCCCTGCCAATTAGGCCTTAACATTTATCACCCATTCACAGGGTAGTTGATAAGTAGGGGTCCCTCATCAGTAACCAAACAGCCCCATGTGAATGGAGCCAAAGCGTACTTCACTCACATTTCAGCACCATTAGTATTAAAGTGAATGCAGCAGTGGTCATTCATGTGCATTATGGCTTCAATGACACAGGGGACATAGGGACTCATTCACTGATGGGGTCTCCGCTATCAAATGTTTATCCCCTTATTCTGTGGATTGGAGATGCATATTTTTGTTTATGAGAAATCCCCTTTATTTGGCCACAAAAACTGGGAATTAAAGTCCCAATTTTTGTTACAATAATGCAGTCAATTTGGAGCATGACAATCTAGAAATGGAAAGAGAACAGAAAGTAATGAACTTAGTATGTATTATTTATTTTCCTTACTTGTATAGCGCCATCTTATACAGACGTAATGAGTTATAAGTACAGTAACTAAGATGTTGAAGACCTTTCCCAATAACCAAGTTCTCTCCTGAACTGCAGTGGAACAGCGATTCTGGGTAGAAGTAGGTCAGATACATTTTCTTTTCTGTGAGAAAAGCATTTTGTCGATCCAGAATCTCAGACATTATTGCCATGATTGATCTTTTTTTCTAAATTATAGAGGAAAATAATCGATGCGTGTAAGCGTACCTCTAATTACAATGGGACAGTCTTCCAGCAGGATTGTATAATTTATTGCCTCGCAACTACTAAGCTTCCATAGAACAAAATTATATTTAAAAAAATAAAATCTATAAAATGAATAAAATACAGTCAAGAGACGAAGGGGAAATATACATGGTATTTTCCAAATGTCCAGGTGTCCTTTTCAGAGAGGACCTCATAACTTAACAATATTACAGTTTAACTATTACATGAGTGTGTAAACTTAAAGGGATCCTATCAGTCAGACAATTTTTTCTAGGCACCACGTCGGAATAGCCTTAAGAAAGGCTACTCATCTCCTACCTTTCGTTGTTTTCTCCGCGCTGTCGTTCGCCTACAATCCCAGTTCTTGTCGGTATGCAAATTAGCTCTCACGCAGCACTGGGGGCAGGCCCCAGCACTCAAACAGCACTGGGGGCGTCCCCAATGCTGCAAGAGAGCTCTCTCCAGGGCTGCCTCCATCTTTGTCATCTTCCGCCTCTTCTTCCAGTGGTGTTTTGTAACTTCTAGCCCTCGGGCAGAGCAGACTGCCGCTTACAATACTGTGCAAGCGTCCATTTTCTCGTGGCCTGTGGGCATGCGCAATCTGCTCTGCCCAAGGCCCGAGGCCTAGAAGTTACAAGCCACCACCGGAAGAAGAGGCAGAAGATGACGCTGCTGACGAAGATGGAGGCGGCGCTGGAGAGAGCTCTCTCACAGCATTGGGGACGCCCCCAGTGCTGTTTGAATGCTGGGGCCCGCCCCCAGTACTGCGAGAGAGCTAATTTGCATACCGTCAAGAACTGGGATTGTAGGCAAACGGCGGCGTGGAGAAGACGACAAAACATAGGCTATTCTTCTCCTTTCTTAAGGCTATTCCGACATGGTACCTAGAAAAAAAAATGGTGTCCTACTGATAGGATCCCTTTAAGGAATTTCACAAACTTATCCTCAAAAATACCTTTATAATCATGAGAAACTCATAGATAGATAGATTCTATTTAGACCAGATCTGACACATTCCTATACTGAAAGTAGATCATTTGCTGAGACTAAGGCCTGCTTTACATCTGCATTCGGGTCATTCTGTTCGCTTATCCGCATGAGATGGAAGCAGCACTGTTCTCTATACATTTTTTATGCGGAAACAGAGTGGAAACCACATGGACCCCATTATAGTCTATGGGGTCCGCAGGTTTCCTTAGGTAACCGCTTTTTATGCAGATAGGTTTCTGTTCAAGGGATCCCCAAATGAACTCCCTGAACGGAAACCTGAACGCAAATGTGAATCGGGCCTAATAATCTCAGCAGTTATATCTAATATTTTTATGTTGTACGGTAAAGCCTTGGCTCACAATCCATGATAAGTATACAAAAGAGGAAGTAACCAGTTAACCTTTAACCCTGACCTTATTGTTTACAAATGATGCCCCAGTTAAAGGCATACTTGTGACCGCCTCAGACAGTGATTAAGTGGTCACTTCTTCCTGGTCCTTCTGTAGGCAGTATATAGTGGAATAGAGATATATATATATATATATATATATATATATATATATATATATATATATGCATGTTTTTGCCCAAACACCAACTTCCATCTATAGTTCATCATCTAGTGCCTGGGGATGACGTGGTGTTTTTCCCCCCCTTCTTAACTTATGAAACGCAAGTCTTATTTACCAACAATAGGCAGCATGGAAAATGTATAAAAATGGGCAAGAACGTGTGCAGATGGCGATAGCAGAGAAACTTTTGTCCTGCTGAAGTGGTATAACAGATAAGTAGAGTACACAAGCTGGAACAATCCGAACTTCTGTCAAATTTGTTTTGCAACAAAAAGAGGGCCGTGCAGAACAGAGTAAGTCTGCGATTGGACTATTTCAGGGCTGTCATGGAGATTACCTGAAAGAAACCCAGAAAATATGCTGCAAGACACAAAAGGTCAACAAAGAACCTGAGACACAGTAAGGTCTGCGCGTTTTCTTCTCCAATTACTGCAGAGACGTAGTAGAGAAGCACCGGACATTCTGCCACTTTCAAGACCTTAAACAACAGGACATTCTTCCAAGAAAACAAGTTAGGACAAATACACAAGGGAAATAGTCCCTAAATAGTTCCAATATGGCCAAAGTGAATAGAAAGGTATAGTAATAAGAAGCTTAACTTGTCCTGTTGTACAGATACATTTAGTAATATCTAGCTAGGTTTACATTACCATCTTGGTTACTGTTTAACCTATACATTAGGAAAATCTCTAGCCCAGATATACGTAGTCACTACCTATCCCTCCAAAAATACTTAGTAATACAGGTCAGGCAAAGGAAGTAGACTAACCCTCATTACATATGTAAGCAAGTGATATACATACAAACACAATATACATACACCTAATATACACTAGAACAGACTTATTAAGACCCGGTTCACATATGCACATGGGTTTCCTTTCAGGGAGTCCTCTTGGGGACCCCCCGAATGGAAACCTAATCCGCATTAAAAAAAAAAAAAAAAAAAAAAAAAAGCGTTTACCTTAGGAAACTTGCAGACCCCATAGACTATACTGGGATCTGTGTGGTTTCCACATGAAAAATAGAGAGAGAAAAGTACTGCTTGCATTTTTCATGCGATGAGGGGAACAGAATAACCCGAACACAGATGTGAAACTGGCCTAATAGGACATTAAACTAGGCAGTCCAACAATGTACTAGATTTATCATTCAGCATAAGAAACTGAAAAAAAAAAAAAAATTGTCTAGTTACCGTACTTTTGCACAGTCTAACATGTAGACAGTATTAGTGAAGCCTCAGGCTTCTGCCACAGTCACAACCACAGATCTTCATGCCTATTACACTCATTCAATGAGGCGGATCAGTGTGTGGTCACTTGTCATAGTTTCAGCACCAGACGTGGCGCGGATAACGTTGTAAGATGGATCTTTAAAAAAAAAAAAAAAAAACACCACACACACACCAGTAAACCAGATTTAGGGAGCTTCACCTCCTCCCACGCAACACTGGTTCAGAAGTTTTAAAATCAATGTTCAATTCAACTTGGGCGACAGGACTGCACATTTCAGCTTCTACATGCCGCTCACCATTGGTCTACCAGACTGGTATAGTTATGAGATCGGGCGCACCCACATGCACAAGAACTATAAGTGATCTATCATGTCTTGAAAACCTCAGGGAATAAATTATGACTGTAATATTAGTCTTAATAAATTTTCCCCTGTGAATGACCCCAGGTGGCATAGCAAACTAAACATACTGAAGGTGACAAAGAAAGCTCAAGATCTAATGAAAGTACAGAGTTGGCCAAATCCCAAGAGCCAATGTTTGGATTGTCTATGGCAACCTGAGTACTTGGCTTACAGTGAGCTGTACACTCCAATGTCCAACATTAACGTTTAGGAAGACACATGCGCGAATCTCATCTCAGCGACCACTGCCAAGTTTTCATGTGTTCAATAGTGGGAATAAGCTGCTATTTGCATGAACCGTATTTGAGCCGATAAATGCATCAATTGGCCCTCATTTACATTGGCTTATTACTCTGGTCTATGCACAGTACCCGAGGGAAGAATGACTGCTGCTACAGTGTGCCTCCCCATTCAGTTACTTGGATTATCTGCGGCTGGTTTACTCCCAGTGATCTGCTGCCATCATTTTGAGTCTTTTAGATCAAGGACGTACAGTCGGCTTTTGCCAATTTCATTTTTATTTTAAAGTCAAAACCAGTATGTGGAGTACAAAGGGTTGAGACACCAAGATTAGTACAACACAGCAATCATGGCTGAAACTCCTGTCATACAACCAGGCATCACCAAGTCCCATTGTCACACATGCACTAATGGCCAACGCTGCCGAATATGAAACAGAGTTGCAAAAAGATTAAGCAGCGACCAATTTTTTGCAACTAGAGCCACAGTTGGGCAGTGTGGGAGTCGCAGGGCGACCTAGCGATCTTTGGTCACGCAAAAGGAGTCAAGGCCAAAATCACGATGCAATCCCAACAACAGTTCAAAGATTTGTCAGCTCATGGCAGCGTAATAAGGGCAAGAACACATGCTCAGGTTTTAAAGCCAAAACCAGGAGTGGATGAAAAAAATTAATATTAAAAAGCTGAGAAGATGAACCATCTGTGCTTCATTTAGATCATTCTTACCCTTTATGTTTCACACCCGGTTTTGGCTTCAACAAAAACCTTATTGTGTCTCCTTTTGCAGCCTAAGGGAGATCACACAGAATGTGGTGTCACATAGTATGTGCTCACATAAAATGTGCTGCCATACTAGGTTCTCAATTCAGCCATAGCAGCACTCAGTAAGGGGTCACCAATGATTTCACTTATAAGTAAAACACCAATTGCAGGTCATTTATCATTATTGGCCGTCTGGTTTTGTTCTGACAGTGTGGTCCATAGTGAAAATCACTCAGTATAAGTAAGTGAAGCATTAACTAATAAGTGAAAACCCCACCATCATGGTGCATTCAGAACAGGCCAGATTATTGGGAAGCAGTCTTCCTAGGAATGCTTGCTTGTCCACATTAACTGGCCTAATAACCTTGTGAAATAATAGGCCCTTAAGGAAGCGGTCACCAGGAAACGTGATGTCACTCCAGCACAGCGCATTGTAGGGGATACTATGCTGAGCATCGTCTGTATTGGTGAAGTGATACTGTATTTCCATGTAAACAAAGAATCAGCTCTTGCTCTCAAGGTCTTGAGCATTACACGGAATAATACATATACAATAATAGTACATTTCCTGAAAATAGCCACTGCAAGCAAGATATACAGCTAAATACCCCAGCGCTTGCCATATAAAACAATGGTTGTTTGTGATGAGAGAACCTCTTTATGTGTTGGGGCAAATTGAGTCATTTGTGTGTAGCCTGGGTAATACGGATTGTGTGATGGCCACATGTCTCACTAAAGTAGTGACTCTGGTCTATATAGACAATGCAGCCATGGCATGCCACGTGTTATCTAGACGAAACACAAACCCATCTGAGGTTTCCCGAAGGTCAACTGCAGTTAAGATCCAGAAAACACGGTCCATATATATTGTCTGGATACCTGGACTCACAGTATCAGTCATCTATAACGCAGAGAGTCACTGCAGGACTACGGTCTCATATTGTATTTATAACAGGACAGCAGTTCTGTGGTGAGTCTGTAACCCACAGCATAATAGATCACTGATAATGTGAGCCTAGGCCTTCAGACAAAGTGCAGTCTGGGAAATACGACCTATATACTACAGACCTATGTTCTGGACCGCAACACCCCAGGTGCACCTGGCCTCAGGCTACAACGTTCCCAAAGCACACATCAAACATCCATCCAGCAGAGACCAAAAGAATCTCCTTTTGGTCTCATTTCTGCTTGTATACACTGAATTGTCACTATTAAAGACATCCTTTCAAGATCGAAACTTCCCTGTATGGAAATAAGACATGTGATGAATGTAGCATAAAATCAATTTTTTCACGGATGAGTTTCAGTATAAATCCAGAATGGGGGTTGCATTCAGCAATCTGATGGACTTGGAACAAGGAATAGCCATCAGTGCTAGACTGGAAAGAACCAGTATTAAAAAAGCGGCCATACTCCTGGGGTTTTCTTGTGCCACAGTATTAACAGTATACTGAGACTCTTGTGACCAAGGAAAACCTATAGAGTATGGGGATCCTGTGCAGACGAAAGAGGGGGGTCATAGAAGGATGTGAAGAATAAACAGGTGGTGCACAGCCAAGTACACTGCAGCTGAATACAACACTAGTGCTCCAGCTATCCTGTCCAAAGCACAACTTGTCATTCCTTATTGCTATCTATGTGAAACAGAAAGGCTCCAGGCTTCTGATTTATATCTCTGAGGGACGGCACATAACCCAGTGTAAGGCTAAGGCCAGACGTAACAAAACAACTTTAAAAAACACAACACACTGCTGAAAAAAAAAAAAAAAATAGCACTGGAAATGCAGAGGAAATAAAATAATGCTGCAAAACCGCTTCAGTTTTTTTCTTTTTGCACTCCGCACCACATAAGTCAGTGAGGAAGACACTGAATTTCCGCAGGTAAAACTGAACATGCTGCGTTTTCCAAAAGCGAACACATTGTCTGAAGCTGCAGCATTTGTCTGCAATGTCTGGAGGATTTTAAACAAAGGCTCATTCACATGCGCTGGTACTGTAAAGCACTAACTTTTTCTGTTGTCCAATTTACACAACCAAAAACTACTGTAAGTGTAATAATTGGCTCCTGACCACATAGTTAATGAATTGTTTATTCATGAAGCCAAAGGAGGGACCAAATTCAATAGCTCAGAGTCATTCTGCACAGCTGAACAAAAGGTGCGTTCCGTTTTCCATAAATGTCACTCATAAAAACAGTATCAATACTCGCACACGGAAACACAGGCCAGACAGGTAACAATCAATCCTAAGCCTTTGCATTTTTATCGTCACTTTGTCAGCTATTGTGTAACAGCTCAGCATATTTGGAGCTCGTGGCACTATCTCACCAAGACACATTGAGCATGCTGCCATTTATTCTCATTCTTTTACTAAATAAGTTGTATTGTCACAAGCCATTGTCTGCTTTATGGGACAATGATATACTGTTTAAGTGCCGCCCATTCAAGTTATAGCAGAAACCCAAATATTCTATTAAACTAGATTTTTCTAAAATTCCAACCTAAACTATATTAGGTGGGGTCACCGGGACACCAACAGATCTCAAGAAAGTGGAACTCTGCTGTACTTCCCAGCTGCATGACCGTAACAAGTTGTGGTTTATATGGAAAGATGGTGAAATGTTAGCACTACCTAATCGTTAACACCTTCAATGATCTAACACTTATCACCTATCTAGTAGATAGATAGGAGAAAGTGCTACGTTGTGTCTTTGCAGTGCACCAATACTCTAGTCTCTGGGGCCCAATGCATACTGGGAATCTGGGCTAGAAAATCCAGCCTGCATATTGGTCAGTTTTCCTGTATTCCTGGCATTATATTGATCTTCCACTGTACTACTGTCCTGTATACAGTACGGGACAGTCAAGCCGCAAACAGGTAGTAACTCCCAACATCAACCCGGGCAGGAAATAATAACAGCCTATGGACTGGATTTTCCTGTGCATAATAATGTGTGGAGAAGATCTCAGCAGACCACTGCCACCACCTGAGGGACTGACTGACAGTTCCTGCTAAGACTATCTGTCACGGAGCAAAGGTATACGTCTTCCTCCGGATGGTCTTTTGAATCAACACGGACGCAAGAGGTCGGGAGACAACAGCAATTTATTGTAATCCACAAAGTTAGTAGCCGGCGGCGGTCACATCAACCGTAATAACAATAAGTCCACAGAAGTCACAATCCAATGATAACTTTGGTTCCTTGGTCCTGTAACTAAATCCTGGCTCTCTGCAGAGCTGTGCACAGGCCGGCTAACACATACTAACTCCAGCTACAACTATCTACTAAGACTGTTACACCTATATCTGTGGGTGGGAAGGGCTGAGTCACAGATCCTTCCCCCCTCACCTATACCAAGGAGAGCAGACTCCCTGTCTACTATGGACAATGCACCATCCAACATCTTCTTGGAGACACTGATCAGATTATCTCCACCCATTGTCCTCACTGGTCCTCACTAGTTAGAGGTATTTGCATACTAGACCCTAATCAGCCAACTACACATTGATGTATATAACAGGTTAGAGAATACATTCCACATGAAATATATATTACACATTGCCTATAGTATAGACTCTAACCATCCCGTGACACTATCCCTGTGGCAATTGTGGTTAGAAGTACAATTAGGTCTTCAAATATGTCTATATTAGCAAATACTTGCCTTTCCCATAGAAAGAATTGTGATGTACCATTCCTAGAAATGTTCAACTAGAAATCTGGGAGTTAACATTCCCCTTGTCAACAGGAGACCTCCCTGCAGTGACTAGAGAGTGTTGGACTGTCAGGACCCACTACTGGCATGTCGAATTGTAACCCCCAATATACACATTTACAAGGGCAATACCAGATGAACAGCACAGCAAGAAAAGCTGTGGAATTACACTAACCTATTAGATTAAAATTGATGTTTCATGGAAAATACAAATAAAATTACTTACAATGACATTACAGTTGTCAAGTCCTCTTTAAGGGACCAGTGGATAACTGGTGACCAGTAGATGACTAAGAGCAGCATTCAGAAAACAAGTGAACCAAGTGTGCACGTGTATAAGGCGATTTAGACATGGCTGCCGGCCAAACAAGTGTTCAACCATGCTTTTATCGTCAAGAATACTTATTTATTCAGTCTGCTTGGATGACCCTTAGCAGCTCAAAACTCAAGCTGGACATATACAGAGATTTTCTGCTAAGATACAAGCAGACAGTGACACAGGGCTCATGTACATTGCTGCATTAGTGCTCTGATATGTATGCATTTGGAATAGGACTTCCATAAAAATGCAGGAGTCCCTTATTGTACCTCCATATGTCAGGGCTCTCTGTCAGATTCCACATAATTACTTTTTGGATACAAGATCTTTGTCTATAGTCTTTGTACTAAAGGAGTCGCACACATCCTTGTACTGCAAGCCTGATGTCCCATTATATCCAGTGCCAGCAGAGCTTGTCAGGAAAAATCTCCCCTGAATTCAGCCTATGCGTTGTTAGTAGAGATGAACATGCATTTTAATAAAACATCTGGAAGACCAACAACTACGGTGAGTGCAGAACAAGCCTTAGATGGTGAAGTTAATATTAAACAGGGGTAATCTCACCAAGACAACCCCATTCCAAATGTGGGTCAGGGGATTATCAGCTGTTCAGATTCGGATGGGCAGATCCCATTCATGAATTACAGTGGGTACTATGCTGGGGACCAAGAATCTAGCCTGGGCCTGGTTATGAATGATACACTGATGTGATGCCAAGCATAAAATACATGATTTTGGGATCTTTTTATTGTCAGCATTCTGTATTTTTCATTGAGAGAACCACCATAAAAGAGCATTTTTCTGTGCAAATTGGCAGGCTCCAGTTTTTACTGTATATGGGCGGACATTTATTTGGATAGCAATATGTAGAACTTACTACATTTCCCCTACTAACTAAAGCAATTTAAGATACCAGTAAAGGTTGTTGAAGTCCACAGGCTATCCTGAATGGTACTTGCGACTACACCACTGAATGTGGGGTTAAAAAAATTCCACACAAAAAGCCAACACCTGTTTTTTTTATATGAAAATATCTGAACATGTAAATTAACATTTTCTCAACAAGAAAATTGTTTTACTTTTTTTAGGAGCCAGACAATTTAAAACAACTGAAAAAGTTCTGCACATTTCTGCAACCTTGCAGCACGTTGAGATGTAGGATATAAAGCACACATCTATGTCACCTGACGTAAAGTAACTAGATGCAAAGCACACTCAAGCTGTACCCCTCACTGGTATGGCATCCCATAATAGATAACAACGTCATCTGCACACAGATACAGAGTAGCTAAGTATACATAATAACAGATACAATACATAAAACAAGTGGATTACTGGCAGATCCTGTTTAGTTACATAGAAGCACTGCCCATACAGGGCTCAGGATAAACACATGCAATAGAGAAGCCTATACGAGGAAGGATTGTCAGGGCAGATAAGGCGAAGGCGGCTTTGGACGGCCACTAAAGGCTAAGTAATACAATCACTAACCGGCTCATTTTTCCAGATGATTACCAAAATACAGACCGTGAGAAAAGAAGCTGTACATGTGGCAGGGAAAACAGGACAAGAGGAAGTCAATTCCATCCTCACAAGGCAATACTACACAACTAGATCTGGAGCCTTATCTCCACAATAAAGACTAGGCAGACAGGCGAGACTATTCATAGAAGACAGTAATAGGAAGCTAGGAACTTTACAGGGAGGTAAGTGGGCCAGATTCTCAGGAAGAACGCCCCAGCAAAACAGAAATACTACTAGACAGGACAAGTTCCCCTAAACAGTAAGGAGGACTTGGCACATCAGCCATCCTGCCAGACAGTCTTCAGCAGTGGTATGGCATGTACATGGAGAACATTACATAGTTCATGCCCATTTCCTTTTCAGCTACATAGCAGCAAGTAAGAAAGTATCAGCAACTTGAGGTTATCTGAACTTGCCCAAGGACAATAACCCATATATATCATGGACTAACAGAGGGGAAATCATACAACAGGACACCCAATAAGTGACAGTAACGCCACAGCGCTGGCCATCACTTACAAACCTAGCATATACAGTCACTACCCAGTAATATCCCACTGTTAGAGTAATGGGTTAATGATATCCTCCATACATGGCAGTCATTTATTATGATATGGGGTCATCATTCAGTTGGAGGGCAGTGCTGGTATTACTGTCACGATGGAGCGTATACAGTTAGTAAAAGGGATATATTACTTTGGGGTTCACCGTCAGTGGGGTACGTGAGCAAAGTATGTCACTGGAGAGTATTTACAGACCCCTGTGATAAGAACTACTTAGTGGTCGCATGGCCCTAATACATATATCCACTCAGCGAGAAGCTATAGCATAACTCATCACAAATAATAACTCTATATGGTGTAATAGGATCCTCTCTAGGGCAGCACAATGCCAGTCACAACCCCAGAGAGTGCCCTTCTAATAAGGCACCATGTGACCCAGTTATTGAGGATGGGTGGTGAGGTAATCTGTATAAATACATATACGTGTGTGTGTGTTATATTATTGGGGAGTTCATTGTAAGTGACATCTCCATTACAACAATAATAAGTAACCTCTGAGAACTATCCCCAGCTCAGCAATAAGCCTGATAGCCACAATACATGTGCTAGCCTCCCAATGACACCCATTAGTCACCTCAGTCCCATTACACAGCTCTATGTGATAGACCATCAGCGGAGCCACCTGGCACATACACCATATATAAGTCTGGCCATGGTCAGTGTACCCCCCAGCAGTGCCTTACCCTGGCACATACACCATATATAAGTCTGGCCATGGTCAGTGTACCCCCCCAGCAGTGCCTTACCCTGGCACATATACCATATATAAGTCTGGCCATGGTCAGTGTACCCCCCAGCAGCGCCTTACCCTGGCACATACACCATATAAGTCTGGCCATGGTCAGTATACCCCCCAGCAGTGCCTTACCCTGGCACATATACCATATATAAGTCTAGCCATGGTCAGTGTACCCCCCAGCAGCGCCTTACCCTGGCACATACACCATATATAAGTCTAGCCATGGTCAGTGTACCCCCCAGCAGCACCTTACCCTGGCACATACACCATATATAAGTCTGGCCATGGTCAGTGTACCCCCCAGCAGTGCCTTACCCTGGCACATATACCATATATAAGTCTGGCCATGGTCAGTGTACCCCCAGCAGCGCCTTACCCTGGCACATACACCATATAAGTCTGGCCATGGTCAGTATACCCCCCAGCAGTGCCTTACCCTGGCACATATACCATATATAAGTCTAGCCATGGTCAGTGTACCCCCCAGCAGCACCTTACCCTGGCACATACACCATATATAAGTCTAGCCATGGTCAGTGTACCCCCCAGCAGCACCTTACCCTGGCACATACACCATATATAAGTCTAGCCATGGTCGGTGTACCCCCAGCATTGCCCCCAGCAGCGCCTTACCCTGGCAGATATACCATATATAAGTCTGGCCATGGTCAGTGTACCCCCCCAGCAGTGTCTTACCCTGGCACATATACCATATATAAGTCTAGCCATGGTCAGTGTACCCCCCCAGCAGTGCCTTACCCTGGCACATATACCATATATAAGTCTAGCCATGGTCAGTGTACCCCCCCAGCAGTGCCTTACCCTGGCAGATACACCATATACGTCTGGCCATGGTCAGTGTACCCCCCCAGCAGTGCCTTACCCTGGCAGATATACCATATATAAGTCTGGCCATGGTCAGTGTACCCCCCCAGCAGTGTCTTACCCTGGCACATATACCATATATAAGTCTGGCCATGGTCAGTGTACCCCCCCAGCAGTGCCTTACCCTGGCACATATACCATATATAAGTCTGGCCATGGTCAGTGTACCCCCAGCAGTGCCTTACCCTGGCAGATACACCATATACGTCTGGCCATGGTCAGTGCACCCCCCAGCAGTGCCTTACCCGGGCAGATAGGGTTGCCTTCAGCTGGCACTTCTCAGTGAGGCCATGATGTCCCGGTCTTCTGTTTATTATTGTATGGGATCCCAAAGTGTGAGTGCAGAAGTTTTGCCTTCCCCTGCCAGTTGCAGACTGTCCAGCTCCCCCTCTTCCTCCCTCCCTGCGTTCTTCTTTATGTGGGACGCAGGGGGCAGCGTCATCCCCGTCAAACAAGTCCAGTCTCCAAACCCCCGCCCCTTCCAGAGCCCGTCCGGGGGCGGGGACAAGTGCCAGACTGGTAATTACTCGGGGAGCAGCCGCGACCTGCTTCTTTGTGCGGTTCCGGTACTTCACTCTGCGGTCTCTTGTTGTAGTGTGAACGTTCACCTGTGAGGCAGAGGCTAGAGCGCAGAGAAGTGACGCGGCACTACATGCTGCACGCAGGTCCCCGGCAGTCTCCCCAAACCCTCCCTCCCCCCCATCACCCACTCGCCGGGCACAGGCAGCTCTATGGGGGTGCGCTCCGACCACCGAGACAAGAAAAGGAGAAGCTGACAAGCCGGAATCCGCGTCACTGACACAACAACGGCGGCGCTAGCAGCATGGAAGAGGGGGCACCGGCGCTCGTCTTCCTCTTAATCCTCCTCCTCTTCCAGGCGGCGCGCAGGGCTGCTCTCACGTCGTGCATGCGCGGCCCGGGCTGTGTCAGCTTCTTGTTACCTCAGCCAGGGCAGCGGGGCGGGTGACGGGCTGGGGGCTCCCCGGCGGCGGCGGCGGCGGGATTGGCTGCAAGGACCTGCTGCTGGAGAGACTCATGGAGCTGACCATGGACCTTCGTCCTTCTGAGAGAGCACGTAGTGTTATTGTTATGTCCAGATGTAGCAGAGCTGACTGTGCCGCTTATTATACTGCACATGGCTTACCTGCTTACTATGGGGAATCCACTCCGCACCCTGGCACATGTGCTGACACTGCTGGATATTTAGCAGAACTTGTGCCAAGGAAAAGCTGGGTAGCTGCCCCTAGAAACTAATCAGGGTAAGGGTATGTGCACATGGGCAGGATTTACAGGCAGAAAATCTGCATGTATGTGGACAGAAATAATAATACATTTTATTTATATAGCGCCAACATATTCCGCAGCGCTGTACAATTTGTAGGGTTCAAGTACTGACAAAGAGATACATTACAAAGAAATACTTCACACAATGGGAGTGAGGGTCACGGGAGCTTACAATCTATGAGGTGACACAAGAGGTAGCAGGGGTGGCATTGGAGGTAGCATTGTGCTCCACAGTACTTTTAGGGGGAGTTCACACAGAGTAACGTGCCGCGTGATGTGGCACGTATATGGCGTGTGAGACTTTGCGCACCGTATACGCTCCCATTGATTTCAATGGGAGCCTGGATCATATACGCCCCGTTATTTTGCGGCTGCAAAATAACGCGGCGTATACGATCCAAACCAAAATCTATATCAATTGGTGTGGCTTCCCGTGCGGATGTTGAACGTGTACTTCCAAGGCGTTATCCAGGGACTAGATTTTATCCATTTCTTGCAGAGTTGTTTCCATGCTGTGTAGGTCACATTTCTAGGCCGATTCAGGGTCACGAGACTGAAACCAGCACCTGAGTCAATCCGTTTCCTCTTGTGTGTTCATATTATAGTATTATCTGTGCTATTAGCAGTTGGCAGACTAGTTCGTGCCAGCCCTAATAGTAAAGTAGGTGAATTGACCCTGGTGCCAGGCCCTGGTTCTGATAATATATGACTCTGAGTCAGACCAGCCTGGAAAGTTCCTGACCACACTGATAGCACTTAGTCCCTGGATTCTCTCACAAAAGGGTTATTCTTTTCTCATAACGTGATGACATATCGCTATATCACTCTGACCTCTGTAACACCCACTGATCACAAGAATGAGTGAAGGGGCCATGGCGTCCCCATCCGTTTTTCCCTGCACAGCAGTGATCCTAGCCACTTGCTGTTCTTGTAGAGAAAAACAATAAAAGGGATATTGCCACTTCAGTCTCACAATCCCAGAGGTAAGACCCCTTTAACCCCTTCCCGACATGCGCCGTAATAGTACGGCGCGTGTCGGGTCTGTAACTATGGCCGCCGGGTGTCTACTGCTTTAAGCAGTAGATAACCGGCTCTCATGCCTCCGATCGGTCCCCGGACCGATCGGAGGCATTAACCCCTCCGGCGCTGCTGTCAAAGGCGCCGGAGGCGCCATTTTCCCGGCGGCGCATGGGCGCCGCCATTTTGGCAAGGATCGCCGGCTCCTGGAGCATGCTCCAGGGCCGACGTCATGTTGCAGTGACAGCCGGGAGCCTTGTTAAAGGCTCCCAGCCGGTCTGCAAATTCTCTCTTTTGCAGGCTGGTGTATACAGCCTGCAAAAGAGATGATGCTTTTTTGCAATGCATTAGCATTGTAATGCATTGCATTAGTGATCAGACCCCCTGGGGTTCAACACCCCTAGGGGGTCTAATAAATGCAAAAAAAAAATAAAAAAAAAAGTTAAAAAAAATATTAAAAAATATAAAAAGTATTAAAACTTCAAATCACCCCCCTTTCCCTAGAACAAATATAAAAGTAGTTAAAAACTGTGAAACATATACATGTTAGGTATCCCCGCGTCCGAAATCGCCCGCTCTACAAATCTATAAAAATATTTTTCCTGTTCGGTAAACGCCGTAGCAGGAAAAATAGTCAAAAGTGCCAAACCGCCGTTTTTTCACTGTTTTAATTCTGATAAAAATTTGAATAAAAAGTGATCAAAGCAATAACATTTCCCGAAAATGGTAGAACTAAAAAGTACACCCGGCCCCGCAAAAAAAGACGCCCTATGCATCCCCGTACACCTATGTATAAAAAAGTTACGGCCGTCGGAATATGGCGACTTTTAGAAAAAAAAATTTTTAACACCGTTTTGGAATTTTTTTTAGGGGTCAAAATGTAAATAAAACCATATAAATTTGGTATCCCTGGAACCGTACCGAAACACAGAATATAGGGGACATGTCATTTTGGCTGCACAGTGAACGCCGTAAAACCAAAGCCCGTAAGAAAGTCGCAGAAATGCATTTTTTCTTCAAATCCACCCCATTCTGAATTTTTTTCCTGCTTCCCAGTACATTATATAGAATAATTAATGTTGGCATCATGAAGAAAAAATTGTCCCGCAAAAATTAAGACCTCATATGACTCTGGGAGCGGAGAAATAAAAAAGTTATGGGGTTTAGAAGGAGGGGAGTCAAAAACGAAAATCAAAAAATGCCATCGGCGGGAAGGGGTTAAATAAAATCTGCAGAATAAGTTATAACCAACTGCTCTGCTTTTCCTTTATTCAAGTTTTGATAAATCTCCACTAAGTCTCTGTTCATATGACATTTGAGGTAGTAAAATATATTGCCCATAGGACCTCACCATAAAAAAAGAAAAACAGCCTATTCTGAGTGTATTTGTATGGAAAAAGATAAAAATACAAGTATGCCAATGCAAACTGGCTGGGTGTATGTGAACACGGAGTCCACAGGTTTAGCTGAATGAAGTATAACAATGAAAACTGAACATATCTGCAGCCGCTGCTCCACCTTTCCTTTTCTCAATGTGACTGGACACAAATTGTTGCTTTTAAAAGGGCGGAGGTCTTGGGGCGTATTCTGTCTGCTGTTTTTTATGTACATGTGCTGACTATGTCTATAGTGGAGCTATTATAGCCAGTGGGGCTATCACACATCTGTTTCAGTCCATGCAGGATATAATACTTTGATCTGTTTTGTGTCCAAGACACGCACACGTCTAGAAGGACACATTATCAGATGGCATCTGTGCATGGTCTGGTTTTCAAGGATTGGTTCTTAGATGATGCTATGAGTAAGAAAGTGAAAACCTGGAGTAGTGTCCACCCAGTGTTGACTAGTTTACCATCTCTTCTGAAGTTATTTCCGGACCATACTTGAGCCACCACCATCATACCCAGACACGATGTGGAGATACTCATTACAAGGGCACAATGCCGCAGTATAATAATAAGACATGCTACATGGCTGGTAATGACCAAGGAATTGGTCCCCGCTGTGCCCCACCATTGTAACCAATTAAATCTGATAGCGCTAGTTCAACTATAATTACTTCCTATTGCTGCCATGTGACCAGGGGCGTATCTTAAGAGAGTGCAGTCACACCGAGGCCCAGGAGTCTTAGTGGGCCCATAAGCACTGGCATCAGCATAGGGATTGTAGCTTCCATCTGGCTGATAAGACAAGAAGACCCACAGATTACCCTAACCACACTAAGGGTGCATTCACACTACGTAACGCCGGGCGTGTATGAGAGCCGTACACGCCGGCATTACGGCAGACTGCCGAACACTTCCCATTCACTTCAATGGGAGCGCTCGTAAACGCCGCTGTTACGAGCGCTCCCATTGAAGTGAATGGGAAGTGTTCGGCAGCCCTGCTGTAACGCCGGCGTGTACGGCTCTCATACACGCCCGGCGTTACGTAGTGTGCATGCACCCTAAGGCTGACTAAACTCCTTAGCACCCGTAACCATTACTATCAAGAATTTGCTGTTGTTATGAGGTAGGGGGCCCCGGACAAAAGATTGCGGCAGGGACCAACGAGACTTTAGTTACACCACTGCATGTGACCCTGATACAGATGGATTAGCTGTAAATGCCTCCTTTACCTATTGCTGTCATGTGACCCTGATAGAAGTAACAATACAGTAAATGTAACTCTGATATAAGTTGCTGTTCACAGACCATATCACCTTCATGCACCTTTGTGACAAACTGTAAACAATTAAAATTGTATCCAATAAGACACTTACATATAGAATATACTGTAGAAATAATAGATAAAGGTGTGTGCACAAGTACAAGAGCAACAAAAGCTGAAACTGCTGGTATGAACATATGGCCATTGCCTGTAAATTTGGTCATATATATATATACAGTATATATATATATATATATATATATATATATATATTACACCTCAAGCATATATAGTAATATTTTAAAATCAATCTATACACATAATGCATCAGTTACTCTCAAAACAAGTTTGTACAAATTAAAACTAGGAACTCCTGACCCGAGCAGGACCATGCCGCTTGGATTTGTTTTTCTTCACAAAAACATAAATCATTTCTTTATGATGGCGACTTCACTGACTACCACTGTAGTTTTTGATGCAGTTTTTAAAATCAAGGCCAGAAGTGGAAGCAGCAGGAAGGATATGTCAGTCCTTCGTTTAACTGCTGTGTGCGAAACCACCCTTCTGCATTTAGCTTGAAAAAAGCGCATACTTCTACACAGACCTCGAAACAGGAATTGTTGTCCCTTGCAAATGTGATGAAACTAAAATTACACAAATGAAAGCACAACTACAGCACAGCCTGTGTTTAAGGCTAAGGCCCCATGATGCGGAAACAGCTTTTTTTTGCATATTTTGCTGCAGTTTTTTGAGCCAAAGCCCGTAGTGGATTGAGCAGAAGGCAGAAGTACTGTACTATCTATATTTCCCATTCTTGGCTTTGACTCAAAAAAAAAAAAAAATGCAACAAAAAAGCTGTCTCCACAATGTCAGGTCTTAGCTTAAAAGAAACACAACTCTTTGGCTGAGTTCACATAGGGCATTTTGGACCAGAATTTGACGTGGAGGCCGCCTCAGGTTCCGGTCCAAAATACAGGAAGCTGCAACTGGATGCCAATGGACTGCACTGGCATCCAGATGCGCACTCCGCTCCGGATTAGGCCCAAATGAATGGGCCTAGTTGGTAGGAGGGAGTGTCTTCAGGTGAAGAATGAACATGTTGCTTCTTTTTTCCAGGAGCTGGAACAAACGGCTCCCGGGAAAAAGATCTGACCGACTCCCATTGATTTCAATGGGAGCCGTTTGTTTGGTCAGGATTTTGAGGCGGATTCGCCCTCAAAATCCTGACCAAAATACCCCATGTGAACTCAGCCTAAAGGGTGCATTCACACTACGGATACGGTGACTGATTCTGAACGTTAAAACACGTTCAGAATCAGCGCGTATAAAGCCGATCCAATTCATTTCAATGGGAGCCGGCATACGAGCGCTCCCCATTGAAATGAATGGGCTGCTTTTTTCTCTACGAGCGCTCCCATTGAAGTGAATGGGAAGCGCTCGTGTGTATGGCTCGGAGTGAGCCGTACACGCGAGCGCTTCCCATTCACTCATGTCAGCACTCAAACGCTGACATGCCGTATACATGCCAGATCACGCTACACGTGACATCGTGTGAACGCACCCTAAAAGTGATGAAAAATAATTCCTGTAGTTTAGGCTTGTAACCACATTCCAGTAAGACTGGATTCACACATGCAGTTTTGTTGCACATGCCTCCTAAAGGGGGTTTCTGGATTTTTTATTATTTTTTTTATCCTTATCCTTTTGTCCTTATGATAGGACAAGCCATCATATATGTAGTTGTTGTACTGATCAGCTGTTTGGAACTGCTGTTGCACCCTGTATTATATAGTGTACAGAGCCAGAAGAACATGACCCTATGCCAGGGGTCAGCACCTCTGATACGCGTGCCAAGAGTGGCACCCAAGGCTTATTTCCTTGGTACGGGCAGCCCAAGTCCCCACCGAAACGAAGCAGCTATAACTATACTGTGGGGTCTCTTCAGACCCCAGAGTATAATAAGCGGAGCCTTGGGGGAGGTGATGAAACATAAAAAATAATGTTACTCTTTTTCCCTGTGCTTGGGAACTGCTGCTTACTTCAGGCAGAAGTGCTGAAGAGAACGGAGCGCAGGGAAGATGAGTAATATTATTTTTTTATGTTTCATCACTTCTCCCGGGGCTCCACTTATTATACTTTGGGGTCTGAAGAGACCCCAGAGTATAATAATAGCTAGTGGATGTCAAAAATTGGAATATTATTAAAGTTTGATTAGTATACTATGCGGAGAGGCCCCAAGAGGGTATAATACTGTGTACAGGGCAAACTATGGGACATAATACTATGTCCAGGACTGCTGTGGGACATAATACCGTGTGCAGTGGCTGCTATGAAACATTGTTCTGTTTAAAGGTGTGTTTATGGATCCAGATACATAGTGTATTTCCACTATAAGAATGCTGCTATACGGTGCTCCTGGACACCTACATTTACCACTAATTGGGGGCTGTACATGGACTTTCATTGCTTTTAATGAAAAAGTAGAGCTGTGTCCCAAGAAATAGCAGTAAACACGTGTCCTTAAGCATTTGGTGGTAGCACTTCTATGTTATGATCTGTGGTATATGACTGTAGTATAGGGGTGTCAGACTTACAATTATTGCCCGGCACTCCAAGGACCTCATCTGTGATTTTTTCATTTAAATCGGCACACCGAACAAAAAAGGTTGCCTACTAGTGTTGACGTAGTAGTATTCGATCGAATACCTCGCCGGCATAGGAATGCGTGTCATCGGCCAAACACCAAGGAGTTAAACACTTCGAATATTCAATGTATTTAACCCCTTGGTGTTCTGCCAATTACACGCATTCCTATGCCGGCGAGGTATTCAATCAAATACTACTCGCTCAACACTATTCCCTACCCCTGCCCTAGTCACACTATTACAACTTGGCTCCCATTGACTTCAGTGGAAACAGAGCTGTAGTAACGTCACACAGCCACTACACAATGTACAGAGCCAATTGATTTATATTACCTGTAAAGTGGATGGGATTCTAGCTAATTTTTGTTTTTGTGAATTGCAGCATGTCAGTTATAACTACAGAAACACTGTCATCTTCTGTATAGATATAATAGGGACAGAAAGTCCGCAGAGGACTAGTAACATGAAATACACAGCACTAGCTTTTAGGAGCAATTCCATTTAGAAAATGTTTTCCTTTTTGGTAAAATTGTTTGCCATGCAATTTTCTGTAGCAGTGAATTCTACCAAATAAAAGTTTCACACAGCTTGCATTACGTTCCTACAATTCTGTCCGAAATGTTTCTTGAAGGAAAAGCTGTGCCTTTTCATGTTAGGAGCCACAGGATGAGTCTGTGTGGACACTCTTTCATATATTTGTTGTGCTGCGTATGAAGATCACGTGGCGACCTAGAACAGGGGATTGGGAAGATGCTGCGGAGCATGGTTTACTCCTAGTCTCCCTGATGTGTCTGCGCTGACTCAGAATAGGGGAGGTTGCTGCAATAGAAGATTTTTTTCTTCAAAATGGATAATAAATCATCCCAGAGCGGATCACACAAGCAGTTGATATAAAGACCAGTGCCTCCTCCTATATGTCTGTAGCAGGTAATGGTTACATTACCTGCTAATCTTTTATACATCCAGCACTTCCAGTTGCTCCAGGTTATTATTTTCACTACATTAATTGTAGGACCAGAGCTCTTTTTTATCTTGTTTGTTCTATTTTTAGTATCCTACAAATGTGTCTCAAAAAAGCAAAACAAAGTAAAGAATGTGATACTTGTCATAAAACCTCATGAAGTCCAATTCTAGGATTACGTCGATGACTCCATAAGGGCTAGTTCACACGTGGGCAAAGGGGCGGATTTTGACAGCGGATTTCACTTCACAATCCGCCCCTTTACAATGGTGGTCTATGCAGACCACCGGGCTTTTTTTTTCTGCTAGCGGCGGGCTGCCGCTAGCGGAGAAAAGAAGCGACCTGCCCTATCTTCAGGCGGAAGCCGCGCAGGCTCAGCCGCGCGGCTTCCGCCCCCGGCAGCTCACTCCTATGTCGACTCATTCATTTGAGCCAACAGCGGAGGGGAAAGCCGCGACCGCAATGGTCACGGCAGGCGGGTTTTGACAAGAGAGAGACGCGGCTCGCCGCGGCTCTCTCGGTGTCAAAACCCGCGCGGGCAGTTCACGTGTGAACTGACCCTAACAGTGTCAACTTGAAATCAGCAGACAAAAAAAGTTCTGCAGTACAACTTTTTCGACTGCTGCTTTCAGTTTCAAAATTATGTACACTTGATGGATCCTGTTTTGGTGAATGGGGTCCGTGGGGGTCTGTATATAACCAGTATTTTTGTGTTCCGTCTGTCCATTATTCTGGTACTCTAATGGACCAGAACAATGAACAAACCCGCACAGATGACAGTCTTTGTGCTCGTCTGGTAAAATTGTGGTGGGAGATTCAGCATCTATGTCAGGGTTAGGCAACCTTTGACGCTCCAGCTGTTGTAAAACTACAATTCCCAGCATGCATACTTGCTGTGCTGTTCTCAGATCTCCCATGGAAGTGAATAGAGCATAGTGGGAGTTGTAGTTTCACAACAGCTGGAGTGCCGAAGTTTGCTGACCTCTGATCTATGCTATATTATTATACGTGTGATTATAGAGGAAGTAGAAACTTTTAAAAATAACTTAATGTTTCCTAGAGCTTTGAAGAAGTAAAAGAAGGTACAGCACACTGCTTTTTAATTTGGACTTGCATGCCAGGCTTCTTATTCCTCCAGTACTGCCTCTGGGAGGACAGGGCTCTCAAATGATTCTAGTGAAGATTACTCTATTTCTGTCCAACCAGAACAAGATGAATTGGTTTCAAACTCAAGATCCTCTTCTGGGAATAAAATGTCAGGTTTACCTTCCCCACAGAGGATACCTTAACAATGACCTTTCTTGTACAGTGGCTCAGTGGTTAGCACTACAGTGCTGGAGATCTAGGTGCGAATCCGGTCAAGGAGAACATCTGCATGGAGTTTGTATGTTCTCCCCGTGTTTGCATGTATTTCCTCTGGCAGACCAAAGACATACCGAAAGGGAATTTAGATTGTGAGCCCTACTTGGGATAATGGAGGCAATATCTGTAAAGTGTGCTGAAGAATATGTTGATGCTATATAAGTAAGCAAAATAAATAAACTATACTGCTCAAAAAAATAAAGGGAACACTTAAGCAACACAATGTAATTCCAAGCAACACTGATTGACAATCAATTTCACATGTGTTGTGCAAATGGAATAGACAACAAGTGGAAATTATTGGCAATTATCGAAACACACTCAATAAAGGAATGGTTCTGCAGGTGGGGACCTCAGACCGCACCTCAGTACCAATGCTTTCTGGCTGATGGTTTGGTCACTTTTGAATTTTGGTTGTGCTTTCACACTCGTGGTAGCATGAGATGGACTCTACAACCCACACAATTGTCACAGGTAGTGCAGCTGTTCCAGGATGGCACATCAATGCGAGCTGTGGCAAGAAGGTTTGCTGTGTCTGTCAGCATAGTGTCCAGAGGCTGAAGGCGCTACCAGGAGACAGGCCAGTACACCAGGAGACAGGCCAGTACACCAGGAGATGTGGAGGGGGCCGTAGGAGGGCAACAACCCAGAGATCCTCAAACCCCTTGTGAGATCATATGCTGGGGCAGTTGGCCCTGGGTTCCTCCTAATGCAGGACAATGCCAGACCTCATGTGGCTGGAGTGTGCCAGCAGTTCCTGCAAGATGAAGGCATTGAAGCAATGGACTGTCCCGTCTGTTCCCCAGACCTGACTCCGTTTGAGCACATCTGGGACATCATGTCTCGCTCCATCCACCGTCACGTTGCACCACAGACTGTCGAGGAGTTGGCAGATGGAAGTTTAGTCCAAGTCTGGGAGGAGATCCCTCAGGAGACCATCCCCAACCTCATCAGGAGCATGGCCAGGCATTGTAGGGAGGTCATACAGGCACGTAGAGGCCACACGCACTACTGAGCCTCATTTTGACGTGTTTGACATTGCATCAAAGTTGGATCAGCCTGTAGAGTGTTTTTCCACTTAAATTTTGGGAGTAACTCCAAATCCAGGCCTCCATTGGTTAATAAATTTGATTTCCATTGATGATTTTTGTGTGATTTTGTTGTCATCACATTCAACTTTGTACAGAACAAAGTATTCAATGACAATATTTCATTCATTCAGATCTAGGATGTGTTATTTGAGTGTTCCCTTTATTTTTTTGAGCAGTGTATTTAAAGGCGTATTCCCATCTTCAGGATCATATGAAAATTTGTAGCTTAAGTTAACTGAAATCTTTTACCCAGTACATTACATTTTCTATTTGTCAGATACAGTTGAATATGTGTTTACAGCATTGTCCAGGTCTTTGCTATCTAGCAGCATGGCTGGGCTGGTGACGACAGTCCCTGTTCCCAGCTACCTCTGTTCTCTTTTTCACTGTGATTGAGAGCTAATGAATTGTTCTGTCATTTCTACAAAGTTGAGCCCTGATAAAGACTAGAACAGTGCTTGGTCAGATCCTCTATTATCTCTCTACGTAAATCCCAAGTAGTTGGTCTGCTGAACTGAGCTGTCCATTATACAAGCTAAGCCCACCCAATAAGTTATCCGTAAAACCAGGGAGCAGCGGAAATACTGAGATGGGAAACCCCTTTATGCCAGCAGAGTTGTAGGCCATCTCAACAGGTAGTCTCTGCAAAAAAAAAAAAATAAATTAGAAATATTGGTGATATTAAAACCAAATTTTACTTCACGCCCCATTTTGTGATGTGATCAGGCAATTTACTGGCCGTATGCCCTTTTCAGGACATGACTGGTATATAAAGTTCCCAGGTCTCATGTATCATAAGTAGCCTGCCTACCTATGTGGGAGTATTCTGCTTGGCCGGGCGATTTCTCCAAACCTGCAGAAGTCTAGGAGGTCACCTGTCTTTTTGGAAGCCTTTTGGTCGTTCCAGGAGAGTTGGCAAGTATGGCACATGCTTCCTTGTGGCAACAAATTTCAGGGTCCCCTAAGGCTGTAATGTATGCAAAGAGTCATTCTCTAGTACATACAATTACAAGCTATATATCGACTTCAATAAAAGCATAACCTTCAACCGAATACATTATACAATGAACAGATCTGAATGACCAAATGATGAAAATGGGTAATAGAGACCAGAAATTCACCTTATCTCCAACATACATTGTGCATAAAGTGTCGTCCTGTAGTGGTTCTTTGTTACAAGTAGGACACATTACATTTTAACTTTAAGCCCTTTTCTCTTAGTTGGTATAGTTATAAAGTGTATGATGATGTTTATCCAGATTTTTCCCAAAAATGTGACTGTTAAGTGGTTTAATGAACGACGCATGATCCTCTGGTTGCATGGTTATCCAAGCTGAATACAAAACATGTGATGTAAAATGTGTTTTTCTTTTGTCTCCACACCCTTCCTCTACTTAACAGTCTCCTGTTTTCAGTTTTATTTTTTTTCCTCTGTATGTATGTGTATGAGTGTTGACCATAGAGTTTCCATAGTTGTGCCACAGCATGGTGCTTTACAAATAAACAATATTAATGGTCTCCCGGGGCTGAATGTGCTCCAGCAATGCTTAAATTTTGCATTTCATTGCTCATTTGTCCCCAAGAGGCTTGATACAGCCTATTATGCCTGTGAGTGTGCATTTGTCATATTAATAAATTGACTATGAATACTAGATATTTAGATATAGTGTACAGGAGAACAGTTAGCAAAGTATAATGTGCATTATAAACCATATTCAAGGCTCGAGAAGCTGCTGTATAACCTTATCTTGCTGCTATTGTTCTGTCTTTTTCCACATCAAAAACACATTATTTCATTCTAATTTATTTTCTCCTTGACTTCAGAATAGAATCTGAAGAACATGGTTGACATCAAGGAACACAATTCCAAGGTGACTTTTTTGTCAAACTAAATGCATTGTAAGTTCACATTTTTAAGTCCGGTGACTTGTTGCTGTACAATTACTTTTATAAACCATGTGTTAGTAAATAGCTATGCTACGGATTTGTGGATGCTTGCCAGTAGGATTATTGTGCTGGATTCTCACAATGCGGTTTTAATTAGTTTACTACACAATTTGCTCTTAATCAATACCAGGAATGGACCCTGCTTGGGGCTACTCACAGACTTGTCTTTAGACGTTTGTATTGGAACTGGTGAACAACAATTGCTGTAATGTGGCTTGTGTAAAATGTTTTTCACCATGTCTTATATGTCGTTGAAAAATATTCACATTAAAGACCCGTAAAGTTGATTTCAATAAACTGCAATAGCTGTTTATATAAAACATCAGTGTTGCCTTATTTTCTGCTCTAAATTAAAGGACTTAGGCTAGGTTCACATCTGCGTTCAGGTTTCCATTCAGGGGTTCCTCTTGGGGACCCCCTGAGTGGAAACCTAATCCACATAAAAAAGTGGTGACCTTAGGAAACTATAGACTATACTGGGCTCTGCATGGTTTCCACTCGGTTTCAGCTTGAAAAGGGTAAAAAAAAAATGCAGAGAGAAAAGCATTGCTTTAAGCGCTTTTCTCTCCGCATTTTTCATGCAGAGAGGGGAACGGAATCCCCGAACAAAATACAATTACTGGTGTGAAACCAGCGTTATCCAGTGGGATAAAATGTTTTGTAAAAGGGCAGAATGTGCAGGGGCAGAATACCTGCAAATCTCGACAAACAAAGCAGCTGGAAATGTCCACTCAGCCAGTCAATGCCTGCAACGAGTACCAACAGAAGCTGCTATTGGTCTCTTTCACCCTGGCTGTTTGTGGTGTGCTGGAAGCTTTAGGCTTTGATATCAGGAGCCACAATAGCTACGTGGCCAGAGTGGATAGCACACAGAGGGGTTTTTGATGGGGTGAAAACTGGGAGACATCAAGGCCTGGAGAGTTTACTGCAGAGAAATAAATGGGCTGCTTTTTCCCATTTATTTCTATAGGAAGCGCCCGTATGCCGGCTCCCATAGAAAGCAATGGGACCTGTTTTAAACACTGCTGATTCGGAACGTTTACACGTTCAAAATCAGCCAGCGTATCCTCCATGTGAAGGGGCCCTTACATGTTGCATCATTGAATCCATTGCTGGAAAAAAATGCTGGAAAAAAAATGGTAAAACCAGTAAATACGGGTAAAAAAACACATGCATGCAAGAAAGACATTTATAAGGATGAAAATGTACAGATTTTATAGATTTAAATCAGACAGGTTGCTATGATTCAGATATTGACTGGTTTTCTGAAGTGCGGCCTAGTGGGTTCAGTTGTGAGGTCATCTGAATGGGATTGTCCTTAAACAGGAGTGACACAAATGGGGCCCTGGAGATCAGAGTTTGAGTAAAAAGTAAATAAGGCTGCAAATGAGGGCCGTACAGGAAAAGGCTGGGTGGTCACATGGCGTAGCCACATGGCATACTGCAAAAGATGATGGCCTGTGTTAATTAAAACTGCCCTGACATGTGGCACCTGTTGTGTGAACAGGAACCTGAAAAAGCAGTTACACAGTTGTCCACTGTTGCATATTTTATTCAGTTACTTTCTACAACATTAAACAATAGCGCCACCTGTTGTCTGGAGGATGCAGATGAGTACAATGGTGAAGTCCGGCAGCCGTCCTCTCCCTATTTCACAATAGGGCCCTTGCCTCTTCTCCCAGCAGTTTTGAATGAGAGGAGATGTAGTGACGTCAATACATCATACCTGCTGATGCGAAGTGCCGGAATCAGAGACCGGAGAGGACTCCAGACGACTAGGGGAGGTGAGTATTACTGTTTCTTTTGTTTGTTTGTTTTTTGGTGCATTATAGTGTGGGGGCACCAGGAGGGAATAATATACCATGGGGCCCATATTATGGGGGAAATTATACTGTGGAGCCATATTAAGGGGGCATTATACTATGAGGTCCATGATAAGGGGGAAGATTGGAGGATTGTCACGACCTGAATATTTGTTAATAATTTGTGTTTTTTTCTGCTGGGGTTTGGAGGGGGATTGATCCGGTGTTCTGTGGTCTTCTGGTGGTTTCCTTGCCATTGGGCCGTCTGTTAGTGTATTGAGTATCGGCCTTCAGAATTTACTTGAGGTTCTTTGGATCGAACCTCAGGTGTTGGTTGTTACCATTATCCTATGGAACGATTCTGGGGCCTTTATTAGCTGGCTTCGCTAGTTGCCGGTTTTCGTTGTTACCAACTGGAATTTGTGGCTCTGGGAGGAATATTGTTTTGTGGAATTACAACTGACTAGGAAGTGGTGTGAGTCTGATTTGTCCCTCCACACTTCTACTCTACCCTGTCTTTCAGTTCTGTTTGCCTGGCACTATCTGGTTATTTGTGAGGTTTGGGTTCCAGTTTGTTTTGCCCCAGTCCTTTGTTAACCCTTTCCTCACCTCTCCACTGTTCCTCTCCTCATTCTCTTGTTGCGTATTGTGTTGTGCTTTGTGTCTGTTGTCCAGCACATCCCATCCTGTTTTGTCTGCAGCTGCACCTTGGTTTCTGTAGGGGTGACCACCTTAGTATCCCCAGCCCCTAGCTCTCTTGTAGCTCTCACCCTATCTGTTGGCTAGGCCTTCGTGTTAGAGAGCCAGGAGTTGTTGGGGCCAAGGCTAGCTTGGGAACAGATGACCACCACCCGCAGGCAGGGCCTAGCTAGCCGCCGTAGCATCAGGGAAAGTCTCCTTCCCCTGTTTCCTTAGCGGTGCAGTCTGCAGTCCAGATTCTGGATCTGGGCATAGACACAAACATAACAAGGATGTAGATTAAACACCTCTTGTCTTCATGTCTTTAACTCTTCTGATGTCCATTTGTTGGAGACCCCTCTATGGGGCTTGTATTCTTTTCTTCTCATGGGTGCATTAGAAAGTATCCAAATTGTCCCCCTATTTAGGAATATAAGGACTTGACCTAGGAATCTAGAGTTGTTCTTGTTGTGTGTGTGACCATGTCACAGAAGTGACAGGACATGAGACTGAGGCCAGGTTCTGGTTTCATTGAAGAAAAAACATCAGAGACTTAGAATTGTTTGCTGACCCAATAAAGACTTGTGATTATAATTTTTCCATTTGTCGGAGTGCTACGTAGTGCCCCCAGACTTATTTTGCCTGAAGATGTGCTGATAAACCCCTTTGAATATCGTGTTTGAACTGTGGGCTTTTGTGTGACAACTCTCCAGTCTTCCTTTGCTGTGTGCTTTCTGCTGTTTGAGAATAAATTGCATATTAGGCAGAATCTTATTTACAATACCCCTAAAATATACCTTTTATTGGTGAGAAGTTAAGAACACCTCTATTGCTGATGTTTGGAAAACATTTAAAATTAACAGTGATGTTGCTGGGTTCCTAGCAAGGAACTCCTCTGTCCTTGACCCAATGAGATATCAGTCCTATGTGAATTATTACATAGCGCAATTAAAGTAATTCAAGAGACTGACTCATATTAATTTCTGCCGAAACCAACGGAACGCTATGTGAATTCTAAAAGAGATATTCCAATAGAACCTAAAGAGATGAGATAGCAAATACCCTGTGTACCTACAGTATTATCCTCTTACAAGTATTTCTAACTCAGGGACACTGCACTGAACTAAAAACAGATTCCCTACCCTCCCTTGCCCGGCATGTTTTGCCAGCAACCGGACATCACATTTTGTGGGATGATATCAGAGGCTATTTAGCTTTAAGCAGTGTAGTGTGGTGTCATTATAGTACCATGCACCCCTGAGGACAAGACATGTAGCTATTTTATGCAGTTTTTAGTTCAGTGCTCTATCCCTGAGTTAGTAATACTTCTAGGAAGATGTTAGGTAACATTTCTTAATGCACTTATATTCATATAAGATACCAATTAGTAGCAATGCTTTTTAGAGATAGAGATTTAATGTAACCCTACTGCCTAACACCTTAAGACACAGGGTATTTGCTATCTCATCTCTGTGGCTTCTATTGGAATATCTTTCTTAGAATTCACATAGCTTTCCGTTGGTCCCTGAGGAAATGAATACTAGTCAGTCTTTTGAATTACTTTAATTGCTCTATCAAATAATTCACATAGGGTTGGTATCTCATTAGGTTGAAGAAAGGGGAGTTCCTTGCTAGGAATCCAGAAACTTCATTGTAGCATTGATATTGAGAAACATGCTTTAAAATTATTTGTCAAACCCCAGCCATGGATGTGTTCTTAACCTCTCACCAATAAAAGCTATGTTTTAAGGGTATGGAAAATAGGATTCTGCCTAATAGCCAATTTATTCTCAAAATGTGTTATATTCTGTCTCCAACCCCTACCTTATGGTTTTGAGATTTTCTATCTCTCTGCTTTTTACCCAATGGAGTCGTGGCTTACAGTACTAAAATTTGGCACTGCAGATTTTGTTCCTAAAAAGTCACTGGTTTCAGTGGGCATTTTAAACATAAGTTCTCCTGTACTTCAGGTATCCGGGGTGCTATATTTAGGAAAAAATACAAACTGAATGCAAATTAAAAAAAGAAAAGTGACAAGAGGACCATGTCTGTTCACTGTTTCTTTTTTTAATACAGTCAATAAACACTGATGCAGATGTATAATCTTCTATTTATATCTGTTGTAAGAGAAACTTCTCTTTCTGTTTTTCAAATCCTTCATAGAATGTAGATTATGGTGTGAACATAACCTAAGCATCCAAGGCTACATTCATATGACTAAAACTGGCTTGCTTATGGGGACACCCGTTTACATGGATCCCTTATATGTTTGAGTGTATGGAGGGATCCGGTAAATCAGACTAAAAGAGGACCATTGAAATATCAGTCATGTGAATATCCCCCATTCATGTGCACTGAACAATGGTCTTCTAATGGGATCTGTGACAGGTAAAAAAAAAAATGGCATCCACATAATCATTTTATATACTTGGCAAAGTAAGAGACAAGCTTGGAATTTGATGAACCTGTAGCTAACCTCATAAAACCAGGAATACAGAGGACTGTATTCAACCCAGGTAGTGCTATGACAATGTAAGTATTTATCTGTGCCGCTGTGACATGACTGACTGTATGAATAAAACAGTTAGTGCATTGCTGTAGTTTTAGTTAGAAACGCACCTCCTACCTCTCTTGGCAGTCTACTGCAGAGTCATAAAAAGAACTGAATGGGCAGACTGCAGTTACACTTGGCATATTACATTTGCTATAAACTGGTTTAGTACAATTCTGCACACATTTGGGTTTTTCGTTACTTGGGGTCTGTGGTCATTTAGATCAGTGGTTTTCTCAGATCTCAATGGTGTCCCCTACTCCTTGTGTAGATAAAGTTAAGCAAAAATAAACAGCAGTTTGTAAATCTTAGGAAACCCTGCAAGTGTTACCCCAATTTAGTTTCAGAAATATCCTTTTACATGGCCCAACTCAGACTGAAGAGCTGAGATTTTTTGTTACATTAGTGTTTGTTTACATTGGCCACTTAAGTAGGACAGTATAAAGAACATATAGTGATCATCTCTTTCCCGTTCAGTTATTTGGACTATCAGCAGACTTCCCTGTTTACCCAGAATGATGCTGCCAATAATCCTATATCTTTTATGTTGTAGCAGCTGACACATGTCCAGTTGCTCAATTGTTGGCTGATTAGCCGGAGATTAAAGGTAAATTCTGCTAACAAGTTAACTAGAGATGAGCGAACAGTGTTCTATCGAACTCATGTTCGATCGGATATTAGGCTGTTCGGCATGTTCGAATCGAATCGAACACCGCGTGGTAAAGTGCGCCATTACTCGATTCCCCTCCCACCTTCCCTGGCGCCTTTTTTGCTCCAATAACAGCGCAGGGTAGGTGGGACAGGAACTACGACACCGGTGACGTTGAAAAAAGTAGGCAAAACCCATTGGCTGCCGAAAACATGTGACCTCTAATTTAAAAGAACAGCGCCGCCCAGCTTCGCGTCATTCTGAGCTTGCAATTCACCGAGGACGGAGGTTTCCGTCCAGCTAGCTAGGGCTTAGATTCTGGGTAGGCAGGGACAGGCTAGGATAGGAAGGAGAAGACAACCAACAGCTCTTGTAAGAGCTAAATTCCAGGGAGAAGCTTGTCAGTGTAACGTGGCACTGACGGGCTCAATCGCCGCAACCCAGCTTTCCCAGGATCCTGAATGGAATACACTGTCAGTGTATTCCCGTATACCCGATATATACCCCGATACCCGTTCCAACGGTGTGCCCCCCCACCTTCACCCCAGAAATACCCTGCAAGTCCCCTAGCAATAGAATTGGGGCTATATACACCCACAATTTTTACTACTGGTATACAGTGCCATTGTCTGACTGGGAATTCAAAGAATATATTGGGAATACAAATACCCTCATTTCTTGCTACTGCCATATAGTGCCAGTTTCTGACTGGTAATTCAAAGAATATATTGGGGTTACGTGCACCCACAATTTTTACTACTGGTATACAGTGCCATTGTCTGACTGGGAATTCAAAGAATATATTGGGAATACAAATACCCTCATTTCTTGCTACTGCCATATAGTGCCAGTGTCTGACTGGGAATTCAAAGAATATATTGGGGTTACGTGCACCCACAATTTTTACTACTGGTATACAGTGCCATTGTCTGACTGGGAATTCAAAGAATATATTGGGAATACAAATACCCTCATTTCTTGCTACTGCCATATAGTGCCAGTGTCTGACTGGGAATTCAAAGAATATATTGGGGTTACGTGCACCCACAATTTTTACTACTGGTATACAGTGCCATTGTCTGACTGGGAATTCAAAGAATATATTGGGAATACAAATACCCTCATTTCTTGCTACTGCCATATAGTGCCAGTGTCTGACTGGTAATTCAAAGAATATATTGGGGTTACGTGCACCCACAATTTTTACTACTGGTATACAGTGCCATTGTCTGACTGGGAATTCAAAGAATATATTGGGAATACAAATACCCTCATTTCTTGCTACTGCCATATAGTGCCAGTGTCTGACTGGGAATTCAAAGAATATATTGGGGTTACGTGCACCCACAATTTTTACTACTGGTATACAGTGCCATTGTCTGACTGGGAATTCAAAGAATATATTGGGGTTATAAATACCCTCATTTCTTGCTACTGCCATATAGTGCCAGTTTCTGACTGGTAATTCAAAGAATATATTGGGGTTACGTGCACCCACAATTTTTACTACTGGTATACAGTGCCATTGTCTGACTGGGAATTCAAAGAATATATTGGGGTTATAAATACCCTCATTTCTTGCTACTGCCATATAGTGCCAGTTTCTGACTGGTAATTCAAAGAATATATTGGGGTTACGTGCACCCACAATTTTTACTACTGGTATACAGTGCCATTGTCTGACTGGGAATTCAAAGAATATATTGGGGTTATAAATACCCTCATTTCTTGCTACTGCCATATAGTGCCAGTTTCTGACTGGTAATTCAAAGAATATATTGGGGTTACGTGCACCCACAATTTTTACTACTGGTATACAGTGCCATTGTCTGACTGGGAATTCAAAGAGTATATTGGGAATACAAATACCCTCATTTCTTGCTACTGCCATATAGTGCCAGTTTCTGACTGGTAATTCAAAGAATATATTGGGGTTACGTGCACCCACAATTTTTACTACTGGTATACAGTGCCATTGTCTGACTGGGAATTCAAAGAATATATTGGGGTTATAAATACCCTCATTTCTTGCTACTGCCATATAGTGCCAGTTTCTGACTGGTAATTCAAAGAATATATTGGGGTTACGTGCACCCACAATTTTTACTACTGGTATACAGTGCCATTGTTTGACTGGGAATTCAAAGAGTATATTGGGAATACAAATACCCTCATTTCTTGCTACTGCCATATAGTGCCAGTTTCTGACTGGGAATTCAAAGAATATATTGGGGTTACGTGCACCCACAATTTTTACTACTGGTATACAGTGCCATTGTCTGACTGGGAATTCAAAGAATATATTAGGGTTATAAATACCCTCATTTCTTGCTACTGCCATATAGTGCCAGTTTCTGACTGGTAATTCAAAGAATATATTGGGGTTACGTGCACCCACAATTTTTACTACTGGTATACAGTGCCATTGTCTGACTGGGAATTCAAAGAGTATATTGGGAATACAAATACCCTCATTTCTTGCTACTGCCATATAGTGCCAGTTTCTGACTGGTAATTCAAAGAATATATTGGGGTTACGTGCACCCACAATTTTTACTACTGGTATACAGTGCCATTGTCTGACTGGGAATTCAAAGAATATATTGGGGTTATAAATACCCTCATTTCTTGCTACTGCCATATAGTGCCAGTTTCTGACTGGTAATTCAAAGAATATATTGGGGTTACGTGCACCCACAATTTTTACTACTGGTATACAGTGCCATTGTCTGACTGGGAATTCAAAGAGTATATTGGGAATACAAATACCCTCATTTCTTGCTACTGCCATATAGTGCCAGTTTCTGACTGGTAATTCAAAGAATATATTGGGGTTACGTGCACCCACAATTTTTACTACTGGTATACAGTGCCATTGTCTGACTGGGAATTCAAAGAATATATTGGGGTTATAAATACCCTCATTTCTTGCTACTGCCATATAGTGCCAGTTTCTGACTGGTAATTCAAAGAATATATTGGGGTTACGTGCACCCACAATTTTTACTACTGGTATACAGTGCCATTGTTTGACTGGGAATTCAAAGAGTATATTGGGAATACAAATACCCTCATTTCTTGCTACTGCCATATAGTGCCAGTTTCTGACTGGGAATTCAAAGAATATATTGGGGTTACGTGCACCCACAATTTTTACTACTGGTATACAGTGCCATTGTCTGACTGGGAATTCAAAGAATATATTGGGGTTATAAATACCCTCATTTCTTGCTACTGCCATATAGTGCCAGTTTCTGACTGGTAATTCAAAGAATATATTGGGGTTACGTGCACCCACAATTTTTACTACTGGTATACAGTGCCATTGTCTGACTGGGAATTCAAAGAGTATATTGGGAATACAAATACCCTCATTTCTTGCTACTGCCATATAGTGCCAGTTTCTGACTGGGAATTCAAAGAATATATTGGGGTTACGTGCACCCACAATTTTTACTACTGGTATACAGTGCCATTGTCTGACTGGGAATTCAAAGAATATATTGGGGTTATAAATACCCTCATTTCTTGCTACTGCCATATAGTGCCAGTTTCTGACTGGTAATTCAAAGAATATATTGGGGTTACGTGCACCCACAATTTTTACTACTGGTATACAGTGCCATTGTCTGACTGGGAATTCAAAGAATATATTGGGGTTATAAATACCCTCATTTCTTGCTACTGCCATATAGTGCCAGTTTCTGACTGGTAATTCAAAGAATATATTGGGGTTACGTGCACCCACAATTTTTACTACTGGTATACAGTGCCATTGTCTGACTGGGAATTCAAAGAATATATTGTGGTTATAAATACCCTCATTTCTTGCTACTGCCATATAGTGCCAGTTTCTGACTGGTAATTCAAAGAATATATTGGGGTTACGTGCACCCACAATTTTTACTACTGGTATACAGTGCCATTGTCTGACTGGGAATTCAAAGAATATATTGGGGTTATAAATACCCTCATTTCTTGCTACTGCCATATAGTGCCAGTTTCTGACTGGTAATTCAAAGAATATATTGGGGTTACGTGCACCCACAATTTTTACTACTGGTATACAGTGCCATTGTCTGACTGGGAATTCAAAGAGTATATTGGGAATACAAATACCCTCATTTCTTGCTACTGCCATATAGTGCCAGTTTCTGACTGGGAATTCAAAGAATATATTGGGGTTACGTGCACCCACAATTTTTACTACTGGTATACAGTGCCATTGTCTGACTGGGAATTCAAAGAATATATTGGGGTTATAAATACCCTCATTTCTTGCTACTGCCATATAGTGCCAGTTTCTGACTGGTAATTCAAAGAATATATTGGGGTTACGTGCACCCACAATTTTTACTACTGGTATACAGTGCCATTGTCTGACTGGGAATTCAAAGAATATATTGGGGTTATAAATACCCTCATTTCTTGCTACTGCCATATAGTGCCAGTTTCTGACTGGTAATTCAAAGAATATATTGGGGTTACGTGCACCCACAATTTTTACTACTGGTATACAGTGCCATTGTCTGACTGGGAATTCAAAGAATATATTGGGGTTATAAATACCCTCATTTCTTGCTACTGCCATATAGTGCCAGTTTCTGACTGGTAATTCAAAGAATATATTGGGGTTACGTGCACCCACAATTTTTACTACTGGTATACAGTGCCATTGTCTGACTGGGAATTCAAAGAGTATATTGGGAATACAAATACCCTCATTTCTTGCTACTGCCATATAGTGCCAGTTTCTGACTGGGAATTCAAAGAATATATTGGGGTTACGTGCACCCACAATTTTTACTACTGGTATACAGTGCCATTGTCTGACTGGGAATTCAAAGAATATATTGGGGTTATAAATACCCTCATTTCTTGCTACTGCCATATAGTGCCAGTTTCTGACTGGTAATTCAAAGAATATATTGGGGTTACGTGCACCCACAATTTTTACTACTGGTATACAGTGCCATTGTCTGACTGGGAATTCAAAGAGTATATTGGGAATACAAATACCCTCATTTCTTGCTACTGCCATATAGTGCCAGTGTCTGACTGGGAATTCAAAGAATATATTGGGGTTACGTGCACCCACAATTTTTACTACTGGTATACAGTGCCAATTTCTAACTAGGAATTCAAAATGCGCAAGGCTCCCGGAAAGGGACGTGGACGAGGCCGTGGGCGAGGTCGGGGGAATGGTTCTGGGGAGCAAGGTAGCAGTGAAGCCACAGGGCGTCCCGTGCCTACTCCTGTGGGGCAGCAAGCATTGCGCCACTCCACAGTGCCAGGGTTGCTTGCCACATTAACTAAACTGCAGGGTACAAACCTTAGTAGGCCCGAGAACCAGGAACAGGTCTTGCAATGGCTGTCAGAGAACGCTTACAGCACATTGTCCAGCAGCCAGTCAGACTCTGCCTCCTCTCCTCCTATTACCCAACAGTCTTGTCTTCCTTCCTCCCAAAATTCCGAAGCTTTACAGAACAATAACCCAAACTGTCCCTGCTCCCCAGAGCTGTTCTCCGCTCCTTTCATTGTCCCTCAACCTGCCTCTCCACGTCACGATTCCACGAACCTAACAGAGGAGCATCTGTGTCCAGATGCTCAAACACTAGAGTCTCCTCCATCTCCGTTCGATTTGGTGGTGGATGACCAGCAACCCACCCTCATCGACGATGATGTGACGCAGTTGCCGTCAGGGCATCCAGTTGACCGGCGCATTGTGCGGGAGGAGGAGATGAGACAGGAGTTGGAAGAGGAAGTGGTGGATGATGAGGACACTGACCCGACCTGGACAGGGGGGATGTCAAGCGGGGAAAGTAGTGTGGATGTTGAGGCAGGTGCAGCACCAAAAAGGGTAGCTAGAGGCAGAGGCAGAGGTCAGCAGCTTAGGCGAAGCCAGGCCACACCCGGAATCTCCCAAGATGTTCCAGTTCGTACCCAGCCCCGAAAAACTCCCACCTCGAGGGCACGTTTCTCGAAGGTGTGGAGTTTTTTCAAGGAATGCGCCGAGGACAGATATAGTGTTGTCTGCACAATTTGCCTCTCGAAATTGATTAGGGGCTCTGAGAAGAGCAACCTGTCCACCACTTCAATGCGCCGTCATTTGGAATCCAAGCACTGGAATCAGTGGCAGGCAGCAACGGCAGGACAAAGGCCGCCTGCCGTTCACGCCACTGCCACTGCCTCTGCCACTGCCTCTGCCTCTGCCACTGCCACTGCTGACTGTGCTGGCGATGCACTCCAGAGGACGAGCCAGGACACCACTTCATCTGCCTCCGCCACTTTGTTGACTTCTACCTCATCCTCCCCTGGTCCTGTCTTATCTCCTTCTCCTGCACCATCAAAGGCACCATCAGGCGTTTCTTTACAACAACCCACCATCTCTCAGACATTGGAGCGGCGGCAGAAATACACTGCTAACCACCCACACGCGCAAGCCTTGAACGCCAACATCGCTAAACTGCTGGCCCAGGAGATGTTGGCGTTCCGGCTTGTTGAAACTCCCGCCTTCCTGGACCTGATGGCAACTGCGGCACCTCGCTATGCCGTCCCTAGCCGTCACTACTTCTCCCGGTGTGCCGTCCCCGCCTTGCACCAGCACGTGTCACTCAACATCAGGCGGGCCCTTAGTTCCGCGCTTTGCACAAAGGTCCACTTGACCACCGACGCGTGGACAAGTGCATGCGGACAGGGACGCTACATTTCACTGACGGCACACTGGGTGAATGTAGTTGAGGCTGGGACTGCTTCCCAAACTGGCCCGGTGTACCTCGTCTCCCCGCCTAACATTCCTGGCAGGGACACGAGAAGAACACCCCCCTCCTCCTCCTCCTCTACCGCCTCCTCCTCCGCCACCGCCTCCTCCTCCGCCACCGCCTCCTCCTCCGCTGTTAGATTGACCCCAGCTACGAGTTGGAAACGTTGCAGCACTGGCGTTGGTAGACGTCAGCAGGCTGTGCTGAAGCTGATCAGCTTGGGGGACAGACAGCACACTGCCTCCGAGGTGAGGGATGCCCTCCTCGATGAGACGGCAATATGGTTTGAGCCGCTGCACCTGGGCCCAGGCATGGTCGTTTGTGATAACGGCCGGAACCTGGTAGCAGCTCTGGAGCTTGCCGGACTCCAACATGTTCCATGCCTGGCCCACGTCTTCAACCTAGTGGTGCAACGTTTCCTAAAGAGCTACCCCAATGTTCCAGAGCTACTGGTGAAAGTGCGGCGCATGTGCGCCCACTTTCGCAAGTCGACAGTAGCCGCTGCTAGCTTAAAATCTCTCCAGCAACGCCTGCATGTGCCACAACACCGGCTTTTGTGCGACGTCCCCACACGCTGGAACTCAACGTTTCAGATGTTGAATAGAGTGGTTGAGCAGCAGAGACCTTTGATGGAATACCAGCTACAAAACCCTAGGGTGCCACAAAGTCAGCTGCCTCAGTTTCACATCCATGAGTGGCCATGGATGAGAGACCTTTGTGACATCCTACGGGTCTTTGAGGAGTCCACAAGGAGGGTGAGCTCTGAGGATGCGATGGTGAGCCTTACAATCCCGCTCTTGTGTGTTCTGAGAGAATCCCTGATTGACATCAGGGATAACTCAGATCACACAGAGGAGTTAGGGATAGCATCCGATCCGTCACAGCTGGAGAGTAGGTCCACACATCTGTCCGCTTCACTGCGTTTAATGGAGGAGGAGGAGGAGGAGGAGGAGGAAGAAGAGTTGTCCGATGATGTGATGGTGATACAGGAGGCTTCCGGGCAACTTCGAATCGTCCCATTGTTGCAGCGCGGATGGGTAGACATGGAGGATGAGGAGGAAATGGAGATTGAACTTTCCGGTGGGGCCAGAGGAGTCATGCCAACTAACACTGTGGCAGACATGGCTGAGTTCATGTTGGGGTGCTTTACAACCGACAAGCGTATTGTCAAAATCATGGAGGACAACCAGTACTGGATCTTTGCTATCCTTGACCCCCGGTATAAAAACAACATCTCGTCTTTTATTCCGGTAGAGGGGAGGGCCAATCGCATCAATGCTTGCCACAGGCAATTGGTGCAGAATATGATGGAGATGTTTCCAGCATGTGACGTTGGCGGCAGGGAGGGCAGTTCCTCCAGTAGGCAACCAAGTTCTCACCGGTCCACACAAACGAGGGGCACACTGTCTAAGGTCTGGGACACCTTGATGGCACCCCCTCGCCAAAGTGCCGCCACGGAGGGTCCTAGTGTCACCAGGCGTGAGAAGTATAGGCGCATGTTGCGGGAATACCTTTCCGACCACAGCCCTGTCCTCTCCGACCCCTCTGCGCCCTACACGTATTGGGTGTCGAAGTTGGACCTGTGGCTTGAACTTGCCCTATATGCCTTGGAGGTGCTGTCCTGTCCTGCCGCCAGCGTCCTATCTGAGAGGGTGTTCAGTGCAGCCGGTGGCATCATCACTGACAAGCGCACCCGTCTGTCAGCTGAGAGTGCCGACCGGCTCACTTTGATAAAAATGAACCACCACTGGATAGAGCCTTCATTTTTGTGCCCACCTGTGTAAAGCACCCCAACATGAAACTCCATGTCTGTACTCAACCTCTCCAATTCCTCCGCATCCTCATACTCATCCACCATAAGCGTTGCACAATTCTGCTAATACTAGGCTCCCTCCAACATGATTTCCCCCAACTCTGCTGGTTAGAGGCTCCCTCCACCCTGATTTCCACCAACTCTGCTGGTTAGAGGCTCCCTCCACCCTGCTTTCCCACAACTCTGCTGGTTAGAGGCTCCTTCCACCATGAATTTGCCCAAACTGGGCTGTTTAGAGGCTCCCTCCACCATGAATTGGTCCAAACTGGGCTGGTTAGAGGCTCCCTCCACCATTAATTGGTCCAAACTGGGCTGGTTAGAGGCTCCCTCCACCATGAATTTGCCCAAACTGGGCTGTTTAGAGGCTCCCTCCACCATGAATTTGCCCAAACTGGGCTGTTTAGAGGCTCCCTCCACCATGAATTGGTCCAAACTGGGTTTTTTAGAGGCTCCCTCCACCATGAATTGGTCCAAACTGGGCTGGTTAGAGGCTCCCTCCACCATGAATTGGTCCAAACTGGGGTGGTTAGAGGCTCCCTCCACCATTAATTGGTCCAAACTGGGCTGGTTAGAGGCTCCCTCCACCATTAATTGGTCCAAACTGGGCTGGTTAGAGGCTCCCTCCACCATGAATTTGCCCAAACTGGGCTGTTTAGAGGCTCCCTCCACCATGAATTGGTCCAAACTGGGTTTTTTAGAGGCTCCCTCCACCATGAATTGGTCCAAACTGGGCTGGTTAGAGGCTCCCTCCACCATGAATTGGTCCAAACTGGGGTGGTTAGAGGCTCCCTCCACCATGAATTGGTCCAAACTGGGTTTTTTAGAGGCTCCCTCCACCATGAATTTGCCCAAACTGGGCTGTTTAGAGGCTCCCTCCACCATGAATTGGTCCAAACTGGGCTGGTTAGAGGCTCCCTCCACCATGAATTTCCCAAAACTTGGCTGTTTAGAGGCTCCCTCCACCATTAATTGGTCCAAACTGGGCTGGTTAGAGGCTCCCTCCACCATGAATTGGTCCAAACTGGGGTTTTTAGAGGCTCCCTCCACCATGAATTGGTCCAAACTTGGCTGTTTAGAGGCTCCCTCCACCATGAATTGGTCCAAACTGGGGTGGTTAGAGGCTCCCTCCACCATTAATTGGTCCAAACTGGGCTGGTTAGAGGCTCCCTCCACCATTAATTGGTCCAAACTGGGCTGGTTAGAGGCTCCCTCCACCATGAATTTGCCCAAACTGGGCTGTTTAGAGGCTCCCTCCACCATGAATTTGCCCAAACTGGGCTGGTTAGAGGCTCCCTCCACCATGAATTGGTCCAAACGGGTTTTTAGAGGCTCCCTTCACCATGAATTGGTCCAAACTTGGCTGTTTAGAGGCTCCCTCCACCATGAATTGGTCCAAACTGGGTTTTTTAGAGGCTCCCTCCACCATGAATTTGCCCAAACTGGGCTGTTTAGAGGCTCCCTCCACCATGAATTTGCCCAAACTGGGCTGGTTAGAGGCTCCCTCCACCATGAATTGGTCCAAACTGGGGTTTTTAGAGGCTCCCTCCACCATGAATTGGTCCAAACTTGGCTGTTTAGAGGCTCCCTCCACCATGAATTGGTCCAAACTGGGGTGGTTAGAGGCTCCCTCCACCATTAATTGGTCCAAACTGGGCTGGTTAGAGGCTCCTTCCACCATTAATTGGTCCAAACTGGGCTGGTTAGAGGCTCCCTCCACCATGAATTGGTCCAAACTGGGTTTTTTAGAGGCTCCCTCCACCATGAATTTGCCCAAACTGGGCTGTTTAGAGGCTCCCTCCACCATGAATTGGTCCAAACTGGGCTGGTTAGAGGCTCCCTCCACCATGAATTTGCCCAAACTGGGCTGTTTAGAGGCTCCCTCCACCATGAATTTGCCCAAACTGGGCTGGTTAGAGGCTCCCTCCACCATGAATTGGTCCAAACGGGTTTTTAGAGGCTCCCTTCACCATGAATTGGTCCAAACTTGGCTGTTTAGAGGCTCCCTCCACCATGAATTGGTCCAAACTGGGGTGGTTAGAGGCTCCCTCCACCATTAATTGGTCCAAACTGGGCTGGTTAGAGGCTCCCTCCACCATTAATTGGTCCAAACTGGGCTGGTTAGAGGCTCCCTCCACCATGAATTGGTCCAAACTGGGGTTTTTAGAGGCTCCCTCCACCATGAATTGGTCCAAACTTGGCTGTTTAGAGGCTCCCTCCACCATTAATTGGTCCAAACTGGGCTGGTTAGAGGCTCCCTCCACCATGAATTGGTCCAAACTGGGTTTTTTAGAGGCTCCCTCCACCATGAATTTGCCCAAACTGGGCTGTTTAGAGGCTCCCTCCACCATGAATTGGTCCAAACTGGGTTTTTTAGAGGCTCCCTCCACCATGAATTGGTCCAAACTGGGCTGGTTAGAGGCTCCCTCCACCATGAATTGGTCCAAACTGGGGTGGTTAGAGGCTCCCTCCACCATTAATTGGTCCAAACTGGGCTGGTTAGAGGCTCCCTCCACCATTAATTGGTCCAAACTGGGCTGGTTAGAGGCTCCCTCCACCATTAATTGGTCCAAACTGGGCTGGTTAGAGGCTCCCTCCACCATGAATTTGCCCAAACTGGGCTGTTTAGAGGCTCCCTCCACCATGAATTTGCCCAAACTGGGCTGGTTAGAGGCTCCCTCCACCATGAATTGGTCCAAACTGGGGTTTTTAGAGGCTCCCTCAACCATGAATTGGTCCAAACTTGGCTGTTTAGAGGCTCCCTCCACCATTAATTGGTCCAAACTGGGCTGGTTAGAGGCTCCCTCCACCATGAATTGGTCCAAACTGGGTTTTTTAGAGGCTCCCTCCACCATGAATTTGCCCAAACTGGGCTGTTTAGAGGCTCCCTCCACCATGAATTGGTCCAAACTGGGGTGGTTAGAGGCTCCCTCCACCATTAATTGGTCCAAACTGGGCTGGTTAGAGGCTCCCTCCACCATTAATTGGTCCAAACTGGGCTGGTTAGAGGCTCCCTCCACCATGAATTTGCCCAAACTGGGCTGGTTAGAGGCTCCCTCCACCATGAATTGGTCCAAACTGGGTTTTTTAGAGGCTCCCTCCACCATGAATTTGCCCAAACTGGGCTGGTTAGAGGCTCCCTCCACCATGAATTGGTCCAAACTGGGGTTTTTAGAGGCTCCCTCCACCATGAATTTGCCCAAACTCTGCTGGTTAGAGGCTCAATCCACCCTGATTTTCAAAACAAATGTTGGTGCCAACCTCAACTTACTACAAGGGCCAAATTCACTGCTGGTGACAAGCTCTCCTCACTGCAAGTGCCAAATACACATGTTTCAAGGTGTTTTCCTACTGTCAGAGAGGTGGTATTGAGTGTGTAAAGTGTGTAGTTGTTAGGCTGTGATGTTGGGGTAATAGAGGGTCTTTGGTGTGTTAGATGCCCCCAGACATGCTTCCCCTGCTGTCCCAGTGTCATTCCAGAGGTGTTGGCATCATTTCCTGGGGTGTCATAGTGGACTTGGTGACCCTCCAGACACGGATTTGGGTTTCCCCCTTAACGAGTATCTGTTCCCCATAGACTATAATGGGGTTCGAAACCCGTTCGAACACACGAACATTGAGCGGCTGTTCGAATCGAATTTCGAACCTCGAACATTTTAGTGTTCGCTCATCTCTAAAGTTAACCCCTATCCTCAGTATAGGGGAAACCTTATGATATGGGGTCCGAACACTGAGATCCCCGTGATCGTGAACATTGGAGCGTCGGGTTGGAAATGCACACTACAGTACTAATCGTTTTGATGGAAACCACTGGAGCTGAAATACATCGCTCCGCTGTCTCTAGAGATTCCCATTGAACTGAATGTAGCCTTGGGTCACACTACGACCTGCAAATCCATTCAAATTAGGGTATAAAACACTCTAGTTCTCGAGGGTACCTTGGTATTACTGGAATACTCTTTCAAGGCTATGTTTCCATATTCAAGTTTTTGCATGCAGTTTTTGTAGTCAAAACCAGGAATGGGTTAAAAAGATTGCACTTGCCCTTCATAATCTTTCATCTTCTATCTATGGTCCAAACCTTTTTGGCTTAAAATCTGCTTGTAAATATCTGAACATGGAAACACAGCATTAAAGGATCAATATAGGGAACTGAGTTCCTATGAACACTTGTTTCTCTATATTTGGCCCCATTATAGGATCATGTAAATAGGGCTTTACCCAACAATCACCATGGCCCTAGGCATGATGCTTAGCTTTAATATCTTGCAAATGGGAATTGTTATCTTGGCACTTTTATTTGGACAGTATATATATATTTTTTAGGCTAAATTTATGTTATACAATAACTATACACTTTTTATGAAAAACATATTGCTCTGATATTTGGGCACTATATGCTGAACATATAGTAGCATGTTTGTACACAGCAGTGAAACTACTGCGCTATTTGTAATACTTACATATTGCGAGTTTGATTTTTAATCCTTTTACTTAGACTGTTTTTGTTGTTTTGTTTTACCTTATTATCACTTCAAATCTAAAAACGCAACCAAGAGAGTCTCCTGAGACACTTAAGCCGCTGTATACACAAGCAGAGCTTTGATTTGCTCTAATTATTGATTTGATCAGAAGTCATTTTAGAAGGTCAATCAGGAGAAGAGAAAGGAACTGGAAACTGAGCAGTCAGGCAGTCGGTATGGACTTGTTAGTCAGTGATAGTCTACAGGTGGCTGTGCAGTGTATGTACATTAGAAAACTAATTGGATTTTTTTTCTCTGTGATAACTGATGCACTGCAATAATAAATGTGATCAAAGGTGTACATGGCCTTTAAATGCTGCATCTAGGTTTGTTGATTTGGGATCTGGGAATACTCTCAGATTTCTCTTTCCACTGACATGTCCATCACTAACATTTAGAGCATTTCCTTATTTCTAATAGAAAGTGAACACTGGACAAATTGATACTTCAGTCTGCCTGATCATGCACCAGTCTCTCTCCAACTACAGCTTTCTAACCTATCTAATAACGGAATGGTCATGGAAAATGAATTAGAACTTGCTTTACAATCTTAGGGTCAGTTCACACGTGAAAACCGCCTAGCTTATTTGTGCGAGGTAAAAAACCTCGGGGAGTTTTTTTGACACTGTTTTTTGCATTCCACGCGGTTTTTGACGAGGTTTTTGACGCGGTTTTCGCTAGCGGTTTTCGCTAGGTTTTTTTCCCTATATGTGCTATAGAAACTGCAGGCGAAAACCGCTCGGTTTTGTGTGCAAAACGGTTTTTGCCTCCCATTCACTTCTATGCAATTCTTCAGGCGTTTTCCGCCTGAAGAAAGGTCATGTCGCTTCTTCAGGCGGAAAACGCTAGGAGGAAAAAAAAAGCTAGTGGTCTACATAGACCACCATGTTAAAGGAGAGGTTTTTGAAGCGAATTCCGCTGTCAAAAACCTCCCCTTTGCCCACGTGTGAACTAGCCCTTAGACATTGTCAACATATACAGAACTTCCTGATTTTTTGATCTGAATGACCTCAGAAGATTTAGAGCCCTATTTATGTGCCAATTGTGGTTCAGGATCCCTCCATACAGTCAAACATTTTCATGTTTTTTTGTACAGTATGTTCCGTTTTGAGGACTATAACATTTTTAGGTGTAATCAGTTTTTATTAAAATTTTCATAAGACAACAGGGTAAATGCACAGAACAGAATAGAATCAATAATGCGAACATCATGACAACGTGTGTGCTGATGGACATACAAGTCCAAAACAGACAAGGGAGGAGAAAAACAAGGTTAAGAGAGAGAAGGAAGGGGGAGATGAGAAGACGCCGGGGAACACACAGATATCGAATGGGGAAACGAGAGGAAAGGGCAGAGGTCGCCAGGACAGAGGGGAGGGGGACCAGGGAGAGTCATAAGAATAGGTTAGAGAACTCAGCTGACTCTCGAAACACCACCCATGGCCTCCAGAGGGTCTCAAACTTAGAGGAGGTAGGGGAATCTTCCGCCACCAAAGCACTATAACATTTTTATCATTTGACTTATTCAACTAATTTCTGCATCTTTTTCGGTGACACATAGAGCTTTATTTTTAGATTTGTTTTTATTTTTGCATGTGTTTTAATTTTTTTTATATCCGAGAAAATATAAACAAAAGAAGAGGGAAAGCATGTTGGGGTGGGGAATGTCAAATGTTCGCCTTGTGGCCCCGCTATTCCTAGTTATCCTACGGTTTTAATACCATATCTGAAGAGTCAACTATTTATACACAAAAGGACATAGGGATATAGTGGTAAATGAGACAAGTGATGTAAAGCAGAACTATCTCTATAAGGAGAGATGTAAACAGCTAAAGAAGCCTTATTTTCCTCTGATTGAGATCTGCTCCATTGTTGTGTTGCTCCCACAAGGTCTGAGGGCACATTCCTTAATGTATGTAGAATGAAATAAATCCATGAGACACATTCATCTCTGTTCATGAGTTGTCATGGGTTTGTACTCCCAGATCCCCCTGTCTCTATCAAAAGTTGTTTCATTTTGCAACCAATATTTTTATGTCCTTCATGTGATCAGAGCTACAAAATGTTTTGGCACAGGTAGATCTGTCCTTTTCTTTTTATTGTATAATGATGAAAGTTCATCCTCATTCTAAGCGTCTACTCTGTTTCTCCTCCATATAGATGTCCAGTAGACATTTGGCTTATATAATTAAGTAATGGTGCGGTGCAAGGGAAGGTACTGGGATTTTGTAATCCGGAGGTTAGGAGTCTTCATCTTGGCAGTGATCATTATGCATTGGCAGATATAACTGAATAGGGGCTTCCCAGTGGACACATCTCTGCGTGTCTGGATCTTTTTAGCATTACAGTGTATTGGGGTTCAAGAAAAAGTTTAAAAAACAACAAAATATACAAATCACCCCCTTTCCCTAGAACACACATAAAAGTACTTAAAGAAAGTTCATCACATAGACATTAGGTATCCCTATTTCCGAAAACACCCAATCAACAAATTTAAAAAAATATTTTTCCCATACGGTGAACACTGTAGCGAAAAAATACTCAAAAGAGCTGAAAAGGACGGTTTATCTCTGTTTCACATCATAAAAATTTGAACAAAAAACAATCAAAACATTAGACATTCCCCAAAAAGGTATAAATGAAAGTTCCATCTGGCCTTGCAAAAAAGACCCCGTACACGGAAATATAAAAAGTCATGGTTGTCAGAATATGGTGACTACAATTTTTTTTATCTTTAAGGGGTTAAAATATTAAAATAAAACTATATAAATTTGGTATCCCTGGAATCGTATTGACTCATAGAATACAGCTTCATTTTGGCTGCACTGTGAACTCTGTAAAAACAAAGCCCGTAAGAAAGTTGCACAAATGCCGTTTTTCTCCAATTCCACCCTATTCTGAATTGTTTTCTAGCTTCACAGTACATTGAACAGAATATTAAATACTATTAAGTACTATTATGAAGTACAATTTATCCTGCAAAAATTAAGCACTCACACGGCTTTGTTAATGGAAAAATTAAAGAGTGAACGGTTTTGGGAGGCAGGGAGACAAAAACAAAAATCGGAGGTGACGAGAAGATAAATAGTAGTTGTTCATAGTGAGGTAGCCACAGGAAGCATGGAATTGTTTAACAGGTTCTCTTTAACATATATTTTAATGAGAAGCTTTTAACCGACATCAACGACTTTAATTGATGCAAAAAATTGACTCACAAATGCGCAAAAGCGGCTTAGGAATTAGCATAATATATTGTTGCTTATGGGAAAATCTGTTTACAACATAACGAATTATCACACACTGTAAGATAAGTAATGAATTCGAGAAGAGCAGACAAATCATTATCACATATTCCTGATATTTCTGTTAAAGCATCCTGGTTGCTCTGCATAGTTTCTAATGAAAGTCTTATTCTGCCACATCCCGAAGTATAATGATGTCTTCGAGCTGTCATCATGATACACCCTAATCTTGTCTCTGGAAAAAAAATAACATCCCTAATTGGAAATACAGTTTACATTGCCTGTCACCTGAGATACACTGTATTGCTTTTCAGCCATGTACCACAGTGACTATGTTCCTCTTCAGCTGCCATTAATACATGATTAATTTGTCATTTCATAGAGCTTTTGGCCCATCTCATAGATTCATTTCACGACAATCACAAGCCTCAAGTTTAATTAGATAGATAGATACATACATATAGATATATATGTTCCATGGCAAAGCTATCTGAGCGAAAGGAAATGACAGAATCAGAGATGCAAGGTGCCCTATTGCAGCCATAGACTGACTCCAATTATATAAAGGTCAGGAGACTTTTGGAATGTAGAATTTTTTTTAGCTATTATTTCTAAAGTGAAATAGTTCTAAACTGAACCATATTACTGGGCGTGAAGGTAAGAATCTTATGTACCTGAAGAGTGGAGAAACTGTGTTGCTTAGGAAATCTCTTTTCTTGGTTGCAGGTTGCCTCTCTGAAGACTCCACTTCTTGACCTCTCTCTTATTACCTGCCTTTTTCCTCCATAATGTCTAGAATACACGGTCATTCTTTTTTCTCTAGTGATTGTATTTGCAGATGTAGAATTCTCCTCTGGAGTCTTCTAAAATACTAATGGAATAAAGTATCATTATGTATGCTTTCTTAAAGGGAACCTCCACATAGGAAGTCTCCTCTAAAAATAGACTTTTATTGTGTTGATTCCCATTGAATGGAACTATATACAGATAAAAACAAAAAAAAACTGTTTTGCTTTCTGTTTCCCTTTTGTAAGTGGTGGGATAAATGTAAGTGCTCAATAACAGAAGAAAGAAAGAAGAAAGTATTACTCCTATTATATTCTCATATGTGACATTGAGGGTATGTCCACATGGGATGTACTCTCAGAGTCTTAGCCACCTCGGACCAGCCAGCAGATAATCCGCTGTGAGGTACTGTTAAAGCATCGCTGATGAGATTTAATCCAAGCGTTGTACAGAATCCTGCAGTGCATATTGACCTGCTCGGCGTGTTTTTTAGCCACAGTATGTCAATATGTCAATTTATGCAATGGATTTTGACTGCCACTTTGTAATGGTGTAAACAACAGAACACCTTCAGCAATTATTGCAAAAAAAGGTCAATTATAGGCATTTTCTTCCGCAACACAATTAAGTAATTTCCTGACTGGATGTATTCTCCCTTAGGGATAAGCGAACTGATTCTGATTGAACTGGATATGACCCGAATATTCCAACAGTTTAAACTTGACCCAAATATGAAACTTTTGTGGTACAGTAACGTCTCTACGTGTTTGAGTCTCTGCGCCACCATTCGCTCACACTCTGCGGCGCCAGAGGCGGGTTTAGTTTGATTCCTTGCTTGGAGTTTTTTTTGCTCTGTATGAACACTGCTCCACTACCGTGCCTCTGTAATTGAACTTTCACCACACCCATCTCCTGCACCTTGTTTCGCGCTGAAAATAGTTAATCTTAGCCTTGCCTGTGTGATTGACAGCCTGTCTACCAGTCAAGTCTTGGGCAGCCTGTCTACCAGTCAAGTCTTGGACTTCCTATATACAGGTCATCAGCCTATACAGATTTTCTGGCTATTTTCACTCTGTCCTGTGACCTCGTCCTCACTAGCTTCCTACTTGCTCTTTCTATTGTATTACTGACTTCTGACCTTTGTCCTCCCCTGTGACTACTCTTTTGCAGGGAAAAAAAAAACTCTAGGGGTAGCTCCCTTGAACATCATATCCGACTTTTTCAACAAGCCTTTACTGCTATGATGCGGGATTTAGCCAAATCAATATCCCGGCTGTGGACAGCTCTGTTTCGATCTGTTGGATATCCTCAGCACAGTGTAGGGAAAACTGATTTGGCAGAGATGAGAGACTTCTAGACCAGGTTCTGGGGATATTATCACTCCTTAAGGAGAGATCACCTTCACAGGCGTGTATGGAGACTTACAAAAGGCTTTTGTAAGTCTCCATACTCTTTTGCACTAAGATTTGTGAGTTCTGTGTGCCACTTATTTCTAGGAAGGGTTTTGCCTCCCAGTTGCTCCTGTCATTAGGACAGTTGTGGCAATTAGGTAGGGACAGGGGCTGGGTCAAGTTTAGAGCTCACTGTCTGTCCTCCCCCTTCCATTGTTTTAGTAGAAGCTCTAGGGAATTACCTAACTAGCAATTCCCTTACAGGTACATTACCCATGAAATACTATTATACCCTGGGGTCTCCTCAGTGCCCATAGTACAATAATAGCACTTCTGGCTTGTGCTCATGAATATTCATCAAAATGAATCTCGTGAGGTTCACCCATCTCTGCTATCACTTTTCCCAACCTCTTCTAAAAATGCACCTTTTTGCCACCTGTGCGATTATTTACCATAGATTAACTTCTGCGTGCCTGTTGTGATCTTTGTTAGTTTTTTTCCCCAGGGGAAAATGGAGCAGAATTTCAGAAATTGCCACCACACAAATGGCATATGTGTCTTACACCAAATTTTTTAATTGCTGTAGATTCTTTCTGTACCTTCTCCAAGAAGAAGTGGGTCTTTGGGAAAAGGGATCGAATCTGTCCAAAACATGGATGAAGCTTAAGGAGGACCTTTCATGTCCTCGGGTACATGCGGTTTTAGAAAACCTCTAGAAAGTCAACAGTGCACTGAATTCACACTTTTGGCTTTCCTGTTATGTGCCCCCGGGCTGGAGATATCTGTGCCATTAATTTCAGCACCGATCTCTCCCCATTATCAGAAGGGCATTCCTGACAGTCTAGCAGGGCTGTGAAGTGCGCCCCTCCTGACAGTACCTGTCCATAGACTTGCATAACAATAATAATTAGAGCAAAGTATTGGTGCATTTTCTGTCAGAAACGGAGTCAACTAATAGACTAAACAGTCTAAAGATATGCCAGATTTATCATCCAGTATCAGACACTGTGATAAATCTGTGTACAACATAATACTAAATATTAGTAAATCAAGATCTCAGTGGTTGTTTATTAGTTATTGAGATGATGGAAATATGAGGCAGAAACTACCAGTGAGTAAGAAACAGTGTTTGAATAACAAACTTCTGCAGGTCTAAGGGCCCCTTCACATGGCTGATACGCTGGCTGCTTTAGAACGTGTAAACGTTCCGTAGCAGCGGCGTCTAAAGCAGATCGCATTGTTTTCTATGGGAGCCGGCAGACGCGCGCTCGCCATAGAAATGAATGGGCTGCTTTTTCCATTCATTTCTATGGGGAGCGCACGTATGCCGGCTCCCATAGAAAACAATGGGAACTGCTTTAGACGCCACTGCTACGGAACGTTTACACGTTCTAAAGCAGCCAGTGTATCAGCCATGTGAAGGGGCCCTAAGAGTTCATATTTTGTACAATTTGCATTCCCTGAAAGACTGTATTATTGTTTGTCAGCAAAAACTGTTCTTCATAACTGTTGTACAAGCCAAAAAATTCTCATTATGTAAACCAGCACATACAGTACAAACCAAGTCAACTTTTCATAGGCAACTAAATATTATGATTTTGCTCATGAAAAAAATATCCCTGTTTGTAAGGGCCCATGTACACGACTGTGTTCTAATACAGTGGGGTATCTGAGTTTTTTCTGGATAGCACACTGAACCATACATTTGTATCAGCACATGCACACGAACATGATTTCCACAAATTCGTGTGCAGACCAAAAGTCCATACTGCAAACCTCAGGACAGTTTTGTGGAAGCACAGCAGGAATGGGCGGCACATGGATGACATCTGTGTGCTGTCTGTGCTCTTCAATCATGGCCGCAAAGGGGATTTTTTGGGACTTGAATATTGATGACCTAACCTGTGAATCTGGGATAAATTTAATTAGTGGAAAACCCCAGTGGTGGCTCAGTGGTTAGCACTGTTGCCTTCCACCACTGGGTTCATATCTAGCCAAGGACAAGATCTGCAAGGAGTTTGTACATTTTTCATGGATACTTTGCTTTCTTCCCACACTCCAAAGACATACTGATAGGGAATTTAGAGTGTGCGTCCCATATTGGATACTATTGCTAATGTTTCTAAAGCACTGCAGACTACGATGGTACAAAATAAATAAATTACCATAAATAATTCATGTTCTTGGCATCTACTCAGCATATTTTTTTTAAACTATTATATTAAGTATAACCTTTCTCGAAAACATAGATTGAAAAAGACATCTAGTTCAACCTAAAGTATTATTGCTGCAGATTGGAAGACGAAAATGTGTTCTCAAATTTATAAAACTAAATACTTGGATCATTTACTTATCTCAAGCAATTTAATACAAACAATGTATAATAATATGTGTATTAAAATGATGGTGTGATTTGGACATCCTCTTCTCAAGTAACAAGTTTCCTGGCGATGTGCTGACATTAGGGGGTACAATTGGGGAAGAACAAGTCCTCATTTAACCTACTAGAAAGTTAAGCATTCGTTCAGTCTACCAATGGAACCAATGAAAGGAGACTTGTAGGGGAAGACACAGCATTGACATCATCAAGGTCAGGGGCGAACATGTCTCAGATGTCTTAAAGGAAACGTGTGACCAGAAAATTCTATATGATAAACTTATCTTTTTAAAGAGTTTGTTATAAATTGTGCAATTTTTGCTTTAGCCATTAAGCCTTACCGTGTTTCCCCGAAAATAAGACAGTGTCTTATATTAAATTTTCGTCCTAAATATAGGACCTGTCTTATTTTCGGGGGGACGTCTTATGGCAACCGGCAGTCATGCCAGCACTTCCTTAGTGCAGCGCCAGCATGACGGCCGGTTGTAGGTAGTGTAGGGGGTGGGGAAGGTATCCTACTTACCTTTCCCATCTTCGTAGCAGCGCTGGTGCTGCTGTACGTCCTGGCAGCGGCAGCGGAAGAGGTGGGCAGGGCTAAGCGAGGCTTCTGGCGGTTGCGCTGGAGAGCCTCACTTCACTGGCATTGCTGCCTCTGCTGTATGCCGGCTGCTGCCTCTGCCTCTGGGATGAGCTGGGAGAGCCGACTCCCCGCAGCATATGCACAGCAGTCATCTCCCAGCTCATCCTACAGCAGCTAGAACAGTGGATACAACAGCAGCGTCAGCAGCCGGCTATCCTGTGCACACGGAGAACATCGCACAGTGTTCAGCTGCAATGGTTTTTGATCATGCCTTATTTTCGGGGGGTGCCTTATATTAGGCAATTCAACAACCTCCTGCCCATGCCGTACTTTCAGGGGGTGTCCTACTAGCGGGGAAACAAGGTATAATAAACTGGTATTTGACAATTTTTTAGGGGTTGTCTTTGCACCCCATTTACGTCACAGGCAAAACAGACAGAATTACAATAGAAGTTAAAACCACTGAACTATCCTTATAGCCACTAATGATCGGTAATGTTACATCTGATCTACTATCCTCATTGGACAGGGCATGCCTAGAAAACTCTCCCATAGCCCTCAGTGACTCGGCCCCAGACTACTGCTGCATATGGCCATGACTATGCTGTAGAGCATCTCAGTAAATGCTGTTACCAAGGCAGAGGAGTAGATGAAGCAAGATGGCAGTCTCCATAATATACCAAAAATAGAATTTAAAAAATCCATAATGAAAGAAGAAAAATCTGATATATTTCACTATCTGGTTTTAATAGATAAACTTTTTGGCAGTGCATTCCTTTTAAATGTCAGACTTCTGGTTTACGTGGAACTGAACAAATATCATTATTTATTAGCTTCTCAGTTACATGTACCTAACAGAAAATTGAGATGATGCATTCACTTTTGCTTGTATATTTCTCGTGAGTGGACATTGGTAGTCTGTGCATAGGGTTGAGGCTTTAGTGACCATGACAGGCAAACAAGTCTCTAGAATAAAGGAATGGCAGCTGCCACAGCTTTCATAAAGTGGGGACCCAGGTATGTAAACTAAACATTGGTTATGTATAGTAAAATCTCGACTTTAGTCTAAAAGCATTGCACAGTGCTCACTAAAATCTAACAGTGCAACGCATTATTCAGAGGGAGGATTACTTCTTGCAGCAACTTTGTTGTAAACTCCAATATTACATCTATATGCCCTATTAGGGTGTCTTTAATTTCATTCAATAGTTTTCCTAAATTCTGGTTAGTTTTTGTTAGCCCTTTGAATGTCCTCAAGCTCCGTTATATGTTGTTTTGTACTCCTGAATCTGTAACCAGGGCTGTAGGGGGTGCAGGATAAGCAGTTGCCACTAGACCCTAAGGGAGCCCCAAAGTCTCTCTGCCACATAAAATATATCACTATTTTTAATGGTACAAGGTAGGTAAGGACCCCATTACAGATTTTGTATTTAAGTTATTCCACTGTCTGTAACAATACATGTTCGTGTGGCTGGAAGTAAGCCACATGTATAGTTAGGTTATCAGTTCTGTTTAGTTAGTTGCTCAGACAAGCAGGTTTTTATGTTGACTAGTGTTTTTACACCTCCATATCCTTTGTGTTCTTGTTGCCTGAACATTTCCACTTCCTGCCACTTCTTGGAGGAAAAATAGAATACTATTTCAGGTACCAAGTTACATTCTAGGATTCTGGCTGCTGCAGGATATGTTCCTTTCTGTTCCCTATAGCATCTGCCTTCCTGAAATACCAGCACATGCAAAATAATTTCCACTTATCTCATGACTTTTCTAATATTAAAACCTTTCACATTACATGAACCACATCGTTTCTGCTATTCTGTAAAGGTGCTATTTTCTGTTTTTGCTTAATCTAGACTTTTCTCTTACTAAATGCCTGTGACATTCTCCAGTAATTCTGAACTTTACTTCAACCCCTTCTCAAGAATCTATGGGCTGAACTAAATAGATTGCTATTACATTTGTCCTGGATAGTAAGTAGTCAGAATTCATCCTTTCCAAATGTCTGTATATACTTACACTGAGCATCTCTGGTCCATTAACATTCCAATACCAAGTCAAGGTTATCACAATTAATTACATATGGGGGAGGAAGCCAATGATTGCGACTTGTCTTCTTTAGGTTAAGGCCACATGTTACGGAAACATAACATTTTTAGTTGAAGATTTTGATACTTTTTTGAGCCAAAGTCATGAGTGGATTTAACAGAAGAGAAAGGTATATGAGCTTCTTTTATATGTTCCATTCCTTTTCAAGCCACTCCTGACTTTGGCTCAAAAAACGCAGCAAAACCTGCAATATAAAAAGTTGCGTTTAGCCTTAGGGGTAGTCACATGAAGTATTCTATAAGTGTCTATAAATGTGCATACTACTAGGCAACTTCAATAACTCCTATAAAATAATGGTGGTTCTTAAAGGGGTCTTCAGGGCACAAAATTAATTTTCAAAATATGTTTGTTAGTGCTGTGTTTCCTCCTTTTTAATGCTCCGCCAGGACTTTACTGCAGCGGTTTTCAGTTTCTGTGTGTTTGTGGGCTTTTCTGTCTGAAGTTTAGTTTTCAGACAATGGTAAGAAAGGAGGAGGAGGGCTTGTGATGAGGGATGGGATACTCTTTTGGGACATTTTTTGTGGTTAAGGAACGATAGTGCTGATGCAAGATATCGAACTATCAGCTGTGAGCAGGAGATCTCACCACCTACCAAAGGAACTACCACATGTTAACGTGATAGATGCATATGTCCCCCACCTCTGCAAAAAAACTGTTTCTGCCAGTTATATCTACATGCTGTGACTCCCCTCCTCGTGTTCTCCAACCACAGTTGGCTGTATTATCAATATCATTTTGTACAGAGAACTAAATGATCCTGCAGTGTGTCTTTGTTTCTTTCTTTTTAGGTGGTATGATTCCTAGTATCTCTCCATCGGCCATGAGCTTGTATGTGTTCTCTCTTGCCATATACTACTGTATCATCCATGACACTGTATTACTGAAATCTCCCCGTTGTGGAACTATTAAAGGATTATCTTATCTTATCTCAACAAGTGAAATGCTGTTCAATTGGGTTGAGATCAAGGAGGAGAGGGAGAAGGTCATAGGTAAAATATACATTTATCCTGGACAACCCCTTTATACCCTACCCACTGGTAATCACAGTACAAGTAGCCATTCACTAGAAAGGAACCATTTAAGGATTTGTTACTGGCCATTATTTCCTGTAACACGGTATTAACTCTATTTTCTCAGTGGTATGATGAGATATGGTGTTAATTTCCTTTGAATAATTTCATGCACAGATTCTAATCTGTCCAGGTTTCACCTTTATCTTTCTCCATATAAAGTGGTTTCTTACTTCTCAATCCTTGCTATTATCCGCAAGCACAATATAGCCCTTTCAGAGGCTTCTTTGTAAGGCTGGTTCTCTATTGTGAATTCTATACATGATGCTACTTATCACGCTGAGGTTCCATATTCGTCTTAAAAAAGGATAAAGTAAAAGAAAGTGTGAAGATGTTAAACAGTTTATTTCAATTCAAGTCTAAGGCTTCACGTTGCAGAAACATAGTATTTTGTCTGTTGCAGAATCAGAGTGGTAAAAAAAAAATATTGCCTTTTACAGTACCAGCAAAGTGAATGACATTTTGGATAATCTCATCCACACATTGTGAGGGAAAAAGTTGCAGAAAAGTGTAGTTTGTAAAGACACCCGTGTTTTTCAAAAACACAGCATGTTAAAGGGATCTCCTCTCAGAATTTTAGCTGCCATCCCGTCTCTTGGATTTCAGCTCATTCTTGCACGGAGCTCCTGCCTGTTGTAAATGGCGCAGATATCTATGGATTTCCATACACACATAACAGAATCATTGCCCAAGAAACTTTACTAGAACTTCCCAGGGCTCAAAAACTGAAATCTATATGCAGAAAAAGAGAGAAGAGGATATGGAGGGCCAAGAGCAGAGACTGGGTCATCATTCCAAACTGTTGGCAGGTCTGCAACCAGCGGTAAACACCGAGGAGAGAAATTTACCTTTATCTGGCAAAATGTATTGGGAAAAACACATCAGCTTAAGCTACAAGCCAGTATATAATCTTTGAAATGGGAATACCCCTTGTGGGGAAGTTAGCTCGATAGAAGCAGTGGTGCGACCTAAACAGGAAAGATAGGGACACAAAATATGTAGCAAACTGGTTTATTTAGAAAAAATAAAAATGAAAAATAAATAAACCTTGACTTCAGGCACAAAATGAGCAAAACAACATACAACCTTAAATTCAGGCAAAAACAAAATAAAAACCTGCTCGTCTGAGCAACTAACTAAACAGAACTGATAACCTAACTATACATGTGACTTACTTCTAGCCACCCAAACAAAACAAGCGCAATATTGTCTCACCTGACTCAGGGTTACAGGACAGAACCATAAACCTCCTTTCACTCCATGGAACTGCTCAGGAATGCAGGATCTGCAGCCTTTTTCTGGCCCAGTAATGAGCCCAGGATCTACATCTGTACTGAGGCCTACTCCAGATTCGCCATGGACCACACATATGTCAGAAACCTGGGGCTCATATATGTGGTCTCCAGCACTCAGCCTGTCACCTTCTCATTCCCTTTAATTTTAGCTATGGAATCATGAGCATTTTCCCTATAGTTTTAATATGGAAAGAAAAACACAGAGGAAAATGCGAAATTGTTTGATCGATGAAGTTCCAGAGAGAATGGCAGCATTGCAGAATAACATGGTTGGTGGGTATCCCAACATTGGGACCCCCACAAATCAGAAATGTATGGATACTTTATAGTGTATGGAGTCTTTTGGTATAAATATCACACATACCCTTCTCAGCAGAATCCCTTTCAGTTAGCCAGTAACACATGTTGTAGTGTTTTATGTGCAGAAACTGAGATTTTACTCCCTATTTTCATTTATCTAAATATGTATTTTGGAAGGGTGACAAGGTTGCTGCCATGTTTGGAATAAATCTGCTCATTCTGAGCCAAACAGCAAATGTTTTCTATGGATAATGTTACAAACATAGCCTTCTGCTAAAGTCAAGCCTGTGAAAGAAAATTTCTTCTGTCTATGGGAGTCTTTAGTTTGTATTAAAAATTCTTTTTAGGTTATTCTTTGTGGTGGCTTATGTCACTTCTGATTATATGTACATTTTCGATTAATAATGAAATTTAGTATTTTTATCTGACATGAGGCAAGTATAGGATATTATTATACTAAACAATCTGAATATGGAATACACCAAGAGGGTAACGGAACCATGTTGCTGATATTTAATATAGATTTAGCTATGCAAAGCTAAAGCTACCCCTGCCTCATTATTTATTCTTATCGTCTTCATCATATTCATATTGTCGGAAATAATAAAGAATAGGATTTTTTTAGAGCTTGTACATAAATTTTGTACTGGCTTATTTAACAATGCCTGGTTACAGAATTTCCTGTAGCTAAAAAGAGAGCTGCCATGTTCATCAGAGAATAAAGGTACCATACATATTATGTAGATCTCAGGACCTGATTTGGAGGGATCAGTCATGTATGATGGTCACTAGATGCCCCCCCATGACAGATGTCCAGGGAACGAATATATGAATGCTTGGCTGAGGCATATGTCCCAGTTTATGGGGATGTATGTAGAAATAGCTATCTTAAATGAGGTTTTCCAGGCTAATAATATTGATGACCTATACTAAGGACATCTAGGTCAACTATGTCAGACTGGTGGGGATCCAACACCAGGCTTCCCCCACCAACTACCTGTTCTCAATAGCTCATACATAGAGAATGGAGTAGGAATGATATAGTTCTGTTCTCATTGTAGTGACCAAACCAAGTCATTGCGGTACCTTGGATTGACCACTGCACAAACTACAGAGCTTTCTCCTTCATGCTCCATTCTTGGAATAATGGCTGCTGAGAATATCATATCAGTGGGGGTGCCAGGAGTTGGACCCTCATTGATCTGGTATGATGACCTATCTTTAGAAAAGATCAATATATCAATATTTGTAGCGCAGAAAACTCCTTTAAGGCTAAGTCTCCCACATAGCGAGCTGCTGCCGAAAAACGTCATGGAAAGTACACTAAATTTTCCTCTACAAACTTTCTGCTTCTATTATAACTATATGGAAAACATGTTTCCTACAGTATAATTGACATTCTGTAATTTACAAAAAGCAAGCATTTTTTAAATCGCAGCATTTCCACTGCAGATTTTTTTCTGCAATACGTGTATAGGATTAGCCAGAATCCCATAAAGTTACTGTGATATTTATTTTTTTACTGCAGCATTACCTATGTGGCTAAGACAACATGTTTTCAAAATGTGGGGCCCAGTCTAAGCCTATGGGGATCTTAAGTCTGACAGTAAATCAAAAGCAATTTTACAAATGATATCTGCAAAGGAAATAAATGCGTAAAAATGACTAAATATATACAGTATATATATATATATATATATATATATATATATATATATATATATATATATTACCTCTACACACTTATTTCCTTTGCGCATATATATATATATAGAGAGAGAGAGAACGAGAGGCGTCCAAGGTTCAACATGAAGACAAAAGAATATCACAGTCAAAAAGATACTCTCTGATTGTAAATTAAAAAACAGGAAAATTTTACTATACAGTGAACAGACAGATTAATGAACATTGAAAAATGTGTACTTTTTAGGGCATGTTCACATCTGCGCCCAGGGTCTCCGTTATGGAGGTTTCCGTTTCCTGCAGGAAACTGGGCAGGAAACGAAAACCTGCAGGCATTTTTCAAACCCATTCAAATGAATGGGCTAGAAAGTGTCCGGCCGTGAGCGTCGTTGAGCGTTTTATGCTCTCCACAGCAAAACAGTTTTTTTTTTTAACTGGACACAAAGTCGGACATGCCGGTTTCGCCGCAGAGAGCACAAAACGCTGACTGGCGCTCACGGCCGGACACGGTCTGTCAGGTTTCCATCTTCTGTCTGAGAACGGAGACCAGGATGCAGGTGTGAACCCAGCGCTACTTCTACTCGGCATATGCTAAGCAGGATCTCTAAGTTAAAAAACATTTTTTAGCATATAAATCTAAATGTCTGTCTTATTTCTATAAATGAGTAAGTTTAGACCATTATACAGTATCCATATAAATCATACATAAATCATTTACTCTTCCACACTGTATACTGACATTTCCAAAGGTTAAATCAATAATGACAGCTAATAGTTCCCATGATGGCTACTGTTGGTGGATCCCTGCTGTCAATATTAAGCTGGAAGCGTTAGGGTTTAGTTTAATTCCTTTGTTCAACAAATGTCTAAAGAATATTTTAAATCGGTGCTCCGAGTCTTCATTGCAAAAGAGTCTAACGCTTTCTGGCAACTGGTGATATCATCTATCACTGTGGATATGTTAGATTTTTCAATATGTGCAAAACATGCATTGCCATTTCAGTGATAACTCTTTTAGGCTGAGGCCCCACGCAAGTAATGATAGATATATAGAAAGTTCTTATACTTCTCACTTCTTCTCAATCCACTCCTGGCTTTGGCTAAAAAAAAAAATGCAGCAAAATCTGCAACAAAAAAAGCTGCATTTCTGCATTGTGGGACTTTAGCCTTAGGCTAAGACCCCACATGGCGGGCGGCTGAAAAAAAAAAGCACTGCAGGAAAAACGTTTTTCAAAATCTCGTTGTGTCCGCTGTGCATATTTTTTGCAGTGACTGTAAAACGCCATGGCTTTTGTTGCGGCATTTCCACCATGGACAAATTGCAGTATCTACACCACATGGAGCCCTGGCCTTAGATGGTTGTTCTCTAAATAACCTATCCTTCATGGTCGGTTTGTGAAGGTTGTTGCTTGTGAAGTTGGGACAGCTATGCTATAAGTTAAGCAATATAGATGAGCGAGTAGTACTCGATCGAGTAGGTATTCAGTCGAATACTACGGTATTCGAAATACTCGTAGTCGATCGAGTACCACTCGCTATTCAAATGTAAAAGTTCGATGCAGAACCAGCATTGATTGGCCGAATGCTATACAGTCGGCCAATCAACGCTGGTTGTTCTCCTACCTTTAGAAGTCTTCTCCATGCAGCTTCCCCGCGGCGTCTTCCGGCTCTGAATTCACTCTGCCAGGCATCGGGCCTGGGCAGAGCCGACTGCGCATGTCTGTTTGTAGTGCGGGCATGCGCAGTCGGCTCTGCCCAGGCCCGATGCCAGGCAGAGTGAATTCAGAGCCGGAAGATGCCACGGGGACGCTGCAAGGAGAAGACTTCTCGGAGGATCCAGCCCGACCCTCACTCGTGGACTTGGTAAGTGTAATTTGATCGAATGTTGCCTACCCTTGAAACAAACATTTTCCCCCCATAGACTATAATAGGGTTCGATATTCGATTCGAGTAGTCGAATATTGAGGGGCTACTCGAAAACGAATATCGAACCTCGAACATTTTACTGTTTGCTCATCTCTATTAAGCAACAAATCGCCTATTAATCTCTTTTATGTAACAGGTGCATATGAGTACCAGAAAGTGATCTTTTTGGTCCACCAAAATGTCCATTGTTTGGTCATCCTTGTATCAAGGACATTTTATCTTCCTCCCATTGTCTTAAATGCTGATATATGGTTCCTAGATAAGGAATAAGCAAAATCTGACCATACTTTAAGGCTAAGTTCACACTTGCCTGTTCCCTACAGTGGTTACCCATGGAAACCTCACAGATCCCATAGTATATATTGGGGTCTGTTGGATTTCCACTGTTTTTATACTAAAAGCGGCGGAGAGAAAAGTCCTTTTCTCTTCGTCGATTTTTGGTGGAATCTGTGGGGAGTCTCTGTAGGAGATGACACAGATGTGAACCTAGACTAAGTGGTACACCTGCGAATTGTGTTGATTTTAAAAACTTAAAATGTCTGCACACTTTCCCTTTTGCCCTTTAGTCTAATGCTATAAGCCCCATCACTTGGCGACTGACAAAAGTCTCACTTCCTCCACAGCTGTCTTTGTCATTTCTTGAACCAGATGGCGGCTCGGTATCTATTGCTGATTTATGGAAATGTTATATCTTTTAGAATTCCCACTGGTGTTTTATGAGCTATAGCTAGTTACTAATTTTCTATTACATACTCCTAATAGAACGGTGTGTATTTTCATTCACTTCAGCTACGACCTGATGCTGATAAAGAAACAAGTGTCTTTGAGAAAATCCCAAATTGTATTTTCAAGAAGCAATGACTTATTTTTTGTCTGACTTATAGTTTCAGAAAGTAATTTATTAGTATTAAAGTTCCGGAGATTCTCAGACACTGAATTTGTGCAGTCATTTTTTTTCTTTTTTGATATTAAGCTTTTGATGGGAGACAGGAGAACCGCTGACATAATAGTCTGAAAATCAATACCAGAATATGCTTCAATCTGTAAAGTGCTGTATTTAAAATCTCACTGTCAACATTTTTAAAATGCCTTCGTCTGTAAATGTTTCTTGCCTTACAAGTTTTTTTTCCAGTTAGACATTTCTGATTTTTAAAGGGGGTCAATTGCAACTATTGAAAAGGTGTTCTTTTTCTTAAAGTGGATCTATGCTAGAGTTACATGAGTATAACACATGTCATGTGGCAAAGATCACAGTGTGGTTCTGCTCTCATCACAAGTAGTGAATATGGTCACAAGTTGCTGCAACAGGATGGTGGCAACAAATCCAAATCTGGTGGATTTTTTGCAACCATTGTGTCATGGTTGCAGTCAGTTGCCAGTCACAACCTGATCATATTCACATTCAATATCTGCAATAAGAAGCTACACCCCACTATTGATCCTTATACGTTTTGACCGACAAATGTCAAATCATCAACTGATTATGCAGTTACTCTCTGTAACAGGATACCATAGCAAAGCATCATACAGTACCATTGTGGAAGGTTCCCAACATCATTTTTATTTTTTTAATGTAGATTGTGAGCTCCCTATAGGGATCACAATCTACATTTTTCCCTATTAGTATTTCTTTGGAGTATGGAAGGAAATCCACGCAAACACGGCGAGAAAATACAAACTTCTTGCAGCACTATGTTTTCTGGCCAGGCATATGATGTGAATAGACCCCCTAAGTTAGACAATAATATTTAACTCTCTTTTCACCATCTAGCATCATGGGAATCTAACCTGAAGGGTATGAGTTGGCATTGGCCCAATGGGCCTTAGATCGCAGTGGCTTCTATAATTTCACTACTGCATGGGTTTATAAATAAACCTTGGGTATTAGCACCCTTGATCCACTACAATCATGCCATAAATCTGTTGTAACTACAATGATACGCCATAAAATGTGTTCTCTTACATCTATCCACAATGGGGCTCACTAACTAATTTTACATCTTGGACATGAAAATGAAAAGCAATTATATGGGAAGCCAAATGACATGAATTTAGGAAGTGTGGAAGAAAAATTGAATATTCTGTGCAGGTTCATTTGTCAGATTAAACTCCAGTTTTGCAACATGACAGTACTTAACCCATTATCCAGTGTAAGAGGAAGTATAATTTGGACTGGTTAAATTTGTCCTGTCCAACAATGGCTGATCACTTACAAAATGCACGGCTTAACACTCATTCTGCACTTGCCAAGGCCACTGTGGAGCATGTGCAGGAGGAACATTTAATAATGACATAGCATGATGGCTCAGTGGTTTGCACTGCCGGGTCCTAAGCTTAAATCTAACCAAAGGCAAAATTTGCATGGTGTTTGTATGTCCTCCCCGGTTTGCAGAGATTTCCTCCCACATGCTAAAAATATACTAGGTATTAAAACAACTGACCCTTGTTGGGGATGCTCCTGTATAGTAGCCACTAACTCCACAACGTTCCCTGTGTTCTGAGTCTCCATAAAAAAAGTGCATTGCAAATATTTGTCATTGTCATAATTGTTCCCCTGGCATGTACTTTCGTTGTTTGCCAGCAACGCAGCTCTTATAACACAGGGAAATGTGTTGCTGGCAGGCAAAGATTTTTTGTGCTGCTAAAAGCAAGTGATAGCTGGCTGAATGAGCAAATGCTTATTCATCAGGTGATAATTGGTATTATTATTCTCGGTAATTGCCTGGAAAATCCTCCCATCTAATAGGGCCTTTACCCTATTTTGCTTTTTGGGGGGTTTTGGTAGCCATTGATCTAATCCTCCCCTACTGGCATATTCTGCTAAACTGGGCCTGATACCTCACAATAAAATAATGATACAAATGACAGAGATCCAAAGTCTCTGGCTGACTCAATTGTTAGGAATATCTCATATTCAATCCGCAAATGTCACAGGATGTGTATTTGTATCAAACTGCATCTTTCATCCAGAAAAAAAAAATCCAGATCCTTTAGACAAACATTATCTGTCTGTAGAGATGAGCGAACAGTGTTCTATCGAACACATGTTCGATCGGATATCAGGCTGTTCGATTCGAATCAAACATCACGTGGCAAACTCCAAAAAAATTTGATTCCCCTCCCACCTTCCCTGGCGCTTTTTTTGCACCAATAACAGCGCAGGGGAGGTGGGACAGGAACTACGACACCGGAGGCATTGAAAAAAATCGGAAAAAAGTCATTGGCTGCCGAAATCAGGTGACCCCCATTTTAGACGAATAGTGGATTTCAGATCCGGGTCATATGAGAATGTGAACTTTGTGACTATGAGACAGGGATAGCTAGGGATAACCTTTATTTATGTGGGAATGTTATTAAAAATAACTTTTTGGGGCTCTATCGGGTGTATTAATTGTGTTTTTTGTGAGATAAACTTTTTCCCATAGGAATGCATTGGCCAGCGCTGATTGGCCAGAGTTCATAATTCAGCCAATCAGCGCTGGCTCTGCTGGAGGAGGCGGAGTCTATGATCGCTCCACACTAGTCTCCATTCTGGTCCGACCTTAGACTCCGCCTCCTCCAGCAGAGCCAGCGCTGATTGGCCGAATTATGCACTCTGGCCAATCAGCGCTGGCCAATGCATTCTATTGGCGTGATGAAGCAGAGCTGAATGTGTGTGTTGAGCTCAACTATGCACAGCCAGCTCTGTTATGCCGGAGACTGAACTCTCAACTACGCCGGTGGTGTAGCCAAGAGTTCAGAGCACGGCCAACTCTGCTATGCCGGAGATTGAGCAGAGTTGGCCGTGCGCTCCGGTGGTGTAGCAGAGCCGAGGGTGCAGAAGAGTTCAAGTGCACCCTCGGCTCTGATGTTGCAGAGCCGAGGGTGCAGAAGGATTCAAGCGCACACTCGGCTCTGATGTAGCAGAGCCGAGGGTGCAGAAGGATTCAAGTGCACCCTCAGCTCTGATGTTGCAGCGCCGAGGGTGCTGAAGGATTCAAGTGCACCCTCAGCTCTGATGTAGCAGAGCCAAGGGTGCAGAAGGATTCAAGCGCACCCTCGGCTCTGATGTAGCAGAGCCGAGGGTGCAGAAGGATTCAAGCGCACCCTCGGCTCTTATGTAGCAGAGCCGAGTGTGCAGAAGGATTCAAGCGCACACTCGGCTCTGATGTAGCAGAGCCGAGGGTGCAGAAGGATTCAAGCGCACCCTCGGCTCTGATGTAGCAGCGCCGAGGGTGCAGAAGGATTCAAGCGCACCCTCGGCTCTGAGGTAGCAGAGCCGAGGGTGCAGAAGGATTCAAGCGCACCCTCGGCTCTGATGTAGCAGCGCCGAGGGTGCAGAAGGATTCAAGCGCACCCTCGGCTCTGATGTAGCAGAGCCGAGGGTGCAGAAGGATTCAAGCGCACCCTCGGCTCTGATGTAGCAGAGCCGAGGGTGCAGAAGGATTCAAGTGCACCCTCGGCTCTGATGTAGCAGCGCCGAGGGTGCAGAAGGGTTCAAGTGCACCCTCGGCTCTGATGTAGCAGAGCCGAGGGTGCAGAAGGGTTCAAGCGCACACTCTGCTCTGATATAGCAGAGCCGAGTGTGCACAAGGGTTCAAGCGCACACTCCATCCGGAGATGTAGCCGTGCTGATACTGTCAACACTGCTACATCTCAGATCGGACCACAATGGAGACTGCTGTGGAGTCCACAGCAGTCTCCATTGTATTCCGATATCAGATGTAGCAGTGTTGACAGCATCAGCACGGCTACATCTCCGGACGGAGTGTGCGCTCTAACCCTTGTGCACACTCAGCTCTGCTACATCAGAGCCGAGGGTGCACTTGAACCCTTCTGCACCCTCGGCTCTGCTACACCACCGGAGCGCACGGCCAACTCTGCTCAATCTCTGGCATAGCAGAGCTGGCCGTGCACTGAACTCTTGGCTACACCACCGGTGTAGTTGAGAGTTCAATCTCCGGCATAGCAGAGCTGGCCGTGCACTGAACTCCCGGCTACACCACCGGCGTAATTGAGCTCAGCACACACATTCAGCTCTGCTTCATCACGCCAATAGAATGCATTGGCCAGCGCTGATTGGCCAGTTTACAGAATTCGGCCAATCAACGCTGGCTCTGTCGGAGGAGGCGGTCTAAGGTCGGACCTGAATGGAGACTGGTGTGGAGCGATCTTAGACTCCGCCTCCTCCGGCAGAGCCATCGCTGATTGGCCGAATTCTGTAAACTGGCCAATCAGCACTGGCCAATGCATTCCTATTGGAAAAAGTTAGCTAGCGAAACTCGCAAGCTGACAGGGATTTCCATGTAATAAAGTGACTTATATGCCCCCAGACATGCTTCCCGTGCTGTCCCAGTGTCATTCCAGAGGTGTTGGCATCATTTCCTGTGGTGTCATAGTGGACTTGGTGACCCTCCAGAGACGGATTTGGGTTTCCCCCTTAACGAGTATATGTTCCCCATAGACTATAATGGGGTTCGAAACCCGTTCGAACAGTCGAACAGTGAGCGACTGTTCGAATCGGATTTCGAACTTCGAACATTTTGGTGTTCGCTCATCTCTATCTGTCTGTATCTAACTTCCTTGTCCAGATTGTTGGCAAACAACTTAAAGGTAGGACTGATGCAATTTAGCACATAATCCTATGGCTTCATGTTGCACACCACAGTCTTTTGCCCTTTGGACCATTCAAATCAATATTTGGCTGGTGGTCAGAAGTCACTTACGAAAAGGTTTCCATGTAGAGATGAGCGAACACTAAAATGTTCGAGGTTCGAAATTCGATTCGAACAGCCGCTCACTGTTCGAGTGTTCGAATGGGTTTCGAACCCCATTATAGTCTATGGGGAACATAAACTCGTTAAGGGGGAAACCCAAATTCGTGTCTGGAGGGTCACCAAGTCCACTATGACACCCCAGGAAATGATACCAACACCCTGGAATGACACTGGGACAGCAGGGGAAGCATGTCTGGGGGCATAAAAGTCACTTTATTTCATGGAAATCCCTGTCAGTTTGCGATTTTCGCAAGCTAACTTTTCCCCATAGAAATGCATTGGCCAGTGCTGATTGGCCAGAGTACGGAACTCGACCAATCAGCGCTGGCTCTGCTGGAGGAGGCGGAGTCTAAGATAGCTCCACACCAGTCTCCATTCAGGTCCGACCTTAGACTCCGCCTCCTCCGGCAGAGCCAGCGCTGATTGGCCGAAGGCTGGCCAATGCATTCCTATGCGAATGCAGACTTAGCAGTGCTGAGTCAGTTTTGCTCAACTACACATCTGATGCACACTCGGCACTGCTACATCAGATGTAGCAATCTGATGTAGCAGAGCCGAGGGTGCACTAGAACCCCTGTGCAAACTCAGTTCACGCTAATAGAATGCATTGGCCAGCGCTGATTGGCCAATGCATTCTATTAGCCCGATGAAGTAGAGCTGAATGTGTGTGCTAAGCACACACATTCAGCACTGCTTCATCAAGCCAATACAATGCATTAGCCAGTGCTGATTGGCCAGAGTACGGAATTCGGCCAATCAGCGCTGGCCAATGCATTCTATTAGCCCGATGAAGTAGAGCTGAATGTGTGTGCTAAGCACACACATTCAGCACTGCTTCATCAAGCCAATACAATGCATTAGCCAGTGCTGATTGGCCAGAGTACGGAATTCGGCCAATCAGCGCTGGCTCTGCTGGAGGAGGCGGAGTCTAAGGTCGGACCTGAATGGAGACTGGTGTGGAGCGATCTTAGACTCCGCCTCCTCCAGCAGAGCCAGCGCTGATTGGCCGAATTCCGTACTCTGGCCAATCAGCACTGGCTAATGCATTGTATTGGCGTGATGAAGCAGTGCTGAATGTGTGTGCTTAGCACACACATTCAGCTCTACTTCATCGGGCTAATAGAATGCATTGGCCAATCAGCGCTGGCCAATGCATTCTATTAGCGTGAACTGAGTTTGCACAGGGGTTCTAGTGCACCCTCGGCTCTGCTACATCAGATTGCTACATCTGATGTAGCAGTGCCGAGTGTGCATCAGATGTGTAGTTGAGCAAAACTGACTCAGCACTGCTAAGTCTCTGCATTCGCATAGGAATGCATTGGCCAGCCTTCGGCCAATCAGCGCTGGCTCTGCCGGAGGAGGCGGAGTCTAAGGTCGGACCTGAATGGAGACTGGTGTGGAGCGATCTTAGACTCCGCCTCCTCCAGCAGAGCCAGCGCTGATTGGTCGAGTTCCGTACTCTGGCCAATCAGCGCTGGCCAATGCATTCTATTAGCCCGATGAAGTAGAGCTGAATGTGTGTGCTTAGCACACACATTCAGCTCTACTTCATCAGGCTAATAGAATACATTGGCCAATCAGCGCTGGCCAATGCATTCTATTAGCTTGATGAAGCAGAGTGTGCACAAGGGTTCAAGCGCACCCTCGGCTCTGATGTAGCAGAGCTGAGGGTGCACAAGGGTTCAAGTGCACCCTCGGCTCTCCTACATCAGAGCCGAGGGTGCGCTTGAACCCTTGTGCAGCCTCGGCTCTGCTACATCAGAGCCGAGGGTGCGCTTGAACCCTTGTGCACACTCTGCTTCATCAAGCTAATAGAATGCATTGGCCAGCACTGATTGGCCAGAGTACGGAATTCGGCCAATCAGCGCTGGCCAATGCATCCCTATGGGAAAAAGTTTATCTCACAAAAATCACAATTACACACCCGATAGAGCCCCAAAAAGTTATTTTTAATAACATTCCCCCCTAAATAAAGGTTATCCCTAGCTATCCCTGCCTGTACAGCTATCCCTGTCTCATAGTCACAAAGTTCACATTCTCATATGACCCGGATTTGAAATCCACTATTCGTCTAAAATGGAGGTCACCTGATTTCGGCAGCCAATGACTTTTTCCAATTTTTTTCAATGCCCCCAGTGTCGTAGTTCCTGTCCCACCTCCCCTGCGCTGTTATTGGTGCAAAAAAGGCGCCAGGGAAGGTGGGAGGGGAATCGAATTTTGGCGCACTTTACCACGTGGTGTTCGATTCGATTCGAACATGGCGAACACCCTGATATCCGATCGAACATGTGTTCGATAGAACACTGTTCGCTCATCTCTATTTCCATGCAGTTCTTGGTCTGTATTCTTACTATCTGCTCATTTACAGCAAAGCGTCATAAGCTGGCAAATGGCTGATCCAGTGTTTCTTGCTTTATATATAGTTTCCATGTTACAGATTTTTCTTGTATGTTGTTTATTCAGTGCCAATATATTCTCTGCAGACAAGATGTATTCATACCCATCCTCTGCTCACTGTGGTCTATATAGTGATTTCCCTCTATCATACACCCACACACTTACTATTGGGAAGTTCATTGAAAGCTAAATAAATCTTTTGTGCCAACGCCATTCTATCTTGGGAGGATGTGAACCCGGAGCCACGTCAATGTCGGCCAACAGGTCTGACCACTGAACCAACATGCTGTCCAGCAAGATTGGAAATGTCCTGCAAGTCAGAGGTCAGCTTCCACATTTTATATTATCTCCCAGTCAGTAAATCACATCTTTGGTTAATATAGAGGACATAAAAGCTTGTTATATACATCATTAGAGCTGTAATTTCAATGTCTCCATAGAGTGTTTAACTTTTGCTATATTTCTCCACTCTATTGCAGTATTGAACTTCATTCAGTATTTACTGAATGCTCTCAGTAAAATCAGAAATATATAGTATATAAATTTGTGGTGTATATATTCTAAGATACTAAAGTCTATCTTCTCAATAGTGCAGTTCAATGTACCTACTGAAATGTCCAAACGTGCTGTGAATATTGCCTAGGCAGTCAGTTATGGCAGTACTAGTGTATTTCAATGAGAATTAGAGATAGAAATCCCGAAAAAAATGTCTGGACCAATGATCACCACTTTATCACATATACTATACTTCTAATTTTGATAAGAACAAACTTTATCTCTAGACAGGAGACGGGCGAGGATTATAGAAACTGAGGTAGAATATAAAATAGTAATAGATACCACAATCTACTGGGCAAGGTACAATACGTAAAATCCAAATAGCAAGCACACATACATTTCATACAAACATGGTAAATAAAGCAATACAATATACATTAACTATGAAATTGTGTACCATTTTGGATGGGGAGGGAGCATACCCCATGTATGCTAGCTGCCAATCCCACCATATACCAATCACCTATAACAGTAAGACCACCAGTAAGACCACCTGCCTAATATTATGTAGATCCCCATTCCAAAACATCAAGTCCCGGACTCCTCATGATCTCTAAAGTTGTCCTATGGTATCTGGCACAAAGACTATCTAAAGTTCTCCTCTAAGTTGAGAGGTGAGGCCTCCATGGATCAGGCTTGTTTTTCCAGCACTTTTCGCAGATACTTGATCGGAATGAGATCTAGGCAACTTGGAGACCGAGCCAGCACCTTGAACTCCTTATCATGTTCCTCAAACCAGTCCTGAGCAATTTTTGTAGTATGCCAGGGGCATTATCCTACTAAAAGAAACCACTGTCATTAGGGAATACCAATACCATGAAGGGATGTAAAGAATAACAATGCTTAGGGCCCATTCACATAGAGGAAAATGGTGAGGAATTAAATTTAAATTTACAAAGAGGGGAATGCTGCTGCAAGTCTTCTCGACTTGTCTCCCTGAGATCAAAAGGTTTGGGCAGTCTGCAATCCTTATCTTCCCCGAAAACCTGCATCAGCAAAGTTAGGACCTCATACACATTAGCTAGTTCAGCGCCTCTAGTAAAATCGTTGGGTTTGGCTAATACAGTGTAATGTTTATGGCCAGCTTTAGACTGAACCCTGTGCTTATAAAGGACATTTTTGATGCTCTGACAATACAATACTATAATGTTTTCTATTTCCTGAGTTTTTACTTTCTGTCCATTTCGTTCTGCATTAAACTGATCACACAAAATTTGGATCAAACTCAATGATTATGTATATATGAGCGAAAGCGTTATTGGACATTGGATGAAATGAACAGAAATAGTCAGCGTCATTTGCGTGTGTTTTTATAGTATTCATTATTCATTATTTTGTGCAAAAAGAAAACAAAAAACAGCCGTACAATGTAATTCACATTCACATATGCATAAATGGAAATAACAGCTGCCAGCGGATTCAACCTTAGAGGCAGAGACTTGTAAAACATTTGTTTATTTTGTGAATCCATTTGTGAATAGGCAACAAGATAAGACTCTGCATGTGGCTCTAGACTCTGGAGGTAAGGATAAGGAGTTTTGTTTTTTAAAAGAAAATACTTTTTTCCCCCCAACTTCTCTCTTTTCAGAGTTGGATGTGAACCATGCAGCACAGTTTTTATAATGAGAAATTGCATTTCTGAATGAGCACTTAATGGGGACAAATACATCACATTCAATTATTTCATGAACAATTGCAATCAGATTGCAAACCATTAGTTGTCTTGGTTTCGTGTTTTTCTACTTTTGCAAGTGTTTTAGCATAGAATAAAACACAATTGGCAGATTAGGATAATGAGTGATACATTTTCTTATAATATGGAGAATCTTTGGTTTGTGTTCTTATACACGCACATGTACCGAAGAAAGCATTACTCTATGAACAATACTGTATACTACGGTATGTAAGCTGGCCATATATCAGTTTGTTTTTGACAGCTACAGTGCATGGTGTATGTCATACATCATATCAAAAAAGTGCAGACAATGCAGATATTCTGCACATTGCTCTGAGACCTGGTATGGAGCAGTAGAATTTGGTCATTTCACATCACACAAGCAGTAAATGTTGACTACTCCTCATTCACATCTGCGTTCGGTATTCCATTCGGGAAGTCCGCATGGGGACCCCCCCGAACGGAATACCAAATGCAACTGCAAATGGTGTACAGGAAAAACACAGGACCCCATAGACTATATAATGGGGTCCGTGTGCTGGCCGCGGCGTTTCCGAGATATAATTGACATGCTGTGATTTGCAAAGCCACAACAGCTTTGCAAATCACAGCATGTCCGCACTGCGTTTTTTCTGCAAAGTGGGCAAGAGATTCGCATGAATCCCATCCCCTTTGCTTGCACTGTAAAACGCCGCAATTTTTCCCGCAGCGTCTTCGCTGCAGGCAAATGGTGGCGTTTACGTCCCGTTGGGCCCCGGCCTAAGAGTGTGTTTACACAGAGTTTTTTTTTCCAGCGGATTTTGACGCGAAATCCGCCTCAAAATCTGTCAGCAAAAATGGTTCTGTTTGACTTCAAAGGAGCCACTCGCTTTTTTTTCCGCTAGCTAGTAGCGGAAAAAAGAAGCGACATGCCCTATCTTGCCGCAGATTCTGCAGCTGATTCAGGCACGACGTCCGCAGCTCTATACATGCTCCTGTTTAGGCCTGTTCCTTTGGGCCTAAACAGGTGCGGGATGCCACAACGGAATGCTGATGCACTGCATTGGCATCCCGTCATAGCTAGCCACGACAGGAGTTTGCACGGCAGAAACCATTTTCCGCTGTGTGAACATACCCTTAGGCTGAATCTGCATGTTGAGAAAATGGGATGGGATACAAAAGGAATGAGTAACTCTTAGGGTCCATTTACACAGAGTAAACGCGTGCTCACTTTGGCAAAATACACGTGTAAAGAATACACGTGTAAAAATAAGACTCCCATTGACGCAAACACGGGGAGAATATACAAACTCCTTGCAGATGTTGTCCTTGGCAGGATTTGAATCCAAGAACCCCAGTACTGTAAGGGTGCAGTGCTAACCATTGAGCCACCGTGCCACCTATGAAGTGGCATTTTTAATGGCTGGCATGTAATACAATTTGTGGCAGTATAATAATAATAGAGGACATGTTTTAATGGTGTTGTAGGCAATGGCCTTGACTGCACATTTTGGTAGTTTTTATATCTGAATATAGTTCACAAGCCCTTTAGTTTACACTTATTATCAGAAGCTATGATGCATTTAGGCAAGGGTAATCATATATATGTCCATTATATGCATCATACAAAACTACAATCACTCTAAGTGGAATATCCGTGCCTCTGAAAATCCTTCCCTCAATATCTAAACCTTTACCTGGTTAAAGGGAATGTATAATCAGAAGAATATGACCTGCAATTTACAGTATGTTTTATTTTTTTCATTTTGGTGGTTTATATTACAATTTTCACAGTCTTATTGATTTCAGCAGCCATAAAGCCCACACTGTTATACTGTCTATGCAGATCATACAGAAAGGAAGTTTGTGTCTCCAATATAGTTCCCCCAGGGGACTTTTGACAAGTAAAAAATATAAAGCTAGAACAAGTAAAAGAAGAACAAATACATTTTTCTCTTTTACAGACATACATCCAGTGAAACTAAAAACCAATATATGATGCATTTCCTTAAGGCAGCCATTGACTGGTCAGGGGGTGGTCACACTTGGACCTGGTGTCCGTCCGTTGTGAATCTGTCTTAATATCAGAAAAACATATTGGGAATGGTTTGCAAATGGTCCGATTCACTTCAATGGGGTTTTAAGGCAATCCGCAGGTGTCCATTTGCAGCCTCTCCGCCATGAATCTGCCTTTTTTGGACGGACACAAAGTCGGACACGAAGGACTTTGTGTCCATCGAAAAATAGCGGATTCACGGTAGAGAGGCTGCAAATGGACACCTGCAGATTGTTTTAAAAATCCATTGAAGTGAATGGGTTGTTAAACGGACCATTTGCAAACTGTTTCCAATCTGTTTTTCTAATATTAAAGAAGACCTGTCATCAGTTGGGGCACATGCGGTTTTATATACCGCTAGAAAGCCGATAGTGCGTTGAATTCAGCACACTGTCGGCTATCATGATCTGTGGCCCAGGTGAAGAGCTATCGGTGCTGGTACTGTAGCTCTTCACCGTCAGAAGGGCGTTCCTGACAGTCAGTCAGGATCGCCTTTTTCCTCACAGCAGCGTCTATTGCACTGTACTGTGAGTGGTGAGGAATGCCCCCCCCCCGTATTGGTCTATGGACGAGTACTATCAGGAGGGGAGGAAGGCGTTCCTCCCCACTCTCACAGTACAGCGCTATAGGCGCTGCTGTGAGGAAGGGCGTTCCTGACTGACTGTCAGAAACGCCCTTCTGACGATGAAAAGTTATGGTACCGGCACCGATCGTGAAAGCCGACAGTTCGCTGAATTCAGCGCACTGTCGGCTTTCTAGCGGTATATAATACCGCATGTGTCCCAACTGATGAAAGGTCCTCTTTAAGGTGGATTCATGACGAACAGACACCAGGCCCAAGTGTGAACGCCTTCTCACTCTCCTATATATTCATTAGTTAACAATATCGCAACATTTCACTGACATTAGTGTTTCTTTATGTCTGAATTAATTCATGGCTCCCAGCAGCATCGGTTCAGTCTTCAAAATGGTAGCTTCCATTTTGTGCAAGTGCCATCTGCATCCAATTGCAATTAGTTCTATATTGGCTCAGGTTAACTTCTTTAATTTTCCGCAGTTGCCTCACAATAGAGCTCATAATTCTGCAGATGTGTATAAACACAACCCCACAAGATAATTTGTGACTCGCAACAGCATATTTGCACCCTGACTCCAACTCTTTTCAATAAAGGAGAATTGTTTTATGATAATATGATGACAGACGCTAGGAAAATTAACATTTGATTATCAGTTTGCAAATTATAAAATCCCAGATGGCAACATGTTAGTGTCGTTGTGAATCCTTCTGCATACCGGTAATGTTCCCTGTTGATACTCGACATTTTTATAGTATTTTTTAAAAAACAGCATTTGTTTTCAATCACAGCGCCAATTAATCCCAATGCAAGAACACCTCTTATTTGATAAACAGCCTAGCAAGAGAACCTGCTGAGCGCAATGAATATTCAGCTCTCTAACAGCTTTCCTTGAAATTCCACCGGGCACCAATAGAAGCCGATCTGATGGTCGCCACACTGCTTTGTAACACAATAATTCGGTTTGCTTTATAGCCAAGCAAAGATAATTTATTGCCGTCACAGCTAATTAGAACTATGGTGCCATTAAAGGCTCGCGCTTCTTATGTGTTATTCTAGCTTGCCCAAAATGTCAATACTTTGACAGTTAATATCAAGTTACATGGAAGTTGAGCAAACAAATTCAGCATTTAACTTGCCTTGCAGCCCTAACTTCAAAGCATTTGCCTTAGACATGTGTCTCCTGTAGGTATATACAAATGAATTTAGGTCCTTTCCTGATTGATTCTGCTCCTTCTGTGTGGAACAGTCTCCTGTTTTCTTTTTAACTAATTTCCTGATTTCTCACATCCAAAATTTTAATTAACTTCAAAGAAAAGAAGGAAAAATGTTATTTTCTACTATATAAATATTTTTAGTGTAAACTCCTTTGTTATTTTTATTGTTTGGCAATTATAGCAAAACTACAAAAAACAGAAAGAACATGAAATACTATATTTATAGATATTAAATGCCGTACCATAAAATTGACAGCATCTCCTTTTTCAGATTTTTTTAATATATAGAACATATATATATAGAAGTGTTGAAAAGATATTAAGGGTGAGGCCTCACGTTGCAGAAAATCAGCTTCTTTGTTGCATTTTTAAATCAGCCAGGAGTGAATGGAGCAGGAGGGAGAGGTATAAGGGTGCATTCACATGGAGGAAAATGGCGTTGAATTTGTGAAAATCCGCATCAGATTCAGCGCTGGAAAAAAAAGCCTCCCATCAGAAAAAGGAACCTGTTGAAGTCAATGGGAGGCTTTTTTTCAGCACTGAAACTGATGAAAATTCCACACCAAATTCAGCGCCATTTTCCTCCATGTGAATGTACCCTAAGAGTTTCCTAGAGATTTCCCATTCCTTTTGTAGCCATTCTTGGCTTTGGCTCAAAAAACCACAACAAAATCTGCAACAAAAAATGTTGCGTTTTTGCAACATGGGGCCTTAGCTTAAGGCTGGGGCCCCACAGGACGTAAATGCTGCGATTTGCCCGCAGCGGAGACCAGTAAAACAAGTAGCACAAGTTGTACAGTGAAGGCAAAGTGGATGGGATTCATGCGAATCCCATCCCCACTTTGAGGAAAAGATAGCAGCGCAGACACACTGCGATTTGCAAAGCCATTGTGGCTTTGCAAATCGCAGCATGTCAATTATATCTACGGAAACGTCGGCGGCTTTCCCGTAGATATAATGTTAAGAGAAAGTCCGCAGAGGAAAACTGTGAACGTTCTCTTAAAAGTGCTGCGGAAAGAACCGCAATGCATTCACGCAGCGGTTCTTTCCGCAGCACTTTAGTGGGGCCTTAGCCTAAGGCTGTTTAATAAAACACCCATATACTAAAGGTAGGAAAAAATGGTAAACACAATCACATTTTGATTTGGTTGCTCTTATTATAAGCTTTTTTGGTTTGAGTGCCATATTGCCTGGCATACTTGAAGAGCCACAAATTTGACAACATTACATATAGTATAAATCTAATGACATAACCAAATATTGTTGTTTTTTTGTATCTGATACAAATTCCAAAACGAAAGGGAAGCGGGCTTTCAAATCTGTAATATTCTTATAACCCACCTGGGTGTAAGATGACTTTAGAGACATTTACCTTCCAGTTGAGATAGAAGTACTGGTTTCCTATGAAGCAATACATGCACTGGTGCAGCTGACTATGTCAAATTGAATTTCCTAGTCAGAATGGCTACTTGATTTGGTGTTGAACACATGACCCTATAGCAATTTGCAATCTCTTATTTAAATTCAAGCTAAACTTAAATATGAGATACAATATTTCAGATTAATGGACAGGTATCCCTTTGATGATCATACACATTGGGGAGAGTTATAATGCCTTGTACACCATGTTTCACCATGAGAGCTATGAGCTACCCCCCAAAGAGTCTGCCCAAAAAATGAGGAGGCATGTGCCCATCATAAATGAGGCATACCCTCTGATGGTGCAGGAGATATGAAGACTCGCATTAATAACCCCAGACTCCATAAATCTTCCCCAAAAAGGTCAATTATATGGGCAGGCAACATGATATAAGGTTAGGATTATAGGATTAAGTGGACCCATTGCTTGGTAATTTTGTGCTTCGGCCATAACCTGGTAAATAGTTATTGGTTGTTACATATTTACGTCTATTATTAGCAAACACGACATGGCCATAATAACCTTAGTTTATAGTGTATAATATATTATTTCTAAACCTTGAATAGGCTCCTCGGAGTGGATAAATTGGTAGGCAGCTGCATGCCAATAAATGGTATTCAAGTATAAGAATAGCTGACTGTAAACTAACCATGTCGAAGGCAATACAACTAGATGACAAGTAGTGGCCCAAGGCCAGCCCTTGCTGGTTTACGTAGTATAACTTTGCCAAGAGCTGTTGAGGCTCTCTAGGGCAGCGTTTATAATGGTGAGAGGAAAGACAGCAACCTCCCGAAAACATTTACACATTTAATTAAACCGCAGAAAGAACATCATACTGTGGTAGGCTACACAAGGAAGGCTGAAAAGAGAATTTTATTACCTTTTAATATACACAATTAATGTAGAATTATAATTTACATGGTGATAACACCGTTTTCTATGAGACACAAAGTAAAGTCTGTAGAAAAACATGTAAGAGCATTGGAAGCAGATCAGTCAGCTAATAAAACAGTATCTGAAATGCTCTGATTATTCCTTATAAAACAATTTCAAGAAACACCACATTCATTTACTCTCTTCTTTTCTGTAATCATAGCCAAGTAGTTGGCTATACTCAGAACTCGGAAAGAGAGCGCTCATTAACGGAACAATTTATCATACGGAACATGAAAACTCTATCAGTAAGTATTCTCTAATTGGTGATCTGGAGGGTTGGAGCTGCAGGATTAAGTACAACTCAGTTTTAATATCCAATTTAGTAAAGAAAAAGCAGGAATTTGGAAATAAGCATGCAGACAAGATGACAGAAGTGTATAGGAATAGTGAACTGCCATACACATTAGAAACCCATTACCCAAACAATTAAATCACAGGCAAATATTGGCCCCAGTGATCGTAATATTATGCATTTTGGGCTCAAGTTTCGTTGTCCCCAAAGACTAAGATAGAAACATAAAACACTGACAGCAGACAAGGACCACATGATCCATCTAGTCTGCCCTTTTTATATTATTTCTATTTTTCTTAGGATAGACAGGTGTTTATCCCAGGCATGCTTAAAGGGGGGCCAATAACAGGTCCTTGCATAATAATTGCATATGAAACCTCTTTGGGCACCCCTACTATACACAACATGAGGCCTGAAGCGTTTGGCTCCATGCCCAGTAGTAGCCAGAAGGCAAAAACAAAACAACACCGAGCCGATCCTCATGTATTACCACTACATGGAAAATGTGGTTTAGATAGTAAGACAAGTGCTCGCTCACCTGGATGGGTTGTGATGAGGTCACAACAACACAATAGCCTTGAGAACAAGCAAATCCAGGGTAGGCAGAAAAAGGTGAAGGGCAGCAGCTGCAGGACCGTTAGGTAAACAGGAACGTACAACAGAAATACTTGGGCCGGCCTGATACAGTGATCGGCCGAAGAACAGTGCTCACCCAGAAAATGGAATAAACTTCTTTAATGGCAAATGGAACAGCACAACGCGTTTTGAACATATAGTAGTCCTTCCTCAAGTGCACAGTCACTGGCATGGATGGCTCCAAACATGTATAGTAGCTAGGCATTGTTACTGCTGTTCAGCTCTCATTGACTTCAATAGCAGCTGAGCAGCAGTACTGGAACATAGTAATGGACTGTACCCCTGGACCTCACTTCAGGGTGTCGGTTATCCATTCCAAAATGGCACCTCGATCATATTTGACCAAGGCATTAGTAGGGAATAACCTGCGATCAGTGTCTGTATAATACATTAGAGACCGGGTGGCTATTTAATGACTTGATCCAAGAGAGGTCCAAGAGAGGTATGTTTATTTAGTGTAGGTTCCCATCTGAATGAGGTCGTCTTGTTGTGGCACGTTGGCTTCATACTGTTTGATCAAATATGTATAACAAAGAACCTCTAAATTGTATAGCATATTAGGTGTTTTTATTATATTAGTATTGCCCTTTAGGGGGCATTCACATGGAGTAACGCAGCGCTGATTCTGGCACAATAAATCGCGTAAGAATCAGGGCTGCAAAACAGAATCCCATTGATTTCAATGGGTTCCGTTTAACGTAACACATTGAAATCAATGGGAGGCTTTTTAACCCATTGATTTCAATGTGTCAGGGTCCATTCTCATGGAGGAAAATGGTGAGGAATTTGGTGTGGAATATCAGCGCTGAAAAAATCCTCCCATTGATTTCAATGGGTTCAATGCTAGCAGAAAAAGGAACCCATTGAAGTCACTGAGAGGCTTTTTATTCAGCGCTGAAATTCCACACCATTTTCTTCTGTGTGAATGGACCCTTATGTGCGTTAAATGCAACCCATTGAAGTCAAAGGGATTCTGTTTTGCAGCGCTGATTCTTACGCGAGTTATCGTGCCAGAATCAGTGCTGCATCACTCCATGTGAATTCCCCCTTAGGGTTTTCATATGCCCTTGTGCTGTGTGCGGAGTACCCTGCAGTTTGTTTTTTTTATATACTGTATATTACCTCGCAGTGTACACCTGCGAGGTAATATACACTGGGATGTACACTAGTGTACACTGGGATGTGCAGTCTTAACCTTTTTTTTTGTGTGTATTTAATGACTTCAGCATCTCCACTGGTCAAGTTGATATGGTGTATTTTTGAAAAACGTTGCTTTACCACAGTTTTTTTCATTTCTTCAGTGTGTGGATGGGATTAGCTAGACTCTCATTCCCTTTGCTGGTACTGTGAAACAAAGTGTTGTTTTTCTGATGTGCTTCTCAACATGGGAACTTAGCCTAGAGGGGTTTTGTGGGAGTTTTTTTATGGTCCATTATTAGGACTCCACAGACAATTATAGTCTAAGAGTTCTTCGGTGCCATAATATGTTTGTGTACATGTGTGTATGTGTTTGCCAGTCTTTGTATGGACAGCATAACTAATAGAATGTATAGTTATCTTATAGTTATCTTCCAACCAAGCACAGATAAGCCATTCCATGGTAATGATCTACTTTCTAGATAGCATTTTCTTTTATATCAGTATGAAGTCCTACAGTCCTATGAAAAAGTTTGGGCACCCCTATTAATCTTAATCATTTTTAGTTCTAAATATTTTGGTGTTTGCAACAGCCATTTCAGTTTGATATATCTAATAACTGATGGACACAGTAATATTTCAGGATTGAAATGAGGTTTATTGTACTAACAGAAAATGCGCAATATGCATTAAACCAAAATTTGACCGGTGCAAAAGTATGGGCACCCTTATCATTTTATTGATTTGAATACTCCTAACTACTTTTTACTGACTTACTGAAGCACAAAATTGGTTTTGTAACCTCAGTGAGCTTTGAACTTCATAGCCAGGTGTATCCAATCATGAGAAAAGGTATTTAAGGTGGCCAATTGCAAGTTGTTCTACTATTTGAATCTCCTCTGAAGAGTGGCATCATGGGCTACTCAAAACAACTCTCAAATGATCTGAAAACAAAGATTGTTCAACATAGTTGTTCAGCGGAAGGATACAAAAAGCTGTCTCAGAGATTTAACCTGTCAGTTTCCACTGTGAGGAACATAGTAAGGAAATGGAAGACCACAGGGACAGTTCTTGTTAAGCCCAGAAGTGGCAGGCCAAGAAAAATATCAGAAAGGCAGAGAAGAAGAATGGTGAGAACAGTCAAGGACAATCCACAGACCACCTCCAAAGAGCTGCAGCATCATCTTGCTGCAGATGGTGTCACTGTGCATCGGTCAACTATACAGCGCACTTTGCACAAATAGAAGCTGTATGGGAGAGTGATGAGAAAGAAGCCGTTTCTGCACGTACGCCACAAATAGAGTTGCCTGAGGTATGAAAAAGCACATTTGGACAAGGCAGCTTCATTTTGGAAACAAAAATTGAGTTGTTTGGTTATAAAAAAAAAGGCATTATGCATGGCGTCCAAAAAGAAACAGCATTCCAAGAAAAACACATGCTACCCACTGTAAAATTTGGTGGAGGTTCCATCATGCTTTGGGGCTGTGTGGCCAATGCCGGCATCGGGAATCTTGTTAAAGTTGAGGGTCGCATGGATTCCACTCAGTATCAGCAGATTATTGAGAATAATGTTCAAGAATCAGTGACGAAGTTGAAGTTACGCCGAGGATGGATATTTCAGCAAGACAATGATCCAAAACACCGCTCCAAATCCTCAGGCATTCATGCAGAGGAACAATTACAATGTTCTGGAATGGCCATCCCAGTCCCCAGACCTGAATATCATTGAACATCTGTGGGATGATTTGAAGCGGGCTGTCCATGCTCGGCGACCATCTAACTTAACTGAACTTGAATTGTTTGTCCGAAATACCTTTATCCAGGATCCAGGAACTGATTAAAAGCTACAGGAAGCGACTAGAGGCTGTTATCTTTGCAAAAGGAGGATGTACTAAATATTAATGTCACTTTTCTGTTGAGGTGCCCATACTTTTGCACCGGTCAAATTTTGGTTTAATGCATATTGCGCATTTTCAGTACAATAAACCTCATTTCAATCCTGAAATATTACTGTGTCCATCAGTTATTAGATATATCAAACTGAAATGGCTGTTGCAAATACCAAAATATTTAGAACTAAAAATGATTAAGATTAATAGGGGTGCCCAAACTTTTTCATAGGACTGTATATGTTCTTCCCACCTATAATCTGTTATTTGCAGAGTACTCCTAGGATCAGACATTGACTTTCATTGCCTGCTTGATTTGGATGATGATGATAATGGTTTCGAGCATGTGTTTTGGATTTCTGTCTAGTCCTGTCAGCTCTCCCTCATACTGATATACACTGTAATAGACAAGACCACCAAGAACTTTAGATTGCTATCCATAATATGATACCATGTTTTATGTTTCATATGTCAAAAGTGACAGATTTAACTAAGCATTCTTTATTGTTTAATCTGCTGTATATGTGGTTCTTATTGTATGTAACTTCAGATATCAATGATGTGCACTTTATATCCATTTTTATATCAGTATTTCTCTTCTTATCACTTATGTATTCTTACGCTTTATGATCTGTATTCTGCTGGATAAACCCATCTCTGTATTCCTGCACTGCATGTCAACCACAAATGTACTGTACTGGGGCATTTATTAAACTGTCTACAGAAGAACAGTCTTAGTTGCCCATTACAACCAATCACAATGCAGCTTTTATTTTTCTGGATCAGAATTCTAAATGAATTCTGCACTGCGATTGGTTTTTCCTCTACGTTTCCCATACTCCTAAAATTTATAATGATAGGAAATTTGGATTGTCAGCCCTAATGTGACAGTGAATGATGACAAAATCTGTAAAGCGCTGCAGAATAAATTGGCGCTATGTAAGTAAGTAAATTAAATAAATACATAGATAATATGTAGTACTGTTCAGTGCCCATATACATGGGATAAAATGCAGGTACTGTGATATGGCAGTCTTGTTTTTGGTGGAGTTTTACAACAGCTTGAAGACTTGTCAATGTCCTTCAATGGCTCCTGCATATGGCTTTGGCAGGAATCGGAAGTAAACTTCAATGTAGGGGTGTAGAGCTGCTCACTGAACCAGTGGCTATGAGTGAACGGTATGGGCAGCGCTTAGGATGTCAATCATACACAGTCCATGCATCAGCCATCCTTCTGTGTCCCCTTTCATTCAGTGAATAGGAGCTGTGAAAGCGTAGTCTCAAAATCAGACAGGAGTAGAACTTGTTCCATGTTTTGCAGCCTGGACTGTTGGCCCACACACGGGACCATGTAATTCAGTGATGTGTATGGGCCCATAGAAATGAATGGGTCAGTGTCCTATCCAGGAAAAAACATTCATATGATCATGTGAATGGGTAGGTCTTGTAACCGGCTTAACTGTAGAAGAGCAGCCATCAATGTTCATGGGTGATTTGAGCTTTGTGCCCTGGGTGGCCACCCAAACAGGATATATGGAGTTGGAAAAGAGTTACAACAACCTATATTCTCCTAAAAAGACTTTCTACTTTATTGAGTGGGAATTTGATCCTATTTAGCCATCAGAGAATGAGGTCAAGCACTATTGTTAGATGAGAAAGTCTTTCACTCCTTGAGCTCCAGGACTTGACAGTCTTACTTTGTGACTTTGTGTGGTCTGCTGTCTAATGGTAGTTATTAGTCCTAAGGAACAGCTGACCAGAGTAGTGAAAATTTCACAAACTGAATATTTGTCTATAGAGATTGCATGGCTGTGTGCTTGATTTTATACTCCTGTTTGCAATGCGTGTGGCTAAAACACCTAAACCTAATAATTAAGGAGTGTCCACATAGTTTTAGATATTTGGGGTGCATTCAGATGATGCAGTTTTAAACGCATCACACACCACACAGGAGAAAATTCACATATAAATTAAAAAATAATAAAATACATGTTTTGTTCAATGCAGTTTTGATGCGGTTAATTAAAAGCAATGAAGCTGTGCTTTAAGCCCCTGTAAAGAGATGAGAGGATGACAAAATCTAAAAATCAGAGACAGATCCTCTGGGGCTGCAGAAATACCCTCCCCCTCTTTCCTAGCTGTAGGGAAGTGCTTAATAGATATCAGTGAGATGACTATGCTGAGCCCTTGCATCAACATGGAAGTCTTGTCTACCGGGAGAAAGCAATTTTATCTCTGGCTCTTTAGCCCTGTGTCCGGTGTAGCACAAACAGGCAGAACATATAAAAAATGATGGCCGGCAGTAAAAGGGGTTAAAGGGGTTAATTATTCTTCTTTAAATAAGGCTTAAAATCAGCGTCTGCAAAACATCTCACAGCTCTTTGCTCATCTTTTGAGTTATATGTTATTTTCTTATTCATTTGCACCCAAAGTAAAATTCTGCTAGTTCTATCTTGTTTATTTGCAAGCCGCAGTCACATGACCTAACAGCTTAGTTCAGTCTGTGTAATTGCCTTCTGAGCTCCCACAATGCACTGCTTCATGCTAATAGGAATTCATCAGAATTTCTAACTTGCAGTAGTGTAGCATCAAAGTCGAAAATATAGAAAATCATAATTAAAAAGCTTTACATGGTTAGAAAATAATATTTATAAAGAATTGGGAGAATTTACTCATTTATTTCCACCACTTTTTAGGCTAGGGCTACACAGAAACATTTATCAGTCGTCTTAAAATCATACTAAAATCACTTGAAAAAGAAGCTATTAATTTCTATGGTGTTGCATGTGACACATGACATGCTGGAGGGGCATTGCTTTCCATCAATGGGCTTCACTATCTGCTGTTGCTAACTGATGCTCAGCTCCATCCGCTAACTGCAGTGTGCATATCTGATGATGACACACTTCCCCCGTCTGGAGCAAGCCGTCTTCCCTTCTCGTTGCAGTGTGTCATCACCAGACAAGCACAGTATAGTAAGTGGGCGGAAGTGAGCAACAGTTAGCAGCAGCAGATAGTGTAGCCCATTGTTGGAAAGCAACACCCTAAAGCCCATTTTCTGCTCATTTGCATAGGGAATAAAAGGACGATTTTATACAAGAATGGAGCAGCGGTTCTGAATAAAGAAAATAAACATGTAAACTGTGCTAACAGCCCTACAAAGTATTGTGATTAGTTTATATCTCAATTGTGCTGACAGAATTCCTTTAAAAGTTGCAAAGTTTTGTGCAAACCTTCTCCTTTTTTCGGGCAAAAATCTCTGACTTTTAGTATGTGCTTTGTTCACATTTTGCTAAAGTTGTTCTTACTGAGCCATTTTTCATTGTATAAACCCAACTGCCATGTCATCACGTCCATATGATGTCACGATTCAATGACGCAGATTGAGTGAACTCTTGTATTGTCTATACGTCTTTTAGGGTATCTGGAGACTGAAGGGCCCCATAGAGTTTCACATTACTAAAGGCACATAGCCCAGATTTTGCTTTGAGACACAGACGCTTCATGTTATGTCTCTTAAACCCTTTGTACTAGAAATAAAAGTTGCTTAATGTCCACATGTTTTTGCATATTGCATTTAGCATAGCAATGTCTTCCTTTATTTCTCAATCTATACAAGGGCTGTTAAAATCAGATCACAGTACAGGGAATTGCACCTAGGAGTTTCTAGAAGGATGGTTATGGTTGAGAAAACGATATCATTACTTGTATCCAATGGAGCCTGTGCTCTGCTGGCAGAAATAAAATAATATCACAAGAGCACCATCCTGGGAATGGACTGGAGAAATGTAATGTAGCTTTCACAGGGTCACTTCTCAGCTCATCAGCTGCTTGAATGTGAGTATGGCGAAGCTCGCCGCTTGTCGCAGTGCTACACATAATAAACCTCTTGCTACTGTCCTGTAAAAAGGAACTTTTTAGGGCTTATACAGCACATTTACTTACAAATGCTTGCAGTGAAGGCCCATAGGTCTTTCTTTGACCCAGTTTTTATGTATTTTAACATGCTTAACTCATACAAGTTGATAATGGGCGACAGAAGGACAAGTCTGGTGACCCAAATTTGTAGCTTCAACGGCAATAGGCTTCACTAGTTACAGACAATCTCCCTAATTCAGTAAATGTAGTAGGAAGTATTGATGGTGCTAGAATGTATTTGGACAGTGGTATATCAAAGCAATCTCTTTTTCCTGTGTATATCCAGTATGCTCACCTATTTTTTTTTAATAAAAATAAAACAATCAAAAATATAAAAAGAAAACTAACATAAAAATAACCATAGATTAGTATTAGATCAGAGGTCAGAGCCAAAGTTAGGAGGCCTTTTCCTAAGGAGACTTTATTAGAAATTCAGTACCACATCAATACTTTATTAAAGGGAAGGGAGTCTGTCACCAAAACAGGCCCTATTGAACTATAAGCATAGATAAATTGTCAGGGTTTACATGAATAAAACATTTTTTTCTTGCTTCCCGATCTGTGCCTCTGTTGCTGATGGTCTTTTGAGCATCACCATTGTTCTCATTGCACCAAAGAGTTTCCTCCCTTCTTTGAGTGACAGGCCCAGACAGTGCAGGTGTCAATCATAGCAGATGGAGAGACTGGGCTTTGGAAGGCATTTGGTGCCTCAGTGATGTCCTGGTGCACCAAACAGCTCATTAACATATCAGGAAAAAAGCTAATATCTCAGAAATTGAAGCACCAGTCGGGAAGCAGACAAGTGTTATATGGCTGTGCCTATAGTTTAGTATGGGCTGTGAAGCCCGGCTATATGTGTAACATCTCTGCCTGTTCAGGTCACTGCGCTACCCCCTGCTCACATGCGGCGGTGCAGGAGGCGTGTGCAGTTTAGTTCTTGCTTAGAGGTTTTGGTTGCACTGTGTGAACACGGCTCTAGTTCTTTAATTGCATTTGCACCACACCTGTCTTCTGCCCTTGTCTGCCTCTGTCCATGAACTAGTTAAATTTGGTCTTGCCCTTTAATTGACAGCCTGCCTTCCTGTCAGGTCCAGGGCGGGTTCATCCTCCCCTATTTAGTCTTGGCTCACATTCACACTGGTGCCTGTTATTGCCTTGTGCTTGCTGGCGTTTTCTCTTGCTGTTTTGTTACTTGTATTCTTAATCCTGACCTTGGCTTTTCCTATTGACTATTCTTTTGGACTTTGATTTGGCACTGCATTGCTCGACTGTTTCCTGACCTTTGGCTAGCTGACCTCCCTTTGTTGTTGTTTGTCTTGTCTGCGTTTTGTGTTTCACATGTATAGGAAGGGATCGTCTCCAAGTTGCCACCTATTACCTAGGATAGGACCGTCAAGAGGAAGAGACAGTGGGGGGCTTCAGCTTAGGGCTCACTGTCTCTTGTGCCCCTTTTTCCAGGGTTTCCAGCAGCTACTGGGGAATTGTCATCAAATCAATTTCCTAACAATATGGCTGTGCTTATAGTTCAGTATGGACTGTTCTGGTGGCAGACTCTCCTTAATTCATGATTAGTAAGACACAATTGTCTTGTTGAACTGCACAAACTATTGTCTTGCTAACCTCATATTTAATCATGAATTAATACTATATTGCTGATTTTTCCTGCATTGCTGCATTACTGATACTCTGACCTTGGATATTTTCCTTAGCTGGATGATCCACAAGAGTCCATTAACGAATTAACAACAGTTAGTTAATGTCTGTTATGATAGGTGTCCATTTTTTTTTAAATGGACATTATCAGAATGGACATCCAACGGTAGTGTGAACCCACCCTGACTGATGTTATGTGTCCGTTTTTTTAACTGGTCCAGTTAATGGATCAGTTAAAAAAAATACCAAAAAAACCCCGGATACATTGGCATCAGTTAGGGCGGGTTCACACCTTTGCCCAGTCTCCATTTTGCAGGTTTCTGTCTTCTACCCGAGAAACTGGACAGGAGATGGAAACCGGCAGTCACTTTTCAAACCCATTCATTTGAGACCAGAAGACACTCACGGGTGCTCACAGGCGGACACTGACTGCCGGGTTTCTGTCTCCTGTCCAGTTTCTCTTGGAAGACGGAAACCCACAAAGCAGAGACCAGGTGCACGTGTGAACCCGCCCTTAGTGTCCATTTTTATACTGTCCAGTTTTTTTTTCTTCTTTTTTGTTTCTGATTTCTAACCATGCACAGAAATAAAACGGACAGACTCTTGACGTTCATCATGAAACCATTATTTTTCACAGACACAAGTCCTGCATGTAGGATTTTTCGTCCGCAAAAAATAACGGACATGTGACAGATTTGGTGTAAACGGACACTAACACTCACTAACGGACACCAGATAATATCCTATTGAAATTAATGGAATTTTTAACGGATTTTTGACGGTTCTGCTAGTGTCTGTTGATAGAATCTTGATGGTCACCAGCCATAGTGTGAATGACCCCTAGATATTGGAATTTTCCAAATATAGTTTTTCCAGAATCTGAGGCCCAACTGCTATTTTGTCTGCCAGTTCTTTTGATAACCCTGAAACCATTCTACCATGATTTTTTTTGCGACTCTAACAATCAGTATTCTGCGGTATCTACCAATGTCAATGACCTTATTTTAATTCAGTATATCATGCATATATATATCTAAGATGATCCATCAAATATATCATTCCAATCAAATCATCTCCATCCCGGAGATGACTTTATTTACAATACATTTTGTATATGATAATTTCCAATCCAGCAATGTGTCTGGACTGCTTTGTGATATGCCCATCATCATTTACCAAAATATTCTAATGCATTGTATAATATAGATTTTTTTTGTAGGATTCAATTAACTTTATGCAAATGTATTGCACATCTATCAACCCGATAAGACTCACTCCTGCCCAGCCAAACAGTGCGGCAAATGAAATATATCCCAACTACTAAAAAATATGAAAGAATCAGCAAATTTGTAAATCTATAGTGACACAATTATTACAATTTCGACTGCACCTTGTAAAATAATTGTAAAAATAATGCGCACAAAGGTTGTCTGCTCTTTTTATTAGTACAAAGTGCAAAATGCAAATATGTGGTCACAAAGTCAAATCATAATTACAATGGGGAGGAAATGAGGAAATTTGGCAGCTTTTAATAGCTTTTACCTATGCTGGACACAAAGGTTATGAATAGACCATATCTATGATGATTTTAATACTTGCCTTGCATGCTATAAATAAATTCATTGTAATATTAAGTAATAGGCTATATTTTACTTTCATGAATGTAGCTGTCATTTTAACATTGTCTGTGTAATTCTAGTTTAAATGAAACAACTTGGAGAAAATTGCAATGAACAATACCAAATATCAATTAAAAGGCAGCTGCCATTATATGATTATATGGCGGCTGTATTGTAAGTCTCTGTTATTTCTGTGACTTTTTTCTTTTCTCAAACAATATCTGAATTGGATGTCAGCTTGTGTAACTTCAATTTTGGATTCCAGGGCCATGTGGTGCCATGTCTGCATCCATTTCACACTCCTCTTTGTATAGAGAGCTCACATTCTCCCTCAGCCCTAACGGGATGCGACTTCTCTCCAGTTTCTTATCCAATAGCCATGTGCCAGAACTATTTTACAACTTTGCCACAAATCATGTTTATGCTAATTATACTAGTCCAACCTGTTCTTTGTCTATACAATGTATTAAAACTACCTCTATTCCTCCATTAAGGCAGAAACCATTATATATACTATAGCTGTGTGTTTTTCTAAGCTAACTTATACAGCAACGTTATTCATTTGGACTTCAATACTGTGATACTTAGAGAGGCTTTTGCTCACAGATGTGGTTGACTTCTGTTTTTGGCAATAAATCTATGGCTCCAAGGCTTTGTTCACACTATGTTCAGTGTGTATACACAGCAGGCATTCCAGAAAAATTTCACAATATATACTGGGACTTTATAGAACAGGTGTATGCCAAACAAATTCCCTTTTGACATATGTGTGGCTGATATACATTTTTATATTATTAGTTTTATGTGACTCTCCTCCAGAAATGCAAAAAAGTTACCTGGCCCCATATGCAGGACCTCAGAGAGGTCTTGATAAACCAGTTGAGGCTCCTACCCGGACACCCACCTAAAAGGTGGTGAAAGTGTAAATGACTAGAGAAAAAAACGGGATAATGGTGGAGCGCTACTGAGAAATAGCCAAAGTAGGCAATATAGTGCAAATTAAAATATTTTCTTGGTTCCAAAGACAGAAAAATGGCTATGCATTTCGACACCGTTCTGGTGTCTTCCTCAGGCCACTTAAAGCATAGGAATATTCTATGATCTAGGGGTAATATTCCTATGCTTTGAGTGAAAAATTGTCTGTTTTAAATTTAGCATTTTCTACCCCTTTTTTCCGTTTACCCCTCATTCTGGGTTTTTGAAAATGCAATTATTTGATTATCTACAGTGGGTATTTGTTTAAATGAGTTACTTTGATATACCCTGTTCTTCATGCTTGTGTACATTTGAGTGGACTGAGGAAGATGCCAGAACGGTGTCGAAACGCGTAGGAATTTTTCTGTCTTTGGAACCAATATTTTTAATTTGCACCATTTTGCCTACGTTAGTGTAGTGGCAGACCCGGACAGGTGGTCTGTCACACAGGGGATGAGGTCACATGTTGTAGGTGAATGAGGGAATAACAGAAGCCAACAAGCAGATGCAGGGTATCTCAGCATTCCCAAAGATGGGTGGGATGCCTTGTTTATTTATACTCTTTCTGACAGGGTGTAACAAGATGTAACCACAAATACAATTGGTTAACATATCTTTTCAAATGCTTTTAAATGAGTTATGCAATATTGTGTTCTTCACAGTGTGTCTAATAACAAGGATTACTTAGCAATTGTTAGTACGTAAATGGTTTATCTTATCTGAACATAAGGCTACTGAGCTAGCGTACATCCACGAGTTAGCTAGTTCAAAAAACAACAAGAGGCCCTTATGCATAGCAGGAATTAGAAACATATAGTCTTATTAATCCAGGGTCTTGTAAAGAGTCTCATAAAGTAGGGAGAAACTGGGGGCTCCTTCATCAATTAGCTATTTCTCAGTAGCGCTCCACCATAATCCCATTTTTTTCTCTACTCATTTTCTCCTCAAGAACAAAATCTTGACTCCAGCCAGTGCCAGTGTGCGCCAGAGTTTTTTTTTTCTTTTCTAAAGTTCCTTCTCATAGTTACACTGACTGAGTAAGGGTCCATTCACATGGAGGAAAATGGTGAGGAATTTCGTGTGGAATTTCAGCGCTGAAAAAAAAGGCTCCCATTGACTTCAATGGCTTCCTTCTTCTGCTAGCAGTCATTCCTCACCATTTTCTTCTGCGTGAACGGACCCTTAGGCTAAGACCCCATGTAGTGGGCTACAGGAAAAAAAAATCACTGCAGTAAAAATGGCGGCAGCAACAGATTTTGGTTTTCCCTGTTCAAGTCATGTAGAGAGGAAAGAAAATCATGAAGCACTTTTCTCTCCGCATGTTCCGTGCAAACACCGCGCGGAAAGCACACGGACCCCACGGTGCTTTCATAAGTTCACCGTTTGTCAATGTGGATTCCCCGAACAGATTACCGAATGCAGATGTGAACCAGGCAGATAGTGATATGCTTTACATGATAGTCATGGCCACAAGCAGAAATAGACTAAAGGCAACTCAGTGAGATCTATGGGATAGTTTTCTAGGCAAGCTCTGTGCAGGGAGGGGGGTAGATAGTAGATAAGTTGTGACTTTATCTATTGTCAGTCATGAATGCAATGATAGGACAATGTGTTTATCTGTAGAGTTGTTATCTTCTATTGTAATGCTGTCTGCAATGTAAATGAAATGCCAAAAAAGAAAACCTCTCTAGAATTGGCAAGTGTTAGACTATTAAGCTTAGTGACTAGAGTGAAAATTATATGGAAAAGTACTTGATTAAATATAGACAGTGACATGGAAAAGTTAAAAAATGTTCAAAAATGCTTTAAAGTAATGTTTAACAGAAGAACTTGATAATTTTCTTCTGACACATTTCACTTTAAGGGGAATACTGTTGCACAATCCAAAATTAAAACAATCCAAAAGGAAATCTAATACATCATATTTAGTTATCTTTGCTCAGTATTAGGGAGCATTCACATGGCGTAACGTCCCGCGAGATTTGGCACGTGTACGCCGCGTGACCCTTTGCGTGCCGTACATGCTCCCATTCATTTCAATGGGAGCGGGGAGCGTATGCGCCGCGCTAGTTTGCGGCCGTGCATTTATTCACGGCCGCAAACTAACGCGGCGCATACGCTCCCCGCTCCCATTGAAATGAATGGGAGTGTGTACGGCACGCAAAGGGTCACGCGGCGTACACGTGCCAAATCTCGCGGGACGTTACGCCGTGTGAATGCTCCCTTTGATGTTTGATCCTAAGAGAGTCCATACTATTTTGTGTTGTAAACAAATATGGACTATTGAATGCTGGGTTACTAGAATTTCTTGGTATGTTTCCATCTTTTGTTAAGTATGAGTAGTTGTATCACTAAGGGACATAGTGACGGTAATTCTTGCACAAAGGATATTAGTCATTTTCCTCTAAATCACTTTATTTTCCATTTCACCAAATTTAGCTACCCAAGAAAGCTGCTTTTTTATGTACTTATACCTGCTAACAGGAAGCTAGGTCACATGGTGTAGACACAGGAATAGCTAGATACACAGGCTCGCTCCCTGCACTTAGCCCCTCCTCCCTCCCCCCTGAGAACAGCAGATACATCACTTGACTTTTGAGCAGATAAGTCAGGGCTGTGGCCACAAAGAATTGAATAAAGTAAGATAGTGGACAAACAAAGCAGTTTTGCCGAAGCTGTGTATTTAGGAAAAGTCCTTCCACATTAACAAGCAGTATAGATAGGATCCTTGTGATGGGACAACCCCTTTAACATAATAATGTAGATCACCATGGAATGAATATAATAATGTACAGCACCATGGAATTTATATATATATATATATATATATATATATATATATATATATATATATATGAAGAAGAATATAGGACAGTACTGTTATAGAGTAAACTTCAATAAGTTTCTTTAATTTCTTTGTTTCTTTTACGACTTTACTTATTTTTTTTATCATTTAGTTACTTGTGTACTATTTGTCATTTTCCACTAAACCTCAAATACATATTTATGCCATTTCCAAGATTTTAAGATTCTACAGTGGCTGATAAGGATAAAAGAGGAACAGACTGCAAAGTGTTATCGCCAGGAATTCTGGGTAATACCACACGGCTGTGGAAAGAAGTGAATCAAGACCTGTCTCCCTGTATTACAATCTGTGATGAGGAAACAGCAGGGGTTTGTACTCAGTGACCTTAAATAGCAAAGCATAAGAAGTCTTTAATCCAGTGCTTAATCACTGTACAGGTGGCATTTTCTATTTTAAAGACATATTTGTTCCAGCCATCGTATTAAAGTGGCATTAAAATATTTTAGTGCAGCTCCTCTAGGATGTGAAAGTACGGCATTACCTAATATTTCTAGTCAACCTATAACATTATGTCATAATGACATTAGGCATATAAGTAATGGAGGGCCAGCCATCTTGAGAATGGCATCATTATGGGCAATTTCTCAAAAATTTTAAGATTATTAGAAGGAAAGGATAAACCTCACAAGGACACTGTATAGGATGTCACATTAATCCAAGTCACTGTATTAAAAATGAGTTTAAATAGAATTTCTAGGATGCATTAGCTGATTATTCTAGTTGGGCGTATAATGGAGTATCATTTTATACAGAGCACAGCATAATGTAAAATGTAGATATTCATATATGCACATGTATAGTCCACTGGCCAATGAATCAATGTAACACGCCACCTCCTTCTCATATAAAAGCTTTCATCAAGGTTCACGTCTAAGTGTTTTGTTTATCTGCTATTTAGAAGAAGCTTCCACCTGCTCCGATTGAGGAAGGAATAAATATAGAAAATTCAGAGTCCCAACAGGGTGTTCTGGTATGCGAATTTGGAAAATGTTTCACAGTCAGTATGGAAAAACTCACCAAGTCTGACTCCCATTGTTTTCAAGGTGAGGTAGTCACTGGAGCCTATTTTTTCAGTGCACTTAAAGAGGACCTTTCATGTCCTCGGGCACATGCGGTTTTATATACAGCTAGAAAACCAACAGTGCTCTGAATTCAGTGCACTATCAGCTTTCCCGTTGTATGTCCCAGGGCAAGAGATATAGGTGCCATTACCGATATCTCAATAAAACCATAATATACCGAGCAATCTAAATGTGAAATTGCTTCATTCAAAAGCGATCGGAGAAATATAGGAGATTCACAGCAGCAGCGATTGTATCCGAACCCCTTGGGGAACAATAGTATTGGAAGAAGACCGATGGATAGGAAGAACACTGTGCTACTCCACTGAAGTTAGCATCACACGCACTTTATTTTGTTTCCTTAAAACACACGACGGTATACACAGCGTTTCGGGGATTACCCCTTTTTCAAGTGTATAACGTACAGGAGTCAGGAGCAGGAGCCTCTCAGTAAAGGTAAGTGTTGTTCAACAGCGTGGGGTTTACAACACTTACCTTTACTGAGAGGCTCCTGCTCCTGACTCCTGTACGTTATACACTTGAAAAAGGGGTAATCCCCGAAACGCTGTGTATAGCGTCGTGTGTTTTAAGGAAACGAAATAAAGTGTGTGTGATGTTAACTTCAGTGGAGTAGCGCAGTGTTCTTCCTATCCATCGGTCTTCTTCCATTACCGATATCCCTTCACTGTCAGAAGGACATTCCTGACAGTTTGGCTGGGCTGTGAGGAACACCTCTCCTGACAGTACTGCTACATGGCCCTGTACTGTCAGAGAGGTCATTCCTTACCCCCTCTGGCTGTACTCTTCTATTGATTACTCCTGGGGGGGCATTCCTCACAGCTCAGCATCATTGCTGGGTGGTAAGGAACGCCCCCTCTGACAGTACAGAGCTATAGACAGTACAGTCAGGAGGGGCATTCCTCACAGCCCAGCTAGACTGTCAGGGATGCCCTTATGACAGTGAAGATATATCAGTAATAACACCGATATCTGTCCGCTTTCTAGCGGTATATAAAACCGAATGTGCTCGAGGACATGACAGGTCCTCTTTAAAAAAAAAAAAGAAGTGTCCTGCTTATCTTGCTGCAGTTTCAGTACTGGAAAGAGCGCCAAGCACCACACGCCGATCAGCTCCATTAATGTGGCAATAACTGTGGCACAAAGCACCAGCAAAATTCTCATCAGGTTTTTATGTATTTTGTACCATGTGAACAGAGTCTATAGTAAAATCTAATCATATTTGTTACAGTACGTGTTGATGTAAGATTTTGAGTCTACATATTCATACAAGGCAGTTTTAGAAATCTAGTTCAGTCATTGCTCCCTCTACAAGAAGCACTGATATGATAACAGAGAGGGAAGCTTTGGGGAATATAAATTCCCTATAGTCGCCCAGTATATCTGCAAATACCAAGTTTGTTTTCTGGGTTTGACTATTTCTTTTCTGAGAATTGGGACGGGACAGTCACGTTCTTGGGATCAGTGGGGACTTAATCGGTCAGATGCCTGTGGGGTTTCCATGAAAGTCATTTGATGAAAATAATGTTTCTGTATTTCTCCTAGTTGCAGTATATTAAGTAGGGCTATACGCAAGGCTCATGTTTTCAGTCAATAAAGCTGGCGTATGATATAATTGCAACAAACGATGCATTAACAAGCTTTAGGTTGCTTACTGCTGTGATCATAAGATTACAAGTAAATTCCTTTTTACAAATACATGTAGTCTTCCCTGAGACCTATGTGATCTGATCGAACATGCAGTAGAACAGGTAATGAGGCCTGGGAGAAACACCAAGTATTTCAGCAGACAGTCCCCTAGCACATTGATATGCAAGTAATCTTTTTCTTCTCTCACCAGAGTGAAATAGCAGAGCAAGCATTGGATTCATCCGCGTTTCCTCATCCTTTGTTCGCGGTGCTTGTCTATGAGGTGTACTCTGCCATAAAATGATAAAATACCGTGTGCTCGCAGAGGCACAGTGGAAAGCCTGGCCTAAGCACTTTTGTAGCCACAAGGATTCAATTAACTAAAAAAGGCTCAGCTTGCCCACAGCTTTGTAATTATAGCTCCGCTAATGGTAGCTTTCCTTTTTTATTATTACATGGAAGACCTGCTCACATCTGGCCAGACTGGGTGTCTACTTTGACAGCTTTACACTGGGATAGATGTTACCACCTAACCAGTCATTAGGTTATCCCACTGACCATCACCTTCAGATCCCAGTCTGTTGGATATATAACTCAGGTCCTCCTTCAGACACAAAGAATTCTGGGTAGTGAAATGATAAATGGTGCAATAACTCAACTGCTGAGTGTGTATAGTTATATAGTCACATTGAAAATTAAAGAGAACTTGTCATGTCTTCTGAGATAGAGCATGTTATATACGGCTGCAAAGCTGACAGTGCACTGAATTCACTTTCCCAGTATGTGTTCCATTAGTTACAGCTACCAATATCACTAAACTATCAGAGGGGCTGGCCTTACAGCTCAATGTTATCGCTGGGTGGTGAGGAATGGCCCCCTAAGTCTATAGAAATGTGTCATCAGTGAAAGCTTCCACACACTATAGGTTTCTGTAACACAGAATTGGTAATTGGCAATGTACCGTATATACAGTATACAATTATACATGTTGAGGGATTATATTATATTAGATTTAGTATAACCTGTCATTTATTCATTGAACGCTTTCTATGTTGAGATGTCAATCAGGTGGCCCTATCAGTGACAAACAACCTCCCTCTATGACTGTACATACAAAGATAGCTCTGTCACTGCCAGGGCCACCTTCTTGACTTCTCGGAATAGAAAGACAGAGATTTCAATGGACTAATAACAGTTTACTATACTGATCTTTTTCATTAAGGCTAAGGCCCCACGTTGCAGAAACTCAACTTTTTTTGTTGCAGATTCTGTTGTGTTTTTTTGAGCCAAATCCTGATGCGAACTTAGCAAAAGGTAGAAGTAGAAGAACTTCCTCTATAATTCCCATTCCCATTGGCTCAAAAAACTGCAACAAAAAAAGCCTGTGTTTCTGCAACATGGAGCTTCAGCTTAAAACTGTAAAGCTTTTAAGTGAACAATCAAGTCTCCTTAGGTTTCCCATCTCAGCACAAGACTGTGAAGCAGACCTGTCTGCAGATTAGACAGCAATTTCCATGATCCGGAATTGTTTTAAGGCTAAGGCCACACATTGCAGAAATGCAGCCATTTTTTGTTGTTTCAGATTTTGCCGCTGGTTTTTGTGTCAAAAGTAGGAGTTTACTGAAGGATGGGGCTTCATGTGGCATAGTCTAGCGAATCCCATCCACACATTTCAGAAAAATACGTGCAATTTCTAAAACCATTGCAAATGCAGCATGTTAACTTTACCTACTGGAACACTGGCAACGTGGAGTCTAAGGGTTCATTCACATGGAGAAATTTGGCGCTGATTCTGGCACGGAATCCACGTCAGAATCAGCGCTGAAAAAAAAAGACTCCCATTGGCTTAAATGGGTTCCATTTTCTGCACAGAACCCATTGAAATGAACGGGAGACTTTTTTCCCCATTGATTTCAATGGGTTATGCGCGGAAAACGGAACCCATTGAGGTCCATGGGAGTCTTTTTTTTCAGCGCTGATTCTGACACAGATTCTGCACCAGAATCAGTGCCAAATTCCTCCGTGTGAATGGACCCTTAGCCTAAAATGGTTGTCCATAGCTGATTCATCCAACAGTTCTTCTTTCTTCCTAGAATTGTTCTACTGTGCTTCTGATGTTATATGAGTGTTGGAATCACCTCCCTGACACATCTTATGATAACTGAATCCATTAATCTCATGTGTATGGCCAGGTTATTTTGTATTTTTCTTCCTCAGTGCCCTTTGTATCGGCTTTACAGTTGTCTGACAGGAGCAAGAAGTTGAATTTCAGCTAAGTCTATGAATTACCAATGTAAATAAATGCGGAGGAACTTTGACAACCCCTAACAGATGGACACAGTTTACAATCTGTGCTCTATAACCATTGGTGGACTAATATTCACTACAGATGAACTAAGGATAGCTGAAAATGTAATTAAGATTCCATAGAACCAAATCAACAAAGTGAAATATGTAATACACAGAACTCCTCTTTGGTGGTAGATCAGACACCTTCCATATTTTACTGCTGCCAGTGCAGCTTTACCAAATATCACATGGGTAGGCATACTTGGTATTGCTATGGTTCCTTCCATTGTCAAGGTCCTGATGCTAAAACCAATGGGTAGTTTGGATATTGGCCCCAGCACATGCATTGCTATTGTGACTGTGCAACACTAAATATACGCCTTAGATCTGTCAAGATTGATGAAGGGAGGAAAAACAGATGTTTGTATTGATTTTGCTATGGGGAAATCAATTTGTATGGAGGAGAGGCTATATATATATATATATATATATATATATATATATATATATATATATATATATATATATACAGTCCTATGAAAAAGTTTGGGCACCCCTATTAATCTTAATCATTTTTAGTTCTAAATATTTTGGTATTTGCAACAGCCATTTCAGTTTGATATATCTAATAACTGATGGACACAGTAATATTTCAGGATTGAAATGAGGTTTATTGTACTAACAGAAAATGTGCAATATGCATTAAACCAAAATTTGACCGGTGCAAAAGTATGGGCACCTCAACAGAAAAGTGACATTAATATTTAGTAGATCCTCCTTTTGCAAAGATAACAGCCTCTAGTCGCTTCCTGTAGCTTTTAATCAGTTCCTGGATCCTGGATAAAGGTATTTTGGACAAACAATTCAAGTTCAGTTAAGTTAGATGGTCGCCGAGCATGGACAGCCCGCTTCAAATCATCCCACAGATGTTCAATGATATTCAGGTCTGGGGACTGGGATGGCCATTCCAGAACATTGTAATTGTTCCTCTGCATGAATGCCTGAGGATTTGGAGCGGTGTTTTGGATCATTGTCTTGCTGAAATATCCATCCCCGGCGTAACTTCAACTTCGTCACTGATTCTTGAACATTATTCTCAAGAATCTGCTGATACTGAGTGGAATCCATGCGACTCTCAACTTTAACAAGATTCCCGATGCCGGCATTAGCCACACAGCCCCAAAGCATGATGGAACCTCCACCAAATTTTACAGTGGGTAGCATGTGTTTTTCTTGGAATGCTGTTTCTTTTTGGACGCCATGCATAACGCCTTTTTTTTATAACCAAACAACTCAATTTTTGTTTCCAAAATGAAGCTGCCTTGTCCAAATGTGCTTTTTCATACCTCAGGCAACTCTATTTGTGGCGTACGTGCAGAAACGGCTTCTTTCTCATCACTCTCCCATACAGCTTCTATTTGTGCAAAGTGCACTGTATAGTTGACCGATGCACAGTGACACCATCTGCAGCAAGATGATGCTGCAGCTCTTTGGAGGTGGTCTGTGGATTGTCCTTGACTGTTCTCACCATTCTTCTTCTCTGCCTTTCTGATATTTTTCTTAGCCTGCCACTTCTGGGCTTAACAAGAACTGTCCCTGTGGTCTTCCATTTCCTTACTATGTTCCTCACAGTGGAAACTGACAGGTTAAATCTCTGAGACAACGTTTTGTATCCTTCCCCTGAACAACTATGTTGAACAATCTTTGTTTTCAGATCATTTGAGAGCGGGCTGTCCATGTTCGGCGACCATCAAACTTAACTGAACTTGAATTGTTTTGTAGAAAGAAATGATCCAAAATACCTTCATCCAGGATCCAGGAACTGATTAAAAGCTACAGGAAGCGACTAGAGGCTGTTATCTTTGCAAAAGGAGGATGTACTAAATATTAATGTCACTTTTCTGTTGAGGTGCCCATATTTTTGCACCAGTCAAATTTTGGTTTAATGCATATTGCGCATTTTCTGTTAGTACAATAAACCTCATTTCAATCCTGAAATATTACTGTGTCCATCAGTTATTAGATATATCAAACTGAAATGGCTGTTGCAAACACCAAAATATTTAGAACTAAAAATGATTAAGATTAATAGGGGTGCCCAAACTTTTTCATAGGACTGTATATATATATACTGTATATGCATGAATAAAAATAATAATAATAAAGTTTATTTATATTTCGCCAACACATTCCGCAACACTTTACAATATATAATTATAAAACATTTATCTGGAACAAAAATATTGCTATTGCTTCTTTCTTCTATAAGCCGAAATAAGCCCAGAAAAAAAATATTTGCAAAATAAAAAGTTGAAAGTGATTGTCAAGAGAAATATCAATATTTATCTGACTGGTTCTGAAGCTGAAATATACATTTCTTCTTTTCAGAATATTTTTTTACCTTCACCTCATGGAAAATCTGTGAAATAAATCCACAACATATAAATAATAATAATATCACACGGCTAACAAACCGCGGCGTCCCCACAGTGCTTCTCTTTTTAGTTCCTACACTGCAGGAGAGCATAAATGAGGAGGACCAGATGTATCATGTCTACCCAAGGGCTCGTGAATAAATTAATTTCTCACACTCCAGCTCCCTTGTGGCGGAACTTAATCTAAGAGAGCAGAACAATGTCTTCAGGTTTTGCCTTTGATGTGCCACACAGACACAGTGTATATTTTAATAACCTTGCTGGCATTATTTCCAATGAACTTGAGTCCATCTCTTGACATTCAGATTACCACACATAGCTGTCCTTTCTCAGTCTCAGTTTATTAGTCTTGGATTTCTGTGAATATTGTCCTGTGACATATAAAGTGACGGTTTCTATTCTTATCTCTTGACAATTCACAAGTTACTGACACTCTGTATTTTAATGGAATATATTTGCTAGCCTGTAGACCTCTGAAGCCTATATTTACATATTTTCAGAAGTAAAGAAGTTCAGTATTAAAAAAAGAACTAATGGCTATAAAATACAAGTATATCAGTATATATATATATATATATATATATATATATATATATATATATATATGGTCTGGACATGCAGTGTGAAGTATAAGTTAAAGTTGTGTCTCATAGGAGCAAGACAATTTATTGCACGAATCCTCCAGGGTATCTAGTACAATGTGCAGCTACAGTATTTGTTATTAAAGTTATTGTATAGGATATAAATTGTATTATATGTATTTTTAATTGATTTACTGCATAATGTATTATTTATTTTATTAAAACATAGTAAAAGCATCCATATTTAAATGACCTAACTCTGTTCAGAACAGATTAGAGGACACAGTTACATAGTTATGATGCTTCTATGTTATATTCCTACCCTATTTATACACCATAATGCTATTATGATCCTAGGAAACATTGAAACTGAAGATGATGAACATATCCTTCACAAATTTTAGCACTAATTGTCAACTTCAAGCAAACAAGTGGAGATATGGAGAAGGACTATCCATCTAACTATGTGACATGATATAAAAGTATACTCAGTTGAAAACTGACTATATCCCAAAAATCTCATACATGATCCTATACATTGAAATATATGGGTGAGCAACATCCAAGGTCCAAGCAACTAAAGTCAATCAACCACGCAGTAGTGAGCACAAAAAAACTTACCAGCGGCATTTTCATGTATTTTCTGCTCCTATTTATGTCCAGTGTGGTCTTCAGAATCCAACAACATGAACTATAAAGACAAGCCAGCTTCACCATTCATTCCTATAACTCATTTTAAGGCAGAGGCCATATGTTCTGGAAAAGCTTTTGTTGCAGATTTTGATGTGGATTTTCAAGTCACAGCAAAGACTGACTTCAACGTCAACGTTAAATAACCAATCGCAGAAGGCACGTGTCATCAGCCATCTGGGTGCACTCATCATTGTGGAAGGCACGATGGATCAACACAAGTATGCATCTATCCTTGCGGACCATGTTCACCCCTACATGCAAAATGTTTTTCCTCAGGATGATGGCATCTACCAGCAGGACAATGTGATGTGTCATAAAGCTCGCAGTGTACATGCGTGCTTTATGGAGCACCAGGATGAGTTTACTATACTCTCTTGGCCAGCAAATTCCCCAGACTTGAACCCAATGGAGAATCTGTGGGACCACCTCGATTGGGTTGTTCGCGCCATGGATGCTCAACCGCGTAACCTAGCGCAGATCGACATGGCACTGGAGTCGGCATGGCTCAACATCCCAGTGAACATCATCACAACATCCCATCTCTTCCTGCACATCTCACAGCGGTCCGCTCTGCCAAAGGTGGTTATTCTGGATTTTGACAGGTGGTCACATTAATGTGACTGGACTGTGTATAAAGGAAGCTCCTGCAATGGCAAGGCTTATTGATACTGTTAGAAGTTTAGGAACAAGAACTACTTTAGAACTCTTTATTTGTATTGTGACGTATACAATCCTAACTCCCATTGAAATGAATGGGAGCTTTTACGGTGCGCAAGCTCTCACACGCCGTATACGTGCCACATCATGCGGCACATTACATCGTATGAACGCACCCTAAGACGTACTAGTTTAATCATTGAGGGCGTCTGAAAGTATCAGACAATATGTATGATCGGAAAAAGCATTGGCTTGGTAGTCTAACCTAATGTTTTCATAAGTGTGCAGAAAGAGGCAATACGAGTAAATACCATCTATCATCTGGATTAGCAGTTGTGCCCCCATCACATTTGCATTACTGCTCCATTACCCTGCATTTTCTTCATTATTTTACATAGGGAATCGCATTTAGTAAGACCAAGCTAGAAAAAATAACATGTATGATCGTTCAGTATGTATGCGTGGGGGAAGCTCACATCTCTCATAAATTTTGCTTTTACATGCTGATTTTTTTGAGCATTTACATATTTCAACATTTGTATTGCAGAGGCTGAAATTCACATTGTATATCCATGGCAAATCCATGATTTAGCAGGATTGTGGGTTCATATATTTTCATTTTGTCAGCTGATGTCTCCCCATTGTGGGCTGAAAAAGGCTGATGTTAACTAGGATAGGTTACCTGGTCTACATCAGACGACTGATACTGTGTGTTTAAAAAGAACAGAAAAACAATATAGATGGCTTCTCACCTTGTTTTCTGTGATGAGTGACAATAACAATAAAGCATTAGTTAATCGGGAATGCTGCATGAGACTTACCGCTGTGGGAATCCTTGGTGTCAAAAAGTTATCTAAGTGTCAGAACTTGAACCCAGGAACTTCAGTGTCCCAGGCTGCAGCTCTTCCTACTGACCTATTCAGCTTCCAAGACAGCTCCTGTGCTGACCTGAGCCTAGTTCCCTGTGCCTCTAATTTCAGTTCCCGCCTCTCTGGTTTGCTCCATCCTGTTCTCTGATTGAACTTCCTATATAAACCCAGCCTTGCACTTCCTGCCTTGTGAGATTATTGTGCTCTGCCTGCAATCTAGCTACTGTATTTTTCGGACTATAAGACGCACCTAGGTTTTAGAGGAGGAAAATAGGGGAAAAAAATTTAGAAGCAAAAAATGGTAAAATATTTAATATATGGGAATTATAGTTATGCAACAGCTGCAAGGCCACATTGACAGGTGACCCTGCAGCTGTACGGGGACACATATGATTTTCTACTTTTATATATATTCTAGGGAAAGGAGGTGATTTAGAACTTTTACTTATTTCATTTTTTTATTATATATTTTTAAAGCCTTTTTTTTTTTTTTTTTTTTAATATTCTATTCCCCCCCCCCCCCCCAGGTGGCTTGAGCCTGCGGTCATTCGATTGCAAGTCCCATAGAGGGCAATACAACTGTATTGCTGTCTATGGGACATTCTGTATATTACTATTACGGCTGGTCATAGACCCAGCCACAATACTAATATAGCCGTGACAGGCCTGGGAGCCTTCATTAGGCTCCCGGCTGTCACCCGAACAGGTTGGCTCCTGCGATATCGCCACGCAGGAGCCGGCCTGCAACTTTACAGGTATGGGGCCGGTGGGGACCGGCCCCGGGGGAGAAGGGGCCGCCAATACACACCCGGCATCCGCTGTAATAGAGAGGCGGATGCCGGCGAGGGATAGACGGGGCCTGAGACATCACTTGTTTGTTCCTGCCCTGCATGAAGCCAGCAGCGGCAGGAACGATGCTGACATTCCGCTCTTCCGTCCCCCCGCCGGGAATAGCAGCATCACTCCTGCCGCTGCTGGCTTCATGCAGGGCAGGAACGTAGCAATGTCTCAGGCCCCGGCACCTGTGCCGGCGTCTATCCCTCGCCGGCATCCGCCTCTCTATTACAGCAGATGCCGGGCGGCCACATTCGGACTATAAGACACACCCTTCTTTGCCCCAAAAATTTTTTGGGAAAAAAAGTGTGTCTTATAGTCCGAAAAATACGGTACTCTCACTGGTTTGCTCCTGACTACGGTATTTGCCTTCTCTTGCAATACTGACGCTCCTCTTGTACATTGACCACTGGCTTGCTCCTGACTACAGTATTTGCCTTCTCCTCCAATACTGATGTTCAAGTTATAAACTTTTTTTATAAATTCAAAGAGGACCTTTCATGTCCTCTAACACTGGCAGTGGTGTATACCGCTGCAAAACTGACTTTGACCTGAATTCAGCACACTGTCAGTTTTGTTGTTATCTGCCTGAGATATCCCTGCACTGTCAAAGGGGTTAGCTTTACAGCTTAGTGTCATGGCCAGACGGTGATAAACTGCCCCCTACACAGGAGCAAGTGGCTTCCTCCTCTAACACGTATTTCAACTGTATTGTTGTCCAAGGTGAGGGGTCCAGGGCCACCACCCCCTGTGCCCCTCCACTAGCTACATTTCTGGTAAGCATGGATCTTCTTTTCTCTTTCTGTTGGTTGATCCTCAAATCTGGCAAACCAAGATGATACTTGTATGTGTCCTATTACGTGTTGCAAAAGATGTAACGCTGCGCATATCAAATACAAGCTCCTCCTTGCGGGACAGCCATGACATAGTTAAATTGCGCAATCAGTTATACATCAAGTATGCAGCCATATATTCTTAAAACCATCCAGCCTTCCACAAATTCATCTCAGTTGCCTAATCGGAGTAGTTACCTTTTGCCCCTAGTTTGGTGAGTGTGACATGCAGCAGTGATATGATATTGGCCTCCTCTGCAGTTGACTACCTGCCCTTACCTGTATCCTGGATTCTCCAATCTCTATCTCTTCTCCTGATTTCAGTTGTTACCCTGTTACCTAATTTAGATAGTCACGGTGAGTGTGACATGCAGCAATGATGTGATAATGGCTTCCTCAACTTGAGCAGACGTGACACTCATATACCAGAGGCCATCCAGACTTGGCAGCTGTTGACAAGGGCAAGTGGTCTGGTCTAAGTCTAAATGTAAATTTACTGACAGTGAAAGGCTTATTGGGTCTTTGCACAGACAGAATATTGCATGTGTCATAATGAGGCTCCTCAACAGCCAAGGGAGATGACCGCATAAAGGGCTGTGTCTGCCAAACATTCAGTACACAGTATACAGATATATATGTATATGTGATTGGTATGGTTTCTGTTTCATGAGTGTCACATTTGTGAGAGGAGGCCATTATCACATCACTACTCTGTATATTCCTCTGGCTCTATATAAGCTGGGGACCAGAGAAGGCAACTTATATCAGGAGATGAAGATGGCGATGTGGAGAATCCAGAATACAGCTCAGTGCAGTGTTAGCAACTGTAATGTGTGACAGCAATTCACACAAGTATATTTTACATCACTATTGCATCTGTTGTGTCATTGTTTGTCTCACATTTTCAGTGAAGAGTCCACACTGAAAATCTGTGATAAAATATCCAAATGTGGCCTTAGGAGGTAGCATTTCATTATGTGGCACAGATGTTACATGCGGTAAACTAACAGTCAGTGTTATACACTATTGACAGAGCACATCATGGCACCCTGTATGAACCACACACTGCATAAAAAGCATTGGGTCGCTACGTTAACCTCTAGGTCTAGCGTTCCATCAATGAGAACTGTCCTCCATTATTTAGATCAAGGCAGCCAGCTGCATCATTGAAGGGTGTGAGACTAAGGCTAAAGCCCCATGTTGCGGAAACGCAGCTTTTTTTGTTGCAGATTTTGCAGCGTTTTTTTGAGCCAAATCCAACAATGGCTACAAATGGAAAGGGAACTATATAGGAAGTTCTTATACTTCTGCCACCTGCTCAATCCACACCTGGCTTTGGCTCAAGAAACTGCAACAAAATCTGCAACAAAAAAAGCTGCATTTCCGCAATGTGGGGCCTTAGCCTTATAGTAACAAGTCAGTGGGGGAAAACCGTAAACCCCTAAAAAGGGCAGCTGGTCCTGGCAGCCAAATATCTCCTTTAATTACTGACATTGGGTGTACCATGTCTAGTATATCGACTAGCCACAAAAATGCAAGTATTTCTTATTGTTAATAATGTATATTACAGTTGTATATTGTGTCTATAGTAACAAAATTATTGTTTCCAAATAATCCCTCTTCAATTGGTGTTATCCTTAACAATGGGTTTGTCAGTATGTATTAGATAGATAGATAGATAGATAGATAGATAGATAGATAGATAGATGTGTGTGTCTTAAACACAATAGACAGTAGCTATCATATTTTTAGCCATTTCCCCCAGTAAATGCTACACACATATCAGCTTAGATCCCCTTAAAGAATAAGACATAATAATGTGCCTTCCTGGCACCTCGATCACACAAATCTCTTTTTTATTATTTTAACACAGTCACTTGGCATACAGGGGACATCAAGATTTGTGCCCCAAGAGCAGGAAGTCCTGGCTAAAAATCCAGAATCTTTTAACCTTGTGCAAATCATTTTATTTCTTTGCTCCTCTGAGATCTGATAATGGATGATATGTTTCTGGAACAAAGAATGTGTATTTTCAATGCAATACAGTATGATTAAGGTAGGCCTGTCACCATATATTAACCATTTCATACTTCTGCGCTCTATTTGCCAAAAATTTACCTTTGAAAAATTCTTTCTTTTGTTGTTTTCCCTTTTATTTGAATAAAAACTATTGCAGGAAGAAAAGGGATCTCTTTCTCTTGGAGTGATTCCATCTTATGAGGGCCAGAGAGACAGTGGTGCATAGCACTGAAGGGTCAGGCAGATTCATAGTGAGGGACAGGCCAAAATAAACAGGTCAGGCGGCAAGATATGGTAGTCAAAGTAGAGACAAGGTAAACAACAGGAATCTAGTGGAACAAAGACAACAGGGAGGAGCAAGTTCAGGGATGAGTTCAGGATTAATACATAGATCAGATAAAACATGTAGCAGCACAAACGAAAAACCAATGGACAAAACCTAGTAGCAATGGATGGAACCTAATTGTTAGGTAACCTAAATAGCCCAGAAGGCACAGGGATTGGCTGGGGACACATTAGTAAAGGGACCAAGAAGTCAGCATGCAAGCCTTATAGGAACAGATTGGACTTGCAATGAAAGTGTGCACACTAAGGAGGTGTAAATGGGGTATGCTAGGGGGAAAGCTGACAATGGAAAGGAGGAAGAGGACCATATAGAGATAGGTGTACATGTGGAATCTCCACCAGAAATTTTAAGATTAATGCCTTCACTGCATTAGATCACCAGTAGATACTAAAACTAAGTTGTTAGTGACCTAGAAGCTGTATGCACCTAGAAGCTGTATGCACACCTTACATCATCAAACACAATACCAAATTTTGGATAGAGTGATGTGAAGCCACAGCACATGCCTATTAAGAAGACTTGAATACTTGTTCTATGGCGGTATAAACCAGTTGTCTCCAAACCTGTGTAATATAATTTACATTTACTGTGCATATTATTTGATCTGCATTATTACAGATTTCTAGTAATCATAATAAATAATCTTTAATGGTAAAGGCAATGTCTATATCTGCTGAGGTATTTTGTAATGTCCATTCCATCAGATAGTCCAAGCCCATTCAGCTTATTGAAGAAAACAGGAAGTGAGAAGAAGAGACAGCAAGCATAACTGTTGAGAGAGGAAGATGGGTAAAACTCCTTTAACAAAATACAGCCTTGTTGGCATAAAAAACTTATGATGGTAAAAATTTAAGAGGGCCAAACTAAAGGCAAAATTGAGGAAGTCCTGAAGAGGTCCATTTACCTCTAAAATGTAGTGCTTGATGCAAGATAGATTGCCGTACTATCATTTATTAAAGGGAGCCTAGTATGAATTCTGAGCATGCAAAAATAATGACCTGGAGTTGAAACAAAGCTTTGGCCATGGTTTTTATAAAATGATAGCTTAAAGGAATCCTATCATTAAAACACATTTTTTTCTGGTTGACATGTAGGAATAGCCTTAAGAAAGTCTATTCTTTTCCTACCTTTATATGTCTTCTCCGCGCCGCTGTTCGTTATATAATCCGGTTTTCGTCGGTATGCAAATGAGTTCTCTCGCAGCACTGGGGGTGGGCCCCTGTGCTCAAACAGCACTGGGGGCATCCCAATGCTGCAAGAGAACTCTCCAGCGACGCCTCCATCTTCTTCAGGAACATCCTCTTCATGCGTCTTCTTCCGGTGCAGGCGGTCAAACTTGTAGGCCTCGGGCAGAGCCAACTTCCAGAAGAAGACGCATGAAGAGGGCATTCCTGAATAAGATGGAGGCGTCGCTGGAGAGTTCTCTTGCAGCATTGGGGACGCCCCCAGTGCTGTTTGAGCACTGGGGCCCGCCCCCAATGCTGCGAGATAACTCATTTGCATACCGACAAAAAACAGGATTTCTACAGAATGGCGGCACGGAGAAGGCATGTAAAGGTAGGAGAAGAATATCCTTTGATAAGGCTATTTCTATGTGTCAACCAGAAAAACTTGTGTTTTAATGATAAGATCCATTTAAAATGATAGGGGTTCTATACATTACATAAAACAGATCACATAAAGATCACAAGATTAACTCTGGATGCCTCCTTTACTGGTACACAAGGCAATGCTCTATAAGGGGACCTACATAGGAAAGATTTACAAAATCTGCAAATGTTGAGGAAGTTAGTATATAAGTCTTTTTGCCACTTTATTTCTAGTAAAACATAACCACTAATCTACATACAAATTATCTTTTCTATTAATACTAATATAGGAGTAAATAAGACATGTGTGCCCATGTATAAAGAGTAGGTTTATACATGGGTACATAACATATGGTACACATTAGATATTACATAGCATATGGCATCTGAATTTGTATTCAGAAACATAACAGTAGTAACTTTATGCAATCCTCACCAGGACAAAAAAATCCATACTTCACATTGTAAGAATTGGGCACTCTCATGGGATGTGCATTTACATTTCAAGGTATACAAACCACTGACTAAGAATTTTTCCTACTTGGCCAAGCCATCTGCAAGGAGTTTATTCTAACTTCAAGCTGGGAGATCTGACACATCGAGGGTATGTTTGCCTTAAATGTCCAGTCCTGGGCATGACTATCCTACTATTGTACAATTGTTAAAATTTTGTTTATTGGATGTATTAAAAAAACAACTGAATAAAAGCATGGATTCATACATAAAAGCCTGAAAAAAAGCAGAGCATATTGGGAAACAATTAATAAAAAAACAGATGCTGACAGTCAACAAGTCAACAGAAGGCATCGTATTATTAATGTATGGTAATGAGCGTGCCACATAAGGTTATAGAAGGCTTAAATTAACAGTAAGTTATGTGAAATCTATACATTCATTTCTATGGTTCATTGGCCATTTTTAATTATCTCAATGCTTTGGATATGGCACATAAAGCTTCTATTTTATGCATATTTAGGCTCTTCAATATTGTATCCAGTTGTTGCAGAGCCTAAAGGACAAAAATGTTAAATTAATGTTGCATGCAAATGGAAAGGAAGAAGTGTTGGTGTATTGTATTGATATTGTGCAAGTGTTTATTGCCGATCAGATATCTTTATAACAGCTGTATAATTAGGGTGCGTACTCTTGACTTGATGCCTGCCGCATGCATGCCGGTACCCCAGTGTTTACTGTCTATTTTCACTTTTATTGTTTACTACTTGTTAACTTGTTATTGGCTGCTCAGTTTTGGGCATTTACTTGCACAACTGTGTGACTGTTACCATACGGAATCAATAAACATAGTTGTAGTGGTATGGACCTTTGCATGGCAGGTACCACTTCATGTGTTGGTACCAGAGGCGTAGCTAGTGTGGGGGCAGAGTGGGCAACCGCCCCAGGCTCATTGAATCTGTGGTGCCCACCCCGGGGCCACCATTAATGGGGCTCATCAGTCCGTACATCGGTCATCCAAGATCAACAATTTGGACATTGATCTACACAGAAGGTCTCATAAGTGGGCTATTTTTTTCCTTTTTCTTATCCCTTTGACTGTCTAATGGATAGTTCACACGGGGGGCAAGGAGGCGGATTTTGACAGCGGATTTCGCCTCAAAATCCGCCTCCATACAATGGTGGTCTATGGAGACCACTAGCGTTCTTTTTTCCGCTATCAGCGACATGCCGATAGCGGAAAGAAGAAGCGTGCTGCCCTTTCTTCAGGCGGAAGCTGCAGCAGCGAACTTCTGTGTCGGCCCATTTATTTGAGCTGACTCTGGATGGAGAAGCCGCGACCGCGACGGTCATGGCAGGCCGGTTTTGACCCGAGAGTGACGCAGCTCCCCGCGTCACTCCCGGTGCCAAAATCCAGCCACCATGTGAACTAGCCCTAACTTACTTTTAAGTATATCGATATCTGCTCACTGCATAGGCCGGAAGCACAATGACGTCATAGCATCACGCCACAGACATCCTACGTGTGGACCCGGCGCATAGAGCGCGGGTCCAGAAGAGAAGGCAGCGGAAGCTCCATTCATCAGGATCACAGGTAGGTGAGTATAAGTTGTTTTTTGTTTTGTTTTGTTTTTAGCACAGTTGTGGGTTTTTAACCCCTTAAGGACCAGGCCATTTTTTGGTTTCGCATTTTCGTTTTTCCCTCCTCACATTTCAAGAGCCATAACTTTTTCATTTTTCAGTTCACAGAGTCACATGATGGCTTATTGTTTGCGGAACAAATTGTACTTTGTAATGGCACCATTCAATATGCTGTGCAATGTACTGGGAAGCTGGAAAAAAATTCAGAATGAGGTGCAATTGGAGAAAAAATGCATTTGCGCCATTTTCTTATGGGTTTAATTTTTACAGCGTTCACTGTTTGGTACAAATGACATGTTACCTGTGTTCTACGTGTCAGTATGAACGCGGTGATACCAAATTTATATAGTATTTGAAATGTTTTGATACTTTTAAAAAAATGATAAACTTTGCAAAATAGAAAAAAAAATTTGTGTCATCATGTTCTAACACCTGTAACTTTTTCATATTTCCATGTATGGAGCTGGTTGTGGTGTCTTTTTATGCAGGACAAGATGACGTTTCTATTGATACCATTTGGGGAAAGATCTGATGGTTTGATCACTTTTTATTCAATTTTTTTATAGGAGGCAAAGTGTTGAAAAAAACGCTATTTGGCTATTTTTATTTTTTTTGCCGCTACGTTGTTCGCAGTACGGGATAAATGTTTTAATATTCTAATAGTTTGGGCATTTTGGAGCGCGTGGATACCTAATATGTTTATGTTTAATGTTCTTTAATTACTTTTATAGCTGATCTAGGGAAAGGGGGGTGATTTGAACTTTTATATTTTTTTAATTTTTTCAATACTTTTAAAAACTTTTTTTTCTTGTTATACATTTATGATCAGACCCCTTAGGTACCTTGAAACCTAGGGGGTCTGATCGCTCATACTATTCACTGCAATACTACAGTACTGCAGTGAATAGCAGAATCCCAGCACTTCTATTAGACGATGCCTCTGGCATCGTCTAATAGATCTAGTGCAGAGACAAGCCTGGAAGCCTTCAATAGGCTTCCAGCTGTCATAGCAACCGATCACCGCCCTCATGTGACGTTCAGGAGGGCGGCGATCGGCGAAACATGGCGGCGCCCATGCCGCCGGCGCCGTTTACACACTGCGGTCACGTTTGACCGCAGTGTGTAAAGGGTTAACAGCAGCGATCGGCTCGGGCACCGACCGCTGCTGTTATTGGCAGGTCCTGGCTGTATTATACAGCCGGCATCTGCCGTGTATGGAGCGAGCTCAGCGTGTGAGCTCGCTCCATACATCCCCATGCGACCCATGACATACTAAGGGGTTAATAATATAAGGGATTGGTTTGGAGGTGGTAAAATAAGGAAAGATTCATTTGAACATAAGAAGGGTCATTTATATAAGGACTATTAAGGAGCACTGTGAACATAAGGGGCTCATATATATATATATATATATATGGTCTCTAGGGGTGCAGTATTTATTTAAAATTTGATTTTTATTGAAGAAAAAGCTGCAGAAAATTTTACAATATACAAAACAGTAACAAACGAAAGAGAACCTACAAAGTATCGAATAGCAAAATTTTGCATACAAAGTCAATGCTCCAGATCACAGAGCAGTCGCGGAGGCACCATGAATATAGTCGAGTATACAAGAACCAGAGAGTCAAATATACATATGATACTTAGACATCAAATACTGCAGTAGCACAGAAAGAACAAATGGGGACAAAAGCTAGGAAGGAGAAGGAAGAGGGGAACGGGAAAAACAAAGGAAGGAGACAAGAAAGAGAAAGGGGGTGCAGTATTTATGTCAGGGGGAATCAGGGACAAAATATAAGGGAGCAATTCATTTAATTAAAGTGGCACTTGGGCTTTATTAAGGCTAAGACCCCACATAGCAGGCTGCAGGAAAAAAACGCTTCAGGAAAAACCATGGCGGTAACTCTGCTTCCATTATACCTATAGGGAAACCGCCAACATTTCCATAGGTATAACTGACATGCTACGATTTCCAAAACTACAACGGTTTTCGAAACTGCAGCATGTCCACTGCATATATTTTTCCACAAAGTGTGGATGGGATTCACTAGAATCCTTTGCCGGAACTGTAAAATGTTGCACTTTTTCTGCGGCGTGTACAGCATGGCCACACCACAGCACTCACGCCACGTGCAGCCCGGCCTTAAGGAGTTTTCCAGCTCATTTTTATTGATGATCTCTCCTCAGAATAGATCATCAATATGAGATAAGTGATGCTTGTTTATAGTGCCACTCTGTCTGTTTATAGTGACCGTGTGATATAATTCCATAGATGGAGAGAAGTCGGCATCTCACTGAGTTTTCTAAAATTAAACTTTTTATTCATCATAAATATAAAATACAGACGTAAATTATACAATAAGTGAAAGAGAATAAAGAAGAAATAACACAAAAAGTGAATTAAAAATATTCTAACGCGTTTTGAAACTGAATGTCTCTTAATCACGCTATGATTAAGAGACATTCCGTCTCGAAACGTGTTAGGTTTTTTAATTCACTTTCTGTGTTTTTTCTTCTTTTTTTCTGTTTCACTTTTTGTATAATTTACATCTGTATTTTATATTTATGATGAATTAAAAGTTACATTTTAGAAAAATCAGTAAGATGCTGACTTCTCTCCATCTACCATGTTCACATTGAGTGCTTCTCAAGTCCAGAAGTCCAGTCGTGCACACTGAAGATTTTCATCTTTGATGGTGAGCTATAGTCATATATCTTTTTCGTATTTGATATAATTCCAGCCTTGTCATATAGACGTGCAGTGGCATAATTAGGAAAGGCAGGGCTCCATAGCAAACTTTTGACATGCCCCCCCCCCCCGACCGACGCCGAAGACCTCGACTGACGGACTTCCCCCACATTCCTGCGCGCTCTATTACGCCCCATAGTGGCCCCTGTACACAGTATTATGCCCCATAGTGGCCCCTGCACATACTATTATGCCCCACAGTGGTCCCTGCACACATTATTATGCCCCATAGTGGCCCCTATACACAGTATTATGCCCCACTGTAGACACTCATGAACAATTATTATACTCTGGGGTCTTTTCAGACCCCAGAGTATAATAATCGGAGACCCAGGGGAGATGCCAAGATAAAAAACACTGTTACTTACCTATCCCTGGCTCCACTGCACTTCTCGATGGTGTCGGCCATCTTAAATGACGTCCGAGACGTCACATGACCCTGGATGTCACATGACCCCGGACGCAGTGACCAAAAGTTATGTGAAGGTACCAGATGCTTCGTTAATATTGGGTCACCCCTCCGTGAGCCCTGATAACTGCAGCAAGACGACGAGGCATGGACTCCAAGAGGTGTTGGAAGAGTTCTGAAGGGATATTGATCCACGGAGTCTTCACTGCAGCCCACAATTGGTCCTGTGTAGTTGGCACTGGGTCCATGGAGCGGACACTGGTATCCACAGCATCCTATAAATGCTTTATGGGGTTGATGTCGGGCGAGCGGGCAGGCCAGTTGAGGGTCATGAGGTCACTGGTGTATTCATTAAGCCAGTCCTGTGCCACCAACGAGCGATGACATGTTGCATTGTCCTGTTGGTACACAGCATCCCCATCAGGGAACTCCAACAACAGAAAGGGGTGCAGATGGTCTGCCATAAGTTGCACGTATCAAGCAACATCCCTGCACCAGGACAATGGGGTCCAATTGCGACCATGCGAACACAGCCCAGACCATGATGGAGTCACCTCCCGCCTGGACATGTCCCTGTTGGCATGCAGGATCCTTGGCTTCATGGGGCATATGCCACACTCTCACACACTCATCAGCTCTGTACAACTGGAACCATGATTCATCAGACCATGCCACATGCCGCATGCCGCCACGGTCCAATGATGATGGTCATGGGTCAGTCTTCAAGCTCTGTGTTGTGGCATCAGCAAAAGGACACTGGTCGGGCATTGACTGTTGAAGCCTATGCAGTGCAGTTCTTGGCATACAGTCCTGGTGAAAATCGGCAATGATTTGACCCACATTAGACTGTCAAGAGCCCTGTACAACTCTGCGGAAGTGACATTATGTCTGTTCATTGAACACTCGTTGTCTCTGTGATATTGCAGGTCGACCCGATGACAGGTTGTTGACATTGGAAACCCAAATTCCTGGGTAATCTCCAAAATGCTATGCCCCATGCGTCTTGCACCGATTATCATTCCATGTTCAGAGTCAGTTAACTTGCGATGTGCTGCCATGTTCACGAGACACCTATCTGCATCAGACTGCTCAGATATCCTGGCGACATTAGCGCCATAGGTATCGCGTCACACTGTTTGAGCGTCATATCTAACACAAATGGCATTGGAACATGCCATCCAGTAACTCTTGGCCACTGAATGTATATTATCCTGTTGCTTAAATCACCAACATCACTGCTCCACTATCTAATTTTGGTAATTTTGAGTGGAAAGTGAAGAATAACCATGTAAATGCAGGAAACCATACACATTCCACACAGGTGTTCTACTACTTCTTCATGTGACATATTGATGGTCCGTCAAAGATATGCCAATTAATACTCAACTAGCTGTTATTGCTGCTCTATCTACATTATTATCCTACAACATATGCTTATGTGTAACAGATGTCATATTCTATGTTTAGTAATTATATAGCGTGAATGAAGTGAATAGCAAGTCTATGGGGTTAAGGCAATTATACGAGTGTTATAAACAACACATCAAAGGTGGAATAAGAGATATAAATGTTAATTCTATTAACTTCTGTGGCCAACTGCTTTGTAACTGTAAAGTCATATGAAAAAGAAAGGACATAAAAGATAAAGGTGAATAATTGAAGCAAAACAATTACAAATAATCAAACAAAAATTCACAGATGCCTTGTTCAGACCCTGTACACATTACTAAAAGGTCAATTGAACTGGTCAATATCCAGTGTGCATTGGAACCTTACAACTTTACCTATACTGAAGACTCACAACTCTTTCCTTACTGATCCCCTATTACTATTGACAACATATACACACGTGGACAAAATTGTTAATACCCCTCGTTTAATGAATGAAAACCCCACAATGGTCACAGAAATAACTTGAATCTGACAAAAGTAATAATAAATAAAAATTCTATGAAAATGAACAAATGAAAGTCAGACATTGCTTTTCGCTTCAACAGAATTAAAAAAAAAAAAAAAATAAACCTCATGAAACAGGCCTGGACAGAAATGATGGTTCCCTTAACTTAATATTTTGTTGCACAACCTTTTGAGGCAATTGCTGCAATCAAACGATTCCTGTAACTGTCAATGAGACTTCTGCACCTCTCAGCAGGTATTTTGGCCACTCCTCATGAGCAAACTGCTCCAGTCGTCTCAGGTTTGAAGGGTGCCTTTACCAGACGGCATGTTTCAGCTTCTTCCAAAGATGCTAAATAGGATTTAGGTCTGGGCTCACAGAAGGCCACTTCAGAATAGTCCAATGTTTCCCTCTTAGCCATTCTTGGGTGTTTTTAGCTGTGTATTTGGGTCATTATCCTGTTGCAAGACCCATGACCTGCAACTGAGACCAAGCTTTCTGACACTGGGCAGCACATTTCTCTGTAGAATCCCTTCATAGTTTTGAGATTTCATTGTACCCTGCACAGATTCAAGACACCCTGTGCCAGATGCAAGCAGCCCCAGAACATAACAGAGCCTCCTCCATGTGTCACAGTAGGGACAGTGTTCTTTTCAAGATATGCTTTTCTGTCTGTGAACAAAGAGCTGATGTGCCTTGCAAAAAAGTTCAATTTTTGTCTCATCTGTCCATAGGACATTCTCCCAGAAGCTTTGTGGCTTATCAACAATTTTTTATTTATTACTTTTGTCAGATTCAAGTTATTTCAGTGACAATTGTGGGTTTTTCTTTCATTAAATGAGGATACCAACAACTTTGTCCACGTGTGTACACACTGAGCTGAGTGTACATTTGTATGGTGGCATTGGGAGGAATAGTTCAGCTGACTACTAATGAAGATGTATGGTATGCTCTGCTTTATACTTTCCCACATTAACCATTACAATTCTCTTTCCACCAGCATACTGATAAGACTTAGGTCTGAGCTTTGACATGAATAATCAAGTATCCATGATTTCTCCGTTTTTCAGCCTTCTCATGGTGTTGTATGTCACCGCCGTGTTAATAAATAAGCAAATTAATTACAGGAATTAAAGAAAGAACAGTTTTAATCATAAACTAAGCCTAGATTCACACAATCTTGATAGAAAATGGCCATGAAAAATGTACATTTTTCACAGCCGTTTTGCACCTAGGCAGCCGTGCCTGTTGTCACATATCCCTCATACATTCAAATTTATTGAGGGATCTGTGAAAATGGACAAAAATAGGACCTGACCTATTTTTATATGGTCTGTTGAAATGGACCATCAAAATATTGATCACGTGAATAGCTCTATTCACAAACAGTAATTTTTATGCAGTGTCAGCTGTTAAATCACATGGACGATTTCCACAGTCATGTGAATGTAGGTTAAGCCCCAGATAGTGGGCTTCTGCAAAAAAAGAGGGCATACCCCATGCTGTCTGAAAACTCTCCAGCGACATCTCGGTCATCTTCTCCGGACCACCTCTTCTCCCGTGTCACCTTCGTGTCTTCATCCAAAAGTGCCAACTGCTCATGTCCATTGGCTATTTTCCTGTGGCTTCTTCTGTTCAGCCACAGGAAAATGGCTGATGAACATGCACAGTCATTGCTTTTGGATGAAGACATGAAAGTGACGTGGGAGAAGAGGTGGTCCTGAGAAGAAGACAGAGACGTCGCTGCAGAGTTTTCAGACAGTACAGGGGAATGCCCCCAGTGCTGTTTGAAAACTCATTTACATATGGAAGAAAGAATATATATCTCAGGAAAGCTGGCGCAGAGCAGAATGATAAAGGTAAGAGAAGAATCACCTTTCTTAAGGCTATTCCTACATGTACTTAATTTAAAAAGAGAATTCTAATGATAGAATCCCTTTAAAGGGTACTTCTGAGCTTAACCTATCCTGAGTATATTAGATCAGTGGGGATGACACCTGACACTCCCACCGATCAGCTGTTCTGATGCACAGAGAATGAAACAGGAAGTAGATAGCGCCATTATCTCTGTAGTGGCTGATCCAAGTCACTGCAGCCTATGCTCCCATTCAAATGAATGGGAGATGATTTACAGTAGCCTGGTCTGGACACTACGTAGAGAATGAAGAACGTTCCTTGTAAGTTACAGCACACAGTATTTATATGACTCACATGCTACACAAATCTGCATGCAAATTAGACAACATGTCTAGCAGTTTTTCTTTCTGCAGGTATTGACTACATGACAAGCTACAAAGTGTCAGTATTGCACCTCATAAACTGATAAAGGGTGTCATCCGCCCAATTAACAGGGGAAATTGATCTATTTTGAGTATTATCACAATTGCAGTCTTTATGGACTTTTATTAGCTAAAACCAGGATTGGATTCAAAAGGAATTGGAAATGCAAAATGCAGACAAATATTTCTCCTTCCAAAATGGCAAACACAACAATATGACATCCCAGCACGTAACACATAATAGTGTCTCCATGCACAGTGATATCATAGAACAAGAATAATGCAAAATGTGATGCTGCAACAGGTACAGACTGCAAACAGCGGGTTTGCCAAATTTCGCAAAATCCCTCTTATAGTCCATAGGGATCACTACCTGCACCTCTGTAAGGAGCTGCCCCCCAAATAGTTAGCTGCTATGTATGATATCTGGTAATTGTGCCCAAGGCTTTTGCTAATAAAGCTTAGTGATAGAAAATATACTTGAAAAAATCTTCAAAGACAAAGAGATCAAGCACAGGGGTAAAGAAATATTTCTTCTATACAGGTTATTTTACATTTACAGTTTCTTTCCACAGAGCAATAACTTTTCTGTAAATTTATTTCCAATTTGCGTGTGAACTTTCCGAAATGATCTAAAGGAGCCCCGAGAATATTACTCCATAAAGTGGAACATATCCTTTATTTGTTAGATTCCTTCTAATTCTTATTTTAATAGATAACTCTAAGCCTCACCTAGAGAGCTGCTTTCTAAATGTCAAATGCATAGAAATTGATTTGTTTAACATATTGTGTGAAATACATTGCGCAGCTTTAATAAATAAATGCAATCTGTCTGCATGTCCTAGAGCAATGACTGAATTGCAGAACAAGATAGCTCTATGCAGATTGCATTCTCCGGGAAGAGAATCAAAACTCACTTGTTGAAATTAATCACAGCCCTGGGACAGAGCAAATATATACATTTATTTCTTCTGTGCATTCGCTGCTGTCGTAGCCATTAAATAATATATTCTATTAAAAATGTAATAAATAAATAATATATTAACTAGAGTTCTAGAAAGAAACAAGCAGCATACAGTATGTCATACTATACTATATGTTTATGTTCTACAGTCCCTGACAAAAGTTCTGTCGCTTATCCATGTTGTGGAATCAAAGGCTTATAAACTGACTTTAAGTTCATCCATTGGTTTAAGAAATGACTCATATGAAAGCTGAAACCCTCCCAAATGTGTTTTTTTTATTAAGAAAATAAATTGGCTTCCCTGGTGAAATATTGATCATTTAATGAACACAGAAAGGTCAGATTTTGGCAAGACAAAAGTTTTGTCGCCTTGTCAAATAATACACCCAATCCTAGTTTACAGCCTCATCTGTGCTCACTAATTGATCGGTTAATTAGTGGGTGTGTATAAAAAGAACTCCAGCACCCCAAACCTTCACTTGAACTGCAACTTCTCCTCTGACAACATGCCAAAAATCAACCCTGTGACCAAAGCCTTGAGTATCAAGAGGCTGAAGACCAGATCCACTGCAGAGGTGGCTGGCACCTGTAATGTGTCTCAGCGTCAAGTACAAAGAGTTAAAAAAAGATTTGAACAGACTTTAGATGTTTTAGACAAGCCCAGGTCCGGCAGACCCCGCAAGACGACTGCTCAGGAGGAACGTTTGTTGGTTAGAAAATCAAGAGCCAGCCCCTCCACTGCAGCAGAGCTCCAACAGGCCTGGTCACCTCAAGTCCCTGTGTCAACTAGAACCGTTTGTACGATTCTGTCTTGAAATGGTCTCCATGGTGGAATCAGTGCCCAGAAGCCAGCACTAAACAAAAGGCAATTAAAGGCCCACAGCCTTTAATTGCGGATGGACACTGGAAAAGTGGCAGAAGGTGGATTTCTCAGATGAATCTTCAGTTGAATTACACCACAGCCACCACAAATACTGCAGGAGACCTACTTGAGCCCATATGGATCCAAGATACACCCAGAAACAGTTAGAGGGGTATGCCCACGTCGCATACTCACCAGTCTTCGCTGCTGTAAAATCTTCTTTCTTCCTGGTTTCTTGCGTCACTTGGATTTAGCTTGTTCTATAATATAGAATCTATATAGAATTGGCTAAATCCTAGTGAGCAGAGGGACCAGGTCCTTTAGCCCACTAGGATTTAGACTGTTCTATATAAGAAAGCAGCACTCCTTTATCTGAGAGCATGAAGCTAGGTCACAGGACAAAGACACAGGAATAGCTAGAAACACAGGCTCGCTCCCATGCACTTAGCCCCTCCTCCCTCCCCCCTGAGAGCAGCAGATACATCACTTGACTTTTGACCAGCTAAGTCAAGGGCTGTGTCAACAATGAATTGAATAAAGTAAGATAGTGGACAAACAAAGCAGCTTTGCTGAAGCAGTGTATTTAGGAAAAGTCTTAAATCCACATTAACAAGCAGTATAGATAGGATCCTTGTGATGGGGCAACCCCTTTAAGTTTGGTGGTGAAAAGATCATGGTCTGGGGTTAAATTCAGTATGGGGTGTGCAAAACATTGGCAAGGTGGAAGGCAATATCAATAGCCTAAAACATCAAGTAGTATTAGCTTCCTCTTACATTCTCAATCATAAAAGGGGTCACATTTTGCAGCAGGATGGTGCTCCATCTCATACATCCATCTTTACATTAAAGTTCCTCAAGGCAAAGAAGATGAAGGTGACCAAGAACTGGCCAGCCCAGTCATCAGACATGAACATCATTGAGCATGTTTGGGGTAGGATGAAAGAGGAAGCTTCGTAGACAAAACCAAAAAAATCTTGATGAACTCTGGGAGGCATGTAAGACTGCATTCTCTGCTATTCCTGATGACTTCATCAATAAATTGTATGAATCATTGTTGAAACGCATGGATGCAGTCCTACAAGCTCATGGAAGTCATACAAACAGGGCTGCCATCATGAATTTTGGGGCACCATACAGCCTAAGTGTCTGCCCCCCCCCCCGCCATTTTAAAACGACCTTATTTAGCGACATACCAATTCTGTATTACATTTCCCTTTATTTAGCAGCATTACAAGGCTTAATCAGATTCTATTTGCAGGTAAAATCTACTATGTGTAGAGAGCCAACACCATCTATAAGAGCCCTCCTAATAAATCCTCAGGGCTTTTTCACATTGCGTTTTTGGCCTCCCTTCCCGGGATACGTTGGTAACCAGTCAGAATCAGCTGTCAACTTATCCCTGCACAAAGAACTGGCCATTAAAAAAAAGGGGGGCCTGCAGTTCTCCGTGCAGGGATAAGTGGGTAGCTGATTGTGACTGGTTACCAACGTATCCCGGCAAGGGAGGCCAAAAACGCAATGTGAATACTCCTTTAAAGTTAAAGTCCCACCCCCAAACAGGCTGCTATGCTAGTAGCATAGCAGCCTACATCATTATTAATACAAAGCACACATACCTTTGGAGGGATTGTGTGCTTTGTAGTTCTCCAGCTAAAAACTTATATATTATATATTATTGCCCCAGCTTCCTCTCCGCAGTGCCGCACACCCGATGTCCCAACAATCCCCCTCCCCCCCCCCCCGTCCACCCTCTAACATCTTTCCATTGCCCCCAGTACCCATATCTCCCAACTTTTGAAGAACCAAAAGAGGGACAAAATGTGCTTTGCGCGGTTTGCGCGCCGCGGGAAATTTAGCCCCACCCACTGTTATGTTGACTCCGACAAATCATTAATTTTTCATGTGCCCCGCACACTGTATAATCCTCCTACAGTCACCTGTAAACTTTATGTCCCCCCTCCGTCTCTCCCCCAGCTTCATATACACCCTTCATCTGCCCCCAGATTCATGTCCCCCTTCCATCTCTGCCCCCAGATTCATGTCCCCCCTCCATCTCTGCCCCCAGATTCATGTCCCCCCTCCATCTCTGCCCCCAGATTCATGTCCCTCCATCTCTGCCCCCAGATTCATGTGCCCCCCATCTCTGCCCCCAGATTCATGTCTTCACAGCTCTGCCCCCAGATTCATGCCCCCCATCTCTGCCCCCAGATTCATGCCCCCCATCTCTGCCCCGAGATTCATGCCCCCCATCTCTGCCCCCAGATTCATGTCCCTCCATCTCTGCCCCCAGTGTCATGCCGTCCTCTCCTTCATCTGCCCCCAGTTTCACGTTCCACATTAGACTTACCTTCTCCTTCGTTCCCCCGCTGCTCTCTCGGCGCTTCTCTCTCTTACTGGCGCACAGTTGTAGACGCGATGTGACGTCATCACATCACGTCTACACTGCCGGGTAGCCGGCGGCAGCGCTGAAGCGAGGAGCTGACCTGTGTCAGCTCCTCTCTTCGCTGCTGCCGCCGGTCTCGCTGACACATATGCGGCTGAAGCGAGGAGCTGACCTGTGTCAGCTCCTCTCTTCGCTGCTGCCGCCGGTCTCGCTGACACATATGCGGCTGAAGCGAGGAGCTGACCTGTGTCAGCTCCTCGCTTCAGCCGCATATGTGTCAGCGAGAGAGGCGGCAGCAGCGAAGAGAGGAGCTGACACAGGTCAGCTCCTCGCTTCAGCCGCATATGTCTGCAACTCAGATCTGCGTCCTCTGGACGCAGATCTGAGTTGAAACAGCAGACATAGAATGACTGCTGCGGGCGCCAGGGGGCCGGCACACGGTGGCGGGCCAAAACCGGGCCCCCCCCATTTTTAAATTTGGCCGGGCCCCTGACGCCAGTAGCAGTAGTACTGGCCTATCGGCGGCCCTGCATACAAAATATTAAATCTGGCTCTAATAGCACCACAACTTCATTCACCAATGGTATGAGACATCTTTGTATTTGAACTGAATTATTGGTTTGATTTTCACATTACTTTATGTGGGCGACAAAACTTTGGTCTGGGCAAAATCTGACCTTTCTGTGTTCAATATTTCAGCGGTGAAGCCAAATTATTTTCTTAACAAAAAAAAAAAAAAACATTTGGAAGGGTTTCAGCTTTCATATGAGTCATTTCTAAAACCAATAGATGAATTTAAAGTCAAGTTATAAGCTTTTGATTCCGCAACATGGATAAACGACAGAACTTTTGTCAGGGACTGTAGAACTGTTACATCATGCAAGAGACAGGACCCTTCCAAACCTATAAGGCAAGTTCCACACATTCATTGTAAGGGCTCAATTCTGCTCCCTTTTTTGTTATGGAAATCCCAGCCCACCCAATAAATTAACAGCGTTACAAGGATGATGCTATTAGCGTTTCCTATGTGTGGCGCCATTACAAGGATGACGCTATTTATATTTCCTATTTGTGGCGCCCAATGGTGTAATGATCACAGTTGCAGGGTGGTGTGACCGTGGCCCATGACCAGCTGGAAATGGCCAGGGCCCTTGACCACCATGATAGTGATGAGGGAAAGCCTGGCTCTCTGACTTCTATACATATTGTTATTGGAAAGGGGCTCGGCTGTGGAGCATATAATACTGGGTGGGGTCCACTGTGGAGCATACAATATTGTGTGGGACAACTGTGGCGCATACAATATTGTGTGGGACTACTGTGGAGCATATTATACTGTGTGGGGCCATTGTGTAGCATATAATACTGTTTGGAGCCACTGTGAAGCATAGACTCACAATGTACTTTTTTTTCCTATTAGTATATCTTTGTAGTATGGGAGGAAATCCATGCAAACACGAGAACATACAAACTCCTTGCAGATGTTGTTCCTGGCAGGATTCAAACCCAGGGCACCAGTGCTGCAAGGCTGCAATGCTAACCACTGAGCCACTGTGTTGCCCCTCACTGTGAAGCATATTATACTGTGTAGGAATGACTATGGAGTATATTATACTGTCCCAGTATTGTTTACATGGTGGGCACTTTGCTGCTCACTGACCGTATTATTGATGACTGCAATTGTGGGTACTAAAGCTGTATCCCTTCAAGTATCTGAGATATCGCTGCAGTACCCGTAACTGCCACTATCAAGAAATCACTCTAGGAAGGGGGTAGGGGCCCCCAGAGAAAAGTTTACATCGGGACCCATAAGACTTTAGTCACGCCACTGGTGGCGCCATTACAAGGATGACGCTATTAATGTTTTCTGTGTGTGGTGCTATGTTCCTGTGTCATTAGACTCAGCCTTGGCATCAAAATTAACATTCAGGGAGATGGGCCGCAGGTGTTTAAATAGGGTAGGGACTGTAAAAGAGGCATGGTCTGAGAAAAGGGACATGTTCCTCAAAAACTACAGTCTTTATATTTCCTCAAAGCATTTTACTAAAGAGGCTGAGAGACTTGAAGATTATTTCTGCCACTCATGTGATAGAATTTCCTTTCTATATCCTTAAGTAGGGCACATCAGTAGTATATAGACATACAATAACAGGTTTTTACTGCCTTGTGTTGCTGTTAATGCCTACTATGCTCAACTCTTCTGACACATACCAACAAAATAAAGATCCCCAACTCTAATCAGGACTACAAGACCCCAGGTACCTTCACCTGCAGCTCACCTAATGTGGTGTATTTAATATTATGTACCAAGTTTCCCACTGGGGGCCTTTATGTAGGGGAGACAGGGCAGAAACTCAGAATGTGGATTAACTGACACCGCCACACGATTATAGAGCAGAGAATGGACCTCCCACTGCCAAAACACTTCTGCAATCAAAACCATAATATCATCAATGACATGAAGATTTTGGTTTTATGGGGGAATTTCAAATCTAAGAGAGACAGAAGCAGGGGTGTAACTACTGGGGAAGCAGCAGAGGCAGCTGCCACAGGAACCGGGACATTAGGGGCTCGGCGACAGCCGCTACCACTGCATTTTTTCTCCTTAATAGGCCGTGACCGGCTGGAGTAACTTCAGCCGGTAACGGGCCCTATATACTTACCAATCCTGGCAGGGGCTGGGATCGGTAAGTGATGGCGTGGGCCCCACAAGCACTATTATTCTCGGGGGTCTTTTCGGACCCCTGAGTATAACGATCGGAGGCCTGGGAGAGGTAAGATAACATAAAAAACTGTGTTACTTACCTCTCCAGGCTCCGTGCAGGCTTCGGCCTACTTGCATGACGTCATATGACCCACGACGCAGGGCCCCAGTCACATGACGTCTCAGAAGATGTCCAACAGTGACAGAGAATGCAGCAGAGCCAGGAGATAGGTAAATAACAGTAGTTTGTTATGTTTGTATCCCTCTGGGTCTCCGATTATTATATTCTGGGGTCTGAAAAGACTCCAGAGTATAATAATTGTTCATGTGTGTCCACAATGGGACATAATACTGTGGGGCCAGTATGGGGACATAATACTGTGTACTGGGGCAGTATGGGGACATAATACTGTGTGCAGGGGCAAGTATGGGGACATAATACTGTGTGCAGGGGCAACAATGGGACATAATACTATGTACTGGGGCCATTATGGGGACATAATACTGTGTACTGGGGCCACTATGGGACATAATACTGTGTACTGGGGCCATTATGGGGACATAATACTGTGTACTGGGGCCACTATGGGGACATAATACTGTGTGCAGGGGCCAATTTGGGGGGGGGCAGTGTTAGGGGTCAGTTGATCGAGGTTTTCACCATCGGTCGGGGGGCCCATGTCTAGAGTTCGCCACGGGGCCCCACCATTCTTTTTTACACCACTGGACAGAAGGGTATGGGAATATAAACTCATGACCATTTTGACACATTCCAGAGGGGGTTAATTCTGTCGCATGGATTTAAGTCCTTCTACGAGAGATAGGCATCACATCACCAAAGGTACCATAAAAACTCAGAGGGCCATCCTTTGAACTGATCATTTTTTTTTAACATATCTATTTATTTGTGTGTGTACTGCTTTCCATCACCTAACACCAAACACTTTATTCCTGTGCCTCTTTTAGTGTATAAATATGCATGCCTTCAGATATTGTGTCATACCATGCCTGATGAAGAGACCTAGTAGTATCGAAAGCTTGAATTTGTCATCATTTTTGTTAGCCATTAAAAAAGTATCATCTACTGAAGACTCTCATTTTTTATCGTTTTAACCACAATAGTAAACCTGAGCTTGTTTGTATTTGTACTATGTGTCTACATGTAAACGTCCTGAATGTGGCATTGTCATATACACTATACCACACAGACTTCTTACGAATGCATATTATAAGCCTGTCAGCATTTAATGTGTTGCTATATCATGTCTCTGGTACATAATGTGTTCTTCTACAGGAACAAAGCTCTGTAATATGGAATCTGATGACGCATGCTACAATTTTTGTCAATTTGTATGAAATCAGTGCTAAAAACATCTATATAATGTGGGGGCCACAGACTTTTAACTTTTAGTTTTTATTTCTACCATCATGTAAAACAATAGGCTTAGGTGATGTTTTAGCTTCACAGGACCTTTTCAAACCAATATAATGTAAATGTGATGGATAAAGTAACAACAGCCAGGTTAGAAGTAGTTTACTATGTCTCTGACTTGTGAAGTTTGGTTACTTAGCCAGTACAAGGGGAGTTTCCCTCTCGCTCACATAGTACTGTACTGCTGTCTACCTGCCAGGTACTAAGCTACTGTCACATTGTCAGAACATTCTCTGAGGGCTCCCTGGCTGGTGCTGTGCAGTCTCCACTCAGGCTTCCCTTCCTCTCTCGAGACTACTACCTGCTTTAAGACTGTCTGAGCGCCAACTGACAATTGCATGCCAAAGATCGAGCCAGAAAAGTTCCCCCATGAATCCACCACTGCTAAATTCCAGATTTATAAGACCCTTGCAGTCTAGTGGCCTGGTAAGGTGCACTTCTCTCTACATCAAGACAGGACTGGCTAATTTTTTACCATAATTCTTCCTTATATTCCAGTGTAGGGATATGGAGTCCTCTTTCTATAGTACTATCCAATTGGAGTCCTCCTTTCTCAGGACAAGAACCATATCCACCTCCCGAATGGGTCCAATGTTAGATCTGGCATCCTGCTATGCCAGTTATTTATATTACCCAGCATTGATCACATGACCCATAGCTATTACAGCTGCGATACTGCACCTCTTACATGCAGTATCCAATATGGTTAATGTGACACAGCAACCCATCATGTAAAGGATATGCTGAAGCTTCTGGATAATGGCAAAATCTAATTAGGTCATGGTTGTCAAAGCAACCTGATGCTACTTCATTTAGCTAACACAGTTTAATCTACATATCCTTAAAGGTTTCCTGATACTTTAATATCATACTTGCCAACTGTGCTGAATTTAATATCATATTTACCAACTGTCCCAAATTCCGCAGGATTGGTCATCTGTATGTTATCTGTGAGGGTCCTACACCTGTACCAACCACAGATCAGCTGTTCCAGCAGTCTCCAGATGCTGGAAGCTACAGCGGTGGTCAGGGAGCGTGTGCGGACTGCTTCTATACAAGTAATAAGAGTGGCATTGTAAACTATGGGGGTAGATGAAGAAGGACATTAAACTGGGGGCAACGGGAGAGGGACATTAAACTGAGTGCAACTGGAGGAAGACATTAAACTGGGGGCAGATGGAGGGGGACATTAATGTCCTCCTCCAGCTACCCCTGGTTTAATGTCCCTTTCCAGCTGCCCCAGTTTAATGTCCACCTCTAGTTGCCCCCTGTTTAAACTGGGGCAGCTGGAGGGAGACATTAAAGTGTGGGGGCTCCAATGAAGATACTTTATTCTGTGGGGTCAATTTGAGGAGAACATTGTAATGTGGGGGCATATAATATTAGGGTGATTGTAGGAGCATTATACTGTGTGGCTGCACAAAGCGCAATGGAGGGAATGGGTGGAGTCAATTTAGAAATAGGTGAAGCTAAATTTACTGCATAGTGCATAACGCGCCGCATATTTTGTCCCTTTTTCTGTACTCTGACAGTTGGAAGGCATTGATCCACTACAGTGGTTTCTGGTGGCGTAAAAGTTGATCTGAGTGAGTTCCAGACCTGTAGATAGGACTCCATTTGGGGCTGAAAAAAAAAACATTTAAAAGGGCAGGATTTATTGAAACCCCATATAATACAGGCATACCTGCCTATTTGAGGTGAGCCTGAAGGTGGGATTTACACGTCCCTATATCCCAGACTACAAAGTTGGTAAGTATGTAATACTAGCAGGAGGACCCAGCTTCGCACAGGTATATTTCATTTTTTGTTTGTGTAGTGGCCCCATAAGAATTGCCCAGTTTTACACTGGTGTATTTTGTATATCATTTGTGGGTGTCCATAAGCATCATGTGATCATGTGTATCTCAGTTTGGATATCAGTGAAAAACCTGCAATCAATTGCTGTGGATCTCTGGAGTAAAGCTGTGTGAATGTGAACTTGTGTAACAGTGTCATCCACAGCGCCCTGCCCCTTTAATGCTGACCTACAGCAGTGAAGATAAATGGCTGGATTGTTATGGAAACCTGGAGTAAAGCTCTGATGTCTTATGATGTCTGTTGAGCTGTGTATCTAATCCTCCAACGTGTGATACTGTGTGCTGAGCTGTGTATCTAATCATCATAGTTATAAATAGGCCACAGTGCTTCTTCAAGGAGAGGGGGGTGTCAGGAGTTGGACTCCATAGATCTGATATTGATGATTGATGACTTATCCTAGGATAATTTTTGGTACACCTCTTTCAGCACAGAGATCATGTGCTACTTTGACATTATCCTTTCATAGTATGGATACATACCACATGGAACCATAATGGAGCGGTGTGTATGTGACTTAATATGAACAAAAACAATGTAAAATAAACACACAACACAAAACTAACATGGCTTCACTAGTCCATCAAATTGTATTGACTCTAAATATACTTTGAGTAATAAAGTAGCAAGTGAAGAATTTTAGAGCATGTTCACATTTGACAAGCTGTGGCTTTGTGGAAAGATGTTAAACAGTAGTGCAGGAAACATTAAAAAAATATTTAAGGGGTTGTGCTGCTATGGACACCTATCCCTATCTATAGGACAAGAGATAAGTGTCTGATCGCTGAGGGCCCAATCGCGGGGTCTCCCAGTGATCAGGAAGATGGGGGACCGAAGATCTGTAATCTCTAGCAGCCCCATAGAAGTGAAAGGAGCACTGGTCACATAAGCACACTGGTGTTCTATTCATAAGGAGGTTTTAGGGGGACTTTTATCCTGAACACTGAGGTACCTGGCGATTTGACCTCCAGAGATCAGATGCGTATCCCTTGCCCTGTGGTACAACCTCTTTAAATAAAATATAGTGAGCACATGATGATAATAATTAACATCAGTATATTCTTAGTGGAGGCTGCTTTTTATCCACATGAAATATTGAGGCCTCACAAAGAGTTAATTTAGCAGGTCACTGACACTGAGAACAGATAAGACATCTGCCAATCTTCACAAGCGTTGGTACGCTTCACGTGCCACTGATATAATCTCATATGCTTTGATGAGGATTATAGCAATGGTGGATGCAGAGATAGAAGCTATACCCAGGCCCTGGTGCCTAATGGAGTCCCACGGTCCTTCCGTCACATTATATGACAGCAGTACTATAAATGACACATGGGAAGTATTATAGATCCTGTACCGGAGACCAGCATCTTGCCAGAATGTTGTGTAGGATGATAATACATCACTTTAACATACTAGTGCCTAAGCCTGTGTAGTCAGATCACGATGTAATGAGGAATATAATTGTCAATATTATATAAATAATATATATCTTCTATTCTCATAGGAAGTCATATTGCCAGTATTGTCAAATTGCTGATCTATAAACAGCCATCCCCGTCCTAGATCGCACACGTATACACTCATAGGTTAGGGCCAATGTATACACGGAGATAACGTGCAAACCCTGTACAGATGGCTGCCAGGTTGGATTAGAATTCAGAACCTGTAAGCCGATATAAGGAATGTAATGAATACTTCTTAAAGAAACATTAGCCTATTAGTCTCACATTGTGATTAATTTGGGCAGGGCTGCCAGTGACTGGATTAGGCCGTGTACATTGTGGTTATTAGTCCAGCCATGGCTGTGACTGCAGACAGCTTGTTGTCAATGCAGACATCCATCAAAGTATTTCTCATGATCATTACTAAAGGTGTGAGCGGCACGGATCTGCACGCAGCTGCAGCAAAGCCATGTTCCAGCACCCAGAGGGAGGAAATGCTTCATACTACACATCAAAGAAGCCTGCCTGGAAGCAATTCCTTGCCACATCTCCACTACAAATGTGTTCTGCCTATACAATACCATAAATGCGAATCCATTTATTTACCCGTGAGCATGTCGTGATCCACAAAAGGCTTGAAATGTGCAAAGCTGCAGACAAGGAACATGAATATGATTCACCACAACTCTGGGAATTACATAACTGGTTGCTAGATTACAGCAGCGGGCGGTGTTATTTTGGGGTTGCGCCAGTGACTTTTTGTGTCACTTCTGCCTTCTATAACATATCAATCAGCAAATCATATTGTATGTGTATAAGAGCATCTCTTTATGATTGTACTACAGACCAAAACTAAATCTGTATCGACCACACTGACCGTATTTGTGCAGTTAAATGTCATTGAAAGGCCATTCTGCTACTTTGCTACATTCCTTTTTGTGATATGAATCACCATATACTGTGCTCACGTCACATAGACAATAATAGATATCTGCCTGGACCCATGAGACTTGCCAGATTTTCTGGGAGTCCGAGAAGGCTCCTATTATTTGAGGATTCTCCAGAACATTCTTTTAACGTTGGTACGTATGACTTATCTTATCCTGGCACTTCTGTTCATGGAGGCTGAGTGCTTCAGAAGGAGGCACAGCGCCATACATTGTGTAATGGCTTGGAATGGTAGTGCAACTTGGCTTCATTCACTTGAAAGGGACTGAGTTGTTGTACTGGCACATATACTTTAGGCCAAGGCCCCACCGGCATTTTACAGTACATGCATATCCCATGCCCACTTTGCAGTGAAAACCATGATGTGGACATGCTGCGATTTCCAAAACTGCGCTGGTCTACTGAAACGCCGGCGGTTTTCACATAGATATAATTGTAACAAAAGGTCTGTGGAGGAAAACTCTGCAAAGTTTTTGTTTAAAGCACTGCGGGAAGAACCGTGACGTTTTGCCGCCGCGGTTTTTCCCGCAGCGTTTTATTGCTGCAGGACATCCTGTGGGGCCTTAGCCTCACAATGCATGACACTGTGTTGGCTTCTATATCTGCTCAGAAGCTGCTGATCGATGGGGGTGCTTGGAATCGGACCTCCACTGATTTGATATTGATTACCTATCCTAAAGATAAGTCATTAACATTATAGTCCTGGAAACCACCTTTAGGCTACGGCCTAAGGGCATGTTCACACCTTTGCCTGATCTCTGTTTTGCAGGTTTCTGTTTCCTGCTCGAGAAACTGGACAGGAGACAGAAACCTACAGTCACTTTTCAAACCCATCCATCTGAATGGGTTTGGAAAGTGTCCGGCCATGAGCGCCTGTGAGCGTTTCCTGCTCTTTATGGAGAAACCGCTTTTTTTTTTAACTGGACACAAAGTCAGACATGCAGGACTTTGTGTCTGGTAAAAAAACAAACAAAAAAAAAACGGTTTTGCCGCAGAGAGCACAAAATGCTCACAAGCGCTCACGGACAGACACTGTCTGCCAGGTTTCCGTCTTCTGTTAGCAGAAGAAGGAAACCTGAAAACAGAGATCGGGCGCTGGTGTGAACCCGCCCTAAGATAGCAAAGCGCAGCAAAAAAATGCAGAGGGAAAAAATGCAGCAGAAATGCATCAAGTTTTTCCACAGTGTTTTTCTTTGCAATTATGCAGAGTTTTCCTTTGCAGACTTTCTGCCCTATTATATAACTGACATGCTGCGCTTTTCCACTGCAGATTTTTTCTGCAGTCTGTGGATGGGATTAGCCAGAATTTCATCCACTTTGCAGGTAATGTAAAATGCTGTGTTTTCACAAAATGGGGCTTCAGCCTTAATCCAGTAAAAATCCTTGACCAAGCAGTAGTACAAATGTAGTTTTTGAGTCATTATTGCTTTCTTGTCTTTATGTCTTCATTGAAGTTATGTCACCTTCGTATATTGCAATGTCAAATATTTATGGGATCAGCAATGTACCGAGTCTCTTGTTAAACTGAATGGGGGCTATTTATCTTCTGCCATTATTTTTCGTATGGGGGAACATTGAGGGAATTATGTAATGAGTATAGGTAAGGCCTTATTTACACATCAGGTTTTTTGGCACACAGTTGCTTTTGCAAAACAGTTTTAGGCTAAGGTCCAACGTAGCGCAGCAAGAAAACTATGGCCGAAGTGTATCTCATTTTTTTTCTACAGCGTTTTTCATTGCATTTTTGCGGAGTTTTCCTCTGGGTCCCTTTTCTGCCTATACATAAAACGTGTTTCTGCAGGTATAGTTGACATGCTGCAATTTTCTAAATTTGAAAACACATCTTTTCCACTGGAGATTTTTTTTCTGTAATGTGTAGATGGGATTAGTCAGAACCCCATACACTTTGCAGGTACTGTAAAGCACTGTGTTTTTTGCTGCACCGTTTCTGCCGCAACATGGAGCCCCAACCTTAGCTTAAACTGTTTTACTGTACCTGCAAAGTGAGTGAGATTCTGGCTAATCCAATCTACATATTATTATTCTGACCTCTGTATAAGCAATGCCGCCCCTGCTACCTCTTGTGTCACCCCCTCTACCTCATAGATTGTAAGCTCTTGCGAGCAGAGCCCTCAGTCCCATTGTGTGAAATAATTTTCTTTGTAATGCATCTTTCTGTCTGTATTTGAACCCTACAAATTGTACAGCGCTGCGGAATATGTTGACGCTATATAAATGAAATGTATTATTATTATTATTACATATTGCTGAAAATAACGCAGCAGAAAAGCTGTGTTTTCAAAGGCTAGAAAATCCATAGAGAAACACTCAATAAAAATGGTGCTGAAAAAACGTAAAGCATTTCTGCTGTGTTTTTTGTAGCTGTGTTTCGTTACGCGGAGCGGGGCCTTAGCATTAATACGGGGAAATTCTCTGGTGTGTATAAGTTATTGTGTATCCCCTTCCTTTTAAAATCCCCCACACCCCATTTAAGAGAAATATCCTTAACACAGAGAAACGTTACTGTATATCTGACTATGAGAACATGTTCAGAAAGGATTGTACTGCAGATCCACAGGAATAAGAAAAGTCTTTACTTGTAACACAATGGCGGTTTGTAACACTGACCAAATGTGATAATGGAAACTCCAAGTTGCACTCAGTTACCGGTTAGGTGTGTATTAACAACTGAAGAAATTTCATGTGGTGAATTTATGGGTCACCACAAACACTTTTACATAACAGTTTCAGGAAACATGTCAGAGACTTTATTCCCGCAATTGTCATCGCATAGTATTTTCACATTACAGAGGAGGGTGCTAATGAGAAAAGTAATGAGAAATATCGCTGTTTATCACCATAGAATAGATTTATATGGAACTCTCTTATTTCCCTACCGAAACCACAAAGAGTTTCTGTATGAAGCCGGCAGTATAATCGTACTTCTGCAGGTTAGAAGGATGCCAGTCAAGAGCACAGGGAAGTAAAAAAGTATTTTCCCCCATTTCAGCTTCTTCTTGAGGCTAAGACCCCACAGGACGTCGCACATAAAAAAGCGCTGCGGGAAAAACCGCGGCGGCAATGCATCACTGTTCATCCTGCAGCACTTTAAACAGAAAGTTCACAGAGTTTTCCTTCGTGGACTTTCCGTTACAATTATACCTAAGGGGGAAAAGTCGGCATTTCCATAGATATAATTTACATGCTGCGATTTACAAAACTGCACCGGTTTTGGAAATCGCGGCGTGTCTGCACCACAGTTTTTACTGCAAAGTGGCCATGGGATTCGCTAGAATCCCATCCACTTTTCCCTTACTTTAAACGCCGCGATGTTTCCTGTGGCATTTCCGCTGCAGCATTTCTAACCTGTGGGGCCCTGGCCTTATGCTGAATTGTCACCTTTAGCCCAAGGCCCCATGGCCGCAATTTGCCTGCAGCGGAAACGCCATGGGAAAAATCGCAGTGTTTTACAGTAATTGCAAAGTGGATGGGATTCTTGCAAATCCCATGCCCACTTTGCAGGAAAAAGCACAGTGTGGACACACTCCGATTTCCAAAATTGGCACGGTTTTGGAAATCGCAGCATGTCAGTTATATCTACAGAAACACCAACGGCTTCCCCGTAGATATAATTGTTACAGAAAGTCTGCAATGTGTTCCCACCGCGGTTTTTCCCACAGCGCTTTAGAGCTGCGGATTGTCCCATGGGACCTTAGCCTTAAAGCTGAGGCCCCACATTGCAGAAACTCAGCTTTTTTCAACGCAGCAAAATCTCCAGAAAAAAAAACCTGCATTTCCACAATGTGGGGCCTCAGCCTAAATGTTTAAGATCATCCAACTAATTTTAATACATGATTCGAGCGGACATCACGTGGAAAATACATGGACCCCATTATAGTCTATGGGGTCCATGTGGTTTCATTGCTCACCACTTTTTAATGCATTCAGTATTCCATTTGGGGGGTCCCCAAGCAGACTTCCCGAATGGAATACTGAACGCAGATGTGAACAGGGCTTTAGTTTATTATTAATGTATAAAGAGAGCACATATTGATTACTATATATTATTAATAGAGATGAGCGAACAGTGTTCTATCGAACACATGTTCGATCTGATATCAGGCTGTTCGATGTGTTCGATTCGAATCGAACATCACGTGGCAAACTCCCCAAAAATTTGATTCCCCTCTCACCTTCCCTGGCGCTTTTTTTGCACCAATAACAGCGCAGGGGAGGTGGGACAGGAACTACGACACCGGAGGCATCGAAAAAAATCGGAAAAAGTCATTGGCTGCCGAAATCAGGTGACCTCCATTTTAGACGAATAGTGGATTTCAAATCCGGGTCATATGAGAATGTGAACTTTGTGACTAAGAGACAGGGATAGCTGTACAGGCAGGGATAGCTAGGATAACCTTTATTTAGGTAGGAATGTTATTAAAAATAACTTTTTGGGGCTCTATCGGGTGTGTAATTGTGATTTTTGTGACATAAACTTTTTCCCATAGGAATGCATTGGACAGTGCTGATTGGCCAGAGTACGGAATTCGACCAATCAGCGCTGGCTCTGCTGGAGGAGGCGGAGTCTAAGATCGCTCCACACCAGTCTCCATTCAGGTCCGACCTTAGACTCCGCCTCCTCCAGCAGAGCCAGCGCTGATTGGCCGAAGGCTGGCCAATGCATTCCTATGGGAATGCAGAGACTTAGCAGTGCTGAGCCAGTTCTGCTCAACTACACCGTGTGCCGGTCAGCCCATCTGATGTAGCAGAGCCGAGTGTGCATAAGGGTTCTAGTGCACCCTCGGCTCTGCTACATCTGATGGGCTGACCGGCACACGGTGTAGTTGAGCAGAACTGGCTCAGCACTGCTAAGTCTCTGCATACCCATAGGAATGCATTGGCCAGCCTTCGGCCAATCAGCGCTGGCTCTGCCGGAGGAGGTGGAGTCTAAGGTCGGACCTGAATGGAGACTGGTGTGGAGCGATCTTAGACTCCACCTCCTCCAGCAGAGCCAGCGCTGATTGGTCGAATTCCGTACTCTGGCCAATCAGCGCTGTCCAGTGCATTCCTATGGGGAAAAGTTAGCTTGCGAAAATCGCAAGCTGACAGGGATTTCCATGAAATAAAGTGACTATTATGCCCCCAGACATGCTTCCCCTGCTGTCCCAGTGTCATTCCAGGGTGTTGGTATCATTTCCTGGGGTGTCATAGTGGACTTGGTGACCCTCCAGACACGGATTTGGGTTTCCCCCTTAACGAGTATATGTTCCCCATAGACTATAATGGGGTTCGAAACCTGTTCGAACACTCGAACAGTGAGCGGCTGTTCGAATCTAATTTCGAACCTCGAATATTTTAGTGTTCGCTCATCTCTAATTATTAACACATCTTCAAACTAATATACTAATACCCTGAAAGGGTGATATTGATTGGACATATCACTCCTTTATCACATGTTTTTTTTATAATAATTAAAAAAAAAAGAAGGTAAAATTACATTTTATTTGTGTACACATTTTCCACTGTTTATTCCCTTCCTCTTCTTTCTTCCCCTTCCTTTTATTCTCATACATAAGGAAACACAAAATGAAGTTTTAAATGATCATGCCATTTACTGAAGATAAAGATTTATTCAAAACCTATATCACCCATGTGAAAAAGTTATTGTCCCGTAAACCTATTAACCAATGGTGCCACCCTTAGCAGTAAAAATTGCAGCAAATGTTTTGTCTCTTCTTTGTTTCATGTGTGAGTGAGGATGACACGTGGACATGTTTTTGTGGATTGTGGACAGTAAAGACTCACTATGGTCATGTGTTGGGTATTTTGTGAACAAGCTGGCTTTAAGTGCTAGCGCTTTATAGTGAAGGAGGGGAGTTGGCTTCTGACTGGGAGCCAACAGCTCAAGTAACCACACCAGGAGGCCTAAAGTGTTGTGCCCCTGTGTGTCCATCACATGACTATGGACTGATTTTTATTCACTTAGGGTGCATTCACACTACGGAACGCCAGCGTGTATCAGAGCCGTACACGCCAGCGTTACAGCAGGGCTGCCGGACACTTCCCATTCATTTCTATGGGAGCCGGCATGCGAGCGCTCCCCATAGAAATGAATGGAAAAAAGCAGTCCATTCATTTCTATGGGGAGCGCTCGCATGCCGGCTCCCATAGAAATGAATGGGAAGTGTCCGGCAGCCCTGCTGTAACGCCGGCGTGTACGGCTGTGATACACGCTGGCGTTCCGTAGTGTGAATGCACCCTTAAAGGGTAAGTTCAGACGAGGTTTTTTGGGCCGGATTTTGACGCGGAGGTCGCCTCAGAATATGGTCCAAAAATGGCTAGCCACGACTGGATAAGATAAGGTAATCCTTTAATAGTCCCACAATGGGGAAATTTCAGTGATACAGTATCATGGATTGTACAGTAGTACAGTCCTATGAAAAAGTTTGGGCACCCCTATTAATCTTAATCATTTTTAGTTCTAAATATTTTGGTATTTGCAACAGCCATTTCAGTTTGATATATCTAATAACTGATGGACACAGTAATATTTCAGGATTGAAATGAGGTTTATTGTACTAACAGAAAATGTGCAATATGCATTAAACCAAAATTTGACCGGTGCAAAAGTATGGGCACCTCAACAGAAAAGTGACATTAATATTTAGTAGATCCTCCTTTTGCAAAGATAACAGCCTCTAGTCGCTTCCTGTAGCTTTTAATCAGTTCCTGGATCCTGGATAAAGGTATTTTGGACAAACAATTCAAGTTCAGTTAAGTTAGATGGTCGCCGAGCATGGACAGCCCGCTTCAAATCATCCCACAGATGTTCAATGATATTCAGGTCTGGGGACTGGGATGGCCATTCCAGAACATTGTAATTGTTCCTCTGCATGAATGCCTGAGGATTTGGAGCGGTGTTTTGGATCATTGTCTTGCTGAAATATCCATCCCCGGCGTAACTTCAACTTCGTCACTGATTCTTGAACATTATTCTCAAGAATCTGCTGATACTGAGTGGAATCCATGCGACTCTCAACTTTAACAAGATTCCCGATGCCGGCATTGGCCACACAGCCCCAAAGCATGATGGAACCTCCACCAAATTTTACAGTGGGTAGCATGTGTTTTTCTTGGAATGCTGTTTCTTTTTGGACGCCATGCATAACGCCTTTTTTTTATAACCAAACAACTCAATTTTTGTTTCCAAAATGAAGCTGCCTTGTCCAAATGTGCTTTTTCATACCTCAGGCAACTCTATTTGTGGCGTACGTGCAGAAACGTCTTCTTTCTCATCACTCTCCCATACAGCTTCTATTTGTGCAAAGTGCGCTGTATAGTTGACCGATGCACAGTGACACCATCTGCAGCAAGATGATGCTGCAGCTCTTTGGAGGTGGTCTGTGGATTGTCCTTGACTGTTCTCACCATTCTTCTTCTCTGCCTTTCTGATATTTTTCTTGGCCTGCCACTTCTGGGCTTAACAAGAACTGTCCCTGTGGTCTTCCATTTCCTTACTATGTTCCTCACAGTGGAAACTGACAGGTTAAATCTCTGAGACAACGTTTTGCATCCTTCCCCTGAACAACTATGATGAACAATCTTTGTTTTCAGATCATTTGAGAGCGGGCTGTCCATGTTCGGCGACCATCAAACTTAACTGAACTTGAATTGTTTTGTAGAAAGAAATGGTCCAAAATACCTTCATCCAGGATCCAGGAACTGATTAAAAGCTACAGGAAGCGACTAGAGGCTGTTATCTTTGCAAAAGGAGGATGTACTAAATATTAATTTCACTTTTCTGTTGAGGTGCCCATATTTTTGCACCGGTCAAATTTTGGTTTAATGCATATTGCGCATTTTCTGTTAGTACAATAAACCTCATTTCAATCCTGAAATATTACTGTGTCCATCAGTTATTAGATATATCAAACTGAAATGGCTGTTGCAAACACCAAAATATTTAGAACTAAAAATGATTAAGATTAATAGGGGTGCCCAAACTTTTTCATAGGACTGTATATAGCAAGAAAGAAACACATACAAGCTCATGGCAGATAGAGAGATACTAGTCATAGCAACTCAAAAGAAATAAACAAAACAAACTGCAGGATCATTTAGTTCTCTGTGCAAAGTGATGTTGATAATACAGCCTGACTGTGGTTGGGGGACATGAGGAGGGGACACAGCATGTAGACATAACAGGCAGAATAAGCTTTTTGCAGAGGTGGGGGACATATGCAGCTATCACGATAACATGTTGCAAGGCACCAGCATCCAGTCACGGCATTCTGCTCCGGATTAGGACCAAATTAATGGGCCTAGTCAGGAGGGAGTGTTCACACCACGGACTCTGTGGCAGATTCTGTCGCAGAATCTGCAACAAGAAAGGGCAGGTCACTTCTTTTTTCCACAAGCGGAACAAAACCGCTAGCATAAAAAAGAAGTGAACAGCTCCCATTGAGGTCAATAAGAGGCATTTTTTGGATCGGATTCTTAGGCAGATTCCACGTCAAAATCCGGTTCAAAAATCCCTGTGTGAACCCAGCTAAAGTAAACAAAGAATAACAGCAAGTAGAGGTCTAGAAAACTGTGAAGAATTGGTGCAGAAAATATATTGGAAAATTGTAGAACTTTTCATTATACAAACAATGGCAATTGATTTGCCCAAGGCGGAAATGCCGCAAAACAATTTCAACGATTTACAGTCAGAGCAAAGGATTCTAGCAGCATGAAAAACTGGTCGTGTGTATGAGGCCTAAATTCACATGTGAATATAAACTCTGAACACAGTGCTAGTACTATAGATCTAGTGAAAGGGGGAGGCACTTATGCTGTTCTACCTCATTGTGCCCACAACAGGGATTGTGTGCCCTTCCTGTAAGGGAGGCATGTCGCCGTATATGCTGAACATATTACAACATTTGCTTTTTTGCTTGCTTATTTTAAATATATTCAGTGCTGAAGAACAAAATCTGCAAAACGTTATTTATTTCTGGCCAGTAATGTCACGGTAGCTACAGCTTACCAATAGTGATGATGAGGCAATGTCTTGTTTGACAAGTCGTGCCCTAACAGAAAAAGCTAGAGAACCTTGTTACCAGCCAATGCATAGAACACAAAAACCACATCCAGCTCACCACACGTAACAATTGTAGAGGTGATTCACCTGGTGCACAGAGGTGCTGACATATAAATGAAAAGAAAATCCAGCACTCCTGGGTTCTTCATAAAATGGAGCCTTTATTACAGCCATTATAAACCGCATTTACATAGCCATTCTGATGCGTTTCAGGCTATGACTTTGTCTAAACGCAGCAGAACACCGTCGCTATCTGTCATCCACCTCAGCCCCCACATGGTGAAAAGACAGCTCTTCCTTCTCCTCTGGTGTCACTCACATTAAGTTTGGAAAATGCAGCAGTTGCTTGCCGATGTCCCTCTCCAGAATGTGGCGCTTCCTGGTGGAGACTGACATGGGCAAGCAATAAAGAAATAAAGTTTTGCAGATTATTTTGCTCTTCAGTACTGAATATAGTTAAAATAACCAAGCAAAAAAAAGCAAATGATGTAATATGTTCAGCATATACACTGACATACCTCCTTACAGGAAGGGCACACAATCCCTGTTGTGGGCACAATTAGGTAGCTCAGCATAAGTGCCTCCCCCTTTCAGATCTGCAGTATAAACACTGTGTTCGGTATTTACATGTGAATTTAGGCCTCATGCACACTGACTCATTCATTTCTATGGCCCCAAACACAAGTCCTGCCTCCTCGTTTACAGTCCTCATCGGCTCCACAATGAGGACTATAAACAAGGAGGCAGGGCTGTCATTCAGCATGTCGGGTGAGGGGGGGAGAGGAGTAACAGCTAGAGATGGTAATCTGCAGTACTTGGAAAAGCTAATGTTGTAGGATAAACACCCCAAAAGCCCTTTTTGTATCAAAATAATAATAATAATAATTATTATTATTATTATTATTATTATTACTATTATTACTAGCCTCTGCCAACTTCATCTGTGTGTTGTTGGCAACGATGATCCGTCTATATTCAGCAAATTGCTTTTGTCGATGATTCACCTGCTTCGGCGTTTCAGCAGCTCTCAAGCTGGCCTGCTGCTGAACACGTTCCTTATGCCGTGCCTGTGATTCCAGCATCTCAGCAGCTGGCTGGAATGCCATATAATGAGTGTGTTGTTGACGTCGATGATCCGCCTAATCCGGCACTTTGGCAGCTCTAAAAGCTGCTTGACGTCTAACTTGCTAAATCCTCCTCAGCTCCGCTTGAGGAGAAGTCTGTTGACTTCTGGCTACCTTCATAGCTCTCGTTGTTTCAGAATTTTGTGTTAATTGAGGTTGCAAAATATCTATGTGCTGAATTTCATCCAAATCCGTTCAGCTGTTTTTGCAACGTTGTAACAAAAATGCAAACTTTTGGCGCTCAGATGAGCAGGATTTTGTTTGATGTTATTTTGCCTGAAGTTAAGGCTGTATTTTATTTTGCTCATTTTTGAGCCTGACATAAAGGTTTATTTATTTATTAAGTGTTTTTCTTAAATAAACCGCTTTGCTGCAAGATTTGTGTCCCTGTCTATGACTGGTTGGGTCCGCACCACTGCTACTAATGAGCTACCTTCCCTACAGAAACACTGGTGGTTTCCCTATAGGTATTATTGAAGCAGAATGTCCACAGAGGAAACTTCTGTGACCTTTCTGTTCAAAGCGCTATGGCAAGAACCGTGATGATTTGTAGCTGTTTTTTCCTCCAGCTTTTTTTTTTCTGCGGTGCTCTACGTGAGGTCTTAGCCTAAGATTCAGTGAGTCAGATTGTTGGTCATGTGGTATAGTGAGGGACGAAAATAAAGCAGACAATTCACGAATAAAGATGATAATATGAGGACTTTAGGTTACAGGGCAACATTTTTGTAGGAGTGCTTCTTTAACTCTATATTTAATCAGAGGATTGAAAAACAAATTCTGACCCCTATAATACTATACTAAGGGAATAATATGCACAGAATATTGAAGTAATGTAGATTTTATAAATATGATTTTTACGGATGGACATTTAAGTACGTACATTTCTGAACATCCATAAAAGGCACATGTTTGATGTACAAAAAAAAAAATTAAGGAAAAATAGACAAGTGTTATCTTGTATTAGCATACTAAATGGATTTTTCTTAGAGTGTTAAGACTTTGGAAAATTAAAAGAAAACATCATCAATTAGAACAGACCTAGCTGTGAATATATAATGGAAAATTCTTGTTAAAATTCATAGTTCTAATATTTCACAACATGCATTTTGTGTGTTCCACCAATTGGAAAAACAAATGCCGTAAATGATTTGGCTTTTATTGAGAGGGTAAACAAATGGATTGTAAAGCGCCCCATATAAACCTGCAGGAGTTTTATGTGACTCATGCAAATGTCACCGAGAAATGTGAAATGTGTACAACCTGTACACAAAATTATGTAAATGCCATATTCCTTCTGGTTTCTTAATACCTACCTCTAGAGGTTTTATTGCTAATGTTCCTCATTTTTATGTGTATTTTACCGCGACAATTGTTATTCTTCCGACCTTTATTAGTTAATCATGTTTTTTATGAAAACAATAACTTTAAAAAAAATGTAAAACATGGCACCATATTTTATTATTAATGAACTTTACTAAATATGTTAGTACTTCCGTTTCTATGGAGAAATATGTCAGATAAAATTTCAGAAATGGAAAAAAAAATAGCTGTACGGATGAGACAGCATTCTGTTGTTGTGTGTTCGCCCTTGTCTGACAATGCCTTGCCTTACTTTGCTATTTCTGTGGATTTTGTCCAATTTACTATAATGGAGAACACTACAACAAGGAAAAAATATGTAAAAATATAAACATTTCTATAAATTTTACCTGAAAAAAATTAGATTATAGCAAAGCAAAAAGTATGTTTATTTCTGATTTTTTATTTTGTTCGCCTTATGCCCATTTTTTTCCACAGCATTTTCTGCTTTAAATATACCAATAGGGAAACCGCCAGCGGTTCCGTACGTATAATTGACACGCTGCGATTTACAAAAATGCAATGGTTTTACAAATCGGAGCATGTCCACTGTGGAATTTTTTTTCAATGTGTAGAACCAGAACCCCATCCACTTTGCAGGTGCTGTAAAATGCATCATTTTTGCAATGGGGGCCCTAGCTTGAGGCCAAGGCCCCACGTATCAAGCCATAGTCAAAAAACACTGTAGAAAGAACAATGTCCCTTATTTTTGAGGGTTTTTTTTTTAGCTAGGATTTGCTAAAGGCAATGTGTTGCCAGAAAATGTTTTTTTTGTTTTTTTTTTTTCACGTTTTATGATAAATATATTCAGAAAGAATTTTTGGTCTATAATAAAAAAAAATCCTTATAAGGCTGAGGCCCCACGTTGCGGAAATGCAGCTTTTTGTGTTGCAGATTTTGTTGCGGTTTTTTGAACCAAAGCCAGGACTAGATTGAGCAGAAGGGAGAAGTATAAGAGCTTCCTATATATTTCCCATTCCATTTGTAGCCACTCTTAGCTTTGGCTCAAAAAACCACAGCAAAATCTGCAACAAAAAAAGCTGAACTTCCGCAATGTGGGGCCTTAGCCTTAAATCGTGAAGTTCTGACACTATCCACTAGGTCATATAACATGCTGAGACTTCGCTGATAATGACATCTATCATATATCTAGATAAGACACAGATACACACAATACAGAATTTTACAGCTTATTTACTCTCCTCTTTCTGCAATGACCTCTGCCTAGGTCACTGAGCAGGGCGAGAAATCTCTCCCATACAAGTGAATAGGATCTGCTCCAGTCCATTGTGTCTATGGCCCATGGTGCTTTTATAGGAAGTAGGAAGTCACAGAGCCTTTTAGGTTTAGTCACAAAAGTTGGAATTGCAAGATTTTTAGAATTTTTTTTAAATATAGATATTTATTTGGAAAACTAAATCCCCCTTCCCCCATTCTTTTTTTTTAAATGTCAAAAACGTAAATTTAAACAATAGGTCATTTTCTAGCGACACAAGCATGGTATCTGCTATCATCAATGGCCCCGACTAATCTCATATATATGTATTTCTTCCTCCTCCTCTGCCTCCTATATTTTGCTATTTTCACATTACACTATGCTGTGCCTGTGCTCTATAAATTACATTTTAATACATGTAAAAAACAAAAAAAACTTTGCAAGTCTTCAGTAGGTGATACCTTTTTTAATGGCTAACTCATAATGATGACAGAATATGACGTTTCGAAGCTTTCCTCTGAGCTTCTTCTTCAGTTATATCTGAAGAAGAAGCTCAGAGGAAAGCTTCGAAACGTCATATTCTGTCATCATTATGAGTTAGCCATTAAAAAAGGTATCACCTACTGAAGACTTGCAAAGTTTTTTTTGTTTTTTATATTTTATAACCACTGGCTAACACGGTACCAAAACAAACATTTTAATACATGTAAAAACAATGAATAATCCTGGCCCTTAGGATTACACTTTTACTTCCTCTTCACTTGTTTTAACACTCACACTGACCTAGAGTAGTCTTGAGTTCTTTTCTATATGTGGTGTGCTATTTGTAAGAAAACATGGAGTCATTGCCAATACTATATTGTAGCCATTGTATTAGTGGGGATTAGAAGCTAAGATGGTGATGGGATAAGTTACTGCTATCTGTAACTCTTCTAGTTGTTGTGCAAATTGTACAGTGCTGTGAAATAGGTTGGCGCTATATAAATAAAATGTATTCTAACAACAGCACTTTTTGAAGCTCCATTATTGGTATATGTTACTTTTGATCAAGAAGCATCAAATAACCCAGCAGATATAACCCACCCAACTAGATTAGGTCCCTCATCAGACTGACCCAAAAGTGGAAGATATTACAATGCCGACCAAGTAAAAGCCACCCAAGCTAAGCTTGCCAATAATATCTACAACAAAAAAATTATAATTTTTAATGTTATTATTTTATTAATGACTTACATATGCCAATGAGGCCTCTATGCCAGACCTCATTGGGTGAGAGCACTGCTGGTGGGGACCAGTTTTGACTGAAGTTATTATATTCACAGGCCTTTCTATAGTTTCTGTAATCTCTGGGGGATTTTTTATTAAGATAAATGACTCATTTTTGCTTATTTCAATGTTCTACATTAAAGGGTTGAGGAGACAATTCTTTTTAGACAAACTTGAGTCATTTCTGCCATGGGCTACCATCAATGGTGAGGCTTAAATATAAAGATTAACATGATGACAAAAGAAACAACACTAGATTGCTAGATAAGTAATCTCCCCTGACGTATAAACTCTTTTGACCAATGCAAGGAAACTATGTTGGAATATGGAAGTAATATATATATATATATATATATATATATATATATATATATATATATATATAACAAATCATAAAATGCAATTTAATAATAAGTAAAACAAGTAAATCAATGCTTTCCCATAGGAAGTTGACTTTATTTTAAACTAGTTTACAGAGAAGATATGAGATTAAGAACGGAACGCGTGCGGTTGTCAGGAGTTAAAAAGGGATGGGGCAATAAACATATATAGAGAGGGAAATTGATAAAAATGGTAATTCATTACAATTTATTGTATTTGGAATATATTGAGAAGTAAAATACAAACATATAACTAAATTATGCATTACCTTTCCGTGAAAGAAAATAATGAAAAAGATAACACACATTAACATAAAATTCAATTACAACTGAAGCAGTACAATACCTCTAGGGTGGAACCAGAATCTATAGAGAACAGTGACACATGGACGGATCTCCTGTGGACCTTGTTTTATAATTAATTTATGGTGACACTATGGAGATCATTAGAGTAAATTCTGTCTCCCCCGACATATTACATTTGGTGTAATCAAATTACATCTCCTGGGGCAAATTTATAAATACTGTCCAAGGCTAAGGCCCCACATTGCAGAAACGTTACATTTTTTTGTTGCAGCTTTTGAATTTTTTTGAGCCAAAGTCAGGATTGGCTTGAAACGGAATGTAAAATATAAAGGAAGTTCTTAGACGGTTCCCTTCAGTTAAATCCACTCCTGACTTTCGCTCAAAAAACAACAACAAAAACCCGCTGCATTTCCGCACCATGGGTTAGTCTATATGTTAGGCAGTGCAAATTTAGTCTAGACAGTCTTAGGCTAAGGCCCCTCATAGTCCAGTCCGTAGTCCAGCCCCAGTCCAGCTATATACGCTCAACCCAGCTTTTCAGGCAGTGTGTAACCCCAAAACAGGGATACAGAAAAAGCTAAGTGGGATACACAGCAATTCAGTCAGTCTATATACGCGACATCCATCTTTCCACATGCTGTACCCCCCAAAGCTAAGTGGGAGACAGCCGTTCATTCAGTCAGGCCATGTATGGTCAAACCTGTTTTTAATGCTGTACCCCCCAAAGCTAAGTGGGATACACAGCAATTCAATCAGGCTATATCAGGTCAATCCAATTTTTAAGGGTCTAACCCACAAAGCTAAGTGGGAGACACAGCCGTTCATTCAGTCAGGCCATGTATGGTCAAACCTGTTTTTAATGCTGTCCCCCCCCCACCCCCACCCCCGAAGCTAAGTGTGAAACACAGCAAGTCAGTCATGCTATACAAACTCAATCCAATTTTTGGTCAATGCAGTATTGTTTGCTCTCCATGATGTGAACTATGCCTTTGTCTCTTGAAAAGCAAACCAACATTAAGTCAGCCATGTGTGCCAGTGTGTTACTTGGCATGACTTCGCTGCCCCCAACTGTAAGGGTCACTCTCCATTTACTCCATTTTCCAATCCCCTTCACAGCATCGGTGCTGAAGCAATGGGATGCACTGAACTTCACCCTCAAGCCTCGTGTGGGACAGTGACATGAAATGCCACTTCATACCCCTTGTCTTCCTCTGCCAGCCAACGGTGTGAAGATGACAGGAGTGTGCTCTGAATGTTTTCAGCCTAGCAGAGGCTACTTTTCACTTACGAAAATGGCGGCACTTTGACCAGTATATCAGGCACAATGGTGTAGGTTTCAAAGAACCTTTGCACCAACAAGTTGAAAATGTGGGCCATGTGTGGACCGTGTTTGAGTCTGGCAAGCTCCAGATCTGCTACCAGGTTCCGGCCATTATCACATACGCAAACATGCCTGGGCCCAGGTGCAGCAGGCAAAACCATATTGCCATATCATCCTGGATGGCATGCCTCACCTCAGACGCAGTGTGCTGTCTTTCCCCCAAGCTGATGAGCTTCAGCACGGCCTGCTGACATCTCCCCACGCCAGTGTTGCAGCGTTTCCAGCTCGTAGCTGGGGTTGATTTAACGGCGGAGGAGGAGGAGAAGGGTGGTGTTTCAGCACTCCTGCCAGGAATATTGGGCGGAGAGACAAGGCAGGCTGCCACAGTTTGCGACCCAGTCCCAGCCTCAACTACATTCAGCCAGTGTGCCGTGATTGAGATGTAGCGTCCCTGGCCGTATGCACTTGTCCATGCGTCAGTGGTCAAGTGGAACTTTGTGCAAAGCGCAGAATTTAGGGCCCACCTGATGTTACGGGACACGAGCTGGTGCAAGGCTCAACTCACCCTAAGGGCCAAAAACACTGCTGGTGAATTTTGTTCAGTTCCAAAGGACTCTGTGTTTAGATTTGGCTCAGTCGCAGTTCCAGAACATGCCTTTTGAAGGCAAGGTTTCGTTTAGTGGTTCCATCTCAGCAGGATGATGATGGTGAAGCTTGGTTAAATCTGGTGTCGGAAGGGAAAGTGGTTTCTGATCTACATCTAAAGTACTGGAGCATGTTTTTTGGACTATTAACACCTGATCAGAACCCTGTAGAGGTAATGTACAGTCCGATATTAAAGGACCATTACCAGTAGTAGTGGTTGCAGCCAATTCTCCACCTTTGTGGTCCTCTAAATAAAAGTTACCCCCAGGACTTGATGCCAAAATATTATCAATTTCCCAATCAAAATCAAGGTCAATGTCTGGGTCCTCAGTCCAATCCACTGCATCAATCCCATACAATGAGAGTGATGGTTCTGGAATCACCGTTTTAGGGACTAACAATTTTAAAGGGGCTTACACTCTGCAAGACTCAACTCACTCAATGGGCAAAAAACTCTGCTGGTGCAAGGCTGAACTAAGTTAAAGGGCCTAAAACTCTGCTGGTAAGAGGCTGAAGTCACCTAAAGGGCCTCAATATCTGCTGGTAGCTCAGCTTAAGGGCCTCTAACTTAATTTGGAAGGGCTCACGTTAAGGACCAGAAAAGTGAATTTTGGACGGTCTTAACACTAGAGATGAGTGAACACTTAAATGTTCTAGGTTCGAAATCCAATTCGAACAGCCACACACTGTTTGACTGTTTGAACGGGTTTCCAACCCCATTATAGTCTATGGGGGGAAATGCTCATTTCAGGGGTATGCAACATTCAATCAAATTCTACTTACCAAGTCCATGAGTGAGGATCGGGCTGGATTCTTCTCCCTGCGCAGCGTCCCCGTGTCCTCTTCCAGCCGTGAATTCACTCTGCTAGGCATCGGGCCTAGGCAGAGCCCACTGCGCATGCCCGCGCCCGTGCGGACATGCGCAGTTGGCTCTGCCCAGGCCCGATGCCTAAGCAGAGTGAATGCAGAACCGGAAGAGGACGCGGGGACGCTGCGCAGGGAGAAGACTTCTAAAGGTAAGAGAAGAACTAGCGTTGATTGGCAATGTATAGAATTCTGCCAATCAAAGCTGGTTCTGCATCGAATCTTAACTTCGAACAGCTAGTAGTATTCGATCGAGTATGAGTATTTCGAATACTGTAGTATACCTACTCATCGAGTACTACTCTCTCATCTCTACTTACCACATCACACACACACACATCCACAATGGCAGTTCAGAGTGGGTACTGTTGGATTTCCCATTGCCTATTCCATCTGTGGTTGTCATGGGCAATGTGATTTAAAGGGGTGCTTGTTAATGTTTCTTTAGCTTAAATTTGGGTTTCTGTCCATCTTTGGGGAAGAAAGAAGGTTTCCAGGTATTTTCCCACTTTGATAGAGGTTTTTTTGAGTGTAGAAAGTGTGTAGTTGATAGGCTGTGGTGGTGGGGTAAAACTGTGACTTGGGCTTGTTAGATGAAGAATAACTCCCATCCCATGTATGAGACTGTGACAGTACTAGGCAGTACTATCAGTGACCGACTGCTTCACCCCAAGTGTGAGAAGAACACTATCGTAGGTCCTTCCTCCCAATCAGTCAGGTTGTAAAATCAACATCAGGCTAAGCGGAGATCACTCTGCACAGAGAATAAAATGATCCTGAGACTTTCTTTTCTTTTTAGTTGCTATGACTACTATCTTTTCTGTCTGCTACACTGAGCTTCTATTTGTTCTTTTCTTATAATATATTACTGTATTATCCATGCTGCTGTAACACACTGAATTTCCCCATGATGGGACTATTAAGGATTATCTTTCACAGCATTGCAAATTGGGTAACGACCCTTTTCACACTGCCACCCCATTGCCACAAAGTCATGCCCCTTTTGTTGTACAAGTTCTAATTAGTGCCTAAATCACTTGATAAATATGGTGCACAGCATGTTGGCATAAATTTCAAATTTTGCTTGCTATATCTCCTCCATTGTGTATGAAAATGGCTACTTAACCTTTATTTTGTCAATCCCAGAGGAGATGTTGGGCTTATTTGATAGTGTCCTTCTATTTTGCATGGGCAGCAAAAATCTCAGTAGGCATTCTTAGACAGGAAACCATTTATTGCCCAGATTGAGTAAAAATAGGATATTGTTGTCACTAATGTTTTCCTCTTTTATGTGTTCATTGTGAATACTACTAAGTAAAAGTGAAAGACGTTCCTGAAAAAAAACTTTTGAAAAAAGTTCACCTTGCAATAACACGGAAAGCAGCTTGGCTCATCAGGGGAACAGACAGCATGAAGAATATTCCTGATGAATGAGGGCAGATCATTATGTGGGGTCAACAATTCACACTTTCAATTATTTTTCTTTGCTTGCTTTGTGTTCTGAATCCTATTATGGTGGAATTGAAATCTCTACAAGTGCAGGACTGAATAAATAAATACTTTACAAAAAAAATTTGAAAAAAAAAAAGGCTTTTAAATGTTGTAGGATCTAATCTCCCATCCTGGCAATAAACAGTCACTTTCTTCCGATAGGAGTTTTGGACTCCATCCAGGTATTACAAAGCCTTTGCTTTCGCTGACCTAACACCTTCCTCTACACTAGCAGAGTCACATTGTGATTGATGCTCCATACATTCCAAATTCTAATCTCATTTCACCTTAAATGCTCAAGAGTAAGACTACATAGGTCTCTTCATGCTGGCTAAGCTTAGATGTCCTGGTACCAATCAATGGGTCCTATTCTTCTCATAAACGGAATACAATGTGGCTAAAATGACTGATGACTACAGTAATAGAAATGTTTTATACTGCAGGTTCACTATTTTCCAATATAGCACTATAAGGCTCTGTTCATACTAGGTTATTTTCATTTCGTTAAATGTATATGTTAGGAAAGCTCCCAAGATATACATTTAGTGGAAGGTTTGGTCAGATGCTACATGACATACGTTTTCATTTACTGGCAGTCTTTTTGTATAACAGTACAGTCTGCTCAGGCTGTATACACATTAAAAGATAAAAACTCCATCATATATTAAATGTAATACAAATTGGCCTTTGTTTGGTAAATTGGGAAGGAGTGTCTATGGATCCATTTACTTTATGTGCCAAGATATTTCCTGGTGCATCCAATAACAGACAATTTCATCAGTTACATTCATCTAAACTATTTATGAGATGATTTCATATTTGTCATAATTGTCTTTTTGCTGCAAAGTGGTAGAGAATGACAGTCTGATTGAGGCTCTGACAACTAGGACACTATATAGGTTTAGTGTTTGTGAGTTATGTTTCATACTGTTTATATGGTGAGTAATAAAGCTTACTATGCAACTCTGGTTCCTCTGCCTCCCCTGCTGACAATCCACTTTTTTCAACCTAAGAAGATGGGAGCAATGTCTTCACTGAGACTTCGAGTCGCCGCAGTGGAGAAGAGAAATGTCAGTTCGGGTATCTCCAACTTCCCTCCACATAGATAACTTTGGGACTGTGGGGGTGTCAGGGTGTATATTAATAATATGTAACGCCTCTGCCTGTTCTGGTCTCTGTGGCACCCTCCACTCGCATGCTGCTGCGCAGGAGGCATATCCAGTTTGGTTTTTTGCTTAGTGTTTTTTGTTGCACTGTGTGAACACTGCTCTATCTCTGTAATTGAATTTCCACCACACCCATCTCCTGCACCTTGTCTCCCTCTGTTCATCAAATGGTTAATTCTAGCCTTGCCTGTGTGATTGACAATCTGTCTCCCAATCAAGCCTTGGGCGGGTCTTGGGCTTCCTATATACAGGATATCGGTCCTCACTGACTCGCTGGCTATTGAGACTCTGTCCATAGTCCTTGTCCTTGCTAAGCTCCTCTGTCTGCTACTATTGACCTCTGGCTTACCCTTTGACTATTCTCTTGGATTTAGATTCTGTACTGCGTTGCTCGACTGTTACCAGACCCTTAGCTAGCTGACCTCCCTTTGTTGTTGTTTGTCTTGTCTTTGTTCTGTGTTGTCACTTATATAGGAAGGTCCCGTTGACCAGTTGCGACCTATTGCTTAGGATAGGACCATCAAGCAGGAAGGGACAGTGGGGGTAATTCAGTTTAGGGCTCACTGTTTCTTGTGCCCTCCCCCCAGGGGTCAGCAGCAGCTACTGGGGAATTGCTTCTATTGCAATTCCCTTACATAATAATGGTTAACTAGTATAGGAAATGCACTGGGAAGCTTTATTACTCCCTAGATAAACCATTTAATCTTTGTATTTGAAGGATGCATAGAGTTTTGTCATAATGTTTTGCCTATATTAGTCTGTAGAAAGATAGTAAAGGAACTTGTGATTCCCTGTGAAGTACATTATAGTGCCATTATACCAAAAAAAAGGGAAGATGTTGGCAGGCACAGAGATCTGAAGATCTCCAAGTCTGACATACTTCTTTGGTATGTCTGACATACTTTGTCCATTCATTCTAGTGGTTGATGGAGGTCACAGATTTCCACTAATAATGTCTTAGTGGAATGTCAGATGTTTTACGGTAAATATTACTTTCTGTCAAATAAAATGATCATGATGTCCATTATATTTATAAATGATGAATGTATACCTACGTAAGTATATTGCACTGATGAGAGGCAATAACCTTGAAATAGCTGTCTATTCTAAATGGGGTGAAATTGGAGAAAAAGTGCATTTGTGCAACTTTCTTACGAACTTTGCTTTTACGGTGTTCACTGTGCAGACAAAATGACATGTCACCTGTTTTCTATGTTTTGATAAGATTCAGGAAATACCAGACTTATATAGTTTCATTTACATTTTAACTCCTTAAAAAAATCCATATCTATGCAAAAAAAAAATTTTGACACCCATTAATTTTTTATATTTCCATGTATGGGGATGCATCTTTTTTTAGGTCAAGATGTATGTTTTAGTCATATCATTTAGGGGAATATATATTGACTTGATGATTTTTTTATTCAAATTTTTAGCATAGGAGTAACTGCGGAAAAACAGTGGTTTGGCACTTTCAATTTTTTTTCCGCTTCAGCGTTTATCATACGATAAAATATTTGTATGCGTTTGTAGACCAGGTATTTTCAGACATTTAAAGGGATTCTATCATTAGAATTCACTTTTTAAACTAAACACACTTAGGAATAGCCATAAGTAAGGCTATTTTTCTCTTACCTTTATTATTCCCATCCACACCGCCATTCCTGAGAATTTTCTTCTTTCTTCCATATGTAAATGAGTCTTCAAACAACACTGGGGGTGTTCCCTGTACTGTCTGAAAACTCTCCAGCATAGTGCAGCCTGTAATAGAAACTATACAGAGATAAGCCTGGGGGTGGGGGAGCCACTTTCCTGGGTTCAAATCCTGCCAAGGGCAAAAAAAACATCTGCAAGGAGTTTGTATGTTCTCCCCGTGTTTGCGTGGATTTCCATCCCATACTCAAAAGACATACTGATAGGGAAAAATGTACATTGTGAGCCCTATGTGGGGCTCCCATTCTACATTAAAAAAAAAAAAAAAAAAAAAAAGAAGAGATAAGCCTGGGAGCCTTCGATATGCTCCGGACTGTCATGGCAATGGATCGCAAGTCTTGGATCTTGTTCTGGGTGGCACCCATGGTACTAATAGTGGAAATTAGCTCCGGGTCTTTGCTGCACAATACCCCTGAGCCAAGCTCCTGAGCAGCTGCCATATTCAAATACCCAACATCCGTAATAGTATGGCTAATGTCGTGAAGGGGTTAAAAGATTAATGTTATTGCTTGCCTAATTACTAGTCAGACACTTCTATGACTAATCAGGCACTACTATCATTGGTCTAAAACTGGACAATCCCTTTAAATTCAACTCTCAGAGTATTATGATTGTCACCTGGGGTGACACATTTTTTGTTGCCTGTACTTAGCAGGGACACGATGAGGTCAACAATGTTCTGCACATCCAGGCTCCAAATAGTACTTGCAGTTTGTTTATTCCCAATTGAACATTTGGTCCTTTGGTGTTTTGTAGACTGATCACAGCATTTTTGATGACACATACTCATAAGTAGTTTATGATCACATATTGGGTATTGAAGTATTCAAGAGAAATTGCATAATAAACTGTAAGATACTCTTAGTTCTTTAACTCCATGTGAAAAAGAAAAAAATGGGGATAAAGTGTCATTTTATTGGAAAAAAATAAATTCTTCATGGCCCAATATTATTAAATTTTATGAAACATATGTTAAGTCAAAATGCTTTCTTTCCTGTTCGTCTGTCGGCAGTACACACATCGGATATTATCCCCCTAGATACAATTAGAAGAGACAGGTAGGGCTGAGCCGATCTTGAGATTACCTTACTATACATTACATTACTTACCTGCACAGAAGCTCTGCCCCTTCCGCTCCACGCTGTTCTCGCTCCTCTTCTTTCTACTTCACATGTCTGCAGAGCACCGTATGTGCCCCCGCCTCCCAGGCTAGTGTTACTGAGGCTGGGAGTAGGCGGGGCTGGTTGTGGCTTAGGAGAGTGTGGGCGGGTACAGGGTGGGGAGATGTGAGTGCATCACTCATGTTTCCGCTCCCAGTACCAGCCCACCCTCACCTAAGCCACAAGCCCCGCCTTCTTCCTAGGTCTGTAACACTAACCTGGGAGCTAGAGGTGCGCACAGATCAAGATGAATGGGGAGTGACAGCGGCAGCGGATCTGTGCAGGTAAGTGGACAATTCTGTTTCTAGTGGACTATACTATTCTGTTTCCTCTCTGCTGTGCCTTATACTGGACTCTGCTACATCTGCATTACTGTACAATGACTTGTCTATCTACTCTTCTGCTTCATCCCTGAAGCATAGATAGATTCTATCTACTCTTCTGTTTCCTCCCTGCTATGCCATAGGAATGAATGGATGCAGCCGGCGCACAGGGAATTGAGCGGCCGGACGCCGACACAGGCTGTGTGCCGGCTGCATCCGTTCATTCCTATGGGAGCGTGCATTCATCTCTAGTAGCTAACATTGTCAGCTTTTACCACAATGCTTGGCCAGTAGCAAAGCATTGTGGGAAATAACCTTCGACCTCGATCCTGCCTAAAAAGATCGGGATCGGAATTCCGATCGCGAAATTTACTCGATCAACGATCGGAATCCGATATTTTCCAATCCAATCGCTCAACCCTAGAAACAGTTTAACAAGCAATAGTCATTAATTAAACAATTAAGGCCCTCCTATAAGAGGAACCCCACCCTTCTCAATCTCAGTATTCTTATTTCTCTTGATGTCATAGAAGAGGCAGGACTCTTTTTCTTTTCTTTTTATTTGTTTCTTTTCTTAGATGAAGCTTTCCCCACTCTGAAAACAAAAGTCCAGACAGGGGAAGCAGACATGGTAAAAAAACAAACAAAAAAACTGGCCTTGTGGATACTGTGGTAACAACTTGGAGGTCTGCAGGAAGATGCTCTACCATCTCTGTATGGAATAAAGTATAAATATCTATAAATCCTGATGCTCCTCCAACTATGCAGGTCCAGAAGACATTCCGTCTGTCCTTCAACTGCTGCAAGAAGACTTGGAGTATAACACTCTGAAGGTCAAAGTCACAACCATCAATGCACAACTACAGTCTGCATTTCCATTCGTCTCATGAGGAGGTTCTTTCAGGCAATCATAAATATAATTCCAGAAGTACATAAGCCGGTCCCAGCATGTGGCTGATCATTGGTCATGAAAGTCATAAAGGGTTCCCCATGTGAGCTATTCTTCAGGCAAGCTTGAAGGATATCTTATTAAAAACTTTGCTGTGGTTGTAACTACGTTATCCCAGAAGATTAGTGAATGTCAAGTTCTCTCATCTACAGATCCAGATCTACAAGTTAGAGAGGACTCTGTGACTATGAGAACACAAGGTTGGGAATCAGAATTGGTGTTCTTGTTTAATTTTTTTGGCAGAGTTAAAGGCTGCAAAACCAGCAGATCAACACGATATAACGATGTATATCAACACAAGAGATATCAAAGACTCCATTAGGATCTGTTATGACCTCTCAGAACAACCCTCCCTGGAATTTGTGGGGGCGCTCTCTACTCCAGCCTGTGGAGGTGCTCTATACTCCAGCTATTCTACAGCAGGGCAGAGTTTGGCCGTGGTACTCTCGTACAAAAATATACAAAATAGCAACATGGTCATCCATTACTACGCTTATCTAAACAATGCAGATGGGAAATAATGACCTCTGAGGGGTTCACCCTTTGGTCAGGTAGTATTTAGGGAAGCAACAAATTTTCCACCCAAGTAGTATTGCTTTGTAAGTTCCCATCTGTGTACTGCCGACGGACGAACAGGAAAGATTACATTTACCTCATGAAATTTGCATTTCCTGGAGTCCAGAGGCAGTACAGCACATCTGCCCTATTTGTTGCTTATTGCTTGGGTACCATACTGAGGTTGAGTAGGGCGGGGTTCTTCTTATAGGAGGGCCTTAATTGTTTAATTAATGACTATTGCTTGTTAACCTGTCTCTTCTAATTGTATCTAGGGGGATAATATCCCATGTGTGTACTGCCTCCGGACTCCAGGAAATGCAAATTTCATAAGGTAAATTTCATCTATATTCTTTGATAAATTCCATGAGGTGTGTAGGTTATAAAATGGGGTCTGATTTGGGGGGTATGCAATACAAATATGTGATACAGCACATGAAAACAATTCCAATGAAATTTACCCTCCAGAAGTCATAGTGCTCTTTTCCTCCCAAATCCATTCCATCAAGGTTCAGCCTCAACTATCTTCAAAATGTTTAGATGATTTTATATATTATTATTATTATTATTATTTATATTATTGTAGCGTTTACCAGAACTGGGCTTTTCACTTTCACCTATATAATAAGACCACTGCTTTGTACAGAAAAATCATATTCAATTACTCCTTGTAAATTAGCTTTCACAATTTATCATATGAGAAATTATTTTCACATCTATTTATAAATGTACATGATTATGATCATGTTTTTTTTTCTTTGCCAAGCAACTTTTTTTTAACTCATTGTCAATGTGATAGTAAATGTGATATTACAGACTCTGACGTTAGCAGGATGTGGTCATCTGGGATTTTGGAGAAATATAATTTACCATCAACTGACCTGATGTCAGGCCCCATTTCAGATGAGTAAGTAACACTGTTGATAGGCGTTAAAGATCTCTTCAAAGATACAATCTAAAAGGAAGTAAAAGTGTGAACTCTTCAAGGAAATTTGTAACTGTGGTAGAGATTGAATGAGCACTAGCAAGATTAGCAAGATGCCATTTCATGTACAATATCGTATACTGTATATTAGCATTCCTAGTAAATTATTATTTTTCAAAGAAAGTTTTTGCAACCTGTTATTGTGAAGTTTGTTTCAAATTTGAACGATTCAATTCTAATTTCAAGATTTCTGTTAAAATCTACTTTCAAATTTCAGAATAAAACTATTAATATCTAGATAGAAAAATATTTAAAAGAAAACAAGTGAAGAAATTTATAAAAAATGTAATGGTATAATATCAGTTAGTGAAGAATTCATTTTATGTCTTTGCTGCTTGTGAACAACCACTTCTTCCCCTTGCAGTTGTGTTAAAATAAATTCTTTCTTGTACCATGTTGACTTAAGGTAGAGGCATAATGGATGCTGCAATATCGAGCTCAGCAGTCAAGAATTGGTCAAAAAAAGCAACAAAGTGTGCTCAACACTTAACGGCTCCCTGCCATTAATACTTTGTAGCGCCACCCTATGCTGTGATTACAGCTGCAAGTCGCTTGGGGTATGTCTCTATCAGTTTTGTACATCAAGAGACTGAAATTCTTGTCCATTCTTCTTTGTTAAACAGCTCGAGCTCAGTGAGGTTGGATGGATTTGTGAACAGCAGTTTTCAGCTCTTTCCACAGATTCTCGATTGGATTCAGGTCTGGACTTTGACTTGGCCATTCTAACCCCTGGATACGTTTACTTGTGAACCATTCCATTGTAGATTTTGCTTTATGTTTTGGATTATTGTCTTGTTGGAAGATAAATCTCTGTCCCAGTCTCAGGTCTTTTGCAGACTCCAACAGGTTTTCTTCCAGAATGGTCCTGTATTTGGCTCCATCCATCTTCCCATCAATTTTAACCATCTTCCCTGTCCCTACTGAAGAAAAGCGGGCCCAAACCATGATGCTGCCACCACCATGTGTGACAGTGGGGATGGTGTGTTCAGGGTGATGAGCTGTGTTGCTTTTACGCCAAACATATTGTTTTGCAGTGTGGCCAAAAAGTTTGATTTTGGTTTCATCTGACCAGAGAACCTTCTTCCACATGTTTGGTGTCTCCCACGTGCCTTGTGGCAAACTTTAAAAGAGACTTTTTATGGATATCTTTGAGAAATGGCTTTCTTCTTGCCACTCTTCCATAAAGGGCAGATTTGTGCAGTGTACAACTGATTGTTGTCCTATGGACAGACTCTCCCACCTCAGCTGTAGATCTCTGCAGTTCATCCACAGTGATCATGGGCCTCTTGGCTGCATCTCTGATCAGTCTTCTCCTTGTTTGAGATGAAAGTTTAGAGGGACGGCCGGGTCCTGGTAGATTTGCAGTGATCTGATACTCCTTCCATTTCAATATGATTGCTTGCACAGTGCTCCTTGGGATGTTTAAAGCTTGGAAAATCTTTTTGTATCCAAATCCGGCTTTAAACTTCTCCACAACAGTATCTCGGACCTGCCTGGTGTGTTCCTTGGTGTTCATGATGCTCTCTGCGCTTTAAACAGAACCCTGAGCCTATCACAGAGCATGTGCAATTATACAGAGACTTGATGACACACAGGTGGATTCTATTTATCATCAGTCATTTAGGACAACAATGGATCATTCAGAGATCCTCACTGAACTGAACGTAGTGAGTTTGCTGCACTGAAAGTAAAGAGGCCGAATAATATTGCACGCCCCACTTTTCAGGTTTTTAGTTGTTATAAAGGTTTAAAATAGCCAATAAATTTCGTTCCACTTCCCAGTTGTGTCCCACTTGTTGTTGGTTCTCCCCCCCCCCCCAAAAAAAAAAAAAAAATAAAATTTGATATCTTTATGTTTGAAGCCAGAAATGTGGCAAAAGGTTGAAAATTTCGCAAGGCACTGTATTCTGTAGCCAGCCCTCCCAGTTGTCTATGCTCCATGCCAACTAGAGTACATATCTACACCCTAATCTTAAAGGGAGTCTACAAGCTTCCCATATTACAATTGTCACCACCATGTTACTAGGCACCAACCATTTTACTAGGCATAAACAACATACCTTTATTATATACAGTATATCACATTTATAGATTTCAAGAAAAAAAACTTTGAAACCTTATGCAAATGAGGATGTTGGTATACTGGGGGCGGGCTTTCAGCTCCTTGGAGCACTGCTTTTGCTACTTAGACATATACCATCTAATAATTGTGAAAAAAGTAATAAGGATTGAGTCCTACCACATGCTTGGGCTTCCTCTGGAGGTGCAAGACCTTTCCTCCGGACTGTGAGGCAAATCGTAAAGAGGTTGTAGTGAAGAGATGATCCGCAATCACTCCAGGAGCCGCTGATAAAATTCCAATACTTTATTCCATTAAAGTTAAAATCGACAGCATACAAAAATAGGTAGGAAAACACACATAGTGGTTAAAAGAGTCGCTTACGCGTTTCGGGGTTACCCCCTTAATCATAGCATGTTGTATGTTAGAGAATACGAAATAAATAAATGTTAAGCACAGGTGTTTCTGTTCATTATCCGGTCACGTGTAGTGTTTGTCAGTTTAGAAAACAAATAAAGTTTCTTTTGAATTTTTCGGAGCGTGTTCGTATTTTTGTATAATAAAGTTATGCCATTCTTTTTATTTGTTATTTACATATTGTGCAGCAAGTTTGTACATGTGTTTTGTATATGTGTTTAGTTGTTCAAATATATTTTTATTTTATACGATGTCTTAAACTATGTAGAATTGAAACATAAAGTTATTTTTGATTAATGCATAATATCCTAGTGTCCATATCGTACTTGACATGAGATATAGATAGAAATGATATTTGCAAAAAAAATTTTGCGTAGTTTAGTAAGATATCGCATGCCGCCATAAAAATATCGCACTAGTATGTGCGATTTATATGCGACATTTAAAGATACAAAATGTCTTATTTTCATTATAAAACAGCATGGAAACATGCTCTTCAGGATAAGTTTATCCTACCACATGAAAAAACAACTAGATGGTAACTAATGGTAATAATTAAATGACAACAAATAACTGGTGGCAAATAGATGGTATATGTTAATGCAGGTACTTGATATATAAAACGCCCCCTTATTATTAGACCATCCTGGTCGCGTAGTTGAAATAAACCCATAAGCTTTAAGCTTTGAGAAAGATAGGAACCAGTAGATGACACATGGGGCCTCTGTGAGACTTTGTCCCGGTCACGTGACCGGATTGGACCGATGAGATGGGTCCCGGCCACGTGTTCTTTTCGAACTAGGATGCATAACTCAAGCTATATGACAAGAAAGTGCATATTGTCTAAAATATTCATCTTTATTGCAAACACAGTACAAGACTGCATCGAGAAAATAAGCCTTAAGGTCACTGCACCCACCTCCTCACAATGCCAAATTTGTGTACAAGCAAGTACATAAGTGAATAGCAATGGTCACCTGATATAAAACTCCCAACAAGTGAACCAATTAAAAAATCCCTACTCATACTTTTGTAACTGAATATGCAAAGGAGTCTTAAATGCAAAGGGGCATTCCATTGCTGTTTCTTGGATAACAATTTCCCCCAGTGCTGCCCCAGGGCATTTCATTGACAGCCTTTGACTTCTTTTTAGTTGGGGGATCATTGCTTGTGCAGTACAGTCGCAGATGACATGGGTGGCAAGGGGACACTGGCGGGGATGCCTTACCCATAGGGAAAATGGTGCACTTGCACTGAGCCCAAGGTAGCAGGGGCTCTCTTGGAACAGTGGGACAGTCCAGAATTTAGAATACAGTCCCAGTCGCTTCAAGCAGGGCTGGTGTTAGGAGCGGTAAAGCCCCTGCTCTGCCATAGAAGACTCACAGTGTTGTGCAGAATGTCCTGGGAAAGGTGGCTGACATCACTGCAGCATGCCACTGGACTGCAATAGCAGGAGAAGGTCTTAGCTGCTCCACTCATCGGGAGATCATGGTAAGGTGGGTATAAGATTAATATTTATAATGGGGTAACTATTATATCTATTGATGGCTGTTTTAAGGTAGCAACTATTATTTATAAGTGGGCTATTATAATTTGAAATATTATAAATAATGCCCCCCTCCCCCGCTTATAAATAATAGTTTCTACTCTATAATAGCCATACTTAGATATTATAGTTTCCACTTATAAATAATAGCCCCCCCTATAAATAACAGTTTCCCCCCTTGTAATAGCCCCCTTTATAAATAAGTTTTCCTCTTAGAAATATTTGCCCTTTATAAGCCCCCCTTATATATAATAGTTTCCCCTTATAATATTTCCCCCCTTTATAAATAAAACAAAATAATATGAAATTATGAAGAACTATTATTTAAAAGGGGGGGGGGGGGCATTAATTATAAGTAGAGTCTAATATTTATTAAATCCCGTACACAGTAACGTTTAGTAATAAATTTAATTAATGAATAAAATGTAATAACATTTAGTAATAAATTATTTAGTGAGAGGCAGAAAAAGCTCTCAATACAAAAGCAAGGGAAAGCGTAAAAAAATTACAGGACTTCACAGAAATGATCCAAATTGTGTTAATAAAGTTGATTACATAAATTATTAATGACACAAATACTGGCAGAAAATCTAAAGTTGTCTGAAAGTTTAGTTTTAACTCCCTTCACATCCACACACTCTCTGACTCTCATCTACCAATCTTTGACAAATCCTGAGTGCGAGACACTTCTTTCTATAACACCACCATTACTTCAGCTCTTGGCTCAGTGTCCCCCCCACCCCCCACCCCACCCCCTACACACACCAGAGATCACCCGATCAATAGGCAACCCTGGCACTCTGTCCTGACACAAAAACAACTGAGACATGCTTCAGAGGTTGTAGAACACCTCTGGAAGAAAAAACACTTTAAGAAAGACTTCATCAGCTTTAAAGAGGGAGTTTTCAACTTCAAGAATGCTCTCGCCTCTGCAAAACATGTCTATTTCTCCATACTCATATCTTCCCTATCTCCCTTCTCCACACACCCCCAGGTACCCCCTCAGACAGCACATGTCAGCAGAAGACTTTGTCTTGTACTTCAAAAACAAAATTGACACCATCGGAGAGAGCGTTGACCTACACCCCCCTCAACCAGTCTACCCAACTGTTCAGTGTTCTTCATTCTCAACCTGCTTCTCTACCATCACCAATGAAAAGCCCTCCATCCTAATTTCAAAATCGCACCTCACTACCTGTACGCTCAACCTCATCCTCAACCTTACTGAAGTCTTTACCCCTGCTCTAAACTACCTATTCTACCTATCTCTAACCAGAAATATCCTTCCATTCAGCCTTTAAACACTACTATCAGAGGCATCCTTAAAAAACATCCCTTGACCCATCCACTCCAGCCAACTATCACCCTATCTCACTGTTCTCATATGTCTCAAAACTCCTTGACCAATATGTCCACTTTGAACTATCCTGCTTTCTCTCGTGGCCATGTCCTGGATCACCTCATATCTTACCAACCACACATTCAGTATCTCCCACTCACACATCACCTCCTCAACATGCCCTCTTTCTGTCTGTGTCCCTCAAGGCTCTGTACTGGGTCCCCTCTTGTTCTCCATCCACACACTTGGCCTTGGCCATCTCATAGAATCCCATAATTTTCAATATCATTGCCATCAGTGGCGTAACTAGGAATGGCGGGGCCCCGTGGTGAACTTTTGACATGCCCCCCCCCGTCCGACACTGACGCTGAAGACCTCGACCGACCCCTTCCTACACATTCCTGCATGCTCTATTATGCCCCATAGTGGCCCCTGAACACAGTATTATACCTCATAGTGACTCCTGCACACAGTATTATGTCCCTTAGTGGCCCCTGCACACAGTATTATGTCCCTCAGTGGCCCCTCCACACAGTATTATCCCCCATAGTGGCCCTTGCACACAGTATTATCCCCCATAGTAGCCCCTGCACACAGTATTATCCCCCATAGTGGCCCCTGCACACAGTATTGTACCCCATAGTGGCCCCTGCACACAGTGTTATGTCCCACTGTTGACACCCATAAACAATTATTATACTCTGGGGTCTTTTCATTATACTCGGGGGTCCGAAAAGACCCATCGAGTATAATGATAGCAGCGGTAGCGGCTGTCACCGGGCCCCTAATGTCCCAGGCCCTGTGGGAGCTGCCTCTGCTGCTACGGCAGTAATTACACCACTGATTGCTATGCCGACAACATTCAAAAATATCTGTCTCAGACATTACCTCTCTGTTGTCCAGTATTCTAGAGTGTCTAGCAATCATAGCTTCCTTCCTCTCCTCCTGCTTTCTCAAACTCAAAATGGAGAAAACGGAGTTCATCATCTTCACCCCACCTCGCACAGCTCCATTACCTGACCATTTATCATACAGTAGTTAATGGATGGTAGTACACTTACCCACAGGTCTATTCCCCCAAGCCCTCAACACCTTCTCCCACCATCAACTCAAGAACATTCATCGAATCTGCTCCTTCCTCACCCCTGAAACTACAAAAATACCAGTTCATGCCATCATAATCTCCCACATAGACTACTGATACACCCTTCTCCAAAACCACTCAGCAAATTCTCTTGCCCTCAGCCCTAAACTCTCTTAATGCCCCTCTTCCCCCATTTTTCATCAGCCTCTGCTGTCTGCCAATCCCTTCACAAGCTGCTCATCGCCTACAAATAAAGTTTAAAATGTTACTGTCAGGATACGGAGTCGCCGCGGTCTCCTTGCTGCGCGGCATCTCCCTGGGAGACGTGTTAGGAGTTCTATTGGGTGTGCTTAGGTCATTAAGGGTTAATCTTTTCCTTGCCTTCAGTCTCCATGTCATTAGCCATCAGGTGTGTTTCTTTGCTGCTATTTAAACCCCACCCAGGCATGGATCCTTGCCAGCCATTCACTTTGTGTTTCCTGGTCCTCTGCTCAGTCAGATTCCCTGTTTGTTTGTATTCTATCTGTTTTCTTGGTTTATTTACCCGGCTTGTATTTTTGACTATCCCTTGTCTTTTGATTTGGTACCTTTTATTATATCTCCTGACTTGACCTCTTGCTCGTCTGACCTCGCCTTCTCTTCTGTGTCTTGCTGGGACTTGTGGTCCTCCCTGGTTCCATGCTGTTTAGTCTTTTGTTTTGCATTGCAGTTACACTGTGCTTTCTGTTTAGGTGTGACCCCGTGACTCCAGTCCCTAGCACTTTCAGGGCCTCCTCTCCCCTTATCCTAGCCGCCGGATAGAAGGTTAGGAGCCGTGGTAGGCACACTTCAATTAGGAAGTGCATTGGTCTGCCTCATCTCAGATATTACAGCATAGTTATAGCTGCAGGGCCTGCAACCCCTTTTGTCATTAGCTGCACAGTGTTGCTTTCCAGCTGTGTCACTTTGCACTGCCTGACCCTGACTCCAATCCTTACAGTTACCGCTGATATACAAAGCCATCCACAACCTGTCCATATATCTCTGACCTAATCTCGTACTATCTACCCACACAAACTCCATTTCTCTCTAGAACTCCTACTCGGCTCTACCCTTATAATTTATAAGCAAGGAATCTTAGCCCCCTTATAAATAATAACCCCTGCTTATAAATAATGTCTTCTTATAAATATGACGGATAAGGGGGCAGTAACTTGTGAACAGGAATATTATTTATAAGTGCAGGGGCATTTAACTGTGAGATGGGGCATTATATTGTAGGGGGCCACTAAGGAGGGAATATACTATGTAAGGGCCACTGAGGGGGCATCATATGTGCTGATCAGGGATGTATAATTGGTGGGGGGCACTTATGAACCCTCTGCACTGTGCATACCAATGTGTTGGCAATGAGCATCTCAGCTACCAACAAGGCCGAATCTATCAATCACTGGAGGCCATATACATAATTACTACATAATTCTTTAATAAAATGCTATGATGCAATATGTAGACAAATAACAAATGCCGGGGTATGGCTTTAATTGTGGCACTTATTCTACTGGCACTTAGGATTATTTTTTAATAATAATGAACTTTCTAGGAGGTAACAAGGGAACTTCCTTGGGAAAGTTTTTCATTTGTGGTTTTCTATAGTAATGACATTTCTTTTGTGACAAAACATTTAAATGTCATCCAAGTCACAGCTAAAGGGTGTAAACAATACGTGTGAAAGCTACAAAGCATGTACATTGAGTACTGGACAAGTTGTCATTTATCTACCTAATCTCTTGGGTGTTTCTGAAGACCTTCCTTTTCTTTCGTAGGTTTACTTACCTCAGTATGTGGCACAAAGTATCTGGTAGCATAGTAATAAGAGAACATGATCGGCCTACATAGGAACTAGCATTGAAGTCATTTGAGTACACAAATGAACAGTTTTAAATGGCAAATTATACTGTGATGTCTGTGTGATACGTTCTGGCTCTTCGGATGCCGAGAAGAACATGCAAATGTAACCTTTACACATGAAATCTGATAAGGCTTATGAACTTTATTGATCCTATTTATAAAAAAACCCATATGCAGATAAAACCCTTTGATCTTGCAGAATGTAACTCACCCAAAGCAACTTAAGATACTGGTGTTGCGCTTATTTAAGATACTTAACCCCTTCCCGCTGATAACATTGATTTTTGCTTTTGACTCCCCGCCTTCCAAACCCCATAATTTTTTTTAGTTTTCCGTTCACAAAGCCATATGAGGGCTTAATGTTTGCAGGACAAATTGTTCTTCAAAATGGTACCATTTATTGTTCTGTATAATGTATTATGAAGCTGGAAAAAAAATCAGAATGGGGTGGAATTGGAGAAAAAGTGCATTTGTTGTGTACTTTGTTACGGCCTTCGTTTTTACAGCGACCACAGTGCAGCCGAAATGACATGTCACCTGTATTCTATGTTTTCTCATGCTTCTGGGGATATCAAATTTATATGGTTTTATGTAAATTTTAACCCCTTCACAAAAATCTAAAACATTGCAAAAAAAATGTTTCATGAAGTTGCCATATTTTGACACCCATACATTTTTTATATTTTGTGTCCAGGGATGAATAGGGCATTTTTTCTTTTTGCACTTTTTAGCTATAACATTTTGGGGAATGTCTATTGCTTTGATCACTTTTTATACAAAAATTTTATCAGGGGTGATACTCAAAAAAAACTGTGGTTCGGCACCTTTTATTTTTTTCCCACTACAGCATGAAAAATAATTTTATAAGCATGTAGACTGGGGTTTTTGAACACAAGGATGCTTAATGTGTTTGTGTTTCACAGTAATTTTTATATGTATTCTAGGGAAATGGGGTGGTTTGAAATTTTAATTCTTATTTTTTTTAAAAAAAAATGTTTTACTTTTTTTCTACTGCACCTATTAGACTCCCTAAGAATCTTGAGCTGCAGGGAGTCTGCACTAATGCAATGCATTACAATGCTAATACATGGCTATTTATGAGCATTTGTATGACAAGCTGAATAAAGCAGCCTGAATGAATGGCAGACTAGCCTGGGAGCCTTCAATAGGCTCTCGACTGTCATGGGAATGGGATGCTGACCCTGGCAAAATGGAGTCTCTGTTAACTTTCACCAAGGCTCTAGGGGCTTTAACGCCTGCGATCAGTACAGGCACTGGTCGTGGGCATTAGCGCTGGGTCTCTGCTGTAAAATACAGTAGAAACCTGACAGCTTTGGTGGACGCTCAGCTCCTGCTACCATGTTAGGAAGGGGGTTAAAAGGTTTCTCCTCTCTAAAGGGAAGCATCTTCTTATATGTCTATTTGTCTGATTTCAGGAATCTTCAACCTTTGTTTCATAGAAGAGAGCTGCCTTGCTTGGGAATGTGTTTTAACACTGCCACTTAGTAGAAATTTTCAGAATCAAAAATACACAATAACATAGTTCATTGAATAAAGACACAATTCCAACCTATAATTCTACCATGTACTGCTAGAGGATTCCGAACAAAGGCAGATGTCAATTGACCCATATTAGAGAAAAAAAAATCCTTCCCGACCCTATTCCCAGTATTTTGATTTTACGTAACAAACCTTTTATGTGGTACAGTATCAAACACTTTTGAAAAGTCCAGATACTCTCTATCCATAGGTCAAAGCTAGAACCTAACTCCTCATAAAGGCTGGTCAGAACCAATCCCTCATATAGGCTAATACTGTGTTATAAAGTTTTGAATATTAAGTTACACTAGGATAGAATCTCTAAGAAACCCTGCAAACATTTTCAACAAACCAGAGGTTAAAATTTCCAGCCTGGAATTTTTTATTCGGTTTTTGACCTCTTTGAATACTGGCACCACCTTTGCCATGTACCAGTCTTGTGCAACAGACCCGGTCATTACTTAATCCTTAAATAAATAAGGGTCTATCTATTCCTGCAGAGCTCAAGGGTGTAAGCCATCTGGACCTCATGATTTGACTATGTTAGTATTTTTATGGTGCTGCTGCACTTCATGCTGTATTAAACGGGTGACATTTATTGGAGAATTTACCTTCTCCATAATGATGTCAGTCAGACAGCCACCATTAGATTTTTCTGTATAAATACAGTAGAGAAGGCATTTATAGACTGGCCCTTTATCTCATGCTCCTTTACACTCTCCTTACAGTATAACGAAAATGTTCGTTCTTGTACCGTGTTAGCAAGTGGGTTGGAAATATAAAAAAAACGGACAGCAGCTTAGAATGCGGATGAACTCACATCGCCATACAATTAAAGAACGAAGAATGGACCTTCCCGTATCAAAACATTTCTGCAATGAGGATCATAATATGACTGATCACATGAAAGTTTTAGTTTTGGGAGGGAATTTCAGATCAAAGAGAGAACGACGCATTCATGAGTGTAAATTTATGACCCTGCTCCAAACACTGGAGAGGGGGATAAATTTGTCACATGGTTTTATGTCACTTTACAGAAACCTGTGAACTGATAAGGACCTGTAAGTGTTTACATTGTCTCTACCAATTACTAACAACCCCCCCCCCCCCTCCTGGAATTGTAACACCCTATGTGCCCTCTCTGTATATAAATATGCATCCTTCAGATATGTTTTAAATTTACTTGAGAAAGGAGCCGGGAGTTCTGAAACGTCGTAATTTGTCATCATTATGAGTTAGCCATTAAAAAGGTATCAACTACTGAAGACTATCAAGTTTTTTTTGTTTGTTTTTTTATATTAACTCTCCTTACAGTCAGATTACTTTTCTGAGGGTCCACTTGTATACCATTTTTCTATTTCTGAGCCATTGATTCTCCCAGTTTCAGTCTTTGCTGTTATTTTTGCTTTTCTAATTCTCATCCTTACCTTCTGATTTTAGCATTTCTCATTGCCACATACTGTTTTATCATTAGGGGATATCAGTTTTGGTGGAGTCTGTTGGCATAATTCATGTTTGATAAAATAGGCATAAATCTAACTTGCCTGTTCTGAACTGTTACACCATTTTCTATGGTATCCATTGACTGCAGTGAGTTTGTGACGATTTTTGCGACTTTTAAAAAAGTCGCGGTTGATGAATCTGGAGAAGAGACAGCTAGAAAGGCTAACCACGCTTACTTTCATATCCACTGTATAAGAGCACAGTGAGTAATAGAGAAATCAAAAAGTCACAAATCTTTGTGCAAATGAGCTCAGAAGTTGCAAATCTCACGTTGTGACTTTTTATGCCAGAATTCTGGAGTGCAAGGCTTGACAAATTCCTCCCATTTGGGGAAGAGTCACTAAGACCCCTGCGCCAGCGGAGGTCACTTTCACTTCATGATGGGACTGGACTGCCTCTTCATGAATTAGGTTTCCTGCTCCTAGATGAAAAACTACAGTAGCCCTGATGCTGCAATAGATTCTGGCATAATTGACAACACTTTTATGAGCATTAATAGTCAAAAATTACTGACGTGCAACTATTTTACATTACATAATTGTATATATTTTAGAAATGTCTCATTTACTGTTTTGTACTTTTATTTTTGAGCACATTGTCCAAGTTTATGGCATTAAAGTCCTCTATTAGTTGGTGAAAATTTGGGCTTTTTGAAGTTTAGTGTTATTTATTATTTATCATGCTTACTTATATGGCTCCATCATATTCCACAGCGCTTTACAGACACAGTCAGTCACTGTCCCATTGTAACATCTCTGCCTGTTCGGGTCACTGCGCCGCCCTCTGCTCGCGTGCTGCGGCGCAGGAAGTGTGTGCAGTTTGATAATTTGCTTAGGGTTTTTAGTTGCACTGTGTGAACATGGCTCTAGTTCTGTAATTGAATTTGCACCACACCCGTCTTCTGCCCTTGTTGCCTCTGTCCATTAAGTGGTATTTTTTTGTCTTGCTTGTGATTGACAGCTTTCCTTCCTATCAGGTTCTGGGCGGGTTCTTCCTCCCTATTTAGTCTTAGCTCACATTCACACTGGTGCTTGCTATTGCCTTGTGCGTACTTGCGTTTTTCTGTCGCTGTTATTACTTATATTCTAATCCTTGACCTCTGGCTTTTCCTACTGACTATTCTTTTGGACTCCGATTTGGCACTGCATTGCTCGACTGTTTCCTGACCTTTGGCTAGCTGACCTCCGTTTGTTGTTGTTCGTCTTGTCTGCGTTTTGTGTATCACATATATAGGAAGGGATCGTCTTCGAGTTCCCGCCTATTACGTAGGATAGGGCCTGGCAATAGGAAGGGACAGTGGGGGGCTTCAGCTTAGGGCTCACTGTCTCTCGTGCCCCGCCCCAGGGTTTCCAGCAGCTACTGGGGAATTGCTGTCCCAGCAATTCCATAACACCCATATATGGCTCACAGTCTACATTCACTATCAGTATTTTTGTAGTTTCTCTCCTAAACATCTGTCTAAAGCATACGTGAAAATGTATAATGTTATTTTTTAACTAGATGACCAACAACCTGTACTTTTGATATCCTGTCAGATCCACTGGTTAAAATTCGGTCTAGAAGTACCTCTGCCTCTCCCCCTTGTTGAATAATGCACCAATTGTGAAAAATTATTGTCTTTATTATTGTCAAAAGCCTTTTTCTTTGTTTGATCTGCAGGACTCTCGCCCCCCATTTATTTCTGGGTACTTGAAGTCCTCCATAATAATTTCTATTTTTTATGTAATATCTATTAGTAGAGTTTTTGCTGCGTCCATTATATTTGGAGACTTAAAAGAAACCCCTATAAGTATTTTATCAGGAATACAGGGTGATAGCGTTTCACCAAAAAGGAAAAGTATAATGAAGGTGATTTATGAAGATTGCTGGTCTTCATATTATTGGCGCCAGGTAAAAATGCTTCTCATTACAAAGTTGCACACACATCTTCATCCATGAGCCATATTCACCAGCAGGGCTGTGCCCCTGAGCCGAAGATTTCGGGCATTATATACACCCCTCATCATGCCCCCTAACAAAGTGACCTTTCATGCCTTATACACCAGAAAACATACTACATACAATAAATCTGTCCCAATTGTTTTCAAACTCCATCTTTATTCTCAACAGGTCTGTACTTGGCATTCCTAGTCTACAGTAGGTAAGATCAAAGGGGCAGATTTATTATGCCTTGTGCATACTAGGCTTTTAAAAAACATGCAACTTTTTCTATTTGATGCCAACCTCACCTTTTTTCTAAAAGGAGGAATGTCAGGGGTATGGCAGGCTGGATTTGGCCATTGGACCTGTCAGATTTAGTTATTTATTGCTTACATATATAGCGCCATCATATTCTACAGCGCTTTACTGCTGTTATAAACACGCCCAAGTAGGACTCACATTCTAAATTCCCTATTAGTATGTCTTTGGAATATGGGAGAAAACCCACACAAACATGGGGAGAGCATTTATGATTTTTTACGCCATATTACTGGCATCAATGATGCCTGAGATCTACGGTATGAGCTGCTGTAGATATCAGTATAGGGGCATGGCGCCGCTGGAGGATGGGCTTGATTTATGCTCGTACTCTGGCGGCATATCGGTCTTCACTAATTTCCACCAATGAATGGAGGACAGTTACCAATACAACTATCAAAATGATATGAAATGTTTGATATAAAATATTTGCTTGGTGTCAGAAATTTGCCTTGGCATCTGTCCAGTCTGGCATGCAGCAATATCCTTCCACCCTTTCAGATTGGATGGGAGTGAATGGACAATCCAAGCCATAATACCATTTCTTTATGCAAACTGCTTAAGATTTGGGCATAGCAAAGTCATCAAATCTATATGTCGACATACTCAGATGGCCATACACATGCTGAAAAAGCAACATCCAAATATCTGAAATTTTCAGCCTTCGGTTGACTGAAAATAAGTGTTACTTGGTACTTTATAGTTTTTCGGTTGAGGTTCTTAGATATCTTTTAAACCTCATAACCTCAGTTTATATTGACATTAAAAGTAATATCTAATGGAGATTTGTCCGTATAAATCCCAGTAATTGTAACTACAGTATTGTGTTTATTTAGTGTCTAGATTCCCCTCCCCCCCTCTCAGAGGAGCGGAAAACATTCCCCATATCCTGCACTCACTGAGCACAAATGACAGCACAAATCAATATATTGAGGCGCATTTTATACTGGTGACTGGCGGCTGTTTAATACAAAGCCTGCATGTTCCTGTAACCCACTACTGACTTTCAATGTCAAGAACTGAAATGAGAGCACAGGAGGGCGAGTAATGATTTTTTTAGAATTATTGTTCTTTCTACAGAATAGTACCAGTGTCATGTTATTTATGGGCCTTTTTTTTTCCAACCCACTTCAATTTGTTTACGGCATGTTTCTATGAGAGAAGAATAAAACAATGTGCATTGTAATCAATAAGACTCTCTTGCATTTTACTCCTATAATAAGATTTCATTCTGCAGTTCTTTTGGCACTGTCTAGTGGTTCCCATCTGCGGCACCTCTGGCCGCTTGGTTTACTTGTAGTAAAAGTATGTTGTCTACTAGAAGTCTATGAAGATTTTCTAACTAAATAACCTCTTGCTTAATATATGTATATACACTACGCCTAGGGTTAAAAAACCCTAATAAACTCAAACAGTTAAAAATGGTGTAACCTATCCCTTCTTGATGCTTTCTCATACTGTGTGCATCTGTCTGTGTCATAACAGGTCTTATTGCCATCAAATGAGACCATTTGTCAGGATAGACTCGAGTCTGCCTATGAGATATACAGTAAATAAGTGGCTGTATACTGTAGCTCCTGTCCTACACTTGCACCCACCTGCCTGTCTAATAGACAAAGTAAGTAATACATTAGCACTTCCTCAGTGAACTACACGTATTGGGACAATTCACCTTTTGCTTTGACACTATTTGGGCAAAATATGAATTAAATGACTGGTCAAGGTTTGGCAATTACAGTGAAATCTTGAGTGGCAACAACGGCAAGTTTAATGTGTAAATGACTTGCCCATTCTTATTTTTTCTCCCCCTATCAGTATGTCTTCAGAGTGTGGGAGGAAATGCATGCAAACACAGAGAGAACATACAAACCCCTTGCAGATGTTGCCCTAGTCAGGATTCAAACCCAGGGCCACAGCGTTGCAAGGCTAACCACTGAGCCACTGTACTGCCTACTATTCTTATTTTGATAATGGCCAGCTTCACTACTGTACCTAAGCAGGAGTTGCTTTCCTGGGCTTGGCAGCTCCTCCTGTAGTTTCTGCAACCCAAACCCTCAAAGCTGGCAATTGCAACAGCAAGGGAAGTGAGGAGAGGTGAGTATTAGTTGTTTTTTTTTTTTTGCTTGTTTGTTTTTAAAGCTCAGGATCGGTTAGGGCTATGAAGATGATCATGGCTACAATTAAAAAAAGAGAATCTCATCTTTACAATGATACCAAGATAATCATGATAGTGTGCAAAGTGAGTGTGTGTGGATTTGTTGAAGGAACACATTCTGATCATTAATAATCAAAAACTAAGTAACAAAACAGCCAGGGCAAAATAAGCATAAAAAACAAAAAACCCAGACCAAACGTAATTATCAAAAATATATAAATTTTATTAATCTAAAAATATACAAACACATAGACATAAATAACAATTAATGGAGGAGCTGAAGTGTCCACAAAAAATGAGCAGGTAGGAATGTGGCATATGAGAATGTACTGAATCAGCTGGGGTGCCAAACATACCAAAGCAGTAAATATATATAAAACCCCACATATATAAAAAAGAGTGAACAACAAATGCCTGAGTGATTGTGAAGACAAAGTGATAAATCATCACATAACTGCAACGTGCAACTCTTAATAGAAATCGTGAGTAAACAATGAGGTAAGTATATAAGTTACTGTGAAAAACAATAAATAAGAAAGAATCACCAAGTAATAAAGGTATGGATGGAACCCCTATAACGCCGTTACCTATACCACATACACGGCCTGCACACGCCCGACGCGCGTTTCGCTCACTAAAGAGCTTCGTCAAGGGACGTTGATGGTCACAAGATGGTAAGTATTTAAGCAACACAAATGAAATACACCTGTACAAAAAATCAGTATATAAAACGATAAATACCGGCATATCAGATTAGTAGTCATAGCGTGTTAGCTGCAATGAACGCCCAGAAAGATGGCGGACCAAGAACACACGGCGCATGCGCCGCCACCACGTAAGCTACAGGGCCCCAGAATGTATATGCCCATACCAAAATGGCCGCTTACTACGGGGCAACCAAGATGACCGTCATGTAAAGATTGTGATAATACAAATCTCGCGCATAGTTAATGCCAGACGAGATTAAAGCAACGGCATCTCCCTGCACAAGCGCAATAGAAGTACACCACCAGGGGGCGGAAATATACCTAAAATCTTGCAAAATAACAAAATGTCATGAATAGCCTGTATGTTAAAAAGTATATATATATATATATATATATATATATATATATATATATATATAACGTAACGTAATGACAGAGGGCAGGATTGAATAAGACTGACACCTAAAAAGGTCTGCTCTTATATTTGGCATAGATAGAAACGATATATATAACCCATACAAGACTAAAGATAATTAAAACATTGAAGACATATATATATTCCCACCACATAACCTAATGCAGCGAACATTAGCTAGTGGACGGTAACAGGAAAAAAAAAAAAAAAAGTACACCTGGTGGTGTACTTCTATTGCGCTTGTGCAGGGAGATGCCGTTGCTTTAATCTCGTCTGGCATTAACTATGCGCGAGATTTGTATTATCACGATCTTTACATGACGGTCATCTTGGTTGCCCCGTAGTAAGCGGCCATTTTGGTATGGGCATATACATTCTGGGGCCCTGTAGCTTACGTGGTGGCGGCGCATGCGCCGTGTGTTCTTGGCCCGCCATCTTTCTGGGCGTTCATTGCAGCTAACACGCTATGACTACTAATCTGATATGCCGGTATTTATCGTTTTATATACTGATTTTTTGTACAGGTGTATTTCATTTGTGTTGCTTAAATACTTACCATCTTGTGACCATCAACGTCCCTTGACGAAGCTCTTTAGTGAGCGAAACGCGCGTCGGGCGTGTGCAGGCCGTGTATGTGGTATAGGTAACGGCGTTATAGGGGGTTCCATCCATACCTTTATTACTTGGTGATTCTTTCTTATTTATTGTTTTTCACAGTAACTTATATACTTACCTCATTGTTTACTCACGATTTCTATTAAGAGTTGCACGTTGCAGTTATGTGATGATTTATCACTTTGTCTTCACAATCACTCAGGCATTTGTTGTTCACTCTTTTTTATATATGTGGGGTTTTATATATATTTACTGCTTTGGTATGTTTGGCACCCCAGCTGATTCAGTACATTCTCATATGCCACATTCCTACCTGCTCATTTTTTGTGGACACTTCAGCTCCTCCATTAATTGTTATTTATGTCTATGTGTTTGTATATTTTTAGATTAATAAAATTTATATATTTTTGATAACTACGTTTGGTCTGGGTTTTTTGTTTTTTACATTCTGATCATTCTCATATGACATCCAAGTGTCTTCCATGCTACATTCATTCCTATGATGGCTCCATTTCAGAGCATAGGAATAATCAGACAACACACTCAGTCATGTGTATAGGGCCTTACTGTGTAGGTTGGGGCAAAGAAAAAGCCACATTTTTTACTTAAGTTGACAAATATTTAAGCCATCTCCTATGTATTTCTGCCAAGGAGTAGAAAGTTATTTTCTCTGTTCACAGAAAAGGGACAGTTTACAAGAGTAATTTGTTAGGTTTCAAAGCTGGAAAACACAAGAATTCTTGTATTCAGGCTCTCCAGCTCGGTTAAACCCCATATAGTTTGGTTCAATTCCTCAGCTCATTAGCGCGCCATATATCTTATTAGTACATGCATATTTTAGTCTAGGCACGCTGGCATTGTGTGCACAATTAGTATGACTGGCATTATTCCAACCATTCTCGGATTTTATGATGATAATATCAAATACATTTTTGCATAGCATTTGCCTTTTTTTGGCCAACAGACTGATTAAATATTTGCAAAAACTGAGCATCCTTCTACACAAATCCATTGAGGCCACATCAGGAAAGTGTTATGAAGCATGTCATTAGAATATTGCTTACGGTGATAAGTTACCTATACTGTCTTAACAACTCATTAGTTATGTGAAAGTTTATTTCTTACAATAGAAATATATGTTTTTATAGATACCTTATTTGTTACAGATATGTTAGAGTGTATTATATGTTCTATAAATCCATCATGTACATATTTTAATAATTTTATACATTGTGTTTTACTGGGCATGTATCAGTAGAATGAAACTATGCGGATAAGATACCACCATTATGTGCCAGGGGCATAGCTACAGGCAGGAGGATTTTAAGGCTGATGCTGTCCACAATCCACTTTTGTCTGGCTTGAGTATTTAGATACTTGAGTTAAGACTAGCCTCATCTCTTCATGCAAGTGAGTGGTGAAATAAGCTTGGACAAGGTTGCAGACATCTCCATGCAAAAGAATATTTCCAATGGTACATATCAGATAAAAAGCACTTTGGACCTAGCTTAAAGGTTTCTTCCAGGCAAAACAAATACTTTTTTCATAAAAGGTCTGTTAGTACTATTAATAGATTAATAAGTGCAACCAAATACCTTTAGAAGTGTTTTGAGTGATTTTCGGGTTTCTCTGGGAGCGCCTGGCATCTCCTGCATTTGTTTATATGGGTAGCTTCCAGTTCTGTTTTCTTACAACAACCATGATGCCTTGCGCTTTACTCAGAGCTGACTCACACCACCTCCCTCTCTCACTGCTTTCCCCTCCCTTTCTCACTCACACCCCCTCCCTGTTTCCCTAGCTAGCCAGCCCAGAACTAGCCCTTCCTAACTAATTCAACATCATAGTTACCTGTCTTTCAGGCAGGATCTTTATATTTGCTGACATTCCAGCTCTATTGTGCAGGCAATCAAGAAGAGGAGGTGGCAGCTGCCCAGAACCAGTGACGTCCCATGCCCAGAAGATCCAAATAGGGAGATGGGTAAGTATGAGGGAGTGGAGGGGGGGTTACTATTAGTGACATTCCGTCACATGACCACCCTGAGGATCTAGGTAACTATAGATTTTTGGTTAACCTAAGTCATTTAGGTTAGGTTAGCAGGTAGGCATGAGGGTGGTGGGTAGTTTAGAGTAGAAAGAATATTTTATCCCAGACAATCCCTTTAAGATGATCTGGGAAATGAACCATATACATATAGCTAAAGCTATAGCTAAAGTACAGTATTGTATGTATTACTATATTAGAAGTATGGAGAACTGAAGTGCTTTCAATAAAATATCGAAGGGGGGTATTGATACCCTGCACCCCCACTGATAAGCTGTGTGAAAGGGCTGTGGTGATTCTGCGAGCGCCATGTCCTCTTCATTAGGTACATCACATGCTGTTTGTTCATAGCATCCCATTCACTTCTATGTATTGAAATTATAATTACATTGCATGGCTGCTATGAAACAGATGGCAGGCAATGTAAACAGTGAAGGGATTACAGTGTTGCATGACTGCTGTGGCTTCCAACAGTTGATCAGCGGGGTTATGGGTGTCGGAACTCTGTTCGATCTTTTAATGATGACTTATATGGTGGATAGGTCACCAATAAAAAAAAAAGGATTAGTCAACCATTTTATTGCTTGAACGTGAAGAGTACATTACAGTAGGGAACATTGCAATATGTATTAACTAGTCACTTGTCCACGTATATGCCTCACTTTCACACAATGGGCCACATTTCCTAATAGTTAAACAGTATAAATTTAGGTAGTATGAGGTTGTATCGGATTTATCACAGTGGTTGATGCTGGATGATAAATCTGATGCATTTTAACACTGTCTAGTCTAGATTTATACCACCTACTAGTGGTCTTTCTTTGGCACACTTTGGTGCATTTTGCCATGTCCCTTTTCCCAAAAAGCCACACTGCTTCTTGAGTAAGTCAGACATATTTGATCTCAAACCACATGTGTAGAAATGCACCATAATACACTACACTTTGGCTCATTTTACACCAGGGTCAAGCTGTACACATGATAGGAAATCTGCCCCATTGTGGCATGACCATTGGATATCACATGACTGGGAATTTTGTCCCCTAAAAGATGTTTTTTCAAGTATGAACAAAGGATTACAGAAGTGTATTGCTTCCTTATGTTTTCTGAATTCCTTTCCATAGGCTGGATGCAGATCATTCCTGTTTTAATGTCACAGCTTGATGGTAAGTAAGTCAATCCTAGATTCATGCCTGTGAATAAATCAGCATTCTTTTTCATGGAACAGAATCTCTGCATGCGTATTAAAATATAACCCAACTAATAGACAATGGTGACTCATGAAGACAGACTAGACGGCATTCTATTATGTTATAGGGGTGTCTGTCAGTTCCCCAGACGTATGGGCCATGATGTGATTGCCTCTAGAACCCCTATTGTCATCTCATTAGCTAGTCCCGATTATAGAATAGGAAAAAGGAATAATTGCCTTGGGGCCTGCAAGACCTAATACATTTTACACATGAGACTGCAGCAGTGGCTGCCTCTGACGTGGACAATGAAAGAAGCCGATTTCTTCCTTATTTTCAGCCCTCACCGAGCAGTTTTATCGGAAACCTAATCTTGTTTCAGATTGCATTCTTTCCAAGTTTACGCTTTTAGTGAGTTTGTGTGTGCATATATATATATATATATATATATATATATAATGTAATTCTTTCTTTCTGAGTTGGAAGGGACCACAAGGGCCATCAAGTCCAACTCCCTGCAAGTGGTGTTGGAGTTCTAAAGAAGCTTGTAGTTCAAAAGAAGCATCCCAGTGTTGAAGAGTAGAGATGAGCGAACACTAAAATGTTCGAGGTTCGAAATTCGATTCGAACAGCCGCTCAATGTTCGTGTGTTCGAACGGGTTTCGAACCCCATTATAGTCTATGGGGAACAGATACTCGTTAAGGGGGAAACCCAAATCCGTGTCTGGAGGGTCACCAAGTCCACTATGACACCCCAGGAAATGATGCCAACACCTCTGGAATGACACTGGGACAGCAGGGGAAGCATGTCTGGGGGAATCTAACACACCAAAGACCCTCTATTACCCCAACATCACAGCCTAACAACTACACACTTTACACACTCAATACCACCTCTCTGACAGTAGGAAAACACCTTGAAACATGTGTATTTGGCACTTGCAGTGAGGAGAGCTTGTCACCAGCAGTGAATTTGGCCCTTGTAGTAAGTTGAGGTTGGCACCAACATTTGTTTTGAAAATCAGGGTGGATTGAGCCTCTAACCAGCAGAGTTTGGGCAAATTCATGGTGGAGGGAGCCTCTAAAAACCCCAGTTTGGACCAATTCATGGTGGAGGGAGCCTCTAACCAGCCCAGTTTGGACCAATTCATGGTGGAGGGAGCCTCTAACCAGCCCAGTTTGGACCAATTCATGGTGGAGGGAGCCTCTAAAAAACCGAGTTTGGACCAATTCATGGTGGAGGGAGCCTCTAACCAGCCCAGTTTGGACCAATTCATGATGGAGGGAGCCTCTAAACAGCCCAGTTTGGGCAAATTCATGGTGGAGGGAGCCTCTAAAAACCCCAGTTTGGACCAATTCATGGTGGAGGGAGCCTCTAAAAACCCCAGTTTGGACCAATTCATGGTGGAGGGAGCCTCTAAACAGCCCAGTTTGGGCAAATTCATGGTGGAGGGAGCCTCTAAACAGCCCAGTTTGGGCAAATTCATGGTGGAGGGAGCCTCTAACCAGCCCAGTTTGGGCAAATTCATGGTGGAGGGAGCCTCTAAAAACCCCAGTTTGGACCAATTCATGGTGGAGGGAGCCTCTAACCAGCCCAGTTTGGACCAATTCATGGTGGAGGGAGCCTCTAACCAGCCCAGTTTGGACCAATTCATGGTGGAGGGAGCCTCTAAAAAACCCAGTTTGGACCAATTCATGGTGGAGGGAGCCTCTAAAAACCCCAGTTTGGACCAATTCATGATGGAGGGAGCCTCTAAACAGCCCAGTTTGGGCAAATTCATGGTGGAGGGAGCCTCTAAAAACCCCAGTTTGGACCAATTCATGGTGGAGGGAGCCTCTAAAAACCCCAGTTTGGACCAATTCATGGTGGAGGGAGTCTCTAAACAGCCCAGTTTGGGCAAATTCATGGTGGAGGGAGCCTCTAAACAGCCCAGTTTGGGCAAATTCATGGTGGAGGGAGCCTCTAACCAGCCCAGTTTGGGCAAATTCATGGTGGAGGGAGCCTCTAAAAACCCCAGTTTGGACCAATTCATGGTGGAGGGAGCCTCTAACCAGCCCAGTTTGGACCAATTCATGATGGAGGGAGCCTCTAAACAGCCCAGTTTGGGCAAATTCATGGTGGAGGGAGCCTCTAAAAACCCCAGTTTGGACCAATTCATGGTGGAGGGAGCCTCTAAAAACCCCAGTTTGGACCAATTCATGGTGGAGGGAGCCTCTAAACAGCCCAGTTTGGACCAATTCATGGTGGAGGGAGCCTCTAAAAACCCCAGTTTGGACCAATTCATGGTGGAGGGAGCCTCTAAACAGCCCAGTTTGGACCAATTCATGGTGGAGGGAGCCTCTAACCAGCAGAGTTGTGGGAAAGCAGGGTGGAGGGAGCCTCTAACCAGCAGAGTTGGTGGAAATCAGGGTGGAGGGAGCCTCTAACCAGCAGAGTTGTGGGAAAGCAGGGTGGAGGGAGCCTCTAACCAGTAGAGTTGGTGGAAATCAGGGTGGAGGGAGCCTCTAACCAGCAGAGTTGTGGGAAAGCAGGGTGGAGGGAGCCTCTAACCAGCAGAGTTGTGGGAAAGCAGGGTGGAGGGAGCCTCTAACCAGCAGAGTTGTGGGAAAGCAGGGTGGAGGGAGCCTCTAACCAGCAGAGTTGGTGGAAATCAGGGTGGAGGGAGCCTCTAACCAGCAGAGTTGGGGGAAATCAGGGTGGAGGGAGCCTAGTATTAGCAGAATTGTGCAACGCTTATGGTGGATGAGTATGAGGATGCGGAGGAATTGGAGAGGTTGAGTACAGACATGGAGTTTCATGTTGGGGTGCTTTACACAGGTGGGCACAAAAATGAAGGCTCTATCCAGTGGTGGTTCATTTTTATCAAAGTGAGCCGGTCGGCACTCTCAGCTGACAGACGGGTGCGCTTGTCAGTGATGATGCCACCGGCTGCACTGAACACCCTCTCAGATAGGACGCTGGCGGCAGGACAGGACAGCACCTCCAAGGCATATAGGGCAAGATCAAGCCACAGGTCCAACTTCGACATCCAATACGTGTAGGGCGCAGAGGGGTCGGAGAGGACAGGGCTGTGGTCGGAAAGGTATTCCCGCAACATGCGCCTATACTTCTCACGCCTGGTGACACTAGGACCCTCCGTGGCGGCACTTTGGCGAGGGGGTGCCATCAAGGTGTCCCAGACCTTAGACAGTGTGCCCCTCGTTTGTGTGGACCGGTGAGAACTTGGTTGCCTACTGGAGGAACTTCCCTCCCTGCCGCCACTGTCACATGCTGGAAACATCTCCATCATATTCTGCACCAATTGCCTGTGGCAAGCATTGATGCGATTGGCCCTCCCCTCTACCGGAATAAAAGACGAGATGTTGTTTTTATACCAGGGGTCAAGGATAGCAAAGATCCAGTACTGGTTGTCCTCCATGATTTTGACAATACGCTTGTCGGTTGTAAAGCACCCCAACATGAACTCAGCCATGTCTGCCACAGTGTTAGTTGGCATGACTCCTCTGGCCCCACCGGAAAGTTCAATCTCCATTTCCTCCTCATCCTCCATGTCTACCCATCCGCGCTGCAACAATGGGACGATTCGAAGTTGCCCGGAAGCCTCCTGTATCACCATCACATCATCGGACAACTCTTCTTCCTCCTCCTCCTCCTCCTCCTCCATTAAACGCGATGAAGCGGACAGATGTGTGGACCTACTCTCCAGCTGTGACGGATCGGATGCTATCCCTGACTCCTCTGTGTGATCTGAGTTATCCCTGATGTCAATCAGGGATTCTCTCAGAACACACAAGAGCGGGATTGTAAGGCTCACCATCGCATCCTCAGAGCTCACCCTCCTTGTGGACTCCTCAAAGACCCGTAGGATGTCACAAAGGTCTCTCATCCATGGCCACTCATGGATGTGAAACTGAGGCAGCTGACTTTGTGGCACCCTAGGGTTTTGTAGCTGGTATTCCATCAAAGGTCTCTGCTGCTCAACCACTCTATTCAACATCTGAAACGTTGAGTTCCAGCGTGTGGGGACGTCGCACAAAAGCCGGTGTTGTGGCACATGCAGGCGTTGCTGGAGAGATTTTAAGCTAGCAGCGGCTACTGTCGACTTGCGAAAGTGGGCGCACATGCGCCGCACTTTCACCAGTAGCTCTGGAACATTGGGGTAGCTCTTTAGGAAACGTTGCACCACTAGGTTGAAGACGTGGGCCAGGCATGGAACATGTTGGAGTCCGGCAAGCTCCAGAGCTGCTACCAGGTTCCGGCCGTTATCACAAACGACCATGCCTGGGCCCAGGTGCAGCGGCTCAAACCATATTGCCGTCTCATCGAGGAGGGCATCCCTCACCTCGGAGGCAGTGTGCTGTCTGTCCCCCAAGCTGATCAGCTTCAGCACAGCCTGCTGACGTCTACCAACGCCAGTGCTGCAACGTTTCCAACTCGTAGCTGGGGTCAATCTAACAGCGGAGGAGGAGGCGGGTGGCGGAGGAGGAGGCGGTGGCGGAGGAGGAGGCGGTGGAGGAGGAGGAGGAGGGGGGTGTTCTTCTCGTGTCCCTGCCAGGAATGTTAGGCGGGGAGACGAGGTACACCGGGCCAGTTTGGGAAGCAGTCCCAGCCTCAACTACATTCACCCAGTGTGCCGTCAGTGAAATGTAGCATCCCTGTCCGCATGCACTTGACGCGTCGGTGGTCAAGTGGACCTTTGTGCAAAGCGCGGAACTAAGGGCCCGCCTGATGTTGAGTGACACGTGCTGGTGCAAGGCGGGGACGGCACACCGGGAGAAGTAGTGACGGCTAGGGACGGCATAGCGAGGTGCCGCAGTTGCCATCAGGTCCAGGAAGGCGGGAGTTTCAACAAGTCGGAACGCCAACATCTCCTGGGCCAGCAGTTTAGCGATGTTGGCGTTCAAGGCTTGCGCGTGTGGGTGGTTAGCAGTGTATTTCTGCCGCCGCTCCAATGTCTGAGAGATGGTGGGTTGTTGTAAAGAAGCGCCTGATGGTGCCTTTGATGGTGCAGGAGAAGGAGATAAGACAGGAACAGGGGAGGATGAGGAAGAAGTCAACAAAGTGGCGGAGGCAGATGAAGTGGTGTCCTGGCTCGTCCTCTGGAGTGCATCGCCAGCACAGTCAGCAGTGGCAGTGGCAGAGGCAGAGGCAGTGGCAGTGGCGTGAACGGCAGGCGGCCTTTGTCCTGCCGTTGCTGCCTGCCACTGATTCCAGTGCTTGGATTCCAAATGACGGCGCATTGAAGTGGTGGACAGGTTGCTCTTCTCAGAGCCCCTAATCAATTTCGAGAGGCAAATTGTGCAGACAACACTATATCTGTCCTCGGCGCATTCCTTGAAAAAACTCCACACCTTCGAGAAACGTGCCCTCGAGGTGGGAGTTTTTCGGGGCTGGGTACGAACTGGAACATCTTGGGAGATTCCGGGTGTGGCCTGGCTTCGCCTAAGCTGCTGACCTCTGCCTCTGCCTCTAGCTACCCTTTTTGGTGCTGCACCTGCCTCAACATCCACACTACTTTCCCCGCTTGACATCCCCCCTGTCCAGGTCGGGTCAGTGTCCTCATCATCCACCACTTCCTCTTCCAACTCCTGTCTCATCTCCTCCTCCCGCACAATGCGCCGGTCAACTGGATGCCCTGACGGCAACTGCGTCACATCATCGTCGATGAGGGTGGGTTGCTGGTCATCCACCACCAAATCGAACGGAGATGGAGGAGACTCTAGTGTTTGAGCATCTGGACACAGATGCTCCTCTGTTAGGTTCGTGGAATCGTTCTCGGGCCTACTAAGGTTTGTACCCTGCAGTTTAGTTAATGTGGCAAGCAACCCTGGCACTGTGGAGTGGCGCAATGCTTGCTGCCCCACAGGAGTAGGCACGGGACGCCCTGTGGCTTCACTGCTACCTTGCTCCCCAGAACCATTCCCCCGACCTCGCCCACGGCCTCGTCCACGTCCCTTTCCGGGAGCCTTGCGCATTTTGAATTCCCAGTTAGAAATTGGCACTATATACCAGTAGCAAGAAATGAGGGTATTTATAACCCCAATATATTCTTTGAATTCCCAGTCAGACAATGGCACTATATACCAGTAGCAAGAAATGAGGGTATTTATAACCCCAATATATTCTTTGAATTCCCAGTCAGACAATGGCACTATATACCAGTAGCAAGAAATGAGGGTATTTATAACCCCAATATATTCTTTGAATTCCCAGTCAGACAATGGCACTATATACCAGTAGCAAGAAATGAGGGTATTTGTAACCCCAATATATTCTTTGAATTCCCAGTCAGACAATGGCACTATATACCAGTAGCAAAAATTGTGGGTGCACGTAACCCCAATATATTCTTTGAATTACCAGTCAGAAACTGGCACTATATGGCAGTAGCAAGAAATGAGGGTATTTATAACCCCAATATATTCTTTGAATTACCAGTCAGAAACTGGCACTATATGGCAGTAGCAAGAAATGAGGGTATTTGTAACCCCAATATATTCTTTGAATTCCCAGTCAGACAATGGCACTATATACCAGTAGCAAGAAATGAGGGTATTTATAACCCCAATATATTCTTTGAATTCCCAGTCAGACAATGGCACTATATACCAGTAGCAAGAAATGAGGGTATTTATAACCCTAATATATTGTTTGAATTCCCAGTCAGACAATGGCACTATATACCAGTAGCAAGAAATGAGGGTATTTGTAACCCCAATATATTCTTTGAATTCCCAGTCTGACAATGGCACTATATACCAGTAGCAAAAATTGTGGGTGCACGTAACCCCAATATATTCTTTGAATTACCAGTCAGAAACTGGCACTATATGGCAGTAGCAAGAAATGAGGGTATTTGTAACCCCAATATATTCTTTGAATTCCCAGTCAGACAATGGCACTATATACCAATAGCAAGAAATGAGGGTATTTATAACCCCAATATATTCTTTGAATTCCCAGTCAGAAACTGACACTATATACAGTCCTATGAAAAAGTTTGGGCACCCCTATTAATCTTAATCATTTTTAGTTCTAAATATTTTGGTGTTTGCAGCAGCCATTTCAGTTTGATATATCTAATAACTGATGGACACAGTAATATTTCAGGATTGAAATGAGGTTTATTGTACTAACAGAAAATGTGCAATATGCATTAAACCAAAAGTTGACCGATGCAAAAGTATGGGCACCTCAACAGAAAAGTGACATTAATATTTAGTAGATCCTCCTTTTGCAAAGATAACAGCCTCTAGTCGCTTCCTGTAGCTTTTAATCAGTTCCTGGATCCTGGATAAAGGTATTTTGGACAAACAATTCAAGTTCAGTTAAGTTAGATGGTCGCCGAGCATGGACAGCCCGCTTCAAATCATCCCACAGATGTTCAATGATATTCAGGTCTGGGGACTGGGATGGCCATTCCAGAACATTGTAATTGTTCCTCTGCATGAATGCCTGAGGATTTGGAGCGGTGTTTTGGATCATTGTCTTGCTGAAATATCCATCCCCGGCGTAACTTCAACTTCGTCACTGATTCTTGAACATTATTCTCAAGAATCTGCTGATACTGAGTGGAATCCATGCGACTCTCAACTTTAACAAGATTCCCGGTGCCGGCATTGGCCACACAGCCCCAAAGCATGATGGAACCTCCACCAAATTTTACAGTGGGTAGCATGTGTTTTTCTTGGAATGCTGTTTCTTTTTGGACGCCATGCATAACGCCTTTTTTTATAACCAAACAACTCAATTTTTGTTTCCAAAATGAAGCTGCCTTGTCCAAATGTGCTTTTGCATACCTCAGGCAACTCTATTTGTGGCGTACGTGCAGAAACGGCTTCTTTCTCATCACTCTCCCATACAGCTTCTATTTCTGCAAAGTGCGCTGTATAGTTGACCGATGCACAGTGACACCATCTGCAGCAAGATGATGCTGCAGCTCTTTGGAGGTGGTCTGTGGATTGTCCTTGACTGTTCTCACCATTCTTCTTCTCTGCCTTTCTGATATTTTTCTTGGCCTGCCACTTCTGGGCTTAACAAGAACTGTCCCTGTGGTCTTCCATTTCCTTACTATGTTCCTCACAGTGGAAACTGACAGGTTAAATCTCTGAGACAACGTTTTGTATCCTTCCCCTGAACAACTATGTTGAACAATCTTTGTTTTCAGATCATTTGAGAGCGGGCTGTCCATGTTCGGCGACCATCAAACTTAACTGAACTTGAATTGTTTTGTAGAAAGAAATGGTCCAAAATACCTTCATCCAGGATCCAGGAACTGATTAAAAGCTACAGGAAGCAACTAGAGGCTGTTATCTTTGCAAAAGGAGGATGTACTAAATATTAATGTCACTTTTCTGTTGAGGTGCCCATATTTTTGCACCGGTCAAATTTTGGTTTAATGCATATTGCGCATTTTCTTTTAGTACAATAAACCTCATTTCAATCCTGAAATATTACTGTGTCCATCAGTTATTAGATATATCAAACTGAAATGGCTGTTGCAAACACCAAAATATTTAGAACTAAAAATGATTAAGATTAATAGGGGTGCCCAAACTTTTTCATAGGACTGTACCAGTAGCAAGAAATGAGGGTATTTATAACCCCAATATATTCTTTGAATTACCAGTCAGAAACTGGCACTATATGGCAGTAGCAAGAAATGAGGGTATTTGTAACCCCAATATATTCTTTGAATTCCCAGTCAGACAATGGCACTATATACCAGTAGCAAAAATTGTGGGTGCACGTAACCCCAATATATTCTTTGAATTACCAGTCAGAAACTGGCACTATATGGCAGTAGCAAGAAATGAGGGTATTTGTAACCCCAATATATTCTTTGAATTCCCAGTCAGACAATGGCACTATATACCAGTAGCAAGAAATGAGGGTATTTGTAACCCCAATATATTCTTTGAATTCCCAGTCAGACAATGGCACTATATACCATTAGCAAGAAATGAGGGTATTTATAACCCTAATATATTCTTTGAATTCCCAGTCAGACAATGGCACTATATACCAGTAGCAAGAAATGAGGGTATTTATAACCCCAATATATTCTTTGAATTCCCAGTCAGAAACTGGCACTATATACCCGTAGCAAGAAATGAGGGTATTTGTAACCCCAATATAGTCTTTGAATTCCCAGTCAGACAATGGCATTATATACCAGTAGCAAAAATTGTGGGTGCACGTAACCCCAATATATTCTTTGAATTACCAGTCAGAAACTGGCACTATATGGCAGTAGCAAGAAATGAGGGTATTTATAACCCCAATATATTCTTTGAATTACCAGTCAGAAACTGGCACTATATGGCAGTAGCAAGAAATGAGGGTATTTGTAACCCCAATATATTCTTTGAATTCCCAGTCAGACAATGGCACTATATACCAGTAGCAAGAAATGAGGGTATTTATAACCCCAATATATTCTTTGAATTCCCAGTCAGACAATGGCACTATATACCAGTAGAAAGAAATAAGGGTATTTGTAACCCCAATATATTCTTTGAATTCCCAGTCAGACAATGGCACTATATACCAGTAGCAAGAAATGAGGGTATTTATAACCCCAATATATTCTTTGAATTCCCAGTCAGACAATGGCACTATATACCAGTAGCAAGAAATGAGGGTATTTATAACCCCAATATATTCTTTGAATTACCAGTCAGAAACTGGCACTATATGGCAGTAGCAAGAAATGAGGGTATTTGTAACCCCAATATATTCTTTGAATTCCCAGTCAGACAATGGCACTATATACCAGTAGCAAGAAATGAGGGTATTTATAACCCCAATATATTCTTTGAATTCCCAGTCAGACAATGGCACTATATACCAGTAGCAAGAAATGAGGGTATTTATAACCCCAATATATTCTTTGAATTACCAGTCAGACAATGGCACTATATACCAGTAGCAAGAAATGAGGGTATTTGTAACCCCAATATATTCTTTGAATTCCCAGTCAGACAATGGCACTATATACCAGTAGCAAGAAATGAGGGTATTTGTAACCCCAATATATTCTTTGAATTCCCAGTCAGACAATGGCACTATATACCAGTAGCAAAAATTGTGGGTGCACGTAACCCCAATATATTCTTTGAATTACCAGTCAGAAACTGGCACTATATGGCAGTAGCAAGAAATGAGGGTATTTGTAACCCCAATATATTCTTTGAATTCCCAGTCAGACAATGGCACTATATACCAGTAGCAAGAAATGAGGGTATTTATAACCCCAATATATTCTTTGAATTCCCTGTCAGACAATGGCACTATATACCAGTAGCAAGAAATGAGGGTATTTATAACCCCAATATATTCTTTGAATTCCCAGTCAGAAACTGGCACTATATACCAGTAGCAAGAAATGAGGGTATTTGTAACCCCAATATATTCTTTGAATTCCCAGTCAGACAATGGCACTATATACCAGTAGCAAGAAATGAGGGTATTTATAACCCAATATATTCTTTGAATTCCCAGTCAGACAATGGCACTATATACCAGTAGCAAGAAATGAGGGTATTTATAACCCCAATATATTCTTTGAATTACCAGTCAGACAATGGCACTATATACCAGTAGCAAGAAATGAGGGTATTTGTAACCCCAATATATTCTTTGAATTCCCAGTCAGACAATGGCACTATATACCAGTAGCAAGAAATGAGGGTATTTGTAACCCCAATATATTCTTTGAATTCCCAGTCAGACAATGGCACTATATGGCAGTATCAAAAATAGTGGGTGTATATAGCCCCAATTCTATTGCTAGGGGACTTGCAGGGTATTTCTGGGGTGAAGGCGGGGGGGGCACACCGTTGGAACGGGGATTTGGGGTGTATATATGGGGTATACGGGAATACACTGTCAGTGTATTCCATTCAGGATCCTGGGAAAGCTGGGTTGCGGCGATTGAGCCTGTCAGTGCCACGTTACACTGACAAGCTTCTCCCTGGAATTTAGCTCTTATAAGAGCTGTTGGTTGTCTTCTCCTTCCTATCCTAGCCTGTCCCTGCCTACCCAGAATCTAAGCCCTAGCTAACTGGACGGAAACCTCCGTCCCCGGTGAATTGCAAGCTCAGAATGACGCGAAGCTGGGCGGCGCTGTTCTTTTAAATTAGAGGTTAGAGATGAGCGAACACTAAAATGTTCGAGGTTCGAAATTCGATTCGAACAGCCGCTCACTGTTCGAGTGTTCGAATGGGTTTCGAACCCCATTATAGTCTATGGGGAACATATACTCGTTAAGGGGGAAACCCAAATCCGTGTCTGGAGGGTCACCAAGTCCACTATGACACCCCAGGAAATGATACCAACACCCTGGAATGACACTGGGACAGCAGGGGAAGCATGTCTGGGGGCATAAAAGTCACTTTATTTCATGGAAATCCCTGTCAGTTTGCGATTTTCGCAAGCTAACTTTTCCCCATAGAAATGCATTGGCCAGTGCTGATTGGCCAGAGTACGGAACTCGACCAATCAGCGCTGGCTCTGCTGGAGGAGGCGGAGTCTAAGATCGCTCCACACCAGTCTCCATTCAGGTCCGACCTTAGACTCCGCCTCCTCCGGCAGAGCCAGCGCTGATTGGCCGAAGGCTGGCCAATGCATTCCTATGCGAATGCAGAGACTTAGCAGTGCTGAGCCAGTTCTGCTCAACTACACATCTGATGCACACTCGGCACTGCTACATCAGATGTAGCAATCTGATGTAGCAGAGCCGAGGGTGCACTAGAACCCCTGTGCAAACTCAGTTCACGCTAATAGAATGCATTGGCCAGCGCTGATTGGCCAATGCATTCTATTAGCCCGATGAAGTAGAGCTGAATGTGTGTGCTAAGCACACACATTCAGCTCTACTTCATCGGGCTAATAGAATGCATTGGCCAGCGCTGATTGGACAGAGTACGGAACTCGACCAATCAGCGCTGGCTCTGCTGGAGGAGGCGGAGTCTAAGATCGCTCCATACCAGTCTCCATTCAGGTCCGACCTTAGACTTCGCCTCCTCCAGCAGAGCCAGCGCTGATTGGCCGAATTCCGTACTCTGGCCAATCAGTGCTGGCCAATGCATTCTGTTGGCGTGATGAAGCAGTGCTGAATGTGTGTGTTTAGCTCAACTACACCGGTGGAGTAGTTGAGCTAAGCACACAGATTCAGCTCTGCTTCAATCAGCGCTGGCCAATGCATTCTATTAGCTTGATGAAGCAGAGTGTGCACAAGGGTTCAAGCGCACCCTCGGCTCTGATGTAGCAGAGCCGAGGGTGCACAAGGGTTCAAGCGCACCCTCGGCTCTGATGTAGCAGAGCCGAGGGTGCACAAGGGTTCAAGCGCACCCTCGGCTCTGATGTAGCAGAGCCGAGGGTGCACAAGGGTTCAAGCGCACCCTCGGCTCTGATGTAGCAGAGCCGAGGCTGCACAAGGGTTCAAGGGCACCCTCGGCTCTGATGTAGCAGAGCCGAGGGTGCTCAAGGGTTCAAGTGCACCCTCGGCTCTGCTACATCAGAGCCGAGGGTGCGCTTGAACCCTTGTGCAGCCTCGGCTCTGCTACATCAGAGCCGAGGGTGCGCTTGAACCCTTGTGCACACTCTGCTTCATCAAGCTAATAGAATGCATTGGCCAGCGCTGATTGAAGCAGAGCTGAATCTGTGTGCTTAGCTCAACTACTCCACCGGTGTAGTTGAGCTAAACACACACATTCAGCACTGCTTCATCACGCCAACAGAATGCATTGGCCAGCACTGATTGGCCAGAGTACGGAATTCGGCCAATCAGCGCTGGCTCTGCTGGAGGAGGCGGAGTCTAAGGTCGGACCTGAATGGAGACTGGTGTGGAGCGATCTTAGACTCCGCCTCCTCCAGCAGAGCCAGCGCTGATTGGTCGAGTTCCGTACTCTGTCCAATCAGCGCTGGCCAATGCATTCTATTAGCCCGATGAAGTAGAGCTGAATGTGTGTGCTTAGCACACACATTCAGCTCTACTTCATCGGGCTAATAGAATGCATTGGCCAATCAGCGCTGGCCAATGCATTCTATTAGCGTGAACTGAGTTTGCACAGGGGTTCTAGTGCACCCTCGGCTCTGCTACATCAGATTGCTACATCTGATGTAGCAGTGCCGAGTGTGCATCAGATGTGTAGTTGAGCAGAACTGGCTCAGCACTGCTAAGTCTCTGCATTCGCATAGGAATGCATTGGCCAGCCTTCGGCCAATCAGCGCTGGCTCTGCCGGAGGAGGCGGAGTCTAAGGTCGGACCTGAATGGAGACTGGTGTGGAGCGATCTTAGACTCCGCCTCCTCCAGCAGAGCCAGCGCTGATTGGCCGAATTCCGTACTCTGGCCAATCAGCACTGGCTAATGCATTGTATTGGCGTGATGAAGCAGTGCTGAATGTGTGTGCTTAGCACACACATTCAGCTCTACTTCATCGGGCTAATAGAATGCATTGGCCAATCAGCGCTGGCCAATGCATTCTATTAGCTTGATGAAGCAGAGTGTGCACAAGGGTTCAAGAGCACCCTCGGCTCTGATGTAGCAGAGCCGAGGGTGCACAAGGGTTCAAGCGCACCCTCGGCTCTGATGTAGCAGAGCCGAGGGTGCACAAGGGTTCAAGTGCACCCTCGGCTCTGCTACATCAGAGCCGAGGGTGCGCTTGAACCCTTGTGCAGCCTCGGCTCTGCTACATCAGAGCCGAGGGTGCGCTTGAACCCTTGTGCACACTCTGCTTCATCAATCTAATAGAATGCATTGGCCAGCGCTGATTGAAGCAGAGCTGAATCTGTGTGCTTAGCTCAACTACTCCACCGGTGTAGTTGAGCTAAACACACACATTCAGCACTGCTTCATCACGCCAATAGAATGCATTGGCCAGCACTGATTGGCCAGAGTACGGAATTCGGCCAATCAGCGCTGGCCAATGCATCCCTATGGGAAAAAGTTTATCTCACAAAAATCACAATTACACACCCGATAGAGCCCCAAAAAGTTATTTTTAATAACATTCCCCCCTAAATAAAGGTTATCCCTAGCTATCCCTGCCTGTACAGCTATCCCTGTCTCATAGTCACAAAGTTCACATTCTCATATGACCCGGATTTGAAATCCACTATTCGTCTAAAATGGAGGTCACCTGATTTCGGCAGCCAATGACTTTTTCCAATTTTTTTCAATGCCCCCGGTGTCGTAGTTCCTGTCCCACCTCCCCTGCGCTGTTATTGGTGCAAAAAAGGCGCCAGGGAAGGTGGGAGGGGAATCGAATTTTGGCGCACTCTACCACGCGGTGTTCGATTCGATTCGAACATGGCGAACACCCTGATATCCGATCGAACATGTGTTCAATAGAACACTGTTCGCTCATCTCTATTAGAGGTCACATGTTTTCGGCAGCCAATGGGTTTTGCTTACTTTTTTCAACGTCACCGGTGTCGTAGTTCCTGTCCCACCTACCCTGCGCTGTTATTGGAGCAAAAAAGGCGCCAGGGAAGGTGGGAGGGGAATCGAGTAATGGCGCACTTTACCACGCGGTGTTCGATTCGATTCGAACATGCCGAACAGCCTAATATCCGATCGAACATGAGTTCGATAGAACACTGTTCGCTCATCTCTATTGAAGAGTATATTAGCCTGTCTATTCTGACATTGTGACTTCATTATAATGTAATCTAGAATGCTTACAATGGAGCCTGTTGGGTTTCTACAATGGTTCCCATAACTTTTAGCCTTTTGCTTTCTATCAAATCTGTCCTTGTCTCTGAAGGCAACATGTAGAGACTACACCATTATTGCTTTCTTTTCTTTTCAAATATATTTTTATTACGTTTTTTACAATAAGCAAACGGACCACGTAAGTTACATCAGTAGAACACATGGTAATGGTGTCCACAATAGGATTATGAGGGTCTAAGAACAGTATTGCATTGAATTAAAGAACATGAACATACAGAGAAACTCAAACATTAGGGCAACGAAAACCAACAGTTTGTATCTAATAGCCCTTGGGGTCAAGGTCCTGATCTAATAGAGAACATTATTGCTTTCTTAGATGACATTTTACAAAAAAAAACAAGTCATACAAAATGTACAAAGTACACAAAAATAAAATCTTATTAAATTCTTGTCATTACATTATATCCTCCTTTATAGGTACAATGCTGTTTACAGATGGAGTTTCTCAATTGCATACTTTTTTCCCATGAAGCATAACCTAAAAAATAAGTCTCTATACCTCCTCTGAACTGTATCTAAATCATCTCATCCAGCCAAGCACACTATGATGATAGATTTCTTCCTAAACCACTCACATGAAATATAAGCCAAATATGGCTATGGAACTATGGCCATAGGCATCAACAGATTTGTGAGCTTATACAGGTAAGGACCATCTTAGCTAATGCATGGTGACTTGCTACATTGTAAATAAAGGAAACCTTATTGGGTTAAACAAATGAAATAATTTTTACTTCTTATTTCTAACACCGATGTTCCAGCCACTGGGAAAACAAGGTGCAGAGTCGCCCGTGAGATTGTCACTTAAAGGACAAGGGCCAGTGACTTTGCGCTTGCCATCTCAAAGGCAGCAGCTGTATCATGAGGCCTGTATGAAGTCAGCCCCGCTGAGCAGTGGGAGCTGTGTTATCTTTGAGCTGCAGCCTCTTTCATCTCCCAAAAGAAATCCCTTATCACTGCTTAGTAATACCACCCCAATTCTCCAGTCTGGCAAGATAAGGATGGGAGAGCGTTGTGTGCACCAAGTGAAAAAGTACTGACTGATTTGTAGCATAGCTGTGTATAAATAAGAAAACACTTCATAAAATATGTATTAAAAGCTTCCATGCTCATATGTTCAAAAGAGTTAAAGGCCATCTAACAGACCTCTTATGTAATGGATTAAACATTATATTAACTTTTAATTAAACTAGAAAAGATATTTTCCATGACTCAGCCATTCTGGACAACTACAAGTGAAATGATCCTTAGCTTTGTTTAATAGCATAAAATACATTTTCCTCGAATGTTGGGTCTAACTACTTGGACACCTACTGTTATATACCATATTAATGAACAGATTAAACTCTCACTTGCATATTGGCTAACTGACAAGTTCTTTAGGACTTCCTACCTAATTCTGGTGTATTGGACACTATTCACACCACACCCTGTATATAAACTGTACATTGTACATCTACATGAAAATAGATGGTCAGTAAAAGGAGGAATGGGACAGGGTTGGAAAACGGGCTGCAGATTTTAACACACAGTAAGGCTAAGGGCTAGTTCACACAGGGGCAGGTGGGGCGGATTTTGGCACCGGGAGTGACGTGGGGAGCCGCGTCACTCTCAGGTCAAAACCCGTTTGCCATGACCGTTGCGGTCGCAACTTCCCCCTCCGGAGTCAGCTGAAATGAATGGGCTGACACCGGAGGTTGCTGCTTCCGCCTGAAGAAAGGGCAGCTTGCTTCTTTTTTCCGCTATCAGCAACATGCCGATAGTGGAAAAAAGAATGCTAGGGGTCTCCATAGACCACCATTGTATGGGGGTGGATTTTGAGGTGAAATCCACTGTCAAAATCCACCTCCTTGCTCCCGTGTGAACTAGCCCTAAGGCCCCAAGTTGCAGAAATTCAGCTTTTTTTGTTGCAGGTTTTGTTGCATTTTTTGAGCCAAAGCCAAGAGTGGCTACAAATGGAATCGGAAATATATGAAAGCTCTTATACTTCCAACTTCTTTTCAATCTAGTCCTGGCTTTGCCTCAAAAAAACGCAACAAAATCTGCACAAAAAAAGCTGTGTTTCTGCAACGTGGGGGCCCAGCCTACAGAGACTGGCTAACAGACTGGCTAACAGACTGGCTTCAGACTGTCCAGTCTCATCTTTTGAACCTGTTACAGAAGAGGAAGTCTCCCAGCTACTTTCTTCATCTCGCCCTACGACCTGCAGTAGTGACCCCTTCCCCTCACACCTTCTCCAATCTCTGTCGCCTGCTGTCAAGACTTACCTTACTAAAATATTTAACCTCTCTCTCTCTTCTGGAATCTTCCCATCCTCCTTCAAGCATGCTGTTATAACACCGCTATTGAAAAAACCCTCCCTGGACCCATCCTGTGCTGCTAACTATCGACCCGTCTCTAACCTCCCCTTCATCTCTAAACTCTTGGAACGCCTGGTCTATTCTCGTTTAACCCGCTATCTCTCTGCTAATTCTCTGCTTGACCCCTTACAATCTGGTTTCCGCGCTCTGCACTCTACTAAAACGGCCCTCACAAAAGTCTCCAGTGATCTCCTAATGGCTAAATCCAATGGTGACTTCTCTCTTCTTATTCTTCTGGACCTCTCTGCAGCTTTAGATGCTGTTGACCATCAACTTCTCCTCACTATGCTCCGCTCAGTCGGCCTCAATGACACTGCGCTCTCCTGGTTCTCCTCTTATCTCTCAGACCGCACTTTCAGTTTATCATTTGCGGGCTCTGTTTCCTCCCCTCTTTCCCTTGCTGTTGGGGTTCCTCAGGGCTCGGTCCTAGGCCCCCTGCTCTTTTCTCTCTACACAGTACCCATTGGACAAACCATCGCCAGATTTGGCTTCAGGTACCATCTTTATACTGATGACACCCAATTATACACATCTTCCCGTGACATCACACCTGCACTCATACAGAACACCAGCAACTGTCTCTCTGTTGTCTCAAATATCATGTCCTCACTCTATCTGAAACTAAATCTCTCTAAGGGAGCATTCACACTACCGTCATTGTCCGACAGGTAGTGTCCAACTTTTCAAGTGGACAGAAAAACCCGACATGTAGTTTTTTTCTGTCCGCTTGAAAAGTCGGACATCTTTACGAACGGACAGTTAAGGACAGGCACGGAGTGCAAAAGAACGCACCCGATCGCCATTTAAATGAATGAAAAATGTCACGGACACAGCTAGTGTCAGCTGCTAATGTCCGTGAAAGATTTTGAATGGACATTAGCAGCGGACACTACCTGTCAGACAATGACGGTAGTGTGAAAGCCCCCTAAGACTGAACTACTACTGTTTCAACCATCTAATAGATTTGTAGTCTCAGGCCTTACTATAACTCCTAGACAGCAAGCCGGGGAAGAGCCAAGACCACCAAGACCAGAGGGCGTCACTGAAAGAAGAGGAAGGCGTGCCAGAAGATGACGTCGGATCGTGCATCACTGCCCACCGCGCACGATAGGTATGATTTATATATATATGTTTTTATAGTTTTATTTTAAAACGGGGGGGGGGGGGGTAAAATAAGATTAGCGGTGCCTGAGTAGCCTTTTTAAAGGCTATTCACACATATGTGGGGCTCATACAGCATAATTTTGCTGATGGAGCCCCTTTAAGCCAAAACCAGGAGTGGGTTGAGCAGAAGGGAGAAGTATAAGAACTTTCTATAGATTTTCCATTCCTATTGTAGCCATTCTTGGCTTTGGCTCAAAAAACCGCAGCAAAATCTGCAACAAAAAAAGCTGCGTTTCCGTAATGTGGGACCTTAGCCTTAGGCTGAAGCCCCACATTGAGAAAAAGCAGTGTTTTACAGTACCTGCAAAGTAGATGAGATTCTGATTAATCCCATACATACATTGAAGAAAAAAAGCAGAAAACATGTGTTTTCAAATACATTTACATTTTTAAAAATCACCCCATGTCAACTATACCTGCAGAAACAATGGCATTTACCATATAGGTATAATAGGAACAAAAGTACACAGAGGAAAACTCTGTGAAAATGCAATGAAAAACGCTGTGGAAAAAAAGGCATTTTTTTGCTGCGTTTCGCTGTGTGGGGCCTTTGCATGCAGAAAGTATCAGAAAAAAAACACTGTGTTTTACAGCACCAGCAAAATGAATGACATTCTAGTTAATGCCATCCATGCTTGGGGGGGGGGGGGGGGACTGTGGAAAAGAAGTGTTTTCAAAAACGCACACGTTTGTAAAACTCAGCATTCAATTTTACCTGCGGAAGCACTTGCGTTTTTCCTACAGATTTATTAAGGGAAGAAAAACCGCAACATGGGGCCTTAGCCTTAAAGTGCATCTCAAGTGGCTTGTGCCTTGTGTTTGACTTTGGGAGCCATCTCACTAAACTTTGTAATTGCTTGAAAATGTAATAAAGAATTTTCAAAAAGTGCATCTCAAATGATCTTCAAAGCATCTTTTGATATGAAACTCATTGTGTAAATTTATGTCTGATACAGAATAAAAAAAATGCTCTGTGCTCTTTGTTAATGCCTTTCACTTGCAGGCTTGCACGTTTCGAATGCTGGATGTATTCTGTGTCATAGCATAGCATTTTTACTATTTACTTTAGAGAAAATAGATTGCTATAATAACATGAATATCTTACTCAAAAACTGTTTGTATTTGTAAGGGGAACTTGCTAGTTAATAAAGTCCTGTGATTTCAGCATCCTTGGCCCTGATTCACCTATTATGTGGGAGTAAAGGCAAATGCAATGCAAGCTCACCAAATTGAAGATCCAGCAAAGGGTGACAGATCTGCAGCTATGTTGTATCTGTAACATGACAGACTATGATAACATCCTTTTTATTGAATTAAGATGAAGCAGAGATCGGCACGACAGAGTTGAGTCTTAAAGGAAAAGGCTTCACAAAAGTACTACATAGAATCTTGTATGCACTTGTAAGCCCTGTGGGTATTTACTTTTCACTAAGGGTGCGCTATAACTTAAAGAGTATATGCAGCGCAAAAATTTGCCCCATTACTGCTCTCAGACAATATAATGGCCCCGTCATTGCTCCCCATACAGTGTAGGGGACCAGTGAAGGGGCCATTCTATGATTGTATGAGGGGAAATGAAGGGTCCATGTATGGGCCTATAGCATTAATGGTTCATTACATACCTGTATGCTCCACAGTCCCACTCCGTCTCCCTGCTCTGGGCACACTGTTGTGACATCATGTCCGTCTGGAGCAGGGAGAATGTGAGGCACCAGAGAACAGACAGGTAAGTATTGGTACTTAGCTTGAAGGCGTACACAAAAAACAACCCTTACTAAAATCTAACTTTTATTACGTCTCATAAAAAATCCCCAAATTCCCCTTAATTCATTCAATATCCTTAATAAACTAGATACTGACTGAGATGAATACAAAGCTGGTGCCACATCAATTGTAGAGTGTTTTTCTAATTTAAGCTTGGATATGGGCTCAGCTGTCTGTAAATCAGATCCCCTAATATCCCTCAAATTTTCTTCCTATTCTTTCTGGCACTACCAGCATGATAATTCAGTCAATATAAAATGCATACTATTGCTGCCAAAAGTGTGGGAAGGTTTGATTTTTGGGTGTCCCTCAACATGGGTTCAATTCAGTGAGCTCCGTCAGTCCTTCGAGCCGCCCACATACCCCAGGGATCACTAGCAATACTTATTTGCCAGAGTCATACAGACATAGTGGACGCTGAGCCCATATCCAAGCCCATATCCAAGCTTAAATTAGAAAAACACTCTACAATTGATGTGGCACGAGCTTTAATAATAATAATAATAATAATAATAATAAATTTTATTTATATCGCGCCAACATATTCCACAGCGCTGTACAACTTGTAGGGTTCAAATACAGACAGATACATAACAAAAAACGTCATTTCACACAATGGGACTGAGGGCCCTGCTCGCAAGAGCTTACAATCTATGCGGTAGAGGGGGTGACACAAGAGGTAGCAGGGGCGGCATTGCTTATACAGTATTCAGACAATTTTGTAATAGGGGTTACCGTCATTACACAAACAAAACTTTATGAGCCATCACTAGTGGTGTCCTGTGATATGTGGATGGAGCTTGGACAATTAAAGTTAGCCTGAAAAGACATCATATTATGTGGGGTAATGTGGGAGCGGGGACAGAGGAGGGTTAAATTTTGGGGATTCTAATTATAGTACGGAAGGGTTTACGCTAGAAACTGTGATAGGCCTGTCTGAAAAGATGTGTCTTTAGTTTGCATTTGAAACTGTAGAATTTGGGAGTTAATCTGATTGTCCGGGGTACAGTATTCCAGAGAAGTGGCGCAGCTCAGGAGAAGTCTTGTATACGAGCGTGGGAGGTTCTGATAATAGAGGATGTAAGTGTTAGGTCATTGAGTGAGCGGAGAGCACGGGTTGGACAGTAGACAGAGATGAGGGAGGAAATGTAGGGAGGTGCGGCATTATGGAGAGCCTTGTGGATGAGAGTGATAACTTTATATTTTATTCTATAATGAATAGGCAGCCAGTGTAGTGACTGGCACAGACCAAAGGCATCGCTGTAGCATCTAGCCTGATAGATGAGCCTGACCGCTGTACTCAGAATAGATTGTAGAGGGGAGAGTTTAGTGAGGGGAAGACCGATTAGTAAGGAGTTACAGTAGTCAAGGCGAGAATGAATCAATCAGAGAGACAATGTGTCTTTAGTGTATCTCTGGTGAGGAAAGGGCGTATTCTGGAGATGTTTTTGAGGTGGAGGTGACATGAACGTGTGAGTGATTCAATATGAGGGGTGAAGGAAAGGTCTGCGTCAAACATAACCCCGAGGCAGCGGGCATACTGCCTAGGAGTTATAGTAAGGCCTGAGACTGCAATGGATATATCAGGGACAGATCTATTAGATGGTGGAAACAGTAGTAGTTCAGTCTTAGAGAGATTTAGTTTCAGATAGAGCGAGGACATGATATTAGAGACAGCAGAGAGACAGTCACTGGTGTTCTGTATGAGTGCAGGGGTGATGTCATGGGAAGATGTGTATAATTGGGTGTCATCAGCATAAAGATGGTACCTGAAGCCAAATCTGGCGATGGTTTGTCCATTGTATTTTGTATTCATCTCAGTCAGTATCTAGTTTATCAAGGGTATTGAATGAATTAAGGGGAATTTGGGGATTTTTTATGAGACGTAATAAAAGTTACATTTTAGTTAGGGTTGTTTTTAGTGTATACCAAGTTTATTTCTTTACACCCTGTGTGATTCATACATAGCTTGAAGGCCTACAAGTCGGGGAGTGGTACAGCAGGAAGCCTGTGGACCAGCTGAACCGTGGAGAACCTGGCTGCTTTCATTTACATCTCCCTGCTCCTGCTCGTGGCCTCCTCTTTCTTCTTCAGCTTGAAACACTGAGTTAGATTCTGCAGCTGACGCCCCCTCACCCCCCAACCCTTCTTCTGTTTAGGGTTTACGTGACACATATTTTTTGGTGGCTAAAATGAGCAGAGAACATAAAGGCAGGGAAATTGCAGGCTTCTCAAAAAGAGAGATAAAGGTCTAATCAAGCGAGTTTCAATTCTGGTATTTCAAGGCTGTCATTTTTTTTAAGAAAATTATTTTTATTCAGTTCCTGCATTGTATGAGAGTGAATCAGCTATTAGCTGGGCCTCATACACAGGGTTTGTTGGATTTTGCAAAGTGGAAAAGTTTACAGATTTAGAAAAAATATCTGAAACTGTCTAGATTAAACTAATGGCGCCTATACACCTTCAATAGCTGTTGTCCAAACTATTCGTCCCCATTACAAGCATGCATATATTTTGAATAGGGAAACTGGAGGAAGTCGATGCCAGACATCTCTGAGGCGTATCTACTACCAGAATACAAGGATCAGCCATTGAATTTCAACACAGTCAATTGTTCTCTACTTCAATGTCGTCTGTCAGGGAAGAGTTGGGTCAACAAGTGCCAGATTCTTTTTTTTTTTTTTCCCCATATCAGTATGTCTTTAAAGTGTGGAAGGAAACCCACACAAACACAGGGAGAACATACAGACTCCTCTCAGATGTTGTCCTTGGCAGTATTTGAACCCAGGATTCCAGCACTGCAAGGGTAACCAGTGAGCCACCATGCTGCCTAATTCACAGATTCTTGACTGGTCTCACTGAAATTGGCAGATTCAACAAACATTGAAAAGAGCCTTTCACCGCCTTCACCAACGTCTTTTAATAAGTATTGTTCCACTGATTCCTGCAGAGTTGGAATTTTTCCTGTAGTCCCCACTCTTTCTGAGCAATTAATGTAGTTAGTTTGGAGCCTGATATGATTTAGTCTCTCTACTGTCAAGTGGGTGGTTTCAGACATGAGTAGGTCGCACTTCAGAGCTGCAATCATGGGCAGACAGTGTAAGAGCTGAGAATCACATCTGACACTGCCCACTTGACAGTAGAAGCCTAATTAGCATATTAGACACCAAAACTAACTACACTGATTCTCAGGAATGGAAGGTGTGGGGGAGAGAATTCCAACCGTGCTGGAATCAGTGAGGCCACTCCTTTAAAAAAAATGCAAAGAGCTGGGGCTGGTGGAAGTGGTGAAAGTTTGTCTTTAATCTAATGTATATGTGCTTATGTACACTAGGCCTGAGAGAATCTTAGATGAAACACAGATTTAAACAACACCAAAAAACAATCCCTATATCATTGTATCATGCCCCTTTCCTTCATGTCCGATACTAGACACTACATAGTGTGTGTGTGTCGCCCAAAGGGTTAATTTCATTGTTTCATATAAAGAAATATAGTTTATTCATTTCCAATCCCCTTGAAGAATTAGCTTGTAGATAGAAGGCATTTTCAGGAAAATGTAAGAGGGACAATAGAGGAACAGTTACTTGATGATAAATTAATTCATAGCAGTTATTAGAGCAACATCTGCTACAGTTAATGATCCAGTATCTTCAGGATTGATAGGCCCACACAACTGGAACAATTCTAGCTTGGTTATAACTACATATAGAACACATATCATTTCTGTACATGTATGCCAAGAGAAGAAATAGAAAGATCTTTCACTAATACCAATGGGGAACTGCAAAACTATAAAGTAAATAGCTTAAATATCTCACTATAAATAATAGTCTTTCTAAAGAAGTTATGTGAATTTTTCTTTATATCCTTTCCCACAGTCTGTTCTGCTCCCATGGTTCGAAGAATATTTTCCTATATGAGAGAGAAATGATGGCCCCTTCCTTTTTAAGTAGGATCAAGTTATTGGCTGTGAAAAGAACCACTCCCTGGACAGATACATTTGGAGTAATTCCCAACTCAATGTCATGTCTAAAATTCTTCTCTATTCTCCCGTTGGGCTATTCCTATCCACGTAGTCAGCAATTTGGTTTGCTTGATGGTTTTTGGTGTTGTCAGTTCTCCCTGCTTGAGAAGGAAGACAACATCTTTCAAGTTCCCAAGAGGAGTAGACAGGATCAGTAGAGTTTTGTTTTGTGACATTTATGCAAAAATTTCCTAACAAACTATAAGAAACCTGATACTTTTGGTTCTGCCTACAATATTTTATTTAACTCCTTAAAGAGGACCTTTCACCATATCTGGGCACATGCAGTGTTATATACTGCCAGAAAGCTGACAGTGCGCTGAATTCAGCGAACTGTCGGCTTTCCCGATCCGTGCCCGGTGTAAAGCGCTATCGGTCCCGGTACCGTAGCGCTTTACAGTCAGAAGGGCGTTTCTGACCATTAGCCAGAGAAGTCCTTCTGCCTCGTGGGCCTATCGCGCTGTGCTGTGGAGCCGGGAGGAACGCCCCCTCCCTCCCTGATAATACTCGTCTACGGACAAGCTGTGTGAGCAGAGGGAGGGGGCGTTCCCCCCCGCTCCACAGCACAGCGCGATTGGCGCCGCGAGGCAGAAGGACGTTCCTGGCTAATGGTCAGAAACACCCTTCTGACCATAGAAGAGCTACGGTACTGGGCCGTAAGCTCTTCACACCGGGCACAGATCGGGAAAGCCGACAGTGCGCTGAATTCAGCGCACTGTCAGCTTTCTGGCAGTATATAGAACTGCCTGTGCCTGGATATGGTGAAAGGTCCTCTTTAAAGGAAACCCACCACTGTGTAACAACCTGATCCAACAAGGGCTGTTCAGTATATTTTTGAATATGTGTGATAAAACATTTGGAAAAACGTGAACATGCATGGCCCCTTTCTATTCACTTGCATGAACAAAAGGGCCCCATCAATGTGATACGTGCATATCACATTGAAAGTAAAAGGGAAAAAAGCCTCTCATTGATTTCAATGGGGAGCGCTCGTATGCCAGCACCCATTCAAGTCAATGGGAGCTGGCTTTTACACGCTCATTCTGAACGACTTTTAAGTTCAGAATGAGCGGAGCGTATACTCCGTGTGAAGGCTCCCTAAGGCTGATGGCAAATGTTGTAGAAAAACAGTTTTTTGTAATAGATTGTAGATTTTTTTTGAGCCAAGAGTGGCTTCAAAAGGAATGGGCAATACAGCAGAAGCATTTATACATCACCCTTCTGCTAAATCCACTCCTGGCTTTGACTTAAAAACAATGCAGCAAAAAAATAAATAAATAAATGAAATAATTTTCATAGGCAACATATAGGCAACTCATTACACGCTTTTCTGTAATGAGTTGCATATAACAGCTGGAAGTCTTAAGAAATGGTGAAAATATATCAGAATTTTTTTCCAGCTTCCAAAACCATCTTATGGAATATTAAACAGAAACATTATGAAGCACTGTTTGTTCTATGATCAGAAAAATAAAAAAGTTATGGCTTATAGAAGGTGTGGAGTAAGAAAACAAAAAAATGGTTAAAAACACCTCCAAAACTAATTTTGAAAAATACAACGTACATGCTTTAGGGTGCATTCACACGGAGTAAAATGGAGTGTAATCTAGAGTGTAATTTTTACACGTGTAAAAAAATTACACACGTATTTTGGAGCGTTTTTTTTACACGTGGCGTTTCAGTAGCGTTTACGAAGCGTTTTTTGGAGCATTTACGCGTGTTAAAAAACGCTTCCGTAAACGCTCCAAAAAACGCGTGTAATTTTTTTACATGTGTAAAAATTACACTCCAAATTACACTCCATTTTACTGTGTGAATGCACCCTAAGGCAAAAAAGTTCTTCTAGATGACAATCCAGAAATAAACACTATATACAAAAAATGGAGCTGCAATAGATAAATGAATAAATTTATTGAAGATACTAAAATTGTACACAACGATAATAAACACAATACAAAGACTAGAATAGGGGAACCAATACTACCTAGTGAAAACACGGATGGTAGGTGTAATTGTATAACTATTAATAATAGGTAAAAAAAACAGCCTATGGAGTATAGTAATATAGAAACATAGTTTAGCAGAGGTAGAGAGATAACCAAACATGGATACATGATCAAGATGAAAATATAGTAACTCACCTCAGTATAAATTTTCACTTACCAAAGATTTTTTAAAAAAAGTATGTCATAGTATTAAATTATGTATATCCTTAATATGCTTATATACAGCCCTATAGAAGGTATACACCCATAGCAAGGAACTGGCCACCAACCTATTTCTACATGGAGACACCTCAGAAAGCATCACAGGAGGAATTTTAGCATATGCACATATGTAATAACTTGTTTTGTTGCTGTACCCCAGAGTAATGGTCACAAGTTAGGTGGGGAACATCCAATAGCAAACACTCTAGCACATACTGCTATGTGGGGTCCATAACTCTGGTGATCTAACACATTTTGGCCTTAAACCAGTAACATTTTATCCTTCTCTGCATTCCAACTTTAATAACTTTTTACATTTTATTTAAATGTGGCTTCAAGAGACCTTGTATTGTGTGGGTACATATGACTACTTTTTATTTTTGAGATGTGAGATGAACTGACAACATCAATTGTGGCATCTGAATTTATGGCATTTATCATATTCAGTAAATAAAGTACACATTTTATATTAGGGGTTGTTACAGATGTAGTAACACCAGTAGTATTTTTTTTTTTAATAAACAATGGAGATCACAGCCACTGAGGGGTTAAATGGGAACATTGCACTTTGATGATGAGGAGTGAAATCATGAACATGAGCTCATATCATCCCCTGCTCTGGGGTCATCTGAAGTCACAGGCACAGGAGAATTAGAAATTATTCCTGTGTCCTTGCAGCTGTACGTGTTTTCCTACACACTGGTTGAAGTGGAAGTTATGAGTGTATACAGCTAGACTTAAGGATGCTCTTGAAACTGTAGAAGTTGGGTAGAGAATTTCAGAGAAGTGGTGCAGAACTGTGTGAAGACAGGCCCACCACAGGCAGAATTACATGTTCTGAGCATAAACTTGAAATGGGGGAAGTCTGCTGGTGTACATGACTTTCTGTACAGACATTTAGCACACCTAGAGCACCACTGAAGAAAACGGGTCTACGGCGAGTGCCAGGATTGCCGCTGTTTATGTCTAAAGGTTTGAGCGGAGCGGAGAGCCGCTTTATCCAGTGCACCTTTAAGAGTTACTGGTGGCCAGTATGGGATAGGAGTGTGAAGATATGGGGGACAGAGAAGACTGTAGAGTATCTGAGAGGTGTCAGGTGTTAATGACACGTAGATTCCTATATGTATGATGGGAAGTGTCTGTGCTGATGGTAAAAGACATAAGGTTATGTTCAGAAAATGGGAGAGAAGAGTTATTAAATTTAGAAAGTGAAAGAAAACGGAGGAATGCCAGGTCAAGGGTGTTGCCATCTCTGTGTGTGGGAGGAGAAGAAAGTTGTGAAAAATCTAAATATGTGGTTAGTGAGACAAACTGTGGGGAAGGTGGGGAGACAGAGGTGCTAAAGGGGCTCTATCATTAAAATTTGGCCATTTGAGATATTTAAAGCCTTTAAAAAGGCTATTCAGGCGCTGCTAATCGTTTTTTCAAAGACTCCCGTTTTTATTACATACCGGTAAAACCGATATGTAAATGAGCCTGTCCGTGCAGCCTGGGCGTTCCTCCAAGCCTCTGTGCACCCCCTGCGTCTTACCTTCAAACAGCCCTCTCTTTTGAATATGCTCTGAAAATTCTTCCTCCTCTCTCCGTGTAACCGCCTGCAGCGTCTATCATATCGCTCCTGTACATTGAAATGTCGGGCATACGCAGTAACGCTCCCTTCTGAGCGCTACTGCACATACCTGAGCGCCATTTTATTGTGGACAGTGGAAGAAAGCGCACAAGAAAATGGCACTCGGGCACGTGCAGTAGCACTCAGAAGGGAGTCAGATGAATCCAAGGTCACATGGTAGCTCTCAATAGAATCTGCAGGCAGCAGAGAGGTACCTCCTGTTTATATAGCAACCCACGCTAGAAAAAAAAGAGATCACAAACTGTGACCATGTGACTTATTGAAGAAGGTGAAACCAGGATAAGGGAAGACACAATGAGTCGAAAACTATTACTATTGAGGGATTGGTCTTTCAGACAATATAGCGAAGGGAAAAAAAATCAATGTCCCTTTAAAGATTTGGAGCACTTTAACATATATTTCTATAATGATTGTACCAACGACATATCTTTTACTTTGTTTCAGTCTGCATCTCCCTGAATCAGTCAGCATCTCTTGCTAGCAGTACGGTATTTATGTAAATTTCATAATTTAACCTTTAAAGCAGCTCCAAGGTTGAGCTTTGCTTTTAGAAGTTATTTTTAGCTTGTAATGCACATAGGATGAGATAATGTTTTTCACTAAAATCACAGAGTTTCACTGACTTGTATCTAATGTGTATGTCCAGATTAGGATACAAGTTAGTCATAATATGGGCATGTTCTACAGGAAGCAATGGCTGCAGTTCTGGGCGCAGTGTACATTGAATGAAAAGCTATAGTCTATTTCTTGATTATTTTGTAGACACATACCAAGTTAGTGGTTTAGTTCTCTATGTCCATAGCATCTAGTGTATAGGAAACTGTGATATAGTACCAAACCACCGCTAGCAGTGTATTATTACAGAACACATGTTACACAGTTGCAGTCACAAGTACCTCTATTTTGAGGTGCTATCACGGAATGATTCTTTACATTAAGAGGCTGAAAGCCAGCCCTGATAGTGTGCTGTGTATACGGGCTCAAGTGAAGAAAGAATCGAGGACCAATATGAACAGAACATTTTCAAGAAAAATTTCCAGTCTCTTAATGTAAGCAATGAGGCAAATTTACTTATCCTGTCTAATTTTTAGACAGTGCAAACCAGTCTAGACTGTCTTAAAATGCAATAGTTTTTAAGGTCCCTATTCAACATAGAATATACCACTATTCTAATCAGTACATGGAGGGTAGAGTTCTCATTACAAAATAAAAATATAATATATTGTTAATACCTTTTTAAGCTGAGGCCCCATGATGCAGAAATGTTTGTGTTTCTTTTTGTTGCAGATTTGTCTTTGTTTTTCTTGTTTTTTTAGTTAAAGCCACAAATGGTTGCAAAAGGAATGGGAAATATATAGGAAGTAATTCACTTCTAGCTTTGCAGCAAAATCTTAAAAATTGTGTTTCCGCAACATGGGGCCTTTTCCTAATTGTCTTTTTTTTCTAGAAATCTCTAAGAACTGCAGCCCATTGCACCTGGTGAATAATATCCTGCTCTCTAGTATTATACCACCATCTAGTAAGGTTTGTCCATAATCTGTACCAGTAAACTAGTTTTCATTTCTTCTGTACATGATTGGGAAATTTACTAATGTCTCTAGAGTAGAGCGGGGTGGTATAACTGGCACTATATCAGAAATCTATGGGAGTTCCTGACTGGTGTAGATTTCAGTTCTGGCACAAAGAACCTTCCTTAGAGTGCCAGAATTATTAAAGGGCTGGTGCCTCTTGTATCTTGTGTCGGTGAGGGAATGGATTAGGACTGAAGTACGAAACAAGTCTTCTTCTGAATATAAGTGTTACATAACCTTTAAGATATAACTTCTACTAACAAGGATAGAACAGTAACATACCTTGAGGTATGAGCACAAAACATATACAACTAGATGAACTTGTTCATTGGTTTCCAGGTATGACATCAGAAAGAGTTACTCTGTGTAATGTGTAATAAGCTTAGGGTTCATTCACACAGAGTATTTTGGCACTGATTCTAGCGCGGAATCCGCATCAGAATCAGCGTGGAAAAAAAAGCCTTCCATTGACTTCAATGGGTTCCGCATCCAAAAACGGAACCCATTGCAGTCAATGGGAGGCTTTTTTTCCACGCTGATTCTGACGCGGATTCAGTGAATGGACCCTTAATGTCTGGGCAGAGATACGCTGTGCACATGGGGCACACATGGAGCATGAGGTTGAGCAAATAGAAGGTTCTGCAGAAGCGCTGCTTGTAATATAGTGTAATAAAATAAAACTGCTATAATTCATTTTGTTGAACCCACTTCATAAAATGATAGCCTGTAGGTGGAACCAGCAGAATGGAGCTTTATGTGAATTGGTCATTTCATATTAGTAGTGCCAGCAGCTTTTAAGATGTGTTTCATAGTCCTCCTGCGTTTTAGAATTGTCAAATTTTCTAATATGTTGCCTCAATGTGAAGCTTCACCTTAATAACTTTTTATAACAGAAATAAAATGAAGGAATTGGTGTTTGTTCCAACATTAAACATACCTAGATGTTGTATAGTGTCTTAATATATTCACAGCATTTTTCTTTTCAATTCTAGCACAATTTCCATATGAGAGCAGATGTCACCTAAGGATGAGCCAGATGTTCTGATGCTCAACAAAAAATCATAGATTTCTAAAAACATTACAATGGTTCGATTTCACGTCACAGTCAATACACCTGTAACTCAAGGACACATAGACATACATTGTTCGAGTAATGACAGTAGGTTAGCAGCTCAAGTGTGTGGGAATATAACTATTATAATATATATAACTTTTCTAATGGATAGAGATTGCATAGCCCAATAGTCAGATCACAAGTTCACTAGTTATATTTTTCCATGTAAAAAACATAACATATGTATGTATGTACTTATGGAGAAAAAAAGAAAAAAGAATTGTAGTCGCCTCCATATGAAAACACCTGGGCCAAATGGGGGGAGTGCTGGTACCAAGGCAAAACAACAAAAATGGACGGGACAGACTTACCATAGTACACTTATGGAGAAAAAAAGAAAAAAGATATGGACCGTACATCCCAATCTTATACATTGATCTAATGCTTTTCAGCAAATTCTAGAATACTGAACATGTGGTTCTTAGTATACATATTGATCACGGTGCATAAGCCCACTAGCCACTTCACCGCAACCGCTATATAGTGGGTCTACTGGATGTGTCGATGCACAGTGACCACCACCACCGCAATGCAGTGCCCACAGGGGGGGCAACCCAGTGATCCAGTAACACCCTTGCTGCCAGACCAAGCCCCTAGGCTCTGGACCACACCACCGCACAGGCACAGCACCACAGGAGCGTCAGACGCCATGCAGCTCCACACCTTGTGAACAGATCTCAAAATATTCACCTTATCATGTTACTTCAGAGAACCCACCTACAAGCTCTCAGTCCTCTGACTGAAGCATTATGGTAAGGTGAATTTTTGAGATGTGTTCACATGGTGCAGTGCTGCATGGTATTTGCCGCTCCTGTAGTGCTGTGCTCGCGGGGCAGTGTGACCCAGAGCCTGAGGGCTTGATCTGACAGTAAGGGCATTGCTAGGTTGCCCCCCCCTGTGGGCGCCGCATTGTGGTGGAGGTGGTCACTGTGCAGTGTCGCGCCAAGGAGAGTAAAGACCCACTATATAGAGGTCGCTGTGAAGTGGCTAGTGGGCTTATGCACCTTGATCAATATGTATACTAAGAACCTCATGTTAATTTTTATAGATTTTGGTGAAAAGCATTAGATCAATGTATATGATTGGGATGTGCAGTCTATGTCTTTTTTCTTTTTTTCTGCATAACATATGTAGAACTGCAAGGGCTGACAGAATGTAGCAAAGGTAAGCTATTGGTTGCACTTGGTACGAAAAGTAGTAGAGACGGTCAATGTTACAAACATTAGACTAATGTCAATCAAACCTGGATATTTTACTGAGACCAAACATCAAATATGTATGCATGCCAACTCTCCATCTACAGCCGATGTCAAGGGAAAAATGATCAAGCAGTTGGATTTCAACATGTCCAAACATGAATGTGTGTGGAATGGGAAGTCGGAAAAAATACCTGGCCCGTTGGTCAAATGAGTGTTTGGCTCATGGCTATCTAAGGGCTAGTTCACACGGGGACATGGACGCTGATTTTGACAGCGGATTTCGCGGCCAAATCAGCGTCCATACAATGTATCCCTATGTGAACTGCTCGCTTTTTTTTTTTCTGCTAGCTCGCTAGCAGAAAAAGAAGCGACATGACCTATCTTTCGGGCGGAAGCCGCTCGCGATGAGCCGCGGCCTCCGCCCAGCCGCAGCGCCCTCCATGTCGGCTCATTCATTTGAGCCGACAGCGGAGGTGAAAGCCGTGACCGCGATGGTCGCGGCGGGAGCAGTTCACATAGTGTGGACATTGTATGGACGCTGATTTGGCCGCGAAATCCGCTGTCAAAATCGGCGTCCATGTCCCCGTGTGAACTAGCCCTAAAGGGTACAGCCAGCCTTTTCCTAAACATACATATAGTGTATATAACAGTATTGTGCCTTTGGCTAAGTTCACATCACTTAGCCTTTCTTGGCTTTCTTCTGCTTTAGCTGGAGGTGATCACATGACGGCTTCCATGGCACTTACTATACATGCGAAAGTTCCCTGCATGAGAAATCTTTGGCACTTACCAGCTTTTATCTATCAGATTGGCAAAAGTTTGGGGGCTTCTCTGTGCTTCTCTTGGGGCATCTAGTGTAGAACATATTGATATGATTGTCTGATAAATAGAAATCCATGAAGTACCAAAGCGGTAAAACAGCAAAAACAACAGAATGCTATGGCTGTGACTAATGTACATTTTAGCAATTAAAGGGATCCTGTCATTTTTTTCTAGTTGACACGACGGAATAGCCTTAAAGGGGTTGGCCACTATCAGACCAATATTGACAAATGTACAATAAAAAGATATACAATTACATATATATATATATATATATATATATATATATATATATATATATACATATATATCAATATGTATATTGATACAGAAAGTATATTGGACATTTATTTGTCAATACTGGTCTGAAAGTGGCCAACCCCTTTAAGAAAGGCTATTCGTCTCCTACCTTTAAAAGTTGTCTCCATGCTGCCGTTCGGTGAAAAATCCATTTTTTGTCAGCATGCAAATGAGTTCTCTTGCAGAACAGGAGGCAGTCCGCAGCGCTCAAACAGCACTGGGCACGTCCCCAATGCTGCGAGAGAACTCTCTCCAGCAACGTCTCCATCTTCTGCAACAACCACCTCTTCATCTTCTTCCGGCTGGGGTCAGACTTGTGCACCTGCGCAGTTGGCTCTGCCTTCGGGACCCAGGCAGAGGCGAGTTCACAGGCCGGCCGGTGGCCATTTTTTTGGAGGCTGCTTTTGCTTGCATGCGCATTACGCTCCTGTTCTCCATAGAACTACAGAAGTGTACTGCGCATGCTCGCGGAAACGGCCTCCAAAAAAATGGCCACCGGCCAGCCTGTGCACTTGCCTCTGCCTGGGTCCCGACTGCACAGGCGCACAAGTCTGACCCCAGCCGGAATAAGAAGATGAAGAGGCGGTTGCTGCAGAAGATGGAGGCGTCGCTTGAGAGAGTTGTCTTGCAGCATTGGGGACACCCCCAGTGCTGTTTGAGTGCTGGGGACTGCCCCCAGTGCTGCGAGAGAACTCATTTGCATACCGAAAAAAACAGATTTTTGACCAAACAGCGGCACGGAGACAACTTATAAAGGTAGGAAATGAATAGCCTTTCTTAAGGCTATTCCGACATGTCAAACTAGAAAAAAAAAGTGTTTAAATGATAGGATCCCTTTAACATAATCCAAAAGAAAAGATTGTATCAGTGTCAACATTATCGTTTAATGACTTATCATTATTATCTCAAAGCAATCATAATAAGTAAACTCCAAAACGTAAAGGCTAAGGTAATGCTTCACAAAAAAAAAGCAAAAAAAAAAAAAAAACCCTCTTCCCCTGCCAACCCCCCAAAATATACTCACTATATATATCCTATCCTACTAATATTATAAATGTGAAAGTTTGTATGCTTGTCTGTTTGGATGTTTGTTACTCAAAACGCAAAAATGGTTGAACAGATTTGAATGAAATTTGGCACATAGATAGATTGTAGCCTTGATTAACACATAGGCTACGTTTTACCCCGGTAAATGACATCACGACTGTTATGAATTTATGTTCATATACTATATTACACTGCTCTTATCTCAGCTTCTGAGAAAGCCAGAGCTGTTATCTCTCTGTGTAAACACACCCTAACCCTCAGTGTTCACACATTTGCATATTATCTGATCTGCTTCAGGCACTGCTGCCAGACTCACATGGGCAAACATCTTTAATCCAAATTGGCAGTTTGTCAATTTTCAACATGCCTGGAAAAAGAAAATCTAATTTGTCGCAAACAACGAGAGCTATGAAAATAGTCAGAAGTCACAGAGTTCTCCTCAAGTGGAGCTGAGGGGGATCATCGATGCCAACAAAACACTCATTATATGGCATCCCAGCGAGCTGCTGAGATACCGGAGCAATCACGGGCACAGCTCGAGGAATGCGTTCAGCAGCAGGCCAGATTAACAGCTGCCGAAACGCTGCAGCAGGCGGATCATTAACACCAACAACACGCTCATTATATGACTTTCCAGCGAGGTGCTGAGATGCTGGAACAATCACAAGCACAGCGCGAGGAACGCCTTCAGCGACAGGCCAGCTTGACAGCTGGCGAAACGCCGGAGCAGGTGGATTATCAACACCAACAACACGCTCATTATATGGCGTCCCAGCGAGCTGCTGACATGCCGGAACAATCACAGGCACGGTGTGAGGAACAAGTTCAGCAGCTGGACAGCTTAAGAGCTGCCAAAACATTGGAGCAGGCAAACCATCGATGCCAGCAATTTGCTGAATATAGGCGGATCATCAACGCCAACAACCTACAGACGAAGTCGCGGGCAGAAGCTAGTATATATATATCACATTATATAACTATAACTACTGAATTATAAATAGATGTAACAATCTGGAAATTTAAACAATCTGTTTTTGTTTTGTTTTTTTTTTAATTTAAGGGAAAAGCATAATTTTTTTTTTTTTTTACTACAATCAATCCTGAAATGTAAAACTTGTGAATACTAAACCCTTGCAGCACTTTAATAGCTTATCTTTCCCTACTAAATATGACACAACATGCTATAGTAAACCAATAAAAGTTATTGACATATAAATTGAGATATCCATTCTGTAATATACCAGTGAATTACATTTATTGCAATTCCTTATAGAAATATATACATATCACCTGAAATATTCCTTTTACAAGTGGGAGCAATTTTGGTAATAAGTAAGAACAGGCATATGATAATCATATTCCTCGCATCTGCTCTCTCTGGAATCATCAAAAGAATTCAAGAGCTGTTTATGGTACCTGTATATTATCGGCAGACAGAGAGAGGAGACAATGCTTACAGGAGATTTGATGCTGAAAGAAAAACACTTGTGAAGAATATATGCAGCATCACACATTATAAATCTACAGAAAATATTAAATATGTTTACCATGGTAAAAGTAGAGAAATATTTATAATGTATGTATAATGTATTTGCCATTTTATTTCTATACTACACAGATTACAGTATGTAATAATATAATGTTTTATTCTGTATGTATTATTACTGAACAATATTATTCATATATATATATATATATATATATATATATATATATATATATATATTTATATATATCCTTAGTGAAAGTAATGTTTATACATATCTTATCAGTATACTACATTGGTATGTGTGTATACAAGCAAGGTCAGAAGGGGAGACAGCGTTAAGACCATTAACTTTCTGTAGTCCAAAAACAAACGTCCAAGTAAGATGATTTTGTTGTTTTATGACTAGTTGTAGTTAACCAAACTGGTTAGGCATGCAGTGGGAGGGAGGAAGTCATGACCAGAGGTAACCTCAGAGGCATAGTTCTACAAGGGAAAGATAGAACATTCAACTTTTCCGGGGGAAGATTAGTTGTTCATTCCCCACTTTAGGGAGTGAGAGAGGGGGTACCATGAGCCATAAGAAACTGTTTCATCTTACCACTAGGGCACGTCTGTGGAAGTCATCAAGGAAGCTGTGTTTGTTCAACAAAAGACTTTAAGTATACAATTCTTAAAAGGAAAATGTTTGTTTTGGTACCGTGTTAGCCAGTGGTTATAAAATATAAAAAACAAAAAAAACTTTGCAAGTCTTCAGTAGGTGATACCTTTTTTAATGGCTAACTCATAATGATGACAGAATATGACGTTTCGAAGCTTTCCTCTGAGCTTCTTCTTCAGATATAACTAAAAAACACTTTCTAGAGGCTGCATATTTATGTACAACAGGACACATAGGGATAGGATTACAGGAGGGAGGGGGGAAGAGGCTTATTACTATATACTTATAACAACAAACAATCAATTGCCAGATCCCCCAGTTCTTATCTTAATGGCTGTCTTAATGATGTGTATAAAAAGACATAAACCCACGTGAGATGTTCATCCCATTGTCCAACGTCTGGAATAGGGTCATGGCCTTGTACTCATAAATCAGTCGCTGTTTCCTTGATTTAAAGTTCCCTTTTAAGATCAAGATTTTCATGTCATTGGTGATATTATGATCTTCCTGGCAAATCAATATATGTATGTTTTAACCTTAATAGAGCATAACTTGTCTAGATGAGAAACCCCTTTAATAAATGCACCCAAAACAGCACAAATAAAAGTTACATAGGCATAATAGTTTCAACAAACTTTGCATAAAGAATAATATAGGCAATTACAAGAATCTATGTAATAAACCTTATCACACCTCTTTGCTCTCATCCAGCTATTTTCCTCTTCCCCTGATACAAAAATAGCTTACACTGAAAATCATTACTCTATCCATCTCAATAGGGGCTGCAGGTGACATGACTTGACAGATTATGCACATCTATAGAAATCTATGGAGAAGGGAAGAGGAGGAGTTAGCAGGAAGTGCAGGAAATAAGAGAAGACAGACTTATACTAATGTTGGAGCTAAAGAAAAGCTATAACTGGTTGTCTATAACAACCAAAGCACTTTAGGTCCCACGTGACGGTGTTCTGAGTGAGAAAGAGAATGTTTGGAAGGAGATTCTCCCCTACTTACTGTGAGTGGTGTATGGAAGCTAGTCTTCACCTGTCAGCGCAGAAAAGAAGGCAAACTATAGACAGAACCTGCAGAGGTAATAATTAGAGATGAGCGAACACTAAAATGTTCGAGGTTCGAAATTCGATTCGAACAGCCGCTCAATGTTCGTGTGTTCGAACGGGTTTCGAACCCCATTATAGTCTATGGGGAACAGATACTCGTTAAGGGGGAAACCCAAATCCGTGTCTGGAGGGTCACCAAGTCCACTATGACACCCCAGGAAATGATGCCAACACCTCTAGAATGACACTGGGACAGCAGGGGAAGCATGTCTGGGGGCATCTAACACACCAAAGACCCTCTATTACCCCAACATCACAGCCTAACAACTACACACTTTACACACTCAATACCACCTCTCTGACAGTAGGAAAACACCTTGAAACATGTGTATTTGGCACTTGCAGTGAGGAGAGCTTGTCACCAGCAGTGAATTTGGCCCTTGTAGTAAGTTGATGTTGGCACCAACATTTGTTTTGAAAATCAGGGTGGATTGAGCCTCTAACCAGCAGAGTTTGGGCAAATTCATGGTGGAGGGAGCCTCTAAACACCCCAGTTTGGGCAAATTCATGGTGGAGGGAGCCTCTAAAAACCCCAGTTTGGACCAATTCATGGTGGAGGGAGCCTCTAACCAGCCCAGTTTGGGCAAATTCATGGTGGAGGGAGCCTCTAAAAAACCCAGTTTGGACCAATTCATGGTGGAGGGAGCCTCTAACCAGCCCAGTTTGGGCAAATTCATGGTGGAGGGAGCCTCTAACCAGCCCAGTTTGGACCAATTAATGGTGGAGGGAGCCTCTAACCAGCCCAGTTTGGACCAATTAATGGTGGAGGGAGCCTCTAACCAGCCCAGTTTGGACCAATTCATGGTGGAGGGAGCCTCTAAACAGCCCAGTTTGGGCAAATTCATGGTGGAGGGAGCCTCTAAAAAACCCAGTTTGGACCAATTCATGGTGGAGGGAGCCTCTAACCAGCCCAGTTTGGACCAATTAATGGTGGAGGGAGCCTCTAACCAGCCCAGTTTGGACCAATTCATGGTGGAGGGAGCCTCTAAACAGCCAAGTTTTGGGAAATTCATGGTGGAGGGAGCCTCTAACCAGCCCAGTTTGGACCAATTCATGGTGGAGGGAGCCTCTAAACAGCCAAGTTTTGGGAAATTCATGGTGGAGGGAGCCTCTAACCAGCCCAGTTTGGACCAATTCATGGTGGAGGGAGCCTCTAAAAAACCCAGTTTGGACCAATTCATGGTGGAGGGAGCCTCTAAACAGCCCAGTTTGGGCAAATTCATGGTGGAGGGAGCCTCTAACCAGCCCAGTTTGGACCAATTAATGGTGGAGGGAGCCTCTAAACAGCCCAGTTTGGGCAAATTCATGGTGGAGGGAGCCTCTAACCAGCCCAGTTTGGACCAATTCATGGTGGAGGGAGCCTCTAACCAGCCCAGTTTGGACCAATTAATGGTGGAGGGAGCCTCTAACCAGCCCAGTTTGGACCAATTCATGGTGGAGGGAGCCTCTAAACAGCCCAGTTTGGGCAAATTCATGGTGGAGGGAGCCTCTAAAAAACCCAGTTTGGACCAATTCATGGTGGAGGGAGCCTCTAACCAGCCCAGTTTGGACCAATTAATGGTGGAGGGAGCCTCTAACCAGCCCAGTTTGGACCAATTCATGGTGGAGGGAGCCTCTAACCAGCCCAGTTTGGACCAATTCATGGTGGAGGGAGCCTCTAAACAGCCCAGTTTGGGCAAATTCATGGTGGAGGGAGCCTCTAAAAAACCCAGTTTGGACCAATTCATGGTGGAGGGAGCCTCTAACCAGCCCAGTTTGGACCAATTAATGGTGGAGGGAGCCTCTAACCAGCCCAGTTTGGACCAATTCATGGTGGAGGGAGCCTCTAAACAGCCAAGTTTTGGGAAATTCATGGTGGAGGGAGCCTCTAACCAGCCCAGTTTGGACCAATTCATGGTGGAGGGAGCCTCTAAACAGCCAAGTTTTGGGAAATTCATGGTGGAGGGAGCCTCTAACCAGCCCAGTTTGGACCAATTCATGGTGGAGGGAGCCTCTAAAAAACCCAGTTTGGACCAATTCATGGTGGAGGGAGCCTCTAAAAAACCCAGTTTGGACCAATTCATGGTGGAGGGAGCCTCTAAACAGCCCAGTTTGGGCAAATTCATGGTGGAGGGAGCCTCTAACCAGCCCAGTTTGGACCAATTAATGGTGAGGGAGCCTCTAAACAGCCCAGTTTGGGCAAATTCATGGTGGAGGGAGCCTCTAACCAGCCCAGTTTGGACCAATTCATGGTGGAGGGAGCCTCTAACCAGCCCAGTTTGGGCAAATTCATGGTGGAGGGAGCCTCTAAAAAACCCAGCTTGGACCAATTCATGGTGGAGGGAGCCTCTAACCAGCCCAGTTTGGGCAAATTCATGGTGGAGGGAGCCTCTAAAAAACCCAGTTTGGACCAATTCATGGTGGAGGGAGCCTCTAAACAGCCCAGTTTGGGCAAATTCATGGTGGAGGGAGCCTCTAACCAGCCCAGTTTGGACCAATTAATGGTGGAGGGAGCCTCTAAACAGCCCAGTTTGGACCAATTAATGGTGGAGGGAGCCTCTAACCAGCCCAGTTTGGACCAATTAATGGTGGAGGGAGCCTCTAACCAGCCCAGTTTGGACCAATTAATGGTGGAGGGAGCCTCTAACCACCCCAGTTTGGACCAATTAATGGTGGAGGGAGCCTCTAACCAGCCCAGTTTGGACCAATTCATGGTGGAGGGAGCCTCTAAAAAACCCAGTTTGGACCAATTCATGGTGGAGGGAGCCTCTAAACAGCCCAGTTTGGGCAAATTCATGGTGGAGGGAGCCTCTAAACAGCCCAGTTTGGGCAAATTCATGGTGGAGGGAGCCTCTAACCAGCCCAGTTTGGACCAATTAATGGTGGAGGGAGCCTCTAACCAGCCCAGTTTGGACCAATTCATGGTGGAGGGAGCCTCTAAACAGCCAAGTTTGGACCAATTCATGGTGGAGGGAGCCTCTAAAAAACCCAGTTTGGACCAATTCATGGTGAAGGGAGCCTCTAACCAGCCCAGTTTGGACCAATTAATGGTGGAGGGAGCCTCTAACCAGCCCAGTTTGGACCAATTAATGGTGGAGGGAGCCTCTAACCAGCCCAGTTTGGACCAATTCATGGTGGAGGGAGCCTCTAAACAGCCCAGTTTGGGCAAATTCATGGTGGAGGGAGCCTCTAACCAGCCCAGTTTGGACCAATTCATGGTGGAGGGAGCCTCTAAAAAACCCAGTTTGGACCAATTCATGGTGGAGGGAGCCTCTAAACAGCCCAGTTTGGGCAAATTCATGGTGGAGGGAGCCTCTAAACAGCCCAGTTTGGGCAAATTCATGGTGGAGGGAGCCTCTAACCAGCAGAGTTGGTGGAAATCAGGGTGGAGGGAGCCTCTAACCAGCAGAGTTGGGGGAAATCAGGGTGGAGGGAGCCTAGTATTAGCAGAATTGTGCAACGCTTATGGTGGATGAGTATGAGGATGCGGAGGAATTGGAGAGGTTGAGTACAGACATGGAGTTTCATGTTGGGGTGCTTTACACAGGTGGGCACAAAAATGACGGCTCTACCCAGTGGTGGTTCATTTTTATCAAAGTGAGCCAGTCGGCACTCTCAGCTGACAGACGGGTGCGCTTGTCAGTGATGATGCCACCGGCTGCACTGAACACCCTCTCAGATAGGACGCTGGCGGCAGGACAGGACAGCACCTCCAAGGCATATAGGGCAAGTTCAAGCCACAGGTCCAACTTCGACACCCAATACGTGTAGGGCGCAGAGGGGTCGGAGAGGACAGGGCTGTGGTCGGAAAGGTATTCCCGCAACATGCGCCTATACTTCTCACGCCTGGTGACACTAGGACCCTCCGTGGCGGCACTTTGGCGAGGGGGTGCCATCAAGGTGTCCCAGACCTTAGACAGTGTGCCCCTCGTTTGTGTGGACCGGTGAGAACTTGGTTGCCTACTGGAGGAACTGCCCTCCCTGCCGCCAACGTCACATGCTGGAAACATCTCCATCATATTCTGCACCAATTGCCTGTGGCAAGCATTGATGCGATTGGCCCTCCCCTCTACCGGAATAAAAGACGAGATGTTGTTTTTATACCGGGGGTCAAGGATAGCAAAGATCCAGTACTGGTTGTCCTCCATGATTTTGACAATACGCTTGTCGGTTGTAAAGCACCCCAACATGAACTCAGCCATGTCTGCCACAGTGTTAGTTGGCATGACTCCTCTGGCCCCACCGGAAAGTTCAATCTCCATTTCCTCCTCATCCTCCATGTCTACCCATCCGCGCTGCAACAATGGGACGATTCGAAGTTGCCCGGAAGCCTCCTGTATCACCATCACATCATCGGACAACTCTTCTTCCTCCTCCTCCTCCTCCTCCTCCTCCTCCATTAAACGCAGTGAAGCGGACAGATGTGTGGACCTACTCTCCAGCTGTGACGGATCGGATGCTATCCCTAACTCCTCTGTGTGATCTGAGTTATCCCTGATGTCAATCAGGGATTCTCTCAGAACACACAAGAGCGGGATTGTAAGGCTCACCATCGCATCCTCAGAGCTCACCCTCCTTGTGGACTCCTCAAAGACCCGTAGGATGTCACAAAGGTCTCTCATCCATGGCCACTCATGGATGTGAAACTGAGGCAGCTGACTTTGTGGCACCCTAGGGTTTTGTAGCTGGTATTCCATCAAAGGTCTCTGCTGCTCAACCACTCTATTCAACATCTGAAACGTTGAGTTCCAGCATGTGGGGACGTCGCACAAAAGCCGGTGTTGTGGCACATGCAGGCGTTGCTGGAGAGATTTTAAGCTAGCAGCGGCTACTGTCGACTTGCGAAAGTGGGCGCACATGCGCCGCACTTTCACCAGTAGCTCTGGAACATTGGGGTAGCTCTTTAGGAAACGTTGCACCACTAGGTTGAAGACGTGGGCCAGGCATGGAACATGTTGGAGTCCGGCAAGCTCCAGAGCTGCTACCAGGTTCCGGCCGTTATCACAAACGACCATGCCTGGGCCCAGGTGCAGCGGCTCAAACCATATTGCCGTCTCATCGAGGAGGGCATCCCTCACCTCGGAGGCAGTGTGCTGTCTGTCCCCCAAGCTGATCAGCTTCAGCACAGCCTGCTGACGTCTACCAACGCCAGTGCTGCAACGTTTCCAACTCGTAGCTGGGGTCAATCTAACAGCGGAGGAGGAGGCGGTGGCGGAGGAGGAGGCGGTGGCGGAGGAGGAGGCGGTAGAGGAGGAGGAGGAGGGGGGTGTTCTTCTCGTGTCCCTGCCAGGAATGTTAGGCGGGGAGACGAGGTACACCGGGCCAGTTTGGGAAGCAGTCCCAGCCTCAACTACATTCACCCAGTGTGCCGTCAGTGAAATGTAGCGTCCCTGTCCGCATGCACTTGTCCACGCGTCGGTGGTCAAGTGGACCTTTGTGCAAAGCGCGGAACTAAGGGCCCGCCTGATGTTGAGTGACACGTGCTGGTGCAAGGCGGGGACGGCACACCGGGAGAAGTAGTGACGGCTAGGGACGGCATAGCGAGGTGCCGCAGTTGCCATCAGGTCCAGGAAGGCGGGAGTTTCAACAAGCCGGAACGCCAACATCTCCTGGGCCAGCAGTTTAGCGATGTTGGCGTTCAAGGCTTGCGCGTGTGGGTGGTTAGCAGTGTATTTCTGCCGCCGCTCCAATGTCTGAGAGATGGTGGGTTGTTGTAAAGAAACGCCTGATGGTGCCTTTGATGGTGCAGGAGAAGGAGATAAGACAGGACCAGGGGAGGATGAGGTAGAAGTCAACAAAGTGGCGGAGGCAGATGAAGTGGTGTCCTGGCTCGTCCTCTGGAGTGCATCGCCAGCACAGTCAGCAGTGGCAGTGGCAGAGGCAGTGGCAGAGGCAGTGGCAGTGGCGTGAACGGCAGGCGGCCTTTGTCCTGCCGTTGCTGCCTGCCACTGATTCCAGTGCTTGGATTCCAAATGACGGCGCATTGAAGTGGTGGACAGGTTGCTCTTCTCAGAGCCCCTAATCAATTTCGAGAGGCAAATTGTGCAGACAACACTATATCTGTCCTCGGCGCATTCCTTGAAAAAACTCCACACCTTCGAGAAACGTGCCCTCGAGGTGGGAGTTTTTCGGGGCTGGGTACGAACTGGAACATCTTGGGAGATTCCGGGTGTGGCCTGGCTTCGCCTAAGCTGCTGACCTCTGCCTCTGCCTCTAGCTACCCTTTTTGGTGCTGCACCTGCCTCAACATCCACACTACTTTCCCCGCTTGACATCCCCCCTGTCCAGGTCGGGTCAGTGTCCTCATCATCCACCACTTCCTCTTCCAACTCCTGTCTCATCTCCTCCTCCCGCACAATGCGCCGGTCAACTGGATGCCCTGACGGCAACTGCGTCACATCATCGTCGATGAGGGTGGGTTGCTGGTCATCCACCACCAAATCGAACGGAGATGGAGGAGACTCTAGTGTTTGAGCATCTGGACACAGATGCTCCTCTGTTAGGTTCGTGGAATCGTGACGTGGAGAGGCAGGTTGAGGGACAATGAAAGGAGCGGAGAACAGCTCTGGGGAGCAGGGACAGTTTGGGTTATTGTTCTGTAAAGCTTCGGAATTTTGGGAGGAAGGAAGACAAGACTGTTGGGTAATAGGAGGAGAGGAGGCAGAGTCTGACTGGCTGCTGGACAATGTGCTGTAAGCGTTCTCTGACAGCCATTGCAAGACCTGTTCCTGGTTCTCGGGCCTACTAAGGTTTGTACCCTGCAGTTTAGTTAATGTGGCAAGCAACCCTGGCACTGTGGAGTGGCGCAATGCTTGCTGCCCCACAGGAGTAGGCACGGGACGCCCTGTGGCTTCACTGCTACCTTGCTCCCCAGAACCATTCCCCCGACCTCGCCCACGGCCTCGTCCACGTCCCTTTCCGGGAGCCTTGCGCATTTTGAATTCCTAGTTAGAAATTGGCACTGTATACCAGTAGTAAAAATTGTGGGTGCACGTAACCCCAATATATTCTTTGAATTCCCAGTCAGACACTGGCACTATATGGCAGTAGCAAGAAATGAGGGTATTTGTATTCCCAATATACTCTTTGAATTCCCAGTCAGACAATGGCACTGTATACCAGTAGTAAAAATTGTGGGTGCACGTAACCCCAATATATTCTTTGAATTCCCAGTCAGAAACTGGCACTATATGGCAGTAGCAAGAAATGAGGGTATTTGTATTCCCAATATACTCTTTGAATTCCCAGTCAGACAATGGCACTGTATACCAGTAGTAAAAATTGTGGGTGCACGTAACCCCATTATATTCTTTGAATTACCAGTCAGAAACTGGCACTATATGGCAGTAGCAAGAAATGAGGGTATTTATAACCCCAATATATTCTTTGAATTCCCAGTCAGACAATGGCACTGTATACCAGTAGTAAAAATTGTGGGTGCACGTAACCCCAATATATTCTTTGAATTACCAGTCAGAAACTGGCACTATATGGCAGTAGCAAGAAATGAGGGTATTTATAAGCCCAATATATTCTTTGAATTCCCAGTCAGACAATGGCACTGTATACCAGTAGTAAAAATTGTGGGTGCACGTAACCCCAATATATTCTTTGAATTCCCAGTCAGAAACTGGCACTATATGGCAGTAGCAAGAAATGAGGGTATTTGTATTCCCAATATACTCTTTGAATTCCCAGTCAGACAATGGCACTGTATACCAGTAGTAAAAATTGTGGGTGCACGTAACCCCAATATATTCTTTGAATTACCAGTCAGAAACTGGCACTATATGGCAGTAGCAAGAAATGAGGGTATTTATAACCCCAATATATTCTTTGAATTCCCAGTCAGACAATGGCACTGTATACCAGTAGTAAAAATTGTGGGTGCACGTAACCCCAATATATTGTTTGAATTACCAGTCAGAAACTGGCACTATATGGCAGTAGCAAGAAATGAGGGTATTTATAACCCCAATATATTCTTTGAATTCCCAGTCAGACAATGGCACTGTATACCAGTAGTAAAAATTGTGGGTGCACGTAACCCCAATATATTCTTTGAATTCCCAGTCAGAAACTGGCACTATATGGCAGTAGCAAGAAATGAGGGTATTTGTATTCCCAATATACTCTTTGAATTCCCAGTCAGACAATGGCACTGTATACCAGTAGTAAAAATTGTGGGTGCACGTAACCCCAATATATTCTTTGAATTACCAGTCAGAAACTGGCACTATATGGCAGTAGCAAGAAATGAGGGTATTTATAACCCCAATATATTCTTTGAATTCCCAGTCAGACAATGGCACTGTATACCAGTAGTAAAAATTGTGGGTGCACGTAACCCCAATATATTCTTTGAATTACCAGTCAGAAACTGGCACTATATGGCAGTAGCAAGAAATGAGGGTATTTATAACCCCAATATATTCTTTGAATTCCCAGTCAGACAATGGCACTGTATACCAGTAGTAAAAATTGTGGGTGCACGTAACCCCAATATATTCTTTGAATTACCAGTCAGACACTGGCACTATATGGCAGTAGCAAGAAATGAGGGTATTTGTATTCCCAATATACTCTTTGAATTCCCAGTCAGACAATGGCACTGTATACCAGTAGTAAAAATTGTGGGTGCACGTAACCCCAATATATTCTTTGAATTACCAGTCAGAAACTGGCACTATATGGCAGTAGCAAGAAATGAGGGTATTTATAACCCCAATATATTCTTTGAATTCCCAGTCAGACAATGGCACTGTATACCAGTAGTAAAAATTGTGGGTGCACGTAACCCCAATATATTCTTTGAATTACCAGTCAGACACTGGCACTATATGGCAGTAGCAAGAAATGAGGGTATTTGTATTCCCAATATACTCTTTGAATTCCCAGTCAGACAATGGCACTGTATACCAGTAGTAAAAATTGTGGGTGCACGTAACCCCAATATATTCTTTGAATTCCCAGTCAGACAATGGCACTGTATACCAGTAGTAAAAATTGTGGGTGCACGTAACCCCAATATATTCTTTGAATTCCCAGTCAGAAACTGGCACTATATGGCAGTAGCAAGAAATGAGGGTATTTGTATTCCCAATATACTCTTTGAATTCCCAGTCAGACAATGGCACTGTATACCAGTAGTAAAAATTGTGGGTGCACGTAACCCCAATATATTCTTTGAATTCCCAGTCAGAAACTGGCACTATATGGCAGTAGCAAGAAATGAGGGTATTTATAACCCCAATATATTCTTTGAATTCCCAGTCAGACAATGGCACTGTATACCAGTAGTAAAAATTGTGGGTGCACGTAACCCCAATATATTCTTTGAATTCCCAGTCAGAAACTGGCACTATATGGCAGTAGCAAGAAATGAGGGTATTTGTATTCCCAATATACTCTTTGAATTCCCAGTCAGACAATGGCACTGTATACCAGTAGTAAAAATTGTGGGTGCACGTAACCCCAATATATTCTTTGAATTACCAGTCAGACACTGGCACTATATGGCAGTAGCAAGAAATGAGGGTATTTGTATTCCCAATATACTCTTTGAATTCCCAGTCAGACAATGGCACTGTATACCAGTAGTAAAAATTGTGGGTGCACGTAACCCCAATATATTCTTTGAATTCCCAGTCAGACAATGGCACTGTATACCAGTAGTAAAAATTGTGGGTGCACGTAACCCCAATATATTCTTTGAATTCCCAGTCAGAAACTGGCACTATATGGCAGTAGCAAGAAATGAGGGTATTTGTATTCCCAATATACTCTTTGAATTCCCAGTCAGACAATGGCACTGTATACCAGTAGTAAAAATTGTGGGTGCACGTAACCCCAATATATTCTTTGAATTACCAGTCAGAAACTGGCACTATATACCAGTAGCAAGAAATGAGGGTATTTATAACCCCAATATATTCTTTGAATTCCCAGTCAGACAATGGCACTGTATACCAGTAGTAAAAATTGTGGGTGCACGTAACCCCAATATATTCTTTGAATTCCCAGTCAGAAACTGGCACTATATGGCAGTAGCAAGAAATGAGGGTATTTGTATTCCCAATATATTCTTTGAATTCCCAGTCAGACAATGGCACTGTATACCAGTAGTAAAAATTGTGGGTGTATATAGCCCCAATTCTATTGCTAGGGGACTTGCAGGGTATTTCTGGGGTGAAGGTGGGGGGGCACACCGTTGGAACGGGTATCGGGGTATATATCGGGTATACGGGAATACACTGACAGTGTATTCCATTCAGGATCCTGGGAAAGCTGGGTTGCGGCGATTGAGCCCGTCAGTGCCACGTTACACTGACAAGCTTCTCCCTGGAATTTAGCTCTTATAAGAGCTGTTGGTTGTCTTCTCCTTCCTATCCTAGCCTGTCCCTGCCTACCCAGAATCTAAGCCCTAGCTAGCTGGACGGAAACCTCCGTCCTCGGTGAATTGCAAGCTCAGAATGACGCGAAGCTGGGCGGCGCTGTTCTTTTAAATTAGAGGTCACATGTTTTCGGCAGCCAATGGGTTTTGCCTACTTTTTTCAACGTCACCGGTGTCGTAGTTCCTGTCCCACCTACCCTGCGCTGTTATTGGAGCAAAAAAGGCGCCAGGGAAGGTGGGAGGGGAATCGAGTAATGGCGCACTTTACCACGCGGTGTTCGATTCGATTCGAACATGCCGAACAGCCTAATATCCGATCGAACATGAGTTCGATAGAACACTGTTCGCTCATCTCTAGTAATAATGGCTAAAAACTGCAGAATATAAGTCATATAATGACCAGAAATAGCATTATTCCTCCTATATACACATATTACAGCTTCCACCGAAAAGTCAAATGAAACAACGGGTATGCTTTAAACAAAAACAATGATGGCCAAATTTAGTAAAAGGCTCCTTCTTCTAATTTCACCACTCGAGCCAGGATTTTAATGGATTTTCCTCATATGCGGGTATTTTATTGCCATATAACTGTACCACTGAGTCTCTTTAAAGCCTAAGCTGCATTCATACTGAGATCCCCCTTATGGCTGTTTTTGAGTCTGTATTGTCTGCATTATCAATTTTCATCATTTTCCTGTTTTAAAAACAGGTAGAAGTTAGACATAAATTGAGGGAGAAAAATGAGCATGCATTGTTAAAATTCTCCACCATCTCCATTCTGTCTCCTAAAAATTCATTATTCAAAGTGACTACCTCAGCTGCCCATTTACACAAATATGACAGTAATATTTTACCATAAAAATGGAGCAAAATAAAATCCTGCTTTTCTTTATATCAGAATCGTCTGTAAAGATGATATTGTTGATGCAATCAGTATGAGACTGGCCAAGGATCCAACCAGTGTACAAACATGAATTAGTCAGTTTTCTAACAAAGCAGATCTGTCATCCTGGATATAGTTCTTAACCTATAGGGATCATGTTATAGAGGAGGAGAAGCTACATAAGTTGAAATGTAGTCTTGTGAAAAAAAAAAAAAAAGGAATATGTCTTAGACATTTATTCATGAGTCCAGTGTCGGTCATATTATTGATTAAGGCTAAGGCCCCACAGAACGTCCCGCAGCCAAAAAGTGCTGCAGGAAAAACCGCGGCAGGAGTGGTTCTTCCCACAGCACAATAAACAGAAAGTTCGCAGCGTTTTCCTCCGCAAACTTTCTGGTACAATTATATCTATGGGCAAACCGCCAGCATTTCCGTAGATATAATTGACATGCTGCAATTTCCAAAACTGTGCCGGTTTTGGAAGTCACAACGTGTCCGCACCATGGTTTTTACCGCAAAGTGGGTATGGGATTCGCTATAATCCCTTCCACTTTGCACTTACTGTAAAACACCGCGATTTTACCTGCTGCATTTCCGCCATGTGCAAATTGCACCATTTCCGACCCATGGGCCCCGTTCTAACAGTCTTTCCCATATTGTTGTACATGCAGAGATAGCTGTCACAGAGACTGCCCACGGAGCATAGCGTAAGTAAGAATTTAAAGAGGACCTTTCACCATTTTTCCCAAAGGCAGTTCTATATACTGCCGGAAAGCTGACACTGTCGGCTTTCCCGATCTGTGCCCGGTGTGAAGAGCTTACGGTCCGGTACCGTAGCTCTTCTATGGTCAGAAGGGCGTTTCTGACTGTTAGCCAGGAACGTCCTTCTGCCTCGCGGCGCCTATCGCGCTGTGCTGTGGAGCGGGGAGGAACGCCCCCTCCCTCTGCTCACACAGCTCGTCCATAGACGACTATTATCAGGAGAGGGAGGGGGCGTTCCTCCCCGCTCCACAGCACAGCGCGATAGGCGCCGCGAGGCAGAAGGACGTTCCTGGCTAACAGTCAGAAACGCCCTTCTGACCATAGAAGAGCTACGGTACCAGACCGTAAGCTCTTCACACCGGGCCCAGATCGGGAAAGCCGACAGTGTGCTGAACTCAGCGCACTGTCAGCTTTCCGGCAGTATATAGAACTGCCTTTGGGAAAAATGGTGAAAGGTCCTCTTTAACCCCTTAGTGACCTGCCTGTTTTGGACCTTAATGACCAAGCCACATTTTGGAAATTTGCCCTGTGTGACTTTATCAGTGAATAATTCTGTAACAGTATAGCGCATCCAAGCGATTCTGATATTGTTTTTTTGTGACATGTTGTACTTTACTGAGAAGGTACAATTAGACTGATATAACTTGCGTAAATTTATTAAAAAACTCGCAAATGCGGAAAATTTTTAAAATTTTTCAATGTTTTCCATTTTCAGCTGCGATATCTCACATATGCACAATAATACAGGGCAAAAAAGTTAGTAGTTATATATTTCTAAATATTCCTTTTGTGTTTCAAGCATATTTGAAATAATTTTAACATATTTGAGTAATTTAGACAATTTAGAAGTTTATCAAGTTTATAAGCAAAATTTGGAAATTTTGAGTTTGTGATTTTTTCCTGTACCAAGCGATGTTTGCAGACAGGAATAGGTGGCATAATGACAGAAACCCCCATTAAATGACCCAATTTGTAAAACTATAACCCTTCAGGTATTCTTTGAGGGGTTTAGTGAGCATTTTGATCAAACAAATATTGTTTTGCAAGAATTATTACATATGATGAAAAAAATAAAATTTTCATTTTCTTCAAATATGTGTCATTTTAAAGCCAGTTTTTTTGCACACAACACATCAAAAAGAAGAAACACACCCCAAAATATATCACCCCACTTCTCCCGTGTTAAAAAATGTACACTTTGTGGCCTTCGTCCTATGTACACACATACAGCAGGGCCCAAGAGGTAGAGAGGGCCAAATGGATTTCAAAACACAAATTTTGCTTGCAGATATTTTAGGCCCATTGCACATTTCAACAAGATTTGAGTTACCAAAGCAATTGAAACCCCCCATAAATGACCCCATTTTATAAACTAGACCCCTTAAGGTATTCATTGAGGGGTATAGTGAGTACTTTGGCCCCATAAGTTTTGAGAAAATTTGCATCAAACAAAAAAATTTCATATTTTTTTTACACAAAAGTGTCATTGTATAGGCAGTTTTTTTGCACATATCACATGAAAATGAAGAAAAACACCCCAAAATAGATGACCTCATTTCTCCTGTGTTCAAAAATGTACACTTTGTGGCCTTAATTCTATGTACGGACGCACGGTAGGGCCCAAAAAGAAGGGAGCACCAACTGGATTTTAAGACACAAATTTTGTTTGCAGATATTTTAGGCCCATTGCGCATTCAAACAAGATTTGAGTTACCAAAACAATTGAAAACCCCAATAAATGACCCCATTTTATAAACTAGACCCCTTGAGGTATTCATTGAGGGATATAGTGAGTATTTTTACCCCATAGATTTTAAAAGAATTTGTGTCAAACAAAAAATTCTCATATTTTTTACACAAAAGAGTCATTTTAAAGGCAGTTTTTTTACACAACAACGCATGAAAATGAAGAAAAACACCCCAAAATAGATGGCCCCATTTCTCCCGTGTTCAAAAATGTACACTTTGTGGCCTTAATCCTATGTACGGATGCACGGTAGGCCCCAAAAAGAAGGGAGCACCAACTGGATTTCAGAACACAAATTTTGCTTCCAAATGTTTCAGGCCCATTGCACATTCAAACAAGATTTGCGTTACCAAAATAATTTAAAATAATTTAAAACCCCAATAAATGACCCTATTTTATAAACTAGACCCCTTAAGGTATTAATTGAGGAGTATAGTGAGTATTTTGACCCTATAGCCGTTTCACAGATTTTACTAACCTTGGGATGTGTAGGTTAAAAATTACTAAAATGTCCCTTTATCCCCAAAGTTTTCATTTTCACAAGGGGTTAAAAGAGAAAAAGCCCCCCCCAGTTTGTTACACAATTTCTCCTGAACACAGCAATACCCCATATGTGGCCATAATCTGCTGTATGGGTACATGATGGGGCTCAGAATGGGAAGAGCGCTATTTGGCTTTTGGAGGGCAGATGTTGCTGGAATAGTTTTCAGGTGCCATGTCGCATTTGCTGAGCCCCTAAAGTACCAATACAATGGAAACCCCTCAAAGGTGACCCAATTTTAAAAACTACACCCTTCAAAGAATGTATCAAGGCGTATTATCACTTTGAGCCTAAAAATTCTTCCAAAAAATTAATGTACAAAATGAAAATTGAAATTTTGAAAGAAATATGCCATTTCGGTGCCCAATACGTTGCCCCCACTTTGTGTTGTCAGAGACCTGCACTCCTAAAACTATTAAGTGGGCCATCCTGGGTAGAAAAAAGTTATATATGTGGGTGTAAACTGCTGCTTGGGCACACAGCAGGGCTCAGAAGGGAAGGTGCATTGCACTTTTTAGATTTTGGGGTACAGAGTTAGAGGGACCCTCTGGGTGCCATGACATTTTTGCAGAGCCCTGGAGGTGACAGTAAACTGGAATTCCCCAAGAAGTGACCCCATTTTGTAGGGGCAATTTTAGGGTCTTCCCAAATGTGACATGGTGTCCAAAAACGAAGAATCTAAATCTGAACTCCAAAAGCACATATCGCTCCTTCACATCTGCTCCCTGCTGGGTACCCAAATGGCAGTGTATGCCCACATGTATGACACTGGTGTACCCCGGATAACGGACTTAATGCCATATGTGGGTAGAAATGGCTATTTGGGTACAGCCGCGCACAGAAGGGAAGGAGCGCTATTTTGGTTTTTGGCGCACAGTTTGGTTTTTGGACGTCACTTTTACAAAGCCCCTGAAGTGCCAATAAAGTAGAATCCGCAGACATGTCACCCCATTTTGGACACTACCCCACTGATGGGATTTATCAAGTGGCGTAGCGAGCGTTTTTAACCCTTGAGTGTTGCATTTATTTAGTTTCCAGAAATGAAATCGTAGCTGATAATGAGAAGTTAAAAATGAAATTTTTCCAGAGATTCGCCATTTCAGTGCCCGGTATGTTGTGCCCAACTTATGTCAGCAGAGATACACACTCCAAAAACTGGTAAGTGGGTATCCCGGGCACAACAGCTTTCAGAGCGTTCATCTCTGATACAAGTCGGGCACAATATATTACGCACTGAAAGGACGGATTCCTGGAAAAATTGTCATTTTCACCTCTCACAATCAGCTTCGTATTCATTTATGGATAATAAGTTATAGCAACACTTGGGGGTTAAAAATGCTCTCTGTACCCCTGGATAAATCCTTCAGGGGTGTAGTTTCCAAAATAAGGTCACATATCAGGGGATTCCACTTTACTGGTGTTTCAGCTCTGCAAAAGTGTCATGGCATCCAAAAACCAAACCGTCTGCGCTCCAAAAACCCAATAACCCTTCTTCCCTTCTGTGTCCAGCTGTGCCCTAATATCAGTTTATACCCACATATGACATTACGTCCGTTATCCCGGATACACCAGTGTCATACATGTGTCATACATGTGGCATAGACTGCAGTTTGGGCGCACAGCAGGGGGCAGAAGGGAAGGAGCGCGATGAGGCTTTTGGAGTACAGATTCAGATGTTTGGTATCTGGATGCCATGTCATGTTTGTAGAGCCTGTAAGGTACCAGAAAAGTGGATTCCCCAAAGGAGTGACCCCATTTTGAAAACTGCACCCCTCAAAGAATTTATCAGGGGATGTAGTGAGTATTAGTATCCCGGACGTGACTGCACAGCGGATGGCGAAGAGGGAATATATAAGCTGTGCGGAGGACATTGCAGACACCAAATTGCCTACTATGTCCCAGTAGCTCCTATGATTGGTGGAGTCACTCTGGGGGTCACTTTGGGGGTCACTTCTGGTGTCTTTTCGCTCATAAGCTGTAAATCTGGGGTATCCCCTGATATCCGCTCGCACAGTTTATATATTCCTTTCCTGATGCAGCCAGTCGTGTTCTAATAATTTGGCGATTTTGGGGGGGTTTTGCCTTCACATTGCTAGATGCTATATTTTCTTTATTTTTATGGTGACATGGCCATATAAGGGCTTGCTGTTTGCGGGATGAGATGCATTTTGTAATGACACCATTTTTGGGTGCCTACAACTTATTGAATACATTTTATTAACCCTTTTTTGCTGGATTTAAAAAAGAAAAAATCAATTCTGGCATTGCATTTTACCTTTTTAATTTTGCGCCATGCAGCATACAGTATAAGTAACATGTGACCTTTATTCTGCGGGTCGGTACGGTTACGGCGATACCTCATTTGTATTATTTTTTTATGTGATACTAATTCTGTAGAATAAAAACACATTTGGGGACATAAATCAGTGATTTTTGCATCGCCATCTTCTGAGAGGCGTAACATTTTTATTTTTCAGTTGACAGTGTTGGTTGGGGGTTTATTTTTTGCGGGACAACCTGCGCTTTTTATTGGTACTGTTGTGGGGTGCATATGACTTTTTGATCACTTTTTATAGCATATTTTGTAAGGTAAGATTCGAAAAATCACTACTTTCGGCGGGTTTTTTCCTTTTTTTTTTCCGACGTGCACCGTGTACATTAAATGTTGCTTCAGTTTTATTGTACAGATTGTTACGGACGCGGTGATACCAAATAAGCATTGTTTTTATTAATTTTTAGGGTTTTTTTTAATATAATTCATTTTCTATAAAAAAAAGGGCATTTTTGGGGCTTTATAACTTTATTCACTTTTATTATAAACTTTATTTATTTATTTTTCACTTTTTTTCTCTTACTTTTTCATGTGTCCCTTTAGGACACTTGGATTAGTGATGCTTTGATAAAAGCATCAGTAATTCTCTATTAGACGCTGCAGGACACAGCTGTCAGTGTCTTGCAGCATCTAGAGGAAGTCAGTCGCAGGGGCTGCCTGCGTCTGACTTCCTCTTACCCCGGGCAGGATCAACCAGGTATTGGGGGTCTTTAGCAGTCTGGGGTCACTGGCCAGACCCCAGACTGCATGTTTTTCATATCGGCACCCCCTGATCTCGCCGCGGGGGGTGCCAATCATACCGGCAGCATCACGGAACCGCTTCAGTTCCGTGATCATGTTTGACCATGGAACTGAAGGGGTTAAAAAACCCCAATCGGAGACCCCTCCGATGGGGGGTAATGGAGCAGGGTCTTAGCTGTCAGGTACAGCTAAGATCCGCTCCATTTACGTCGGCACTGACAGGGAATCCTTCCCTGACTGCCCGACGTAATTTTACTATAGGGCAGTCAGGAAGGACCTGTCAGTGCCGACGTAATTTTACTATGGGCCGGTCGTTAAGGGGTTAAAGAGGTGCTTGTAGTTTTGTTGCAAATAAGATTATATTAGCCAAGTAGGTGGTAACACTGTGGTTTCTCTGGGGTCGAGATCTGTGTGTTGTATACCACACATTGTTACCACCCAGTATACTCTAACTAGCATCAAAAGGGCTTATATCTTTGGAATGTTTTAACAGATTGAAATAACAAAACACCAAAATGCTCAGAATGACATCGGATGATTTATGCCATTGGACTTTTTAGACCTGGTGACAGGTGCTCTTTATATGAATAAATGGTATGCTATGCTATATCCTCTCTCCCTAACCTATATATCAGTCTCCTCAGTTCCTCGTGCTATATCATAATGCTGGCAGATCAGACTACATGTTCAATGTGACAGTTTCCCTTTAATGCACTCATAGATAACAAACAAATGGCAGATGGCGCACAGGTGACTAGTCTAGTGAACAACACCCTAGAGAAAATATCCAAGAGTATCTTTTAGAAGATAATAGGCTCATGAATATATGAGTGTCTCAGAGAATTACTGCTCAGATAAAAAGAAAATTAGACAGTTATGTAAAGAAAAAGATCAGAGGCAAACGCTGAAATCATAGAATCTCAAAAGAAAGCTTAAAATGGACCCAACTCCCCAAATGGGAGCTTTGACAAATGTACTTGCTTTTTATTAACTTTATTGTAGACTGCAATTTCATAACATATCTTTATATTAATTGGAGTTCTAGTTCCTTCACACAGTAATGTCTTATTCACATGCCGTTTTTAAAACCGTAAATGTATAGGAATCTATTCACACATCCGGTGTTTTTGGTGGACCGTTTTTCATGCTTGTCAAAATAAAAACTGATATGCTCCATCTTTGTTCATTTGGACAGAAATAGATATAGTCATGTAAAAAGTTCAGAGACGTTCATGGGTTTAAAGGGATTCTATCATTAGAATTCACTTTTTTAACTAAGTACACATCGGAATAGCCTTAAGTAAGGCTATTCTTCTCTTAAGTTTTTTATTCTGATCCGTGACGCTGTTCCTGAGAAATTTCTTCTTTCTTCCATATGTAAATGAGTTTTCAAACAGCACAGGGGGCTGTTCGGCCGCAGGAAAATGGCTGATGGACATGCGCAGTCAGCACTTTTGGATGAAGACACAAAGGTGACTCGAGAGAAGAGGCGGTCTGGAGAAGTTTTGAAACTGCTGTAGTTAGGGATTAATCGGATTGTCCGAGGTAAAGTGTTCCAGAGCACTAATGCAGCTTGAGAATAGTCTTGGAGAAGGGAGTGGGATGTTTGGATAACAGAGGTAAAGTCTAAGGTCATTGGCAGACTGGAGAGGACAATTAGGGCGGTAGACATTGCCTCCATCTTCTAACCGACCTAACCCTGATATCTCCATTTCTGTCTGTGACCTTACTGTTACACTGAGAAGGCATGCCCCCTGTTTTGGGGTTGTATTTGATTCAGATCTCACCTTCACCCCACATATTCAGACACTTGCATGCTATTGCCAAATGCACCTCAAAAACATCTCTAGAATTCGCCCTTTTCTCCCTCTGGAAACATCAAAAACCCTCATTGTTGCTCTGATTCTCTCTCGTCCTCACTATTACAATTATTTTCCAATTGGGCTTCCTCTTACTAAACTCTCCCCTCTACAATCTGCCCTGAATGCGGCTGCGAGACTCATCTGTATGTCACACCGGTACGCAGACACATCTATCTTATTGTCAGTCGATGTATTGGTTGACCATCCATAACAGAATACAATATAAACTTATCAATCTGACCCACAAATCCATCCATAGCGCTGCACCCCCTATATCCTGGACAACCCCTTTAACAAGTTTCTAACTAAACAATTTCTGCCTCAGTAAACGCTGGTGACAACAAACCCTGTGGAAGTTTGTGCTTTCTTTGGCTGCGTCTCTACATGCACTGAAATAAAGAGGATCCAATTTCCATGTCTGGTATAAGGGTTTTCAGTGGGCATACTTGGCCTTACACAATCTGTTGGCATGGTTGTTAATGCTTCAGCCTCTTTCTATGATGCCCATATGGATTGATAAGATGTATAAATAAAGGTGGTTTTCATGAAACAACCCCTTTAAGAATGCCAGCAATTTTCTTTTTATTGTTTTCTACAGTTGTTCTCTTTAAAACATGTTTTCCTCCTTGTCAAGCAGTAGGTTACTTTTTCCCAAGTAAATGAATACTTTACATATGTCCATAACGCCACAACTATCATTTATGTGCTTGCCTGTCATTTATTTTGTAAGACATGTTACATCCCTTGTTCCAGTAAAAATGCCAGTTTTAAGCCTTGTAAGGAGGAGGTTATAGGAAATATAACATGCCAAAGCTTCTTACCTATTCCCTCCAGGTTCTGTGACCTGACACATGTCACAAAGAAAAATGCTACTGCTGCATTGTTCCTATGTGATCTGGTTTTCTTCAGCTCTGTCAATGAAAGCACAAGCAAAGATCAGGTCACTGTGAGTCCAAAATAAAGGAGACCATATTTCAGAACAAGAAAAATGGCAAGTTCAGGTAATTTGGGTCGATATAGCAAAAGGGTCACATAAGATGTACACATAGTTGTTATGTGACCAGAGATAATCTTCAATGGCTCCTTGCAGAAATACAGTCCCAATGGGGAACCATGTATAGGCACAAAAAATCTACACAACTGTTGGTACATAATAATGGAACTGTCTCAGTTCTCCAATATTGTATTTCCATTTTTTCACACACTTGTGTATGTTTTTTGGAAAAAACTCCAAATTCATGTTGGGGCTTTCACTTATATATGACAATTTATAGAAGATAAGTAAGTCTGTCCCAATGTCTGTCTGCCTTCAAATTTGAAAGACTTCATTTAATATGCGCTAGGTTCACACTAATGTTGGACTCTTCCATCGTACGAGTCCGTCGACACACCCAAAAGACGAAGAGTTGGAACATTGCAACACTGGTTACACATGGAGACTAGCAGTCCCCAATGACTATAATGGGGTCCTGCAGATGTCTGCTGTTTTGAAACTGAAAGCAGTGTCGTAAATAGTCCTCCTTGCAGGACTTTTTTTTCTCTGTTGATTTTCAGCGGTCTCTGCAACAGAGATTCTGAGGCTGAAGTGAAGTCTTTTCTAGGCATTGGGGTCTTTAGGATAGGTCATGAATGAAAGATTGAAATGGGGTCTGACACCCAAGGCCCTGGCCGATCAGATGTTTGAAGAGGCAGCAGTGGTCACTGCAGCTTCTTCAGTACTGACAAAGCAAATTTGTGTAGTGGCTATGCTTAATATGGCAGCTCATCCCATTTACTTGAATAGGATTGAGATGCAATCAGGCCAAGTGACCAATGAACGTGACATGGTCTGTAAAGCAGAAGCAGTATTCGGGGAGTGCTGCTCCCACTTCAAACAACAGATCTGTGGGTCTAACACTTGGGTAGGTCATCAATTGAAAAGTCCTGGAAGAAACTTTTAATTCTTCCTCATTATTTACATAGAGCTAACATAGTCTGCAGTGTACATAGAACACATTCATGTCAATCCCTGTCCCCAAATTTAATTTTTCTATTCTTTAGCACTTACTCACAATATCAGCATTTTTATAGGTAGACAGTGGGCTTTGAACAATCCACCAATAACTTAGATCCATTAATTGTTATTAGAGTTACTTCCATCTTTTAAGGTGATAGCGAGAGTCAATGGGCCTCTAACAATTCACGAATAACCTAGAACCATTAAAGGGGCTCTCCCATCTCAGTGTATTAGCCAGTCTGCCTGCAGTGTCTGCTTCTCACTTCCTGTATTTCTCTCCCTCCCCCTCCCTCCTGCTGAATAGGACAAACAACACTTCTGCAGGTCAGATAATCTGCAGATTCTTGTACAGAACTGACTCAGTGTTATCTGTGTATTTATATAGAGAGATAAGAGACCGGGCTTTATCAGCAAACTGCAATAAGCTGAAGCCGGCAAGAACAGTAAGTGAGGAACGTCACTTTGTCCTATAGGTCCGTGGTTATAGCAACGCTGTGTAAACAATAGGAGAAATAAATTCACATAGCAGGCAAACAAAGCGGAATTTCTTCTAAAGCAATATATTTCAAAAAAGGCTTCAATTTACATAAGCTACCAGTATACATAGGATACTTGAGATGGGACAACCCCTTTAATTTATATAAGGGTTACTTCCATCTTATAAGGTGATAGCAATTGTCAGAGGGTTTCTAATAATCCACCAATAACATAGAACCATTAATATATATTAGGGTTATTTCTTTCTTATAAGGTGATAGCGACAGTAAGAGGGCCTCTAACAATCCACCAATAACTTAGAACAATTCATTTATATAAGGGTTACTCTCATTTTATAAGTTGATAGCGATAGCCAGAGGGTCTTTAACAATCAAATAAATTAGAGACATTCATTTATATAATGGTTACTCTCATCTTATAAAATGATCGTGACATCTAGGAAATGTCATCATTTTATGACAGGTGGGGTCCAATCATTGGGATCCCCACTAATCCTGAGAATAAAGCGTCTGTAGGGCTGAAGAAAAACCAACACTAAAACCTATGTGAGGCTTTCTGAGCCCTTCTGAGCCTTTCTCACTTTAGACCTGAAATGTTGTATCTTTGCAAGTGCACATTGAGATTGTCATGTCAGATTCCCAGACACCAGGGAAGATGCCACATTTTTACAGATGTTTATTACAGAAGTTTTTACTTCTTGTCACTTTTGCATAATATATATTTATTTCATTATTTGAGTATTTGTCATGTTTCGGGTTGCTATAATACAACATAACCCCCTGCTATGAGTTATTCCAGACTAGAGATGAGCGAACACTAAAATGTTCGAGGTTCGAAATTCGATTCGAACAGCCGCTCAATGTTCGTGTGTTCGAACGGGTTTCGAACCCCATTATAGTCTATGGGGAACAGATACTCGTTAAGGGGGAAACCCAAATCCGTGTCTGGAGGGTCACCAAGTCCACTATGACACCCCAGGAAATGATGCCAACACCTCTGGAATGACACTGGGACAGCAGGGGAAGCATGTCTGGGGGCATCTAACACACCAAAGACCCTCTATTACCCCAACATCACAGCCTAACAACTACACACTTTACACACTCAATACCACCTCTCTGACAGTAGGAAAACACCTTGAAACATGTGTATTTGGCACTTGCAGTGAGGAGAGCTTGTCACCAGCAGTGAATTTGGCCCTTGTAGTAAGTTGAGGTTGGCACCAACATTTGTTTTGAAAATCAGGGTGGATTGAGCCTCTAACCAGCAGAGTTTGGGCAAATTCATGGTGGAGGGAGCCTCTAAAAACCCCAGTTTGGACCAATTCATGGTGGAGGGAGACTCTAAAAACCCCAGTTTGGACCAATTCATGGTGGAGGGAGACTCTAAAAACCCCAGTTTGGACCAATTCATGGTGGAGGGAGCCTCTAAAAACCCCAGTTTGGACCAATTCATGGTGGAGGGAGCCTCTAACCAGCCCAGTTTGGACCAATTAATGGTGGAGGGAGCCTCTAAACAGCCAAGTTTTGGGAAATTCATGGTGGAGGGAGCCTCTAACCAGCCCAGTTTGGACCAATTCATGGTGGAGGGAGCCTCTAAACAGCCCAGTTTGGGCAAATTCATGGTGGAGGGAGCCTCTAACCAGCCCAGTTTGGACCAATTAATGGTGGAGGGAGCCTCTAAACAGCCCAGTTTGGACCAATTAATGGTGGAGGGAGCCTCTAACCAGCCCAGTTTGGACCAATTAATGGTGGAGGGAGCCTCTAACCAGCCCAGTTTGGACCAATTAATGGTGGAGGGAGCCTCTAACCAGCCCAGTTTGGACCAATTAATGGTGGAGGGAGCCTCTAAACAGCCAAGTTTTGGGAAATTCATGGTGGAGGGAGCCTCTAACCAGCCCAGTTTGGACCAATTCATGGTGGAGGGAGCCTCTAAACAGCCCAGTTTGGGCAAATTCATGGTGGAGGGAGCCTCTAAAAAACCCAGTTTGGACCAATTCATGGTGGAGGGAGCCTCTAATTAGCCCAGTTTGGACCAATTAATTGTGGAGGGAGCCTCTAACCAGCCCAGTTTGGACCAATTAATGGTGGAGGGAGCCTCTAACCACCCCAGTTTGGGCAAATTCATGGTGGAGGGAGCCTCTAACCAGCCCAGTTTGGACCAATTAATGGTGGAGGGAGCCTCTAACCAGCCCAGTTTGGACCAATTAATGGTGGAGGGAGCCTCTAACCACCCCAGTTTGGACCAATTCATGGTGGAGGGAGCCTCTAACCAGCCCAGTTTGGACCAATTCATGGTGGAGGGAGCCTCTAAACAGCCAAGTTTTGGGAAATTCATGGTGGAGGGAGCCTCTAACCAGCCCAGTTTGGACCAATTCATGGTGGAGGGAGCCTCTAAACAGCCCAGTTTGGGCAAATTCATGGTGGAGGGAGCCTCTAACCAGCCCAGTTTGGACCAATTAATGGTGGAGGGAGCCTCTAAACAGCCAAGTTTTGGGAAATTCATGGTGGAGGGAGCCTCTAACCAGCCCAGTTTGGACCAATTCATGGTGGAGGGAGCCTCTAAACAGCCAAGTTTTGGGAAATTCATGGTGGAGGGAGCCTCTAAAAAACCCAGTTTGGACCAATTCATGGTGGAGGGAGCCTCTAATTAGCCCAGTTTGGACCAATTAATTGTGGAGGGAGCCTCTAACCAGCCCAGTTTGGACCAATTAATGGTGGAGGGAGCCTCTAACCACCCCAGTTTGGGCAAATTCATGGTGGAGGGAGCCTCTAAACAGCCAAGTTTTGGGAAATTCATGGTGGAGGGAGCCTCTAACCAGCCCAGTTTGGACCAATTCATGGTGGAGGGAGCCTCTAAACAGCCCAGTTTGGGCAAATTCATGGTGGAGGGAGCCTCTAAACAGCCCAGTTTGGGCAAATTCATGGTGGAGGGAGCCTCTAACCAGCCCAGTTTGGACCAATTAATGGTGGAGGGAGCCTCTAAACAGCCAAGTTTTGGGAAATTCATGGTGGAGGGAGCCTCTAACCAGCCCAGTTTGGACCAATTAATGGTGGAGGGAGCCTCTAACCAGCCCAGTTTGGACCAATTAATGGTGGAGGGAGCCTCTAACCAGCCCAGTTTGGACCAATTAATGGTGGAGGGAGCCTCTAACCACCCCAGTTTGGACCAATTCATGGTGGAGGGAGCCTCTAACCAGCCCAGTTTGGACCAATTAATGGTGGAGGGAGCCTCTAAACAGCCAAGTTTTGGGAAATTCATGGTGGAGGGAGCCTCTAACCAGCCCAGTTTGGACCAATTCATGGTGGAGGGAGCCTCTAAACAGCCCAGTTTGGGCAAATTCATGGTGGAGGGAGCCTCTAACCAGCCCAGTTTGGACAAATTAATGGTGGAGGGAGCCTCTAAACAGCCAAGTTTTGGGAAATTCATGGTGGAGGGAGCCTCTAACCAGCCCAGTTTGGACCAATTCATGGTGGAGGGAGCCTCTAAACAGCCAAGTTTTGGGAAATTCATGGTGGAGGGAGCCTCTAAAAAACCCAGTTTGGACCAATTCATGGTGGAGGGAGCCTCTAATTAGCCCAGTTTGGACCAATTAATTGTGGAGGGAGCCTCTAACCAGCCCAGTTTGGACCAATTAATGGTGGAGGGAGCCTCTAACCACCCCAGTTTGGGCAAATTCATGGTGGAGGGAGCCTCTAACCAGCCCAGTTTGGACCAATTAATGGTGGAGGGAGCCTCTAAACAGCCAAGTTTTGGGAAATTCATGGTGGAGGGAGCCTCTAACCAGCCCAGTTTGGACCAATTCATGGTGGAGGGAGCCTCTAAACAGCCCAGTTTGGGCAAATTCATGGTGGAGGGAGCCTCTAAACAGCCCAGTTTGGGCAAATTCATGGTGGAGGGAGCCTCTAACCAGCCCAGTTTGGACCAATTAATGGTGGAGGGAGCCTCTAAACAGCCAAGTTTTGGGAAATTCATGGTGGAGGGAGCCTCTAACCAGCCCAGTTTGGACCAATTAATGGTGGAGGGAGCCTCTAACCAGCCCAGTTTGGACCAATTAATGGTGGAGGGAGCCTCTAACCAGCCCAGTTTGGACCAATTAATGGTGGAGGGAGCCTCTAAACAGCCAAGTTTTGGGAAATTCATGGTGGAGGGAGCCTCTAACCAGCCCAGTTTGGACCAATTCATGGTGGAGGGAGCCTCTAAACAGCCCAGTTTGGGCAAATTCATGGTGGAGGGAGCCTCTAAAAAACCCAGTTTGGACCAATTCATGGTGGAGGGAGCCTCTAATTAGCCCAGTTTGGACCAATTAATTGTGGAGGGAGCCTCTAACCAGCCCAGTTTGGACCAATTAATGGTGGAGGGAGCCTCTAAAAAACCCAGTTTGGACCAATTCATGGTGGAGGGAGCCTCTAATTAGCCCAGTTTGGACCAATTAATTGTGGAGGGAGCCTCTAACCAGCCCAGTTTGGACCAATTAATGGTGGAGGGAGCCTCTAACCACCCCAGTTTGGACCAATTCATGGTGGAGGGAGCCTCTAACCACCCCAGTTTGGACCAATTCATGGTGGAGGGAGCCTCTAAACAGCCCAGTTTGGGCAAATTCATGGTGGAGGGAGCCTCTAACCAGCCCAGTTTGGACCAATTAATGGTGGAGGGAGCCTCTAAACAGCCCAGTTTGGGCAAATTCATGGTGGAGGGAGCCTCTAACCAGCCCAGTTTGGACCAATTAATGGTGGAGGGAGCCTCTAAACAGCCAAGTTTTGGGAAATTCATGGTGGAGGGAGCCTCTAACCAGCCCAGTTTGGACCAATTAATGGTGGAGGGAGCCTCTAACCACCCCAGTTTGGGCAAATTCATGGTGGAGGGAGCCTCTAACCAGCCCAGTTTGGACCAATTAATGGTGGAGGGAGCCTCTAAACAGCCCAGTTTGGGCAAATTCATGGTGGAGGGAGCCTCTAAACAGCCAAGTTTTGGGAAATTCATGGTGGAGGGAGCCTCTAACCAGCCCAGTTTGGACCAATTCATGGTGGAGGGAGCCTCTAAACAGCCCAGTTTGGGCAAATTCATGGTGGAGGGAGCCTCTAAAAAACCCAGTTTGGACCAATTCATGGTGGAGGGAGCCTCTAATTAGCCCAGTTTGGACCAATTAATTGTGGAGGGAGCCTCTAACCAGCCCAGTTTGGACCAATTAATGGTGGAGGGAGCCTCTAAAAAACCCAGTTTGGACCAATTCATGGTGGAGGGAGCCTCTAATTAGCCCAGTTTGGACCAATTAATTGTGGAGGGAGCCTCTAACCAGCCCAGTTTGGACCAATTAATGGTGGAGGGAGCCTCTAACCAGCCCAGTTTGGACCAATTAATGGTGGAGGGAGCCTCTAACCACCCCAGTTTGGACCAATTCATGGTGGAGGGAGCCTCTAACCAGCCCAGTTTGGACCAATTCATGGTGGAGGGAGCCTCTAAACAGCCAAGTTTTGGGAAATTCATGGTGGAGGGAGCCTCTAACCAGCCCAGTTTGGACCAATTCATGGTGGAGGGAGCCTCTAAACAGCCCAGTTTGGGCAAATTCATGGTGGAGGGAGCCTCTAACCAGCCCAGTTTGGACCAATTAATGGTGGAGGGAGCCTCTAAACAGCCAAGTTTTGGGAAATTCATGGTGGAGGGAGCCTCTAACCAGCCCAGTTTGGACCAATTCATGGTGGAGGGAGCCTCTAAACAGCCAAGTTTTGGGAAATTCATGGTGGAGGGAGCCTCTAAAAAACCCAGTTTGGACCAATTCATGGTGGAGGGAGCCTCTAATTAGCCCAGTTTGGACCAATTAATTGTGGAGGGAGCCTCTAACCAGCCCAGTTTGGACCAATTAATGGTGGAGGGAGCCTCTAACCACCCCAGTTTGGGCAAATTCATGGTGGAGGGAGCCTCTAACCAGCCCAGTTTGGACCAATTAATGGTGGAGGGAGCCTCTAAACAGCCAAGTTTTGGGAAATTCATGGTGGAGGGAGCCTCTAACCAGCCCAGTTTGGACCAATTCATGGTGGAGGGAGCCTCTAAACAGCCCAGTTTGGGCAAATTCATGGTGGAGGGAGCCTCTAAACAGCCCAGTTTGGGCAAATTCATGGTGGAGGGAGCCTCTAACCAGCCCAGTTTGGACCAATTAATGGTGGAGGGAGCCTCTAAACAGCCAAGTTTTGGGAAATTCATGGTGGAGGGAGCCTCTAACCAGCCCAGTTTGGACCAATTAATGGTGGAGGGAGCCTCTAACCAGCCCAGTTTGGACCAATTAATGGTGGAGGGAGCCTCTAACCAGCCCAGTTTGGACCAATTAATGGTGGAGGGAGCCTCTAACCACCCCAGTTTGGACCAATTCATGGTGGAGGGAGCCTCTAACCAGCCCAGTTTGGACCAATTAATGGTGGAGGGAGCCTCTAAACAGCCAAGTTTTGGGAAATTCATGGTGGAGGGAGCCTCTAACCAGCCCAGTTTGGACCAATTCATGGTGGAGGGAGCCTCTAAACAGCCCAGTTTGGGCAAATTCATGGTGGAGGGAGCCTCTAACCAGCCCAGTTTGGACCAATTAATGGTGGAGGGAGCCTCTAAACAGCCAAGTTTTGGGAAATTCATGGTGGAGGGAGCCTCTAACCAGCCCAGTTTGGACCAATTCATGGTGGAGGGAGCCTCTAAACAGCCAAGTTTTGGGAAATTCATGGTGGAGGGAGCCTCTAAAAAACCCAGTTTGGACCAATTCATGGTGGAGGGAGCCTCTAATTAGCCCAGTTTGGACCAATTAATTGTGGAGGGAGCCTCTAACCAGCCCAGTTTGGACCAATTAATGGTGGAGGGAGCCTCTAACCACCCCAGTTTGGGCAAATTCATGGTGGAGGGAGCCTCTAACCAGCCCAGTTTGGACCAATTAATGGTGGAGGGAGCCTCTAAACAGCCAAGTTTTGGGAAATTCATGGTGGAGGGAGCCTCTAACCAGCCCAGTTTGGACCAATTCATGGTGGAGGGAGCCTCTAAACAGCCCAGTTTGGGCAAATTCATGGTGGAGGGAGCCTCTAAACAGCCCAGTTTGGGCAAATTCATGGTGGAGGGAGCCTCTAACCAGCCCAGTTTGGACCAATTAATGGTGGAGGGAGCCTCTAAACAGCCAAGTTTTGGGAAATTCATGGTGGAGGGAGCCTCTAACCAGCCCAGTTTGGACCAATTAATGGTGGAGGGAGCCTCTAACCAGCCCAGTTTGGACCAATTAATGGTGGAGGGAGCCTCTAACCAGCCCAGTTTGGACCAATTAATGGTGGAGGGAGCCTCTAACCACCCCAGTTTGGACCAATTCATGGTGGAGGGAGCCTCTAACCAGCCCAGTTTGGACCAATTCATGGTGGAGGGAGCCTCTAAACAGCCAAGTTTTGGGAAATTCATGGTGGAGGGAGCCTCTAACCAGCCCAGTTTGGACCAATTCATGGTGGAGGGAGCCTCTAAACAGCCCAGTTTGGGCAAATTCATGGTGGAGGGAGCCTCTAACCAGCCCAGTTTGGACCAATTAATGGTGGAGGGAGCCTCTAAACAGCCAAGTTTTGGGAAATTCATGGTGGAGGGAGCCTCTAACCAGCCCAGTTTGGACCAATTCATGGTGGAGGGAGCCTCTAAACAGCCAAGTTTTGGGAAATTCATGGTGGAGGGAGCCTCTAAAAAACCCAGTTTGGACCAATTCATGGTGGAGGGAGCCTCTAATTAGCCCAGTTTGGACCAATTAATTGTGGAGGGAGCCTCTAACCAGCCCAGTTTGGACCAATTAATGGTGGAGGGAGCCTCTAACCACCCCAGTTTGGGCAAATTCATGGTGGAGGGAGCCTCTAACCAGCCCAGTTTGGACCAATTAATGGTGGAGGGAGCCTCTAAACAGCCAAGTTTTGGGAAATTCATGGTGGAGGGAGCCTCTAACCAGCCCAGTTTGGACCAATTCATGGTGGAGGGAGCCTCTAAACAGCCCAGTTTGGGCAAATTCATGGTGGAGGGAGCCTCTAAACAGCCCAGTTTGGGCAAATTCATGGTGGAGGGAGCCTCTAACCAGCCCAGTTTGGACCAATTAATGGTGGAGGGAGCCTCTAAACAGCCAAGTTTTGGGAAATTCATGGTGGAGGGAGCCTCTAACCAGCCCAGTTTGGACCAATTAATGGTGGAGGGAGCCTCTAACCAGCCCAGTTTGGACCAATTAATGGTGGAGGGAGCCTCTAACCAGCCCAGTTTGGACCAATTAATGGTGGAGGGAGCCTCTAAACAGCCAAGTTTTGGGAAATTCATGGTGGAGGGAGCCTCTAACCAGCCCAGTTTGGACCAATTCATGGTGGAGGGAGCCTCTAAACAGCCCAGTTTGGGCAAATTCATGGTGGAGGGAGCCTCTAAAAAACCCAGTTTGGACCAATTCATGGTGGAGGGAGCCTCTAATTAGCCCAGTTTGGACCAATTAATTGTGGAGGGAGCCTCTAACCAGCCCAGTTTGGACCAATTAATGGTGGAGGGAGCCTCTAACCACCCCAGTTTGGACCAATTCATGGTGGAGGGAGCCTCTAACCACCCCAGTTTGGACCAATTCATGGTGGAGGGAGCCTCTAAACAGCCCAGTTTGGGCAAATTCATGGTGGAGGGAGCCTCTAACCAGCAGAGTTGGGGGAAATCAGGGTGGAGGGAGCCTAGTATTAGCAGAATTGTGCAACGCTTATGGTGGATGAGTATGAGGATGCGGAGGAATTGGAGAGGTTGAGTACAGACATGGAGTTTCATGTTGGGGTGCTTTACACAGGTGGGCACAAAAATGACGGCTCTACCCAGTGGTGGTTCATTTTTATCAAAGTGAGCCGGTCGGCACTCTCAGCTGACAGACGGGTGCGCTTGTCAGTGATGATGCCACCGGCTGCACTGAACACCCTCTCAGATAGGACGCTGGCGGCAGGACAGGACAGCACCTCCAAGGCATATAGGGCAAGTTCAAGCCACAGGTCCAACTTCGACACCCAATACGTGTAGGGCGCAGAGGGGTCGGAGAGGACAGGGCTGTGGTCGGAAAGGTATTCCCGCAACATGCGCCTATACTTCTCACGCCTGGTGACACTAGGACCCTCCGTGGCGGCACTTTGGCGAGGGGGTGCCATCAAGGTGTCCCAGACCTTAGACAGTGTGCCCCTCGTTTGTGTGGACCGGTGAGAACTTGGTTGCCTACTGGAGGAACTGCCCTCCCTGCCGCCAACGTCACATGCTGGAAACATCTCCATCATATTCTGCACCAATTGCCTGTGGCAAGCATTGATGCGATTGGCCCTCCCCTCTACCGGAATAAAAGACGAGATGTTGTTTTTATACCGGGGGTCAAGGATAGCAAAGATCCAGTACTGGTTGTCCTCCATGATTTTGACAATACGCTTGTCGGTTGTAAAGCACCCCAACATGAACTCAGCCATGTCTGCCACAGTGTTAGTTGGCATGACTCCTCTGGCCCCACCGGAAAGTTCAATCTCCATTTCCTCCTCATCCTCCATGTCTACCCATCCGCGCTGCAACAATGGGACGATTCGAAGTTGCCCGGAAGCCTCCTGTATCACCATCACATCATCGGACAACTCTTCTTCCTCCTCCTCCTCCTCCTCCTCCTCCATTAAACGCAGTGAAGCGGACAGATGTGTGGACCTACTCTCCAGCTGTGACGGATCGGATGCTATCCCTAACTCCTCTGTGTGATCTGAGTTATCCCTGATGTCAATCAGGGATTCTCTCAGAACACACAAGAGCGGGATTGTAAGGCTCACCATCGCATCCTCAGAGCTCACCCTCCTTGTGGACTCCTCAAAGACCCGTAGGATGTCACAAAGGTCTCTCATCCATGGCCACTCATGGATGTGAAACTGAGGCAGCTGACTTTGTGGCACCCTAGGGTTTTGTAGCTGGTATTCCATCAAAGGTCTCTGCTGCTCAACCACTCTATTCAACATCTGAAACGTTGAGTTCCAGCGTGTGGGGACGTCGCACAAAAGCCGGTGTTGTGGCACATGCAGGCGTTGCTGGAGAGATTTTAAGCTAGCAGCGGCTACTGTCGACTTGCGAAAGTGGGCGCACATGCGCCGCACTTTCACCAGTAGCTCTGGAACATTGGGGTAGCTCTTTAGGAAACGTTGCACCACTAGGTTGAAGACGTGGGCCAGGCATGGAACATGTTGGAGTCCGGCAAGCTCCAGAGCTGCTACCAGGTTCCGGCCGTTATCACAAACGACCATGCCTGGGCCCAGGTGCAGCGGCTCAAACCATATTGCCGTCTCATCGAGGAGGGCATCCCTCACCTCGGAGGCAGTGTGCTGTCTGTCCCCCAAGCTGATCAGCTTCAGCACAGCCTGCTGACGTCTACCAACGCCAGTGCTGCAACGTTTCCAACTCGTAGCTGGGGTCAATCTAACAGCGGAGGAGGAGGCGGTGGCGGAGGAGGAGGCGGTGGCGGAGGAGGAGGCGGTAGAAGAGGAGGAGGAGGGGGGTGTTCTTCTCGTGTCCCTGCCAGGAATGTTAGGCGGGGAGACGAGGTACACCGGGCCAGTTTGGGAAGCAGTCCCAGCCTCAACTACATTCACCCAGTGTGCCGTCAGTGAAATGTAGCGTCCCTGTCCGCATGCACTTGTCCACGCGTCGGTGGTCAAGTGGACCTTTGTGCAAAGCGCGGAACTAAGGGCCCGCCTGATGTTGAGTGACACGTGCTGGTGCAAGGCGGGGACGGCACACCGGGAGAAGTAGTGACGGCTAGGGACGGCATAGCGAGGTGCCGCAGTTGCCATCAGGTCCAGGAAGGCGGGAGTTTCAACAAGCCGGAACGCCAACATCTCCTGGGCCAGCAGTTTAGCGATGTTGGCGTTCAAGGCTTGCGCGTGTGGGTGGTTAGCAGTGTATTTCTGCCGCCGCTCCAATGTCTGAGAGATGGTGGGTTGTTGTAAAGAAACGCCTGATGGTGCCTTTGATGGTGCAGGAGAAGGAGATAAGACAGGACCAGGGGAGGATGAGGTAGAAGTCAACAAAGTGGCGGAGGCAGATGAAGTGGTGTCCTGGCTCGTCCTCTGGAGTGCATCGCCAGCACAGTCAGCAGTGGCAGTGGCAGAGGCAGAGGCAGTGGCAGTGGCGTGAACGGCAGTCGGCCTTTGTCCTGCCGTTGCTGCCTGCCACTGATTCCAGTGCTTGGATTCCAAATGACGGCGCATTGAAGTGGTGGACAGGTTGCTCTTCTCAGAGCCCCTAATCAATTTCGAGAGGCAAATTGTGCAGACAACACTATATCTGTCCTCGGCGCATTCCTTGAAAAAACTCCACACCTTCGAGAAACGTGCCCTCGAGGTGGGAGTTTTTCGGGGCTGGGTACGAACTGGAACATCTTGGGAGATTCCGGGTGTGGCCTGGCTTCGCCTAAGCTGCTGACCTCTGCCTCTGCCTCTAGCTACCCTTTTTGGTGCTGCACCTGCCTCAACATCCACACTACTTTCCCCGCTTGACATCCCCCCTGTCCAGGTCGGGTCAGTGTCCTCATCATCCACCACTTCCTCTTCCAACTCCTGTCTCATCTCCTCCTCCCGCACAATGCGCCGGTCAACTGGATGCCCTGACGGCAACTGCGTCACATCATCGTCGATGAGGGTGGGTTGCTGGTCATCCACCACCAAATCGAACGGAGATGGAGGAGACTCTAGTGTTTGAGCATCTGGATACAGATGCTCCTCTGTTAGGTTCGTGGAATCGTGACGTGGAGAGGCAGGTTGAGGGACAATGAAAGGAGCGGAGAACAGCTCTGGGGAGCAGGGACAGTTTGGGTTATTGTTCTGTAAAGCTTCGGAATTTTGGGAGGAAGGAAGACAAGACTGTTGGGTAATAGGAGGAGAGGAGGCAGAGTCTGACTGGCTGCTGGACAATGTGCTGTAAGCGTTCTCTGACAGCCATTGCAAGACCTGTTCCTGGTTCTCGGGCCTACTAAGGTTTGTACCCTGCAGTTTAGTTAATGTGGCAAGCAACCCTGGCACTGTGGAGTGGCGCAATGCTTGCTGCCCCACAGGAGTAGGCACGGGACGCCCTGTGGCTTCACTGCTACCTTGCTCCCCAGAACCATTCCCCCGACCTCGCCCACGGCCTCGTCCACGTCCCTTTCCGGGAGCCTTGCGCATTTTGAATTCCTAGTTAGAAATTGGCACTGTATACCAGTAGTAAAAATTGTGGGTGCACGTAACCCCAATATATTCTTTGAATTCCCAGTCAGAAACTGGCACTATATGGCAGTAGCAAGAAATGAGGGTATTTGTATTCCCAATATACTCTTTGAATTCCCAGTCAGACAATGGCACTGTATACCAGTAGTAAAAATTGTGGGTGCACGTAACCCCAATATATTCTTTGAATTCCCAGTCAGAAACTGGCACTATATGGCAGTAGCAAGAAATGAGGGTATTTGTATTCCCAATATACTCTTTGAATTCCCAGTCAGACAATGGCACTGTATACCAGTAGTAAAAATTGTGGGTGCACGTAACCCCAATATATTCTTTGAATTCCCAGTCAGACACTGGCACTATATGGCAGTAGCAAGAAATGAGGGTATTTGTATTCCCAATATACTCTTTGAATTCCCAGTCAGACAATGGCACTGTATACCAGTAGTAAAAATTGTGGGTGCACGTAACCCCAATATATTCTTTGAATTACCAGTCAGAAACTGGCACTATATGGCAGTAGCAAGAAATGAGGGTATTTATAACCCCAATATATTCTTTGAATTCCCAGTCAGACAATGGCACTGTATACCAGTAGTAAAAATTGTGGGTGCACGTAACCCCAATATATTCTTTGAATTCCCAGTCAGAAACTGGCACTATATGGCAGTAGCAAGAAATGAGGGTATTTGTATTCCCAATATACTCTTTGAATTCCCAGTCAGACAATGGCACTGTATACCAGTAGTAAAAATTGTGGGTGCACGTAACCCCAATATATTCTTTGAATTCCCAGTCAGACACTGGCACTATATGGCAGTAGCAAGAAATGAGGGTATTTGTATTCCCAATATATTCTTTGAATTCCCAGTCAGACAATGGCACTGTATACCAGTAGTAAAAATTGTGGGTGCACGTAACCCCAATATATTCTTTGAATTACCAGTCAGAAACTGGCACTATATGGCAGTAGCAAGAAATGAGGGTATTTGTATTCCCAATATATTCTTTGAATTCCCAGTCAGACAATGGCACTGTATACCAGTAGTAAAAATTGTGGGTGCACGTAACCCCAATATATTCTTTGAATTACCAGTCAGAAACTGGCACTATATGGCAGTAGCAAGAAATGAGGGTATTTATAACCCCAATATATTCTTTGAATTCCCAGTCAGACAATGGCACTGTATACCAGTAGTAAAAATTGTGGGTGCACGTAACCCCAATATATTCTTTGAATTCCCAGTCAGAAACTGGCACTATATGGCAGTAGCAAGAAATGAGGGTATTTATAACCCCAATATATTCTTTGAATTCCCAGTCAGACAATGGCACTGTATACCAGTAGTAAAAATTGTGGGTGCACGTAACCCCAATATATTCTTTGAATTCCCAGTCAGAAACTGGCACTATATGGCAGTAGCAAGAAATGAGGGTATTTGTATTCCCAATATACTCTTTGAATTCCCAGTCAGACAATGGCACTGTATACCAGTAGTAAAAATTGTGGGTGCACGTAACCCCAATATATTCTTTGAATTCCCAGTCAGAAACTGGCACTATATGGCAGTAGCAAGAAATGAGGGTATTTGTATTCCCAATATACTCTTTGAATTCCCAGTCAGACAATGGCACTGTATACCAGTAGTAAAAATTGTGGGTGCACGTAACCCCAATATATTCTTTGAATTCCCAGTCAGACACTGGCACTATATGGCAGTAGCAAGAAATGAGGGTATTTGTATTCCCAATATACTCTTTGAATTCCCAGTCAGACAATGGCACTGTATACCAGTAGTAAAAATTGTGGGTGCACGTAACCCCAATATATTCTTTGAATTACCAGTCAGAAACTGGCACTATATGGCAGTAGCAAGAAATGAGGGTATTTATAACCCCAATATATTCTTTGAATTCCCAGTCAGACAATGGCACTGTATACCAGTAGTAAAAATTGTGGGTGCACGTAACCCCAATATATTCTTTGAATTCCCAGTCAGAAACTGGCACTATATGGCAGTAGCAAGAAATGAGGGTATTTGTATTCCCAATATACTCTTTGAATTCCCAGTCAGACAATGGCACTGTATACCAGTAGTAAAAATTGTGGGTGCACGTAACCCCAATATATTCTTTGAATTCCCAGTCAGACACTGGCACTATATGGCAGTAGCAAGAAATGAGGGTATTTGTATTCCCAATATATTCTTTGAATTCCCAGTCAGACAATGGCACTGTATACCAGTAGTAAAAATTGTGGGTGCACGTAACCCCAATATATTCTTTGAATTACCAGTCAGAAACTGGCACTATATGGCAGTAGCAAGAAATGAGGGTATTTGTATTCCCAATATATTCTTTGAATTCCCAGTCAGACAATGGCACTGTATACCAGTAGTAAAAATTGTGGGTGTATATAGCCCCAATTCTATTGCTAGGGGACTTGCAGGGTATTTCTGGGGTGAAGGTGGGGGGGCACACCGTTGGAACGGGTATCGGGGTATATATCGGGTATACGGGAATACACTGACAGTGTATTCCATTCAGGATCCTGGGAAAGCTGGGTTGCGGCGATTGAGCCCGTCAGTGCCACGTTACACTGACAAGCTTCTCCCTGGAATTTAGCTCTTACAAGAGCTGTTGGTTGTCTTCTCCTTCCTATCCTAGCCTGTCCCTGCCTACCCAGAATCTAAGCCCTAGCTAGCTGGACGGAAACCTCCGTCCTCGGTGAATTGCAAGCTCAGAATGACGCGAAGCTGGGCGTCGCTGTTCTTTTAAATTAGAGGTCACATGTTTTCGGCAGCCAATGGGTTTTGCCTACTTTTTTCAACGTCACCGGTGTCGTAGTTCCTGTCCCACCTACCCAGCGCTGTTATTGGAGCAAAAAAGGCGCCAGGGAAGGTGGGAGGGGAATCGAGTAATGGCGCACTTTACCACGCGGTGTTCGATTCGATTCGAACATGCCGAACAGCCTAATATCCGATCGAACATGAGTTCGATAGAACACTGTTCGCTCATCTCTATTCCAGACAGAATTATCAGGTATTATTTTCACTATTTAAAACCACCTTTGCTCAGGAGTAAATTCTTTCTAAATCTATATCTAGCCACAGAAATAGCTGTAATAAAAAAAACGCCTGGGTAGAAAATTGTTACTGCCAGGCTTCATAAGATCATACAGAGGTCTGAAAAATGTTATTTTCTGCTCTGCTCTGCAGTTAAGCTTTAGGGTAAATTGTAATAACGCCGGCTTTATACAATGTATTCTTCAGTCTCAGACCACGGTCTACACGCTGCCAAAGGCTTCAGCATTATTTGAATGAAAGGGACTAAAATCTCCGGCGTGCGATAATCACCTTTTACATTTCCAGAAGTGCCTGTAGATCCCCGAGTAGCCACTTATTCACAGCCATCAAAAAACTATTTCAGTGGGTGCTCGTGGAAAATTTGAGATTCTTTAGCTAAAACGTTACAAATTTCAGTCGCTTGCTGCGCTAGCCCTCTAGAGAAATTATTTTTCCGTCTCCAACGGGGAACTTAAACTGGGCCTAGTCTATTTCTGTCGTACTAATTTACAGAGGTGTTCCTATTTTAAGTGCTGCATTACTTTCTGTCCGGTGTTCTTAAGATTCTTATAAATCTTTGTAATTAAACTCTCTAGACGACGCAATTGCTTTTATCCTGATTTTATATCTTGTGTGCCTTGTGGGAGGTCTACATTGGCTGATCTCCAAGATGCCCTATGTATTCCTGTTTTCCACAAATAATAGAAAACCACAGGAGTTTGTTAAAAATGAATATTAAGGATTGTATTAAAATTTGTTTTCACTTGTCCTGAACATTTTTCATACAAATATGTTTTTTTCAGTACAATTATATTTAAATGCTTTCTGGACCACCTCTAGGAGATCATCAACAAAGCTGTCAGTATATACAGTATGTGGGGTTTTCTTAGTAAAGCCTTTATGTACTGAATAAATCCTGGTGGACATGAAGAGAATGGAGAAAATTATATCTCTATTAATGATTTGGACAATTTATTACTATTTTTGCAGATTGCCTCTGCATGGAGACACAATAGGCATTCATTTGACTATGTGCTAAATTATGCCAAATTTATCCCATAAATGTGATGTGAAGATAGCCTTAGATGGAAATTTTGGATTGAATTTGGTTTTGGGATAAACTCTTTTGTGTAGGATATTATGAGCTGCCACCCATTTTTGACATTTATTGTGTATCCTTAGTATATATGCCAGAAAATGCACCTGGTGTATGTGCCAAGTACGGAAAAATTGGAGTGTTTTTTTGGCATTGTTTGGCTGCTGTATGTCAGCATACATTTTTTGTTTAACGTTATTGAACAGTGTTGACAAGCGTTCAATAATGAGGAATTCTATTATTAATTATACATTAAGGATGTGAGTCTACATTTGCAACTGTATGATATATTTATTTATGTTTATTTATTTTGGGTGAACTTCTCAGACCCCAGAGTATGCACCACCGAAGGGTGTGGTAAAAAAATTAAAAAAAAACATTAATTCTCACCTTCTGTTACCTCTTTTGGGTCTCTTCTCTGCATTCAGCACTCTTTCTCTGTCTCCTCAGTGACGTCTGGCGCTCTCCTGTGACATCATGCACTCGGGGTCACTGCTGAGGCCTGTAATTGGGCCTCAGAGGTGACATGGGCACACTGAGCATTATGACATCATGATTCTCGACATGCCCATGTGACTGCTGGTGGCCCAGCCACAGGCCACAGCAATGACCCCAGGTTCATGACATCACAGGAGAGCTCTAGACTCTGTGAGGCAGTCCAAATAAGGTAACAGAAAGTTAGTATGAATAATTATTTAAAATTTTGTAACCTCCCCTGGTGAACATTCTGCATCGACTCCAGACTATAATGCAGCTGCCATTTTAGTTTGCCCGAGACGAAGATCCATTTATTCGGTTTTGTAAAAAAAAAACCTAACAATTTGTAATATTCTGGTCGAACGCTGCTTGGTACAAGTTGGTTCGCCCCTCTCTATTTGGTGCCTGTATAAGTAGGCTTTCGCCTTTGTAAGGATATAATTGCAATGTGCACATTACAACATATCTAAGATAATCTATATTCATGACTTTTTAGGAGCTGAAATACAAACTGCGGATAGGACCGTGTTGTATACAAGGTCCAAAAATCAAGTCCAGTATATACAGTATGAAGAACTGTAAAAAAAGTATTTGTCTCTATGCAGATTTCTCTCTGTCTCTGTTATTAAATATTTGTCTCCAGCAAGGTTAGACAAAACATGAAATGGAGTCTACCACCACCAAAACCAAATTCCCTTTACATGCTGTGAAAGGTTTGGTTACTCACGTTGCTACTCATCCCTTAGTGGAGTCAAAGTGCAAATGCGGCAGAAAAATCAAACTTTTATTCCATACACAAGTAAGCCTCTTTCTAATTAGGGGTCGGGAAACTGAGTTGTGACCACAAAAGAAAATGGGTGTATGAACAGGTTTGGTCCTCTGAGTGCACTGAACAAGCTCTATTGTATATGGATTAAAAATGTAATTTGTTAGCAGGAAGATTGCATTTTGATACAAGAAAGGTATGTTGACTATGTCCATAACTGTTCCTACAATAGTATATAAGTCATTTAGAAGCAATTTTGATGATGGTAGACTACCTTCAAATACATAAGAAATTATTTTAGCATATATTATAGTATCAAATGTCTCCATCATACATATCGCCCATGCAAAAAAATAAAAGGGCCAGATTTGTAACAGAGAGAGGGCTAGCATATTGATACTAAATGCCATCCATGTTTAATGAGTCGAGGTCCCTAGAACAAAGTGGCTGCCATGCTATGTTTAAAGCATCTGCTTGTTCAGCTTTATCCTTGATACATTGCCACTCATGGGCATTTGGCACAAATTGAAACATAGGTGATTTACTTGAATGTAGTCGTGTTGATGTTTTCTCCACATGCCTAGCTACAAGCAGTAAGGTGTAGAAAAATGCAATCATTTGCAAACTGATGGAACTACCATTAGTGGGACCTGACAATTAAGTACCCATTTTCACAGGGCGATAGTCACAAAACGATTATTTGTACAACCATTTGTTCTCAGTCACTGGACTGTGTATACAGGTCTAGAGATTGAAAGGCAATTTTGCCTTTGTGACTAAAACATTGGGACTTTTTAGTCTTGGTTCCATTTGCATTGGACTAGCCCTGCCATCACGCTGCCTGTTAAAGACAAAAGACGGCAGCTGTAGCCCAGTCAGTTGCATGAACTAACATTTATTGTATTCACAGTCAATGGATTAGTAAAGCAGCTTCCTGCTCCATTATTCAGGCAGCTACAATGTGGGAATCACTGGGGACTGTATAAAGGGGGCTCTTGGGAGATCATTATTAAGGGTGGGGGTCACTGGGGATAACATTATAAAGGGTAAGGGTAAGTTCAAACAGGGTTTTGGGTCAGGATCTTGAGGCCGTATCCAGCTCCCAGAAAAAGAAGCGACATGCTCATTCTTTTAGGTGGATTCGCCTCGCAACATCCGCCTGAAGACACTCCCTCCCGACTAGGCCCATTCATTTGGGCCTAATCTGGAGCGAGTGCGCGACTGGATGCCATTGCACTGCACCGGCATCCAGTCGCAGCTACCCTCCGCCTCAGGTTCCTGTCCAAAAAAACCTGTGTGACCTTACCCTAAGGGCCACTGACGATAGAACTATAAATGTTTGGGGCCACTGGGGATAACGTTATAAAGGGTGAAAGAAACTGGACACTATAAAAGGAGGGAGAAACAGGGGACAACATCATAAAGGATGGATTTTTTAATTAATGGCCTGTTCAGAGGCCATCGATCTTTGATTGGTGGGGGTTGACATAAAGTTCACGCACAAATTAGCTGTTCAGGAATTCTGCTGGGCCTGGAACTATACAGTGTACAGAGCCAGAAGCAGAGGGGAAAGGAGCTTAATGACGTGAATGGGAACTGAGCTGCAGTAATGTTGCACATCCATTATACAAGATATAGAGCCAGCTGTTGCCCAGCAGTAGTCACAAAGAGGGGCCATCAGGTAATGACGGCCCCTCCTAACAATAGGCTATAATAAATAAAAAAAAATAGCTTGGAAAACCCGTTTGAGTCTTTAATGGTGTATAATTTTGGTATAGTAGGATATGATGTGTCACTACCACTAAATCAGAGTGATTAAAGAGGTTTTTGGGGACTATGATCTATGGGTGAGCTCCCCTTCCTCTTTTCACTCCAGTGATATCATGTCCAATGGTCTTATGGCCATGCTGCAGCTCAGTTCCCAATTAACGTAGTAATAACAAGCACAGCCACTATACCATGTATGACACTATGTTTGGTAAGCAGTGAAGTATCAGTATCATAGTCCTATAAAACCACTTTAAGTATCTATTTTTATTTTATTTTATTATAACCAACACATAAATCTCATTGCTTTAACCCACACAAAGCATCATGTGAGCTTATTGTATTGGAATTGCTGATGTTCTGGGTCATATGGCTGTGTGTCAGGCAGAAAAGATATGTTGTTACTGCATACAAATACCAAATAGATGACATCTTAGTCATATGTCATATTGTTGTCTCTGGTGGGACAACACATTTATTCACCAGTTGCACCACCCTTTTGCAGTAATATCACACAAATTATTTCTATAATTCAATATTAGTCTTTTACATTGCTAGTTGTTAAAAGATTTTAGCCATATCATCCTTGCAAAACTATATTCATTCACTTTGGCAGGTTTTTATGTATAAGCTGCTTATTTCAGTCCCTGCCATGTAAAAACCAATGTCCAATGAGAACAATCTTCAAAGTATATCATAGGGAATAGTAAAAGGTGCCATTCTGAAGGACAATTTGTTCAAAAAACCCTAATACGAAAAATAAAAAGTCTCAACTTTTGAAAATGAGATTAAAACACGGAGAGGTAAAAATTATATATCATGAAGATATTTTTAGAATTTTACATTCGGTCTCATATATGAACTGACGGATGAAAAAAAGTATTGCCATTGTCATTTAGCCTCCAGCTTTGGCGCTAATATAAACCAGCCAAAGATTCTGGGCCAAATTTATTAAGAATGACGAATGGTATGCCATTTGGAGAATGTGGCGGGTGAGGACCTGGGACTGAGGCACAGAAAAGTCCTTGTGTCAAACATGCGCTACAATATCATTCCTATAGATTTCGAGCGTAGACAGAATAATAGATTCTCTCCTCTGTCTGTGTGACTTTCTCTCTCTCGTCTTGGGCTAGTGGCAACGTAAAGGCTGTTGGTGGGTGAGGATGATGATGATGATGGAGCTTATGTTGACCTCATGCTGTTGTTGTCTGCCACGTCCCTTTCAGTTGGTACTGCGGCAGGGCCCTTCACAGAAGTACTGCCCCTACTGCTCTGATGGTGGCCCAAAGTACTGACCCACCTGCCAGGTCCTGTTATCAAACTGACATATTACAAATACCACTTATTGAAAAACCAGCGAGAGCTATAAATCAGGCTCAATATACAAAGGAATTAAAAAAGCCAAGACTGAACTGGCTAAACTGCTTCACCTAGGTTTACATCTCTGCAGGGGGAAGTCTAGTGAATGTGGGTGTAGACACTGATTTATGATGTGCAGATTATCGAGACCTAGGCAGAAAACATCAAGAACAATTTTACACTGCTTCAGACAACATTGATAATATTTCTGTCATAAAAGCCCATAGTTATATATTCCAAAAAAAATCATTAGAATTTGTGTTAAAATTCCATCCGCCTTAACTAGAGGAGGTAATATGATGAGTTTAAGCAGCGCTCTGTTCTGTATTATCTGCATATAATACAGTTAGAAGAAGCAGAATCCTGGTATCTGAACTACCACATTGAAATGCTCATTTTATGCACAGTGACAGGTCTTTTATTTAAGTGGTCATAGATGACTTCTTCTGCTAATAGTCTTGAGATCCATTAGCTGGTTTGGCTGTGGTGTAAAGCAGACTCATTTGCAAGCTGCAAATGCATTTAATGTGCCAGCATGTCACCTCTCTAAGGATGTGCACCACAACTGCTCACAGGCTGAATACTTCATACATCTGTTCTCTAGAAGAGATAAGGGCAGACAATATAAGTACCAGGACGGAGCAACCTCCCCATAAATCATCTACTTTATAATCAATGTATAGTTTAGGAAGAAATTGTTTTTAACCCTTCCAGGAATGAAGCTTTATAACAGTTCTCTACCAATAAAAAAGAACCAATATATTTGCATCATTAAATCCTATCTGTAAAGGAAGAGTAATATAGCCCTGAAAATATGAATCATCTTGTTTTATTACAGGGATTACAGGAATGTAAGGTGGCTGATGCAACCTCAAGTGAACCTGTCGCCTGTTGTTTGGTGCTGATTCTTTTTATGTAATGATTAAAGGGATTCTACCACTAAAGCAACATTTTTTCTAATTACCACGTCATTTTTGGGAGGCCACTCTTGCTCTTGTAGTTCAATATAGGAGCGTACTGCGCAGGCGTCGGGAGTTGGACCAACAGAAGAAAACAGAAGAGGTGGGGTTGCAGCTGAAGATGGAGGCAGTGCTGGAAAGAGCTCTTGAGCAGAAGTGGGGACGCCCTCATCTCCGCTGGAGCGCTGGGGCCTGCCTTCATTGCTGTGGAGAACTCATTTGCATACCGGTTAAAACTGGTATTTCTAAGGAACGGCGCCGCAGAGACCATGTCTAAAGGTAAGAGACGAATAGTCTTTCTTAAGGCTATTCTGACGTGGTAATTAGAAAAAATGTTGCTTTAGTGGTAGAATCCCTTTAAGCGTTCAACTACCCAAAACAAGTGATTAAATGGGTTGTTCAGCCCCAAAACAAATTTTCATGCTGAGTACAGGTACAGTATAGGTCAGTGACGGCGAACTTTTTAGAAACCGAGTACCCAAACTGCAACCCAAAACCCACAAAAATTATTGCAAACTGCCAACATGCCAATTTAACCTTAATACTGTGCGGATCCACAATTGTGGACAGTTATGGACCCACAAAATACAGTCGTGTGAATGGGTCTTTACCAAGCTTTTAATCATACATTCAACTTTCTACCCAAAGTATTATATGCTCCCCTTTGGGCCCCTCATCATATTATATGCTCCACAATAGGCCCCCTTCCACACAATATTATATGGTCCATAGTAGGCCCTGCACACACAATATTATATGCTTCACAGTAGGCTTCTCCCCGACAGTATTATATGCTCCACAGTAGGCCCACCCACACACACAGTATTATGCACTCCACAATAGTCCCTCCCACAGAGTATTATATGCACCACAGTAGCCCCCCCCCCCCACACACACACACAAAGACACAGTATTATACTTACCTGAAGTCCCCCGAAGAGCAACCGGGCATTGTCCTTCTTCTGACTGCAGGCACTGATGTATGACTTCATAGTGCCTGCGTCTGGTCACAGGTTACACTCTGCATTCAGTGTAAGTCTGCAGCCTACACTGACAGCTTTCAACTGTATGTGCATTTCAACATACAGCTGAAAGAAGCGATCGCTCACTATCGGGGAATCCTGCATTGGATTCCCTGTTAGTGAGCGATCTGGACGTGTGCCAGCAGAGAGGGCTCTGAGTGCCCCCTCTGGTACATGTGTCATAGGTTCGCCAATGCGGGTATAGGTCATCAATATATGGTGTGTGGGGTCTGACACCCGCTATAGAGTGGACAGGGCTGCTGCACATGTTCCCTATCCACAAGTAGTTGATTCTTTGCATAGGTCATCAGTATCTAAAATCAATTTGGGGCTGAACAAGCCCTTTAATAAAGCTGTTTTATGTAATGGACATCTTGTTGGAGTGGTGAATTTAAAAGTATTCAGATTTTTTTTAATAGTTTTATGGACAGATCATTACAGGTCATTAGTGATGTTATACGGAGAGGTATTTTATATGAGGCAATGGGGGAAATTTATTATGGCTGGCGTTTCTAAAGCCAGTGTTAATGAGACTCTGACTGGTGCAAGGTGAGCCTGAATTAAGAGGTTCCAGCCTCTTAATAAATCACAGGCATGCCTGTGCGCTAGAATGGAAATTACCTGTATAACTCATACTATTTTCAGCTGACTTATAGGCGTCCATGTACTTCTATCTGTTCCCCTGCCTCATTCTCAGGGTTAGTGAGGGTCCCAGTAGTGGGAGCCTCAGTGAGCAGACAACTTATCACCTAGTGTTGTTGAGCTTGGAAAAGTGCTACCATCACGAAACAGCTGTCGTTCTCCTCTCCCAGGCGTGCCTCCTCCCGTATTGTATTTTACATGGATGTTTGAAATAAAGATTTGAAATATTTTTATACTCTTCCAATGGTGAGTGCCCAGCTTTTTCTATTTTCTAAACTTATCACCTATGTTGGGGATAGATGATAAGTATTGTTTGTGGGAAAACCCCTTTAAGGAATTTTCATATGTATAGTATTGTACATCTACTATTCAGTTCAGTAATGACTATGCCTTCGGTAAGCCCCCCCCCCCCAGTGGTGAATATAGGAAGTCAGATTTTTATCATTTAATTGTTATTGGTTAAATAGACATACATAATCTAATATGAATTATGAATACGAGTCAAACTGAACAATGTATAGAAATTTATAGGATACATTTACACTACAAAGTCCTGAACTTATGAAAAGTATTTTTTTCATGGCCGTGTGCACACCCAAGGGTGATTCGATTTCACTATCCCTCATAAACATAAGTCTATTGAAGAATCGTCTGAGAATTAGCATCTTCTATCTTTTTTTGGATCGTTCACTTGAACTCTGTCATGTGAATGAGCCCTAACATTGTGATACTACATAAAACATGTACATGCTGTGAATAAAGTAACCAAAATAAGACTTCAATGTCAGAGATATTCTCGTTCTTGATGGGTAAAAAACACTGAATGTGGCTCTATTATTCTTATTTTAACAATCAAAACGATACCTTGGTGGAATTAGGATTTATTCTTTACGTTCATTTTACATTTTGATCAATAAGGACTTATTCACGTGGCAATGGAAGCTGTGCTGCATGTATGACAAAATGCACCTTTGGCCAGGCTGTGCGCCCCATCATGTATGCCATGGAAGTTTTCACAGTCGCTGGTCTGTGAAAAGCTGATGGCTTTGTGAATAAGCCCTAAGGTTTCTTGGTGTATTAGTGATTTGCAAAGCATCATAGGTTATAATGTGTAGATCAGGGGTCCTCACACTTTTTTAACAGGGGGCCAGTTCACTATCCCTCAGACCATTGGAGGGTCGAAATATAGTTAAAAAAAAATTAAGATTATATGCTCCATAGTAACTCCCCCCACAGTATTATATGCTCCACAGTAGGCACCCACAGTAACATATGCTCCACAGTATGCCCCAAACATGTTAATATATGCTCTTCTGTACATCCCACACACAGTATTATATGCTCCTCAGTACACCCCCCACTGTATTATATACTCCATAGTACGCCACCCCCCCACACAGTATTATATGATCCTCAGTACACCCCCAACCACACGGTATTTTATGCTCCTCAGTATGCCCCAACCCCCACACACACACACACACAGTTGTATATGCTCCTCAGTACATCCCCCACACTGTATTATATGCTCCTCAGTACCCCACCCCTGCCAAATACACAAATAGTATTATAATTACCCATGAAGAGCCGCTGGGCGTCCTCCTCTTTCAGACTGCAGGCGCTGATGACTTACGTCATCGCGCCTGTGTCGGGGCAGAGCTCACACTCTGCAGTCAGTGTAGGCCGCGGTCGCGAGGACCGCAGCCTACACAGACTGCTCGCTGTCTTAACAGGGAATTCTGTACCGGATTCCCCATTAGTGAGCGATCCTGGCGACGGTGCACTGATCACATGCGGTTGGCCGGAAAAATGTTCTCGGCTGGCTGCATGTGGTCCGTGGGCCATAGTTCGAGGATCCCTGGTGTAGATAGTAGGGTCTTCTAGAGGAGAGCAGTCAAGCAGCACTTTTCTCTCCACATATTTTGTGTGGAAACCACACGGATCCCATTATAGTCTATGGGGTCCGTGTGGTTTCTTAGCTAACCCTTTTTAATGTGTATAGGTTTCCGTTCGCAGATGTGAACCAGGGGTTAGGATGAGAACATTGCGACCATAACAAGGTAAATATATATAGCTATCACCAACTGACTGCATTATAATTCCATCTACTGTGAAATAAATCAAAAGGCTGTCTGGACTGAAGAATATACGAATCGGGTAGGATTTATATTGGTGGACAAGAGCCTTGACTTAAATCCAACCTCAGAAGACATCAGGGATAGTAAGAGATCTTAGGGGGTATTCACATGGAGTAACGTGGCGTTGATTCTTACACAATAACCCGCGTAAGAATCAGCGCTGCAAAACAGAATCCCATTGACTTCAATGGGTTCCGTTTAAACGCGTGTAACACATTGAAATCAATGGAAGGCTTTTTAACCCATTGATTTCAATATGTTACGCGCGTTAAACGGAACCCATTGAAGTCAATGGGATTCTGTTTTGCAGCGCTGATTCTTACGCAAGTTATCGTGCAAGAATCAGAGCTGCGTTACTCTGTGTGAATGCCCACTTAGAAGCAAATGTGATCTGTTTGGTAAATTGTTTTGAAGTAAATGATGAACCTGCTACTTGATCATTGCTGATATGCTTCTTTTTTGTTTGCAGGCACATATTTTAACCTTTTTAGTTACATTTTGTAGGTAATAATTATTAAAGGTTACATTTTATTATTGCACTGTTCATTGAATTTGCTATTATTATATTTGGTCTGTAATTTTGGCTTGTCAGTGAATTGGTTACATTTGTATATTAACATAACATAATTTTATGTTTTTATTTTTAACCGTTCTGTATCACTGGGCTTTAAATGTCACATTTCATGTGCTTTTAGTCTAATTTACATATACCGTGTGTGTATATATATATATATATATATATATATATATATATATATATATATATATATATATAGTAATCAAAAATTGTAAGTGAACCAGAAAGCTCGGAAACAATGCTTGACTCTGTAATTTAAAGCAACACTGCCATCTACCCACAGGGCTCCACCACATTATCATCAACCATCGGAGAAGGCAAATTAGCTCTGAAGTTACTTGATACTAATAATAAATCTTTCAGGCCTCCTGCACAGCAGTGTATTACTGCTTGATACAATTCCAAGTTGTATGTCGTTGTAATACACCACTCATTCTTCAGTGAAGCTCTCTTCTACTACAGTATATAATAAAATATACAGGTTTTTATTTAAAAAAAAAACAAAAAAAAAAACTTTGGAGTGTAAATATGGCCTTAGCAGACAGTTTATTACGAGCAACTACTTTAAAGGGATTCTATCTATTCTATATATCATTAAAAATCACATTTTTTCTTGATCACACATAGGAATAGCCTTAAGAAAAGCTATTCGTCACCTACCTTTAGATGTCTTCTCTGTGCCACTGTTCGGTAGAAATCCCGATTTTCATCTGCATGCAAATTAGTTCTTTTGCAGCACTGGGGGCGTCCCCATTGCTGTGAGAGAAATCTCCAGCACTGCCTCCATCTTCGTTGGGAGCATCCTCTCTGCGCATGCCCGCGGCCAGTGGGCATGTGCACAAACTTTATTACATGAGTTTGTTTGTTTTAGGGGTGTGATATATCAGACCTGACAGAGATCCAAAGGGGACTTATTGTTAGTGTGTGCTCCCTGTAGAAGCATTTATATATATAATTTGAGATTAGCTTGAAATTAGGGAGTGAGCTCAGCTTTGGCCTGCAGAGGAAAGCGGCCAGTGCTGCAGATTATAAATGACGGTGAAAGTAAATAAGTTCCTGCAACCTTTTTGTATGTAATTGCTTCCAATTATGCAGTAATTCTCAAAGAACAATTATCTGTCTTTCTGAATGTATAAGATATCAAGTCATCCATACAAATGGTTCCTTGCATTTATTACTGTCCTCCATAATGTATGGCGTTGTTATATCATCTAGCGTATGTATTAAGACCTATCCGAGCTCCAGTGGTGTTTACAATTTATTTCTCTTATCTCAAGCATGCATATATTTTTAAGGGTAATTTTATGGGAAGTCAATTACATTGCCAGGAGATATTCCTAATGTGGGAGGAAATAGAGAACACAGGGAGGACACTTACATTCTACTGTAGATATACATATATAAACGACTGCCGGCTTTGCCAACGTCTATATTTCCATATTTCAGCTTCACTACCTCACTTTAAAATGCAGTACCTGAAACAAATAAAAATCTAAATACATCCAGATTGCTTGTGAGACCTTTCATATAATTAAATAACATATTGCCTTCCAAACAAGACCATGTGAAAAAGAGTTCTGTGAACTCCTCAGGTGCCCCTTGTATATATACACATGTAGTAGAGGTAACCCAAAGTAAAAAAAAAAAAAAAAAAAAAAAAAAAAGTGAACTTGCTTGTATTCCCTTGATCTGGGTAAGGACAAGGAATTTGAGATTGAGGAAAGTTTTGTGAGCGCAATCCACTCTGAGTATCACCATACTGAAGTCCAAAAAAGTTATTTTAATATGCTAGCATACAGATACACACACAATACACTCAGCTGTGGTGTATATAGTGGGTTCTGTTTAAAGAGGCCCTTTCATGGGTTTGCACACAGGTAGTTTTATATACTGCTGGAAAGACGACAGTGCGCTGAATTCAGCGCACTGTCGGCTTTCCCAATCTGTGCCCCGGGTAAAGAGCTATCACTCCGGGTACCGTAGCTCTTTACAGCCAGAAGGGCGTTCCTGACAGTCTGTCAGGAACGTCCTTCTGCACAGCAGCGCCTATCGCGCTGTACAGTGTGAGCGGGGAGGAACGTCCCCTCCCTCTGCTCACAGTGCTCATGCATAGACGAGTATTATCAGGAGGGGAGGGGGTGTTCCTCTCAGCTCACACTGTATAGCACGATAGGCGCTGCGGTGGAGAAGGACGTTCCTGACAGACTGTCAGGAACGCCCTTCTGACTGCACAGAGCTACGGTACTGGGAGCGATAGCTCTTTACCCGGGCACAGATCGGGAAAGCCGACAGTGCTCCCTCTGCTCACAGTGCTCATGCATAGACGAGTATTATCAGGAGGGGAGGGGGCGTTCCTCTCAGCTCACACTGTATAGCACGATAGGCGCTGCGGTAGAGAACGACGTTCCTGACAGACTGTCAGGAACACCCTTCTGACTGCACAGAGCTACGGTACTGGGAGCGATAGCTCTTTACCCGGGCACAGATCGGGAAAGCCGCCAGTGTGCTGAATTCAGCGCACTGTCGGCTTTCCAGCAGTATATAAAACTGCCTGTGCCCAAACCCATGAAAGGTCCTCTTTAAATGGTGAAAAAGAGGCAGTTTAAAATACATTGTATAGACAAAGAACAGGTTGGACTAGTATAATTAGCATAACAAGATTGGTGGCAAAGTTGTAACAGTAGTCCTGGCGCATGCTTAGTCTCATCCCACTAAAGCTGAAGGGGGATGTGAGTTCCCTAAACAAAGAGGAGTTGTACAATGGCTGCACCACATAGTCCTGGAATCCAAAATGGAGGCTACCAGCACATGGCTGGAATCCAAAATGGAGGTTACACAAGCTAACATCCTCCACAGTTTCTGTGTTCATATGTTTAGATGTAGTTTAGCACTGGCCAGCAGTTTTCCACGTGTGCATACACGGCATAAATAAACTAGAGGGAGCTAAACTATGGAGGAATTACCTGATAACCTATGTCCACTTGAAGATACTTCTCCTCCTTTCAGAAGTACAGCACCTGAGAAGAAATTTACTTTACAGCAACTACATGGACACAGGAAACTGGTGAAGTCTTATTGAATTCTTGTGTGTATGCTCTATGATCCGTGCTGATATCATTGTGCATGGACTCTTAAGGGTGCATTCACACGACCAATTTCCAGCTGTGAAATTTGGTCTACGGTATTTGTTTGCCAGATTTACTAGCCTGCACCTTATGCCGGGAGATGGACCCCTAGCAGTATAGTTATCTATATTACTGTATTATCCATGCTGCTGTAACGCACTGAATTTTCTCATGGTGGGACTATCAAAGGATTATTTTATCTTATCTTATGCTGCTAGGAGTGCATACTTCCCAGGGACATACTAGCCCTCATGACAGCAACATACTGACCCTCTCCTCGCACAAGGTGCAGGCTGGTATATCCAGCCATCACATGGACTGAATTCCACAGCTGAAACTCGGTCATGTGAATGCGCCCTAATTGTACAGGATTATGTCCTGATAGATAATAAACACAGCATCATGATACAAAGATAATGCACACAGTGATGTCATAGTACAGGGATAGGAAACACGCCATTGCAATCCAATGATTGTTTATTATTAGGGCATCCAAAGACTCTTCTAATAGCGTAAGTAGGGCAATGACTGTTTTTAGCCACGTTTGCCATCACCTCCTTATTTTGTATCTGCCAGGACATTCTTATCTACTCACTTCACCGCAAATGTACATTGGATAGATTTTAGGTTTAATGACGATTTAAGTGAAGTCTAGACGATTGGCGAGAAAACCAACCTAGTGCCAGAAGATGGTTTCTTTACTGTGAATTATGGAGAAAACACGAATGAGCCATCGAAGCGGTTCTTGAAGAGCTAAAAGTAATCTCATAAATCTGCTGATACATGTGAAAATAAAAGCTTGATCACTTTCTAACAAAGTTGTAATTACTAAATTCCATACGCTTGTAGAAAATCACATCAGTTAGGTAAAACGCTGCTCTATACGTAAGCGCCATCTGGAGGCTGCAGGAAGACATTTCACGTTCTTAAATAGGAAATGCATATAAAGCTGTGTTCACACCAAAATATTAGGGATATTTAATATATGTAAATGGAGACAAATTTCTGCCTGAAATAAAACAGAACTCAAGTATATAAGTGAAAGGGGTATTCCTATCTCAACTGTTTATAGGTGAAATGCAGCATGGTGGCTCAGTGGTTAGCACTGCAGCCTTGCAGCACTGGTGTCCCGGGTTCGAATCCTGTCAAGGACAACATCTGCAAGGAGTTTGTATGTTCTCCCCGTGTTTGCGTGGGTTTCTTCCGGGTACTCTGGTTTCCTCCGACACGCCAAAGACATACTGATAGGGAATTTAGATTGTGAGCCCTATATGGGACAGTGACTGTCAATGTCTGTAAAGCGCTGCGGAATATGATGGCGCTATATAAGTGAGCATAATAATAATACAGGAACAGCCAAGTGGGCTGCCCTATACCGTACACAGAGAGCTACATAGTTTCTGTAGGTTTACACTAGTTATGCTTTTTCCATAACCCCTATGTACATCTATGGGCGATACAGAAACAGGGTAAAAGCTGTACGATTCATTTGGCCTAAACTACTTGGAAAGCGTGAACATTGTTTTCATCGCTTTTCAGTGTTGCGGATAATCACTGATTTCTGTCGCACATCACGTTTGTACCTTTTTGACATAATTTACGTCAATTTAGCATAGTCCGATTATTAAATATGAGCCACTATGAATGATAAATATGTTGAGTTTCAATCAGCTCATACATGGATATTAAAGTCATTTCATGGATTTCCACAAAGTCATTATATATGACAAAGCCTCTTCACTTTCCAGACAACTTCACCTCATGACAGCTATTTCCATAAAAATACAGCATCTAATTTGTGTAAATGAACTTAGTCACTAAAGCATGAATACATGGAAAATGAGGTCCCAAATCAATGATTAGACTTTCAAGCTTTCATTACTATTCAATGGCACTGTGCCCAAAAGACAGCTCTCTGTTGTAGTTCATGTGCCTTTACAATACCCTTGCATTTGCCCAAGGACATTTCCTATCATGGTACCCAAGCCATATAAACTGATACAAGTCTCTCGCTGGCAGTACAACATCTCGTCTCAATCTCCAATTTCTCATTAAATGGCCACAGTTCAGCTAGTTGGCGCATCAAAAATTCCTCACTCCATCTGGAAATTGAAACTTCTGACTTAATGTTTTAAGGACATGACTGCAGTTGTCCCAGCACCCTACTGGCTGACTACCAAGCAAGACTTTATTAAAGTCTACGAAACATTGCAGAAAATTTATTAAGACCAATGGCAACGTGCTCCAGTCTTTAATATTTTGTACACCAGTGTGCACAGTTATTAAGAGGCACGACCTCAGAATAATTTTGGAACATCGAAGGCCCTGTGTGCCAGAACTGGAACCTGCACAAGTCAGGAACTGGTCGAGACTTCAGGTACAATGTATGCCAGTTTTCTGGCACAATATAGTAAATCTGCATTTTTTGGCATAAACCGTCATGTGGCATAAAAGTTGCAACTTTGGTACCAGAAAACTATAGTGAAAGGTATATTAAATTCCCACCAATGCAATGTTAAATACAATCCACAGAACTGGACATATAAGTATACTAAAACCAAGGTCACAATAGCGTTCAAACAAATAAAGAAAGCGCCATCTATATTTTTCCTTCCTCTCCTTCTTTTCCCAATGATTGGTAAGGAGTAGGAAAAATTCAGGTACAGGTTAGAGGAATCTATTTTAGGCTAAGACCCATGGGGAAACACAGCTTTTGTTGCAGATTTTGTTGCGTTTTTTTGAGCCAAAGACGGGTGGAATGAGCAGAAGATAGGAGTATAAGAGCTTCCTATATATTTCCCATTCCTTGGCTTTGGCTCAAAAAAAACACAACAAAATCTGCAACAAAAAAACTATGTTTCCGCAATGTGGGACCTTAGGCTTAGCTCAGGAACCCAAGTGGAATAAACACGCCATTTTTACAGTCCCTGCACATTGCAGAAAAATACACTCAGCAGACAGTGCAGCAGTTTCCAAAACAGTTGTGGTTTCCCTATAGGTAAGATAGAAGCAGAAAGTCTCTGCGGAATCTCTGTGAAAAGCGATTTTAGAAAAACCATGATGTTGCCATGGTATTTCCCGCTGCTATGTGGGGCCTTAACCTAAGGCTGCATTCACACGGAGTAAACGCTGGCGTTTTTTGTGTGTTTTTTGCACATAGCGCCGCGTTTACGCCGCGTAGCGTCGCGTTAACGCCGCGTATACGCCGCGTTAACGCCGCGCTATTTAGCGGTGGCGTTGCCCGGCGTTAACGCGGCGTATACGCGGCGTTAACGCGACGCTACGCGGCGTAAACGCGGCGCTATGTGCAAAAAACACACAAAAAACGCCAGCGTTTACTCCGTGTGAATGCAGCCTTAAGGTGTTTTTGTATGTATCTGCTATTCAAAAAAAAAAAAAACTTAAACAGCAAAACAAGGCAAGTAGATTCAAATGACATTCTAGCCCAGAAGAATGGTGAGAATAGTGCAGGTAAGTTTATCTAATATCTTTCAATTATTATTTAGTACTAGAGATGAGCGAACACTGTTCGGATTAGCCGTTCCGAACAGCACGCTCCCATAGAAATGAATGGAAGCACCTGGCACGGCGACCGGCCGCCAGCAAAGTGTACGTGCCAGGTGCTTCCATTCATTTCTATGGGAGCGTGCTGTTCGGAACGGCTGATCCGAACAGTGTTCGCTCATCTCTATTTAGTAACAATTTGAAATGATGACTCTACAAAGGCCGGTGTCTTAACCGGTTAAGGACCAGGCCCAGAAGTACATTAAGGACCGGGCCTCTTTTTTCAAAACTGACATGTGTCACTTTAAATGGCAATAACTTTGAGACGCTTTAACTTACACAAGTGATTTTGAAATTGTTTTTTCGTAACACATTATACTTCATGTTAGTGGTAAACACTAATCAATATTTTTGTATTTATTTATAAAAAAACTAGCAAATTTGATGGAAATTTGGAAAAAATTGCAATTTTCAAAATGTGAAATTCTCTGCTTTTCAGGCAGATAGTCATACCATCCAAATACATGAATAAATATTATCTCCCATATCTCTGCTTTATATCGGCATCATCTTTTGATCGTCTTTTAATTCATTTTGGACGTTACAAGGCTTACAAGTGTAACAGCGATTTTCCAGATTTACAAGAAAATTCCTCAAACTAATTTTTTAGGGAACACTTCAGTTCTGAAAGGAATTATAAAGGCCTATATAATAGAAACCCCCATAAATCACCCCATTTTCAAAACTACACCCCTCAAATTATTCAAAACAGCATTTGGGATGTTTGTTAACCCTTTAAGCATTTCATAAGAATAAAAATAATATGGAGGTCAAATTTAGACATTTCATTTTTTTTTCACTAATACATTCATTTAGACCTAAAATTAACACATTCACAAAGGGTTAAAGGAGAAAATGCATCTCACATTTTGTTATGCAATTTCTCCCGTGCACAGAAATACCCCACATGTGGGTGTAAACTGATTTTTGGGCACACGGCAGTGCACGAAAGGGAAGGAGTGACACTGGGTGTTTGAACAGCATATTTTGCTGGAATAATTTTCAGGCACCATGTCACATTTGCAGAGCCCTTAGCGTACCAAAACAATGGAAACCCCCCAAAAGTGACCCCATTTTAGAATCTACACCCCTCACAGAATTCATCAAGGGGTATAGTCAGCATTTTGACCCTACAGTTGTTCCACAGATTTTACTAACATTGGAATGTGTAAAAGAAAAATTACTAAAATGTCACTTTATCCCCAAAGTTTTCATTTTCACAAGGGGTTAAAGGAGTAAAAGCCCCCCAAAGTTTGTTAAACAATTTATCCTGAACACGGCAATACCCCATATGTGGCCATATTCTGCTGTATGGGAACATGGCGGGGCTCAGAATGGAAGGAGCGCTATTTGGCTTTTGGATGGCAGATTTTGCTGGAATAATTTTAGGTGCCATGTCGCATTTGCAGAGCTCCTAGAGAACCAATACAGTGGAAACCCCCTAAAAGTGACCCCATTTTGGAAACTACACCCCCCACAAAACATATCAAAGGGTAGAGTGAGCATTTTGACCCTACAGCTGTTTCACAGATTTTATTAACATTGGGACATGAAAATGAAAATTTACTTTTTTTCCAACAAACTGTCAATTTAGCCCCAAATTTTTCATTTTCACAAGAGGATAAAGGAAAAAAAGCTCCCTAAAGTTCGTTACACAATTTCTCCTGAACACAGAAATGCCCCATATGTGGTCATAATCTACTGTATGGGAACATGGTGGGGCTCAGAATGGAAAGAGCGCTATTTGGCTTTTGAAGGGCAGATTTTGCTGGAATATTTTTCAGGTGCCATGTCGCATTTGCAGAGCCCCTAGTGTACCAATAAAGTGGAAACCCCCTAAAAGTGACCCCATTTTGGAAACTACACCCCTCATAGAATTTATCTAGGGGTTTGGTGAGCATTTTGGCCTCACAGCTGATTCACAGATTTTATTAACAATGGGACGTAAAAATGAAAAATTACTTTTTTTTTCCAATTAATCGTCCATTTAGCTCCATATTTTTAATTTTGCAAGTAACTGAAGAATTAAAAGCCCCCCAGAGTTTGTTACACAATTTCTTCTTAACACGGCAATACCCCATATGTGGCCATAATCTGCTGTATGGGTATACGGTGGGGCTCAGAATGGAAAGAGCGCTATTTGGCTTTTAGAAAGCAGATGTGGCTGGAATAGTTCTCAGGTGTCATGTCGCATTAGCTGAGCCCCTAAAGTATCAATACAATGGAAACCCCCCATTGTGACCCCATTTTAGAAACTACACAGGTGACAGTAAACTGGAATTCACCAAGAAGTGACCCCATTTTGTAGGGACAATTTTAGGGCCTCTGCAAATGTGACGTGGTGTCCAAAAACAAAGAATATAAATCTGCACTCCAAAAGCACATATCGCTCCTTCACATCTGCGCCCTGCTGGGTACCCAAATAGCGGTGTATGCCCACATGTATGACACTGGTGTACCCCGGATAACGGACTTAATGCCATATGTGGGTATAAATGGCTGTTTGGGCACAGCCGGGCACAGAAGGGAAGGAGCGCTATTTTGGTTTTTGGAGCACAGTTTGGTTTTAGGACACCATGCCACTTTTGCAAAGCCCCTGAATTGCCAATAAAGTGGAATCCGCAGACATGTCACCCCATTTTGGACACTAGCCCACTCATGGGATTTATCAAGTGGCAAGCATTTTTCACCCTTGAGTGTTGCATTTATTTAGTTTCCAGAAATGAAATCACAGCTGATAATGAGAAGTTAAAAATGAAAAATTTCCAGAGATTCGCCATTTTAGTGCCCGATATGTTGTGCCCAACTTATGTCAGCAGAGACACTCCAAAAACTGGTAAGCGGGTATCCCGGGCACAACAGCTTTTAGAGCGTTCATCTCTGATACAAGGCGGGCACAACATATTACGCACTGAAATGACGTATTCCTGGAAAAATTGTCATTTTCACCTCTCACAATCAGCTTCGTATTCATTTATGGATAATAAGTTATAGCAACACTTGGGGGTTAAAAATGCTCTCTGTACCCCTGGAGAAATCCTTCAGGGGTGTAGTTTCCAAAATAAGGTCACATATCAGGGGATTCCACTTTACTGGCATTTCAGATCTACAAAAGTGTCATGGCATCCAAAAACCAAACCGTCTGTGCTCCAAAAACCCAATAATCCTTCTTCCCTTTTGCGTCCAGCTGTGCCCTAATATCAGTTTATACCCACATATGACATTACGTCCGTTATCCAGGGTACACCAGTGTCATACATGTGGCATACATGTGTCATAAACTGCAGTTTGGGCGCACAGCAGGGCGCAGAAGCGATGGAGCGCGATGCGGCTTTTGGAGTACAGATTTTGATGTTTGGTATCTGGACGCCATGTCATGTTTGTAGAGCCTGTAAGGTACCAGAAAAGTGGATTCCCCAAAGGAGTGACCCCATTTTGAAAACTGCACCCCTCAAAGAATTTATCAGGGGGTGTAGTGAGTATTAGTATCCCAGACGTGACTGCACAGCGGATGGCGAAGAGGGAATATATAAGCTGTGCGGAGAACATTGCAGACACCAAATTCCCTACTATGTCCCAGTAGCTCCTATGATTGGGGGAGTCACTCTGGGGGTCACTTTGGGGGTCACTTCTGGTGTTTTTTCGCTCATAAGCTGTAAATCTGGGGTGTCCCCTGATATTCGCTCGCACAGCTTATATATTCCCTATCTGCCGCAGCCAGTTGTGTTCTAATAATTTGGCGATTTTTGGGGGGTTTTGCCTTGACATTGCTAGATGCTATATTTTCTTTATTTTTCTGGTGACATGGCCATATAAGGGCTTGTTGTTTGCAGGATGAGATGCATTTTGTAATGACACCATCTTTGGGTGCCTACAACTTACTGATTACATTTTATTAACTCTTTCTTGCTGGATTAAAAAAAAAAAAAAATCAATCCTGCATTGAGTTTTACATTTTAAATTTTTCGCCATGCAGCGTACAGTATAAGTGACATGTGTCCTTTATTCTGCGGGTCGGTACAGTTACGGCGATACCTCATTTATGTTATTTTTTTATGCGATACTAAGTCTGCAGAACAAAAACACATATGGGGACATAAATCAATGTTTTTTGCATCGCCATCTTCTGAGAGACGTAACATTTTTATTTTTCGGTTGACAGTGTTGGTTGAGGGCTTATTTTTTGCGGGAAAATGTGCGCTTTTTATTGGCACTGTTGTGGGGTGAATATGACTTTTTGATCACTTTTTATAGCATATTTTGTAGGATGAGATGGCAAAAAATCATTATTTCCGGCGAGTTTTTTCCGTTTTTTTTTTTCCGACGTTCACCGTGTACATTAAATATTATTTCAGTTTTATTGTACAGGTTGTTACGGACGCGGCGATACCAAATATGCATTGCTTTTTTTAATTTTTAGTGCTTTTTTTTATATAATTCATTTTGTATAGAAAAAAGGGATTTTTGGACTTTAGAACTTTATTACTTTTTTCATACACTTTATTTTTTTTTTTTTAACTTTTTTTTTACTTTTTCATGTGTCCCTTTAGGACACTTGAATCAGTTGATGCTTTGATGAAAGCATCAGCTGATTCTACACAGTAGCTGACAGGACACGAGCAGGACATGAGCCTGCTCGTGTCCTGTAAGCTGCAGAGGAAGTGAGACACATCGCTCACTTCCTCCACCGCCTGGCAGGATCACCAGGTATGTGGGGGCTCCGGTAGTCTGGGGTCACTGGCCAGACCCCAGACTACCTTCTACTGACATCGGCACCCCCCGATCTCGCCGCGGGGGGTGCCGATCGGGTTAACTTGTCGGCGGATCCCTTTCGATCGCGCCGTGATGTTTGACGGCGCGATCGAAAGGGTTAACACGTCCAGTCGGACTCAGTTCCGACTGGATGTTATGGAGGAAGGGGTTAGGTGTTAGTAACACCTAACCCCTGTCCCCCCCGCACTCCTCCCCCCGCCAGAAAGGTACCTAAAGGCCGGACGTATTTCGGCAATAGTCCGGTCTTTAGGTACCAGCACATGAGGCCGTAAATTTACGTACGGCGGTCCTCATGTGGTTAATAGGGCAATGTTAACACTAGCTACATGGGATCAGAGTCACGTCAGGTGTACAAGATCTTTATTTGTTTCGTAGCATATAGAGATTTTAATTTGCCATTTTATATTTGGCTCTCGGCAGAGAATTAGGACACACTACTGCTAGTGTCAATTGTGAGGCCCTGTCATTCTGTTACTGCTCAAACCAGCAATAACTAGGATCTCCGGGCAGGTAAATGTGCATTCACAATCAGTTTGCAGTGTAGATTGGAGGTAAATATCAAGAGGAATTCACGACATATGCCACTGTGAAGGAATGTAGTGGGAAACGCCGCCCATGAACAGGGTCTTAGACAAAGTAAGGCCCCAAATGCTGATACACAAACAAAACATCATCACATTCAGTATATTCAGAAGGCAGTGCAGTACTACCAATAGATACACAATAATATACCATATATACTCGAGTATAAGCCGACCTGAATATAAGCCGAGGCCCCTAATTTTACCACAAAAAACTGGGAAAACTTACTGACTCGAATATAAGCCTAGGGGGGAAATGCAGCAGCTACTGGAAAATTTCAAAAATTAAAATGGCCTCTGTGGGTGCAGTAGATGCTGGGGAAGGGAAGGGGGGGGGGGGGTGTTTTGGTTGTCTGTCTGCCCCTTCTCTGAGCTTGAGGACTGAGTTTTTTTCCCCCCACTTGGAATTAAGCCTGGCTGAATATAGGATATCTGCAGTGCTCCTATTAACCCCTTCCCAACGGAAAAGGATCCCCTATATTCAGTAGACCGGGCACTGTCAGACACAGGGATACCTAATGTGTTTGTGTTTCACAGTCATTTTCTACTTTTATATGTATTCTAGGGAAAGGAGGGATTTACAACTTTTATTTACTTTATTTTTTTATTATATTTTTTTTAAAGCTTCTTTTGTTTTTTTCCCTATTTTATGGGAGATTCTATACATTACCATTGCGGCAGGTCTTGGCCCCCTCCCCCCCCTTCCGAAATTTTTTTTTTTTTTGCTTGACTCGAGTATAAGCCGAGGGAGGCTTTTTCAGCTCAAAAACTGGGCTGAAAAATTTGGCTTATACTCGAGTATATATGGTACACGGCCCAAATATGGCCCATGCACAATATGAATTACCACATTTATTCAGCCTAATAGATTTTTGCACCCTCTCATCGAGTCTCATAGCATCTTCTTATAAATAATGATCTTCCGTTATAAATAATACCCCCTTATAAATAATGTTCCCTTATAAATAATACTCCTTGCTTATTAATAATAATATCATCTTATAAATAATAGTCCCTGCTTATTAAAGGGGTTATCGGGTTTCCAAAATGTGTAGGTACTGCAGCACTGCCCCATAGATTTCAATGAGACAGTGGTGCAATACCTACTTCCCCCGTTACAATTAGCACGGCTTATGGTGTGTAAACAATACCGCAAACCACATTGTCTCAGTACTGATACATCTGTGGGGGTTCTGGGTGTTGGACTCCCCTGCAGATCTACTATTGATGGTTTATCCTATGAGTAGGCATTCAATGTTAGAAATTGGATAACACCTTTAATAACAATACCCCTTATAAATAATCCCTAGTTATTAATAATTACAATAATATACCCTTATAAATAATATCCCAAGCTTATTAATAATAATATCCCTTATAAATAATAGTCCTTGATTATGAATATTGCTCCTTATCAGCAACTGCCCCTCCTTATATACAATAGACCCCATTACCAGTAATACCCCCTTATAAATAAAAGTCCCTCCTTATTCATGGAGGGGAGATATTATACACCCTGGTGTATACTCCCTGGTGTGAGTCTTTACCATACACCCTTTAGGTACCTGGCTGGAATGTACCTGTGTTAGGATTGTGCAGAGACTGCGGCCATGATATGGGCGTCGCTGTCTGTTCCTCTGCAAAATCCAGGGTTGCAAGGGTTAACCTGCCTTGCAACAGCCGGGCGTGGTCGACTGGTTGAGCGACATGTGTGTCAACCAATGGACGCTCGGATTGGGCAGCTGGGCTATTTGCTGGTGACCGCCCCTTGCCTATATAAGGGGGCTGGTCTGGACGCCCGGCGCTCTATGATCTCATTCCAAACCTGAAATGATGTGTGTTGTGTGTGTGCTTGGGTTCCTGCCTAAAATATTATTAGAATTGCCCTAGCCCCTGAGCTAGCAATTCCACAGTTAGTCAGGCAGCATGCTGCCTTGTATGTGTGGTACAACTCTGTAGGGGCAGCTAGCAATACTTCCCAGACAGGGTGACTGGGAGTGGGCTTGGCGGTAGTTGCCTGGGTGGTTGGGTGGAACTACCACACACAGGGTTTACATGGTCTCTGGCTAGTCCTGGAGTTCAGGCTAGCCAGTTTGTTTATTTCTGCGGCTGCTCTGACTGCATGCCTCTGTGAATGTTAACAGAGCGCACCTGGTTATTTTAGCTGGCAGTGACAGGAACTGTTAGCGTGTGTTCACACCAGGTTGGTTAGTAGTCAGTGGCCCAGAGGGCTCCGTAGGGTTTGTTTTTTTATTTTTTTAATAAACCCTGCTGACCATAACAACCTGTTTGCACACTCTTGGCATTCTCTTGATGAACTTCAAGAGGTAGTCACCAGAAATGGTTTTCACTTCACAGGTGTGCCCTGTCAGGTTTAATAAGTGGGATTTCTTGCCTTATAAATGGGGTTGGGACCATCAGTTGTGTTGTGCAGAAGTCAGGGGGATACACAGCTGATAGTCCTACTAAATAGACTGTTAGAATTTGTATTATGGCAAGAAAAAAGCAGCTAAGTAAAGAAAAATGTGTGGCCATCATAACTTTAAGAAATGAAGGTCAGTGAGTCCAAAAAATTGGGAAAACTTTGAAAGTGTCCCCAAGTGCAGTTGAAAAACCATCAAGCGCTACAAAAGAAACTGGCTCACATGAGGACCGCCCCAGGAAAGGAAGACCAAGAGTCACCTCTGCTGAGGAGGATAAGTTCATGCAAGTCCCCAGCCTCAGAAATCACAGGTTAACAGCAGCTCAGATTAGAGAACAGGTCAATGCCACACAGAGTTCTAGCAGCAGACACATCTCTACAACAACTGTTAAGAAGAGACTTTGTGCAGCAGGCCTTCATGGTAAAATAGCTGCTAAAAACCACTGCTAAGGACAGGCAACAAGCAGAAGAGATTTGTTTGGGCTAAAGAACACAAGGAATGGACATTAGATCAGTGGAAATCTGTGCTTTGGTCTGATGAGTCCAAATTTGAGATCTTTGGTTCCAACCACCGTGTCTTTGTGCGACGCAGAAAAGGTGAACAGATGAACGCTACATGCCTGGTTCCCACCGTGAAGCATGGAGGAGGAGGAGGTGTGGGGGTGTGTTCCTGGTGACACTGTTGGGGATTTATTCAAAATTGAAGGCATACTGGACCAGCATGGCTACCACAGCATCTTGCAGCGGCATGCTATTCCATCTGGTTTGTGTTTAGTTGGACCATCATTTATTTTTCAACAGGACAATGACCCCGAACACACCTCCAGGCTGTTTAAGGGCTATTTGACCAGGAAAGGAGAGTGATGGGGTGCTATGCCAGATGACCTGCCCTCCACAGTCACCAGACCTGAACCCAATCGAGATGGTTTGGGGTGAGCTGGACCGCAGAGTGAAGGCAAAATGGCCAACAAGTGCTAAGCATCTGTGGGAACTCCTTCAAGAATGTTGGAAGACCATTTCAGGTGACTACCTCTTGAAGCTCATCAAGAGAATGCCAAGAGTGTACAAAGCAGTAATCAAAGCAAAAGGTGGCTACTTTGAAGAACCTAGAATATAAGACAGATTTTCAGTTGCTTCACACTTTTGTTAAGTATATAATTCCACTTGTGTTAATTCATAGTTTTGATGCCTTCAGTGTGAATCTACAATTTTCAGTCATGAAAATACAGAAAACTCTTTGAATGAGAACTTTTGGTCTGTAATATATATATATATATATATATATATATATATATATATATATATATATATATATATGGAACAATTATGTATTGTAGGGGAACTATTATATTTATACTGTATATTATATTTAAGGAGGGATATTTATAATAATTCCCTCTGTATAATATCCCCTCTTATAAATAAAAGTTCCTCCCTTAAATATAACATTCTCCCACTACACATAATCTCCTTCTTACACATAATAGGTCTATGTTTATATATGTGTCCCCCTTTGCTTTTCAGGAAACATTAAATCTTATAGTCAACTTCATAACATATTCACGCTAGATGCACCGCTCGCAGACCGTCACCCCTCTGACTGTAGTGGACACCCATTTAATGTATTTTGTGTGTGTAGACTGCCCTGACAACATATGTCAGGAGATAAAGGGGTTATAAACATGCGCTATGTTTCATTCCCATGGGTGATGTTGCCAGAAGAGTCTGACAGCAGCGTATTCCCTTCTCCCTATTGAAGACACAACTGTAAAAAATTTAACAAAAAAAGAAATGTCAGTACTTAGGTGACAAGTTGTTACAGACAACTGGGAATCAGATGTGCCGTAAAACTTTATGGACAAACAAGTGAAAATTTGAGATCAATGACTCATTGTCCATCATGTCTCTGTGGTTGAAAGCATGGTTTAATCTGTGGCCAGCTGTCCTCAGCTTTAATTCCCATACAGCAATACAGGCGCAACACACAACCGGCTACAGCGAAACTCGCAAATCAGTTTGCAATGTAATTTTGCACTATAGAACTGAAAAATGGCAATAGATTCTAATAATCCTGCAGTTTTCATTTTGTCCCATGGTGTGAACTGGGTTTAAATCTCATTAACAAAAGCTCATTTGGATGTTTCTGCCAAAAACAGTTTGTCATTGCCAAAGACATACAGCGAAACCTCTCCAAAGCAAAATGGGGCAGATTTATGAAGACTAATGTTACAAATGCCAGCCTTCACATATGACATGACGATATTAATGTATGCTAGTTTACAGCTGGTGTATATTCTCCCCATCGTTAATACACCTGATTTCTGGTGTAAATTATGGTAAATCTTGCACACACCCTTTTCAGGAAAGTAAAAGCAGCACAGATTTTAAAAAGTTGAAAATTTTTTAGCACACTAGAAAACAGGCATACAAGGTATTGCAAATCTGAATCTCTGAGAAAACCACATTTTTTGTGAAGAATTTTCAGTTTTCCATATTAACCATCTTCGATAAAGGCACTATACTGTAGACTTTTTTGTTATGCAATGTTGGGTGGTCATCTCAGGTTTCAGTGTAAAACATTGTGACTTTAAAAGGCTTGTCGCAACTAAAATGTAACGGTCAGAGCTTTGATCTTTCCTCATCTAGAATCTACTGTAAGCTCTCAAATGATCTTTGTCAAGTGTAAAGGCTCGTGCACACGATGTAACGCGGCGCTGATTTTTATTATTTTTTTTTTATGTAGATTGTGAGCCCCACATAGGGTTCACAGTGTACATTTTTTTCCCCCATCAGTATGTCTTTTTGGAATATGAGATGGAAATCCATGCAAACACGGGGAGAACATACAAACTCCTTGCAGATGTTTTTTTGACCTTGGCCGGATTTGAACTCCAGGACCCCAACGCTGCAGTGCTAACCACTGAGCCACCTACGCGGCGCTGATTCTGACACAAACTCGTGTCAGAGTCAGCGCTTCAAAACAGAATCCCATTTAATTCAATGGGTTCCGTCTTATGCGCAAAATCCTTACCAAAAAGATGCCTCCCATTGAAATCAATGGGAGCTGGCCAGTTTTTTTTCCGGGAGCAGTTTGTTCCGACTCCCAGAAAAAAGAAGCCACATTGCTCACTCTTTCAGGCAGACATCCACCTGAAGACACTCTTTCCCGACTAGGCCCATTCATTTGGGCCTAATCCAGAGCGGAGTGCACAACTGGATGCCGATGCACTGTAACAGCATCCAGTCGCAAATTCTAGAGAACCAAGTTCATTCCTGTAGCATTTGGGCTGTTCAGGAACTCACTGTTACATAACTAACTATGATGCATACCATACCAGAGGCCAAAAGGCTGCAATGTAAGCTTTGCATGTTATTACCCCCCACACTCTTGCCCATCAGATGCTTTGAGTTCTGTTACAATAAAGTGGATTTATATTGGAGAACCAAACAGTTTATCCAGTCGCCTGTTGTCCCTATTTGAGATACTTAGACTCATTTACAGGCATCTTTACCCCCTTGCAGACAACCATGTGCTAGGTCAGTGTGCTATCTGGGTTTTTCCCGGATAGCACACAAATTCATTTCTACAGACACGTACACATAATCGTGAATTATACAGCCCTGTGTGCGGGCCGACAGTCTGGGCCCCAAAATATGGAACAGGTCCTGTTTTACAGTCCTGCTTCCATGGCTCCTATTCATTAAATGAAAGGGGCTGCGGAAGTACAGCCTGTGCACAGGTGATATCTGTGTATTGCTCATGTGCTGCCCATGCCGGTCAATAACGGCAGCTGGTTAAGCATGCGCTTGTGTGCAATCACTTAAGCCTTACAAAATTTTTGCATAGGACTAATCAAAACTTATATTCAGGTAAGATTTACAGTGCTTTTTTCCTTAAGAATGTCATGTTCTCTCCCAAACAATACACTTAAAGAGGACCCCTTCACATCCTCATCGAAGTGCAGTATTATAGAAAGCTAGAAAGCAGGGTGTAGACTTTAGGGCAGTCGGCTTGTCTGGTATGTGCCCCGCTGCTGGATATATCGGTGCTGTTAATTTGAGAATAGAACACTATTGTATGATCAACTTAGGCATTGTTCACAAAAGGCACCCGGCTACAGCCTTCACTAATCAGGTGTTACTAGTAAGAAAACTTAGCAGTAAAGGCCCTCACACACAAAGGAGTCCAGTTCTTGGAAAACAGCATGTGTGTGGACTGTACTTAACCGTGTGAATACAAGTCACTGCATCATAGTTATGACACAGTGAGCTCACAAACAGCCCAAGTGCTACAGAACTGAGTTCATTCCTGTAGCATTTGGGCTGTTCAGGAACTCACTGTTACATAACTATGATGCACACAGCCAGGTTCAGTTGGGGCACTATGGCCCACACAAGGACAGCTTCCCACAGATAGGACTCATGTACATGGGCCCAAAGTGTTTTATTTCTCTGTAGCACCTCCAAAGGAGATTTTAACCATTACACAGCTGCCATTCAAGTCAGTGGACTACCAGCGTTACAACACGTTCAGAGGAATCTGCCACGGAATTGGGCCACAGATTCAGCAGTAGATGCCACTCCAAACTTGCTACCAATTCATAAAGGCCTAATCAGCAAAGGAAAGCCACAACAAAACACCGATGCAGAGGAATCGGCATTCTGTTATGGCAATCCTGTGAAAGTAACAGGAATTTCTCTTCATTTTACGCTGTGGTAGGTTCTCCAGAATGAGGTTCTTTGTAACCACTAAGATGCGGACCCTAAACAGGGTATGCTCCCTTCTTGAACAGGGTATAAGATAATTGTTTTCCCAGGTTGTACATCCCAATTACATATCCATTACACTACAGTTTATCCTGCAAGAATTTAGCTTGTGTTATGAGAGCCTTGCCTCAGCTGTGTGGATATGTACAACAGAATACACAGGTCAAAAGCTTATATTTTCCAAGACATTTCTTTATTAAAGAAATAGTCCAGACAGATACATGAAAAGGAGATTCCACGAAAAGGATTGATCTACTGATCTTTCAACTCCTTCAGTCTTCTGATGGCAGACTTTACTGTGACAGCAGAGGTGGTGCTGGAAAAAAACGAGACATTTCAATGGTTAACATGGCTATCAGAGCTGTTTCCAAGGAACAATAGAAGAAAATATCACTGGCAGAGTAATTACAATCCTTTTGTCAAGTAGACTGGGGCTTGTAAAATCACTTTGCAGAGAGAGAGCGTGAAAACAGTATTGTGAAGGAGCATATCTTTTTCATGTAAGTGTGTGCGCACATGAGAGCAGTTATGGCAACTTTTAACAGCAAACATGATATGTACAATCTCATGTGTTTACTGTAAACTACTTGTATTTAAAGGGATTCTATCATTAGAACATTATTTTTTTTCTGCCTAACACGTAGGAATAGCCTTAAGAAAGGCTATCCTTCTCCTACCTTTAGAGGTCTTCTCCAGACCGCTGTTCAGTGGAAACCCCAGTTTTCGTTGGTATGCAAATGAGTTCTCTCACTGCACTGGGGGCGGGCCCCAGCACTGGGGGCACCCCCAATGCTGCAAGAGAAATCTCCAGTGCCGCCTTCATCTTCGTCTGGAACGGCCTCTCTTTGCATCTTCTTCCGGAGCTAGGTTCAAACTTCTAGGCCTCGGGCAAAGCAGACTACGCATGCCTGCCAGCCACAAGAAAATGGCCACTTACACACTAAGTGTAAGCGACCATTTTCTTGTGACCAGCGGGCACGCACAGTATGAACCCAGCGCTGGAAGACGTGAAGCAAGGCCGTTCCAGACGAAGATGGAGGTGGCGCTGGAGAGTTCTCTCGTAGCATTGGGGACGCCCCCAGTGCTGCGAGAGAACTCATTTGCATACTGACGAAAGCCAGAATTTCCACCGAACGGCGGCCTGGAGAAGACATCTATAGGTAGGAGAAGAATAGCCTTTCTTAAGGCTATTCCAACGTGGCAGGCAGAAAAAAAAAATACTACTATTTTAATGATCGAATCCCTTTAAGGCTAAGGCCCCATGTAGCAGGCCGTAGTAAACAACACGGAAGCAATGCTTTTCACAGAAAGTCCGCAGACATTTCTGCTTCATTTATACCTCTGGAAACACCAGCAGTTTCCCTATAAGTATAATTGACATGCTGTGATTGACAAAGACTGCAGCGGTCTTGGAAATCAGTTTCCACTGAGCGCATTTTCCCTGCGATGTGTGGATGGGATTTGCTAGAACCCCTTCCACTTTGCATAGACTGTAAAAACCACATTTTTGTATTTTAAAAAATATATAAAATATGGGTATAAATAAATAGGCAAGCGTTTCGGCCATGTTGGTCCTGCCTAAAGGAGTTATTCACTTTCGAAGTTCGACAGCCTACCCTAAGGATAGGCCATCAATATTAGATTTCAGAGGGTCAGACGCTAGAGACCCCCACAAATCTGCAGTTCCTACAGCATGGCTCCTGGTAAGGTTTACATACTAGAAGCCACAATTCTCACTTGCCATACAACTTTTAATTATCTACAAAGATAGATATGATTATGTACATGAGTATACCCCTTTAAAGGACCCCCCCCCCCCCCCCAGGTCTCTGGCCCTTTCGATCTATTTTCATGCTACAGTTGTTTTTGTTCTTGGGGCTGCATAATACGTTTAAGTTAATTTTTTTTATCTTTTGAGATCCAGTAAAAGTAAAAGGGGGGCTGATTTATACTTTATTTTTGAACCTGTGATCTTTAGATCGCTTGTGTTAGACTGCAATACTACTGTATTATTGTCTATGAGCATCTCTCTATATCAGACCTGGGCAATGTGCGGCCCGCGGGCCACATCCGGCCCTCTGACTGCTTCTGTCTGGCCCGCGTAGCTAGTGGAAGTTTGTTCAAGGACCTGCGATGATGTTATCACAGCCTATCACCAGGATAGACTATGACTCGTTAGTGGGCGGAGCCACACGGGACTGTGTGCTTTCTGCAAGCTGCCGGCAATGGAGGCTGCTGGATGATAAAGAGCGAAGAGACAGCATGTGTGAGCAAGAGGGGGGTGATTGGAACAAAAACAAAAAACACATGGCTAAATCAGAGTTCACATCTGTGCCATGTCTCTGACACAGATCGATCTAAAATCACCAGATAAAAAAAGTCTTGCAAGCTTGACTTTCATCTGGTTATTTTGGTACAAAAAAAACAAACAAACAAAAAAAAACCCAAAACACTCAATGGCTCGCTTAGGCTCTATTAGGGCCCCTTCACATGGAGTATATGCTCGCTGATTCTGAACGTGTAAACGTTCCGAAGCAGCGGAGTTAAAACAGATCCCATTGCTTTCTATGGGAGCCGGCATACGTGCGCACCCCATAAAAATGAATGGGATGCTTTTTTCCAAAAGCAGCCCATTCATTTCTATGGGGAGCACATGTATGCCGGCTCCCATAGAAAGCAATGGGATCTGTTTTAACGCCGCTGATTCGTAACGTTTACACGTTCAGAATCAGCGAGCGTATACTCCGTGTGAAGGGGCCCTTAAGTGTCTATTAGTTCAGCAGCCACTTTGTCATTCATCTCGTCCTCAAACAGACATCAAGTACAACCTGGTATTACATGAGCATTTAGTATGTTGTGAGCTTAGTGTGTACCAATCTGAAATTTCTTCTTTTGGTAAGCATTCTAAGGCGCAGTCCTACGTTGCAGAAAGAGAGCGTTTTTCGTTGCAGCTGCGGTTTTGGGGGATTTTTTTGGTACTATTCCGTTATCGGGCCAGCAGCAGCGCAGTTCAGCAGCAGCTTTCGGGACAGCAGTTCAGCAGCGGGAATTACAATGACATCCGAGGACTGCTGGCCCGATGCTTGTGCCCAGTAACCAGTACATCGATGACCCCCCTCCCCCATCCTTCTCCTCCTGCCAGTGCTGCCCCCCAGCTCTCCTTACATCTTCCCCGTACCCTCTCCCCGCCACACGACTAGGCCTCACCTCAGCGCTAGTACCGAGACCGAAAGGAAAGACACCGGGGCTCAATCCAGGCCCTGACAAGAAACACGCCGACTATAGGAACGGTGAGCTACAGCGAGCCGGAGGGACAAACTTTCTGCAGCGTCCGGCGGCTATCTAGTAGCATTCATTGCTCAAGATTTACGGTGAGGCCTATTACAGGGAGAGGGTACGGGGCAGATGTAAGAAGAGCTGGGGGGCAGCACTGGAAGGAAGAGGAGGATGAGGGCATCGATCGATGTACTGCCTACTACACACAAGCACGGCCTCTATCATCGGGCCAGCATCGGCTTAGTCATGTGGCGGGGAGAGGGTACGGGGTAGATGTAAGGAGAGCTGGGGGGCAGCACTGGAAGGAGGAGGAGATGGAGGGGGGGTCATTGATGTACTGGCTACTGGGCACAAGCATCGGGCCAGCAGTCCTCGGATGTCATTGTAATTCCCGCTGCTGAACTGAACTGCTGTCCCGAAAGCTGGTGCTGAAATGCGCTGCTGCTGGCCCGATAACGGAATAGTACCATTTTTTTTTTAGCCAACGTCAGTGGCTCAAAAAAAAAAAAAAAAAATAATAATTCAATGTCTACCACATGGGACCTTAACCTTAAGTAGTTATTGAATAAGGCGCTGCTCACTGTCATAGATATGCAAGCAAGCAGTGTCAACAACCGGCCTTTTCCTTGTTTACAGGCACCACACATTTCATTTTCTAGCTGTTCCAATTTGTTAGTCTACCCATATAAATAAATTACTTCACAGGCTTTATGTTTATATCCTTTGTTAAATATCAATGTCCGCAACTAAACTTGTACTTACTTGTAGGTCCAGGCTCCACCTGCTACGATTTTCATGCAGGATCCGCAGTGCCAGATTCCAACAGCCTTTCTCTTCATTTTGGTCTAACAAGGAAGATACACCAATATTACACTTCTGCACACAGAAATTTAGAACTGTCCTTTAGGTGAAACCAAGATATTATGGCCTCCATAGACTTACCTTGCCACAGAAGGAGCATGTGTACTTGGCATGTTGGCTAATTTCAATTTTCTTGACCATCTTCCTTAGGGAAGCACCATAACGGGTCCCATATTTACCCACAATGCCGACCTTCTTGGTGCGTTTGGCCTGAAAGACAAGATTAGGCAGAACCAGTGTTATGAAGGTAGTTACTAAAACAGGACAATTTAGGCAGATTGTCAAATACAAAGATAATATACAATTAGCACATAGGGCAACTATTCCTTGTCATTACCATCACTTACGGTGCATTCTGCAAGCTTCAAGCTATCTCCCAACCACTGAAAAGGGGGAACTTCCAAACCACCAATCACAAGAACAGTTGCCCCGTTTTCCCTATAATGGGGCAGCAGGTCACCTCTTTTAGGCAGCCCCACACAATACACACATCACTTGCCACTCCATTCATTCATTCATACATAGGGTACACGAGCCTATGCTCATGAGGGTCCCAGTTGTCAGACTCCCAACCACCCTGCACCTTTCCCCTAAGGCCTACAAGATGTTCCAACAGCCCACACAGTACGGAGTAAGCAGCCGCAGAAGATGCCAGCGCTGCCCTTGTGTATACATGGCCGCCACCCACTACTAGTATCCACTCACACATGACTGACTACAAGACACATCCTATATGAACGAGCTCATCTATGGCCGCCCAATACACTGCATTGTGTCTCAATGCAATGTCCCCGGCCTGCTTTACTACCACAGCCGCCTCCATAGACACATAAGTAAAACTATGTTAAAACCATCAATATGACTATGGGCAGAAAGCTAGCAATCCGCCGTTAGTAGAAAACATAACGGGGTAACTCGGTAACGTCTCCAGATAAAGGATGACAACGGATAAAATCCCGGTATAGAGAGCGAGGAATCTAACTCACCATCTTCTTCCAGGACCCGAACGGAAAGGGAGGAGTAAACAGCGCATGCGCGATTTACAGCACACGCACCAGGAAGTTGCCATAGACAGCCGGCCTTTCTTTCCTCCCGCTGTTTCGTCTCTGTGGTTTTCAGTCCTCCGAGGCCCCGGGAGGCTGTAGTTTACTTACCTGTGTTGGGTTTGAACGATTACCGGAATCATGTCGTCCTCCAGCGCTCTCAGCAAGCAGCCCCCTATCCAGTCCACGGCTGGAGCCGTACCTGTCCGCAATGAGAAGGGTAAGGTGACCGTGTGTAGCCAGCAGGGAGTCATTGTGGTAGGCCAAACGCTGTGCCTAGAGTATGCAGCAGCGCATCAATAAGGGACTTGGGTTCACGACAGTGTCTGTACATTTACTGTAACCCCGGCATGTTTATGGGTAGTTATAGGGATCCATGTGAAAAAGAAACGTATACTGCACCTATAATGTGCTACTCCATACGGTATAAAGCCCCGTCCTTGGAATGGGGGGAATATGTATAACATATACACTGTAAGATATTCCATCTAATATAGTAACTATACATTACAGACCCAGTGTTATTTGTCACATAACAAGCAGGACGACTGGTTATAAACACATTAAATGGAGTCCGTCAGGTACAAATCCTTCTGGAACCAATAATGGGCTCTATAGAGGGAGCAAAATATACCATTGTATATGTATATGTAAATCAGCCTGAGTGGGAGCACATCTTTAGTAACCTGGTCTGACAAATAGATCAGAACTGTCTGCACCCAGCTCTATTCTCTGAGAACAGGTGGATGGCAGGGGTGCCAGTCATTCAAGAGGACCTTTCGTGTACTCGGGCACATTCGGATTTGTATACCGCTAGAAAGCAGACAGTGTGCTTAATTCAGCGCACTGTCAGCTTTCTTGTTATGTGCCCCGGGGCTGGAGATATTGGTGCAGTTATAACGGCAACGATCTCAACCCACTGTCAGAAGAGCGTTCCTGACAGTCTGGCTGTGAGGAACACCCCTCCTGACAGTACTTGTCCATAGCTCTGTATTGTCAGAGGGGGGCGTTCCTTACCGGCCAGCCATGATGCTAAGCTGTGAGGAATGCCCCCCCCCCTGACTGTACTCATCTATAGAATAGTACTGGGGGTCGTTCCTCACAGCTTAGCGTCATGGCTGGGTGGTAAGGAACGCCCCCTGTCACAGGTCTGTTATTTTTTAATGGATGATGGCCTGTTATACCGCCCGTTATTTCTGGGTTTGGGTTTTTTTTTTTCTCCGAAAGCAGAACAAAAAAAAACAGAAACAAAAAATAGGAGATCACTGTGTGTATGCTGGCTTAAAGATCAACCTATGTTAGACACTCCCCAATAATATGTCCTTTTAGGAATTTTAAGTGATAGAGATGAGGTCTCACACTGCACTTATTCTGTGCAGTACTGCCTAATAGGAGACAAGCAATCATATTGTTGTCAAAATTCTATTTAGCTCCTCTCAGCTTATCTCCCAGCATGAGATTGAGCAGTCTGAAGACACAGAAGAAAACTCCATTGAACCTCAGAAGCCACTGTAAAAGATATCAGGAAACTGCATTATTTGCAAGTCCTAATATAATTCCGGAATCCTCTGATATTAACTCAAATTTCAGATTCCTCTACAGCTGTTACATAACAATTTGTCTTATGGTACAGCTTGTATCAAACTAGTTCTTTAGTTCATGGGCTTCAGTAGCAAGTTCTAGTTGAAGGTATTATTGCTGTTACTCTGCTTCCCTTGCAGTACTGAAGTGGAGTATGATATAATGGGGTGCATAAGGCTTTTCTTTCATATCTGAATTTGGACCTGGAAACTTGGCCTGTGTAATGTATTGTATTTACTAACCTGAATACTGTTCTCCGGAACAGAAATAAGATGCTGAGCAGGGTTTGGCAAATTCAGCAGCTGCACAGACAATTTCTGAGCCTGAAACAGACCTTATCCAAAGGATTCTATATGGAGATGTGTGATTTCCATTTGTCTGATCTTAATTCTGATGTATTCTGCTATGTACCAAAAATGTAATGATTTAAATGGCTGCAAATGAGTGTGTGCTTGTAACTGTAGGGGACATTGAGGGTGCTTTCTCTATACAGCATGACTGTGTGTGAAGACTCTGTATGGAACATAATACATTGTATCTGGTATCTCAAGTTCTACTTGCTGATATCTGACAGAGGGCTTTCCTTAATGTGACTGATCTGTATTTCAGGTGAAATCTCGATGGAAAAAGTGAAGGTCAAGCGCTATGTCTCCGGTAAAAGACCAGACTATGCGCCAATGGAATCTTCTGATGAGGAGGATGAAGAGTTCCAGTTTATTAAGAAAGGGAAGGAGCAGGATGTCGAACTGGAAGAACCGCCTGAAGAAAGCACCAGTGATCCTCGTCTGCGTCGATTGCAGAATCGTATGAATGAGGATGTGGAGGAGAGGTAAACCTGATGCTTTATATACTTTTTCGCTTGTGTAAATGTAACAACTCTGTATATTGGTAATGTCAGCTTCTATTCTTGTATGAGACTAATTCTGCATGAGAGACGTTCTGCTTTCAGTACTGTTCCAAGAGTCCTTCTGATATTTTATGCTGGATTATTATTAGAAGTTGGATGGCTAATTGTACTTTAAAACATCTTATTGGGCAGATTGGCCAGACATCGAAAGATTGTGGAGCCTGAGGTGGTGGGTGAAAGTGAATCTGAGTCTGAACCAGGTGAAGAATGGCGTGAACGTGTGGAACGTGAAGACACAAGTGAGGAGGAGGAAGAAGAGGTGGATGATGAGGTGAGTTATAATATATCACTACACAACATGTCCCTGTTGTTTTCTACTTGAAGTATTCTAGCCCACCTGATTTACATATGTATTAAATCTGTATACAATATATTAAAGAACCAAACATTGAAGGGGTTCCATGGTTGGTTCTTCTTAACATTAATTTTTCCTGCGGATGATTCTTCAGCTTTATTTCCTGTTAGGAAATTGAGCGTCGCCGTTCATTAATGCGTCAAAGAGCTGCAGAGAGGAAAAATGAAGAGATGGAAGTGATGGAGGTAGAAGATGAATGGAAATCAGGAGAAGAGTCAGAATCTGAGTCAGAATATGAGGAATACACAGACAGTGAAGATGAAACAGAGCCAAGACTAAAGCCAGTTTTTATTAGAAAGTGAGTAAAGAAGACATTGGATTCACTGGTGTGTAGTAGTGCAGAAATGTTATATGTATTTTTTAAGTTTTTTTTTTTTTTGCTTAATTTGTGTTATCAGTGCTTGAGTCTAATTCTGTCTGAGATTTAGACAAACGTCAACTGGGCACTCTGAAAATCCAGCAGATGTAAGACTTTGGCTGATGCTGGACAATAAATGTGGTGCATCTTTAGATGTTCTAGTCTAAGTTTGTGCCACCTATTAGTTGGACAGATTGTCACATCTTAAGCAATGAAGCCCCCTTTTTTGCAAGGCAGATCCAGTTTCCTCTAAATCATCCAGACTCACCCCTACCATACCTGTCAGCCAAGTTGAAAAAAAAGTGCCTAAAATACATAATCTATGTGGTGCTCAGTAAGTAAGCCAGGCTTTTTTTTACTTCAAATTAAGCCAATATTCTGGCACGTTCATATTATATGGATCATAACGTTTCCAAGTGTTTGAACAATTCCAAGATTAATGGCACAAGGTGATATGAATTAAAAAATTAAATAATTTTTTCAATGCCACTTATTTTATCTCAAAACAGTCCAAAAGGTAAGGATGGACACTTCTGTGGCTTATTAAATCTTTCTCACGTTTATGTATCCCGATGAACGGGCCAGCCACATCAGAGTTCACACAAATATACTTTTATAACTGCCATGATTTGTTAAAGAGGTTGTCTAGGCATCTTTTTTTTTTTTTTTTTTTTTTTTTATAATTCCTTTACATCCATGGGAGGTGAAAAAATAGAAGAAAATCATACTCTCCTGCCCCCGATGCTCCAGTGTCCTCCTGACGTGTTCCGGGCTTTCAGCTCCGGCAGCTTCTCACTGGTCTCTTCCTCAGTTCCACTGAAGCTCCTGATTTGGCCTCAGGAAGAGACCCATGATGTCACAGGTAGTGGCATCGCAAGCCCTTCGCTGAGGCCGCTGATCGGCCTCTGTGGTCACGTCTGGCTGGGACTTCTGCCACACATCAGGACTGGACCACGCAGGGAGGCACTGACTCTTTAAGGATGCAGATACCCCTGTGACAATTATAAGCAAGGCCAGGGCACTAACGGAAAGTGTTGACATAGGAGCTTTGTTGTAGAGCATCAGTGGTGGTTGAAATGTTGCTCTGAATTTGAAACTGGTTTATTTATTTTTCAGGAAGGACAGAGTAACCGTTCAGGAAAGAGAAGCTGAAGCTATTAAGCAGAAAGAGGTAGAGGCAGAAGCCAAGCGAATGGCAGAGGAAAGACGTAAATACACATTAAAGGTAGGTTTTAATTATAGATCAGAGAATTGACTGTTTTAAGCTGTCACAGATCAAAGTGTAATACACTCTTGTCTTGTAGATTGTAGAGGAGGAAGCAAAGAAAGAGATAGAGGAGAACAAGAGATCTCTAGCTGCATTGGACGCTCTAAACACAGATGATGAGAACGATGAGGAAGAATATGAGGCTTGGAAAGTACGAGAACTTAAACGCATCAAGCGTGACCGTGAAGAAAGAGAAGCGTATGTATTCTTTATTATTATTTACATGTATATATCACAGTTTATTACAGTTTTAGGTAAAACTTTATCATATTGGACTACATTTTTAATTGATATTAATGTTCATAGCATTTATAGTGTTCCCTGTCGTCCTCAACAGCGGCACAATGTGGGGTATTTCTGCCCCTGTGTGCTGGTAGGACAGGCGGATATTCAATTAGCCAATCAAATGCGTGGCAGGCCCTATAAGAGGGCACAAGAACCTCCCCTCTGCGTGTTTTTTTCTGTCCTGTGTGGACAGAGGACAGGTGGGAGGACTTGTGTCCTCTTTGAGAAGCTCAGCAGGATCACTCACCTCCTGAGCGGTTGTTTTCTTCTTGTCACCTTCTGTGCCCTGCGGGGAGAAGGTGCTTGTTAGCCATGTGTGGCTACCCCCCTCTATCCCCCCTGCCCCCCCTCTCCTCCGCTTCCCCTGCTCCTTGTGACTTACCTGACATTTTGGTGAGAGTCCGGGGACTCCGCATGCCGCCTCTGGTGGCCGCGCGGACTGCCGGCGGGTGGAACCACACTGTTGTGTATCCTGTTCCCCGCCGGCCGCTGTAAGCGCGCACTTCTGGTTTCGACGGAAGTATCATAGCGCCATGGCAACGGCCTGGCGCTGGCGGCCGCTCACTCAGGGAAGATTCAGGCCTTATTAAAGGCCGGAAAAGACGGGGAGATGTGGGGGTAAGTGCCCGTGTTAAGGGCCTCTTGGTGGGGGGGAATGTATATCTTTGCAGACCCCTGATTACAGGGTTAGTTGTCTGGGCAGGTTGCCTCACCTGCTTTGATTGTGGCTCCGCCCACTTCCAGCCGGCCAGAATTAAGAGGCTGGCTGGCCTGGTGTCAGAGACCTTCCTGCAGTATCTGCTGAAGGCGTGCGATTGTGGTGTTCATTGATCTTGAACTCTTTTCCAGTTTGCAAACTTTATTGGGAACCGGCTGTGATGGCCGAGTGGTTAAGGTTTTGGACTCGAAATCCAATGGGGTCTCCCCGCACAGGTTCAGATCCTGTTCATAGCGCAGCCCGGCTAGCTCAGTCGGTAGAGCATGAGACTCTTAATCTCAAGGTCGTGGGTTCGAGTCGCACGTTGGGCGCCAAGTCACCTCTCTGTCCGGTCTACAGGACCTGGTAAGATCTACCCTTTTTTAAAGCTGGTATGATGTCATGGTGACAGTGTTGCATGGTCTATTATCTCTCTCTGTAGGATATGTCATCCTCTACTACCCCTCCTGGGGATGGTAGGAGGAAAACCTCTTCCAAGAGGAAACATCTTTCCTGCTACGATTGCGACACACCGCTCCCTGATGGTAGGTAGCGGCTTGAAAGGTTGTGCCCTGCGGGGTACTACTGGTCCTATAACTTGCCTATTTTCAGGCTATGAGTGGGCCCGTTGTCGCGGGTGCAGAGGTCCTCCACCTGTGGAGCCCTCTCCCAGAGATATGATGGCATGGGTCAAGGAGATGGTGAGTTTGGGCATCGCTTGGGTAAATAGTTTTTCCCTTGCTTGTACTCTCTTTTTTGTTTTGCAGGATGATTCCCTCAAAGGGATCCATTGCACCTTGTCTCAGCTCACCAGGAGACCATGCTCTGAGCTCCGTTCCTCGTCTCCCCCCCCCCCCCTTGTAACACCTGTGGGTGGCAGAGGATGATTCCTCCGAGGACGACTCAGTTATTCCAGCAGAACTGCGTTCCATTATGAACAAACGGGCAGGCTGCTGAAGTCCATCCGGTCTACAGTGGGCCGAGATGTTGACGGGGAAGCCTCCACGTCTGCCTCTGGGGGACATATTGCCTTCCATGCGGACGCCACGCTGACCGACCTTATGGCGCAGCAGTGGAAACAGCCAGAGAAAGGACATTCGCTTTCCAGGATCTTCAAGAGTTTGTTTCCTGTTAACACTACCCAGTGGGATTCCTGGGGGCCTCCCCCGAAGGTGGATTTGGCCGTAGCAAAGCTGTCCCGCAGAACCCTGGTGCCCTTGGAAGATGGTTCAAATCTTCAGGACCCTCTGGATCGTAGGGCGGAATCCGTTCTGAAGAAGGTCTACTCAGCTTCCTCCGCGCAAGCCTCTGTGGCCATAGCCTCCTCTATGGTTGGTGACTTTTTGCGCAACCGCTTAGCCGCCTTGGAGCGGGATATAGACTTGGGCGTAGACAGAGATGAGATTCTGCCCTCTATGAAAAGAGTTCATAGGGCTGCAGATTATTTGGCGGAATCCTCCTGCCATCAATTAAAAATCTCCGCCAAATCTATGGCGTTGTCTACTGCGGCCCGTAGACCCCTTTGGCTAAAGCCTTGGCGGGCAGATTTTGCGTCTAAAGCAGCACTCTGTGCTCTCCCCTTTGAGCCGGGAAGGGTGTCTGGCCAAAGCTTAGACGCCATTATGGAGGGATTAGCTGAAGGTAGGGGAAGGTCCCTACCTCAAGCATCCAGGGGCAGACGTGCTCCCTCTAGAGGCAGAGGTTCTTCCTCTAATTATAGACTCCCTTCCCAACAACGGCGTTTTAGATATCGCCCTAGGGGAGCTGGTCGTGGCGCTTCCAAGGAGGACACCAAGAGGAAGCCTGAGTTTTGACGTGGGGCAGCTCCCTGTGGCCCCCCTTCCTGGGAGGACGTCTTTCCTCCTTTTCCAGAGCATGGTTCACCCATATCCAAGACCCATGGGTGTTGAAGATCATACAACACGGGTATCACATCGACTTTCATCTTCCACCTCCAGATCGGTTCGTTTCCACCCAAACTCTTCCACCTTCTCAGCAGGCCAGTCTAGAAGCCTTGGTTGCCGAATATGTTACCAAGGGCGCCCTGGAGAAGGTACCAGCCTCAGACCTCGGTCTGGGAGTCTACTCCCCCGTCTTTCTGGTCCCCAAGTTCACCGGGGGCTGGAGGATGATAATAGATCTGAGGTACCTCAATCGGTTTATCAGGAAGAGGTCATTTCGAATGGAAACCGTGGATTCCGTGGCTGTGTTTCTTCAGCCAGGAGAGGTGATGGTTACCCTCGATTTGAAGGACGCCTATCTACATGTCCCCATTGCTCATTTCCACAGGAAGTTCCTCAGGATTGCCGTCGCTATGGCCGGCCACAGGGAGCACTATCAATTCACAGCTCTGCCATTCGGCATCACATCCGCCCCACTGGTATTCACCAAGGTGATTTCTCCGGTCGCCGCGGCCCTCAGACTTCAGGGTCTTTTCATCGTCCCTTATCTAGACGACTGGCTACTGAAAGCTCAGTCTCCTGCTGCCCTCCTCCAGCAGCTCAACCTTGCCATCAACTTCCTACAGGAGTTAGGATTATCAATTGGGAGAAGTCCGAAATCGTTCCATCCACCTGAAGAAAATTCCTCGGATTTATAGTGGATTCAGAAGCGATGCAGATCTTCCTCTCCAGTCCAAGGAAGGAAAGAATCCAAGCCAGTGCACGATTCCTATTGCGCACTCGGCAGGTAACCATCCGGACCGCCATGAGAGTCCTGGGCCTGATGTCATCCTCGGCCAGGGCGGTGCCTTGGACTTTATGGCATTTGCGTCCCCTGCAGATGGAAGTGTTGAGAACCTGGAACAGGTCTCCACGGGGATTGCACAAGAAGATCTGCCTTTCTCCCGCTACCCGTCTTTCCCTCAGATGGTGGATACACCTGAAAGACGGAAGGTCCACGGTCCTGACAGTGTGGACCCTGTTGACAACAGATGCATCCCAGTGGGGATGGGGAGCCCATTGTCAAGACAAAACTGTACAAGGACGATGGAGATGTCCGGAGCTGGGGTCATCCAATCTCAAGGAACTCAGAGCAGTGTACCTGGCCCTAGTACACTTTGCCCCAGAATTGAAAGGCAAGTCTGTCAAAAACCGGTCAGACAATATGACGGTGGTAGTCTATATAAACAAACAAGGGGGCACCAGGTCACCAACCTTGCTGAGAGAGACGAATCTCATATTTGCCTAGGCGGAGAAGAATCTGGTCCAGTTATCCGCTGTTCACATAAAGGGCTCCCTGAACATAGTAGCGGATCAGCTGAGTCAGGGTATTACCGTATCAGGAGAATGGTCTCTCAATCCAGACGTATTTCAACAGATCGTCCAGAGATGGGGTCTCCCGGAGGTCGATCTTATGGCTACCCGACTCAACGCCAAGGTGGGGACCTTCTGCTCTCTGTACCAGGAGGACAATCCCTTGGCGGTGGATGCCCTGTCCATCCCATGGAGGTTCAGGCTGTTTTACATATTCCCTCCAATTCCAATCATACCGAAGGTATTGATAAAAATAAGACAGGACCAAGCCTCGGGAATAGCCATAATCCCGTTCTGGCCAAAAAGGGCTTGGTTTGCTCAGCTCATACAAATGAGTCAGGGCATATATTGGAGGCTTCCCCCACTCCCAGACCTGGTAACCCAAGGAGAGCTGAGATGCCAGGATCTGAGGAGACTCAACCTGACAGCCTGGAGGTTGACCAGTCCCTATTGAGAAATAGAGGACTGTCACAAGCCGTCTTGAAGACCCTATCCAGCGCCAGAGCAGATTCGACTAACAGGAACTACCGTCGAATAGGTAACATCTTTAATGCCTGGTGTCTGCAGCATCAAGTGGACTCCACCGATCCCCCTACGGAGGCGATCCTGGACTTCCTTCAAGACGGACTAGACAGAGGTCTTGCTGCGGCCACACTCAAGGTACACGTAGCGGCCCTGTCCGCCTATCTGGGGAGGCGTTTGTCTCAGGATCCTTTAGTGAGCACCTTTATTAAAGGGGCAACTAGGCTGAGACCGGTGGTAAACACCCCTGTCCACCAATGGGACCTTATTCCGGTCCTGAACGCTCTATGTGGCCAGCCATTTGAACCTCTGGAAGAGGTCTCCCTCAAGTCGCTAACCGGCAAAATGGCGCTGCTATTGGCAGTCACACCTGCCAAACGCGTTAGTGAACTACAAGCTTTGTCCGCTGAGGAGCCATATACCACCTTTTTCTCTGACCATGTACAGCTTAGGTTCCTCCCTGGGTTTCGTCCCAAGGTGCCATCTGCTGTAAACAGGAACCAACTGATTTCCCTTCCAGTATTTTTTCCGTTCCCTTCTTCTGCTGAAGAAGAAAGATGGCACAAGCTGGATGTGGTTAGATGCCTACAGATCTACTTGCAGCGCACTCGCCCCTTTAGGTGGACTGAAAACCTGTTGGTCAGCTACACGGGGAAAAACAAGGGCGCCAAAGCCGCCAAAGCTACAATATCCCGGTGGGTTACCGAGACTATTAGAGTCGCCTATACCGCCCAAGGGCTGTCGGCTCCATCTTTCCTTCATGCCCATTCAACCAGGGCAGTGTCCACTTCACGGGCAGAAAGAAGTGCTTTGTCTGTGGACCAAATATATGCAGCTGCCTCTTGGGCATCTGAATCCACCTTCATTCGGCATTACCGCCTGAAGGACCAAGTGGCAGATTCCACTGCCTTTGCCCAGACCAGTTTAAGTTCGGTCATGGGTTTGTCCCACCCATCTTGGGGACCTGCTTGCTATATCCCCACATTGTGCCGCTGTTGAGGACGACAGGGAACGAGTGATTATGAAGATAATCTTGTTTCCCTTAGTCCTAACAGCGGCACAAGATTTCCCACCCTGGGAATCATATCTTATGTATAAAACTGTATATAAATGTAATGGAGGTACTTTTGTATTTACACGCAGAGGGGAGGTTCTTGTGCCCTCTTATAGGGCCTGCCACGCATTTGATTGGCTAATTGAATATCCGCCTGTCCTACCAGCACACAGGGGCAGAAATACCCCACATTGTGCCGCTGTTAGGACTAAGGGAAACAAGATTATCTTCATAATCACTCGTTATTGCCACAATGGTAGCTACAATGGTTACATTTTCAAGCATGATAATTTTTTATAATAGCATGGAGAAGGAGAAGGCTGAGATTGAACGCATGCGTAATATGACTGAGGAAGAGCGAAGAGCTGAACTTCGTGCCAATGGCAAGATAATCACCAACAAAGCACTGAAAGGGAAATACAAGTTTCTCCAGAAATACTACCACAGAGGAGCCTTCTTCATGGTAGGAGATGATCCAGTCACAAATCTGAGGTGTATTTATTTCACTTTTGCCATTTTAAAAGAAATGAAAAAAATGTATTTTTATTCTTTAGGATGAAGATGAGGATGTGTACAAACGAGATTTCAGTGCTCCTACATTGGAGGACCACTTCAACAAAACTATTCTACCTAAAGTCATGCAGGTACAATTCTTATTAGTAATATTGTAAAAATAGCGCTAAATTATTAGGTCTGTGGGGGGGGTTAGGGTTTTGAGTGAGTGTTTAAGTTGATTTAAGTATATTACAAAAATGTTCACCATTCTAACTGACTTTTCATAGAAAACAGTCTGTGAAGTTCACGTTAGCAATGCTTAAACTAAGCATGACCAGGGAGAGTCTGTCCCTTACACCCGTAGTCCATGCAGTATGTTTGCCAAAGTGGGGGATAGTCGCCTCAAATGGATGTATCGCCAGTTCCAGTTTGATACCACCTAATATTTGAGTTTGTCAGCTTTAATATGCTGCCGAGGTTGCACTACTAGATATAAAATAACTGACTTCTATTTAGAGGAAAATAGATAGGTGAAGAAAATGTTCACCACACACTACGAAATAGCAAAATGAAAAAGGTAGACTGGCTTTAGCTGGGAAACAGCGTTGGCTTGAAATAGATTCACATACAGCAGTTTTTGTTTCAGATGCTTCTATGACTGTTTAATTCATCTGAATGGAACTTGTAGAAATCCCTGTTCGTGGTATCAAAAGAACACTCTTCAGATGAATAGAACAGATGTTGGGGGGATGATAAATGTTCCCTTTTGTGTTTGTTTGGTTATTGATTTCTATATGAGAAGCAGTGCCACAATAAACCATTTCTCTGATCTGTTCCATTCAGGTCAAAAACTTTGGTCGTTCTGGTCGAACAAAATACACTCACTTGGTGGATCAAGATACAACGTCATTTGACTCTGCTTGGGGACAAGAGAGCGCCCAGAATACAAAGTTCTTTAAGCAGAAAGCAGCTGGTGTAAGGGATGTGTTTGAGAGACCTTCAGTGAAGAAAAGAAAAACTACTTAATGGATCGCCTTCGGAGTTAATTTTTTTTTTTTTTTTTTACACCCATAGACTTCCTAAGTCCAATGATGTAAAGAATATTGCTTTTTTGTATAATATTATGACTATTTATGGTCATTATGTAAATAAATATTTCCCTGTACTATATATTTTCAGTTTTTTAAATGTGATAAACAATTATCTGGTCTTTGTTGTAGAACACGAAGAATACATGAATGATTTCTTGCCCTGAAGGCGCATTTTATTGTCTTTGTTACTTCAGTATTGTGGGGATCATTAAAGTGCAGGATAATGTGAAATTCCAAGCTATTGGATATACTTGTAAAGGGTTACAAACAATCACTATTGGTGTTAAAGGTGACTTTTAAAACTGGAATGATTCTAACAAAGGATCAAAGCATCCATCATCGGTATCTGTTATGATCAGTGCCATCAGTTATCTGTAGTAACCTCACTACCAGTGATTTAATATGAAAAATTAAACCCTCCTGGACATGTGGAATGCTTGCTTTCACTTAATAAGGTTTCCATATAACCATAGTAATAATGATAATCAAATACTTTAGAAATTTTTATTTCAGCTTTTTATAATCTATTCAGTATATTAGAATATCATCTTTTAACAGGATGGTTTCCATTAAATTCATTGAATCATATGTTAATAATTAAATTAGGACTTTGTGACCATTAACACATGGTGAGATATTCTTACATTCATAGATGAGTTAGACCAGCCTTGCACATTATTGCTAAGGATTCTGATGGAATGCCAGTGATTGTCCATTCTGACTGGGGATTTTAGCATAACTAAACTTTAGGACAACTTTTGATTTTCTGCCATAAATAAATTTTGTAATATACTTTATTAACATATTTTGGATCCTTTCCTTTGCTTCTGTATTGAGAGCTGTTTCTGCCTCTCAGTGAATGTTACTGTGTATAGGAGTAGGGGTCTGTGTAATATGCGAAGAAATCGTTGATTATGTAGGTAATCTGTTTTCCCTTAGTCCGAACAGCAGCGAAACACGCGGGGTATTCCTAACCATCTGTGCTGTTAGGACAGGTAGAACTCTTAATTAAAATTAATTACACAACAAGAGGCCCTATAAGATCTCCCCCCCCCCCCCCCCGTGTTAGTTATAAAGTAAAAGGAAATAAGTACAAGAACATAAGTGAGAGCAGCTTGTGCTGCTGTTCGGACTAAGAGAAAACAGATTATCTATATTAATCAACGATTCCCCTTACAGCCAACAGCAGCACAACACATGGGGATGTAGCAAGAAGACCCCTACGGAGGGCCCCCTTGATACACTGTCTTGCAAGCCTTGCAAATCTAATCTATGTTTTATGAAGGTCGTCTGGGACCTCCAAGTGGCAGCAGCACAAATCTGCTCCAGTGAGACAGAGCGCTTTTCTGCCCAAGAGGCAGAAACCACTCTGGTAGAGTGGGCTGTCACAAATTCTGGAGAGGAAAGCCCCTGGGAGGAAAAGGATACCCCGATCCCTCCTTTATCCATTTTGCCAATGAAGGCGTTGAAGCCTTTAACCCCTTGCTCCTTCCAGCAAAATTGACTAACAGGTTCTCCAATTTCCTAAAGGAACTTATATGCTGGAGATGAATGCATAAGCACCTTATCAGATCTAAAGAATGTGATTTTTTCCTCCTTTGCAGAAGAAGGAAAAAAAGACCAGCAGAGAAATAACCTGGTTGATATTAACCCCTTCCCGCTGATGGCATTTTTTTATTTTCGTTTTTCGTTTTTGACTCCCCTCCTTCTAAACCCCATAACTTTTTTATTTCTCCGCTCCCAGAGTCATATGAGGTCTTAATTTTTGCGGGACAATTTTTTCTTCATCATGCCACCATTAATTATTCTATATAATGTACTGGGAAGCAGGAAAAAAATTCAGAATGGGGTGGATTTGAAGAAAAAATGCATTTCTGCGACTTTCTTACGGGCTTTGGTTTTACGGCGTTCACTGTGCAGCCAAAATGACATGTCCCCTGTATTCTGTGTTTCGGTACGGTTCCAGGGATACCAAATTTATATGGTTTTATTTACATTTTGACCCCTAAAAAAAATTCCAAAACGGTGTTAAAAATTTTTTTTTCTAAAAGTCGCCATATTCCGACGGCCGTAACTTTTTTATACATAGGTGTACGGGGATGCATAGGGCGTCTTTTTTTGCGGGGCTGGGTGTACTTTTTAGTTCTACCATTTTCGGGAAATGTTATTGCTTTGATCACTTTTTATTCAAATTTTTATCAGAATTAAAACAGTGAAAAAACGGCGGTTTGGCACTTTTGACTATTTTTCCTGCTACAGCGTTTACCGAACAGGAAAAATATTTCTATAGATTTGTAGAGCGGACGATTTCGGACGTGGGGATACCTAACATGTATGTGTTTCACAGTTTTTAACTACTTTTATATTTGTTCTAGGGAAAGGGGGGTGATTTGAACTTTTAATACTTTTTATATTTTTTTATATTTTTTTTTTACTTTTTTTTTTTTTTTTTTTTTTTTTTTGCATTTATTAGACCCCCTAGGGGTGTTGAACCCCAGGGGGTCTGATCACTAATGCAATGCATTACAATGCTAATGCATTGCAATGCATTGCAAAAAATCATCATCTCTTTTGCAGGCTGTATACACCAGCCTGCAAAAGAGAGAATTTGCAGACCGGCTGGGAGTCTTTAACAAGGCTCCCGGCTGTCATGGCAACGGGACGTCAGCCCTGGAGCATGCTCCAGGAGCCGGCGATCCCTGCCAAAATGGCGGCGCCCATGCGCCGCCGGGAAAATGGTGCCTCCGGCGCCTTTGACAGCAGCGCCGGAGGGGTTAATGCCTCCGATCGGTCCGGGGACCGATCGGAGGCATTAGAGCCGGTTGTCTACTGCTTAAAGCAGTAGACACCCGGCGGCTATGGCGGCCGCCCGGCTCCCGTACTATTACGGCGCATGTCGGGAAGGGGTTAAAGGTAGAGGGTACCTTGGGAAGAAACCCCAGAACGAACCTTAACTGAACCCTGTCCGTGAAAAAGGAAATATACCATATATACTCAAGTATAAGCCGACCCGAATATAAGCTGAGGCCCCTAATTTTAATACAAAAAAACTGGGAAAACTTATTAACTCGAGTATAAGCCTAGGGGGGAAGTGCAGAAGCTACTGAAAAATTTCAAAAATTAAAATGGTCGGTGTTTTTGGGTGCAGTAGATGCTGGGAAAGGGGAGGGGGTGTTTTGGTTGTCTGTCTGCCCCTTCCCTGAGCTTGAGGACTGGGTTTTTACTTCCCCCACTTGGAATTCAGTCTGGTTGAATATAGGGTATCTGCAGTGCTCCTATTAACCCCTTCCCGACGGAACAGGAGCACTGCAGATATCCTATATTTAGTAGACTGGGCACTTTCATACACAGGGATACCTAATGTCCTAATGTGTATGTGCTTCACAGTAATTTTCTACTTTTGTATGTATTCTAGGGAAAGGAGTGAATGAGAACTTTTTTTTTTTTTTTTTTGCACTATTTTATGGGAGATTCTATACATTAATATTGTGGCTGGTCATAGACCGCCCCCCCTATTAAAAAAAAAATATATATATTTTTTATTTTTATTTTTTTTTGCTGACTCGAGTATAAGCCAAGGGGGGCTTTTTCAGCACAAAAACTGGGCTGAAAAATTCGGCTTATAATCGAGTATATACGGTAGTGCTCTGAGGCAGACAGAGCCTGTAACTCCCCAACTCTCTTGTCCGAGATAATTGCCAGAAAGAAAGCCAACTTATAAGACAAAAATCTGAAGTCCACCACATCTAGTGGCTGAAAGGTCGCCCCATAAAGACATAATGGGACCGTAGACTGGTCCTACTGAGGAACAGGCACATGAATAGTTGGTCTTAATCTTGCGGCCCCCTTAAGAAACGGAAAGAACAGGACATACTGAGATAGATGTCTGCCTAAACAGGCAGAAAGGGCAGCTACATAAACCTTTAAGGTAGCAGGAGTAAGAGCCGATCTCCTTGGGTTACCAGGTTTTGGATTAGGGGAAGCCTCCAATAGATCCCTTGACTCATCTGATTGAGCTGGGAAAACCATGCCCTCTTGGCCAAAACAGTATGATGGCAATTACCGAAACCTGATCCTGTTTGACTTTCATCAATACCATCGGCATTATGGAAAGTTGAGGAAAGATGTATGCCAGCCTAAATCTCCATAGAATGGACAGGGCTTCCACTGCAAAGGGATTGTCCTGATAAAGGGAACAGAATCTCTCCACCTCGGCGTTAAACCTGGTGAACATAAGATCCACCTCCGGGAGACCCCACTTCAGGGTAATTTGATGAAATATATCCTCCTTGAGGGACAACTCGCCCAAAAATGTGAGACCTCGGTTTAGCTTATCTACTAGAATGTTTAGGGATCCTTTGATGTGCACTGCTGTGAGATGCATCAGGTTCTTCTCTGCCCAGGAAAATATGAGATCTGACTCCCTGAGAAGGGATGATGGTCTGGTACCTCCCTGCTTGTTCAGGTAGAGGACTGTAATTATATTGTCTCAGTGGATCTTCACTGCTCTTCCACAGAGAAGTGGAGCAAAATGCAGGAGTGCCAGGCGGACTGCTCTGAGCTTGCACCAATTGGACAACATGGTCTTCTCCAACCAATTCCAGGTTCCTCTTATGGGGATCTCCTCTAGATACGCTCCCTAACCAGAGAAGGATGCATCGGTGGTCAACAGGGTCCAGACCAGCTGGACGGTGGACATCCTGTCTTTGAGATGGAAACACCACCTGAGTGAGAGACGATTCTTGAGGGATAAGTGAATTGGCTCGTCCAAGCCCAGCGCGCTGTGGGTCCAGACCTTCAGGATCTCGCTCTGAAGGGGACGCATGCCATAAGGCCCAAGGGACTGCATCTGCAGACGCTGACATGAGGCCAGGTACTTTCATGGCAGTTCGGATAGAAACCTGCTGGGTTAAATACAGATGACGAGTTGCTGATCTGATCTTATTCCTTAGAGGGGGAGAGAGATCTCCATCCGGACAGAGTCCAGATTGAACCCTAGAAATGTCTTCCGTGTGGATGGAACAATGTCTGATTTTTCCCAATTTATGATCCACCCCAGACCTTGGAGGAAGGACACGGCCAACTGCAGTTAGAGACTAAGCACCTCATCTGATTGGGCTTTCAGCAACCAGTCGTCCAGATAGGGATCGATGAATTACCCCTGGAGCCAGAGCGCTGCGGCCACTGGAGCCACCACTTTCGTAAAGGTATGCAGGATTGAGGAAATGCCGAAAGGCAATACCGTGAACTGAAGATGCTGCAGCTGGCCACCCAACATCAACGCAATTCTGAGGTATCTCCTGTGTGGAGGAAACACAAGAACGTTCAGATAGGCGTCTTTTAAGTCTAGAGTGGCGAGACTGTCGCCGGACTGAAGAAAAGTAATTACCAACCTTATGGTTTCCATACAAAAACCGGATCCTGCAATTGAGTTGGTTCAGGAATCTCAGATCTATGATCCTTCTTCAACCTCTTGATGACTTTGGCGCAAAGAAGACTGGAGAATAGACCCCTAAACATTGTTCCGCCAAAAGAACTGGTTCCAAGGCCAACTTGTTCAGATACTCCTGGACAGACCTCTCTAGAGAGGCCTGCTTCAGACCGGAAAATCACAAACCTATCGTGCTAAAGGGAAAGAAATTCTATTTTGTACCCGAACTGAATTAGATGAAGGACCCAAGGGTCCTGGATGAAATGCAGCCAGGCGGGAAGGAAATGGGCAAGACGACCTCTGACAACTGGAGATGATTCCAAGGGAGGAGGAATGATGGTGTCAGAATGAAGGCTTCTTCTTATCTCATCCCTGGAAAAACAGCATCCAGAGCCTCTAGCCGGATACCCAGACAGTCTCTTTTCCCCTACGCCCAACAGCAGCACAACTGGGGTATTCCTGCCCCTATGAGCTGTTAGGACAGGTGGAATTTTTAATTACCTAACAGCTTTGACCCCTATAAGAGGTCGGAAGAACTACTCCCCTTTGTGTTTTTTTCTGTCCTGTGTGTTATGGTCCCCCTCTCTCCTTCAAGTCACCAACTTAATCTTCGCCTGGGCACTACAGAATCTCTCCCAGTTATCGGCGGTTCATATTCCAGGTTGTCTGAACATCCTGGCGGATCAACTCAGCAGAGGCCTGACAACTTCAGGCGAATTGTCTTTACGTCAAGACATCTTTCACCAGCTCACTGAGATGTGGGGTCTCCCCGAGGTGGATCTGATGGCCACCCAATACAACGCCAAAGTAGAAAGGTTTTGCTCCCTGTACCGGGAAGACAACCCTTTGGCGGTGGATGCCCTGTCAATACCTTGGAGGTTTAAACTGGCATACGTTTTTCCTCCCATTCCAATGATTCTGAAGGTATTGGCGAAACTCAGGCAGGACCAGACCTCGGCAATAGTGATCATGCCGTTCAGGCCAAAAAGAGCATGGTTCATCGACTTCATTCTTATGAGTCAGGGGAACTACTGGAGGCTTCCATCAGTCCGAAACCTGGTAACTCTAAACAGCCGGCCGTGCCAGGGCCTGAACAAGTTCAACCTCACTGCCTGGAGGCTAACCATGCCATATGCGGAGAAAGAGGATTGTCCCAGGGAGTGCTAAGGACTTTAGCGCACTCAAGAGCAGAGTCAACTAACCAGAGCTACCAAAGGATTGCCAGGATTTTTCAGAGTTGGTGTACAAGTAACCAACGCGACCTCAACAGAGATTCAGTCTTGGAGTTCCTACAAGACGGACTGGAAAGGGGGCTAGCACCTGCTACCCTGAAGGTTCAAGTTTCAGTCCTCTCTGCTCTCCTGGAAACCAGATTATCTCAGTATCCTCTTATCAAACAATTCCTAAGAGGGGCTGCTAGGCTCCGGCCACAGGTGCAGCCTCCTGTCCCTAACTGGGACCTAGCTGCGGTTCTGTGCTCCTCCCTTTGAACCTCTGTCTGAAGTGGATTGGAAGTACCTGTCATATAAAGTGACTTTCCTGTTGGCAATAACCTCCGCCAAGAGGGTTGGCGAACAACAGGCTCTAGCGGCCTACGAACCCTTTATAACCTTCTTTCCAGACAGGGTACAGCTGAGGTTCGTCCCAGGATTCTTGCCAAAGGTACCCACTCTTCAGAATATCAACCAGGTAATTGTCTTACCGGCCTTTTTTCCATCCCCAACCTCTGAGTGGGAAGAGAAGATGCACAAGTTGGACTTGGTGAAAGCGTTACGTATTTACCTGAAGCGCACTGCGCCCTTCCGGAAATCAGAGAATCTGCTAGTTAACGTGTTTGGCCGCAATAGAGGTGCCAAAGCATCCAAACCAACTCTGTCAAGATGGATCAAGGAAGCCATCATCTGCTCTCTACGTGCTCAAGACCTCCCCGTACCAGACTTTGTCTGTGCCCATGCCACACCAGCAGTGGCAACATCTTGGGCCGAAAGGCGCTCCCTTTATTTAGAGCAGATATGTGCCATGGCTTCCTGGAGTTCGCATCTAACTTTTGCCAAGCATTATAGACTGAATTGGCGGACGACGGATTACACAGAGTTTGGACACTCTGTGTTGGCATCAGCCTGCCAAGATCACCCACCCTAGGGTAAAAGCTATACTTGCTACATCCCCAGTTGTGCTGCTGTTGGGCGTAGGGGGAATGAAAGATTATGAATGATAATCTGTTTTCCCTTAGCCCAAACAGCAGCACAAGGCTCCCTCCCTATGCTGTACTATTTGTACAAATTATATGCTGTACATTATACTTGTTACTAACACAAGGGAGGAGCAGGTCTTCCAGCCTCTTATAGGGGTCAAAGCTGTTAGGTAATTAAAAATTCCACCTGTCCTAACAGCTCATATGGGCAGGAATACCCCAGTTGTGCTGCTGTTTGGGCTAAGGGAAAACAGATTATCATTCATAATCTTTCAGTACTGAGACCTAGGTGGGGGCTGAAGTGGAAATTCTCTGCCCCTGGAAGAAGACCCAGAGCTACCTCGATAGGAGTGGGTAAGACGCTTCCTCTTCTTATTGGCTAAACCCATCATCAAAAGAAAGAGTACAGATGTTATACTTGTAGGTGTTATCAGCCCTCCAAAGTTTAAGACACAAGGGTCTCCTGGCAGCCATAGACAGGTCTATAGACTTAGACGCCAGCTTGACCCGGTGCAAGGACGCCTCAGCCAGGTAGTCAGCAGCCAAGGAAACTGACGATATGAATGACAAAAGGTTGTCAAGAGAGACACCCGAATCAATATCTTTTTCTAGTCTAGCCAGATCAGAGTGTAACTTGTTAGCTACTTCACTGGTAGCTATACCAACAGAGGCCTGGACAGAGGTGCAGAGTAAAATCGCCTCCCGGTGCATTATGTGCGCCTCTCCATAGGATCCTGTAAATTGGAACCGTCATCAGTAGGCACAACCGTACGCCAGGATAATTTTGCCACAGCAAAGTCCACCTTTGGAGGCGGGCCTCAACGCTATTGCTGACACTCCGAAAAGGGTCTTAAATCTTCTGGACGGAAAGAAGGGCTTTTCAGGATACTTCCACATGGCCACTATGGCCTTTTCCAAGGCAGGGTTCACTTGGAAGGCCCTAGGCCCCCTATAGGTGGAACGCGAGGCTTCCCCAGGGTCAACATCTCGATCGCCTGACCGGATGGACTTGAGTAACTTGGGCATCTTGTCCAGAGGAAAAAGAGGACTGCAGAACCCCTCAGAGTCCTCATCCGAGGAATGAATTTTGTCTAGGATCTGGAAATATTGATATGCTAATTAGCCAGCATGGAGCACTCAGGAAGTTCACTGAGCAGTGTATGCTGCGTGTAAACGGGTAGGTGAGAGCAGGGAGGCTGATGAGTCATCATCCTCCCTGCTCTCACCTCCCCCTGTGTACACATATCACACAGTGTTCAGTGAACTTCAGGTGCTCCAAGATGGCTAATTAGCATGTCAATAAAAGCGGGCTAATTCAAAAACAGCTGAGAGGATTAGCAAATTAAAGGTATGTCTGGAATGGCATTTCTAAAAGCTATGCAAATATATGCTTAGTTAAAAATGAGTTTTCCCAATGATAGAATCCCTTTAAAGGAGTCTGCCACCAGCACATCAACCCAACCCTGCAGATAATTCAGGTGACCCTATTCTATCTAAGGCCCCACATAGCAAGCTGCTGCAGAAAAGACTGCAGCAGAAACACACTGTGGGGTTTTTTTCCGCATTACTTTTCACAGAAAGTCTGCAGTGTTTATCTCTGCGGACTTTCTGTCCCTATTATACCTAAGTGGAAAACCTCAGTGTTTCCATAGGTAATAATTGACATGCTGAGATTTACAAAAACTCAAAATATCTTTCTGCAATGTGTGGATGGGATTAGCCAGAATCCCATCCACTTTGTAGGTACTGTGACATGCTGAATCCAAATCAGGTAAGGTAAGGGTCAAGACTCCTATAGCTACAAAGAGCTTTTTTTTTGCATATTGACAAAAAAAGCAGTATCGCAGCAATGGAGGCTTGTTTTAGGTGACTCTAACCTATCTATCTGATATGCTGTAAAACAATTAAAACAAAAATAAAGCCCCCAAAAACTGCAAGTGCAAAATAATCTGAGGTCCCATGACTGAAGTCCCCAGCTGATTTTGCTGTGTTTTTTTTTGAACCATACCAAGGAGTGGCAACAAAAGGAAAACTAAAGGAAACACAATGGTTTTTAAAAGTGGGTGCCGAAACCAGCCCCCTTTTTACCACTAGGAACATACCTGACCCGCACAAATTATAATACCCCCTCAGTGGCCCATCATTTTCAAATTGCCCTTTCAGTGGCCCCATATCATATAATGGGCCATTACCATAGGGTCTGTCACCCCTTCCACCAGTGACATTCCAATGCCCATAACTTTTTAATTTTCCAATCTCAGAGCCATATGAGGGCTAAATGTTGGCAGGACAAATTGTTCTTCATGATGCTACCATTAATTATTCTGTACAATGTACTGGGAAGCTGGAAAAGAATTCAGAATGGGGTGGATTTGAAAAAAAAGTGAATTTGTGCGACATTCTACGGGCTTTATTTTTATGGCATTCAGTTTGCAGCCAAATTGACACCTGTATTCAATTTTTCAGTACGGTACTGGGGATACCAATGTTTTATTTATATTTTATCCCCTTAACAAAAATATAACTTTATACACACATACAAAACTAGGTCATTTTGAATATCATGGTGAATTCTTTTTATTTTCCTTTCTAAATTATGTTTTTTGATGTAATTGTATGTTTTTATGTATTTTCAAATAAAACTTTTTCATATATATTTTTTATACATTTGGTGTTTCTGCTTTGGCATCGTTTTTCAAAAATCTACCTTTGCAAAAAAAAAAAAAAAAAAAAATTGTTTCTAAAAATCAACATCTTCTGACACCTGTATTTTTCTTTAAGATTTCTGTGTACAGGGATGTATAGGGTGTCTTTTTTTGCAAGGCCAGATATAGTTTTTAGTTATACCATTTTGGGGAATATCTATTGCTTTCATCACATTTCGCTCAAATTTTTAGCAGGGGTGAAGCAGTGAAAAAATAGCGGTTTGGTACTTCCAATTTTTGTTTTTTCCCACTACTTCATTCTCCATACAGGAAAAATATTTTTACAATTTTATAGACTGGGTATTTTCGGGCACACTGGAATACCTAATGTGCATGTGTTGCACAACAATATTGTACTTTTATTTGTATTCTAGGGAAAGCGGGGTGATTTGAACTTTTTTTTTTTTTTTAAATCATTTTTAAAACTTTTTTTTTTTTTTTACTATTTTATTAGTTTCCCTAGAGGGTTTGACCCTGCAGTCATTTGATTACAAGTCCCATAGACTGCAATACAACTGTCTTGCAGTCTATGGTAGATTCTATCCTACTAATATTACAAACTAGCCTCTGTCCGCGACTTTGTCTGTGTGTTGTTGTTTTTGCGTGATAGAGTAACAAACATACAAATATTCATATTTATAATATTAGTAGGATGTGAAAGTTTGTATGCTTATTACTCAATCGCGCAAAAATGGCTGAATGGATTTGGATGAAATTTGGCACATAGATAGTTTGTCACCTGGATTAACACATGTAAGGGCTAGTTCACACGGGGGCAAGGAGGCGGATTTTGACTGCGAATTTCACCTCAACATACAATTGTGGTCTATGGCGACCGCTAGCGTTCGTTTTTCCACTAGCGGGAAAAAAAAAGAAGCGAGATGACCTTTCTTCAGGCAGATTCCACCTAAGGCAAGCAATAGAAGTGAAAGGGAGGCAAAAAACCTTGTTGAAGTTTTTGGCACTTTTTTTGCAAAGACCGTGACGCATTTTTTTAAGGTATATTCACTTTGGAGGAGGGGAAAACCACCTGGCGTTTTCTGAAGTTTTTTGTTTTTTTTTAACCAAAAACCGCATCAAGGTCCAAAAACGGCTTCCTAATTAGGAAGCGGGTTTTTTCTGGACCAAAATAAGCCAAGCGGTTTTCACATGTGAACTAGCCCTAAGAGAACATTAAGAGAGTATACTGAAGTCATTCTGTTACACAAAGTTTTAAAATAACTTTATTTCCCACACCTCAAAATGAATTGATCGTTGTTGTGTACTAAATATACTAAATGGGGATGTCATCGTGCCAGTTAGGTTTATAGTTGCCATTTCTGTTTCTCTTATACATCTTTGTTCACAATTTTCATACATAATAACCAAGAGTCAAATCTAGTGCTTTAGGGAAATGGCAGAATATAATCGTATGTCTCCAAGAACTTTTTAGTTTCATTTGAAATCAAATCATAAATTTAACATTAATAACCCCTGATATGAAACTAAAAGTCCAAGCTCATCTACTACATATTAGGTTTTGTATTCCACAACAACATTGCTGGTCTATGCACTAATGGACAGTCCGCATTTCAGTTGTTTCCCATTTCTCCAATCATAGGTTTTCCTTGAAGTTATAGAAACCATCAAAAGAGAATTTTTCATCTAATGAATAAAGGTTCAGTTAGTGAGAGCAATGAGGGCTTCTACTACGTTTCCCATGTGTTCTCGCAAACTTCGTTCTGCTGCAGATCGGGGGATCTCCATTTCATTCATCTGGAAAAAAAAAATAAAAAATTATATGTATACTATATATTATATATATATATATATATATATATATATATATATATATATATATATATATACACACACACACACACACACACACTATAATGCGGAAAATGTTTCTCCTTGTAATACTAGACACCACATAAGGATAAAACATTCTATACTTCATATTTATCTCTACTGAAAGAAGTGTATAAGAAAAGTGAAAAGAGATTTTTGGTAGATCAGTGAAATGCAAACTTGTGTGTTCTTCTGGAAGGGGCAGAGATTCTCTGTGCCCCCCAACCAAAAAACCATGGCTATAGCTAGCTTAAAGTAGTATTCCTATCTAGGTAATGACAGCTGTATACCCATGGCCTAAATTCATAAATACATTTTTTTTTTTGCACAAAAAAAATAAATAAAAATCAGAGAACTGGCATACAAAGCATAATAAATCTTCCATAACAGTTTTGATAGCCTCTAGACTATGTGGAAGAACTTTGGTTCAGACATGTTGGCACCATAGCTGTATGACTTTTAATTCATGAGTTCAACAATAAAGAAATATCACTTAACTCATCCTCATGAAGAATGAAGTGCTGTTCATGGCCACAATGAAGGAGATGTGGCACAAATGCATGGGACTCTCTATACATTTCTATGGGAGTTCTGAAAATAGTGGAGGCTGCCTGCTTTTCTACTTTGGGATCTCATGTACAAGAGAATGGAGAGACCCACCCATGTGTGGCTGTTGACAGTGGTCAGAAGACCCTGTTCTTGAGATATATTCAAGTCTTAGAGGTGGATCCCACAGCTATCAAGCATTTATGGCATATCTTCTCAATATCAGTGCCCAGATGGAAATAACTCCTTTGAACTCCCACTGCAGTATATATTGTCGTAAGAGATATGTGATTGTCTGGACTCAAAGGCAATTTTTGATGACTTATCTTCAGGATGTTGAAAGCTATACCGGGGTTGGTGCCAGAAGCAGAAGATATTGTTTGCTGTATAGCTCCTGTGCTGGGATATTGCTGCTCCACCCCTATTAAATTCAGTAGACGCAGAGCTACAGTAATAAGGCACAGCTGCTATGCAACGGACAGAGACTTCTGCTTCCAGCACCTGGAACAGCCGATTTTTGTGGGGTCTGGTTGTCGGACCCCCACCCTTCAGATACTGATGGAGTTATCCCGAGGAAAGATCATCAGTATGACAAATGCCCTGGTGCCCAGACATCCCCTTTAGCCTTTACTGACAAAAACCTGTAGGATGGTGAATGCATCTCTTGACTGTGCCTTAACTTATTACCAGATAACAACCCATACTCACAATAAGTTCCACATCTTCCTTCTTGATGGTAACTTTTGCTAGTTCCTTTTCTCTAAAACAATAAAACAATTTAGGATTACCTTTAAGCACAGCATAGTGGAAGGCAACAGCTAGCTGCTCTGGTTACATGACATCACTTACCATGGTAGGAAAACACCTATACTTTTTTTTTTCCCTCCACAAAGGACATCACATAGGTTGTACTTCCACTTCATTAGATTTTTTTTTTAAATCTACTATTTTAAACAGCACCATAGTTATTGAATGGGGAGGCAGGGTGATGATTCTACATCACTGCAGAATCTTTGGACCCCATTCTAGTAACTGGCAGGGGACTCAGAAACTAAACATTGATAACCCACACTGTATATTGGTGATAAATGTCCACAATGCAATTTTCCAGTTCCCTTAAAGAAGTATTCTCATGTTATAAAACATTGGCATATCACACTTTATAATTGTAGGGAACCATTCGGGCAGGGCCATTATCGAAAAATAGTTGCAAGTGAAAGTCAGCTCAAATGAATCTGCTTACATTGATTAATTCAATTATTTTGCATCCATGCCATCCCGTCTCACACTGTCACTGGCTAAAGGACATGTCACTGACTGTTGGCTATGCAATCAGGATTGGTTATATATGGTATGGCATATAAATACTGACTTGACAAGTAAAGAGGGGAGTGTCCTAAAATAATCATAGTCGAGGTAAAATGCTGATGATTTTGATTTGATTGTCACCCAATAAATACCCCTGTGACATCACGTGCACCATTCAGATGGCAGCTGCAGTCAGTCACCAGCCTCAGCAGTCACACTTCTATATAGGACACGTGAGCACTGACGCCAGTGACGCTGGAGTTACGAGGGAGAACACTGGAGCAGAGGGTTTAACAAATGGTTATTTTACAGAGTTTCCAACTCATTTTGCCACTTGAATACACACAAGAGAAATGCAATATTTCAGGCAATTGTAAAAACCAGGATGATATTCAGTATGGTATATTGTAAGGAGAAATAACTCACCTTTCTTGTTTGGCTTTCTGTTCTCTGGACCTCCTGTCTCCAATCACTGACATGGCCTGTAGACGACATACAAGCAGCATTACATGAGGCCGAGATGTCACGTGACTACAGCCCTGCTCTGGTCTCACTACTAGCACAGCTAGAACCTGCACAGACTATCACGTGACCACACAAGCACAGGACGCCCCTGTCCTCCCAGGTCCCTTGCTTTGTGAGCAGCCACCACCTCACCCTGCAGGCGAGCACCGAGCACATCTCACCGTCTCCAGGTTGGAGCTCTGGATCTCCTTCTCCTCCGCATAGTCCGTGACTCTCTCCAGATCCGCGGCTCCGCTGTCATGTTTGCGGGGTTTATCCGCCGGCCGCTCACTACAATTCTCCTCAGTTTCTAACTCCAGCTCCACATCTCCTTCAGCAGCCATGATTCTTCCCCGTGCCGGAAAATAAGACAGGGAGTTGAACGTGCAACTACACTTCCGGCAGACGTTACGTCGCTTCCTGTGCCAGACACTGACAAAACTATAATTGGTGAAGCTTATGGCGCCATTTTGAAAACTGGTTTGTGGCCAATACTTCAGTTAATAGTTGTTGCACATATCAGATGAAGTGTATTCTATATGAGTATCACAGACACTGGCTGGAGTAACCTAGGCCGACCACAACGTTCAAGCGCATGGTCACGTGACTGTACGTCTACTACGAACTCCGACGGAAACTGCAACCATTCTAGGAACGTTCCTTAAACATAGCCTGTAACTCGTCCGATCCAGAAACAAACTTTACCAGACACCTACATGCCCCAGAATACCTCCCTTATTACCCCCATACTCTTTATATGACACTAGCGGGAAAATAAAACCTGAGAGTTTTTGCTGTGTCCGGAATTGTTTCCCAAGCACTTCCTGTTTTTGTTACTATGGTGACGGCTAGCAAGCGAAGCAAAGTGGAGTAAACCTTGCCTTGCAGTGACAAGGAGTGGGTGAGGATTATATAGAGTCTTGTAGGGCACAGGTGTCCACTAGTCATATATGTGACATTGGCAGGGTATACTGCACCACAGGAGCTCTGTCATCTTGTAAGGTGGAGCAGTTGCACACATTACACAGCTGCTCCATTGCACTGCCTAGAGTTACAGCCCTGTCTACCTGGGAGCCTAGGGAAACAGTTTTTTGCTGCAGTAGTCATAGCATCATCAGTGCGGGTATTTAGCAGGTTTCACCCTATACATTGTAAAGGTTGAAATCAATTGTGAAAATCCACATTATGAATTGATATGTCTGGAGTGCGCACTGCGAGGATCAGATTAGATGAGATCTCATCCACCTTTCTTCTACTGCTCAAAGCTGCAGGGTTTCTGTTTGCAATTCATAGGGAGAGATCTGTGTGCCCTCTTATAAACAGAACTGCTAGTATGACTCTCATATATACTGTATATAAATGTTCTGGAGGTTTGTATGTAGTATATAGTAGTGATCATGTATCCACTTTTTTCCTGTACTTCCTTTCAGTAATCCCATTGAAGTAGCATCCTGACTAGAATACAATATATAGTGACTTTTAATGGGCCTGACTTGTCTTTTACAATCCCTTATTATAGATTCTATGCTATTAAGAAATGAGAGCAAAAGGCAAATGGGTCTAAAGAAAATTATCATTAATAATGAACAAGTGTTCCATCGACAGCTATCCAACATGTAAGACCAGCTTCAGCTGACAGTCATTTGGTTTTACCTTAGTACCAATTTCTTTGTACTAAGGTAAAACCACTGTATAAACCTTCAATCATAAATAATGCATTACAATGTTAGTAGTTATTTGCACACAATCATATTCTTATGTTTTTATTCCTCAGGTGTTAGGACATCAGTTCTTCAAGTAAAAGGCCAGGTAACAAATATTTTGCTTGCACCATGCCTGTATATATCAGGAAAGGGCCTTTGGAAATCCCTCCAGGATCTGAGAAAGACTGGGCCAGTGAAGAACAAGAGGAAGATTATTTTCTGAGGGATCCAGACCAGTCACAAGATCGGCTACCTCAGCCTTATAGGATGATCGTGAAAGTAGTGGACCTTCTCATTGATCAGGCTATTGAAATGATTAACATACGTCAGCAAAATCGAGAGGCAGAGAAAGTCAAGGCAAAAATTAATGTCCTGCAACCAACCGCTGAAATACATGTAAGGATTGTTCACACCGCAATGAGACATGTGTTTAAGTACTTATCAACAACCTGTTTCAGTATGGCCAGATTCTTTAACATATGCATGCTTTTAACATCTTGGTACACGGTGTACTAAGATGGGAAGAGCTACGATGTGCTTGAACAAGCAAGTTTAGATTTTGGATATGTTTTTTTGATGATACAGAAAAGTGCAGCCTTCTAGATTTTCTGTCGTGCATATATATCCAGTCATATATATGCATTTTTTGCAGCATGCTCCACACAACATATGACTTAACTGGTAAAAACATGGGGTAAAGCTAGTGTTATGCTGTGCCATTACTCTGGAATATCAGGTATCTTACAAACAAGAATATTAAGGTATAGTATCCATTCAGAAGCCTGCTTTTCATTAACCAGCTCACCTTGTATTTTTTATCTGTATTACCAGGTGACCAAAAGAGTGAATTGTCTGGCTGTTGGAGGATCGTATTTATTTGTTGGTCTTTCCGAAGGTCTGGCAGTATACAGCTTAACTGACAATGACTGGATCTGTGGTTGGGAAACCAATAAAGTAGAAGTATGTGCCCTAACAGTGTGCCACGTTCAAAACCAAGTCTATTTCCTTAGCACAGTGGATGATATGGGTAAAGTATTGAATTCACTTTGACACTATGTAGATGGATGGTGTGTGCTTACATTACTTCACATAATGGTCTGCTTTTTTTTCTCTAGGAATTGCTCGTCTGTTTTATTTTGCTGATGAAAACCTCAGTTTTCTGAAGTCCTTTAATGAGCCGGTAGGAATTGTTTTCTTATTACAGAGATCCAGAGAGATCATTTGCCTCAGTTGTAAAGTGTAATGCTTTCTTCACAGGAAGATATAAGCAAGAGGACCAACTGCATAATATTTCAGATTTCCCAAAGAGGCGATTATGCTGGCATTCTTTTAGAAGGTGTGTACAATGTATAAATGTATTAACACCCTGTCCTCCATTTTTTTGCATATTCATTTCAAGAATAACTTTTGCTATGTAAATACTAAGGAATATTAATTAAACGAAACCCAAAACATGTCACTTGTGAATTATTGGTTCCTGAGTCTGTCACCAGGGAAATCAATGTTAAAGCAGCAACAATGCATTGCAGGGGACATTATTCTGAGTGATATCATACCTTAGATTGAGCAAAAACTAAAATGAAAAATCAATTTGACATGTTTTTTTTTAACTCCCCACCATCCAAAAGCTTCTGTATATACAGTGGTACGAGGACTTATGTTTCTTACGGAACAAATTGCACTATTTTATATCTTGTGTTATGTACTGGAAAACTAGTAAAAAACAAAACAAAATGGCTGGTAGTAAAATTACACATTGTCTTTATTTTGTGCACCAGTACATCCTGGCAATAGCAAATTCATATAGTTTTTGTTATGTTATAATAACTTTTAGAAAATAAAAAGGTTAAAACAACCTTCTGTGTATGATTGTATACTGAAATAATTCCTTGAAATCGACCAGGAAATCCAGTGTGAACCTAAACCCAAGTTATATTTTAGTGACATGGAAAATGGACCCAAGTTTTGCCTAAAAGGCAAAGTGTAAGCACTGTATTCTGACACCAATAACTTTGTTTATGGAGCTGTATCAGCTGGTGTCAGTTATTTTTGTAAGGCAAGTTGTAGCTTTTATTGATTACATTTTGGCCTTTTGATAACTTTTTATTCAATTTTTTTGGGAGGCAAAGAAGTGAAAAAAGGATGATCTAAAGATATGTTGATAATGCTCAGACTACCATGCACTATGGCTGGTTCATATCAGTTTTAATGGTGAGAGACTCCACTCTAGGTGTTTTAGATCTCATGATACCCTATTATATTAAAGATACTTTTTGTATACTTAGGGTGATAACACAATTAGTGGCCATCATGTGGAGACTGCACTTGGCCGACACCAAATGTAGCAATGTATGGGATCCTGGCCTGTGCAATTGTAGCAGAGCAGCCACTAACTGTGCTGTCGCCCTAATGCTGCTCTAAACTGTTAACATATTAACATATCGACCTCAGGTGTAGAAGATACTTGTCTGGAAGTATATAAACTACCCAAAGAAATCTGGTTAAATGAGTTGGAATCTTCTGTGGCAGCGCTACCCACACCAACATCAGACACTCTGGTGAGTGCATTTATAAAATAAGAAAGTTATTACACTTTACAAATTCATACCATTTTTGTTAGAATTTTTAATAACTTGTGCAATATTTTTAAATCTAAAAGACTTTTCAATCTGCATGTGTAATGCACATTTCCTTTATGTAGCAGGAACACTCCTGATGCATATGTCAATAGCACCCATAGGCATGATGTTGATTGACAGCTTTCTCCTATCTATCTTCCATTACTATGGCATAGAGAGAAAGCTGTCAATTCATATTGAGTGGGTGGGGTTTACCTGTTGCTCATGAATAAAGACAACTCCAGAATGTGTGGACATCACTGAGTAGTTTCTGTGTTCATCCCACACTGAATTTTAGAAATTGTGATTTTATGAAAACTATTGCATGTTAAGAAGTAAGAGATCCACCATTATAATAAAATGTCTACTGCAACTTTATGCTGTTTTCCGATAGGGTAGGATATACCATCAAGTGACAGAATCCCTTTTATTTCATAAGGGCAGTCTTACTACAATTCTCCTCTATCGAATACTCAGTAATGTTGCATAAATTTCTATAGAAAGGGGACATGTACACCTTCCCCTACATACTTTAAAGAGGACCTTTCACCATTTTTCCCACAGGCAGTTCTATATACTGCCGGAAAGCTGACAGTGCGCTGAATTCAGCGCACTGTCGGCTTTCCCGATCTGTGCCTGGTGTGAAGAGCTTACGGTCCAGTACTGTAGCTCTTCTATGGTCAGAAGGGCGTTTCTGACAGTTAGCCAGAGACGTCCTTCTGCCTCGCGGCGCCTATCGCGCTGTGCTTTGGAGCGGAGAGGAACGCCCCCTCCCTCTCCTGATAATGCTCGTCTATGGACAAGCTGTGTGAGCAGAGGGAGGGGGCGTTCCTCCCCGCTCCAAAGCACAGCGCGATAGGCGCCGCGAGGCAGAAGGACGTCTCTGGCTAACTGTCAGAAACGCCCTTCTGACCATAGAAGAGCTACGGTACCAGACCGTAAGCTCTTCACACCGGGCACAGATTGGGAAAGCCGGCAGTATATAAAACTGCCTTTGGGAAAAATGGTGAAAGGTCCTCTTTAAGTAGTCTTCCTTTGTGGCAGAACCTATGAGGGCTATCCAAAGTATACCATCTGTAATGCTAATCCCTCAGGCTAAAAAATAATAATGATTATATAATTAATTTACTACTAGAGATGAGCGAGTACTATTCGAAACTCCAATTTTGAATAGCACGCACCCATAGGAATGAATGGACGTAGCCAGCACGCAGGGGGTTAAGCGGCTGGCATCCGACAAAGTCTGCGCGTCAGCCGCTTCCATTCATTCCTATGGGTGAATGGCCATTTCGAATAGTACTCGCTCATCTCTATTTACTACCATTGCAACAGTTATGAAGAATGCAGAATTTGCATTTATGTTTCCAGTAAAAATCCGATAGAATATTCAGACGTGGTATTAGTTTGTATGTATATAAAAATGTCGCAATTAGATGTGGCAAATCTGCAAAAAATTTGAAGATTATTAACTTTAACTTGTAGACCTTTGTGTAGGTACAGTCAATGGAGCTTTTTATGAAATGCTAAATTTGCTATTATAATTGTTTACAGCTATGTAATGTTCTAGTCTGGGATTTTCTCCATATAGTAGCTTATATTCCCTCTGACAAGTAACATTTATTTCTGTATTCCAGTCAGCTAGTATGCCTGTTATGACTGACCCAAAGATAACACAACCAGCACTTTTAATGAAGATTAGGCCACCTAAACCTATTGCAGGTAACAAATTGTGATTCATGCTGGATATGCAATAACCTCCTATCAGCGACGTCTGCACAGTGGAGGGCTCTTGCTTAGCGCTTTTAGCAGTTGCACATGAACTCCCCTTAAAATAACAACCGAAGTATAAAGTAGTACAGTACAATCTCTAAATGCATAACCTGTTTGGCAAAAGATGATAAATCTATTAGGCAATATTTACTTCTTTATTTGTTATGTGATGAATGGGTGGATGGCTCCTCTTAGCAGAGGAGTCCTGCAGTCAATTATAATGGATACTAGTCATTTTACCTACCAACATCTTGAGGATGTAGTGTCTGAAAAAGCACTAGTTGGAATACAATAATGTAGGGCCGTAAAGTCGGAGTCAGAAAAGTTACTGACTCCAACTCTGGCTTCAAAATAAAATGATTCATTATTTTTAAATATGTTATAAATTATTGATATTGTAGAATTAATTCAATACATAGTTTGTGGCATATTTACTTTCTTAACAATTCAATCACAATCATTATTTCTGAATCAACTGAGTAGGAGACAGAGTCGGGCTGTATAAAATTTGAAGATTTGGAGTCGTGTGATGCTTTGTATTTTCACCTTTTGTCTTATAGGAAGTATCTTTAGAAGTGTGCAGGAGGCTGTACAGAAGAATGATGACAACTGTGTATTTGGCACTGGACAGAATCACTTGATCGGTTCTCATCAGTGGGATCAACAAGATTCAGTATTTATGGGAATGTTTGAGAAGTATCTGAGGTTAGACTTGCCAAACACACAAGATGGAAGGATTTCAAGGTAAATGAGATGATATAGAGAGGAGAATATCGTCATACATGCTCTGCAACAGTGTTTCTAAAACAAGCTACTGCTGCTGATCTTGTGCTCTAAACGGGTTATCCGGTTTCTGACATTGATGCGCTATCCTTAGGAGAGGCCATCGATATTAGATCTGCCGGGGTCTAACACTTGGGATCCCGCAGGTCACTCTTGCTGAGACAGCGTGGTTCGTGGTATTGTTTACCTACCTCAAGCTGCGCTGCTCACTCGCCGTGCAAACTGTAGCAGCAAATGTGGGTATTGCAGCGCTGACCCATTGAAATCTATGCGGCAGCACTGCAGTGCCTACACTCGCCGCTACAGTTTGTCCTAAGGGTAGCCCATCAATGATAAAAACTGGATAACCCTTTTAATGACATCAAGGATGTCATAGCCTTAATGAAATCTAGATATCGTTGTATAAAAGTGGCTATACAGTTTCAACCAAGCTGATCATTTGTAAGGTTAACAGTATTTTAGTCAGTTAATAAGAGATTGTCAGTGTCCTGAAAGAAGTCGGCCATATTTAATGTTCATGTGGAGATTGTTTGTTCATCATGCTGTATCATTGAATATGTGTGGTCAGTTTGAATGACTATAACGGCCAATATGGACCTTAAAGGGAGTTTATCATTAGAAAAACAGCTTTTTAACTAATGTCACGTTGGAATAGCCTTTAAAAAGGCTATTCTACTCCTACCTTCCATCCTTTTCTTTTCCCCGCCATTTCTAATAAAATCTGTTACTTCTGTTATGCTAATTACGATCACAGACCACCGGGGACATTCCGAGCACCCCCCGCGTCATAGATTTCTCTGCCTTTCACAGACATCAGACGCAGCACTGTAACAGACCACCTGAAAATGGCGACCCGGGCAGAGCCAACTGTGCCTTCCCATTTTGGCAGGCAGGATTTTCATATGAAATACAAGAGCTTTGACCTGTTGCACCAAAGCTATGGTGCACAATGCATCCCTATAGAGTCACGTGACAAACTCCCCTCTACTACCTTTCTACATACATATTTTGTTTATGTATCTATTTATTGAAGCTGATATGAATGTCTAAGCTGCAGAACTACATGTACTACATGTGACTAGATTCTCTTTCATTAGGAATACCATGTTTCATTTCCTTCCGCATAATAAAATGATGCACAGCGATTCAGAACAGATGACTGCAGGTAAGCATGCTATATTACATGTGTATATATTTGATATAAAATCATATCTGTCTGAGAATAACATAGGGAGATTCTGAAGGATATATACTTTCTAATTGATTCAGCTTTCTCTTATAAAAATATTTATGTGCTGCCATGATTCACAGCAGAACGTAAAGGTGAACAGTAGAGATGAGCGAACACTAAAATGTTCGAGGTTCGAAATTCGATTCGAACAGCCGCTCACTGTTCGAGTGTTCGAATGGGTTTCGAACCCTATTATAGTCTATGGGGAACATAAACTCGTTAAGGGGGAAACCCAAATTCGTGTCTGGAGGGTCACCAAGTCCACTATGACACCCCAGGAAATGATACCAACACCCTGGAATGACACTGGGACAGCAGGGGAAGCATGTCTGGGGGCATAAAAGTCACTTTATTTCATGGAAATCCCTGTCAGTTTGCGATTTTCGCAAGCTAACTTTTCCCCATAGAAATGCATTGGCCAGTGCTGATTGGCCAGAGTACGGAACTCGACCAATCAGCGCTGGCTCTGCTGGAGGAGGCGGAGTCTAAGATCGCTCCACACCAGTCTCCATTCAGGTCCGACCTTAGACTCCGCCTCCTCCGGCAGAGCCAGCGCTGATTGGCCGAAGGCTGGCCAATGCATTCCTATGCGAATGCAGAGACTTAGCAGTGCTGAGTCAGTTTTGCTCAACTACACATCTGATGCACACTCGGCACTGCTACATCAGATGTAGCAATCTGATGTAGCAGAGCCGAGGGTGCACTAGAACCCCTGTGCAAACTCAGTTCACGCTAATAGAATGCATTGGCCAGCGCTGATTGGCCAATGCATTCTATTAGCCCGATGAAGTAGAGCTGAATGTGTGTGTTAAGCACACACATTCAGCACTGCTTCATCACGCCAATACAATGCATTAGCCAGTGCTGATTGGCCAGAGTACGGAATTCGGCCAATCAGCGCTGGCTCTGCTGGAGGAGGCGGAGTCTAAGGTCGGACCTGAATGGAGACTGGTGTGGAGCGATCTTAGACTCCGCCTCCTCCAGCAGAGCCAGCGCTGATTGGCCGAATTCCGTACTCTGGCCAATCAGCGCTGGCCAATGCATTCTATTAGCCCGATGAAGTAGAGCTGAATGTGTGTGCTAAGCACACACATTCAGCACTGCTTCATCACGCCAATACAATGCATTAGCCAGTGCTGATTGGCCAGAGTACGGAATTCGGCCAATCAGCGCTGGCTCTGCTGGAGGAGGCGGAGTCTAAGGTCGGACCTGAATGGAGACTGGTGTGGAGCGATCTTAGACTCCGCCTCCTCCAGCAGAGCCAGCGCTGATTGGCCGAATTCCGTACTCTGGCCAATCAGCGCTGGCCAATGCATTCTATTAGCCCGATGAAGTAGAGCTGAATGTGTGTGCTTAGCACACACATTCAGCTCTACTTCATCGGGCTAATAGAATGCATTGGCCAATCAGCGCTGGCCAATGCATTCTATTAGCTTGATGAAGCAGAGTGTGCACAAGGGTTCAAGCGCACCCTCGGCTCTGATGTAGCAGAGCCGAGGGTGCACAAGGGTTCAAGTGCACCCTCGGCTCTCCTACATCAGAGCCGAGGGTGCGCTTGAACCCTTGTGCAGCCTCAGCTCTGCTACATCAGAGCCGAGGGTGCGCTTGAACCCTTGTGCACACTCTGCTTCATCAAGCTAATAGAATGCATTGGCCAGCACTGATTGGCCAGAGTACGGAATTCGGCCAATCAGCGCTGGCCAATGCATCCCTATGGGAAAAAGTTTATCTCACAAAAATCACAATTACACACCCGATAGAGCCCCAAAAAGTTATTTTTAATAACATTCCCCCCTAAATAAAGGTTATCCCTAGCTATCCCTGCCTGTACAGCTATCCCTGTCTCATAGTCACAAAGTTCACATTCTCATATGACCCGGATTTGAAATCCACTATTCGTCTAAAATGGAGGTCACCTGATTTCGGCAGCCAATGACTTTTTCCAATTTTTTTCAATGCCCCCAGTGTCGTAGTTCCTGTCCCACCTCCCCTGCGCTGTTATTGGTGCAAAAAAGGCGCCAGGGAAGGTGGGAGGGGAATCGAATTTTGGCGCACTTTACCACGCGGTGTTCGATTCGATTCGAACATGGCGAACACCCTGATATCCGATCGAACATGTGTTCGATAGAACACTGTTCGCTCATCTCTAGTGAACAGCATATTGTGTTCTATGATAGGTGTATATAATAAAGTGTACAGAACTAAAATCTTTGTGTTTGCTTATTTCTTTTGTATCTGTGCTTGAAGTTATAGGCATGATGTTTTCAGATATTGTACCCTGTATCCAACTTCCAATTGTTGCTCTGCCTTTGAGCCATGCCTATACATCTACACCCCAACATACAGTTGAGTCCCATTATTATGATAGGCTGCTTGAACACATAATATTTCTTGCCGTGGGTAAAAAAAGTGATTTATCAGAATTGAAAAAAGGAATGATGGTGGTTTTTCTGAAGCAGCGCAGTTTATGAACTGTTTATATGCTGCTGTGATGAATGATTTGTATCATGAGTGGGCAAATAGCACCATTGGGAATAACCAACATGGAAACTGTGAAGAACCGTATAATATTCTTGTGAGAGGTGAATGTTAGCTGTAAAGGTGCCTGATGGCCAACTGACAAGCTACAGTGAAGCAGCTCAAATGAAAGATGAACCAGGGGACTACCAGACATGTCTAAAACAACAGCTCAGCAAACCCTACTGCATATATGGGGCTCCAAAGCAGATTGATGGTTACTGCACCTATGCTAACAAAGGCACACTAGAAAAAAGACTTCAATTTGCAGTGCAGTATCAGAATTGGACCGCCGCTGATTGGCAAAGGGTTGTCTTCCCCGATAGGTCACAGTTTTTGCTTCAGTGAACAGATGGACATTGGTATGTCATACGAGAAACATCAGAGAACACACAGTGTGCAGCCAGCACTGGAAGAACACAAGCTGGTGGTGATGTTATGGTCTGGGAAATTATTTTATTGCTTTCTGTGAGCCAACCATATGATAGGCATTCTGAACCGTTTCTGATATGATTCCATGCAGATTACATATCTATACATGCTGTTTGTCTTGCTTGGATAGAATCTCCCACTAAAACAGTGCAACATGTCACATGGCTAGAAATGTCAGACAGAGGTTGGAAGAGCATGATCAAGACTTAAAAGTACTTCCTTGGGACCATGTCAGTCGCCATATTCAGTATGTGAGAGCCCAGGACTGTGTGTCTGACACTGTGATCTGTAGTACGGGGGCACCACAAGGTACAGTTCTTGCCCCATTCCTCTTCACACTGTACACTGCTGACTTCAGGCACAACTCATCCAGCTGTTCCTTACAGAAGTACTCCGATGACTCTGCTATAGTCGGTCTTATCACTGATGGCGATGATAGGGAATACAGAGACTTAAACCGGGATTTTGTTGAATGGTGCCAGCAGAACCAGCTCAGGATTAATGCTGGGAAGACCAAGGAGATGGTGGTGGACTTTAGTAAACGGAGAGGTGCTCCGACCCCGGTGGAGATCCAAGGAACATGTATTGAGATAGTCAGGACCTATAAGTACCTGGGCGTGCTCCTCAATAATAAACTAGACTGGGCTGATCACCTGGAGGCGCTGCACAGAAAGGGCCACAGCAGACTCTACCTGCTCAGGAGGCTGAGGGCCTTCGGAGTCCGGGGGACACTTCTTAGGGCCTTCTTCAACTCTGTGGTTGCCTCAGCCATCTTTTTCGGTGTGGCCTGCTGGGGAAGCAGTATATCAACCAGGGACAGAAATAGACTTGACAGGCTGATCAGGAGGGCCAGCTCTGTCCTGGGGAGCCCCTTGGACCCAGTACAGGTGGTGGGTGACAGAAGGATACTGTCTGTGGTGACCTCCATGCGGGAGAACAAATCCCACCCCATGTATGGGACCCTGATGGGACTTGGCAGCACTGTAAGCGACCGTCTGCTTCACCCCAAGTGTGAGAAGGAGCGCTATCGCAGGTCCTTCCTTCCAACCGCGACCAGGCTGTATAATCTACATCAGACCAAACGAAGAGCTCTCCGCACAGAGAACTAATGATTATGAGGATGACCATGAGGTCTTCCTCTTTCTCTTCTGTTTTTCCTTAGCTGCCATGGACTCCTAGTATATCTTCTCTTCTCAGCTTATCTGTGTCTACGTCTGTAACATATTACTCTGTATTATCCTGTATCTGTATTACTATGCTGCTGTAACACGCTGAAATTTCCCCAAGGTGGGACTATTAAAGGATTATCTTATCTTATCTTATATTCACTCTGTGTATCCTCCCCATGCACCCTCTAGCAAATGTGACATGCACTGCAGACAGCATGGCGTCAGATACCTTACCCAACCTATTAGCCCCTTACTGAGTCCTTCTTAGCCTGTTTAGCTCCTGTCCCTGCTGCACACGGTAGTTACTCTGTATATTAGCTGGTGGTCATAATAATGTGATTTGACTCGTGTGTGTACAAACATACTCACATAACAAGTAGTATTCAAGACTGTAAGAAAGTGCGCATTGTAGACAGCACAGGGAGAAATATCATGATAAACTAGATGTAGACGTCCTGTAGGCTTTATTCCAGTAACTTAAAATACCAGCAAGAAGTAAGCTAGAATGTATTTCATATTTTATTCTGTTTGTTCTTATTAAAGGAAGATGTACATTTCTTTCTTCTTACAATTTCCTCCTATTGTTAGGTCTACTTATGTGCTCAATAATAAACAGTTCTAGAAAATGTGAATCTCAGATAGATGAATAAATCTCTGAAGCACCAGTAGGCTGATGTCTTGTCCTCAATATATAAGAGAATTTTGTTACACATATTATTATTATTATTATTATTATTGAAAAATTTGCCATGAGAAAAAGTACTAGATCTGGCCTTCTACTAGACGTTTACCAGAATGGTTGATGAACACAGGAAGAAGAACCTTTCCTCTAGGCAGTCGGAGTAAGACATATGAACATGGCTTGTCTTCATGAGACAATATACAAGATCTTTGCAATACAAACCTATAATAATACATACATGTTGGATTTCTGGACTTCTGGTGAAATATTACAATGTAAAATAATTTAAAATCACTTTTAAGCTGAGACTACCATCATCTTGGCTATCGCATACATAAATTGGACTTACAACTATTTAGCATATGATTAGTTATGCAGATTCTTGTCATTTGGCTTTCAATACTGCCTGAATCTACACATTCCTAATGTTGGTGCATACTGGTCAACTCACTTAAGTGCAGACATAGCTTTTTCTTCAACTCTAACCACAAGTGTTTGATTGGGTTACGGTCTGGAGACTAATCCTCTGCTTCATTGTCTTTGAACCATTTCTTCGCCCTGCATGTATTTCAGGTGATTGTCTTGGTGGAACATTATACTGTCTTGTAGGATACTCATATAGCTGAACATTTTGACCACTTGCGAGCCTTCTAAAGTATCCAATGGCTTTGGCTGTGAAACAAACCCATATCATCAGGCTCTCTGCACCAAGCTTGACCGTTCCTTCAACATCTCAGTCCATTAGCCCCTTTTTTCCTTGTTTCTTCCAGACCCATTTGCACCCATCAGTTCCCAGGCTATTGACTTTCATCTCATGAGAAACAGATGATTTGGAGCAATCTTCTACTGTCCACTTTTCGTACTCTTTTGCAGACTCAAGCCGACGCTTGCTATGACAATATTGAAGTCAAGGTTTCTTCACCTTTTTTTTTTTTTTTTTTTTTTAGACGATTCCAGAACCACAAGACCAATTCAAAGCCTCTCTATGCACTGTGTTATTTTGTGCTGTGTTCTTTGCAATTCTTTGCCTCAATTTTAGGTATATTTCTGTGACTGTCCAATAATCCAGAATGTATCTGCCACCAATCAGGTCCTAGGATTTTTATATTTTGTACTACTATACCTTACACGATATTAGTGTGTAAATGTCACTCCTGTTCACTAGATGGTGCCACTACTTAAATCTTCTACTCAAGCATATGTACTACATTGTAATGAAATGAAGATACTGACAATCTCTTCCTAATTCTTTCTTCTTTCTATAGCTACATCTAATGCCATAATTGTACACTGGGATACATGCCAGAATCATCTTATGTACCTACTAGGTAAACCGACAAAGGACAAACCAGGTAAATAATGTAAATGTGCTAAATAAGTAAAATTCTATTAATCCTGGAAAATGATTTGTAATTCTATATTTGTTCTAATTCGTTGTCATATTAAAAACAAGTCAGTGTAGTTTTGGAGGAGAATATTTTATGCTGAGGCCCCACTTTGCAGAAACACAGCTTTTTTTGTTGCAGATTTTGCTGCAGTTTTTTGAGCCAAAGCCAAGAATGGCTACAGAAGGAATGGGAATTATCTAGGAAGTTCTTATACTTCAGTCTTCTGCTCAATCCACTCCTGGCCTTGGCTCAAAAAACCGCAACAAAATCTGCAACAAAAAACAGCTGCGTTTCCGTAACATGGGGCTTCAGCCTTATAGGGAGTTGGGAGCTGCTAGATTATTTTCACACATCTAATAGGATCTTTCCATTGGTAATTCTATGTGTATTGTATATTTAGATAACTTTTATTTGGAATAGGATTAATTGCATGTTAAAAAGGGGGGTGTTCCCATCTTAAAATTTATGGTTACACCCAGAGGATATACCATAAATTCTTGATTGATGCAGGTCCCAGAGTTGCGTGAATGCGGGAGGATGAGACTGTGGCCCTGGGGACCACAAATGCCGAAATCTCTCTGAAATTAGCTTTTCCAGTCTGTATATGAGATGTGCGCTCACATAGAATGACTGAGTCACTCCTGAAGCAGCAGAATGCTCATTTTCTTCAATCTGTATTGATATTGCACAATCTTTTACATATTCTATCGACTAGGCTCTGCTGACATGATGCATATGAAATACAGAACGCAAATAAGGGGGCAGAGTATGTACAGATGTCTCGCCTTTGGGTGCTGTTGGTTAGACAAATGCATGTGGTTATATGTAGGTTCCTCCACATTTTATTTAAAAATCTAAGTATTCAAGGAAGATTTCTGAATCCCATATAATATATATGACTAATATAATGTGTATAAGCATCATACTACGGTCATTTCATCATGTAATTTGACCACTTTCTGCAGTGAATCTGTCACTGTATGACATCAGGCCTAGGAATGGTCATGTGAACAAATAGGCCAAGGTTATGTGACTGCCATACAGAAAGCTTTTCTACATTGTTTGGGTTTCCTCCCACACTCCAAAGACATACTGATAGGAATTTAGATAGTGAGCCCTATATGGGACAGCATTGACATTGTCAGTAAAGCGCTGCGGAACATGATGGTGCTATACAAGTAAAACAGGCATGAGATGTGAATGGTTAGCGCATATTGATGATTTATTGTATAATCTAATCTTTAAAGTATTATTACAGTATTATTCTTATTATTATTGTTGTTGTTGTTGTTATTATTGTTTATTTATATAGCACCATTAATTTCATGGTGCTTTACATTTGAGGGTTTACATACAGGACACAAAATGTACAAACAGATATGATACTAACAATGACCGACTGGCACAGTGAGATAGAGGGCCTGCCCGTGAGAACTTACAGTCTATGAAGGAAGAGGGATAGAGACAGAAGGTGAGGATACAGACTGTTCAGAAGGCGGTGTGGTGACAGTAGTGTAATTGGAGATTGTAGGCCTTCCTGAATAGGTGAGTCTTCAGGGCCTTCTTGAAGCCTGTGATTGTGGGGGTCGGTCTTATGTGTCTTGGTAAGGAGTTCTAGGGTATGGGGGATGCAGATCTTGAATAATGGATAATCAAGGCGTATTAGAAATCATAGAACATTACACCTAAATATTTGCCAGAATATCCCTTTAATAGTACGTCTTTATGTTTTTTAGATGGTGACATAAAACCTGATGTGGTTTGGCCATGTGCAGCCCCTATAAAATTCTCAGCAGTCAGTTCTTGCTTCACTTACTTTGCTTATGGCCTTGAAGATGAGACCCTTACAGTTTGGGACGTGAAGCATTCTGGTACGTTGTTATAGAAGTTCGGTGGTATGTTTCTATTTTATACTTGTTTGGCCATGACCTCTTTCTTCTGTCTCAGGATTTCCATTAGGTGTTGTTGTCCTGCCGGAGGGAAAATCTATAGCTAGTCTTTATTTTTTGGAGCCCATAACTTCCAATGGAGATCCTCCTGCTGTTCTTAGGGCCCAGGTCCTGGTGTGGTGTATGGATAAGTCTCTCTACCTTGTGACTACAGCTGGAGGAAAGGAGTCTCACGTCGTTCTTCTCCATGACAGGTGAGGCATCTCAATCTAGACTACTAATTTGGTCTATAAATTCAGTCTGTGAATGGTTTGTGACTTTGGCTAGCTATGACTATACATACCTCTTCCAAATTATATGGTTTAATTTGTGTTTTACCATTTTTTCCATTCTTATGCCTAGTGGCTGTAAATGACTGAATTACTCTGTAATAATGCTATATATGTATAATACAGCAAATTACTCAGTGTCTTATTCATTTTTATAGCGCTGACTCCAAAGAAGAACTAATAAGTGCAGTGACCCCAGTCTCCTCTTTTCCCAATGGTGTGAGTTCTAGTTTTTACGTTTTAATCTTTCATGGTGCCCCTGTTTCCCCCTCTAGCTAAAACCCTATGGATATCTGTCCCACTTTTTTGTTTCCTTCTTGATAAGCAAGGCTTAGTAAATGTATTATGTTTGCAGACAGATCACCATAGTGAGCAATCGGTCAGCATTGTTGCCTTGTCCTAAGATCCTAGTTTTGAATCTGAAGACCAACATCAGAATGGATGTAAGTGGAAAAAGACAACTATTGTTGGTGTTAGTCCTGACCTCCTGAGTCACAACCAGGAGATCACTTGTAGAGGAAGTATATACTATATTGCAACTAAATCTCCTATAAGTTTCAACCCTGATAAAGACTTTGAGCTAGAAATGCAGTATATATTTATATCCACTTCCTCTATGTGCAGTCTTATGGTTGTGACTTCTGGATCGAGAGCAGCACCAAATACAGTTTGTTTTTTTCCACTTGCTTCCTTTTTGGGTATCATAGGTACCATCAGGAAGGATCTTGTTGCTTCTAATGAGGCTTTGCCCCACCTTCTTTGCTAGAGCAGACCAACTAATACTATATATAATTGTACTTATTATTAACACATCAAAGTAAGCACATACCTGTTAGTTTCTTCATTCTACTACTGTACCTGCTCTTTTGTGTCTTCTAATTGTTTTATTTGCATTTCGATTTGCCTTCCAGAATATGTGAATGGAGCATGTATACACTTCTTGTGTATACGTTTGTTGCTTCAGCGCATACAAATGGGTTAATTGGCTTCCTAGGGAATTGGCCCTGTCGTATATGAATGTGTGAAATAGGGAGAGTATGAGCCCCATTGGTTATAAGTCTGAAATGAGTCATGACAGTCTCTGTACAGCACACTCTGTACAGTGGATTATTCTGGATTGTTGTGTTATATTAGAAAGGGAAATTCATTATAAAAAATAAAATGACGGGTTTATCCAGTTTTTCTACCATGACTTTTTCTGTTTTCTTTTGTAGGTGCTCCTATTCTACCGCGGTGGTTTGGTAAAGCTTCTGGATGTTGCTGAACAACAACCATTTTGCCAGTTTGTTCTTCCTTTGCCCTATAAAGTAGCATTTCCCTGGCAGCCAGTGTATGTGCTTGATGCAGTAAACCACTGTCTTTTTCTTAAAGGTAGATAATGTTATCCAACATTGTATAACTCACACATCTGCTGCTGAAATTTAGCTCAATATACTCTATACACCAGCTTTAGTAACAGTGATTATTTGACTTTTTATGCTAGGTGTACACTCTACTTTGTTTCTGAAGATCTGTATGCAGTTTTTTTTTATTGCCGCTATGAGTAGCACATTTTTACTGTTCCAGTAAACCATGACCTTTAGCATATAGGTGAAATGCATAGTAACGTGCTGGCGTTACTGTAATTAAAAACTGCATATAGTTGTTAAATTAATAAGTACCATGTAAACCCAGCCTTAGCCTAGATTTGCACAACCATGAATGAAAACGGCCATGAAATATGTCAATTTTTCACAGCCATTTTACAACCGAGAGGCGGCCATTTTCATGGATCCTTCATACATTGCAGTGTGTGGAGCGATCTGTGAAAATGCACAAAAATAAAGCATGGCCTATATTTTGATGGTCCTTTACAACAGCCTGTCAAAATATCTGTCATGTGAATAGCCCCCATTCACATACAGTGCAATTAATGTGGGCCGTATGTCAGACATTAAAAAAAACCATCCATCACACATCCGATTATTACTGTGAATATAGGGTAAGATTGCTACTATTGTTTGACTGGATATTAACTATTTCAGCTCATTGACACTGTTGTTTTAGTCTACAAGCTCTAGTTCTGGATTCTGCTTGTGTGACCGTGAGCATGTATCCTGTGCTCTGCCACTTTACCCTTTCTTAATAATATTTTATTGCCTTAAAATTTCCCAGTTTTGTTTTTTTAGAAATGAAGATCTTGCTCCTTAATAGACCTGTCTACAATTCTCTATCTTTATCTTGTAGCAAATGAGAACAGGGTCTCTGGAGAGAATATGACCCCTGAAAAGTTCACTACTTCTCTTTTTGTCTTCAGTCTGGAGTCTATAGTAAAGACTCAGCAGCCAGTGATCTTACCTGCACAAAGTTTACACTGGGAAGAAAGATGCAAGTCACTGTTTCAGATGAGGTAGGTTTATCCAGTACATTCAACCAAAAAACTTCTCAAAAGGACATAGGAATCATAGCTCTGTGTCATTCTGTTTTCATCAGGTTAGAAACTTTTCCAGAAAGGAGAAAGAAGATTGCAGAATCATGGTCACTTCTCAGAAAGCAGGCCTCCGATTTTACCCAGAGCAATACACTGAGCAGGTGATGGAAGAACAAAAAGATGTATAGGTCCCATGTTAAAACAACACTTGAATTTCAACTCGCAAAAAAGTTCCAAGATGATATTGGACTGTTAGATTTCCCAGTCATAATTTAAGTAAAGATTACGATTTCATAGGAAGCGCACCCTAGATTATTGCACAGTTCCATCCTAAAATCCCAGATTATAAAGTTGTTTTTGAATTTACAGGACATAGGATGTTGGAAAGGCAGGAATTTTTTTTATCGTATTGGAAGGTTTTTGGTTTTTTTTTTGCTGTATTCCATATCAATGACTTGTTATTGTCAGTAAACCTTAAAGGATGTTTTTCACAATAATCATTATTGTCAAAGAAATATGATATATTGTGTCTTAAATATCTTATCAGTAGAGATTGGACACCTGGAATAGCATCCCCTATGAAAAGGAAGTTGTTCTGCTTTCAAGTTTCTGGAAAGGAATTTATCCAACATATGTTGTCAGTGTCCATTAAAGTGTGAAGAAGGTATAGGAACTATAATAAAGTATGCTTATTTGTCAATGTTAAAGGGGTATTTCACTAATAACAAGTGATAATAGGGGATAATTGCTGGGTGACTTCCAATGATCACAACAAAGCCCTAAGTACTCCCAATCCATTCACTCTTTAAAAAATCTAAAGTGAGATCTTCTGAAGTGGTTAAGCTGCAAACCACAGTATTTTGACAAATATTTAGTGGCAAAACGCACAACTGACTCAGTTTTGTGGACAATACAGCAAAAATGTGGTGTATGTTCAGTGAACAAAAGGGGGGTATTTTAAAGTGCTTCATCAGCAAAAGAGCCTGCTTGCTGAATGACATACGGTAGCAGGATGCCATTTATGAGAGATTATAATATATGTAATATTTGCTATACGTCTTTGGAGCATTGATTTAAATTTGCTGGATTTGGATCTTTCAACTATTTTTGTATATCTGGTAGCCCTTTTACCCAAATGGGACTATTGCGCCTTTTATTTACCTTTTTTGTTTCTGCTTTCCAAAGTAGATGCACTGACAGTGATGTTTCTCCACTGCATACATGCCTGTATAGTCATTGGATAAAGCACAATACAATATATTAGATCTGTGATGTTACTACTTGCACCTTTACTGGAAGTAACCGGTTATACATGTGACCAAGCCCCATGCAATGAGATAAACAGGGCTATGAAGTTACTGGCAGTGGTGTAACTTGAAGCTCCTGGGACCCAATGCAAAAATTTGTAATGGGGCCCTTACGTATCATATGTCATTTAGAATAGTAGTATTTGTAATGTGGCTGGGGACCTTTAATGTCCTTTCAAGGTGCAGGGCCTGGTAGTCACTGCTACTACTGCACAGCTTATTTCTACGCCTCTAGTTAATAGGTGGACATTTCCAAGATGGCAGGATTCACCGGGATAGTTCACAGTGTGCATATATCTGAAGTACCACATAACTGAGATGTTAATCCTCTCTTGGTGCCTGGTAACTAGTAGACTCGACTAGATGACTTTATTCTTAAGTGTGGATTGGCCAGTGTTGTGGACATGTGCACTGGGATTATAGCAATACTAATGGATTATTACAAACTTTCTATAGGTGGGAGCTATTGTGAGCCATTTACTATCCCAGCATCCCACATCTTCTGTAATATTCATAGGGATGATACAATTTGACCATAATCTGATGATTTTAAAATTTGTTCATCTTATATATGTATTATCTGTTTGGGCACAGTGATTTTACACATATGTATATCTATAGTACCACATTTCTAAAAGACTTTTGTAACTCTATTGCACTTGATGTAAATGAATGTAAGTGGATCACATGATGTGAATATGTTGCTGTTGTGACAACTCACGGGTTATTTTAGCTCTCGGGATAGCCATCTCTTCATTAAGTTGGTTGATACATCAAATATTTCCTATAACTTCTCACTACAAAGCAGTAGATTCCGTTCAAAACTACCTCAGCCAGCTTTATTCTTCTATTCACACAAGTAGAATGCGCATAACAGTACAAAACAAATCCTTAGCCATCTGGCTACTGACTACACATTCAGTGCCCCTCCCCATGAGACCCTGGGCCTACTACCCAGTATCTCCACAATCATAACAATTCATACCCATTCACGTGGTTCTTGGTCCCAAAGCCCCCCGACTCACACCCTGTCTTCCCCTAGATTGGAAGCATAATGGGGTGGGTTGGCACTTTACTTGTAGAGCCCCTCCTACCTGGCTACTAATTAAAGCTCATTAACAACCCAGTTGTCTTCAAATAAAAAAAGACTTGTCTCTTCCACCCTGCTTTCCTAGGGTGTGATGCACACTTTTTTTGTAATTCTAATGGCATATTCTCCTCCAGCAATCACATTCCCACACTGCGTAACCTATTGTTTGATGAAAGTCTAGATGTAGGCCTGAAACATTGCTGCATAGGAATCACAGGTTTTCACTGGAGTCTCTTGGAGTGCTGTTAAATCTTTTATCTTTTGTTTTTTTCACATTAACCAGGATTGTTTTTTAATTTAAACCTCATATTGGTGCAGCCAGTTTAAAAATAAAAAAAACTTTCAAAAATCTTATAAACCATATCTGTCCTGACACTATTTTAGATAAAAAGCAATTACTGTACTGTCTAAAGTGATGTAATCTCACATGACTATGGTAAGCCCTCCCTGATCTTTATAGAAACATGTATGTCAGGGGTACACTAAGGTCCACTTACCGGGGTCCGTCATCAGATGAATGCCCGAGGTGAACATGTTAAGTATTTACATAGCATTACACTGTAGTTGCACCAAGGAGCTTCATACTTTGTGTAGGGCCACTATGGTGCGTTATACTGCATGCAAGGCCACTAAGGGACAATATACTGTGTTGGGAACACTATGGGACATTATACTATCTAGAGGGCCACTATGGGACATTATACTGTGTGCAGGATCACTATGGGACATTATACTGTGTGCAAGATCCTTAGGGAGGGTTCACACGGTATAACGTGCCGCGTGATGTGGCACGTAAACGCCACGGGACCCTTTGCGGTCCGTACACGCTCCCATTGATTTCAATGGAAGCGGGGATCGTATGCGCCGAGCTAGTTTGCGGCCGTGATTTTGTGGCCGCAACATCACGGCTGCAAACTAGCGCGGCGCATACAATCCCCGGTCCCATTGAAATCAATGGGAGCGTGTACGGCCCGCAAAGGGTCCCGCGGTGTAGACGTGCCACATCACGCGGCACGTTACACCATGTGAACCCTCCCTTAGGGGACATTATACTGTGTGGAGAACCACTATGGGACACTATACTGTGTGCAGGATCACTATGGGATATTATACTTTGTGGAGGACCACTATGAGGCAATATATTGTATGGATAGCCACTATAGGACATTATACTGTGTGGAGGACCACTATGGGACATTATACTGTGTGGGCGAGGTTAGAGGTGTGATTTAAAATATTACGTTTGCTGTCGTCTTCACCCTTCTTTCTGTCCCAGCGTTTTCCTCTGCATGGTGCTATTGTAGTATTGGGGCACGGTATTAGAGGTTGTAGCAGAATTTAGGGAATGATGGAAATATGAGGAACCTAAAACATTTGTATGGCAAACTCTGCAAAAATAACTTGTATCTTGAAGAAACTTTATGACGGTCTGTAGAGAATGGAGAGGATGAGAAACGAGAATCCACAATCCAAGGAAATGTTACTGGATTTTCTTGGATTACTTGTGACTACATACTATTAGGGCTACAGTACAATGGGCAGAGGGGACAGTTTTCTGCCAATGTTAAAAATACGTCCAGACCACAGAAGCAGGATGGAGAGGGTCTCTAACCCCGATTCTGTTACTGACACTTTCCCATTTGTAGACCGTAGGCCACGTTAGGTCTGCAGCCTACAATCTGCAAGCAGCATGAGGGAACTACTTACACACTCCCCTTCACCCTCCACAAAATTTCAAAGTACTGAAAGTGGGACAGAATGTGCGGCACTTCTAAATTTACAAGTAGTAAGACCCACCTCCAATCACACCCACTTCCACTTTGGCTCTGCTCACTCTTCTCCATGTCTCTTTGTGCCCCCATACAGTTTAAAGCCCCTATAATGCCCCAACATTATGGTGTCCTACTCCAGTTGCCCTCATAATATAATGTCCCCTTTAGTTGCCCCCACAGTATAAAGTTCCCCTCCAGATTACCCCCACAATATTACGGCCCTCTCCTGGTGCCCTCTCAATATATTCTCCTTCTGGTGATCGCAGTATAATAGACCAAACAAACAAAAAAAACCCTAATAGTCACTCAAGCCCCATTCCCCCTTGCCGTTCTCTCCCGCCAGATACGGCTTTAGGTGCGACTGTAAGTGACACCTAAGGATAGGCCATAAAAATCTTTATCCCGGAAAAACCTTTAAAAGGACTTCTGAAAATTTTTGAAAGCGGTATCCTTAGGTATCCTTTTAAGTAACCTTTCTTAAATAGCTGAGCCAAATTTATAATCACACATTATTTGCGGTGATTTTGGATATCCAGCATTGGCTGCATAGGAATGTATAGGTACAGTCCTATGAAAAAGTTTGGGCACCCCTATTAATCTTAATCATTTTTAGTTCTAAATATTTTGGTATTTGCTACAGCCATTTCAGTTTGATATATCTAATAACTGATGGACACAGTAATATTTCAGGATTGAAATGAGGTTTATTGTACTAACAGAAAATGTGCAATATGCATTAAACCAAAATTTGACCGGTGCAAAAGTATGGGCACCTCAACAGAAAAGTGACATTAATATTTAGTAGATCCTCCTTTTGCAAAGATAACAGCCTCTAGTCGCTTCCTGTAGCTTTTAATCAGTTCCTGGATCCTGGATGAAGGTATTTTGGACAAACAATTCAAGTTCAGTTAAGTTAGATGGTCGCCGAGCATGGACAGCCCGCTTCAAATCATCCCACAGATGTTCAATGATATTCAGGTCTGGGGACTGGGATGGCCATTCCAGAACATTGTAATTGTTCCTCTGCATGAATGCCTGAGGATTTGGAGCGGTGTTTTGGATCATTGTCTTGCTGAAATATCCATCCCCGGCGTAACTTCAACTTCGTCACTGATTCTTGAACATTATTCTCAAGAATCTGCTGATACTGAGTGGAATTCATGCGACCCTCAACTTTAACAAGATTCCCGATGCCGGCATTGGCCACACAGCCCCAAAGCATGATGGAACCTCCACCAAATTTTACAGTGGGTAGCATGTGTTTTTCTTGGAATGCTGTTTCTTTTTGGACGCCATGCATAACGCCTTTTTTTATAACCAAACAACTCAATTTTTGTTTCCAAAATGAAGCTGCCTTGTCCAAATGTGCTTTTTCATACCTCAGGCAACTCTATTTGTGGCGTACGTGCAGAAACGGCTTCTTTCTCATCACTCTCCCATACAGCTTCTATTTGTGCAAAGTGCGCTGTATAGTTGACCGATGCACAGTGACACCATCTGCAGCAAGATGATGCTGCAGCTCTTTGGAGGTGGTCTGTGGATTGTCCTTGACTGTTCTCACCATTCTTCTTCTCTGCCTTTCTGATATTTTTCTTGGCCTGCCACTTCTGGGCTTAACAAGAACTGTCCCTGTGGTCTTCCATTTCCTTACTATGTTCCTCACAGTGGAAACTGACAGGTTAAATCTCTGAGACAACGTTTTGTATCCTTCCCCTGAACAACTATGTTGAACAATCTTTGTTTTCAGATCATTTGAGAGCGGGCTGTCCATGTTCGGCGACCATCAAACTTAACTGAACTTGAATTGTTTTGTAGAAAGAAATGGTCCAAAATACCTTCATCCAGGATCCAGGAACTGATTAAAAGCTACAGGAAGCGACTAGAGGCTGTTATTTTTGCAAAAGGAGGATCTACTAAATATTAATGTCACTTTTCTGTTGAGGTGCCCATACTTTTGCACCGGTCAAATTTTGGTTTAATGCATATTGCACATTTTCTGTTAGTACAATAAACCTCATTTCAATCCTGAAATATTACTGTGTCCATCAGTTATTAGATATATCAAACTGAAATGGCTGTTGCAAACACCAAAATACTTAGAACAAAAAATGATTAAGATTAATAGGGGTGCCCAAACTTTTTCATAGGACTGTATAACTTTACCGATGTTCTTCCTCGTGACACGCATGTCACTTTGTTGCTGCCCGCAGTATTTTTAGCCTAGCTAAATTAAGAGTTAATAGGATTATCTGCAGCTCTTGCACCATTCATGTAGATGCTCAGCACCTCTTAGTGCAGAAAAGCAATGTATGTCTCATACAGAGGTTTCAAAGTAAATTTACAGTATTTCTCTATCCCTTATATTCGGCTATTTTTTACTTTTAGTCTAACTGTTGATGGGAATCAAATGTAATGTACTTAAAATACCATATGAAAAAAATGATGTATTACTTTATATATGATTTTCTAATGCAAATTAACACCTTAAAGCTGAGGCCCCACAGTGCGGAAACAGCTTTTTTTTTTATTGCGGATTTTGTTGTTTTTTTGAGCCAAAGCCAACAATGGCTACAAAAGGAATGGGAAATCTATAAAGAGTTCTTATAGTTCTACCTTTTGCTCAATCCACTCCTGACTTTGGCTCAAAAAAACGCAACAAAAAAAGCTGCGTTTCCGCACCATGGGGGGCTCAGCCTTATATAATCTTATTTATTAGAGGTTTATAATAGGTCATCATAGATATTTAGACATTTTTGGGTCTATAAGCAACATAAATGTGGCCAAAAAACTTATAAGGCACCAACTTTAGCAGCTTCCTCCTATAAATGCCATTTGGTGTTCTTTCTACTTGTTTGCTCTCACTGGCACATGTTTGGTCTGTGTGGTCTTAGCGGCCATTGCATTGCCTGGATAGTCATTTTGAAATGTAACTAACTGGCTTTAAACAAATCCTATTTAATGTACTGAGCCTTTCATAGCCCTCCCCCAACCTGTGCAGATGGTAAGACGGTCACGGACTTTATCCTGTCAATCAGACCCTGTTTTATAGCATTACTTATAGGGTGATAACTGCCAGCATGGCTCTACAAGACGGTAAAAATGAATGATCATATCAATGAAGAAATGACAGAAACGGTGTCGGAGCTCTTAGTGACACATCAGCACTTCAGCATTTCTCTTTCTCGGGGATCCTGACATATTGCGAAGGGAGCTGACCTGTTAATGGGGATCTGTGTCAAGACATGTCACTATGAAAAAATCAAAACCACACAACCTTATTCTGATGTCCATCCTGGGGCACAATAAACCTGGAAGAATATCTACAATCAATAGTCACTAAACATCCTTTCAGCCAAGCAAGGACTTCATGTTTTACTAAAGAAGACAAAATACTTCAAATACATCTTATTCTGTAGGACACCTAGCTGCTACAACCAAGCTATCAAGATGTGGAAGATGTTATTGTGTAAGGTGAAGATCTTTAGATTGTAGAGAGCAGACATCCGTCAGTAGCAATTATGAGGCTGATGGATGAAATGGCTGTTCGGAAGGCCCTGAGGAGGAACAAACTGTGCAAGGATCTCATCAATTCTGTCTCCTACCAGGTGAGATTTTTGAGACAATATGTCTTCTTCTAAAATAGTACTGTATAAGCAGAATTCTTGATGGATGAAATTTTGATTCTTGGTCACTTAGCAGAAATAGGACAGATACTGTAACTATTCTTTTTTATTTAAGAAAAGAAAGACATCATACCAAGAAAATACGCAGCTAAGACAATTCACAAATGTATAAATACACTTTTATTGAAAACCACAGAAAGTGTAAAAGTAAGCGGTAGGCTATACACGACTGTGCAAGCACTAAAAACACCAACACCATTTTAGGTTGTTTTGTACTATTTTTCTGCCATTATATAACTGTATATTAAATGTTATGGTAAACAACTAAAATGATAAAACTTGTGTCACTGTCCAAATATTTCTGGACCTAAATGTACATAATTGTAAATTGTTTTGGCAGAGTATTTTCTTGATAGGAGGATATTTTGGTTCTTGGCATAGACAAGAGCCCATTGGGATTCTTTTGCCTAAGGCTAACATACTGTATACCTGGACTCAGCCCTTTATATTTTCAAGTCACTACTTCTCAACTTTCCTAAGCTAAGAACTCCTAAGTCAACAATTAGTTTTCCCAATGTTGTAATCATTCACTATGCTGACTATTAAATGGGTATTCCCATCTCAAAGATGAGCCCCCCGCCCCCCACGTCATGCCACTACTTTGCATGGTGAGTTAGCCATGGGTCCATAATTTTCTCGAGTGAATACAAGATAAATTGTACAAATCCAATACTCTCCAAATAAAATTCCTATACTTTTTTCTATAATTCTTTAAGAGACTTGTGTTGTCATGGATTAAATAGGCATTACTGTGAAAGTGACACGTGGCACTGGTTTACAAGACATTTTGTGGTTTCTACTGTGCCTGAATCAGGCGAACTGCCATAAACATCACAAAAATTTAAAAAAAATGTTGTACTTTATTAAATTTGACACATTAAAAATACACAATAATGAATGTACAGGGGATAGTACAAACCATATAATACATGGAGGTTAAGTTGCAATACTGCATCAAAGGCTGTAGGTATAACTCATGTTACATATATATATCAGATGTCATAGTATATCTGTGCATCTGAACAGCACTTCATTAGTTTAAACATGGTTTACATAGAGTATATACACATACATAGAATTAAGATCATGCAGGGTTACATTTACCTATAAGTAGACCTCCATGTACATGAACGCGCCCCGACGCGCGTTTCGCCACTACCGTGGCTTCGTCAGGGGGAAAAAAGATGATGTTTGATGATGAAAAAAGATCATCTTTTTTCCCCCTGACGAAGCCACGGCAGTGGCGAAACGCGCGTCGGGGCGCGTTCATGTACATGGAGGTCTACTTATAGGTAAATGTAACCCTGCATGATCTTAATTCTATGTATGTGTATATACTCTATGTAAACCATGTTTAAACTAATGAAGTGCTGTTCAGATGCACAGATATACTATGACATCTGATATATATATGTAACATGAGTTATACCTACAGCCTTTGATGCAGTATTGCAACTTAACCTCCATGTATTATATGGTTTGTACTATCCCCTGTACATTCATTATTGTGTATTTTTAATGTGTCAAATTTAATAAAGTACAACATTTTTTTTACAATTTTTGTGATGTTTATGGCAGTTTGCCTGATTCAGGCACAGTAGAAATATTCATGTAGTTCTGCCCCTTTTTTGCCCTAGTTTTTTGTGTATAAAGACATTTTGTGGGTGATACACTCCTTGCATATAGGCATTGATTGACTTCTGACTTTTGATCTGGTAGCATCTTGATCTTGTACATTAGCCAAGTAGTTCACACTGATAGTCTTTATAAATATGAGGTATGTAGGCGCCTCACATTATAGCCTTAGAACAATGTAATGTATTCTCTAGCCACATCTTCCTTCTCTAATGTTTCTTTCTGTGTTGTCTTTCTTTACTTTGTATGTTTTTCCAGATATGTTGCTGCTGTGGGCCTTCTCCATGCTCTTTATGTTGTGCATGCTTTCCTAGCATCAAGGTATCTACTGGTACCAGACTGCTATACACATTCTTCCACATCCTAGCCTCCACCGTCTGCTGCCTCATGCTTTCCAGAAAGGTGTCAGAAACCGTCAAGGAACATGTGAGTATAGGACTTTCTCTGTAGCAATGGGGGTTTCAGGCAGTGGCGTAACTAGGAATGGCTAGGCTCCAAGGCGAACATTTGACATGATCAGAGACCCAGGAGAGGATACAAACATAAAAAACTATGTTATTTACCTCTCCCTGTCTCCGGCGCACTCCCTGCTGATATCAACCATGTTCAATGATGAACCAGACGTCATGTGAACCGGACCTGCATCGCAACGCATAATGACGCAGGCCCGGCCCATATGATGTCTGGGACAAGTATAAGTATAAGTACCTTAATTTACTCAGACCTCTAAAATGCAGACCAGAAAAATTACCCTCCTTGCTCTTGGGCTCCTTCTTCAGCTCTGGGCGCTGTGACACAGTATAATATTGTGTATAACATTGCAACCTGACCCTGGAAGTTGTTAGTGCAGTAAACCTGAAAAGCAGCATTTTTTACATTCCCTAAACATTTTCTGCTGCTCTTTTAGTTTATCGGGGTTGTGCCATCAATACAAATGGCAATAACTAACCTGAATATGTATTTTAGAATAACTTTTTAAAGAATTAAAAAAAGTTTCCTCACCGTAATATTGCAGTGAGGCTTTGTTAGTTATAAACGACCTCGATTAAAAAAACTAGGCATATCATGTGGTCTTGACATAGGCTTTCTTTCAGTAGTGAGTGGTGAGGTGCGTATCTAATGGCTTTATCATCACTGATAGGAGTTTGTATTGGTACATCTATCTTTGACTCTTATAAACTGTTGCCCATACTGGGTTCTTCTCTTAGAAGCAGAAAGAAAGTCTATGTCCAGCCTAAATAATATCCCTATTTCTTTTATTGAGGTTAAAGCAGAAGCTTTCTTTAAATCCAAGTAACGCTTATTGAGTCACTTCAAACTTATACAAACACAATGAAAGGAACATAAGTGCAACAAAAGGTACAAAACTAAACAGAATGAGGCCTCTAGTTAACACCCCCCCCCCCAACAACCCCCAACCTATACAAAGCTTGTCATACCATCTAAGTATGTCCATAATTAAGCTGTCCCAGTGGAGTCATTGTATCAGAGGAGACAACTCCCCCCTCCTCAAGAATCCAAAAAGGTCAAGATCTCCCTGAAAGCAAATCCACAAAATTAAATATCCTACATCTTAACAATTCATTGGATGCCAAACCCTGATAATCTAGCCACCTTCCCCATGGCATCTGTTGTCCCCCTCATTTCTCATACACCTTCTGTGTCATAGTATTTATAGCCAGGATCACTTTGCTCACTGTAGATAGGGTCTATTCTAAAATGCATATTATAGTCATTTGTATTAATGGCACAACCCCTGCGACTGCAAAGTTGTTAATACAATTTTTGACCATGAATCTTGTACAGGTGAAACATGTTATTATGGGTTTTGCCTGTACAAGCCGTACTGAGAAATTTGCATTACAAAATGTGGTATTTCGCTTGTTGGATATGTGGCACACTGCTACTAGGTATACTGGCATTGTAAAATGGTTGGAAAAGTTTTTACCTTACATAGACAATTTTTGTTTGAATAAATATAAAAATTCAAGTCATCAAAATCCTCACTGAGAACAGTCAGGTATGAGTTACAGCATTGTAGAATATTACAGAAATATAAATGTCATCATAAAATTAGTCAAGTGAACATGATTGAAAATTTCTTTTTACCAGTTTTCTCAGGTATGTGATCTGCTATTGGTCTATTTTCAGTGGGACTGTAGCCTTATGAGATAGAATGAACTAGACTGTAATACTGTAGAAGACTGAGGAGCGAGTGTGATATATGGCTAGTGCAGTGTGCAGATACATGCAACAGCTGATACGGATAAAAGGAACTGAAAAGCTTGTCACGATACCATGGGGTCAGACTAAAGTAACTTGTGGTGTTACAATGAGCTTCTCTCCATTGCTGCCAGTTGCTGACACATCTGACAACTCTGATTCTGCCTCTTCTGACTATGTTTTGCCTCCTTTCAATGACAGGTGCCTTGGATTTCTTTCCTGTGCAATCGTTTGCCTGGTGGTAATGACTGTGACATTCTTGTTGGGTATACTGCCGTTTACCGCGTCTGCTTTGGCACGGCATCTTTCTATTTTATTCAGTCCATTTTCCTCATCAATGTGAAGTCTACACAAGAGTTCAGAGCCATGGTTCACAATGGGTAAAGTTTAATACAATATCATAAATCCGATGAGTTTTGGCCCCATGAATTGTAATAAATGTGCAATATCTTTAAAACTGATACATTCCTTCCCTCTGTTAACCCTTTCAGTCCTGCATATTTATTTACACATAATAAATAAGAGCGGGTAATAAATAAAATAAAAAAATAGTTTTCATGAAAAGTTGAAATATATGTAGGGCCTTGCTGGGAAGTCTATTCTATAACTGTATAAAGTTTTTCTGCTGCTAATAATCACATTATGCTAAAATGCATTTAAATTTTGTCTGTCAGGCTGTGGGAGTGTACAATAATAATAAGTCTTACCCCTTGCCTGTTCATTACTAATACTGTTATGCCATTTTGCCAGGAGTAACTGTACAACAGCAAACAAATGGCTGAGAATGGCCCAAATTACCAGGAGACTCAGGAACACTGGACTGTAAATACAGAGCAAACACATGCAGCCAAGCAGCTAAAACACAATAAAATAAAATCTATGTGTATAGTCAGGAAACTGCTTTCTGTCAGTGAATAATTTCCCATCTGTAATCAGACAAGCAGCCAGAAGCAGATACAAGTACATAGAAGACTTTTCTTACATTGTAAGCTGTGAGATTTGCAGAATCTTCAAACCTTAGTACAGAGAAACAGTTTGCAGACATGTGAGTCAGGCAGTGAGGAGAATCACCCCCTCCCTGCTTCAATCACCGTGTGAAGATAGAAAAGAGTTGCCCCTTCCAAGGTTATAGGATAAGCAAGACGGAATAACAATATCTATGGACAAACTTCTCTGGTAACAAAGAAGTGAACTGCAAATTAGCTAGAACGGAAATATATTCATTAAATACATTACATTTTGGCCCAGAATCACATGCTCTAAGTTGTCTGAAAAGTTAGTGACCATTTAAGGAGTTGGTCATCATATAAAAATACATTTTATAGCTCTAAGATGAAACGTTATTGATTGTCATTACTTTTGTATTATGTTTGTAGGTTTTGGTGTCTGAAGTTGCTGATATTAATTGGAATGTGTGTGGCTGCGTTCTTTATCCCCAGCGATTCTTTTATACGAGGTAAGAGATATCAACAATATTGCTCTATACAGTACTGTGCAAAAGTTTTAGTTAGTTGTGGAAAAAATGCTACAAAGGAAGAATGGTTTCAAAAATATAGATGTTACATTAATTCATTCTGAACCCTTGAAAATCAGATACATGGGCAAAAAGCAGCTGCCAGCTATCTCCGGTCATCCATATAAGCTGTCAGTGAGCGCTCTCACTCAATTGCCCAGAGGAACCTCCCGATTCTATCTCCGGTCTCCCTGGCAGTCTGTCAAACTGAGAGATGGCATCACTCACTGTGTAAAAACATGCCCGAGTAATTTAAATGTATATCTGTACAGTGTGAAATATTATCTGTACTGGTGATGACATGTCAATGAGAGAAAAAAAGAGATGGAATTCTAAAGAAACAAATACAACATTATTATAACACATCCTGGGACATGAGCCTTGTGTGAATAAGGCCTAAAGCTGCAACAAAATAGCAAAGGGTAGAGGATAGGTACAAAAATTCTTAATGCAAAGTTATCATGAGGCCGAGACCACATGCAGAAACACTACAGAAAAAAATGTAGTGTTTTATAGTCTCAAGGAGATTTCATTTAACCTCTTCCAAACATTAAAAAAAAACTCTGTGGAAAGTAGCATTATCAAAAACGTATACTTTTACTGAAGGAAGGCTGTATTTCCCTATAGACTTATAAGGAGTGGGAAGGCAAAAATTAGCACCGTGAAAAATGCAAGCATTCTTTATATAGCTACGATTCACTATTTTTGGCCTTAAACCCATGCTTAGTTCACATCAGCATTTGAATTCCGTCTGGGGGAGTCCGCAATTGCAAGCGCTGTGCTGTAAAAGCACACGGATCCCCATAGACTATAATGGGATCCGTGTGCTTGCCGCGTACTGCCCACGGCGGAGATCTCGCGGCAAGCACACGGATCCCATTATAGTCTATGGGGATCCGTGTGCTTTTACAGCACAGCGCTTGCACTTGCGTTTGGTATTCCATTCAGGGGGTCCCCATGTGGACTCCCCCAACGGAATTCAAGTGCTGATGTGAACGAGGACTTAGACTAGTTTCACACAATCCCTTTTTTGCACCCATATTACTGCTTCACATCTCAGCCTGACCTCAGGGTCAATAACCCAAAATGACAGCATCATAGAGATTTCTTATGCTCACCTAAAACTGGCATAGTATTGTTTTATTATGGAGATCATTTTGGTTGATTTTCTAATAACTACTGCCACATACTTGGTTGTATGTCCTGTGTCTCTTTTAAGGAAGTCTATGACCTATCCTAAGCATATTGAAGGGCCCCACCAAGGTGCAGAGTACATTGAAAAAAATGTGCTTTTATTAAGTTTGTTCACAAGATTTGTGGCAAAATACACTTGAAGATGTTAATATATGATATACTAATTAGCCCTTAGGTGCACTAGACGTGTGAACCTCAGCTCCTGGAGCATCGCTTTGGCTGCTCTAACCCCTCCTGTTTCGTGCCAGCAGTACCCTATGCAATGGGCGTTGATCAGGTTCCTAGCCTGTGAAGCATCTCTGCTTCTCGTAAGATCACTGAGATTTTCAACTCCTACTGCAGAGGATGGTCCTGGCACAAGATGGGAGGGGCGAGAACGGCTGGGATGTGCACGCTAAGTGCACCAAAGGCCTAACTAGCATATTTTAGATATAAGATATTTTACTGCAACTCTCATGAACCTACAAATTTAAAGAGGTTGTCCAGGATCTGAAGGTAATTGACGCTAATGACCTATTCACTGGATAAGTCATTAGTACCAGATCGGTCGGGGTCCAACACCCAGCCCCAGCCTCAATGAGGTGTTTTGGCTTCAGTTCAAGTGAAAGAGTGCAGGCTTACAGTTCCAGATGCCACTGCTACACTGAACAAGCATAGCACAAGGGAGTTCAAGATTAGTCAAATATATGTAAATACCTCCCACTAGTCAGCCCAATCATAGAAAGCATACTTCAACCAGAAAAAAATGCGTATCGACAAAAGATTAGGGATATAAAATCCCAAAAGGGTTGAAGTATTCAGCATATACAAAGAATATTGTAAAACAACATCTTTTATTATTGAAAAAATTCCATTGTTTAAAAGTTATATGACATATAAAGACAACACACAAAACACCAATAATTCAAAAGAAATGGACTGCCCACAAAACGGGTACAACACTGTCAGATCACAGCCGTGTGACCGGCCTTCTTCCGGGGGTGGAAGAAGGCCGGAAGAAGACCGAAATGCGTGTCGGGTTGGGACTCCCCACAACCACGGGCTCCTGCGGATCACTCTAATATGGGTAAGGGATCCATTTTTTCCCTGTAGGCATGTCTTTTGGGCTTTTTGCCAACCTATACTGAGTATTTACTCCTCATACTTTCCTATTTAGGTTTACTTAGGCATGCCACCTATGGTTATGGTTGAATACATGTAGTATTTATTTCACATGATCAAACTGGGTCTCCCTTACTCTTTGGTATCTTTTTGATAGTATATTTTTCTTGCACTGAGATTTTTTCCTTCCTGACTGATTATATCTATATATTTCAGGTGGGAGATGATATATATCTAGACATGTATATGTGCCCATACACTTGTGTGGGTAATAAATAATATCTCAGTGTTATGACGTACATGTATTTTTGTGATCTGACAGTGTTGTACCCGTTTTGTGGGCTGTCCATTTCTTTTGAATTATTGGTGTTTTGTGTGTTGTCTTTATAGGTCATATAACTTTTAAACAATGAAATTTTTTCAATATAAAAGATGTTGTTTTACAATATTCTTTGTATATGCTGAAAACTTCAACCCTTTTGGGATTTTATATCCCTAATCTTTTGTCGCCACTGCTACACTGTACGGACTGGAAGCCCTATACAGTTTATGGCGCTCCGAACACTGTAGTGTGGTGCCTGGAACTGCAGCTGCACTCACATACACTTGAAGGGTATATAAGCAGGTTTGCTTCCAGCCATATAGCTAGTATATGGCTACTTCGCGGCCAAAAAACCTGAACGAGATGAAGTCTCAATGTCAGACCCCGACTGCTCTGATACTGCTGTTCTATCCTGTGGTAGGTCATCGGTATCAATTACCTTTAAAGGGAGACTGTCATCATATAGATAAAGTTAGGGTCATCTGACTCTAAGGCTGTATTCACACTGAGTAACGCTGGCGTTTTTTGTGCTTATTTTTGCACATAGCGCTGTGTTAACGCCGCGTTAACGCTGCGCTATTTTGCGGTGGCGTTGCCCGGCGTTAACGCGGCATATACGTGGCGTTAACGCGGTGCTACGTGGCGTTAACGCGGCGCTATGTGCAAAAATAAGCACAAAAAACGCCAGCGTTACTCAGTGTGAATACAGCCTATCAGTGTTTTTACTGAGTGAATTGTGCCTCCGTTGCTGAGATTTTATTGTCAATATGCCAATGAACTCTTTGGAGCAACAGCAACACTCTCACTGCTCCTAACCTATTTATCTGCAGGGCTGTTTGATTTGCTGGATATGCATATAGAAGTGACCACATAGAGAAGAATATACTGAAAAACAATATACCTTTGTTAATGGGAGTGTGCTCCACAGATAGATAGGTTGGAGTCATCTGAATTAAACAGTGTTTTCGCCTGTGAATCTCTATTATTGCCTCTGTTGCTAATTGCTATTATTATCAATATTGCAAATGAACAATTTGGAGCAATAAGAGCATTGATGTTGTTGCAAAAGAAGGAAGTGCCAGCACGCTCATAGCGCCAAATAGCTCATTAGCATATTGACAAACATTTCTCAGCAATGGAGACAGCGATTCACAAGGGGAAAACACTTTATTTCTATCACAGCTATTAAGATATTTTATGTTACTGATGTATTTATTTTAATATATCTTTTCATACACATAATATACATCTATATTGGTATATATCCCTTAAATGTACTATTGGAATTGACTCCATACTTGAATGACTCTCTGACTCTTGGCATCTGTCTTTGCAGTATGGCATTATGTTGGCGTATGTGGTGGGTTTGCTTTTGTCCTCATCCAGCTGATACTGATAACAGCATTTGCTCACACATGGAATAAGAATTGGTAAGATTTTATTCTGCTCATATAGTAAATTTTAACATGATTTCTGCTGCTAATAGCAAGAACAGTAGAAGTGATTAGGTCTATGTATGCAGATGATGTCACCACCAGGGGGCAGTATAGACAGTGTCGGTGAGAGCTGCGCTTTTTGCTTTCAGGAGTACCAGCTACATCTCCATATTTACAGGATTATGTGTTTGCCTCTGAAATCAGTGTTTCTTTATCCTATTACTATAATGTTCTTGTATTTATCATATTGCATATATTTATATGTACAGATGAGGAACAGATTGGCGAAATAACTTGTCAATGTGTTTTTGGGTAGTGGTCAGACAGAGGACATTAACTTGCAAATCCATGTCAGTAGTGCTAATTTATATAAGATGTAATGGTATATCTACTGTATATCAAATCTATCAATGATCAAAATAGAGAAACGTGTAAAATTGCATTTCCCTCTAATGGGGGACATGCTCAGTGGCACCACCTATTGTCAGGATACAAAAATAGCAAAGAGATACATACATTATAGTATTACCATTAAACGCTATCTGTTTCTCTCTCCACAGGCTGACTGGTGCAGCTAAAGACAAGCGCTGGTATTTAGCTGTCCTGGTGGCCACCTTACTCTTCTATACCATCGCCTCCCTGGCCTTCTATTTCCTATATACATTTTTTACCCATCCAGCTGGCTGTCTCCTGAACAAAGGACTAATAAGCATTAATATCAGCTTGTGTATAATCATGTCATTCATCTCCATCACCCCATGTGTACAGCTCAGTAAGTACAGTATATAGCAGGGTGTCTGGCTACTTGGTAGCTTGTCTTGTAATAACAAGGAGTAAAAAACACATTACTCAGGCTCGGTTCACATCTGTACTTTTATGTTTGTCTGTTCCATCACAGAAACACCATAAATAATGCAGTGCTGGATCCATCATATAATGGATATATTAATGCTAAAATTTGGACATCGAGTTTTGTTATGGTGTCTGTCATTTTAATAGAAAAAAAAGATTATGTGGGTTTTTTCACAGAATCTGCCAAGTCTCAAACAGATACGAACCTAGCCTTGAAGTGGCCATACACATTAAATAGTTATTGGCCAAGTGAGATAAGGATTGGGCATTTGGGTTCAAACTCAAGATGGGATTGTAACTGCTTTTATAGTATGTATGGTTGTAAATACAATGTTATGTAAAAGGATCAAGTGCAGTTGAGACACTATAAGGGTGAGTTCACACGGAGTAAACGTGATGTGGCACGTATTGATTTCAATGGGAGCCGGGATCGTATACGCAGCGCTATTTTGCGGCCGTGATTTTGCGGCGTATACGTGCCACATCACACGGCACTTTACTCCGTGTGAACTCACCCTAAGTCTGTAGGGTAATTCTTTAGGGTCCAAGATATGCCTATAGTATGCCTGTCCATGTGAAGGATGTTTTAAAATAATAAAAAAAACTATACTCCCCAGAAGAAGAGTACTCCCACCACATGTGCAATTCTCCAATGAAGCCAGGTCACTATGCATATGAAGCAGAGCTAAAGTGTACTGCACTGACTTCAAAGGAGAATTGGGCATTCAACACAACCACCTCTTGCTGAGTAGTAACTCTTTTTATGAAACATCCTGGACTGGGTCGTTTTAACACAGGGATGGGCCTAGTCTAAAGGTTTCATAAGTGGCCCCCCTATCACCACCACTTACCTGACCCACAAATATTCTAATGTCCTCTTAGTGGCCCTATACACAGTTAAATGCCCCTTATAATATATTGGCCCATCACACATTAACCTGTCCCCTCCCAGTGACCTCTCAGACATTAAAGAGGCTCTATCAGAAAAATTATGCTGTATGAGCCCTACATATGTGTGAATAGCCTTTAAAAAGGCTATTCAGGCACAGCTAATCTTATTTTAAACCCCCCACCCGTTTTAAAATAAAACTATAAAAACATATATGTAAATCATATCTGAACGTACACGCTGGGCAGTCGTGCACTATCCGACGTCATCTTCGGTCCCTCCTTCCTCTTCTTTCTTCTTCCAGCGACGTCCTCCTGTCCTGGCTGATGTATCTTCTGTCCAGAACAGGAGGACGTCGCTGGAAGAAGAAAGAAGAGGAAGGAGGGACTGAAGATGAAGTCGGATCGTGCACGACTGCCCAGCGTGCACGTTCAGGTATGATTTACATATATGTTTTTATACTTTTATTTTAAAACGGGAGGGGGGTTTAAAATTAAATTAGCGGTGCCTGAATAGCCTTTTTAGAGGGGCTCATACAGCATAATTTTGCTGATAGAGCCCCTTTAACATGTCCTTGTCTGTGGCCTCTGGCCTCCTTCAGTTACCCTCACAGTATAAGGCCCCCATAGAGTTGCACCCACAGTATAAAGTCCCTCTCCTGGTGTGCCCACAATATCATGCCCCCCTCTTGGTTGCCCCTACAATTTTATATCACCCTCCAGTTGCCCCCAGTACAATGTTTAAAATAAAAAAATAAAATAATGCCATTTCCCATCTCCTTCTGTCGCTGGTCCTTTAGGCCTCAGGGAGCAGCAAGTGCGATGTCAGTGATACCAAATGGTGAAGCAGGGATTGGACGGGTCTCTGCTTCACCATTATATTCAACTCATCAGTAGATAAATTGGAATCTGAAAGGCCTCGATCCACTGTTCAGAACATTGGGAGCACATTTGAGATGGGGCCTCTGCTACTATAGGGCCTGGTGCACCATTTGCCCTATGGTTAAGGTGGCTCTGACCCCAGATACTGACAGGAATACTATAAGGATATTTGGAACACTAAACCACAATCCTATAAGGACCTGTGGGTGGTTTAGTGCCCCTAACTTAGCTGACAGGTTTCCTTCATATGTAATTTACTTGTGCAATATTTTATATGGAAAACATATAAAACTCCTTGCTCTGGACTTCCTGCAACAAATCTTTCATTTTAAAGTCTGATCTGGAAAAAAAAAAACAATGAAATCTGCCTGCCTGTTATGAGCAGCGCTGCCGCTTTATGTTTATGCCTGAGATCCTATTAATTCTAAATGACAATCTGTGTTCTTTCTCAGCAGTGCGATTGATAGCCGCAGATATCCCGCTGTTTGGGTCAGTCTGATAACTTCTTGCCCTGTGATCTGCAAAGAAATAAACAAACTGGATTTATGCTTAAACTATTCTTCCAAATCCTATAAGAGCCCACAGCGCTCAGCATCCCTTGCAGTAATCCCATTGGCACAAATCATATAGTGAGGCCATGTGAGGTCATGACTTTGTCTACTTAGCATGTGAATGGTATTCTCGTATCTTGACATTTGTACCAAAGGGGCTCAGAGTATCCATCTGTTTGATGTTGCATCCCCTGCTGCTACTGCCAGAATATTTCCTGGTTTAGAAGCAATGATACCATCTATTGGAATGATACAACATACTTCTAGACTAGTTTACAACAATGATTATTTTTCTCATTTCCTTCACATGAATAAGGATATAATTTTCATTTTTTATTTTGCAGAGCAGCCAAGGTCTGGATTGCTGCAAGCCTCGATCATTAGCTGCTATGTCACTTACCTTACATTTTCAGCCCTGTCCAGTCGGCCTCCAGAAAGAGGTCAGTGGAAATCTAAATCTAACAAAAATCCAATGATACAGCTTAGATAACAATATTCCACTTGCAATAAGGCCATGTTCATACAGGACATTACATAGCATCAATTGCATTAAAAGATCCCTTTAAAGAGAAAAATCTGATAAAATCATAGCAAACCTATGATAGTGATGCAGTTAACTATTGCACTGCTGTTGCCCTGTGGGGACAAGGATTAATTGTGGTTTCATACACTTGCCAAGTCCTTGGTTGAACTTTTGTATTGTAATGCTGTCAGCCTGTTTATATGTGTCAGTATGAGATGACAATGACTTCTCCAGCCCCTATTCTTTGTGTAATGGGGATTGTGTTCACTGTGGGGGTTTTATATCAGTCTCCCAGATAGATCAAAAAGTAATTGTCAACACGTTATACTGAAACGTGGCCATCCTTTCACAGGACAAGCTCACAATCCACAAAACAGTCCTATTCATTTCCTTGCTTTGGGCTACTCTTTCCTCTTTATTATTTTCTTTTTGTATGGTTTCTCCATTGGTTTGTTTGTTACCATTTTTTAATCTGTTAACATATCAATTTCTATAATTTTCTCCTTGAAAACCTGCAGTGTGTGATGGTTTTCCCACCACTTCATGGTACTCCATCTCTTATAAAGATATAAACTTCTCTAACGACGAGGATTGGATATGATAACTTGTTTAGTAGATTAGACCCTGCCTGATGCCCACGATCTGTGCAGTGTCATCTCCTGCTCCATCCTTGTACTAGTAAAGTAGAGTGAAGGTCATTGTGTTCAGATTGCTTAACTTGGCATTCTCCATAATTCCAAACGTGAGGTCTTTGGTTGATATAGACTATACTGTATATAGTATATGATCAAACTACATTTAATGGAGAAACCCTCATTTTCATAAGCAAATAAATAATACAAACCAAATACACAACACATACAAACTTAGATACATACAATATGGTTAAGGGCCATATAGAAGACCTGAACCGTCCCCTGTAGAAAGAACCGCTAAAATATCACCTTCCCCTGCCAATTTACTATGGGTATAAATATTATTTTGGATTTTTGAGTATACATTTATTTGTGCACACATATGTGCACAAATAAATATATACTCAAAAGTCCAAAATACTATTTATACTCATAGTAAAACATGGTATGTTTGATGCTTAGATTTTGTCTGCAGTATATAAATGGTATGTTACCTTTCTATGCCTAATACAAATTGGAACATTGTTGTTTTCTATGCATGTGCACTTAAAGTGTCACTTGTCAATTTTTTTCTATACTGTATGTTTTCCCTGCAGTTCAGTACAGAGGACAGAATATCACGGTGTGTTTCCCAAGCATCAGCAGAGAAGGGCTACAGACAGAAGATACATCCATTGCTATTATTGGAGCCTGCATTATGTACATCTGCGTCTTGTTTGCTTGGTATGTATAAAATATGCTATATGCTTTATCTATCAGCATGAGTACAATGAAACAAAAATGTAAATAATAATTATGTTAAATTAAAATTTAGTTTTGGGGTACAATATGACTCCTAAAAACCCTCCACATAATTTACCCTAGCATTGAAGTGGTGCTGGCCTTTCTAGTTTATTTAACGACCCCCTGGATGCTAACCTTTATCCATATGTATTCTGTGCTATTTGCCTAGGCACTTATGGGCTAGTTATTGCATTAACCCTTCGTTATATCATAAGCTGTGCCTGACCTTTCATTGTCGTACTCCCCAGTAGACAACATGGGAGATATACAAATGTAGCAGCTGGTAAATAAATGGTCATTGTGCAAGTTTTGTGCTATGGTGTGTTACAAAATATTCACTGTCATACAAGTGAGTAAATGAATGAACTTTTATTAAAGGTCTAGATCTATATCATTTTTTAGCGGCCATCCATAACGGCTAGTTGCTGGGAGGGGTTGTTCATTTTTTTGTAGTGGTAGCTCTTTGTACCCCTTTTGAGTAAGGTGATGTCTTATTCATAGGGTAAACCAGGTAGAGTAGTACCCTCACGACAACTTCTTTGGACATGTTTAACTTGGGTTTGACATAATGTGTGAACTGAGTAGCAAGGCAATATGTGTTTTACGTCATGGACAATCACTTTCCTGACTGATACCCCCATCCCCTCCAAATAACGTTCCCTATATGCATCATTCAGTGAAATGACAGCACATCCTAGCTCAGTGACAATCTCCTAAAAGAACAGGACAGTAATGTACAGCTGAGCATGTATGGGTTACATTGGGCAGGGATGGGTTAAAGCGCTGCCAGAGAATCATTATCTGCGTATTATCTACCTTGTGTCAATGACTTTTTGGTGTCATTTTGTTACTATTTTATTTGTTAATGTAGAAGTGTGATATAGTTCACATTCTGTTCTTGTTGTAAAGACTGTCCTAGTAGAAGAACTGTTTCATTAAAAACTAATAGACTATACATAAAAATGTCTCTCATCTGGTGATAATGGGTGAAGATTAAGAGATAGGAGAAAACAGAAGTGATGTAAACATATTTTGGAGATGATTTACTACATTGTGTTCCTTACATGTCTATGAGTCATTTTCTAATGTTCCAAACAAGACAGCACAAGTGTTAATCTTCATACATAGGTAATATCTACATTTCACCTTATTTTTACTTTATGAAACCTCACATGACCCACATCTGTGTGCCCATGGCAAGCTAGCCTTCTCAATGGGTGTAGTTTATACGGAGTACACTTTGGTTGTGATATCACTGTTTTGTAATCTGGCCATATGCTTGTTTAATAGCTATCTCTCCGGATCCTCCCCGTAAAGGGGGAGTTATACTGTGCCAGGACTTGTATATAAATCAATATACTGTGTTGGGGCAAGTAAAGTGGCCGTTATACAGTATGGGTGGCATTGAAGGGTTTACTATGCTGTGAGGGGTCCATTGAGGGGGGCATTATATTTTGTGGGAGACAGTAAACAGGGTGTTATACTGTTTGGAGCTCAGTAGAGTTGAGCCGATCTTGACTTTTCAGGATCGATTTTAAAATCCGATTTCCGATCATTTTTCATTCGAACCCGATCTCGATCCCAATTCCGATCCCAATGCAAGTCAATGGGATTTTTTATTAATCGGAGATCGGATTTTAAAAGCAATCCTGTTCACTATACAGCATGGAATCTAACAATTGTTAGAATCCACGCTGTGTAGTGAATCACTAAAGTAGCCAGAGGATTTTTTTTTTAATCCTCTGGCTACTTAGTCACCCCTGATGTCCACTTACCTCCAGAGATGGCTGGTCTGGTGCCCGGTGCCTTCTTCTTTGCCTCGCTGCCGCTCCACACTTCTCTTCTCCCTTCGCTGCTCCCTCCCTGCCAGGTTAGGAGAGTGTGGGCGGGTTAGGAGAGTGTGGGCGGGTACTGGGAGGGGAGACGTCACGTCTCCCCACCCTGTACACGCCCACACTCTCCTAAGCCACAAGCCCCGCCTACCTAGCACTTTAAACACTAACCTGGGAGGCAGGGTAGCGAGGCAAGAAGAAGGAGGGCACCGGAGCAGCCATCTCTGGAGGTAAGTAGCTACTAGAGATGTTTAGTTTAGCCTCCCATCGAATGAATGGAGGCAGCCAGCACGCAGGGGGTTAAGGCTGTGTGCCGGCTGCTTCCATTCATTCCTATTGAACTGCAGCGGAGCCTTCACAATGAGTATACAGTGTATACTCAGTGTGAAGGCTAAGCAAAGCATTGTGGGAAAAGAACACCGATCTCGATCCCACATAAAAAGATCGTGTTCGGAATTCCGATCGCGATCGTGAAATTTTCTCGATCGCCGATCGGAATCCGATCTTTTCTGAACACGATCGCTCAACCCTAGAGCTCAGTAAATGGGGCATTAGGGGGCCCCCAAACATAACTTTACTTGGATCCCCTGAAATGCCAAGTCTGCACATGGCTGATTGACAGCTATGATGGTGGTTGATCTCCACAAGCACAAAATAATCTAGCATTTTGTTACCTAAAATACCGTAACCTGCTCAAAATCTACCATTGAGCAAAAATAACCAACAGTTATCCTCATTTTGCCTCACCTCTCCTAGGCATCCTTGTGGCACCCTGGCATTCTCTTCAGGCTCCTGACTGACATAATTTTGCCTAGGGTCACTGTTGAGTCCTGTGATGGGTCTCAGCGGTGAACCCTGAATGTGTAATGCCTAAAGAGGACAGCAGGAATATACTAGATGCCCAGAAGGAGTGAGGCAAAGTGTGTATAACTCTGTTGTTTTTACTCCTCTTGCCTGGGCCTCAGACCCCCAGAATATAATAGTATTTTGTGGGTGGCAAACCCCAAGAGTTTTGGGTTTGATCAAGATAAGATAAGAGATAAGATAAGATAATCCTTTAATAATCCCACATTGGGGAAATTTCAGCATGTTACAGCAGCATAGTAATACAGGTACAGGATAATACACAGTAATATAATACAGATGTAGGCACACATATGCTGAGAAGAGAAGATATACTAGGAGTCCATAGCAGCTAAGCGAAAAACGGAAGAGAAAGAAGGAAGACTTCCTGGTCATCGTCATAATCATTAGTTTTCTGTGCGGAGTGATCTTCGCTTGGACTGATGTAGATTATACAGCCTGGTCGCGGTTGGAAGGAAGGACCTGTGATAGCGCTCCTTCTCACACTTGGGGTGAAGCAGACGGTCACTTACAGTGCTGCCAAGTCCCATCAAGGTCCCATACATGGGGTGGGATTTGTTCTCCCGCATGGGAGAAACTTTTGAAAAATTCAGGCTCATTATGATTCTAACAAAATCAGTTTGTTCATTTCTACATACAACCCATTTAACCAAGGGGATCATCATATTCCTTAGATACTAGGGGATAAGTAAATACTGTGAGTTATGATTTTACACAATGTGAAACAAAATGACAGCTCTTATCAAAGCCTCGTAATTTAAGGAAATAGTTTTTTGACAATGTTGGCAACTTGTTGATGTTCAGTGCTATAGCAGTAATGAAGTCCACTGGGATCTGCTGCTCTGACCTCCACAGGTCTAAGATTTTTTCCCTTAGATAACAATCATGGGGATGTTACAAGGAATGAGAGGGAGGAAGCACGCTAAATAAAAACGATGCCCACCATTGGAGAAAACGTACGAATATTTACACTTATCTTAATAAAGGCAGCAGTCATTGCCAGCTGTTATAAATAATGGCGCTTTCTATACTTAACTGAGCTCTGAGTGGAAATGTGGAAAGGTCATGAACAGAGCAACAAGAACCATTTGGGAATTATCTGGTTCTCCAGGCATGCAAAATATCTTTTCTAATGAAGCCAACAATATTAGGAGTTCAAAACACACAGGCCAGCCGCAGCAGCTGCCCTCTGGATATCTGCCCTCCAACGCACGCCTGCTTATGGACATTTGCTAACTGTGGCGCTGTAAATACTTCTAACTATGTTGTATTGTTATGCAGCCAAGCCTTTTACTGCCGCCTGCTCTTAACAAGTGGGAAGAGTCATCCATAAAAAGCTGACTGTTCCCAATAAAATAAGTGGAATGATTAAAACCCTGGCATTGTAAAATAAATGGTTCCTTTGTGGGACATTAGAGCTTGGTGTGTAGTTGTATTGAGAATATAAGATAAAAGGCTTGTGCATTATAACATACCGTAGAATAGCAAAAGAAGGACCATGGAGCAAATGATACATGCAAAAAAAAAACATGATGACAGGTTCTCTCCTTTATGATCCTGGTCATATTTATCTGGATAGGTCATCAATAAGCGGTAAATGAGGGACCGATACCCTGAACACTAGCTGATCATCTGTTTTAAGGGGCCACAGCACTCATGTGGGTGCCAGGACCTCTTCTCTGCTTATATCACGTGACAATGGTATGTGATGTCATCTGTGCATTATGATAATGTCACTAGGGGAGATTCCCATACATATTAACAAATTGGCTAAGCCTGGATTTACACCTGCACCAGGATTACGTTCAGGGATTCCGTTCCCCATTCTGATTGAAAATGCACATTTTTGGGCGGAAAACCCAGTGGACCCCATTACAGTCTAGAACAGAAAGCTGAACGCAGATGTGAACCTAGCATAATACCCTTGAGATTGACAGGTTTGGACTAATTTGGATAATTTGTACTGCAAAATTTACTCCCAAACTATACATAGTATAAATGTTTCTTTTAGATGAGACTTAGTAACTGAGAACATCCCTAAATACACTATAAAATGTGAAAAAAAATGAGTACAAATCTGTATTTCAGTCTTTCTTTATCAGTTTTACGATTAAGTTTCTCTTTTAGTTAAATGTTTGTAAAAAATAATTTTGTGAGATTAATAAACTGATTTGTAGGATTTCCAGCATGGGATTACAAGACAATCTCCATCGTTTGTAAACCATAGAAAAGAAACGTAACCTCTAACTTGGCACTCATTGTGATTTCTGCACTGAGGAAGTTGTAATACAATAATCCATCTTTGGTCTATTCCATGATATTAGACAGTGACATTGAATATTGATAGTTATTGGTCTTGTCTTCCCTGGTGGTTATATTTTTCAGTAGATTATAAATCGCACTTTAAAAGCACAATTTATTTTTATATTATTGTTTATAGAATAGAATACAAAGCATAAATTGTACAATCTTACTGTTTACCAGCACAAAGGGTTGGCCGCCGGATAGTGAGGATGTGATGGAGTACAGCAAACTCTCTTCACTTCAGTAACAGAGCGGGGAATTGGTTATTTACTAAGCCTCAATAAACGTCTTCCGTCAGACCTCACACGATTCCTCATTAGCTGATCTGCCTTCTGCTAGACTGACTGCTTCCAAACCTCAGCCCATACTGGGACATCTGACTGACACAAAGCAGAAACCTGCAAGATTAAGAAGGTCACTTTGCTGACGTGAAAATATATAAAGAAAAAATATGTCCTTGTACCGTACAGTGAAAATATATAGTACATGGTCTGTTTTACCAAAGAGAGATGGGAACAGGAGATTCTTGGTAGCAAATGAAGTTTTTCTATGGAAGCCGTTCATTATATTCTCATAAATTAGTGTAAATATTAATTCTCTAAATCTTGGCTTAACATACCAACCTCATGCTGGGAATATCATTGGCACTCTTTATTTGCTTCCATCTGTATGCAGAGCAGTCACTCTATTGCTTGGTTCATATTTTGAAAGGCACTTTCATAAGGCACTTTTTTATACATTGGTGCAGGAAAACAAATATAGTTAGCTTCTCACCACTCTAGATATAGCCACCATGCATATAAGGTATGTTACAGTATCCCCAGGATAGGTGCAAAGTGTCTGGTGGATGTCTAAATGCATGAGAATGAGGTCCCTTGAACTCTAGTATGAATGGAGCAGAGGTCATGTAGGTGTGCTGTCATTCCGCTCACCTTTTTAGGCCTCCCAAGAGAAGCCAATGCTGTAGCCTGTAGGGGCCAGGGATCCATGGCCAGCTTGGACTATGCCTGTGTAACTAAGTGTTATTCCGGGCTTAACTCACCTCTCCCTACTCCACCGTACCCAGGCGTAGCTAGATCCCCATTTAGTAATATTCCAGCCAAGAAATACACCCTTCTCACAAAGACATGTTGTCACCAGCATATCCTGAGGTAGATGATGTTCAGCACAACACAGGTTATTGCCAGGGTCAATATCAGGAGTCCACAATGTAGGAACAGAACACTAGACTCAGTGTGAGATGACAGGGGTTTGTGCTTAACCCCTACAACAACATCCTTATAACAGGATTTTTAGGTACATAATGGTTTTACCAAACCGGCCTTTTGAAACAACAGGTTTGACCTGGAAGTGCACTATATGACTTGACTACAAGTCATCATTCCGTAACACAAAGACTGTACCTCGAGCAACACTGAAAGGACACCACTCACTGCAGAGCCAATGTGTGCAACCAGATTCTGCCTGTTTGGAGATTCATTGCAATGCCCTATTTCCTAAAAGTATCAGACCAGGGTAGATGCATTGACTCTGCAGCAAATATACAATTAAAGTGACAGTGTAACATCATACTGTGCAATAAGTCATTAACATATTCAGTACAATATACATCATAAAATCACAATAAGACACACAAAGCATAAGTAAACCTAAGGCCATTTTCTGAAGGTGGTGATTGTTTGCAGGATTGTTTTTTTACGTTTAGATGCAATTGGATGCTGCAGCAAAACAGTCGCTGCAAATATGTACATAGCCTTTCCTTTGAACATATAGTATCTTACTGAAACATGCAGGATACAATCCATATCGATGTACTGACCACTCATGTTTGTGTATTTTCATGTTTACAGCAATGAGGCCTCCTACTTGGCTGAGATGTTTGGTCCAATGTGGATGATCAAGGTCTACACGTATGAGTTCCAGGTTAGTAACTATTATTCTGTATTGGAAAAAAAAAACACATTTTGGTGCATTCAGAAACTTCCTAACCTGTTATCTCTCAGGCTAGAGACTTTTTCTCACATTTCCTTCCTGGTGGGCATTCATTCTGTAAGCTCAGGATTTTAAGAGGTTCATTGCTAGTTCAGATCAGCATTTCCAACTGAAGAATTATTGTGGTAAATTGAGCATTAAGAGAACAGTGATACACAGTGCACAGAGATGTCGTCAGGTCTAGGATGGGATACACTGACTGCAACGTGGAAGATTATGGAGTGTAATGCAGAGCATATGTATCTGTGGATTTACTATGTTGTCCTATTTTCTCCATCTTTTTCGTAGAAAGCATCTTGCTGCTTCTGCTGTCCAGAAGAGGACGAGGAAGGAGGTGATGAACATTTATGTTCTAATTTCATGTATATTTAGATCCAAATACATTCTTCTAACCTAGAAATAGAACCTGCACTCTACACTCTGTATAACAGCTCAACACAATTATATTTGTAGTTATGAATAATAAGGTAAATAGAAGAAACTTTGGAACATATCTTATTAAAAAAAACAAGAAAACAAACATGTTTCCTTCTCCACTCATCAGACTGAGTCCCTCTCCATAGCCTATGGTCTATGGAGAGGGGAGGTGGAGGAAGATGCTGTGAAACACATACAATTCACTGCAGCTGCTGCAATCTTCTACACTATGAGTAAGGGACTTATTTTAACACTGCTATGATCAAGGTATCAACCTATCAGGGCACAGAATTAGGCAATAACTCATCACCTTCCTCCTCCTCCAAGGAGATGAGAAGAAGAATAGTTTAATAATTGGAGGAGGAAACAGATTTCCATAATAAGTTTCTTCAGCTGCACTTTTCATTTATGGAAAGTATTTTTAGAACTGGAACCACTTCAGTATTAATACGCTCCCAAAGTGCTTTCTATATAAAAGCTGCAATATGTAAAGATAAGGTCACATTCTGTTGAAGGACTTGGTAGTCATTGTTTGCCTTCTGTAACAGGTGAAAAGAACCATGAGGGGGATGGGAACACTGGAGGTGGACAGACGGTCATACACGATGAGCACGAGCGAGTGATCTACAGCTACTCCTTCTTCCACTTTGTATTTGTGCTCGCCTCTCTCTATGTAATGATGACGCTCACCAACTGGTTCAGGTGCGCATTCCGAACATTCCCAGGTGCTTAGGCTTCTTGCTGGGCCACATAAGAGCCTGCTTAGAAATAACTCGCTGTGATTTACAGTATGTTTAGATAGAAGCCAGGAGAGCCCTTCTACGTTCATTTATGGTACTTATTGGACATTCTCTTCTTACATGTTGATTGAGCAAGAAGATCAACTTTTCTTACAATAATGTCTCCTAATGCCCAGTACTCCTTTGTTGGTTCTGATTTGGAAGCCGTCCAGGAATGTAAGTGGTGTAATACCATGTGCCACTGTAGCCGGCCTTTGTTCTTTTATCTCAAATTGCATTACAATCTCTACAGTAAAGGCCGAAGGGAATTGCGGGTTATTTATCATATCAGGTCAGAAGGTTTGGCATGAGAAATATTCTGTGATGTTTCTTGCTGACATTTTATAGGTTTATATGTTACGTTGTGATTATTATGTACGGAACTACCAGAAAAGATACCAGTGACATATTACCTGAATCAGGTCTGTTCCTGAGCTGCAGACTTATAATAACAATTGTACAATGTATATAAACTAAGGAGTGTCAAAGAGCAAGGTCGTTCAGGATCCATCTTCCCTATAGATAGGTGCAATAACTCAGTATCTGCTGCACCTGCAGAAATTAACCTAAAAAGAAATGTACCTGCCGCAAGGTGCGGATGAAAATTTTATTAAATGTCATTCACTTTACTTGGACTGTATAACACAAGGTTTTTTTTCCGTTGTGTTTCTGTAATGACCAAAACAATGTGTCCACAAGGTGTGGCCTCATCTTTAGGGTCCATTCACAGTTATTTGGTGCTGATTTTGATGCTGAATCCGCCTCAGAATCCACGTGGAAAAAAGCCTCCCATTGACTTCAATGGGTTCCTTTTTTTGCTAGCGGGAGGCTTTTTTTCCACGTGGATTCTGAGGTGGATTCAGTGTCAAAAAACTCCATGTGCATGGACCCTTAGGCAAAGGCCCCATGTAGCAAGCCACAGCAGAAAAGCGTTGTAGAAAAAACCATGGCAGCAACACTTGCTTCCATTATATTTATAGGGAAATTGGCAGTATTTCCGTAGGTATAATTGACATACTGCGATTTCCAAAACTGCTACGCAGATTTTTCCCCAAGGTGTGGATGGGATTCGCTAGAATGCTGTGTTTTACAGTCCCAGCAAAGTAATTGAGATTCTAGTTAGTCTCATCTACTCACTGTAAAAAAAACGCATTGCAGAATCCAAAATGTAGCATGTTCATTTTACCTGCAGCAATTTTTAGCTGTATTTTGTTATGCGTAGCCGTAGGCTTTACTAGTGTATAATATTCAGATGATAGATATTCACATACATTGGTAAAGTAATGTCTGCCTGATATACACTAACATATAACAACTTTTAATACTGGGGTTTTACATGGGAAAAGCTAGTCAGACGTGGTCATATTCTTTTATGATAGTGTGACTCACAAGACCTACACACTTCTGGACTGTGTACAGATATGTGCCAAAGGCAGATTGTAACATATGGTATCCTCCCTAGAGAAAACGAACACATGGAGTTGGCTGCGGCCCAGTTTCATTATTTATCTGGAGGGTGGAAGGATTTTTTCCCTTCTATATCTGGTTTGTTGTGATGTGAACACTACTGCAAGTAGCAGCAACCCTATACCTTCTGAATGTACTAGTTTCATCCTGTGGTAGCCAAAGGGCAAAACAATTAGTTCACAATTGCTGCGGTTAGTATGTTCATGAAGTCACACATAACACTGATGGCTAGCAATGGGAACACCTCATTGTGAGTAATGTTTAAGTATCATTGTGACTAATGTTTGACAAGCTGTGCATTCTCATCTATGCTTTATGGTTGCAGCTATGAGGATTCTTCTTTGGAGACCATATTCACACATGGAAGTTGGCCTACATTTTGGATCAAGGTAGCATCCTGCTGGACATGCGTTTTCCTTTATTTGTGGATTCTTTTGGCACCAACATGCTTTTCTGGAAATGGACATAACCAAGGGAGTGGCCCACCACAACATATACTCAGACGAAGACAGTTCCGAAGAGTCACGGTGTCTAAGTGAAATGTCCTAATCCTTTCTTCTGAGTAAAAGGCATTGTGACAGCATTTACAATAGACATGTGAGATCAATGCTTAAAGAAAATGTGGGGATTAACAACAGGAAATACAGATCTAGCGAGACTGGATTGCTCCTACTTTCATCCATACAATTAACCTTAAGAACGTTCAAGAGAAACAATCTGTCTACAATGGCTTTGGGTGGGACAAAAAATCCAGAGCCATTGGTTCCTTTCCTAAAGGTCCTGTTGACACATATCCTTGATAATATCAGATGTTCCATTAGATATAATAGTCCTCATTCATTTTTACGTTTGTTATATAGAGTGAGCAGAGGAGAATGTTGGCTCCATATTCTGGTTGCGACTCTACAATGGAATGTGGACTACAAAGAACTACAACATGATTTTGTCAAGGAGGACAACTTTTTTTTTTTTTGATCTTGAGATACATTTCAGCTAGGTGTTACACAGCAGAGCTAGTTAACCATATGACAACACATGTAGCCATATTTTCTGAAGTATCAAGGGTAAGGGCAGTGCATTCTGGGTAAATCCAAAGCTCAATAGGTTAGACATCACAATAGAAAATCTCTAATTAACTGACATTCGTGAACTGACCCTTACAAAAGGTATCCAAGACTCCAGAAGTGAATAAAAACATTATCTGCAATACTGTATGCTTGTTGTGATTTTCAATGAATGGCTATAAGCTCTTAGCTATTCTAACCATTCCAAAGTTTTATACTTTTTTTTGTTTCTGTCCCAAATACCAAACAAGTTTCACAAAGAACGTATCCTGAGACCAAGCAATGTCGAAATGACGCCTACAAGCAACACAATAGGACTTGCGTACAAGCTGTGCAGTCTGCATACCTCTGCTCTCATCTATACATAATGGGATTACTGCGCCAAAGCTACCTGATGTGTCCCATGAAAGCCCCAAGCTAAAATCTTAGGAGGGAATTACCTTGGCTTGCAAGGTCAGGCAGGATCTACACTGCAATAACTTCAGAGCAGTTGTCCTTTGTATAGCAGGAGGGGGTCAATGTCCATTATTTATAGCCACGGTGACTGGATGAAATACAGTTACTGTTTACATGGTGTCATGACAACTCTTTTCAGGTTCTTGTATACAGATATATTGGGAAAAGGGGAATTTCCTTTTGTGTTTAGGCTCCAGTTCAGATTTTGACGATAACATCAAGCCTAATGAAGCTGAAAACCACTGCCCCTTTTCATATAACTAGCATTACTTTCAAGGGGTTCCATTAACTTCAATCCTGCAAGAACTTTGTGTTTATTAATTGGATGATGCCCAACAAACAGTTTAGGACCACCCAACATTAATAAAGTTATGTATGTCTGTGTGCCAGAATCCTACTTCAGGGTACAGTGACAGACAAAATTAACTATGGAAATATGATCATCTTCACAAGCACTTATTCTGAAAGGAGTTGGAGGATTAGAAAAACATGTTTACTTTCATCCAAAAACAGCGCCACACCGGTCCAAAGGTTTTTTGGTTTTTTTGTAGTATTATAGCGTGGCCCCATTTACTTGAGTGGAGCGCAGATGCAATACCAGACACATGAATGGGTGAGGAGCTGTTCCTGGAAGAAATGCATGTTTAACATTATACTTTGATTTATGTGAATGCCCCAATAATGTTCAAAATGATCTAAACACAAAATAAATGACTTGTAGCATCATTTTTCACATTGGACACCATGTCCATATGGTACAGTGACCTCAGATACATGGGCTTGCAGATCGTAGGTGATTTGGTACTTACGATTATTGCTTATCTCTTTGATTTTGCGATTTGAAAATTTCACTATTAGCTCCTCTGCATCATGGCCTGGCTGTCGTCTACTGATCCGATTGATATCTGATAGACATGATTGCCTTAGCGTTTATCTCATGAGCGGTTAGTCCAATAAGTAATGCTTAGGATAAAAGTTGCTATAAATGATGTGATGATAATGACATAATGATAAAACAGCCATTGATGTTCTTCATTTAATCTGGCCACTTAACATTATGAGGACTTAGAAATGACTGAATCCTGGCTGTAAATGGCCACAGTATATGGGAGTTTGGGTTCTGTTGAAAACATTAAACACTGAAAAGGTACAAACAGATAAAAATATCCCAGCACTTCCTCTCAATCTCCTCCTCTCCTTTGATGCTATTTTGTTTCATACTGCAATTAAGATAAAATATAAAAAGAGATCTCCATCGCCCTTGTCACAGCAGCTCAGCTATGGCTTCCCTCCTCCTCTTCATTGTCATGGGTCTGGTTTTAATGGTTCCATAGACATAGACATCCCCCCCACACACACACACAAAAAAAAAAAAAAAACACAAAGTAAGCACCAATTTCCTGAGGACTAAACGTGTGTGTCCTTACAGATTATGTTGAGGGGGGGAGGCAGCATCTGAAACCATGTTAAATTTCAATGTCCTATATTTTTTTCCTTCTTGGAGTCAAAAACCCATATACGATTGGCTATATAAGAGTGTATGCATATTGGGAAGTCAGGAAGAACAGTAAGACAAGTACCGGTAAGTTATTCGAGGGGCACTTTAAGACAACTGGCTGGTACAGGAGCCTCCCTGTTGTGCCCTGTCTGCAGTAACAAATAATTGTTGAGCCCCCATTCAGAAGATGATGGAACTTATCAGAAAGAATAATCCCTGTGTTCTCTGCAGGATTTCTACAAGACTGACTGTGTCAATATCATGCAAGAATTGAACAATGGTAAGGGTAACTACCATGTTTCCCCAACAGTGTCTTATATTAAATTTTGGTCCTAAAGGTATGCTGTGTCTTATTTTCAGGGGAGGTCTTTTATTTTTGTGTGTCTTTTATTTTTTATTCTTTTATTTTTGTGTGCTGCTGCCGCCACTGTGCTACATGGATATATGATTGCTGCGCAAAGACTGTATGAAGAAAAACATGGCAGCCGGCTGAACACTGTGTGCGGTGCTCTGTGATACCGTATGTTGTATCCACTGTTCCTGCTGCTGTGGGATGAGCTGGGAGAGAGGAACCCCCCGCCGCATACAATGCTTAGTGTATGCACAGCAGGTATCTCCCAGCTCATCCTACAGCAGCAGGAACAGTGGATACAACGTATCGCAGCGGTGTCAGCAGCCGGCATACCTGTGCACATGGAATGTCGTGCACAGTGTTCAGCCGGCTGCAATATTTTTCTTCATACAATCTTTGCGCAGAAATATTATCATTATTGGGGGATGTCTTACTTTCGGGGGGTGCCTTATATTAGGCAATTCAACAAAACCTCTGCTATGTCTTATTTTTGGGGGATGACTTATTTTCGGGGAAACAAGGTATATATTTTGCTTCCTTGTATCATCCACTTCCAGGCTTATAGGCCCAGAAGTACTAACTGGTCAGCCTAGAAAGTGGCCAAACTTTACTCATTTTTTGTACACAAAGGCACATCTTAGCTCCTGCAATACAATTGCCAGTTTTTTTTTTTTTAAGACAGTAGGTGATTCAGAGTAGGGATCTGTCAGATTTACTGTAAATCACACCAGGAATTAAGGCAGACATAAGAAACGCCAGTCTTAATTTCAGCCATTGTTCTTTTATCGCTGATGTCAAGGTTTCCACTTTTACAGGATCCATGAAGGATACAATCGAGTATGATCTACTTTTTACAATTCAGATTAAGACCCAAACCAGTTACTGCTGATGTAACAACTGGTGTAATCCCATATACAACAATAATCATTACTACAAGGGATTTCAAACCAATATTACAAGAAAAATGTTATTGTTTGTATACTTTCCGTATCAATTCCACACTGTTTTCTAGATCTCTGCTTACCGTCATTCATTCTTCTTACTTCCAGTGGATAACAATTAGTCCATAGTCATGTTATATTTTAGTCCATGGTCATGTAATACACAGTCCATAGTCATGTAATATATAGTCTATGGTCATGTTATATACAGTCCATAGTCATGTTATATACAGTCCATGGTCATGTTATATATACTCCATAGTCATGTGATTATACAATCCATAGTCATGTAATATATAGTCCATGGTCATGTGCTATACAGTTTACAGCACAGTAACCAGACATCTGCCTGGTAACAAGTGGTGCACCTGTGTATCCATCACATGACCGTGGACTGTGTATCACATGACCAGGGTCATATTTATATCCACTGGAAGTAACAATGAATGAGAGCAAACCATGATACAGAAAATCTTGAGGAATTGATACCTAAGTATATTGAAAAATTGTGCGTTTTATTATACATTAATATTTTTTCTCTTAATATTGGTCTCAAAGTGGCCAAGCCCTTTAAATTCGCTTTAATGGAACGCTCAGCCTTTATTGTTATGTCAATGTTTAAAGTTACCATACACTGGATTATCACTTCAGCCTATATCACAAAGTCTATGGATGTAATATAGACAAAGTTACATTGCTAGTGAATGCAGTCTTAAGATGACTTGCCCAAATACTGTAGTTAATATTGTACTCACAGCAAAAACAGACTGCGACAATCTGAGATCTAAAATGTGATCGCTTTATTGGATGTTTATTCTATCACTTTGGATTATAGGCTCTGGTCCCCTTGGCTAGCAGCTGGTGTACACTTGCTGGAAAGAAAACAAAGTGCTCCAAGAAGCGTACGGAAACCAACAGGCGTCAGTTGTCTTTAGTGGACACCTGCAGTTCTAGAGAAGTGTACAGGACATGGCTCTTGGCTATGGATAAGAGATGATGTCTCCCCTAATGAACACCCTCCTATTACATTTACTGATGTACCAAAGGGATTGTAATACAGACAAGCCATTTAAGAATTGAATTTTCTTCAAAAAAGATAGACACTTTCCAAGCCCAATTTATAAAGAAATAGTAAGACATATTCAGGTATGTTCATCTCTTTTTTTTAATAAATGCATCTTAAGCATACTTCTTACAATGCTTCACTCATACTCGCACCCACCTTTCACACGTATCACCTTATATAAATAGATAGGTATTCGTGCACACTAGCGCACGACTCGCTCTGCTTTAATAAGTGACGGTTCATTTTAGAAAGCCTGTGAAAATAAATTATGCATAATGAATATGCATCTCTGTGTTTTCATCTATAAATATATGGCTGAATATACATTTTAATACAATCTGGTAAAAAAAATAGGAGGTCTACAACTGGGATCTGTTTTATAAAAATAAATGTATAGAAATGTGATAAACATTTGGCAAATTCCGTGCGGAATACATCCATTGACATGAAATCGAATAGGAAATTCCAAATGTACGGAATTGCTGTGTAATGTGAAAAACAAATGTGTGTCTGTCCTCACACCAATCTGCATATACTGTGTTGTAACATGTCAGAAATGAAATCCCTGTGCATATATATAACAAAAAAAAAAAACCTTACTGTGTAATTGGTGTTTGCTGCTCTTTTACAATCCTTTCTAAGATACCTCCCCTTTAAGACTGCCACTTTTAGGCAGACTAGCAACACATTCCTCTATAATAGCGTGTAATACCTCCTAGCACCAGTCATGAAATATTACGTAACGTCCCAACCAGAGCTCTGTCCAGCATTACTTTAAATATATGTCTATACACATAGATAACACATATTGTCTGTACATAGTGAATTCTTTACAGTATTACTGCTATCAGAAGGGTCATTGGTTCAATTTTGGGTTCGCCCGATACCCATACTTGGCACATTCTTGATTAAGATCTCGAAGAGTCTTATCTTCCTTTGGTTTGTATGAACGCACAAAACTGTCCGCTTCAAGCAATATCCTGTTGAGAGTCTTTTCGTAGTTAACATGCCTCCTGGCCATAAGAATATATTCCCGCTTCTCTAGTAGACTGGGGCAATCGCAGGTGTTTGGGACCCACATGTATTCCCGCCTCATAATGGGGAAATTGTTCTTGTAGGTAATTACTACCTGAACATCATAACGGGTTTCCTTACCCACAATCGTCTTGCTGACAATTCTCCCTCGGAAAACTGCAAAAATCCAAGAGTAAATATTCAAGCTTATTAAGACTGCAGCCAGATACACTTGGCTCTTCTGTTGGCAGGTGTATAAAGGAACATCATTGTGACTTACCAAAGTCCTTCTGACAGTATTGCTTGATTTTATTTTGCCGTCCTTTGACTTTCCTGCACTTTCCACATTTATCTGCAATTAGAAAATAATTCTGGTGATTTCTCTGTAAAAGCCAAAAAGCAACATGAACATCATAGTCTTATCACATTGTCTTTCAGTTTTTGCCCACCGATACTTAAGTAATTTATTTCGTATGTCAGAATACAGTTTTACAAAATAGGGGGCTAAAGTAAACTCAATAGCCATGGTGGTGAACCTATGGCACACGTGTCAGAGGGGGGAACTCTATGTGGGCACATGTGCAGTCACCCTCTGACCGGGCCAGAAATGTACAGGTCCCTTGACCAACTGGAGATGCCCTAGGCCCCACAGCACTAGGATAGCTGTCGGGGAAACCCTGGTTCCCTGGCCACTATACATATCATTAATGGAAAGGGGCCTGGCGTTATGTGATGTATGTACAAGAGCCCATTTCCGGTAGAAGCCTGCCCAGGGATTGAGACTGATTTTTTGTTTGTTTTTTTGTTTTATTAAAAAAAATAAACACTTAAATTCACCTCTCCTGGGCTTCCGATGGTTCCCAGCATCCACTTCTGGGCTCTAAGTTTATGTGCCCCCGAGGTCACTGCTGGGACCTGTGACTGGGCTTCAGTAGTCACATCAGTATGCCCCACATGACCGCTGAGGTCAAATCACAGGCCCCGGCGGTAATCTCAGTTGCAGGGAGAAAAAAAAACAAAAAACAGAGGATGCTGAAGCAAGGATGCCTAGGAGAGGTGAGGCACGGTGAGTGTATGTGTTATTTTTACTCACCTTTCCTGGGGGTTCCACTTATTATACTCTGGGGACTTAGGAGATCCCAGAGTATAATGATAGCCCTGAAATGAACTGGCCTCAAAAGCTTGCAATCTGTCATTTTATTTAGCCATTGAAAAAGGTATCAACTACTGAAGACTAAATTTTTTATATTTCATAGCCAAGACAGTTATACAGTGGGGTGGGGTTTGTAGCCTCTTAACATAAACAAGAGTTTTTCACCTGCTGATCTACAAAATATTCTGCAAACGGTGAGAAACTGATACACAAAGTTTATCAGAAAGTTACAGAACTTTACATTTAGTGTTATTTATACCCAACCAGAACACCCTTTTTAATAACAAGTAGCCTGATGGTGAAGAATTGCCACACTCAGAACTAGGTTTGTAGACCATGGAAGTAGCTGATCAGATATTCACCAGGTCACCAAAGGCAACTGTGACTTCTAAGCCAGAACAAATAACCATTTTTTGCTTTAGTACTTCAGACGTAAAATATCTAAATAATTTCATAATGAAACAAGGCCTATGTAGATATGACAAGTTCTATTTTCTTCTACCTGTTCTACATAGTTCTTGTATATGATCACATTTTCCAATACAGTACACAGAAGAGGACATGCAGCATACAGACAGAGATAGGACCTAGCATATGAATCTACATGACATCAGCCAGAAAATGTGACACTGATATTCCTGAACTATTTCCACGTCTAACGTTTATCAGTCTGTTACACTATCATCTGAAAAAACAACAAGGTCCTGAACACTCACACACCCCATTCCTGTCCACACTGCTGGGAGTTCACCATACAACAGGGTTCGGGAAATGAGTACCTGGCATCGTGCCAGTATGTTTTTGCCAAATAGCTGACATCCTGACATTTTTTTTCCAGATAATTTTCTGCATCTTCGCTTTGCCACTCCTGAAATGATATCCTGCTAACAGATCAAAGGTAACATTTACAGGCAGCCAAGCAGAAAGTATGAGGGAAAACGAACTCCAATGCTAAATCAGGAATATAAAAAGGGAACAGAAGTATATTTATATACCTGCATCTCCCCGGGTGCAGTCACTATTACTGGCCATGCCGAACATTATTTATAAAGAGCTAAAGAAGACCCATCACCAGTTTTCCCATACAAAATAACAGAGGTCTGCACAGGTCTCCTAAATAAGGCAAGGAAGCTCTTCCAGTGCCAATTATACATCTTGTACAAGTCATAAGAAAGCCCCTATCTACGTTTCTATGTAACTTCTCAGTACGGCTGCTAATTTGCCATGTGATGAAAAGGCTGCACAAGAAGTAGCTGCTGAATACAAGTGGTTGGACTGTAAATTGCCATGGTTATACAGTAAGTGTGTGCTTCATTTATAGTCAGGTTTGAGAGCACAGCGAGTTGTATCTATTACCGCACAGCGCGACAACATGTGAACATACCCTTAGTATAACATTGTAATTATCGTTTCCATAAAATAATGCTTCTATAATTCCCTAAATAAAGTTATACAATTTTGTAATTTACATTTCACATCAGTTTATTGGAGTGTTCAAGATCTCAGCTTGCTGCCATTCAACCTAGGTGATAAAAAGGACCAAAACATAGTGGCTAATAATATATGATCAACCATATATATCCACCTCATCAATATACCATATAATATTCACTTCATCAATATTCCATATGTATTCACCTCATCAATATACCATATATATCCACCTCATCAATATATCATTCAGTATATCAACCTCATCAATATACCATGTACAGTATATCCACATCAATATATCATATATATTCATCATGTTCCATCATGTACATTCACCTTATCAATATACTATAGTCACCACATTGTGTTCATATATATTTTTGCCTCATCATGTTCCACTATATATATATATATATATATATATATATATATATATATATATATATATATATATTCATCTCATCAGTTCAAGTGTGTATCATTAGAGAGGAATTTTTGCTTCCTTTACAAGACTTCAGTCATATCAGCCTAAACTTACAGAAGCCTGCTATCACTTGCATAACATGGCTGCCTATACTGTTGGAAGAAGCAAACCCTTACATACTGTACATACAATGGCATACAGCCATAACTCTAGGTCAATGCCACATACGTGGGCCACTGCCATCAGCGACTTTGGCCAAATTTCCAGTGAAGCCGGGAAGTTCATTGTCCGTCATAATTAGCTTAGCAGCCTAAAAGATTTAGAGGTTGCAAACCCAACATATTTGTGATGGAAATAAGTTAGACTAAGGGAAGCGTTGCGGCTCAGTGTCACATTCCCAGCGCTTGATCAAAGAAGCAAGAACACCCTGTAAACAGGGCACAGAATTGTATTAGGAAAAGGGAAATACGAAAGCTCGATATCAACTATATAATCAGATATGTATGCCAATACTAATGGCCAGCATAATTTTATCAACTTTTATCAACTATTAAAGACAAATGTAAAGAAAGAGGAAATAGAAATAAAAAGTACAATCTGAATGGTCTAAATTCATGTTATAAATCAAATCCAAGAATATAAGCTTTTACTGGGAGCAATACTTCATGGTATGCTGGCTCTCATTCACATCTATTGTGACTGTAGTGTCTTACATATCCTTTCAGACCAACAAATCTCAAGACACTTACATCCACTCTCACACAAAGCTATTGACAAACATGCAAAGGAGGAATCCAGACCTTAATTTCTATGTAACAAAATGAATGGCAATTGTATTTCCAGAGGTGAATCTGGGATACTCCGAGCTTTCCCTGACATGTACAGTATTTTCCACAATTCCAGTAATTAAGAAAATCACACTCTTGGGTGGGATCAGAGAACATCTTCATCGCAGCAGGGTGGGACTACAAAAACAGTCTTCAAGGCATTCACACCCAGAGTGATATGAACAGGTATCAGATGCCATGTAACAAAGCCTAACCCAGTGGAGAGGCAATCTGAGGACTGAGTTCATGTCAGGAGAACAGGGCAGAACTTTACACCATGAAACTAGTTGTAAACTAAGAAAAAAAATAGATTTTATGATTAGTAAAACAAATGATTCATATGTTAATTTAGTAATAAGAATATATGTCTTATGTTTCAAATAATCCTGGGGAAGTCTTAATGGTTAAGGCGTACCTGTCATTAAAGGACATACTGTAGTGTGCTTGTACGTGGGGAGTAACACTATTTCTGGTCATTGTATGACTTATATTCCACAGTTTGTAGCAGTTTTCCCATTTGCATTGTAGATCTATAGTATGCATTCCTCTCTGAACTGGTGGGTGTAGACTATCTGCCATACACTGCGCACAGTAAGTACAGGAGAATCTGCTACATCATAGTATCTCTCATTCTGAATGATCCCCAGGACTATGCAGGTCATATTTAGAGAATGCAATGTGAGTAAAGTGCTAAGCTTGTGATAGAAAGATGTATTACAAAGTTTCTTATAATAATCTATACCAGTCATTTATGCAGACATTTGCTGAAAGTCGTGTAGGCAAGGAATCCAGCTTCCACCAGGTGATTAAAATATAACTTATTTTCTTAATATAAATTCATTCCATAGTAACCCGAGGGTCATAGCAGATGACAAAGCATAGTAGGTATTTACGCTGCGCGTTTCGGAACTAAAATCGTTCCTTTCCTACACGACTGCATTATCTTGACTGGTTGAAGTCCACCTGCATCCGAGCTTCCCAGGAGGAAATATTGAAATAAGGGGTGAGCAGGATACCATAGAGACTGTGATTTGCTGAAAGTGCCTATGTAAAGAGTAGCTGTCATCTCTGCTGACATAGTCAGTTGTAGTCAATACCTGCAGTAAATAACACTCCTGAGTATCATCTTTGTAGTGATGTTGTTCTGTAGCTCCTGTTATTCTGGATTAATAAATTGAGTACTACCATTCTCCTGGTAAAAGAGAAATATACTTCCACAGTCAGTGTCCACTATTGACAAGGGGAATTTCAACTTTCATTTGTCAGATTGTTTATATATTTATAGGAGGGAACGAGAAAGGAACAAGACAATGCAGAGTTCACTATTTTATAGAGATGGGAGGTATTTACTAAAACAGACATGTAATGGTTAGCAAAACTTGCAAAAATTGTCTTGTAGTCAGGTTCTTTCAGTAGAATCTTCCTATAAAATGGCCCCACATTCAGACTATTGACTTTGGTGTCACACACCAGGCAACAGGGACTAGCAAGAAACATCTCACAGGAATAGAGAAGTGACCAGTTATTACAAAATATACAGCATTTGCTTGATGTTACATAGGTAGATGTTGGTAACCAGTCAGATTTCAGTACTGCAGTGCCCTAGTTTTGATGATTCTTTCAGCATCAGATGTACCAGAGATTGTATATGTGAATACTGCTCTATGCACTCGCATCAGAACAGGAATATGAAGGATAATAAAACTTGATCAGGTTCCTTTGGTACATGAAAAGCAAACCTACATTGAAAAAGTAAAGCTTTGCAGTGGTGAGCAAGCAAGATATCAGATTAATAATATCCTATAGACAGACAAGTTCCCCTCTCCTCACCATCTCTTTTAGATTCAGCAATCTTGTTCAGCTCTATGTTGCCCCTTTCATGCCGGGCCTGGGGAGGCCATTTCTTCTGTGTTGTCTGATGTAAAACTGCAATTTTGGAAAAAGAGCAAATAATATTATCTTTGTTCTGGTCACTAGTATGTATGTATTTATTTTTTATACATATGCGCCATAATCTGCAACCATAACTAGTAATGAAAATGTAGAAGTGAGCTTGATTGTTTTAGTATCTCTCATAGAAATAAATGCCATCATGGTCTCCTCTACATTCATTTGCCATTACCCTATTCTGAAGATGCTGCTGGTCTAGACATGTATAACATATCCTGGGGATATGCCATAAATGTGTATGGTGGGAATTACCCCTCCAGGGTTACAGTAGAGGGTGCCATCAGAAACCAGAGCAAGAGTTTGTAAGCGTGTATACTGTACTTGGCACCCAGATGAGAAAGATACAAGATACAACAAGATACAAATGAGCTTTATTAGTGTTACCAAAGAATAAGACATTTGGTGTTGCCAAAGCAAAAAGGAGGTTGGAGGTGGTGGAGGGGGGTGGGTACGGGGTCCGTGGGTTGGGGGTTTGAGTGTCCTTAGGGTCTTGTTGTTCTTGTTTGGGCCGTGTGGGTATCGGTGGGTATGGGGTAGACAGGTTATTGGGGGGGGGGGGCTTAGTGGTGTTTGGGTGGTGGGTTTAGTCCATGGGGGATGGGTGGTTTGAAAGTCCATGCGTCTCATCTTCCTCTTGTTTGGTGATAGCTGGACACACATTGGGCAGCGATCTCCACAGTGGCCTCCTCTTCTCCCAGTAGGATGTAGAATTTCCTCTTCTCATTTGCAGATGTGAAGTCTGGGATGTGGGCAGAGTCTTTGGTAGTAGACGGCCCTCACAGCTGAGTATTTGGTGCCGTATAGCAGGAAGTGGGTCTCGTCTTCTAGGGCACCTTGGTCGCAGTGCTGGCACAGTCTGTTCTCCCGTGGCTTGTAAGTCTGCCTTTGCCGCCCTGTTTCAATCACTAGGTTGTGGGTGCTCAGTCTATACTGGCTCAGGGATTGTCTGTATTTTGGGTGGCGTATTCTCTCCAAGTAGGTGGCCATGGTGTAGCCCCTTTGTAGGGATTGGTGCATGGTGAGTTTCTTGGACTTATTTATTTTGTTTCTCCATTCCTCGATGTATTGCTCTCTGTTGTCGCCTTTATTTGGGCCTTGGTCATCATCTGTTGGTGTTTTTGGTTTGGTGGTTGGCTGTTTGGTTGGGGGGTGTCTAGTTTTTTTCAAGTTATGTGGCTTAGTCATGCTTGGTGGTGGTAGGAGTCGGGGTTGCTGCCTCCAGGACTGTAGTCAGTTCATTGATGTAGATGTTGAAGAGCGTTGGGCTCAGGCTACTGCCTTGTCTGACCCCTCGGGCCTGTTGGAAGTATGCTGTCTTTTTCCTGTTCACCTTCAAACTGCATTGGTTTCTGGTGTAGGAGCTCTTGATGACATCGTATGTTCTTCCTCCTATTCCGCTCTCCTATTCCTCCTATTCCACTTTAGTCTGAGCTCTATGAGAAGAGGTCTGTTAGTCGACTGCTTTAAGTCAGCTAACAGTAGCCATAAGTGCTCTTCCCAAGAGGCCTTGTCAAGCAGGATACCAGCACATCTCAAAACTGGTCTCAGTTGCCCCATAGTGGGAACTCTTAGCACCTATGTATTTAACCCTGTATATGCAACTTATACATGCTTTAAAACTTTATGCTGAAAAGACCATTGGAATTTGGTACCTGAGACAAGGAGGAAAGCGTAGATCATTGTACATAAACTGTTGTAATTTCATCAAGATATGTTGTGTATCAGTAGACTATTTTAATTATGTTCAATGACAGATTGAATGTTACATATAATGTACATATAAAAGCAGGGGTGTAACTTGAGGGGGTGCAGAGTTTGCAATTGCATCCGGGCACAGGAGCCTTACGGTGCCCATAAGCCCTAGCATTACTTAAATTGTTCACAGTGGTCTCATCTACCATTCGATCCATAAACCTGGTTCCATAAGTCACCCTCACCACACAAAGGCTAATTAACCTTCTTAGATCACCTTTCTGAATCCCTCAGATCACTGGCATTTTGCAAATTGTAAATGCAATACCGCTGTCCTCTGGTGAACTGGAGTGAGAAAATTTAGCCTTCCACTGTCAAAAAAGAGAAAATATACCTTTTCATGTCAAATGGAGCAACTGGTCAGGGTATAGTCAAGGATGGATTCTAGGGGGGAGGTTGTACCACCAATGGGGAGAATATTGATATAGGGGGCCAAAGCTGGACTTTCGCACCAGAGCCCTTAAGCCCCTAGTTACATCACTGTATAAAAGGTAGCAAGATGATAGAGTGAACGCTGTGCATTGCATTGTATGTGAGTATTTACATGAAGTATGTAGTGTGTATGTAAGAGACAAGAAGGGAATTAGCACATACAGCTGTCACATCCAGTCACTCCACATCTAATGGTTTTGTGTCTCTCAAAGGCTTTGAAGAAGAGACATCCAGTCAGTCAGAGATTCTACAGCTGCTCTCAGCTTCATTACCAGCTATCGTCACCCTCCACATGTTGTGCTCTAGTGCAAGGATCATTAATCTCTACCATAAACTGTTACTCCAAACAGCAATGTCAATGGCATGAAGACTACACTGGATGTTTATAGTGAAAACTTTGAGCAGAGAACAAAGTTTGCAGCAACATCAGACTATTTGGGCAGAAGATCGCCCATATAAAATACAATGTCCTGATAAATGAAATAGAAATATTGCTGACTGGGGGAAAAATATGCAAACACAATATAACAGTCAGGGTTACTTTTCTTTTGTTTTTGTTTTTTTAAATAAAGAAACAAGTACTGCAGTTCCATTGTGCTTACCACTGCGAACTGTTGTTGCTGGCCTTGAAGTGGTAGGAGACATAGTTGGTGATAGGGCAGACTCCAAAGTTTCTTGTAAAGAGCTGCGGTCTCTCTGGTGGTTAATATAATAATCCTTAGGAAGCCAATATTCATATTCTATGCCTGTATTGTGTTCTGTGAAGAGGACCTAGGAGCAGAAAAATTTTACAGGCTTAAATTGGTTCTCCAAACCTTCTACATTAAGCAAATAGGAGCTGATCTGCTATAATATGGCACGGCCACTGCACAGTGTATGGATCTGTACATTTTTCAGCTCTGTACATAATACAGAAAACAGCTGGTTGGTGGGGGAGCTATGTTTTAGACCCCCACAATCACATATTTATGACCTATATCAAGGTCATAAATAAATTCCTTTAACCCCTTCCCGACATGCGCCGTAATAGTACGGCACGTGTCGGGTCTGTAACTATGGCGACCGCCCGGGAGCCGGGCGGCCGTCATAGCCGCCGGGTGTCTACTGCTTTAAGCAGTAGACAACCGGCTCTAATGCCTCCGATCGGTCCCCGGACCGATCGGAGGCATTAACCCCTCCGGCGCTGCTGTCAAAGGCGCCGGAGGCGCCATTTTCCCGGCGGCGCATGGGCGCCGCCATTTTGGTAGGGATCGCCGGCTCCTGGAGCATGCTCCAGGGCCGACGTCATGTTGCCATGACAGCCGGGAGCCTTGTTAAAGGCTCCCAGCCGGTCTGCAAATTCTCTCTTTTGCAGGCTGGTGTATACAGCCTGCAAAAGAGATGATGATTTTTTACAATGCATTGCAAGGCATTAGCATTGTAATGCATTGCATTAGTGATCAGACCCCCTGGGGTTCAACACCCCTAGGGGGTCTAATAAATGCAAAAAAAAAAAGTAAAAAAAATTATAAAAAAATATAAAAAGTATTAAAAGTTCAAATCACCCCCCTTTCCCTAGAACAAATATAAAAGTAGTTAAAAACTGTGAAACATATACATGTTAGGTATCCCCGCGTCCGAAATCGCCCGCTCTACAAATCTATAAAAATATTTTTCCTGTTCGGTAAACGCTGTAGCAGGAAAAATAGTCAAAAGTGCCAAACCGCCGTTTTTTCACTGTTTTGATTCTGATAAAAATTTGAATAAAAAGTGATCAAAGCAATAACATTTCCCGAAAATGGTAGAACTAAAAAGTACACCCGGCCCCGCAAAAAAAGACGCCCTATGCATCCCCGTACACTTACGTATAAAAAAGTTACGGCCGTCGGAATATGGCGACTTTTAGAAAAAAAATTTTTTAACACCGTTTTGGAATTTTTTTTAGGGGTCAAAATGTAAATAAAACCATATAAATTTGGTATCCCTGGAACCGTACCGAAACACAGAATATAGGGGACATGTCATTTTGGCTGCACAGTGAACGCCGTAAAACCAAAGCCCGTAAGAAATGCATTTTTTCTTCAAATCCACCCCATTCTGAATTTTTTTCCTGCTGCCCAGTACATTATATAGAATAATTAATGGTAGCATCATGAAGAAAAATTTGTCCCGCAAAAATTAAGACCTCATATGGCTCTGGGAGCGGAGAAATAAAAAAGTTATGGGGTTTAGAAGGAGGGGAGTCAAAAACGAAAAACGAAAATCAAAAAATGCCATCGGCGGGAAGGGGTTAAAAAAATTGGCCCTGTAGAACCCATGGTGGAAAGCTGAAGTTGAACCTCGGCTCTCGACTCTCTGCCGCAGGTTTGCATACTGGTTAGTCTCATATAGAATGGTACTAATGGAGTGCGAGCCTCATGCTACGGTTTCGACTGTAATGCAACTATGACAAAACCTAGCAGAATGCTTCTTTTTCAGCTTGTCTGTCACTGCCTTCTATTAAAAACAATTGGAGGCAGATTTTAGAGCTAATTGTGAGGTGGAATCCATATCAAAATCAGCTTCAAATTCCTTGGTGTAAATTTACTCCTATAACACTCCCATAAATAACAATTCTGTACGACGCCCGCTGACCTGCTCCCTGTGAATAGAAAGCTTTCAAAACTCTAAGGCAGCTCTGGAGTGGTTACACATATAGCCGTGCATTCATAGGCCACGTGTCATGGTTTTTGGCTGTTGCAAAAACATAGCAAAAAAAATGCCGTGTTTTACAGTCCCAGCAAAGTAATTGAGATTTTGCTTAATATCATTAACACACCAGGAGGAGAAAACGTAATGGAAAAGCTGCTTTTTCAAATACGTTCATTTTCGAAAAATGCAGCATGTTAATCTTACCTGCAGAAATACTGCATTTTCCTTACAGACTTATATGGGGCGAGGAACAAAATGTAAAAAATTAATCAGAAAAGCAGTGAAAATATCAGGTGTTTTGCTGCATTTCTTTCTGTCAAAAATCACTATGTGTGGTCTTAACCTTAGGTTGTTTAGTTTACCAGTCCATAGGCACAATATACATCAATAATACGGTATTAGATTCTACTTTAACCTTTTTTTCATGCTATTCCAGTTGTGATTCCAGACTTGAGAGCAGATGACTGGAGGGAATTATCAAACGCTGGTGTTGATTTTGTTTGTTGGTTGCCTGGAAACTTTCTTGTACATAATAGATTATATGGCATGTGATGCTCGGATTTGATCCGGGGTTCTGTTTCTGCATGCTACGACTATCAGCTGACAATTCATTTACATATGGCTATTTTAAACATTGCATTTTAGTTTGTCAGAATTGTATGAGGATTCATTTAGAAACCGTTTCAGATACTGTGCTCCAACATGTTGTACTGTAAGCTCTCTGTATCTGTTCTGACTTATCGCACACATATCTTTCAGAAGACGTTCTTCCTGTACTATTAAAATCACAGCTCAAGTTGGAATATATAAATGTATACAGTTGAACCACCCCATTGGAAGACCAGGTTTTCATGCAATTTTGGGTGGTCCAGAGGTTTCACATTCCACTTCTATGATAAAACAAAGGAAAATGTAACCCAAAAAGAAGACCACTAACTAACCATGACATGCAAATCCTCATCGGTTGGCCCTGCAGCTTCAAAACTTTCCTGGTTGTTAGCAGAGCGCTTGTATTGGATGTTGGTTCCTGCCACATTGAAAACTCCGGGGTAATTAATAGCCCAGTTGCCATTGATGACATAATGGTAATTTCGATTTCTCAAGGCTGTAAGAAAAAAAAAAAGTTGCGGTCAGTGAGAGCATATTATAATAGAAGTAGATTGCAAAACGCACACATTCCACAACTCACTTAATAACCTGACACAAGATGATGTCTGGCTCCACAAAGTGCTGGGAAGAGCAGCATTACTACATTTTACTAGTCAGTGTAATTTATAGCAGCTAATACTAATGAATGTGAACGAGACATCATATTTTATTACTAATGATTAAGTAATACATTAAGATATAATGAAACCAGACACATAAAAAGCAAACTTTATAGTCTGAACATGTCCGTATTTTGTTTCATAATGTTGGATGATGAAGATGCCCGGCTTACCTCGCTCTCCAGAGAACACTAACAACCAACTACCTGAAATGGATTTATTTTTAATCTTTCCGCTGCCAAGGATCTGCTACACAGAAACGTCTGCTCTGTGGATATTTAATCACTTGTTTATTAAGAGAGAATATTAATAGTAACACTTTATGTATATAAGTATCATTTATAGACTTGTGCTAACCATAACTCAAAAGAGAAACTAGGAAACTGTTGTTTCCCTTCTGTACACATAAACCAGCAAGTTTATGCTTTTCAATCACCTAGGGAAAAACATAGCTTGCATGGCGACATCAGCAATTCCCACTAGATTTTATGGTTTAAAACCTACAAATCACAAATGAAATATTTGCAATTAAAATGTCAGCGAGTAAACAAAAAATGAGACCACTTCTATACTGTGGTTTTGTAATGGTTTTCTTTTTTCGCGTGCCACTTCATGCACTTGGCAAGTTTCCGCGTAAAGATTAAAGAAAATTTCCTAATCGAAATACAAAGACAAACAAACTCAACTTCTATAAAGACGAACAGAAGGCTGTAATAACCAAGTTGTGAAGAGTGTGATGTCTTTATGAAGGAGCCAGTTCTTGCCCCATTTCTCTTCACACTGTACACTGCTGACTTTAGACAACTCCTCCAGCTGTTACTTACAGAAGTACTCCGATGACTCCGCAATAGTCGGCCTTATCACTGATGGTGACGATAGGGAATACAGAGACTTAAACTGGGATTTTGTTGAATGGTGCCAGCAGAACCACCTCAGGAATAATGCTGGGAAGACCAAGGAGATGGTGGTGGACTTTAGTAAACGGAGAAGTGCTCCGACCCCGGTGGAGATTCAAGGGACATGCATTGAGATAGTCAGGACCTATAAGTATCTGGGTGTGCTCCTCAATAATAAACTAGACTGAGCTGATCACCTGGAGGCGCTGCACAGAAAGGGTCACAGCAGACTCTACTTGCTCAGGAGGCTGAGGGCCTTCAGAGTCCAGGGGCCACTTCTTAGGGCCTTTTTCAACTCTGTGGTTGCTTCAGCCATCTTTTTCGGTGTGGCCTGCTGGGGGAGCATTATATCAACCAGGGACAGAAATAGACTTGACAGGCTGATCAAAAGGGCCAGCTCTGTCCTGGGATCCCCCTGGACCCAGTACAGGTGGTGGGTGACAGAAGGATACTGTCTGTGGTGAGCTTCATGCGGGAGAACAAATCCCACCCCATGTATGAGAACTTGATGGCACTTGGCAGTACTGTAAGTGACCGTCTGCTCCACCCCAAGTGTGAAAAGGAGCGCTACCGGAAGTCCTTCTCCCAACCGCGATCAGGCTGTATAATCTACATCAGACCAAGCGAAGATCACTTCGCACAGAAAACTAAATGATTCTGATGTCTTCCTTCTTTCTTTCTTCTGTTCCTTAGATGCTATGGACTCCTAGTATATCTTATCTTATCTTCTCAGCATATGTGTGTCTACTTCCGTAATATATTACTGTGTATTATCCTGTACCTTTATTACTATGCTGCTGTAACAGACTGAAATTTCCCCACTGTGGGACTATAAAAAGAATTAACTTATCTTATCACAGCGACACTTTCTTAATCTGAGGCCAGCAAATGATCACTACAGGTCCAGCTTCAGAAACCTCAACCTGGTGATCATCTGATACTGCTCAGGAAAGATTAAACTAGCCAAAGATGAATGGATGACCATGTAATACATACAAGCTCCATACACTGTGTAGAAGGTGTGGAACCCAAATAGAAATAAGGGAAAAAGGAGAAAGGAAGTATAACTCACCCGCCCTAGAATCAGGGGGGGGGGTCACTGGAGAACGGGGGTATAGGAAAGAGTCAGTGGGAGTGAGAAGCAGAGAGTATACAGATATACAGGAAAGGAAGAGTTACTGAACATGAGGAAGGGGAGACAAAGGCGGACTGAAAGTCAGCAGAGTAGTAGAAAGTGTCCCGGAGGAGCCACGTTCATTGGTGGGCTCTATCGTCGCATTTCAGCTCAACAAGCAGGTTTTCCATATTATGAATGTAGAGCAGATCGTGAAGCAGCCAAGATGCCAGAGAAGAAGGGGACAATATTTCCATAATCTGGGAATGAGCGTTCAAGCTGCAACTAGCATAAATCCAAGTAGCCTACAGGTATGTCTTTTAAATATGGAAAGCAGAAGAGGGGCAGGGTCATCTTCCAGAGCGATAATGGTCACTATCTGCATCATGAGTCGCACCTCCATCCAAAATGGGCGCAAGAGAGAACATTACCACTAGCTGTGCGCCATCATACCACAATCAGTATTACATCTCCAACATCGATTCAAGGTGGAGGGATAGATTTAATCGAGAACAGAGGGTACTCTGTACTAGCGCAACAGAATCTTGTAATTAGTTTCTTGTGTCTTACAAGAAATAGAAAGTTTGTGGCACATCCGAAAGGCAGAGGACTACACATCTGGTGGGAACGAGACCCCAGCTACCAAAACCAACTCCCCATGCAGGCCGGTAGTTGGTCGGCATACTCCACCAGTAACATGTTATAGACCAGTGAGATGGCAAGCTATGGAGTCACTGAGGAGAGGCAGATACGCTTGAATGGTAACAGTGCCCTATGTAGATCATGTGATTTCTTAATGGAGGTGTAAAAGTAGGTCAGTTGAGTGTACTGCCAATGAGAAGTGGAGGTTACGGCAGCTAAAGGAAGCAGGTCTAAGAGAGGTAACGGAGATGATGCCGAGAGCACCTGAAGAAAAAAAAAAGTAGCGGTGAATCTGGAGTGTGAGAGAGAAGAGCAGAATGCAGTGCTGCGGGGAAGTCTGGATTGCCCGAGATAGGAGTCATAAGGACATAATTTTTGAACAGACGTCTGACAGTACTATAGAGTCCACAGGCCCTAAACACATGTCAAGCGACATATGGAAGAGATTGAGTAACACTATCCCACCAGAGGCGTCTATGGAGCTAGGGCAGGGCGGAGAGAGGGAGCAGGCTCAGAGACCTCTCCAGAGCTTTCAGTGGGCGGCATGGTGAAAATCAAGGATACGAACCGTGGTCGCAGCCAGGTAATAACCAAGACAATCTGGGACAGCCAATCTTTTATATATTGAATTTTCATATTAACAAAAAAGATTATAAGAGCTCAAAGTCACAAGTATATTTTACATCATAAAATTTACTAAGGGGGATTAAACCAGGATTTAAGTGTTCCTACTGCATATATAGATTTAACTCATACATTCTGTAATTGTAGAGCAATGCAATATTACCAAATAATTAGTGGGCTTCATTTTCAACAGTTGGAAAGTGTTAGAGAATGGAAAAATTCCAGTGCACCATGGTGCCAGTGATGAGGCAATGACTGAGGTGTACATGTGATGATTGACAATTTGTCTTATACATAACTAAGGGCACTCCTGTTTCCATACATAGCATTCATCACATATGAAGGCAGAAAAACAGATCTCTTTCCCAAGAGGTACGAAATAGCTTGAGAAGTTCTAGTAGGAGGCTAGATAAATCAAGTCTGCCTCTTTAAAGCTGATTCTCGGGCAAGATGTTACCTGCCTGTCTAGCAAATCCAATGAACAGATAAGAATATGTTTAAGCAAAAGCCAGAGGGCTCAGAAATGCCTCCTAATGAGATATCTCGGCTGAGATTATACACAAGCTTTGCTTGATTATTTTGGGAAAGTATGTAATTCTTTTTCCATGACATATGTCTTAGAATAAACTATATGTTCAACTCTACAGTTCTGTATGGGTATAAAATAATGAGACCCATGTGGAAGAGTAGATGAAAGAGGTAGTTGTAGATATGGTAAGGAGGCATGTTATGACAATGTAATTCTTTAGGATTTACAGCAGTGTCAAGTTCTCGTCTTCCATCGACATACCATTACACCCATCTTCACTTGAAATTTTAATTATTGTGCTGTCAAGTTGGTGAATGGATCAGTTAAAATGCCACAGGGGAAATATTATACGCCCCATTACAACAATACTTTACAATATGCCAACGTGTTTCCCAACACAGTGGTACATCAAATAGTAAAGAGAACATTTACAATCAATTGGTCTCAAAAGACTCTTCCATGAAAGAATGGGTATGTGAGTTACGAAAAGTCCTACAACAGGTCTCTCTTTTCTTCTATACCATGCAAATTATCCTTGAAAAATGGGCATACCCAGCATGTTATGGGTGTAACGTGCACAAAAACGGGCTCATCTGCGTCAAAAGGGGGCATGGACTCTCCAAAAACTTTTACTCATCTCCTCACATCAAAGCAGGACCTATCACATGATAGATCCCCAGTGCCCCCAACATCACCTTTCCTTTACAGACCCCATTGCTTTATAATGTGGTCTTTAATGGCTACATCGAGGTGTCCACCACTTTGATGGAAAGAAGAGTGCTACATGCAGTGCTATTCTTCCAACTGAATCTGACATTGACGGAGGATCCAAACGAATCTTTATTTTGCTATCTTTTATAACAGATTTCTACTTTGGGGGTACCCAGTTGAAACTTTTTTTTTTCCTCTATGGAGTATGTTGCTTGAAAAGTTTGAGAAACACCGATCTGAAGTGTATCCATTTGTTTCTACGCTTTACCTATCATGTAGTAGCGTTCTTTCCCCTCCCACTTGATTGTTTTATACAGTGTTATCCTGCCTTTATTAGTGGACAAAAAAAAATGGAAACACTTGAATTTTTGGCATCATAATGTCTGAACATGTTCAAATCAATCAAAACTTGACATATTTTAAGGTTTGGTTTTTTTAATTGTGCTATTTGATATGTTTTTTGAAACTACCTTATTTTTTAACAGAAATTTAAGGAAATTGGTTATAACCTTCTAGAAATGGCAGACCTCTCAGACTTTCAAAGAGGCCAAATTATTGGCAGGTGCTAGTGTAACAGAAAGTGCCCGAATGTTTGGCATTTCATGAGGTAATGTCTCAAAAGTAATGGCTGCTTTAGAAAGAGAAGGGAAAACGTTCTCGGCCAAGCACAGGTGTGGTCGAAATTTGAAGTTGTCTGAGAGAGACCGTCGGACTCTAAAGCGAATTGTTAGAGTGGATCACAGCTCCTAAAATCACTGCAGAGCTCAATAGACACGTACAGGACCAAGTTTCCACAAAAACTGTTCGAAGGGAGCCTCACAAATCTGGATTCCACGGAAGAGCTGCAATTAGAAAACCTCTGCTCTCAAAGATAAATGTTTCAAAGCGTTTAGAGTGGTGTAGAAACCACCAGAAATGGTCCCTTGAGCAGTGGCAAAATGGGATTTTCTCTGACGAATCATACTTTACTCTTTTTCCGACCTATGGCCTTTTTTTACGTTTGGAGACAGCCAAAAGAATCATTTCATCCAGACTGCCTTCTCCCAACCGTCAAACATGGCGGGGGTTCAGTGATGATCTGGGGTGCTATTTCTTGGAAATCCACCGGGCCAATGATTTCCCTTCATGGAAGAATTAACAGCCATCACTATTTAGGACTTTTGGCCGACCAAATTCATCCTATGGTACAAGAACTGTTTTCAGAGGGGATGGCATCTTTCAAGGGGATAATGCACCAATCCATAGAGCAAGAATTGTTACAGAATGGCACTAGGAACATTCTAATGAAGTTCAGCATCTCATCTGGCCACCACAATCACCAGACCTCAACATTATTGATCATTTATGGTCAATTTTAGAGATTCAAGTAAGAAGTCGATTTCCACCACCATCGTCTCTAAAAGAACTGGAGGGTGCTTTAACTGAAGAATGGGCTAAAATTCCTTTGGAAACAATTCACAATTTGTATGAATCAATACCTCGGAGAATCGAGGCTGTATTTGCCACAAAAGGTGGACCAACACCATATTAAAAGATATTTTGATGATTTCTCAAGGTGTTTCCATTTTTTAGTCCACCCCCTGTATATTTCTCACAAAAAAAAAAAACTGAGTAGCTGACTTCCTTGTCTATCATGTTATCTGTTGATGAATGTTTTCTCACTCCCCTATATGTACAATGGAATCTTATACATTAGGTACAAAATAGCGACAATGAATATTTAATTTTTTTGCAGTTTATGATCTTCATTAAGTAGTAATGAAGTTGTGTAGTAGACGTGTGCCTGTCGCAGTTTCTGGACACATACCTGAAGCATTATCTCGTAGCCTATACTTACCCAGATAATTATTGCTCTTGTCAGTCACCCTAATGTTAGTGGCACCTGCAGGGATCATGGTCACTTCGTTATATCCAAAGAGTCCTAAAAATGAGAGTAACAAGTAAAGAAGAGTCCTTCCAAAACACTAGAACCATTATAATGGGATAAAATACTATCCTCTGCCCTCAGGCCTGTCATTTCACTAACTGGAGATACTGTAAAGATTTCTATGGTCAGACACCACCAAGGTACAGGGGTTAATAAAATACAGAGTACATGCAAACATGGTGATTTGTGTATATTGGAACATGAATGCAAAGAATTCCATTTACTAATACTGGGAAGGAACCTGATTGTTCTCAGCTGTTTCCAGTGTACCATGATCAGCCAAGTTTCTTTACACAGGTATATCTGTCTGTTTATTCTGGATCTATTACATGTAACAGTCACGACAGTTTGTTGCTAAGTAGAATCTACATTAAAGTAACACGTAGTAGTGAACTGATCTGTTTTTCTACAGTAGCTGATCTAAGACAATATGTAATAAAAGTCATTACAAATCTGTAAAATGCATTTAATTGCATATTCAACTAAAGGCGTTGTCTCATTATGGCGGACAGCCAGAAATTTCTCCTGGAAAATCTGAAGCTTTCCAAAAAAAAAAAGAAAAAAAGTGGTGGCCGCTCAAATAATTGGCGACTATGTAATAGGTGGAACGGTCAGAGAAGCCACTTACGCCTAAGGTCTGTTTGTGCCATCCTCTAGGAGTATGAAAATGCGCCTTTTCTGACATCTATATGCCCTCTTTGGTTGTCTAACATTAGGAAAAAGTTTTTTTGTTCCCCAGAAACACCATATCCATCCATGTTTAGTACTGTAGTTCAGTTTCACTAACTAAGGCTAAGGTCCCACATAGTGAGCCACGGCAAAAAAAAAAAACACTGTCCGAAAAAACGTGGTGGAAATACATTACATTTTACATTTTTTCCTGCAGCGCTTTTCACAGAAAGTCCACAGAGTTTTCCTATGTGGACTTTCCGCTTCCATTATACCTATACAGAAAAGGTCAGCGTTTCCATATAGGTATTATCGATATGCTCTGATTTACAAAAAATGCAGTGATTTTTGAAATCATAGCTCGGCCGCAGCACTTTTTTTTTTTTTTTTTGCACGATTGAATTGATAAATTCGTACACAATTAAAAGGTAAAACATATTTGCAAAATATAAATAATTACAAATTTTACAGAATTCTAGGCCAGGGGCCCATGTTGCAGAAACACTGTGGCAAAAACAGTGGAGTTTGACAGTCCCTGCAAAGTGGATGAATTCTGGCTAATCCCCCACACATTGTAGAAACATATACGCAGCGGACATGCTGCAATTTCAATACCACATTTTTTCCAAAATGTTTTTTTTTTTTTTTTATAGAATTTTCCTCTGCAGACTTTCTGCCCCTATTATACCAAGAAGGAAAACCCCAGTATTTCCATAGGTATAGTTGATATGCAGCAATTTCAAAAACACTTACGCTAAGGCTTCACATTGCAGAATGCAGCTAAAAAAAATGTTGCAGAAAAAAAGGTTTTTCGTTGTTGCTGTTGTTTTCTTCCATTATTATTAGATGAACGTCAGCTCATATACATATTAGATCGGCAGCTGATCTGGTAGAAATAGCTGGGTTTGGTCATCACTCTGTCTATGATCACTTTTAGCCATCAACTCAGTATTATACAGTATAATAGTATACAAATGCAACCTTAGTTAGAAGTCTTTGGAATCCCATCCCAAACAAACACCTTAGCAAGTTCTTATTCTGTACAGGTTAATGTTAAACTATGAAAGAATTTCTCTAACATCCCCATCTTTACAGACAGGGAGTGCTCCTGACTGTAATAACTGGAATGTAAATACTCATGAATCAGGCGTATATTGAGCCACTGAAATTATCTGGCTGGCTGAATCAGACTGTGACCCAGTGTAGAGACAACTAGATAAATGAGCTACTGTGGGAGACATATCTCTGCCCCTGATGTCTGGACCAGCCGCGCGGCCTGTGCTCCCATTACTTTAAGTGCAACATGACAATTACCAGAAGCCGGGTACTTTGTATTATAGATATTGTGATGGTGTTGGCAGGATACATTTTGTCCTCCGCAAACCCCACAGACATCCATCTTCTCATCTGATCCAAGTATGAAATCACAGCCCACTTTCTGGGAAGACAGAGATAGAACATAATTCTACTGTATCTTTAAAATAACCTTAGTAGTAGAGCAGCTTAAATACCACAATATAAAGAATAACTTTTAAATGTTTGGATAGAGTTTGGCAGGTCAAAACTATTTTTTTTAAAAAAAAAAAGCACAATGCTAAACAGAATACGTTATATAAATCTTATTTTTTACCTTTTCTAACTGCTATAAAATAATGGTGCCTATTAAAAGAAAACAAACCCTCTCCACAGTGTGCAAGTCTCGTTCAGATGACAAACAGAAAGGTAGTAAGGGGCACCCTTTAGCCACAGTAGTTATAGGGACTAGTGGGTATAGCCTCAAGACTTATATGCCACATTAAAGGGGCTCTATCACTGGATTTTCGCTATTTTAGATAAACATATGCTTGAATAGCCTTTAAAAAGGCTACTCAAGTCCTGCTAATCATTTGTTAAAAGACCCCCCGTTTTAATGAATTATCTTTTAAACGTATATATAAATGAGCCCTACTGTGCACCATGGGCATTCCGTGCACCCCTCCATGTCATACTCTGTTCACGCCCTCCTCTCCTGGCTCTTCTATGCAAGTCCTCCTCCTGCTTTCGATTCACCGCCTCCAACTGTCTCTTTCCTGGCGGTTTTGATCCAAATCTCACACATGCGCAGTAGCACTCCCTCCAGCACCATTTCTCCACACAAAGATGGAACGTTTTGTCTAGCCCACACCGTTCCTGAACAATCAGTTCAGATGGTTTTGGTGCCAGATATGGTGTCAGATATCAGTCAAGCAGTAAGCAAGCAAGGAGGTGCAATTCTGAGCGCTGACATTCTCTACTTCTGCCTGGGGCTCTGAATCATGCGCCTTGGCTGCTACCACTTCCCTGACAGTATACAACATAGGTAGCATATCAGCCACTGAAACTAACTTCACAGATTACTTGATAATGGTGAGGGCTAGAGAAGTAAACTCTGTGCCAAAATCAGTGCAAAAGAGCCTATTAAAAGATGCATCGGTGGAGGCGGTGAAAAGTCCTCTTTAAATGTTTTTCTTTGCAGGGGTATTCTCCCCATCTGGCCTGTATCCACAACATATGTCCTGATAGATGTGGTTTCCAGGCTGCCACTTGTTTTTTTTTATGAATTCCTGTACATACTATTGGAGAGACCAGCGCATGTGTGGCTATCACTGTGGCCAAGAGACAGGGGCCAGGAGACCCTCATGCTCAAGATGCAGATCCAAATTTACTACTGTTCTAATATATTTTCCATATCTTCCTGGGATCTGTATAGACAGTATTTCCTAAACCATGACAATGAGTCTATTTTATTAACTTTATTGACATTATAGTCTATATAAAAGAGTGAGAAATAAAGATTTAAAACCAAATAAGAGGTTATAAATGTTTTATGAAATATTTTACATAGTCTTACCAGGCACTGGCCATTTATACAGATGCCATTATATTCCGAATGGCAGGACGTTCCATCCAAAACTCTGCCAAAGTTGTAATAGAAGTTTTGCCCTTGTGCCAAGCAACTTAGCTCACAGTCTCCTTGTCCTTATTAGGAAACAGAAAACCACTGAATAGTTATTCTGAAATATCATGCATGGAGATACCACAGCAAACAATATACATATGGAAAATAAAGACCGGGAAGGAAAAACACTTTATCTTTGATGATCCTTCTAATTCAGGAAGAACAGCTATTGACTTTTATTTAGGATTAGTCTTATTGTAGACATATTTGGGGTAGACCCCAAGCCACCATAGATGCTACATTATACTTTTTTTTCCACTCCCCAACATCTTTTAATTTGGCTTTACAAGCTGTAAGGAATATTGAAGTGTTGAGTCTCAGCATTGCTCTATCTAAAACAGATAGAAAGGCTCACATTCATTTGCTGGGGGCTTGCATGATCAGGCTGTGATTTTTTTCAATAACCGGTTTGGGGATTTCACATGCAGTTCTTTGTGACGCACTTGAGTGAAAAAAAAATGCCACTCTAACAGAATTAAAATACAAGAGATACTGTAGTTCTACTACATATTTCTTATTGCACCTGCATTTCTGAACATGCCCTTAGGGTCCATAACGGTAGTTGAGTGGCAGGAAGCCATACCATTACTGCATCAGAAAATAAGACCTGTTTCTATGGAGAATGACGGGTTTTATACCTAATGTTGAAGGGATTTGTAATGGTTTTCACACCAGAATTTGGAAAACTATTATTATTATTAGACCTTTTCTGGCCTGCATGGCACATGGTACTCAGTCTGCAACAAACGTGACATTACTCAAGAACATTTCAAAGTCTTTCAACCTGCTGGCTGTCACTGAAACCTGGATTAAATAGTCTGACCCTTGGTTCACATCAGCGTTGGTAATCCACCTGGGGGAGTCTGCATGGGGACCCCCCCGAACTGAATACCAAATGCAATTGCAAGCACTGTGCAGTAAAAGCACACTGACCCCATAGGCTATAATGGGGTCCATGTGCTTGCCATGCGCTGCCTGATTGAATCATGTGGACAGGAAAGTAGATTGTGAACTACTTTCCTGTCTGCATGTTTTGTGCGGAAATCTGGCGGTAAGCACACAGACCCCATTATAGTCTATGGGGATCTGTGTGCTTTTACTACACACCGCTTGTAATTGCATTTGGTATTCCGCTCGGGGATCCCCATGCGGATTTCCCCGGACGGAATACCAACGCTGATGTAAACCAAGCCTTATACTGCTTCTCCTGCTGCACTCTGTTATGATGGCTTTCAATTTTCAAACACAAGGTGACAGGCAGATTTCGGGAGGAATATGCTCTGGATTCAGAAATGAAATCTGCCCCCAAATCTGCGGCAAATTCCTCTGTGTGAACACAGCCTTAGTGGAAAGAGTGCCACTTCCCATGGCCCAAGAAATTCATTATAGCAGACATTCTAGTTAAAATCTAAGCAAGTTTTGGCACCCTCAGGTTTATTTAATATGCTATGTTACAATAAGAATTTTCCATAGAATTTACAGCAAGTAATGATGTAAAATAAAAAAAATGCATCCATACATAAATAAATAAGCATGCTTACCTGACTGGAAAGGTTCCCATCGGTAATAATTTCCCATTAAAGGCTTATGGTTGTAAGCAGAGCACTGGAAATGTCGGAAATCTGTCACTCCAGAAGGACAGTCCTATTTAGGAAACAGAATTATTATAGCAATGTCTTCACAGTATTTTCTATCAATAAAAGGACATTGAGTTATATGAGCTGCAACGTAAAACGTAGTAGACAAACCTTCATATTACACACTTGATACTGTCTAGTGTCTCCGGGGCAATCTGGGCCTGCAGAATCTCTGTTATGAAACAGCAATGGAAAAAGATTAAATGCCAGAAATCGATGAATGTAGAAATACATTTACTGTTACAAGGCATAAGATTTATTCTACAGGCAACGTGGGAGTAGAGAACATTAATAAAAGGAGACATAACACAGATATCTGAGCAAAATCGTACTTTCAATGTTAGAAGCTGCATATATAAGTTGGATGAATTTTACATTCAACAGTAAATATCAGCCACGTGTGGAAAACGGTAAATGCATCTACAGAATTGTAGAGGTTTTCTGGGACTAAAATAATGACAACTTATCCATATGATAGGTCATCTATATCAGATCAAATTTGTGGGGGTCAGACACCCTACCCCCAAACTGATCAGCTGTTGAAGAGTCCACACCATTCAGATCAACAATGTGGCCTCTTCACTACTTACGGCTGTGCTTGCTATTACAGCTGAGCTCCATTCCCCTGAATGGGACTGAGTTGCAAACAGGCCATGTGACCAGAGACATTGCATGTCCTGTGAAGTGAAAGTGATGTTCACTGGAGTACTGCTGATCTGTAGAAATCTGAGTGTCCGTCCCAGGACAATCTGATATTGATGAACTAACTAAGGACTTTCTAACCATTTTTTTTTTACTATATAATGCATATAGAAATACTGATACCTTTTAATACATTGCCTTGTACGCACTGCAGCTCCCCCTCCGCACGTCCGAGAACATGGAGACCAGCTTTGCCAAGAACCCCACTCATTGCTGGACCTCAGAGGTGGACTATGCTCAGGACCAAACCAGTTGGCAAATCCTCTTTCTATTGGTGTCCTCTGAACCTAATAAAATATGTTGAGTAAATCTGTATTTCGTTTGGTAAGATGAAAACTCTTAAAACTCTAAATGGATAACATAAAAAGCTGGTAAATCCTGGAGGCCATTGTATGCATTTAACAGAACCCAAACATGATGTTATCATTGGTTCCTGCCTACCGCAGTTTCCTTCATACTTAAGTTATGGGATGTTTAGTGCTCGGGGCACATAACAGGGCCCTCATCAGTCACATACTGTTTACATTGGCTGTATTGTGAATTTCAGCTTGGGTTGTCTGCTCCATAACACATAGTCTTAAAACAAAGTCCTTCAGAAAGACAAGGCCCGGATTTATCACAAGTGAAAAAACATGTTTCCTTTATTTCCAAAGCTTGTAAAACATGGATTTGCTAAATGCAAGACAAATAACACAAGCATGCCAAAACAGAGAAAAGGCTCATACAATCTGAATGAGTAGCATAAAAAAACAGCCAAATGCATGAGTGACAGGAGCATCACATCTTCAATCTGTAATGACAGCATTCAACCAGAAAGTCTAAAAAGCAAACAGTATGTGACATCTAAATATTCTACTGTGATCCCATATCTCCAGCTGTAATATCTCCGCTAATACTGCTGCTACCACTTTTCCACTTGTATAGTGAAAAGGAATCTGTCAGCAGAAGCACTGGTATCAAACTAATGACAGTACCTGTGGGGCTGCTTCTACACTTTCCAAAGATGCCTTTCTTATTCTGCATTGCAGCTCTGCTTTCATGAAAATTAGAATTTTATTCTTATGAACGTTATCAAAAAGCACTTTAGGCACCCAGAAGAGCAAGAGGCTGACTTCTGTCAGAGGCAGCTGCAGACAAAATGGGAGAGGTCAGACTCCAACAATGGGGGGCAGAGCTGGAGGTTAGTTAGAGTCAGCTATCTAACAGAAGAAGAATCACCCCTAAAGGACTTTTCAGCTAAAATGCAGAAGAATAAACCCTGATTTTCATAAAAATGGAGAATAAAAAGGCATCTTTGGAAACTGTAGAAGCAGCCCTACAAGGTGCGGTCATTAGTTTGATATCGATTTTCCTGTTGACAGACTCCTTTTAAAGGCTCAGGCTTGACTTCTTATCTTTTATTATAAGATGCATTTGGCCTCCATGAAAAAGAAAAAAAAAAAATCATTAGTGGTGATTAGTCAGTGGTATTGTCCTTTCCTAGTAAGTCTGATAACGCACAGACTTTGAAAGTAAGTATAAAAGCACATTTATTGATTATTGCTTGTTAACAGCCATGAGGTTCTGCAGGTAAATAGGATGACATGGACAATAAATGATTAACATAAGCGAAGACGCTGGTAACACGGAGCAGCGTCTCATCAATGTCTTCACATGTCTAAACTACACTGGAGTAATAAAACACGAACTCAGACTCTTATGACCAATATACCCTAGGTAGTAGGTATTCTATCAGTCCAATATTGAGGTCTACTCAAATTGAATTTCGAATTTTCGAATATTTCCCTACTCGCTCATCTCTACTGTATACGTTTTTTAATGCCTACGTTATCCTAGTTCCTGTCCACCTCCCCTGCATAGTTATTGGTTTAAAAAAAAGCGCCAGAGAAGGTGGGAGGGAATTGAATTTTTACTGCGTTTACTGCTTGGTATTCGACCGAGTACGAGTATTTCGAATACCGTAGTAGTTGATCGAATACTATTCGCTCATCTCTATCAAACACTCATTCTGGATCATTGTCTCATATTAACATGCCAGTGATCAAACAACAAATGGCTAAACACTCATTTTACAGCCGATCACATTATGGCAGCACATCAAGCTGTGTAAACAAGTATGCGCTGCAGACAATAATGAAACGGTGTGTGTTCGATCAATTGCATCAGAATCAGTCACAAACAGCATCAATGATTGATCCATGTAAGGTCACTTTCACATGGTCAGTATTTTGCATCAATCTCTGTAAGCAAGAACCAAAAGTGGAACCTATGTAGAGTATAAGTATAATGACAAGACGTGCGCCCCTTCTGTGTTTTGGAACTGCTCTTGGTTTTGGTTTACAAATACTGTATGCATAGCCTGTAGGTCCTGGGTCCCAATGCAAAGTCTATAAAAGGACCCTACTTAGCATGTGCATCTATAATACTGACGTCTTCTTATATTATAGAGAGGCCTAGGGGTCCCTGCAGACACCAGGGCCTGGTAGTGATGGTTACCTCTGCGCCCACTGTAGTATACTACTGCTAATAGAGGCGCGTATTTGTATTACCGGTATTTTGTGATTACTACCCTGTCCTTGTGTATATCTCCTTGTCTTGGTGTTAAATGGATTTCTAATTATTGTTATCCTAAATTTATTTTGCAAACTTAATAAAAAGAGATTAAACACAAATGAATGAAGGGCTATACTGTCAAATGTATGCATGTTACTAGCAGAAATTCTGCCACTGTAAAAGAGCCTTAAAGGGGTTGTCCCATCTAAAGGATCCTATCTATACTGCTAGTTTATGTGGATTTAAGACTTTTCCTAAATGCATTACTTTATCAAAACTGCTTTGTTTGGCCGTTATCTTAATTTATTCACTTCATTGTTTACACTCCGTTTCTATGGCCCTTGGGATTATCTGCTCATTTGTAAAGTGATGTAGCTGCCTGCTCTCAGGGGGGGAGGGAGGGGCTGGGAGCAGCTCTGAGCCGTTTGTGTCTGATAAGTAGTGGAGCTTCTCAGATAGGGGAGGTGAGAGCTTCTGGATTTCTGAGCTCTTATCAGTCGGTTTAATTGAATTTGGCTGATAAGGGCTGAGATAGGGAGTCCTCTGTTTGTACCTCTGTATGTAATGCAATTCCAGCTCTGCTACATCAGCTTCACACTGTGGCAATTCATAAACAACCAATCCAGTGCAAGTGAAACCCCGCCCACCAATGTGCCGAGAAAAGCAGGAAGTGAATAGAGCACAACAGCCTGCAGGTTGATGAACAAGCGTCATGGGAATACCCCTTTAAGAAGCTGTGAGCTTTTGTAGTTCTCTTTAGTAGTTCTCAAGATGTATACGGTATATAAGAAGTTTCATGTATCTTTAAAAGCAATTTTCTATCCAAATGAGAGGTTACACCCAGATTACCCATCAAGCTGCAGCTTGAAACAAAAAAAAAAAAAAAAAATCAGACACGCCAGACCTGCTGAAATGTTATTTACAGGGGTGTTGAAAGGAATAGTTTATTTTTTTTCTGGAGTAAAAATGTTTTACCCACCCCCAGGTCACAAGTTTTTAGTTGCTTAGATAAAGCACAGAAAAAAAGGTGGACTTTGAGAAGATTCCAATAAGTCTGCACTTTGTACTCACCTGTAAAGTCTAAGAGCTTGGAGAGGGCGACGACGTGCTCACACCTCAGGCTGCTCTTACAAGTTTCATCAATTTAGTAATAAACTTTACTTTTTAAGTTCACCTGAACTCTACAGATCATCAGATCATTACAACAAAGTTTTGAATGAAGCAAGGCACGGCGAGACAGCAGCAGACAATGGGGGACATCTATCAATCCCTTTACACCATTTTTCTGGTATAGAAGGATGATAGTGTGGTTTCACATATGGTGCATCAAAGGTGCAACAGAACCCCTGTTGTGCGCTTCGCTCGCCACAGATCAGGGGTGGCTGCATAGATTAGATCCAGTGAATAGCAAACCTTCTTATCTTTGGTCAATTTTTTTTTTTTTTACAATACTTAAGCAGAATTGTTCTAGGTTTTCATAGGCATGTTAGAAGTTGTGGTACAGATGACACAATGTATAATTGTCAGAGCTTTTGTCTCATCATGTAGAATACATATACAATATATTATACAACATATTCTACTGACCGTCCAGAATCATTAAGGGTTGGTTCACATCTGTGTTGGTAATCTGTTCGGGGGAGTCCGCACGGAGACCCCCCCAAATGGAATACTAAATGCAATTGCAGGCGTTGTGCAGTAAAAGCACACAGACCCCATAGACTATAATGGGGTCCGTGTGTTTGCCGCCAGATCTCTGCATAGAATATGCAGACATGAAAGTAGTTCACAATCTACTTTCCTGTCCGCATGACTCGTGCGGGTAGCGCGCAGCAAGCACACGGACTCTATTATAGTCTATGGGGTCCGTGTGCTTTCACTGCACAGCGCTTGCAATTGTGGTTGGTGTTCCATTCGGGGGTCCCCATGTGGACTCCCCTGGACAGAATACCAATGCAGATGTGAATGATGGGTAAGGATCTAGTAGGCAAGTGAGATGACTTGATAACTTCAATAGGTAATTGTGAAAAGGAGATAAGATTTATTCAGAATACATTGTATTTTATGACTGGATCTAGCATTGTAATTGTCATTAAAGGGTGATGAGAATATCTCCCTCCCTTGGTAAATATGTGTGATGTTGTTAAATTATTGATCGGTTTAGTAAAGAGTTCATGAAATATGTCTTATGTCTTTCTGGATCACATTATAGAACATAACCTGACATCTGAATAGCACGTAACCTCCTCAGTGTTGAAGCCTATTTTACTTCTATATGCTTGGTTGGTCAAAAACAATTAAAATACAGGCAGCCGGACAAGCAAGGTTTAACACCTTAACCTCATTATAAATGACTAGTAGTGAAAATGGGCATCAGTCTCTGCCAGGATAATAACGCGCCATAAACTATACCTTACCTGGCTGAAGGATGGAATAATAAGAAGAACCAAAACTGCATACAGAGAAGCCAAACATTGATATTCCAACCTGTAAAGAAAAAAAGTACGGTAAGTAGTAAGTAAATGAAAATTGAAGACGTTTTTGGCAAGTATTATACCTAGGTGCCATACCGCTGAGAATACAGGATTGTGGCAGCATGTCACTAGAATACAATATTTAGAGTTTCACAGCATATTAGAGGTCGACTGCAACAGATAACATTTTTTTTGGCACTAGCTCTTTAGTGTACCCCCAATGGGTGTAGACGATGAAATAACACTACATGGACAAAGTCTTGTTATAAAGGAAATCTGGTTTCTCAATGGTTAGTATTGTTTTGGATGGTACCACACACAGCCACTACAAAATATATAGAGATTCCTCTTAAGGATGAAACGGCAATCAATGGATAGCTGCGCTCCTCTCAATCAACTGATGGGTGCCAGGAGCTGGACCTCAACTGGTCTGATATTTATGGACACTTCTAAGAACAGGCACTCTAGTTTCCTCTCTCACTCCAAAGGCATACTGATGGGGAATTTGGTACAGTGTTGACAATATCTGTAAAGAGCTGCAGAATATGATGGGGCTATACAAGTGAGCAAAGTAACAAATAATTGATTGATATTATAATCCTGGAACATCCCATTAATTTAAATTGGGCGTTTTTGTGCCACAAACTTTTGTAGAGCCCTACTGGGGGTTTACTAAACCATTTTGTTTACCCTACTCTTTGGAAACTCGAGCAGTCAAACAAAAAAGTTTTTACGATAGGTGGCAAAAAAAAGTCTCCCTTGGCTGCTTTCTGCAATCCATAAGCACCAAGGTATAAACTACATTTTAACAGAGGGGAACTGCTCTACCTACAGTTCATGTTGTACTTAAGAAACAAGGCAGGTATATAGACTTTGGCGCCACAAAAGAAGGCCTAGCAACTGGAAATGTAAAATTCTAATCAAAATCTTTCTCTGATTTTTATGCTTACTTTGAAACTAGAGAAATGTTGTACATGGTGTAAAGGTAAAGCATTAATTTCTACATGATATTTTACTAAAATGTAATATTAATATAATATGTGATATTATATTTATTAGCCCTGTGCATAGCTCAAAGAACAAAGCCTTTATTAACCCTGTCAGTAAAGAAATGTTTAAAGATATCACTTGACCTCGGTTCCTGTAATACACAGTCATAACAGCTTGTTGGATTGACTCATAATGAAAGAAATGTTCCTGATCGGAGAGATTAGGCGCTAAAGGAAGTGCATGAAGAGGAGTGTAGGTTGTGGTTGCCTGAATGACTGACACGTTGATGCTATGGTGTCAGCCAGGCCCTCTGGACAGGAACCATTCAAAACCTTTAATTCCACTAAACAGCATAAAGTGCGCCCAGACCTTTACTGAAAAGTTTTATGTTACATCGTATGACAGACATTTCCACCTCCTACTCCAGTTCTCCCATGATATTAGTCAATGTATGTTTCCTAGTTCCCATTGTTCCCATTACAATAAAGCCTTCAAGTCCATCATACAATGTTAATAGTTTACTCCCCACCTCAAGACCCAGCCAATATATTATATACTAGCAATTACTGGGATAAGAGCTTGTCACTCACAATAATACTTTAATAATCCGACACGCCAGGTCATCACTTATGACAAGATACCTGATACATGTATAATGAAAGCCAAAAAGACTTGTGCTCCTTGACCTGTCCCAAAGTTCAACTTTGAGATCTTATCAGAACTAGATGTGGCTTTTAGATTCTGTCTGTCCAAAATGAGACCACCCCCACCTCATATCCTAAGGAACATCAACACCTGTTAATCCACAGGTATCATTAGTGCACAAGTCCCTAAAAACAGCTTTCAGGGACTAACGTTTAAGAACAGCTATGTTAAAGAAGGAGCAGTGTTCCCATTGTATTGCTAGACACTAAGAATGTCCAAATAACGTTTTTGTAATAGTAGTCACATGGCCATTCTAGGAACACATTGCGTGGAGTTTATCAACCCCTCTACACCAGTTTTCTAGCGTTTTCTTTCCCCGTTCTGCACCTCGCTCGCTATTTCCCATGAATCAGTCTGATATATTTATTAGAACTCAGGTGTGGGTTACAAAGGAAATCTATGCCGGAGCCTCTTGATAAATGAGGTACACCTTACGCCTGCTGGGGCCTGCATTAGGTTTTAGTAAATCAGTCCCATAGGGGCTAGTCACGTTTTGGTTTTTTGTGGTTTTTTGGTGGTCTATTTAAAAGACAGTCAATAAATGGGACACAGTCAACTTATGCTGCAAGTTTTTTGGGCTGCATGTAGATGAATTTTATTTCAATCTCCGCCATTTTGTTTCTGCTGTACAAATTTTCCCACCCATTCAGAAGCAAATCTCTCCTTTGTCCAGTGTAGATATAACATCCAAGCACCACCATATAAGGACCAGGCATAGTAATGTATTCCAATGTACATGGCACAGAAGAAAGGCATCTGCCCAGACAGAGGCTTAACTTACTCATACCCACCAGGTAAAGAGTGCCACAGCTTGAGAATCACTTATGTCTTACTTCACATACCTGACAATTTATTAAACATTATTTTACCCGAAAAGAAGCCACTAAAGCCCTGGTCATTTGTTCTGTTTTATAGCCCCAATGTGGTTGTACGGAGATGACTACATGACTTGCGTTTACAATGGATAAGAATAGAATGTTCCTTCTGCTTATACAAGAAATGAGTCAACATGAAAGTTACTATTTTCAGCCTTATTTGTGAGGTTTTGTGTTTGCATAGTATTACATGTGACAAGGTGTGGATTTCTGTAGACAGATCAATCATATTTCTCACCACTATGGCAGTGTGTGTTCACCTACCAAGATAATGCAAACAAGAGCAAAAAGCCAAGAATTCTACAATGTCTACATTCCTGTAAAGTGATAACCAGTCGCATAGCAAACAAGGGGATTCTATGTGTAATCCTGGAAATAATGGAAAAAACTGCCAGGATCTGTTATTGTCTATCCTGTTTTGACCTTTGCATGACGTTCCCATTTCAGTCATGGGGATCTGGTTTCATGAGTTTATTGTCAGACAAATAAATAATCAGACAGTGATCAACTAGTATATATCTTGTGTATTTGCATATATATATATATATATATATATATATATATATATATATATGCAAATGACTATACGAGTCCAAGATATAGGCGCAGCCATCTTATCTTATAGATGACATATGTTCTGCAAACCTCTGTCGGACATATTTGTCCAGGGCATATACCGCCAATGTGTTTCTATTATGTTTCGATAAAGTATGGTATTTTATAAATTTTCATTCTTCTGTGCTTGACCTTTCTTTTGTGCTTCTATTTAGTTGGTTTGAAGTACTTTATCTATTTATAGAGATGTGCCTTATAGCACCTAGACACTGGTCTTCCATTTTCTAAATATATACTGCTTGTGCTGTTTTTCCATGTATGTTTTATTTATCATATACCTCCAATGGTAGACTTAAACGTAATTTATACAGGCCTTATATTCGATGTAGTCAAATGCACCTTGCTTTTGGCTTCTTTACTACACCACAACCCTTTACAAATGAGCATGTCTCATAATTATGGTGGTATTATGGAAATTATATACACACACAGTGCTGTACAAAGGTTTTAGGCAGTTATAGAAAAAGTCCTGCAAAGTAAGGCTAGGTTCATAATAGTGCTTGGTCTGCCATGCAGAACCCTGTCTGCCTTAAAAAAAATTTAAAAAAAGTTAGCTGCGGAAACAGACGGGCACCATAGACTGTAATGATTTTACACTGAATTTTGTGGAGAAAAAAAGTCCTGCTTGACTTTTCCCTCCGCCAATTTAAGCGGAATCTCAGGCGGATTCGTCCAGACACTAATGTGAACCTAGTATAACAATGCTTTCAAAACTAGGAAAGTTAATAATTTTGTTAATTGACAAAAATAAACTAAGTAATTAAACAAAATAGACATCAATATTTGGTATGACTTCCCTTTGGAGGATAATATGGCATACACAGAGCCCTAATGTCAACACCAATCAGTCTGTCTGGGATTAAGTGAAGAGACAGAAGGATTTGAGCAAGCCTACATCCACAGATGATCTGTGCTTAGTTCTACAAGATTTTTGGAACAACCTCCCTCCTGAGTTTCCTCAAATACGGTGTATAAGTGTACCAAGAAGAACTTATGCCATTTTGATGGCAAAGGGTATTGATGTGACTGAGGCCCCATTCACATCTGTGTTCGAGTTTCTGTTCAAGTAGTCCGCTTGGGGACCCCCGAATCAAAACCTATTCACATTAAAAAGCGGTTACCTGGGAAACCACATGGATCCCATAGACCAGGGGTCCTCAAACTGCGGCCCGAGAGCCACATGCGGCCCGCCAAGCACTTCTGACTGGCCCCGCCGACAACGCCGGCAGGCGTGCATTTATAATGAAGCTCCTGGGGAGCTCGGGCCAGGCCATGGAGCGCACTTCACTTTACCTATTGGAGGGCACCGCTCCCGATGTCTGTGCGACCTGCTCTGCCTCGGCCCACTGTTTAAAAAGTTTGAGGACCCCTGCCATAGACTATAATGGATTCCGTACTATAAGGAAACCACATGGACCTCATTTTAGTCTATGAGGTCCGTGTAGTTTCCTTAGATAATCGCTTTTCAACCCAAACTCAGATGTGAATGGGGCCTAAGTTTTTGCTTTTTTTACAAAAATAAACCACTAACACTTCTATTTTTGAAGGCATTTTACGTTGCAGCATTTTTCCACACCTGCTCACAACTTTTGCACTGTTGCAAACTTTAGTACTGTATATATATAAAATTAGAAAATCTGCTAAAATAAAGAATAAAAACAATGGACAACCCTTGTATTAACCCTAGTCATTAACCTGGTAATACTAGGATCACCATCTCTACCTGATAAAAAATAAAGCAGAATGAAGCCAAAAATGTATGAAGAAGTACACATGGTGAAATCCAGAACTGATGCACTGTATTCTTCAATGGGTATGTGCTATGTAGAAGAACATGGCACACATGTTCCAGAATGGCGCACTACTTGAACAGCACACCAGTATCATTTTATAGTCCCCACTTAATATATCAATATATAAAAAAATACAAGCATAAAATCCATTCACCATCTGTGAAGAGAGAGACAACAGAGATCTGTAAAGAGAATAAGCAGGGCACTCACATATACATGAATGCCTGGCTGGACTGAGCATACAAACAGTACTTTGAAAATAAATGTAAGCAAGTGTTCAAAAAATGCTGTAAAATAAGAATCCTCTCAAAAATAAAAGTATTGATCGTATATTTTTGACAAATAACAAAAGTAAATGAATAAGCAAAAGAGAAATCTAAATCACATCTACATTTGGTGTGACCTCCCTTTGGAGGAGAAGTCCTGGAAATGATGATATGTCCCCAGAGTCCTGATCTCTCTCTTGAAAACACAAAGATGTGAACAAGGATAAATCCACAGAAGACCTGTGGTTAGTTCTCCAAGGCGTTTGGAACAATCTCCCTGCCAAGTTCCTAGAAATTATGTACTGATGCAGTTTTTGAAGGCAAAGGGTGGTCACACCACATACTGATGCAATGTATCTTTTTTTTTTGATCGTTTATTTAATTTTGTTAATTGACAAAAAATACCATATAAGAACAAACCCATCTATTTTATAAAGCATTCTTACTTTGCAGCATATTTTTCACATCTCCCTGCAACTTTTGCACAGTACTATATGTCCTGAACAGGGAGATGAGAGGCTTAGGCTTTGGCAATGGCTTATCATCCATAGAACAAAAGGATCAGCAGTTGAAATCAAACAGCCCAATGCTTATGTCCCCCTGAATTTGCCATAAAGAAAAAGAAAGGAGGCCACCATACACATCAGAAGGTTGGTTGTTCCCTCCAATATTGGTGGGTTCACCCAACATACATGTTTTCATCTCAGCAAACTATGCCTTATAAACAGAATAGGGCAAAACATGCAGATTGGTGCGGGTCTGACTACTCTGACCTCATTGATCAGGTGAATGGAAGAGATTTGTCCCATGATCAGCAGTGGTCGGGCAGCCCTTTTGTGGTTCAGACACCATTTGCATCTTGGCCAACAATGGGCTGTGGCGTAGCAGGGAATAGGGTAATTCTGAAATGTGCAAATATGTGTCAAACACTCGACACACATTGCGGTCCAAGGCAACCCAACTAATAGGTGGTGTAATTTTAGACAAAACTGTAATATTCAGGTATCATTCAACTCAATCCACTTCATAAATTTGGCACATCTGTAGACGGCCTGGTTGAAATTGCTGCTGTCTAAGTATTAGACAGGATTAGTAAATCTGCCTCAGTATCTGTAAATTATACTTTATTATGAAAACTTTTAAGAAAATCTTCAAAGGGTAAACTACTAAGAGTACTTTTGGACTGAAGTTATTGACTGCTTTAGAAGTATAACTCTTTGATCTAATTTGGGAAGGAGAAAAAGAAAAAGCAAAATAGTAGATTATCTTTTCAACATATCTGCTGCCACATAAGGGTACACTTAGTAGTCTGGGCTCACGTAGATGCTAAAGAAAAAAAAAAAATCCTATTCTTAGGTGTATATACTTCTATATGTCCAGAAGAGCCTGTGCAAGTACCTGCAGGAACTTGGGTAATGCAAGTAGTGTAACAGCCCCACTTCTCGTCAAACTAAAAAGTGACAGGTGCCCCGCCCCTTTTATGACGTAGCCACGCCCCTTTTATTACATGACCACGCCCCTTTTTATATGATTATTTTGACGTCACTACGCCCATTTATAATTAACTCCCCCCCCACCCCACCCCCCACCCCCCCTATACCTTTTATTATGATGTTCCGCCCCTTTTTATATACGCTCTCCTTTTGCGCTGGCATAAATGATATTTCTTTGATAGAAAGGAATATCATTCATTTCAGCGCAAAAGTGCCCGCCCCCTTTTTATATATGCTTTCTCCTTTTGCACTGGCATGAATGATATTTCTTTAATATTAAAGGAATATCACTCATTCCATCGCAAAAAGTGTCTATAGTTTTATTTAAGATAAATAATATACCTATTTATTGTTGGTGTAAGCAGCTATGTACTTCAGCACCGCTGCGTGGCGCCATGAGTCAAGCTCATACACATCCACCCCAGAAGACGGCAAGACATATTGTGACATGGCCGTACAAAGTTCCCCTAATACAACTATGGACCGTGCTTCTGCGCAGGCGTGTAGTGCAAAAACATGTCTTGACATGTAGAGGACCTGGACGCAATGAGCGATTGGCATGACCGCACATGGCTTTTCAGCAGGACTTACGGTACATTCTGCGTACGAGTAAAAAACCACAAACACACAGCATTTATTTTAAAAAATATATAATAATTTTATTCAGAATACCAAAAAAAAAAAAAAACAAACACAAACACATGAAATATCATTATTACAATGTTAACCACGCCTGCTGTAATAGTGGAAAAGTTCTCACTTTAGGTAATAAAGTCGCATGGGGCAGTCCCGAGGCTGTGGGTGATGAGGGAAAAATGTGGGTTCTGGACCGAGGTAGTTCTGAAGTTGAGGGATGAGTCAAATTCATTTTTAAAAGGTCCAGATTTTCCCTTCTGGTCGGATTACCCACTACACTGGAGGGTATATTTAATTCGGCCATCGAGCTGAAAAATACATCCCAGCCGGGAGGCGTATTCTTTTTCACCAAGCTGTGACTCTGCGTGGCGTGTTTAATGAGATCCAACATATTAGATCCGGGGATCGGTTCCCCTCTGTAAATAAATTCACCTTTGTCATTCCAGGCTGTGACATCTGATTTCTGATCCATTTTGCTCAGTATAATTTCTGCGCTCCTTTTAAAGCGCGGGCTGACACTGTCAACAATTTCACGGATTGAAGCATTTTTATCAGGTAGTGTATTTGACAATTGCTGGTGGTCGGTGAGAGGAGACGCAATAAGGTTCAAACTAGATAACTCGGTCGTCTCCTGTTTTACAAGATTCAAGTACCTCGCTAGCACCTCTGTGTATCTCTTAATTTTCACATCATCAGGGAGATCTCTGCGCTGTAAAATGTTGTTAAGCTCTTCCTCAAGAGTATGCAGGGTATTTTGGCGCATAGTGGGTGCTGGTGTAATAGTCTGTTTTAGTTTGTTAAGTTCACTTTTAGGAACCAGGTACATTTTCTCTGCGTGTTCCATTACTTATTAGCAATAAGTCCAGCTATTAGCGGTATAGCAAAACTCAGCAGAGGTCCTATAAATCCGCCGCACTGGTTCACTATGCGCTTCTTTTTCTTTGCAGCAATACATTTATCTCCCAGCTGTCTTATAGCCTTACGCCATTTTTTGAGTATATTCTTCTGTCTCTCTTTTAGAGGAATTCTACCTTTCAAAATATTTAAAGCAATTTCACCTATGGCCTGTATTAAATCTCTACTGGCATTGCGTAAAATTGATGTCCTGAGCGGCGGGGGTGCCTTCACCAGAGTTTTTAAGAGGTGCCAGTTACGGCGTATTCTCTCAGACATCTTGTCGATACTATGCGCAGGACATAGAATGTGACTAGATCTCTAAGTTTTTGTCTTATTAACCTTTGATTTTCTTTTGAACATAGGCAACTGGTAAATCTGGTGGAAACAAACCCGCTCTTAATCGCATATCCTCAGGAGTAGAACCTCTTAAGTCTACTAACAAATAACCGTAAGGGTTACGTGTCGCGTCTTCAAAAGCTTCTAAAAAGAAGCGTGTTTTCCCCGGGTACATCTGCCGTGCTAGTGTCATAACTTGTAATTTATCACGAGGATTATTAAAGAGAACCATGTACTTTGTGTTTAAAGCTATCGTTCTACTCTTTTTACCCTGACAAAATATGTTCTGAACTAAATAGAAAATGCTCAGATTTCTGTGATGTACGTACTTGGTGAAAGCCTTCTCTATCTCGCCATTCTGGCTAGCGCTCTCCATGAGATCATCAACAATTGTCAAATTTACCTTGTCAGGTGGAAATAGTTCGTCATCTATAAAAGTTGCCGGTAGGCCTTCAATAAAACGTATGTTAGGAATGGTGCGAGACAGATCATCGTATAATTTTTGCCAACATGCATAAAACCAGACAATATTTTCGGGTTTGTGTGATAAATGAGTGTCAGTGTTATGTAACAATTGTTTTACAAAATAGCTTTTCCCTGAATTACTTGGTCCCGCTAAAATGCATGAGAATGGGTGTTGTAATCGAGGATCCATGATAATGATAGCGGCGTCCAAAATTTTCCCAATTATATTCTAGGGCAAACCGGTATTCTAATCGGCGCAGCTGCCGTAGACTGCGCTGTAGACGCCCTATTTCTTCTCTTGATCCACGGCCGTGTATTTCAATGTTCATGTGTCTCACAAGAGCGTTCCACAAATCTAGTAAACACATGAAAAAATGGAGTGGAGTAATGTAACAAGACTAATACCCGAAAGGAAGTGTTGTAAAATCATCAAGCATATGACGTTTTGTGTAAACACATCTCTGTGTTTTACTCAGAGGACGCGTCTCAATACCCCAGTATTTCTTATTACGAACAATGCCAGGCTGTTGAACAAATAACGATTTCTGGGTGTGAGCGTCTGAATTGCGGGGGTAGTCCAAAACTAAATCTTTTAAACTGTCAAAATTAATAACCTGGCTATTGGCGACATTCAGTGTTATCCCCTTAACTTTCAAGACAGTCTTACCAGTGTTCAGTTTGTAGCCGTATGTTTTTGGGCCTGCAGATACAAACTCAGTTATGTAGGAGTCATCGGGTATTTCACTGGTCAATTCACCCAGATAGTCGCCTAAAGGCGGACACCACTCACCATCACGATGGATGAAGATGACAGAGTCTGTGTCGTGGTAGAGACACCGTTCCTGCAGTCTGTCCAGTAAGTTGTACAGTTCAAGTCTGGCATAAGCGGTAGTAAAGCAAGCTATAAAGATGTTTGTGTTTCTGTTGACCGTGTAGTGATCTTTTACATATTTCCAATTGACAGTGGCCGTTTCATCGTCTACAAAATTGAGCTCTGAGACTTCATAGTAGGGATTATATACCTCTCGCCAAACAACATTTTGATTCGATAACAATATCAATTCTAAACGACTTAGGACGTCCTGTAAGGTTTAAATACGGCAAAAGTATTGTGCGTCTGCATTTTAGACCCCACAAGGTGCTGAACGCATAAAATGCTATCCCGCAGAGCATATGGGGACCCGACTGTTTATGCGCGTTACTACGTAGCACAAGCTGGCCGCGGTTTGGAAGGCTTCCGCGGCGATGAGTACATGTATGGAGCAGGTCTCGCTGGTATATTTAGAGGACTTTTTAGAAGAGCTGTACCTTTATTTAGAAGAGGAATTGAGTTAGTAAAACCGCATGTAAAAACGGCTGTGCGAAACATCGCTAAAGACGCTGTTACATCTGTATCAGCAGCAATGATGAACAAAATCAACAACACGGCTGATGAGCAGAAGGGTTCGGGTCTTGTATATACTGTAAATACGAACCGTAAAAGAAAAAGGCGTGCCCTTTCACCGCTACCCCCGATACTCATGAATAAGAAACCTAAGCGTAAAAGAAGTCGAGGTCATAAGCCTGTAAGACGAACACGCGAGGACATCTTCTAATCATCCGCCATGGCATTCGTTCACGATGCATCTGAGGAGTGTACGAAATCTGAACTCGATATTTTCGATATACCACCTACTCAAACAAGTATTGAAAAATCTTTCTTTGTGGAAGCGCAGCCGATCGCTGCTCTGACGGACAACGCGCCTCTGGAGTTCTTCATCTCCGGCACATCGGATTTTTATTATGACCTTAACAACACTTTTTTATACATAAACTGTAGAATTGTGAAACAGGATAACACGGCCATCGCTGACGGCGCCCGTGTGGGCTTTATTAACTACCCTATAGCAACTCTTTTTAATCAGGTGGATGTTACCCTGGGTGATAGACTTATATCCCAATCTGATAATCTATATTCCTACCGCGCATATCTTGAATCCTTGCTGAGCTACAGCAATCAAGCCCTCGAATCGCAATTTACAGCAGGCCTGTTCTATAAAGATACCGCGGGGTACCATAACACCCGCACTCTTGATGGTGAAAATTTGGGGTTTATCAAAAGAGCTCGGGCAACCGCACGCTCTAGACCTGTAGAGCTTTTAGGACCCATTTTTGCTGATATTTTTAATCAGCCCAAGCTGTTACTTAATGGTCTGGATCTGAAGATAAAACTCTCGAGGAATAAAGACACTTTTTGTCTCATGTCGGCTGATGCTGAACCGTACAAGATACAGATTCTCCAGGCCGCACTCTATGTCAAACGTGTTCAGGTATCTCCTGCGGTCAGAATAGGCCACAGTCAAGCCCTTCTAACAACCCCCGCCAAGTACAGTATTGATAAGGCCTCTCTGAAAGTCTACAGTATACCTCAAGGCACACGGGTTGCAAATCATGAGAACCTATTCCTAGGACAAATCCCCAAAACTGTAATATTGGGGTTTGTTGACAATGAAGCGTTTTCTGGATCCGTTGCGAAGAACCCTTTATGCTTTGAGCATTTCAATATATCACTAGCATCACTTTATTATGATGGACACCAAGTACCTTCGCGACCGTTTCAACCCGATTTCGCCTCTGAGCAGGCTGTAAGAGAGTATATGGCACTTGTGCACATCGCCGGCAAACAGAAATCGGACAGCGGATTATCCATAGATCGTGAAGAATTCTTACACGGTTATACATTATTTGCTTTTGATCTAACCCCTGACCAAGAACCCGGTGGCCATTTTTCCCTAGTTAAAACGGGAAACCTGCGTGCTGAAATAAGATTCGCAGTTCCAACACCTCATACGCTAAACATGATTGTATATGCTGTGAACTCTGACATTCTTCAAATCTCCCATAAACGTGAAGTGATATTTTCATGATATTAGATTATTAAGAATAAAATAAATCTGAAAAATCTGAAATCTGAATTTTGCAAGAAAAATAGAATCGGCTATCAGAAGAAAATTGTACAACAGCTCCCGATGATGAATACTTTACAGATTACAAATATTCTGAATTCAGATTATTACACACAGAAAATTTTTTCGGGCGTATATCCATGCGATTTCTTACCACAATACAGAATACAAGAACACCCCGCTGCATTTATTGTCAATACCGATGATTCTACTCGTCCGGGGACCCACTGGATCTTAATTGTACTATGTGACGGAAAAAAAGCGATATTCTTTGACAGTTATGGGATTGCTCCATCGAACGCTGTATTTCCTAAAGATTTTATTTCTTTCTTACAACAGAACTCTGACAACTATATTTATCAGAATAGTCAGCTACAAAGTGTGGACTCTGCTTACTGCGGTCATTATTGCATATACATACTGTTTTGGCTTAGCAGGGGTTTGCCATTTAGAGACATTTTAAATCATTTTAATTCAGATTTAAAAAGTAACGATTCTTTAGTCAGCACCTTCGTATCTGAAACATTGCGGTGTGTGCATGGAAAAAATCTGCACGTATATAACCAAGTCTGTAGAGCCTGTTCATTTGATTAAGATTATTGTGTTGTGACATTCTGAATAAAAAAAGCCTTTTAAAATAATTATTGTGTGTTTGTGACTTAGTTGCTGTTACAGGATTGAACAATCAGCTTTTGAAGCCTAAATGTGACATCTGTGGAACTAGTGGGAAAGGATGTAAAATGTCACATAAGGTCATGTTAGGCTTTAGATCGATTGTCTCGGTTTTCTAAACGACAAAAATGGACAACTTATTTGTATGTATTTCAGAGCACAGGATACTCAGTCATTAACTTTTTTAGCTCTAGTGTCAAAATGACACCTATGCAACATTTAGGATGAGCGGATACTCATAACATTATCTTACAGGAACTCTATTGTTTCTGTTTTTCTAGCCGCCAAAACTGGACAGCTTATTTTTATGTATTTCAGAGCACAGGATACTCGGTCATTAACTTTTTTAGCTCTAGTGTCAAATGGCACATATGTATCAATGAGGATACTCATAACATTTACTTACAGGAGCTCTATTGTCTCTGTTACACATGTTTAAGTTAGTATTTTTAGTCACATACATAGTTTATACCAGAACTTTTTGGCCGAATTAAATATACCCTCCAGTGTGATGGGTAAATGCCAACCGCTCATTGCGTCCAGGTCCTCTACATGTCAAGACATGTTTTTGCACTACACGCCTGCGCAGAAGCACGGTCCATAGTTGTATTAGGGGAACTTTGTACGGCCATGTCACAATATGTCTTGCCGTCTTCTGGGGTGGATGTGTATGAGCTTGACTCATGGCGCCACGCAGCGGTGCTGAAGTACATAGCTGCTTACACCAACAATAAATAGGTATATTATTTATCTTAAATAAACTATAGACACTTTTTGCGATGGAATGAGTGATATTCCTTTAATATTAAAGAAATATCATTCATGCCAGTGCAAAAGGAGAAAGCATATATAAAAAGGGGGCGGGCACTTTTGCGCTGAAATGAATGATATTCCTTTCTATCAAAGAAATATCATTTATGCCAGCGCAAAAGGAGAGCGTATATAAAAAGGGGCGGAACATCATAATAAAAGGTATAGGGGGGTGGGGGGTGGGGGGTGGGGGGGGGAGTTAATTATAAATGGGCGTAGTGACGTCAAAATAATCATATAAAAAGGGGCGTGGTCATGTAATAAAAGGGGCGTGGCTACGTCATAAAAGGGGCGGGGCACCTGTCACTTTTTAGTTTGACGAGAAGTGGGGCTGTTACACTACTAATGCACAATAATATTGGATTAGAGGGCACGGAAAAGAAATGACTATGCCGTGTCCCCGCTCCTAATAATTACTAATTAACTTGTATTTTTCACGTTCTGCATCATTTGTCCAGATGTAACCCCTCACATATGTCACTGACATTAGTCATCATTAGTCCCCTGAACGACTGTGTCCTCACAATAGAAGGGAATAAAGGACTAAATTAGCCCCAGAAGCTAAGACCTTACAACAAGGCCAATTAAGACCCAGCCACAGAAAGCAGCATTTTATGTCAGTAAAATTACTTGTATTTAAAGCAGAGTGTTTAGATAACAGAAATAGCCCATTTCCTTCCACCGAAAACACATGCTGCTCAGAAGACAATATAAGCACCCGGAGGTACAAGATATAACATGCATCTATTGATCCAAGATGTGAATGGATCCGTCATCATGAAGATGATGGAAGGAACTTCTGACCTCCAGTGATGAGTAGAGTTGATAGAAGGTAATGCGGGTAAAAAGGTCATTTCATAAACTGCCCAGTTTAGCATTCGGGTGTAAACATTGCAAACGTTTAACCCTTTATAATAACAGCAATTCATGAGCTCTGCTGCTTAACATACAGCTCAGTTCACTAGCTGTTCTAGTTGTTTCAATGGGTAACATGCAAGGTTTTAACCCTGCACAACTATACTCCTCAACATTGACATTGCAACGCCAAGAAGAACAAGCCATAAAGTTATACAAATTGATGAAGTCCCAGGTGTCGCTAAATTTTCAAGCACCTAAAGTAGCTCCAATCTGTGGCATGTGGGAGGGCCAGATCGAAAGCAATATTTTTTTTAACCACATGAAACCCCTAAAATTGGATTAAGTTTTGCGGGATGAGTATTCAATGCCTCCTGTGAATGTGCTAGTTATCAACACTTGTCGCAAATCGAGAGGGACAGAATCCATGACCTCAGAGACCCTGGTTTATCACTCTAGCAGATCGCTATGTGCCTAGGCCGAGATGTCAGAACTGTTCAATGTTGCATGTCCTAGTGCAGACGCAACCTTCGGCACTCCAGCTGCTGTGAAACTACAACTCCCAACATGCTCCATTCACTTCCATGGCAGCTCCAAGAACAGCAGAGAAAGTGTGCATGTTGGGAGTTGTAGTTTTACAACAGCTGAAGTGCCAAAGGTTGCCTACCCCTGCCCTAGTGGTTGGAGGAACATCGACAAACTGGAGTATGCTGAGACACAATGTTTCTTCTTCTAGGATTATGGTGTGGGGTAGCATAACATATGGTAGTGGGTGCTCTATATTCTTAATTTCAAGTATACTAACAGCTTGGTGTTACATTGATTTGGTTGTGGAACCAGTGGTACGGCCATTTTTCAACAAGACAACACCAAGTCCCATGTTGATTGTGCCACTGTGAGCAGTCTGCAAGCCGTAAAAGTGCTACCATGGCCTGCAGCATCTTTAGACTCATCTCCCATCGAGCACAATTGGGGCATCACTTATTGGTAATTGCAAGGGGAACAGCTAACAACCAATCTTGCTGATTTACGTTACCAAGTGTATTCTGCATGGCATAACATTCCTCAGACAACCATTAATAACCTCACTGATAGCATAGGATAATAAATTCCTCCTACTGTGTGCCACTGTACAGAATTTGCACACATGATGTATTTTGTGTGCACAGGCATAAATCTTTACAGAAAAGCTGAATGTTGGAGGGGCTGTTCTTATATCTTCAATAGCTGCCGGCCTACTTGTTGGGCCATCACTATTCCTCTCAACTCCCATACGTACGTGCACCATTAGTGCATGTACACACAAGAAAGTCATCTAGTCCAGCTAAAATTGGCTAATTTTTACTTTATGTGTATGGGGCCCTAGAGAAAGGCATGAGACACCTGTTGACCCAGAGTTCTCTCTCCTGGCCACCCCCCCATACACATGCATGCCCATCTGAGCGTAGATATGTTCCTAATATGAAGAAGGGAGAGAGTCCAATATGCCTAGAACCTTTGTTCCCCAGCATCTGCATCTTGGCTGGGTGGCCCCACACACATTAGCCATTGTCTGGTCCCATCAGTTTTGATGAATTCACCAAACATGCATCTCATGTGCATGGACACTTTGCAGATATGGTTTGTGGTAGGAGAACATGGGTAAGGCCCCATGGGACGTCCCGCAGCAAAAAAGCGCTGCAGAAAAAAAACAGCAGCAACGCATCGCAGTTCTTCTCACAGCGCTTTAGACAGAAAGTTTGGGGAGTTTTCCTCTGCAGACTTTTTTCTCTCTTCACTTTTTAATGTAGATTGTGAGCCCCATATAATATTTTTCCCTATCAGTATATCTTTGGAGTATGGGAGGAAATCCACGCAAACTCGGGGAGAACATACAAACTCCTTTTCTCATTTGCAATTATCATGATTTGGTCATTTTTATGATATCTATTAAAAGTTAAATTTTATCTACTATCGGAAGAGTTGCCGGACTACACATTTTTTTTTTTTTCTATGTCATACAAACTCCTTGCAGATGTTGCCCTTGATAGGACTTGAACCCAGGACTCCAGAGCAGCAAGGCTGCAGTGCTAACCACTGAGCCACTGTGTTGCCCCTCCTTTGTGGACTTTCTATTACAATTATACCTATGGGGAAACCACCGGTGTTTTCGTAGGTATAATTGATATGCTGCAATTTCGAAAACCGTGCTGGGTTTGGAAGTTGCGGTGTGTCCGCACCACAATTTTTACTGTGAAGTGGGCATGGGATTCGCTAGAATCCCATCTACTTTGCCCTTACTGTAAAACGCCGCAACAGAAGAATTTGTTGCAAAAGTTGCTGTTTGTCGGCAATGTGTGGCCTCAGTCTATATTAGTGATCCACCAGACTGCAGCAGCCACTTCTTTCAGAGGGTCTGAATCTTGGCACCTTTAGATTAAGCCATGAATTCTGTAGTCCTGGATAACCATTTCAAGAATTCCACAAACTATTGTACATTACCAATTTATATTTAAGTGTAATGAAGATTTTAAGGAACGTTCAGTTTTCATAGAATGGCATAGGCAGATCACTACAATCTTCCAGCATCTGTCCTCTGTTGCTCCCTCATGTTGATCTACCATCTATTGCAACATAGCAAATAAAATAGCGAACAGCAAACTTGGACCACATTGATATGGTTTTGCATTGTATAACTTTTCCCTTAATATACACTCACCGGCCACTTTATTAGGTACACCTGTCCAACTGCTCGTTAACACTTAATTTCTATTCAGCCAATCACATGGCGGCAACTCAGTGCATTTAGGCATGTAGACATGGTCAAGACAATCTCCTGCAGTTCAAACCGAGCATCAGTATGGGGAAGAAAGGTGATTTGAGTGCCTTTGAACGTGGCATGGTTGTTGGTGCCAGAAGGGCTGGTCTGAGTATTTCAGAAACTGCTGATCTACTGGGATTTTCACGCACAACCATCTCTAGGGTTTACAGAGAATGGTCCGAAAAAGAAAAAACATCCAGTGAGCGGCAGTTCTGTGGGCGGAAATGCGTTGTTGATGCCAGAGGTCAGAGGAGAAAGGCCAGACTGGTTCGAGCTGATAGAAAGGCAACAGTGACTCAAATAGCCACCCGTTACAACCAAGGTAGCCAGAAGAGCATCTCTGAACGCACATTAAGTCGAACTTTGAGGCTGATGGGCTACAGCAGCAGAAGATCACACCGGGTGCCACTCCTTTCAGCTAAGAACAGGAAACTGAGGCTACAATTTGCACAAGCTCATCGAAATTGGACAATTGAAGATTGGAAAAACGTTGCCTGGTCTGATGAGTCTCGATTTCTGCTGCGACATTCGGATGGTAGGGTCAGAATTTGGCGTCAACAACATGAAAGCATGGATCCATCCTGCCTTGTATCAACGGTTCAGGCTGGTGGTGGTGGTGTCATGGTGTGGGGAATATTTTCTTGGCACTCTTTGGGCCCCTTGGTACCAATTGAGCATCGTTGCAACGCCAAAGCCTACCTGAGTATTGTTGCTGACCATGTCCATCCCTTTATGACCACAATGTACCCAACATCTGATGGCTACTTTCAGCAGGATAATGCGCCATGTCATAAAGCTGGAATCATCTCAGACTGGTTTCTTGAACATGACAATGAGTTCACTGTACTCCAATGGCCTCCACAGTCACCAGATCTCAATCCAATAGAGCATCTTTGGGATGTGGTGGAACGGGAGATTCGCATCATGGATGTGCAGCCGACAAATCTGCGGCAACTGTGTGATGCCATCATGTCAATATGGACCAAAATCTCTGAGGAATGCTTCCAGCACCTTGTTGAATCTATGCCACGAAGAATTGAGGCAGTTCTGAAGGCAAAAGGGGGTCCAACCCGTTACTAGCATGGTGTACCTAATAAAGTGGCCGGTGAGTGTACACTAAACTACATACCATGGTCAGGACAATAGCCCGGCGCCTAGTAATTGGTGTCCTGACGGTCTAACCATGTCATCAAACAACTTTAGGAAGATCAGAATATTTTCTGGTGCATGTGAACAAGATTACAAAAACTCCTTCCATATGCACAGAATATGGCTTGCCATTCAATCTGGCATCTGACCCAAATCCATGTCAAATCCTGAACATGTGAATGACCCCTTAGACTAAGGCCACACAGGATGGGTCCACTGCAGGATTTCTGTACTGGGCATCCTGCAGTGGACCCACTAGCACCAGAGACCAGATGAATTCAGCTAGTTTTCACTGTATCCATAACATGCACCTTGACATGTTTCTGAACCCACAGCGTAAGACACTTTGCACTGTGGGCTTAAGACACAGTGGAGGGAAGCTAATATCCCATCTACGCCAGAAAACTGGCACAAATGTGAGGCATTTTTGATGCACAACTGCAATTAGAGCCAACGGTGCGCCACTTTTTTGGTTCTGTACTCTGCTCAACACTTTTTATGATAAAAGATAAAGCAGGTTGGTGAACAAGGGAGGCCAGAGATGCCTTGGCCCGACAAATTTACCATAAGGACTTCTGCACACGACTATGTTTACTGTGTTACTGTATAAGAGTCAGTAAAATCAGTACAGATTGCACACAGATTGGACCTATTGAAATGAACGGACTGAGCTGCAAATACAAACAGGTATAAGACCATAGCTCTTCACTACAGCCCAGACTCTCAGCCACAAAAACTACAGCTATGTGTTTGGGCCCATAGAAATCCATGTGTACTTTGATCTGCAATTGTAAATAAAAAGTGCAGTAGTGTGAAGGAGTCCTAACTCATTCTAGAGAAACTGTAAGAGTTATACCTGAAACCTATACCTGTTCCTGACTCCCATGGATTTTATTTTAGGAGCACAGGAACATCCACAGTGCAAGGGAACGGTTAAGAGATTGGACCCTTCTATTAATTCAGGTGCATCATGAGCCACCAGAGGAATTAAGACTGGAGCGAGAAATGCCAATCTTAATAAATTGCCTTAGTGTGTGATACTATACAGATGGGTAACCTGCTCCCTCCGTTTTACAAGCATTTACAGTTGCTAATAAAACATAAGAGTCTGGCTATGCCAAGTAACATGACAGCCCTTGAATATAATGCTATATGAGCGTGCTCAGTCTCCATTATGACCTAGTGGCCTCATTCCTCCAGTTTGTTGATGTGTGCCAGAATAACTGATGGTCATCGTGACTTATAGCTCATTGCTCTTGGCAAAGCATCCTACTAGAAGGGACACCCTATACCTAGGTAATCTCTGCAAATCCCTGAATAATGCACATGGCATGTCGTGCACAGAGAAGTGCAGCTGTCACTCGATTCATTCATTCCTGATTTTCCTTGTGCAATCTTGGTATTACCATAAAACACATGCCTGTCCATTACCGAGATCTCAGTAGTCTATTAACCTCTTCTCTGCCAATGATTCCCAAATAGTATTAGAATAGGTTATCCATGTATAAAAAAAAAGTGCACTCTCCATAGTAGGATTAAATTATACCTACCGTGCCAATATTTTGGCAACATGGTAACAAATGTGACATATCTACCAAACAGACCTTTTCTTTCACTACTTTTTGTTGTTCTTAGTTAATATCATAATATATATATATATATATATATATATATATATATATATATATATATGAGTCAGACACAAGCCACTTGCACGTGCAACTATCATGAGCTTTCCATTCAACTGCTGAATGACAAATATATCAATGTGAACAAAAGTTGCATCTAAATTACACAACAGGTGCTAGTGAAGGAGTCACGTAGACGTAGTTGTTTTGCTTTAGTTCACACCTCTGTCTGTTTTCTGGGAAAAATAAGCATCATGCATCTCTATTTTATCTGCAAAAATGGCAGATACCATCATACTGCAAGTCAATAAAGTCTAAGTGGATGTCACACAAAACACCTGCACTTTATTTTCATGTTTTGGGTTGTTTTGTTTTTTTCACTGAACTGAAAAACAGAACTTTTGATAGCAGTATGAACAGTCTAAACCAGACATGATATATGCATGATGTCTTGTGGCACACTGTGACACGTAAGGTGCTCAGTCTGACAACCTGTTTACGCAATCCTCCAGTTTGTATAGGCAACACTAGACCGCACTCATAGGGTTCTTTAAATGGGAAATCATTTCAATATTGCAACATATAGACTGTCAGAAAAGTAGGTTTCATGCATAAGGCACAGGTTTCTTTATTCATTTTTGTACCTGAACCCAACCCTACTGTATTTCACCCTCATATTTTGAGGACCATGTGCTACAAAAACTGTATGATGCCAATAGAACAAGATTGAAAGTTAAGCTATACATATAGTTTAACTATGTATCTCTATCTATCTATTATAATATACTTGTGTGGATAGATAGATAGATAGATAGATAGATAGATAGATAGATAGATAGATAGATAGATAGATAGATAGATAACCTATCAATCACTGGGACAGTGATTGACAACAACCTGTAAAGCACTGCAGAATAAGATGGTGCTATATAAGTAAGCAAAATAAAACATGAATGTAAAACACAAAGGCTACATCCAATATCATAGATAACATTTGCACAGTATCTACCCTCAGAGGCGTCTATAATTCTATATAAATGCTATTTCCCAGGTGCATGCCTCAGGGGTAAGTGAGCTGAATAAATTAGTAACATTTATTGCTTGCACCATTATTTCCTGGGGATTGCACATTCTTAGCATAACATTATATATACATGACATACTAATACATCGTGGCAAACCTGGACAATGAAGTAGGTGGTGGGACATACTACATATGGTCTTACCTGCAGCTAGGAAGCATCCTCCTGCCTGGTGGTGGTGCAGGGGTTAAATCACATGAAACCAGCTCTAACTGAAAAGCAATGAAGCAATGTGAGGGCTACTACCGAGGGGTGTAGGGTCCCAGGGTGCAGTTAGGATCCACAAGTGGTCAGGGCAGTGTGGGGGTGCCCTGTGGCTCCATGCTCTACAGTACACCGGGGGACTGACACAGCCATGGTCAAGCAGTGGACAGACAGACAGACAGACAGGCAGGGTCCCTCCTCTAGCCCATGGCTTCACAAGTTCTAGCTCCTGCTAAGTACAGCCCGGTTCTCCTAGTGAGGCTCCTTGTAGTAACAGAGCCAGACAAGTCAGATGCAGAGAGATGAGAGGAATGCCGAAGAAGTGCACAAGAAGGCTGAGAGATCTGTGGCTCTGCCCTCCCGCCCTGTGCTCTCTCTCACACACCCTCTCCCTGTCACACTCACTTGTGGAGGTGTCTAGGGCTGTGTGCACATGTGCAGCCTGCTTCCTGCTCAGCACTGCTGTTTACCTGTCAAGGGCCCCACACCTGGGGCCCAGGGTTCCCCCACATAATGGTCTGCAGTACAGTGCAGAAACACATGGGGACTTGCCACTGTACTTGTAGTTTATTAGCTGTAGCTTCACTGACAGGACCAGAAATGTCTAGGACTGGATTAATGGAGAGAAACATGAACACTGGGGCGCTTTTATCAGTGGAGATGAGATAGGCAAGGGCTACCCAGCACTAATGTTTGTGAATGGAGTTGCATTGCGACCCTGGGGGTTCTGAATCAATGATTTGTAGTTGGACTATTGGATTTTCACTTATATTGGTGAAGGAGTTGCAGGGACACACAGACGTCCTGGGTCACACCATAGCAGTTGTGGCCAAAGTTGGCATATAGCCTGGGTGTTTGGTTAGGGTTACAGAGCAACTTATTGCAACACTAAAAAAATTGTGCATTTTTTTAAAGCTACGATTTGGTTGTATAAAATACTGTCAGTCGCGTACAACTTGTTACATGCAAAGAAAATCTTGGGATTAATTTTTTGTGATTGTGTTGCGTTCACCCCAGATTTGTATGTAACTTGAAGTTGTGTAACGTGTGTCACTGTGTAGCCTTAGCTCTAGGCCTGATTCACATGGGCATATTCAGTCCGTGAAATACAGACCATATGTCAGATGTATTTCCTGTACTGAACACTTCTTGGGCCAATATGTAATATTCACAATATTCCTGCACAGGCTGCCCCCGGTTTGTCTCCAGGGAACGCCACACATTACATCCATGTGGAGTACCATGGAAATGAACTGGAGGTGAGTAGTGGCAATTATCTGGTGGAATAATACAATAGGTAGCCCTTCGTCACTCTGTGGGTGCCATGTAAATGGGCATTAAACTGTGTGAGAGCCAATAAAGGGGGAATTATGCTGTGTGGGGTCAAAAACGGGATTAAATGCTGTGTGGCGGCCATTAAATGGGACATTTGCTGTGTGTGGGCACAGCGCCGCACCTCCCATGAGGCGACCTGAAGCGACCGCTTCAGGCGGCGCTATGCCAGGTCCCTGGGGGGGAAAGGCGGCATTTTTGCTGACCTAAGCCAGTCCAGGACAAGCTTTCTGTCGTCCGCCTCAGGTGGCAAAAAAGCTAGGTTCACCCCTGTGTGGGCAAATTAAGGGGGCATTATATAGTTTGGATCCACTACAAGCGCTGTAAAGAGGAGGCATCACCTAAAAATTTTTATTAGGGAGAATGCTAAATACTCCCCGTATATGCAACCTTATATGAAGAGTGTGGACATACTATATAAACTTGTGAAGTTTTTCTGTGTAATAAGAGCAGTGGATGTGCACACTCTATATCATCTTCATTACTCAAAAACTGTGCATTATGAACAACAGGTATACATATGGATATTTATATATTACTAACCACACATACTGTGCTAGTTCCAGTGGATGTAGCTCACATGGTACTGGGTGTCAGGCCCCCACCATTCTGATACTGATAACATAACCTTAGGATAGGTCATCAATAGCAAACTCACAAAAACCCTTTAAATAGTACTTCAGTTTTGTATTCATTTATAAAATGTATCTATGACACAATACCTGTCATTGGAAAACCAGGGACTTTCTATGGTATCTCTGTTGGCATTTGTAACCAGGCCAACTAGAAATCTTTTCACACTCTAGTTACAAGAATTAATCTGAACAAGCCCTATATACTATTGCTAAGGTTAAGTTCACATCACATAGGAGACTGCAAGGAGGACTTTTCTCTCCGAAAGCTTTATAATGATATCTGCAAGCAGGACTTTTCTCTATGCCAGTTTCAGTATAAAATCCTCAGAAACCTGTCGGATTCCATTATAGTCTGTGGGGTCTGTGGGTAACTGCTTTTTAACCTTATGCAGACCCGAATCCTATGACGAAAGTAGCATGAGTGTAATATTGACGCTGACCCAAAATGACAGTGCGCATTTGTTTTCATACCTGTATATACTGGCCAATTCTATAATCTCACACAAGGTTGACACCTCTGTGTGGGTTTCCGTTCGGGGTCTCCCCCGAATGGAAACCTAATCCGCTTAAAAAAGCGGTTACCTACAGAAACCCACAGAACCCTTAGAATGTAATGGGGTCTGCCAGGTTTCCGTCCAGTTTGTCCCCGAAAGGGCAAAAAATTCAAAGAAAAAAAAATGCTGCTTCCAGGACTTTTCTCTCCACATTTTTAAAGTGGAATGGGGAACGGAATCCCCCAGCAGAGATCGGGCACAGGTGTGAACCTGGCCTTACTGACATTCATCTATAAATAAATGCATGCTGTATTTTTGATAGGATTTCAACTTTGTAACAACATGAATGAATGAAAAATGTTACAAAGTGTTAACAACTTGCTACAAGTATACAAAACAATCATTCAGTATTGAGTAAAAAGCCAGCGTCTCTCCAAATTTAGCATAAAATTTTACTTTTAATCCATGATATAAAAGAAAAATATACAAACAACAAAGCAATGTTTGTGAAATAATAAAAATTATATCTTGTATTTTCAATACACAAGAGGAGATTTTCCAGTGCATTTTTACTGAATTGTAACTGTACTGCACTGGTAGCTGAGGATTAATATGTATTTAAAAAAGTAGACAAAATCATATCTGTGTATAATTTATGCAGCTTTTAGGATTGTGTGGTCTTGTATGAAATGTATATGTTTACGTGGCTCCATTAGCTGTTATGTGGTGCGAAAGGCAGTCTGTGTGCTGGTATATGGTATTCTATTGCAGTGGTTCAGTGCACGTACCCCTGAGGGTATATGCCAACTCCCTGATCCTAATGGTAGTTTGTGGGGTTCACCACCCACAAAATACTATTATACTCTGGGTTCTCTTCAGGAAGAGAAGGGCCAGAGCCCAGGGGAGGTAAGAACACTGTTTTTTATGTTTATTCCCCTCTTCTGGATCTCATTATGCTGTTGAGGACTGAAGAGACCCCAAAGTGTAACATTAGTTTGTGGGTGATGAATCTGCTAAATTTCGGATTTGCCAAACCCCAGAAAATGCAGGACCACTTGGGCACATTATAACTGTGTGAATGACCATTATGGGACATTATAATGTATTGAGGGGCTGCTATGGGACATTTTCCTGTATGAAGGGGCCACTATAGGATATTATACTATGTGGAGGTCAACTATGGAAAATTATACTGTATGGGGTCAACCTTAGAATATTATAATCTGTAGAGAGCTCACTATGGGACATTATACTGTTTGGGGCCTCTATGAGACATTATACTACATGGAGGACCGCTGTGTGACATTATACTACATGGAGGGCCACTATAGGACATTCTATGACATGGATGGCTCCTATAGGACATTAGGACTACGTAGAGGGCTGCTATGGGACATTATACTATATGGAGGTTTGTTATGTTCCACTATACTGCGTGGAGGGACAATATAGGACATTATACTGTGTGGAAGGACAATATTTAGCCTGATTTATATAGAAATCCAATGTCACTCTTCATTACAGTTATGTAGAATTACTCTCTAAGTGAAGAGATTTAAGATTTAACTCAAGAATTCTGTCTCTATCACATTCTTTTTAGTGCTCAGTAACAAGTTGCCATGTTAAAGAATAGGTCCTTATTTAGCAAGGCAACTATAGATTAATTGGTCTGTCCTAAGGTTATAACTGTGACCTGACCTCAGGAGCCAGGAAACCCAATCAGTAACCTATTGCAGCACATGAAACTACTCTTTCTCTCAAATTCTTATTCTCATTTGTGATGGTATAGCCATGTTGTTTTTCGGCCTGAAACCTGCAGATAATGATGTGTTCATTGCATCTTGGCCTTGGGCAACAGATCCTCTATTAACAGCCAGAATTGTTTGCAGAGCTACCGTATGTTGTTTTTGTTACTTGACATTTGGACACCTAAGGGTGCATGCACACTATGTAACGCCGGGCGTGTATGAGAGCCGTACACGCCGGCATTACGGCAGACTGCCGAACACTTCCCATTCACTTCAATGGGAGCGCTCGTAACAGCGGCGTTTACGAGCGCTCCCATTGAAGTGAATGGGAAGTGTTCGGCAGCCCTGCTGTAACGCCGGCGTGTACGGCTCTCATACACGCCCGGCGTTACTCAGTGTGCATGCACCCTAAAGGTGTAAAAATGGAGAACTGCAGTTTAATCCAAACAAATGAGCACAAATAATGCCACAACACAGTTTTCTAGAGCTCTGCTTGCTGTCATTCATTCTGCTTACTTTCAGTGGATAAACAGTCCATGGTCAAGTGATATACAGTCCATGGTCAGGTGATGTACAGTCCATGGTCATGTGATATACAGTCCATGGTCATGTGATATATAGTCCATGGTCATGTGATGAACACAGGTGCACAGCTCGTTATAGTCACAGTAAAGTAATCAGACATCTTCCTGGTAACGAGCTGTGCACCTGTGTGCCCATCACATGACCATGGACTGTTTTTATCCTGTGGAAGTAAGTAGAATGACAGCAAGTAGAGATCTTGAATCCTACAAGGGATTGATACAGAAGGTATTTTGGAAATTGTCTAACTGTTGTGAGAAGGTGGCAGGCAGAGTGCTGGAGTCCTGCCATATCAGCCCCAGGTTTCTGACTTACGTGTGGTCCAGGGCGAGTCTTGAATAGGCTTTATCTCCAGGTGTGGGTCCTGGGCTTGTTACTGCATTATAAAAGGCTTTAGAGCCTGCACTTCAGGGCAGATCCTGGGAGTGAGAGGAGGCGTTTGGGTCTGTCCTGAAATAATGAGAGTCTGATGAGAACATACTGTACTATTGTATTTGTTTATGTGGTTGGTAGTAAGACATACATATGCTGTTATGCTGTTTAGTTCAGATGAGCAGGGTTTTGTTTGACGTTTTTTGCCTGAAGTTAAGGCTATATTGTATTTTGCTTATTTTGTACCTGACGTGAAGGTTTATTTATTTTGCTGTTTTTTTTTCCAAATAAACCTGTTTGCATGAGATATTGTGTGCCTGTCTCTGAATGGTTGGGTCTGCACCATTTCTGCTGCCGAGCTATCTTCCCCACTCTGTTCACTCACAAATGATAATATTTGTCTCAATATTGCTCTGAAACAAAACAACCCTTTAAGATCTCCTACACATCAGTCATAATACATCACAGTCTATGTGCCCCAGGGCTCTATGACTGACTGCTACAATGACAGATTCATACTTCAGTTACTAGTGAGATACACACAATCCACAATGCTACATTCTGCAAAGTTCATGTGGTTACTAGAGATGAACGAACAGTAAAATGTTCGATATTCGTTTCGAGTAGCCCCTCAATATTCGACTACTCGAATCGAATATCGAACCCTATTATACTCTATGGGGGGAAAATGCTTGTTTAAGGGGTAGGCAACATTCGATCAAATTATACTTACCAAGTCCACGAGTGAGGGTTGGGCTGGATCCTCTGAGAAGTCTTCTCTGTGCAGCGTCCCTGCGGCATCTTCTGGCTCTGAATTCACTCTGCCAGGAATCGGGCCTGGGCAGAGCCGACTGCGCATGCCCGCTTGTAGTGAGGGCATGCGCAGTCAGCTCTGCCCAGGCCCGATGCCTAGCAGAGTGAATTCAGAGCCAGAAGACGCCGCGGGGAAGCTGCACGGAAAAGACTTCTAAAGGTAGGAGAAGAACCAGCGTTGATTGGCCAACTGTATAGCATTCGGCCAATCAATGCTGGTTCTGCATTGAACTTTTCCATTCGAATAGCGAGTGGTACTCGTTCGAGTACGAGTATTTCGAATACCGTAGTATTCGATCAAATACCTACTCTATCGAATACTACTCGCTCATCTCTAGTGGTTACCTGTTTTTAATGTCCATACTATTAAAACAGTGGACTGGGCACCATACAAAGTACTAACACCCAATTCTGCCCCAACAAAGGAGGTTTGCTTCCTGCAAAAATAGTAAACATTAGGTATTAGGGAGCGTTCACACTACCGTCGACTTTTCAAGCGGACAGCAAAAACCTACATGTTGGGTTTTGCTGTCCGCTTAAAAAGTCGGACATCTTTGGGAACGGACAGCTAAGGACACCCACGGACAGTAAAAGAACGCACCCGATCTCCATTTAAATCAATGCAAAATGTCACAGACACAGCTAGTGTCCAATGCTAATGTCCGCACAAGATTTTGCACGGACATTAGCAGCAGACACTAGCTGTCAGACACCGACGGTAGTGTGAACACACCCTTAGGGTGCATTCACACTGAGTAAATGCTAGCTTATTTTGTAGAGTAAAATTACACTTGTAAATTTTGCTATCCCATTGACTTCAATGACATTTTACAGGCGTATTTTTACAGGCGTATTTTTTACAGGCGTATTTTTTACTGGCGTATTTTTACACTTGTTAAAAAATATCATTGAAGTCAATGGGATAGCAAAATTTACAAGTGTAATTTTACTCTACAAAATAAGCTAGCGTTTACTCAGTGTGAATGCACCCTTAGTTGGCAAATATACGCAAGTTGACAACCCAAACAAGGGTCCTCATTGTTTTGTGAATCCCTATGTCAGGATTTGAACCTGTGACCTGCTGTCTTGCCCGGTGTCTCCTTGCTTCCTGAGCTACTCAGCTTGTTGACTAACAGCCTGCTGGACTTCAGTGTGGAGCCTACTGCAGAGGCTCATCAGCTGATTCTCATGATTGGAACCCGCCCTGTATTACCCTGATTGGGTTGCCTATATATAGGTGACTCTGACACTTCCTGTTTGTGTTGGTATTGTGTTCTGTCTATCTGAATACAGCCTGGACACCTAGGAGACCTCCTTGCTGGAGCGCTTCTTCAGTTCCCTGGAACTTCAACTGCTGCCTGCAAGCTCACCGTAGCTTTAATACAGCTCCCGAATTACTACAGACTTCTACCTGGTATTGGCTTATCTGCTCTTGGACTGTTACCTCAGCCCCTGGGGCTACCCACGTGCTGTCTCCAGCCTCCTGTGCATTACCTGACGACTGGACTCCTGATCCTGTTCCACTAGTACCGTGACAGGATACCAACACCTACAATGGAGTCCGTTGGGAAAGAAGCTTGGGAGGTCCGCTTCAAAAAGGTAGAAGCCGCCTTGGGCGCAATGTATGCGGAGGTCCAAGATATGAAGCACCAATGGGAATCTTTTGATAAAATGACCACTGGTAAAATCGCTATGCAAGGCCAAGCTCTGCAGGAATTGCAGACATCCATGAATGCGGTCACAGCACGTATTGCACAGCTAGATGCACAAGGCCTGATTCCCACCTCTGCTCCATCCCCAAGATTGCCACCATTTAGATTTAATGGTGACCGGGATAAATTCAGAGGATTCGTAAACCAGTGCAATTTGTATTTTGATGCGCATCCCAACCAATATCCAACTGAAAGATCAAAGGTGTTGTGCGTCATTATGCTGTTAACACACAAAGCTATTGCCTGGGCAAATCCGCTAATCGAAACCGATGACGTCTGCCTGAATGACTACAAAGACTTCATGGAAGCAATGAAAGGGATGTTTGATGACCCTAACCGAATGGTTACAGCAGAGACCACCATACTAACATTGCAGCAAGGCAGATGTTCTGTTGCGGATTATGCCATGGAATTCCGGAGATGGATTGTGGACACTAGCTGGAATGACTCCGCAAGACTAGCTCTTTTCAAGAGTGGACTTTCCAGTAGTATTAAAGACGAATTAGCACGAGCAAAAGCTCCTTCAGTCTTTTCTGAATTTATTGATCACTGCATTCAGATTGATACTCGTCTGACAGAACGTCGACAAGAGAAATGGGGCCATGCAAACCGCACGACTAGTCAATACATTACCACATCACCGCTGGGTTATAAAAAAATCATCTGATCAGCAGTCCCGAGAATCCCAACCAGAATCAATGCAGATTGATGCAATTCAGAAACGGGAGAGTGCCGAGCGAAGAGAACATAGGTTTAAAGAAAATCTGTGCTTATATTGCGGAAAGTCAGGACATTTCCTTATAAATTGCCCAAACCGCTCTGCGAATCGCCCCCGGAGAACAGTGGCCGCTGTAATGGATCCTGATGCATCCAATGAAGAATCTTCAGCTTCAGAGGGGGAACAGTCAGCTGGAGAAAGTGTCCACTATATATCATCAGTGACCTCTCAGGTTAAAAAGGAGAACAAGGATTCACATTACTTTGTCCCTCTTAAATTATTGGTCAATTCTATGTGGATCTCTACATCAGCTATGGTGGATTCCGGGGCTAGCGGAAATTTCATGGACTTTAGTTTCGCTCAGAAACATGGAAACCGCTACCCATTGCCTCTGATCCACGAACTGTTGGAGAAAGTTCTACGAGCAAAGGTCTTTACCAAATTAGACCTACGGGGTGCTTACAATTTAATCCGGATCAGGCCAGGTGACGAATGGAAAACTGCTTTTCGTACTCGATATGGACACTTTGAAAGTCTGGTAATGCCATTCGGGCTCTGCAATGCTCCGGCTACCTTCCAACATCTAGCAAATGATATCTTCAGAGACTTACTAGATCAATTCATGGTGGTTTATCTAGATGATATACTAATTTTCTCTGGCTCTCTAGAAGAACATCAGGAGCATGTAAGACGTGTATTGGAACGATTGCGGGAAAACCGACTTTACATCAAATTGGAAAAATGTGAGTTCCATCGGGAAGAGATTCAATTCCTAGGGTACATCATCTCTTCTGAGGGATTGCAAATGGATCCCAGAAAGATTCAAGCAGTTATCGATTGGCCGACTCCCAAGACTGTAAAAGAAGTGCAAAGATTCGTAGGCTTTTCTAACTTTTACAGACGCTTTATTAAAAACTTTTCAGAGATTGTAGCCCCCATCACAGAGCTGACAAAGAAGAAGACCCACTTTTCCTGGACCCCACAAGCAGAGGAAGCTTTCTCTCGTTTGAAAGTTAAATTCACCACGGCTCCAGTACTACGTCATCTCAATCCAGAACTTGCATTTGTGGTCGAAGTAGATGCATCAGATTGTGCGGTTGGGGCCATCCTCTCTCAGAGGTCAGGTGAAAAGAAGCTATTGCATCCATGTGCATTCTTCTCTCAACGGATGTCTTCTGCAGAGAGAAACTATGATGTGGGAAATAAAGAATTGCTTGCCATCGTCTCAGCATTTAAAGAGTGGAGACACCATCTACAAGGAGCTTCACAACAGATACTAGTTCTAACTGATCACCGAAACCTAGAGTTCATTAGATCAGCTAAGTGCCTCTCCCCTCGTCAGACCCGATGGAGTCTATTTTTGAATCACTTCAATTTTACAATATCATTCCGACCAGGATCTCGTAATGGAAAGGCAGATGCCCTGTCACGGATGTTTTCTAGTGATATTAATCCTTCAGCTCCACCTACTCCTATTGTCTCCGAGACAAGAATTGTAGGTATTATCCATGAAGGGGATCTGCTGGAGGACCTTAAAGCGGCCTATGACACTGATCCATTCTTATCACATCCATCAGGGGATGTACATCTATTCTTTAGAAATCAAGTATGGACTGATGGACAGCGTCTATACATACCAGAAGCAATGCGTCTGAGGATTCTACAGTTCGTACATGATTCCAGATTGGCAGGACACAAGGGAGTGCAGAAGACATATGAGCTGTTATCTCGTTTCTTCTGGTGGCCCGGCTGTCTAGAAGATGCATAGAAATACGTCCTTTCTTGCAATACCTGTACCAGGTATAAACCTTCACGTTCCTCACCAATGGGGTTGCTGCAACCATTGTCCATTCCAGTACGACCTTGGAGTTCGATCTCAATGGACTTCATAGTGGATCTACCTAACTCAAAAGGAAAAACATCAATATTGGTAGTGGTAGATCGACTTACAAAAGCAGCTCATTTCATCCCTTGTACTGGTCTGCCTTCGGCCAAAGAAACTGCTGATTTGATAGTCCAAAATGTCTTTCGCTTCATGGTGTGCCGGATGAGGTGGTCTCGGATCGTGGGGTGCAGTTCACGTCCAAATTCTGGAGAAGTTTCTGTACATCACTCGATATCAAGCTTCATTTGTCAACGGCCTATCATCCCCAGACTAACGGTCAAACAGAACGTACAAACCAGACGCTAGAACAATACCTGCGCTGTTACATCTGTCATTTACAGGATGACTGGGTAGACTTATTACCTTTTGCGGAATTCTCATACAACAACTCTCAAAATTCTTCAACAAAGCAAACACCATATTTTTTGCAAATCTGGGATACCATCCAAGTATTCTCCCTAAAAATCCAGTGGCTCCACTAATTCCAGCAGTTACAGAAAGAATCGCATCACTGCAACAAAATCTGAAAATGTTAAAAGAAACATTGGGAGCTGCTCAGGAGCGATATAAGAAAGCAGCAGATAAACATCGGAGACCGGCGCCTGAATTCAAAGTAGGGGATAGAGTATGGCTGTCTACCCGAAATATTAAGCTGAAGGTCCCTGCACCCAAACTAGGACAGAAATTTATTGGCCCCTATAAGATCTCTAAAATAATTAGTCCTCTGGCAGTACGTTTACAACTCCCGGAAACAATGAAGATTCATCCTGTTTTCCATGTGTCTCTACTGAAACTTGCTACGTCCAATCCATTTCCTGAACGGTCCTCTCAACCTCCAGATTCAGTGGAAGTGGATGGACAAGAAGAATTTGTCGTGGAAAAAATCCTGGACTCCCGTATATACAGAAACCGACTACAGTACCTAATCAAATGGCAAGGGTATGGTGTGGAAGAAAACTCATGGGAACCAGTATCTAACATCAATGCGCCTCGTTTGATTAGACGTTTCCATCAGCAGTACCCAACAAAACCAGGTCTTGTGGCGCCCAGAGGTCGCCGTTAGGAGGGGAGTGATGTCAGGATTTGAACCTGTGACCTGCTGTCTTGCCCGGTGTCTCCTTGCTTCCTGAGCTACTCAGCTTGTTGACTAACAGCCTGCTGGACTTCAGTGTGGAGCCTACTGCAGAGGCTCATCAGCTGATTCTCATGATTGGAACCCGCCCTGTATTACCCTGATTGGGTTGCCTATATATAGGTGACTCTGACACTTCCTGTTTGTGTTGGTATTGTGTTCTGTCTATCTGAATACAGCCTGGACACCTAGGAGACCTCCTTGCTGGAGCGCTTCTTCAGTTCCCTGGAACTTCAACTGCTGCCTGCAAGCTCACCGTAGCTTTAATACAGCTCCCGAATTACTACAGACTTCTACCTGGTATTGGCTTATCTGCTCTTGGACTGTTACCTCAGCCCCTGGGGCTACCCACGTGCTGTCTCCAGCCTCCTGTGCATTACCTGACGACTGGACTCCTGATCCTGTTCCACTAGTATCGTGACACCCTACTGTACCATTACAGAAAAAGATAGTACATATTGATATAATGACTGGTTCAATGTTGCATGTAGCAATTAATAGAGTTTCACGCATCCATAATATATGTGACCCTACATACAGTATATGGCTACAAATCCAGTCCCTCTATGATTTGATTATAGGTACTATAAAGTTCAGTTTAATAGAAACCAGGAATTTAGTCATATTAGTGCAGGATAATACCCAGTTCACATGTCCCTTTGTAGAGAATTATTATAACAAGCTGCATATTTGATCACTATCAGTACTTATTATTCTATCTTCGATCTGCCACTGCTATTATTATTTGCTATTTATAGCACCTCTGGATTATAAAGTTCTGTTTAATAAGCAGTCCCTTTATTGATACGGGTTATTATTGCTATTCAGACATGAATAAAGCAGACCTACCACAACTCACTTTCTGTTTGCTTAAATGCATCAGAAATTCCTGCTTTTCCACTCTTTCTATCTGGAGTCCTAACTTCAGTCTTTGACCCTTTTAGACATCCTTTAAAATGTTTACTGAGTTGCACCTTGTGCCCTTTATTCTTTACTTGTATACTACATGCATTCATGCCTTACGTGACTTGTGTGTAGATTGTTTTACCATGTTGTACCTCTTCCCAGCCTCTCTACTAGCGGTCTGTATTCGAAAGATAAACAGAACAGGAGAGCTGGTATTTGTTAAATGAGATTTTTCTTTATTTTAGTCTTCGTTATCTGACTGTACAACATTTTTCTGTCTTGGCAGTCAATGCAGTTGGCTCAGTTCTGCCTTTTTCTGCTTGCAGTGTGTCAGTCCTCACACACTTTTTGTAGAACTGTCGGAGTGGCTATGAGGTTTGTTTCCTAAGTCAGTACCATCTAATGACCTCCATAATAAGTTCCATTGTCTAGCGCAAAGTGTCTGTCTGTTCACTTGATATATTAATAAACAGTTAAGTGATACATTGCAGTTGGTAAATGTTATTAAAGGGATCCTACCATTAAAACACATTTTTTTTCTCGTTGACACGTAAAGGCCCCAGCGCTCAAACAGCACTGGGGGCGTCCCCAATGCTGCAAGACAACTCTCCAGAGACACTTGTGCATCACGTGCAGGCTTTCAAAGGGACACTCTGGTGATTTTTTTTTTTACTCAATATATTATCTGAAAGACCATCTCCACAATAGTAATAGGTGCCTACTTCCAGTGTCTTCCATTATTCTTCTTTCACTTTCTTCACTAAGTCACATGATCTCAATCTGATCTATTTCGAACTGTGGTGCTATAGGAACATGAGGTCTTGCTCTGCTGCTTGACACTTGTGTTTAAGTGCCATGTGAGACACTTGTGTTTAAGTGCCATGACGTTGGCATGCCCTATGTGACCGCTGAGGCCCAATCACAGGTGTAAGTGATGACCCCAGTGCGTGTGATGTCACCCAGGAGGCTAAAAGAATCCGAAAGAGGACAATGAGGGAACACCACTAGGTAGATATGTAGAAGAGGTTAGACAAGGTGAGTGTAGGTGTTTGTTATGTTGTTGCAGATCCCCTGGGCCTCCATTTATTATATCTCTTCAAAGTATAATGGTAGCACTTTTGGTTTGTGCCAAATAGGTTGGGACTACAATTAACTGGATGTCCAAACCTCACAAATATTTGTTGAAATGCATCTTGTGAGGTTCACCTATCTCTACTTACATAGCAGATGAGAGTCCTGCACAGGTTCTTACCACCCAGTAGAAAAAGAGAATGGGACCTCTAGGCTGGGCCCACTCTCACCAGGGGCTGATATGCTTTGTATACCATTGCACTAGAGCAGGGGTAGGGAACCTTCGGCTCTCCAGCTGCTGTGAAACTGCAACTCCCAACATGCTCCATTCACTTCTATTGGAGTTCCAAGAACAGCAGAGCAAGTATGCATGCTGGGAGTTCTAGTTTTGCAACAGCTGGAGAGCCGCACGTTCCCTACCCCTGCACTAGAGACTGGGACATTATATTATTGGTTATTAGGCGTGGTGTCAATGCTAGATGTTAATTTGAATGGAGTCTCTGGTCAGGACAGATACAGTTGTATAGTGGTTTTATGTGTATTTTTTCTCGTCACACACTTATACTAAGCACTATTTTATGACGTTTTACAAATTCTTGAAAGACTATCAGAGTCATGTAAAGTAAAAGTTGTACACTCTGTTTCATACCTATGTGACTTACTGTATGTCAAAATTCTGCTGCTTTTTCATATTCATTTTACCTACTTTCTGTACAACCATTACTCAGACATAGTTGCTTGTACTGTTTCATTGTGCATCCTATCGCCTCTGTAGAAACAGCATCATTTATCCAACAAGAGTCAGGTATGCCAAGCTAAGAATGTAATAATAATAACTTTATTTGTCCAGTGCCTTTCAATGGAGTGCCTTGCAGTGATACTTAAGAGGCATTCATGCATGGGGTGCTGGCAGTACACTTTGGCACAGTGTTGTGTGTAACTATCTTTAAGCTGGGAACTGCAGATAGGAAAGAAGCTGTTATAGCAAAATCACAGACTAACAGTATCTTGAAGGAAAGCTGAATTCAAATATAAAACAGAGTATGCTATGTTATACATTGGATAGGTTCAATGCAATATGGAGACCATGACAACATACTTACAACAAAAATTCTATAGAATTATGACCAGGGCCAGTCTTAGAATGGGTGGTGCCCTAGGTAGAAGCCCACTTGTAGGGTGAAGGACTTGGTGCCAATTTACCACTTATTGCCTTTTGAGACCACCCACACAGCCCTAATTTGTCTTCAGATTTGCTGCAAATCCCATTCACACTTCGGTTCTAATGACCAAAACTTACTGCATGATAGATCCCTGTGATATTTTAGTTTTAAAGGTATTTATTGAAAGATACCATAAATACAGAACATAAGGCACACATGATCGTAGTCACATAATCAATGCAAGGATGTGAGATAAGGCATACAAAATGCAAAATATTGTGACAAGATTAATGGAAATGAAACTATAAAATAAGAAATGAAATAAAAAGATATGAGAATCAAGAACCAACCTTGAATATGGGGGGGGGGGGGGGGAGTAAATAACGCTGCAATACCCCAATGGTGTTTTAATGGGTTATTCCAGTCCCTATTTATTGATGATTTACCCTTAGGGTAGGTCATGAATAAGAGATCAGTGGGAGTCAGACACCTAGCATTCTGCTGATCAGTTATTTGAAGGGGCCGCAGTGCTCCTGTGAATGCGATGGCCCTTTCACAATTTACATTGCACACTGTCTGATTCATAGCACCCATGCAATATGATGATTTCACTTGTTTTGGACAAAGCACATACATACATAGCACAACTGCTATGAATCAGCATGCGATGTAAATAGAGAAGGGATCACTGCGCTCCCATGAGCGCTACAGCCCCTTCAAAGAGCTGATCAGTGAGGTTCCTGAGTGTCGCACCCCACTAATATATTATCTTTAGGATAGATCAATAAAAAGTGACTGCAACACAGTTTGAAAAATCTGGAAAGGCAGAATGCAGACCAAGGGTAAATTCAAATGGCAGATTGTGTGGGACCTGCCATGCAAAATCTGCACAGAAATCTTCCTGACTTTGGCAGAAAGATTTCTACTTCCATTCATTTTAATGGGAGGTTTGGGTGAGATCCAATCGAAAATTGAGCAGTACATTTCTTTTTTTTGCTAGCTGATTTTGTTAGCGGAATAAAGATTCATGTACCTCCTATTGAAATGAATGGTAGGCAAATATTTTGTGGCCAATTCTCCCACAAAAAAATTTCCCAAATGAACTTATTCCAAGAGTATGTTTAGTGGTGGAATTTGGTGCTGATTTTTAGGTGGATTTCACCTCTCATTGTTTTCAATGAGAGGTAGAGATCAAAGCAGGAAGCTGAAAAAATAAGCATCCTGCTCAATCTTGGCATGGATTCTGCAGTTGATCATCCACAAAACCCATGAGCCAATCAGTGAGTTAAAGCAGCAATGAAATATGGATTGCTGGAAAATGAAGTGGGCCACATCATTGCTATGACGGTAGCAGTAGTAACGGTAGTTCTGCGTAGCAAAGGGGAGGGGCACCCAAAGGCTAACACTGTGGTGATGGGGGTGCTGTGTGAGATGTTCGGGCCATGGCTCAGGCGCAGATAGTAGAGCAGGTAGGCACTCACTGTCTGCACCCAACCTACTTGTGCCCCCCTATTTGTATGGCAGCCAACACCCTGTGCGCACAGATCCCACATAGGTAAGGCTGGCCATCATTATGTTATAAGGAATGGAAACCAAAATCCAGACATACACAGCATCATTTTGTGTTTGCCATGCCTTACATTCATCACTTGTTCTAAGAAGTGGTGGCTCCATAGACTTCTTTCTGTGCAAAGCTGTGAATTTTGCCGGCTCCATAGAAGTTTATGGAGCTGTAGAATCCACGGCCCGGAGACTGAGCAGTAATATTGATCAGGCGAAAACTGCCTCATAGTAAGGGCCCATGCATACGGAGTAAACGCTTTCATTTTTGCATAATACACGTGTAAAGAATACAAGTGTAAAAACCAGATTCCTATTGAGTTCAATGACATTTTTTACACATGTAAAAAACGCGCCAAAAAATTAGCAAAAAAAATGCGCAAAAAAACACACTTTTTTGGCGCGTTTTTTACATGTGTAAAAAATGTCATTGAAGTCAATGGGAATCTGGTTTTTACATGTGTATTCTTTACACGTGTATTATGCAAAAATGAGCGCGTATTTACTCCATGTGAAAGGACGGGTTCACACCTACGCCCGGTGTCCGCTTTAGCCAATCTGGGGGGTTTCCATCTCCTGCCCCGAGAAACTGGACTTTTTTTTAACCAGACACAAGTCGGACATGCAGGATTTTGTGTCCAGTTAAAAAAAACGGTTTTGACGCGGAGAGGCAGAAGACGCACACGGGCAGTCACTTTGTAAACCCATTTGAGTGAATGGGTTTGAAAAGTGACTGCCGGGTTTGCGTCCCCTGTGCAGCTTCTCGGGGCAGGAGACGGAAAACCCCCGGATTGGCTAAAGCGGAGACGGCGCGCAGGTGTGATCCCACACTGAAAGCTGAGCTCTGATTGGTTGCTATGGGAAACTACACAAGTCTGCCTGTCAGGCGGTTTTCATTTTTGATAAAAAAAATAGTTTAAAAAGTAGTTGTAACAGTTTATACTACATAATATGTATTGAATATGTTAAATCAATAAAAATGTTGAAATTTAAAAAAAAGTTTACATCAATGTTACAACAAATTAGTAAAATGCCAAAATAATAAAAATTTTAAGTGGGAAAAAAAGATTTACTGTAGCACTCTGAAAATGTCATTTACAGTGTGACACTGAAAATTTTACTTTAGCATAACCAATAATTTAACATATTTTCTGCGAGCGAAGCTGCAGGAATTCTACTAGTCCTATCCTATTAATATTATAAATGTGAAATGTTTGTGGGTTTGTGACTTTGGATGTTCGGATGTTTGGCGGTCAATCACGCAAAAACCGCTCCACCGATTTGGCTGAAAATTTCCACAAACATAGTCACTACCCTCGATTGCGCAATAGGCTACTTTTCGTCACAATAGCGCACATACGTTTTTCCCAGGACCCCCACAAAACCCAAACTCACATCACTATCTCTGCAATCTCACACACTTTGGACCATAGCAAGCCACAAAATTCATATTACCCCCTACAGCAGAGGTCAGCAACCCCTGGCACACATGCCAAGAGTGGCACTCCTGCCATATTTCACTGGCACGCCAGCAGCACAGGACCTGCAAGACTTAAATGAAGTCCGAGTCTCTTCAGTGCGCTGCTAGAGCTGAGGCATAAGGACACTCCCCTTTGCGAGATGTGCAGGAAACCCAGGGGGTGGAGCTTAAGCGCTCAAGTCTTTGCCTGCTATAGTGATCGCTCCTGCCGAAGCTGCTAGCAAACTGAAAGTAAGAAACACACAGCTCCCTTCCTTTACTTCCTATTCTCATTAATGTCAGGCATTTGGGGTTATTAGTTTAGTGTTAGTAACTCCATGTACCTCACATTAATAGGAATAAACCCCATCATGTCCCTCATATTAACCCCTGTAGGCCCCATATAAAGATTACTAATATGTGAGACATATGGAGGGACTAATAAAAAACCTCAGTAATGAAGATACTTAATTATTACCTCCAAGTCTCTCACATATCAGTAACTAGAGATGAACGAGTACTGTTGGGATCAGCCGATCCGAACAGCACACTCCATAGAAATGAATGGATGCACCTGGTAGTTCCGCTTGGACGCAGCCGGCGCGCTTAACCCCCCGCGTGCCGGCTACGTCCATTCATTTCTATGCGAGCGTGCTGTTCGGATCGGCTGATCCCAACAGTACTCGCTCATCTCTATCAGTAACTCTTACACAGGGGTTAATGTGAGGGACATGATGGGGTTAATTGCTATTAATAAGAGGCACATGGAGTTACTGAACTGTCATGCACAGGGCCAGACTTTATGTTGCTTGCTCAAGGGTATCCTGTGCCCAAAACTTACATGTACTGGCGCAAAATAACAACTCATACAATGTCGTATATCGAAGTATATTACCCTGAAATACCTCTGTCCCAAAGACACTATGTACAGTTTATACCAACACCGTATAGCGGCTGAAATACAAATTACATTCAACACAAAAGTCTCATGTGCTCTCAGAATTACAGCAAAAACAAGATACACAGTTACATTTTATATCCCATACCTTATACACAGTACGAAAACCTTACCCGCGCCTGTATATACCCACTACTACAATCACCGCAGACGAAGTCGCGGGTACCAGCTAGTGTTAAATAATCCCCCTTGTTTGTGATTCAAACCTATTCATTCCCCTATTCAGGCATGTATATGTACAGGTTTGTATATACACAGGTTTGAAGGGGTTAATAACTTCTGCCGATAAGTCACACAATACTCTCTCTTTTTCCTTAGGGCTATAATTCTTGACCTATTCAGATGCACAGCTTCAATATATGGTATAATATTGGAGGAGTATGGAGGAGTTCTGCCACACTAATAGATTGCTGTGTAGCAGTCAGCTCTAAGTAAAGCAGCTCCAGGTCAGACTATTCTGATTGCTAATCCCTAATATGCTACCCCCTCTCTCCTGCAGTACAATAGTGTGCTGTGGTCAAGCCCTATTCTGGCCCATACATTGCCGTAGATATAGATATTAATATTAGGTCTTTCTCTGTAGTGCAGTAGTATGCTATGGTCAAGCCCTATTCCGGCCCATACATTGCCGTAGATATAGATATTAGGTCTTTCTCAACGCGTTCGCTAATCATTTTAGCTCATCAGGAGAGATTAGTTGAAAGAGAGGAAAAAATAAAGATGTGTTGTAATAACCGCATTTCCTGGGACCTTGGTGGTAGGTCCCAGTACTCACAGCAAATCCGACGCCGTGTGCTACCCATGCCGAGTTTATATAGCCCCACGATCCAGGCTTTAACTCCGCCCACCTGCCGCACCTCCACCCGTCCGGCCAATCAGATCTTACCAAGTCCGAGCGCATCATGTCCTCCAATGTTTATCAGTACAGGCCCAAAGCCTGTGCTAGCAGTAACAGGCTATTACTACTAGCACAGGCTTTGGGCCTAAATGGTAATATCCCAGACCATGTGACGTCCAGGACATTACCATATGAGCTCGAAGCCTGCTAGGATTGACATCGTATCCCAGAGAGGTAAGTAACACTGTTTATTATGCTCCCTCACCTCCCCTGGGCTCCGATTATTATACTTGGGGGTCTGAAAAGACAGGGTGATGACGCCACCTGCACTGAGACGCAGACATCTGGACCAGCGCAGTAGAGCTGCAGCACTCCTGCGTTAGTATAGAGAAAAAAAAAAGTTTAAAAATTTTTTTAAAAAAATCGCCCATGCTGCCGTCCCCTTCTGGAGCGCCACCTGAGGCGGTCGCCTCACCTCACCTCATTAGAGGTGCGGCGCTGCTCCTAGGCCAGTGACTATGACAAGGGGAAATCCTCTACGTCTGGAGGAGAGAAAGTTTCACCAACAACATACTGTAGAAGGGGATTCTTTACAATAACAATAGGGAGGATATAGGGGCAACACGGTGGCTCATTGGTTAGCACTGCAGCCTTGCAGCGCTGGAGTCCTTGGTTTGAATCCCGCCAGGAACAAGATCTGGAAGGAGTTTGTATGTTCTCCCCATGCTTGTGTGGATTTCCTCCCATACTACAAAAAAGACATACTGATAGGAAAAAAAATAATGTACATTGTGATCCCTTTATGGGGCTCATATAGGGATCAAAAAAATAAATAAATAAAATAACAGCGAGGATATAGATCTCACTGCCCCGTAAGTGATGATGGTGGATTCACTCTGCAAGTTCAAAAAGGGTATGATTTTATATAGATTGCCATATCGGAGACAGGAAGAAATTATTTTCCTCTGACATGGGGCAATTGGCATAACTTCATGTTTTGTTTTATTTTTTACTTTATTTTTTGCCTTTCTCTTGATCAACACTGTAGGGTTATAGGTTGGACTTGATGGATCTGTGTCTTCACCCAACATCGTACAATATTTCAGCCAGGCTACATGTTGGTATAATATACTAGGTAGATTATTTGAAGAACTACCCAATTATTTTTATATACTTTAGATACACTGGATGCAGCTGAGATGAAAGTTAGGCCAACCAGTATCCTTCCTCCCTGGGTGCCATCTTATCAGTCACATTACAGGGACCCCCAATAACCAATCATCCCGCAGCATCCTGCAGCATACAGAGACTTAAACCGGGATTTTGTTGAATGGTGCCAGCAGAATCACCTCAGGATTAATGCTGGGAAGACCAAGGAGATGGTGGTGGACTTTAGCAAATGGAGAAGTGCTCCGACCCCGGTGGAGATCCAAGGGACATGCATTGAGATAGTCAGGACTTATAAGTATTTGGGTGTGTTCCTCAATAATAAACTAGACTGGGCTGATCATCTGGAGGCGCTTCACAGAAAGGACAGCAGAGACAGCAGACTCTACTTGCTCAGGAGGCTGAGGGCCTTCAGAGTCCAGGGGACACTTCTTATGGCCTTTTTCAACTCTGTGGTTGCCTCTGCCACCTTTTTCAGTGTGGCCTTCTAGGGGAGCAGTATATCAACCAGGGACAGAAATAGACTTGACAGGCTGATAAGAAGGGCCAGCTCTGTCTTGGGGAGCCCCTTGGACCCAGTACAGGTGGTGGGTGACAGAAGGATACTGTCTGTGGTGATCTCCATGCGGGTGAACAAATCCCACCCCATGTATGAGACCTTTATGGCACTTAGCAGCACTGTAAGTGACCGTCTGCTTCACCCCAAGTGTGAGAAGGAGCGCTATTGCAAGTCCTTCCTTCCAACCGCGACTAGGCTGTATAATCTACATCAGACCAAGCGAAGATCACTCCGCACAGAGAACTAATGATTATGATTATGAAGTCTTCCTTCTTTCTTTTTCTGTTCCTTAGCTGCTATGGACTCCTAGTATATCTTCTCTTCTCAGCATATGTGTGTCTACTTCTGTAATATATTACTGTGTATTATCCTGTATCTGTATTACTTTGCTGCTGTAACATACTGAAATTTCCCCACTGTGGGACTATTAAAGGATTATCTTATATTGTTGCTGCCCATGGCCTGCTGTTTTGTAGAGTTCGCAGAGTTAAAAGGGTCCAAATTCAAGAGACAAGAAGGATTATTTTTACTATTGGAGGAAAACCTCAGTATTATGTTGTGAACATATTTTTTTTACATGCTAGGCATTTATATACTGTACTTGGGATTTTTGTTGTAGTCTAAATACAAACATTGAAATCAAATGGCCTTGGCATCATTCAGTGTTTTCAACACCCAGGGCTGTTATTATTTCCAACCAAAATCTGGAAAAAGACTAATTGAAAAGCAGATAGGGCAGACGTGCCAAGTCTGAGAGATAACCAGCAAGTTGGTATTGGCATCACAAGGGATTTGCTGAAATCTAAACATTGTCTGAAATGATAAGAGACACTTGTCTGGAAACACACCCTGAAATGAATTTAACCCAGCTGTAAAGCATAACATAGCTTCTAGAAAAAGAGATCCAGATGAAATCCAGGTGACTATATTGGCCGAATTTACTGTGTAAAACACTCCTCAAGTTAGCGTATTTCAGGGGCACATTGGCACATCTCATTTCCTTTTCCTCACTACTTTTAAGACAGTTGGTGGAGCAGAGCCTTAGTGACATAGATTTCAATTCTGGTGCACAAGAGTATGCTAGAATTATTGAAACTGGATCCTCTTAAATAATTCAGGCACAGATAATTCATCTCACACCAGCAGGGAAATTTATTAAGACTTGCATATGAAATGCCAGTCTGAATTACTTTCCTTCATTTTATATTAAATGACAAAGACTGTGACTTGAATGGGTCTGAGTTGCAGTACCAAGCAGAGCCGCTAAGCAATGTATGACGCTATGCTTTGTATTCAGGAAAGAGGTCACAACGCTCACCCGAACACTGCTGCCTCACCAAACAGATAATTATTGAGGGTCCCAAGTGTTGGACCCCCCATCTATTTGATACTGATAATAGGTCACCAATATTACAATCCCGGAATACCTTTTAAAAGTACAATATGTAGATAGTCCATAGTTTATTGGATATCCCTTATTTTCTAGTTAAACATTCCATGTCTTTATCTTATAACAATAACTTCTATTATCCCTGTCTAGAAAAACTCAACATGCTCACAGCCGCTAATTCCTATACTTTCCCATGACAAATGAACATTCTCATTCTTGGCACTCACTATATATCAGGTGTCAGCATGTAGTGTATGGCTACTTTCCGGGAGTTGTTGACTCAAACTTCATGACTGTGGTGAGTCAGACGTTTGTTTAAAGGATAATTCTACTCAAATCTTAAATTGAGTTGAGTTGTGACAACAATATCCTATCATCTTCCCGCCCACACCTAGGATTTGGTAACTGGACCACCTTGCTTGGGCAACATAGGTGTCCTATCATTTTCCCAGAGCAGATGAGTGTAGGGTTCCTCAAAAATAAAATTTTGAAATGGTAGAGTGGACTGAAGGAGATTACAAAGGGGATCTGCAGGACAGAACCCTAAACGCTAGTGTGAACCTAGCTTTAGCTGTAATGGCAGGTGACTGCATATACTGGGAACTCCAGACCAGTTCTCAGGATGTCTTAACTTTTGCTATATGTTAGAGAGATGCTCTAAAAAGTTACTACTTATTTTGTCAGCACACTCTCAGGTATTTGTTTTGTTCCAAACATGTTTTGTTTTTTTCCTATTTGTTGACATGACACTTTAGAAACATGTCCTTACTCTTTGGATGTCTTTGCTTCCGTACATGAATGCTAGTAAATACCATTCCTTGCACAGTAATTTATGGCTAGTGAGGATTACAGTACATACCTATGGCAAGACTAATTTTCACTCTACAGTAGTTACACTTGTAACATTGCCCTCTAGAGGAAACACTGGGTACTTTCTATTTACAGACCTGTAACATAATTTCAACAAACCTTTACAAACATATTTGTTTTGTTTATTTCTATTTCTGCCTCTTTTTTATTCTTTAAAACACTTCAGGGCATTTTCTCTGATTCAGGACTGGACACATTTTTTTCTTCATATACGTGGTTTTGAGGGCAATAACATTTTTTTTCATACTATTCAAATAATTTGTGTCCTTTTTGGTGATAAATAGGGCTTGTATGTTGTTTTAAGAAGAGCATTTTATGTTGTTTTTATTTTTGCATGCTTTATCTTTATTTTAACCCTTACGCACACCACGAAATACAGTTATGTCTTGGGGCATGTGACTAAATATGGTGGCCACTCAGAAACAGAGCGGCCACACTAGCTGTTGGGTCTATAGTATTGTAGTCTATGGCACAGGTGATCTAAAGATCACATGTTCAAGCCCCAGAGGGGCGGTTTAAAAAAAGAAAAAAAAATTGAAACAATAAAAAAAACCTAAAAGTAAAAAAAATTGAAACAATAAAATAAACCTAAAAGTTTAAATCCCCCCGTTTACCCTAGATCACATATAAATATAAATAAATAAATAAATAGAAGTAAACATTAACTCATTAGGCATCCCCAAGTCTAAAAACGCCCAAACTATAAAATATATAAAAACATTTGTCCCATATGGTAAACACCATCGCAGGAAAAAAAAATCAAAATTGCTGATTTATTGTTTTTTCACCATATTGCATCTCTAAAAAAAAAAAAAATTGAATAAAAAGTTATCAAAACATCAAACATTCCCCAACATCGTATCAACAAAAACTACATATTGTCCAGCAAAAAGAAGACACCACACAGCTCCGTACACTAAAATATGAAAAGTTACAGGGGTCAGAATATGGTGATTCATAGAATTTATTTTTCTTCAAAATTTAGAATTTTTGTAAAGTTATTAAAACATCAAAAAAAAACTATATAAATTTTGTATCAACGTGATTGTACTGACCTGTAGAATGAAGTTAACACAGCATTTTTACCGCAAAGTGGAGCTGTAAAAAAAAATAAAGACATGAGAAAATGGTAGTACTGCGTTTTTTCTCAATTCCACCTCATTCTGAATTTTTTTCCTGCTTCCCAATATATTGTACAAAATAATAAATGGTACCTTTTTGAAGTACAACTTGTCATGCAAAAATCAAGCCATCTTATGACTACGTAAGCAGAAAAATTGTAAGTGACTTCTGGAATGTAGGGAGTAAAAAACTAAAACACAAAAATGAAAATTCTCTGCACCTACTAAGGTTAATATCTGAGAAAATATAAACAAAACAAAAAAACGGCCTCTGTAGTGACGTCACAGATGTCACGTGGGTTAGAGGCCACTATGAGTCATAGTCTGTGAAGTGGCTGCTATGGGACATTATACTGTGAACACAGGCCGCAATGGGACATTATAGTGTGTGTAAATGGTGTGTTGCACTGTGTGTGGGCCAGGAAAGGGGGCGCTATGTCATGGGGGGGGGCTATAGTTTACAATGGGTCCCTGCCCCTGAATTACTTTGTAGAGCCGATCTGGGTAGTCTAGGACACAGCAGCTCCTACTGCCAGAAGAGGAGCCACATCATGGTGGCTCCCATAGCTGTGTAAAAAGACATCGCAACAATTGGGAAGGCGGTCCGGCTGTTGTGCAGCTGCTTCAGACTGCATGAACATGAACATCACTGCATGAAAAATAAAAATTGGAAAAAAATTTGAAAACCAGACATGCCCCCTTTTTCCACATTTATCCAGATATTAAAGAAAATGCAAAAAGAGAAAATTACTAGAGATGAGCGAACAGTGTTCTATCGAACTCATGTTCGATCGGATATTAGGCTGTTCGGCATGTTCGAATCGAATCGAACACCGCGTGGTAAAGTGCGCCATTACTCGATTCCCCTCCCACCTTCCCTGGCGCCTTTTTTGCTCCAATAACAGCACAGGGTAGGTGGGACAGGAACTACGACACCGGTGACGTTGAAAAAAGTAGGCAAAACCCATTGGCTGCCGAAAACATGTGACCTCTAATTTAAAAGAACAGCGCCGCCCAGGTTCGCGTCATTCTGAGCTTGCAATTCACCGAGGACGGAGGTTTCCGTCCAGCTAGCTAGGGCTTAGATTCTGGGTAGGCAGGGACAGGCTAGGATAGGAAGGAGAAGACAACCAACAGCTCTTATAAGAGCTAAATTCCAGGGAGAAGCTTGTCAGTGTAACGTGGCACTGACGGGCTCAATCGCCGCAACCCAGCTTTCCCAGGATCCTGAATGGAATACACTGTCAGTGTATTCCCGTATACCCGATATATACCCCGATACCCGTTCCAACGGTGTGCCCCCCCACCTTCACCCCAGAAATACCCTGCAAGTCCCCTAGCAATAGAATTGGGGCTATATACACCCACAATTTTTACTACTGGTATACAGTGCCATTGTCTGACTGGGAATTCAAAGAATATATTGGGAATACAAATACCCTCATTTCTTGCTACTGCCATATAGTGCCAGTGTCTGACTGGGAATTCAAAGAATATATTGGGGTTACGTGCACCCACAATTTTTACTACTGGTATACAGTGCCATTGTCTGACTGGGAATTCAAAGAATATATTGGGGTTATAAATACCCTCATTTCTTGCTACTGCCATATAGTGCCAGTTTCTGACTGGTAATTCAAAGAATATATTGGGGTTACGTGCACCCACAATTTTTACTACTGGTATACAGTGCCATTGTCTGACTGGGAATTCAAAGAATATATTGGGAATACAAATACCCTCATTTCTTGCTACTGCCATATAGTGCCAGTGTCTGACTGGGAATTCAAAGAATATATTGGGGTTACGTGCACCCACAATTTTTACTACTGGTATACAGTGCCATTGTCTGACTGGGAATTCAAAGAATATATTGGGGTTATAAATACCCTCATTTCTTGCTACTGCCATATAGTGCCAGTTTCTGACTGGTAATTCAAAGAATATATTGGGGTTACGTGCACCCACAATTTTTACTACTGGTATACAGTGCCATTGTCTGACTGGGAATTCAAAAAATATATATTGAGAATACAAATACCCTCATTTCTTGCTACTGCCATATACTGCCAGTGTCTGACTGGGAATTCAAAGAATATATTGGGGTTACGTGCACCCACAATTTTTACTACTGGTATACAGTGCCATTGTCTGACTGGGAATTCAAAGAATATATTGGGAATACAAATACCCTCATTTCTTGCTACTGCCATATAGTGCCAGTGTCTGACTGGGAATTCAAAGAATATATTGGGGTTACGTGCACCCACAATTTTTACTACTGGTATACAGTGCCATTGTCTGACTGGGAATTCAAAGAATATATTGGGGTTATAAATACCCTCATTTCTCGCTACTGCCATATAGTGCCAGTTTCTGACTGGTAATTCAAAGAATATATTGGGGTTACGTGCACCCACAATTTTTACTACTGGTATACAGTGCCATTGTCTGACTGGGAATTCAAAGAATATATTGGGAATACAAATACCCTCATTTCTTGCTACTGCCATATAGTGCCAGTGTCTGACTGGGAATTCAAAGAATATATTGGGGTTACGTGCACCCACAATTTTTACTACTGGTATACAGTGCCATTGTCTGACTGGGAATTCAAAGAATATATTGGGGTTATAAATACCCTCATTTCTTGCTACTGCCATATAGTGCCAGTTTCTGACTGGTAATTCAAAGAATATATTGGGGTTACGTGCACCCACAATTTTTACTACTGGTATACAGTGCCATTGTCTGACTGGGAATTCAAAGAATATATTGGGAATACAAATACCCTCATTTCTTGCTACTGCCATATAGTGCCAGTGTCTGACTGGGAATTCAAAGAATATATTGGGAATACAAATACCCTCATTTCTTGCTACTGCCATATAGTGCCAGTTTCTGACTGGTAATTCAAAGAATATATTGGGGTTACGTGCACCCACAATTTTTACTACTGGTATACAGTGCCATTGTCTGACTGGGAATTCAAAGAATATATTGGGAATACAAATACCCTCATTTCTTGCTACTGCCATATAGTGCCAGTTTCTGACTGGTAATTCAAAGAATATATTGGGGTTACGTGCACCCACAATTTTTACTACTGGTATACAGTGCCATTGTCTGACTGGGAATTCAAAGAATATATTGGGAATACAAATACCCTCATTTCTTGCTACTGCCATATAGTGCCAGTGTCTGACTGGGAATTCAAAGAATATATTGGGGTTACGTGCACCCACAATTTTTACTACTGGTATACAGTGCCATTGTCTGACTGGGAATTCAAAGAATATATTGGGAATACAAATACCCTCATTTCTTGCTACTGCCATATAGTGCCAGTGTCTGACTGGGAATTCAAAGAATATATTGGGGTTACGTGCACCCACAATTTTTACTACTGGTATACAGTGCCATTGTCTGACTGGGAATTCAAAGAATATATTGGGGTTATAAATACCCTCATTTCTTGCTACTGCCATATAGTGCCAGTTTCTGACTGGTAATTCAAAGAATATATTGGGGTTACGTGCACCCACAATTTTTACTACTGGTATACAGTGCCATTGTCTGACTGGGAATTCAAAGAATATATTGGGAATACAAATACCCTCATTTCTTGCTACTGCCATATAGTGCCAGTGTCTGACTGGGAATTCAAAGAATATATTGGGGTTACGTGCACCCACAATTTTTACTACTGGTATACAGTGCCATTGTCTGACTGGGAATTCAAAGAATATATTGGGGTTATAAATACCCTCATTTCTTGCTACTGCCATATAGTGCCAGTTTCTGACTGGTAATTCAAAGAATATATTGGGGTTACGTGCACCCACAATTTTTACTACTGGTATACAGTGCCATTGTCTGACTGGGAATTCAAAGAATATATTGGGAATACAAATACCCTCATTTCTTGCTACTGCCATATAGTGCCAGTGTCTGACTGGGAATTCAAAGAATATATTGGGGTTACGTGCACCCACAATTTTTACTACTGGTATACAGTGCCATTGTCTGACTGGGAATTCAAAGAATATATTGGGAATACAAATACCCTCATTTCTTGCTACTGCCATATAGTGCCAGTGTCTGACTGGGAATTCAAAGAATATATTGGGGTTACGTGCACCCACAATTTTTACTACTGGTATACAGTGCCATTGTCTGACTGGGAATTCAAAGAATATATTGGGGTTATAAATACCCTCATTTCTTGCTACTGCCATATAGTGCCAGTTTCTGACTGGTAATTCAAAGAATATATTGGGGTTACGTGCACCCACAATTTTTACTACTGGTATACAGTGCCATTGTCTGACTGGGAATTCAAAGAATATATTGGGAATACAAATACCCTCATTTCTTGCTACTGCCATATAGTGCCAGTGTCTGACTGGGAATTCAAAGAATATATTGGGGTTACGTGCACCCACAATTTTTACTACTGGTATACAGTGCCATTGTCTGACTGGGAATTCAAAGAATATATTGGGGTTATAAATACCCTCATTTCTTGCTACTGCCATATAGTGCCAGTTTCTGACTGGTAATTCAAAGAATATATTGGGGTTACGTGCACCCACAATTTTTACTACTGGTATACAGTGCCATTGTCTGACTGGGAATTCAAAGAATATATTGGGAATACAAATACCCTCATTTCTTCCTACTGCCATATAGTGCCAGTGTCTGACTGGGAATTCAAAGAATATATTGGGGTTACGTGCACCCACAATTTTTACTACTGGTATACAGTGCCATTGTCTGACTGGGAATTCAAAGAATATATTGGGGTTATAAATACCCTCATTTCTTGCTACTGCCATATAGTGCCAGTTTCTGACTGGTAATTCAAAGAATATATTGGGGTTACGTGCACCCACAATTTTTACTACTGGTATACAGTGCCATTGTCTGACTGGGAATTCAAAGAATATATTGGGAATACAAATACCCTCATTTCTTGCTACTGCCATATAGTGCCAGTGTCTGACTGGGAATTCAAAGAATATATTGGGGTTACGTGCACCCACAATTTTTACTACTGGTATACAGTGCCATTGTCTGACTGGGAATTCAAAGAATATATTGGGAATACAAATACCCTCATTTCTTGCTACTGCCATATAGTGCCAGTTTCTGACTGGTAATTCAAAGAATATATTGGGGTTACGTGCACCCACAATTTTTACTACTGGTATACAGTGCCATTGTCTGACTGGGAATTCAAAGAATATATTGGGAATACAAATACCCTCATTTCTTGCTACTGCCATATAGTGCCAGTGTCTGACTGGGAATTCAAAGAATATATTGGGGTTACGTGCACCCACAATTTTTACTACTGGTATACAGTGCCATTGTCTGACTGGGAATTCAAAGAATATATTGGGGTTATAAATACCCTCATTTCTTGCTACTGCCATATAGTGCCAGTTTCTGACTGGGAATTCAAAGAATATATTGGGGTTACGTGCACCCACAATTTTTACTACTGGTATACAGTGCCATTGTCTGACTGGGAATTCAAAGAATATATTGGGAATACAAATACCCTCATTTCTTGCTACTGCCATATAGTGCCAGTGTCTGACTGGGAATTCAAAGAATATATTGGGGTTACGTGCACCCACAATTTTTACTACTGGTATACAGTGCCATTGTCTGACTGGGAATTCAAAGAATATATTGGGAATACAAATACCCTCATTTCTTGCTACTGCCATATAGTGCCAGTGTCTGACTGGGAATTCAAAGAATATATTGGGGTTACGTGCACCCACAATTTTTACTACTGGTATACAGTGCCAATTTCTAACTAGGAATTCAAAATGCGCAAGGCTCCCGGAAAGGGACGTGGACGAGGCCGTGGGCGAGGTCGGGGGAATGGTTCTGGGGAGCAAGGTAGCAGTGAAGCCACAGGGCGTCCCGTGCCTACTCCTGTGGGGCAGCAAGCATTGCGCCACTCCACAGTGCCAGGGTTGCTTGCCACATTAACTAAACTGCAGGGTACAAACCTTAGTAGGCCCGAGAACCAGGAACAGGTCTTGCAATGGCTGTCAGAGAACGCTTACAGCACATTGTCCAGCAGCCAGTCAGACTCTGCCTCCTCTCCTCCTATTACCCAACAGTCTTGTCTTCCTTCCTCCCAAAATTCCGAAGCTTTACAGAACAATAACCCAAACTGTCCCTGCTCCCCAGAGCTGTTCTCCGCTCCTTTCATTGTCCCTCAACCTGCCTCTCCACGTCACGATTCCACGAACCTAACAGAGGAGCATCTGTGTCCAGATGCTCAAACACTAGAGTCTCCTCCATCTCCGTTCGATTTGGTGGTGGATGACCAGCAACCCACCCTCATCGACGATGATGTGACGCAGTTGCCGTCAGGGCATCCAGTTGACCGGCGCATTGTGCGGGAGGAGGAGATGAGACAGGAGTTGGAAGAGGAAGTGGTGGATGATGAGGACACTGACCCGACCTGGACAGGGGGGATGTCAAGCGGGGAAAGTAGTGTGGATGTTGAGGCAGGTGCAGCACCAAAAAGGGTAGCTAGAGGCAGAGGCAGAGGTCAGCAGCTTAGGCGAAGCCAGGCCACACCCGGAATCTCCCAAGATGTTCCAGTTCGTACCCAGCCCCGAAAAACTCCCACCTCGAGGGCACGTTTCTCGAAGGTGTGGAGTTTTTTCAAGGAATGCGCTGAGGACAGATATAGTGTTGTCTGCACAATTTGCCTCTCGAAATTGATTAGGGGCTCTGAGAAAAGCAACCTGTCCACCACTTCAATGCGCCGTCATTTGGAATCCAAGCACTGGAATCAGTGGCAGGCAGCAACGGCAGGACAAAGGCCGCCTGCCGTTCACGCCACTGCCACTGCCTCTGCCACTGCCTCTGCCTCTGCCACTGCCACTGCTGACTGTGCTGGCGATGCACTCCAGAGGACGAGCCAGGACACCACTTCATCTGCCTCCGCCACTTTGTTGACTTCTACCTCATCCTCCCCTGGTCCTGTCTTATCTCCTTCTCCTGCACCATCAAAGGCACCATCAGGCGTTTCTTTACAACAACCCACCATCTCTCAGACATTGGAGCGGCGGCAGAAATACACTGCTAACCACCCACACGCGCAAGCCTTGAACGCCAACATCGCTAAACTGCTGGCCCAGGAGATGTTGGCGTTCCGGCTTGTTGAAACTCCCGCCTTCCTGGACCTGATGGCAACTGCGGCACCTCGCTATGCCGTCCCTAGCCGTCACTACTTCTCCCGGTGTGCCGTCCCCGCCTTGCACCAGCACGTGTCACTCAACATCAGGCGGGCCCTTAGTTCCGCGCTTTGCACAAAGGTCCACTTGACCACCGACGCGTGGACAAGTGCATGCGGACAGGGACGCTACATTTCACTGACGGCACACTGGGTGAATGTAGTTGAGGCTGGGACTGCTTCCCAAACTGGCCCGGTGTACCTCGTCTCCCCGCCTAACATTCCTGGCAGGGACACGAGAAGAACACCCCCCTCCTCCTCCTCCTCTACCGCCTCCTCCTCCGCCACCGCCTCCTCCTCCGCCACCGCCTCCTCCTCCGCTGTTAGATTGACCCCAGCTACGAGTTGGAAACGTTGCAGCACTGGCGTTGGTAGACGTCAGCAGGCTGTGCTGAAGCTGATCAGCTTGGGGGACAGACAGCACACTGCCTCCGAGGTGAGGGATGCCCTCCTCGATGAGACGGCAATATGGTTTGAGCCGCTGCACCTGGGCCCAGGCATGGTCGTTTGTGATAACGGCCGGAACCTGGTAGCAGCTCTGGAGCTTGCCGGACTCCAACATGTTCCATGCCTGGCCCACGTCTTCAACCTAGTGGTGCAACGTTTCCTAAAGAGCTACCCCAATGTTCCAGAGCTACTGGTGAAAGTGCGGCGCATGTGCGCCCACTTTCGCAAGTCGACAGTAGCCGCTGCTAGCTTAAAATCTCTCCAGCAACGCCTGCATGTGCCACAACACCGGCTTTTGTGCGACGTCCCCACACGCTGGAACTCAACGTTTCAGATGTTGAATAGAGTGGTTGAGCAGCAGAGACCTTTGATGGAATACCAGCTACAAAACCCTAGGGTGCCACAAAGTCAGCTGCCTCAGTTTCACATCCATGAGTGGCCATGGATGAGAGACCTTTGTGACATCCTACGGGTCTTTGAGGAGTCCACAAGGAGGGTGAGCTCTGAGGATGCGATGGTGAGCCTTACAATCCCGCTCTTGTGTGTTCTGAGAGAATCCCTGATTGACATCAGGGATAACTCAGATCACACAGAGGAGTTAGGGATAGCATCCGATCCGTCACAGCTGGAGAGTAGGTCCACACATCTGTCCGCTTCACTGCGTTTAATGGAGGAGGAGGAGGAGGAGGAGGAGGAGGAAGAAGAGTTGTCCGATGATGTGATGGTGATACAGGAGGCTTCCGGGCAACTTCGAATCGTCCCATTGTTGCAGCGCGGATGGGTAGACATGGAGGATGAGGAGGAAATGGAGATTGAACTTTCCGGTGGGGCCAGAGGAGTCATGCCAACTAACACTGTGGCAGACATGGCTGAGTTCATGTTGGGGTGCTTTACAACCGACAAGCGTATTGTCAAAATCATGGAGGACAACCAGTACTGGATCTTTGCTATCCTTGACCCCCGGTATAAAAACAACATCTCGTCTTTTATTCCGGTAGAGGGGAGGGCCAATCGCATCAATGCTTGCCACAGGCAATTGGTGCAGAATATGATGGAGATGTTTCCAGCATGTGACGTTGGCGGCAGGGAGGGCAGTTCCTCCAGTAGGCAACCAAGTTCTCACCGGTCCACACAAACGAGGGGCACACTCTCTAAGGTCTGGGACACCTTGATGGCACCCCCTCGCCAAAGTGCCGCCACGGAGGGTCCTAGTGTCACCAGGCGTGAGAAGTATAGGCGCATGTTGCGGGAATACCTTTCCGACCACAGCTCTGTCCTTTCCGACCCCTCTGCGCCCTACACGTATTGGGTGTCGAAGTTGGACCTGTGGCTTGAACTTGCCCTATATGCCTTGGAGGTGCTGTCCTGTCCTGCCGCCAGCGTCCTATCTGAGAGGGTGTTCAGTGCAGCCGGTGGCATCATCACTGACAAGCGCACCCGTCTGTCAGCTGAGAGTGCCGACCGGCTCACTTTGATAAAAATGAACCACCACTGGATAGAGCCTTCATTTTTGTGCCCACCTGTGTAAAGCACCCCAACATGAAACTCCATGTCTGTACTCAACCTCTCCAATTCCTCCGCATCCTCATACTCATCCACCATAAGCGTTGCACAATTCTGCTAATACTAGGCTCCCTCCAACATGATTTCCCCCAACTCTGCTGGTTAGAGGCTCCCTCCACCCTGATTTCCACCAACTCTGCTGGTTAGAGGCTCCCTCCACCCTGCTTTCCCACAACTCTGCTGGTTAGAGGCTCCCTCCACCATGAATTTGCCCAAACTGGGCTGTTTAGAGGCTCCCTCCACCATGAATTGGTCCAAACTGGGGTTTTTAGAGGCTCCCTCCACCATGAATTGGTCCAAACTTGGCTGTTTAGAGGCTCCCTCCACCATGAATTGGTCCAAACTGGGCTGGTTAGAGGCTCCCTCCACCATGAATTGGTCCAAACTGGGGTGGTTAGAGGCTCCCTCCACCATTAATTGGTCCAAACTGGGCTGGTTAGAGGCTCCCTCCACCATGAATTTGCCCAAACTGGGCTGGTTAGAGGCTCCCTCCACCATGAATTGGTCCAAACTGGGGTGGTTAGAGGCTCCCTCCACCATTAATTGGTCCAAACTGGGCTGGTTAGAGGCTCCCTCCACCATTAATTGGTCCAAACTGGGCTGGTTAGAGGCTCCCTCCACCATGAATTGGTCCAAACTTGGCTGTTTAGAGGCTCCCTCCACCATGAATTGGTCCAAACTGGGGTGGTTAGAGGCTCCCTCCACCATGAATTGGTCCAAACTGGGCTGGTTAGAGGCTCCCTCCACCATGAATTGGTCCAAACTGGGGTGGTTAGAGGCTCCCTCCACCATTAATTGGTCCAAACTGGGCTGGTTAGAGGCTCCCTCCACCATTAATTGGTCCAAACTGGGCTGGTTAGAGGCTCCCTCCACCATGAATTGGTCCAAACTGGGCTGTTTAGAGGCTCCCTCCACCATGAATTTGCCCAAACTGGGCTGGTTAGAGGCTCCCTCCACCATGAATTGGTCCAAACTGGGGTTTTTAGAGGCTCCCTCCACCATGAATTGGTCCAAACTTGGCTGTTTAGAGGCTCCCTCCACCATGAATTGGTCCAAACTGGGCTGGTTAGAGGCTCCCTCCACCATGAATTTCCCAAAACTTGGCTGTTTAGAGGCTCCCTCCACCATTAATTGGTCCAAACTGGGCTGGTTAGAGGCTCCCTCCACCATGAATTGGTCCAAACTTGGCTGTTTAGAGGCTCCCTCCACCATTAATTGGTCCAAACTGGGCTGGTTAGAGGCTCCCTCCACCATGAATTGGTCCAAACTGGGTTTTTTAGAGGCTCCCTCCACCATGAATTTGCCCAAACTGGGCTGTTTAGAGGCTCCCTCCACCATGAATTGGTCCAAACTGGGGTTTTTAGAGGCTCCCTCCACCATGAATTGGTCCAAACTTGGCTGTTTAGAGGCTCCCTCCACCATGAATTGGTCCAAACTGGGCTGGTTAGAGGCTCCCTCCACCATGAATTGGTCCAAACTGGGGTGGTTAGAGGCTCCCTCCACCATTAATTGGTCCAAACTGGGCTGGTTAGAGGCTCCCTCCACCATGAATTTGCCCAAACTGGGCTGGTTAGAGGCTCCCTCCACCATGAATTGGTCCAAACTGGGGTGGTTAGAGGCTCCCTCCACCATTAATTGGTCCAAACTGGGCTGGTTAGAGGCTCCCTCCACCATTAATTGGTCCAAACTGGGCTGGTTAGAGGCTCCCTCCACCATGAATTGGTCCAAACTTGGCTGTTTAGAGGCTCCCTCCACCATGAATTGGTCCAAACTGGGGTGGTTAGAGGCTCCCTCCACCATGAATTGGTCCAAACTGGGCTGGTTAGAGGCTCCCTCCACCATGAATTGGTCCAAACTGGGGTGGTTAGAGGCTCCCTCCACCATTAATTGGTCCAAACTGGGCTGGTTAGAGGCTCCCTCCACCATTAATTGGTCCAAACTGGGCTGGTTAGAGGCTCCCTCCACCATGAATTGGTCCAAACTGGGCTGTTTAGAGGCTCCCTCCACCATGAATTTGCCCAAACTGGGCTGGTTAGAGGCTCCCTCCACCATGAATTGGTCCAAACTGGGGTTTTTAGAGGCTCCCTCCACAATGAATTGGTCCAAACTTGGCTGTTTAGAGGCTCCCTCCACCATGAATTGGTCCAAACTGGGCTGGTTAGAGGCTCCCTCCACCATGAATTTCCCAAAACTTGGCTGTTTAGAGGCTCCCTCCACCATTAATTGGTCCAAACTGGGCTGGTTAGAGGCTCCCTCCACCATGAATTGGTCCAAACTTGGCTGTTTAGAGGCTCCCTCCACCATTAATTGGTCCAAACTGGGCTGGTTAGAGGCTCCCTCCACCATGAATTGGTCCAAACTGGGTTTTTTAGAGGCTCCCTCCACCATGAATTTGCCCAAACTGGGCTGTTTAGAGGCTCCCTCCACCATGAATTGGTCCAAACTGGGCTGGTTAGAGGCTCCCTCCACCATGAATTTCCCAAAACTTGGCTGTTTAGAGGCTCCCTCCACCATTAATTGGTCCAAACTGGGCTGGTTAGAGGCTCCCTCCACCATGAATTTGCCCAAACTGGGCTGTTTAGAGGCTCCCTCCACCATGAATTTGCCCAAACTGGGCTGTTTAGAGGCTCCCTCCACCATGAATTGGTCCAAACTGGGCTGGTTAGAGGCTCCCTCCACCATGAATTTGCCCAAACTGGGCTGTTTAGAGGCTCCCTCCACCATGAATTTGCCCAAACTGGGCTGGTTAGAGGCTCCCTCCACCATGAATTGGTCCAAACTGGGGTTTTTAGAGGCTCCCTCCACCATGAATTGGTCCAAACTTGGCTGTTTAGAGGCTCCCTCCACCATGAATTGGTCCAAACTGGGGTGGTTAGAGGCTCCCTCCACCATTAATTGGTCCAAACTGGGCTGGTTAGAGGCTCCCTCCACCATTAATTGGTCCAAACTGGGCTGGTTAGAGGCTCCCTCCACCATGAATTTGCCCAAACTGGGCTGTTTAGAGGCTCCCTCCACCATGAATTTGCCCAAACTGGGCTGGTTAGAGGCTCCCTCCACCATGAATTGGTCCAAACTGGGGGTTTTAGAGGCTCCCTCCACCATGAATTTGCCCAAACTGGGCTGGTTAGAGGCTCCCTCCACCATGAATTGGTCCAAACTGGGGTGGTTAGAGGCTCCCTCCACCATGAATTGGTCCAAACTGGGCTGGTTAGAGGCTCCCTCCACCATGAATTTGCCCAAACTGGGCTGTTTAGAGGCTCCCTCCACCATGAATTTGCCCAAACTGGGCTGGTTAGAGGCTCCCTCCACCATGAATTGGTCCAAACTGGGGTTTTTAGAGGCTCCCTCCACCATGAATTGGTCCAAACTTGGCTGTTTAGAGGCTCCCTCCACCATGAATTGGTCCAAACTGGGGTGGTTAGAGGCTCCCTCCACCATTAATTGGTCCAAACTGGGCTGGTTAGAGGCTCCCTCCACCATTAATTGGTCCAAACTGGGCTGGTTAGAGGCTCCCTCCACCATGAATTTGCCCAAACTGGGCTGTTTAGAGGCTCCCTCCACCATGAATTTGCCCAAACTGGGCTGGTTAGAGGCTCCCTCCACCATGAATTGGTCCAAACTGGGGTTTTTAGAGGCTCCCTCCACCATGAATTTGCCCAAACTGGGCTGGTTAGAGGCTCCCTCCACCATGAATTGGTCCAAACTGGGTTTTTTAGAGGCTCCCTCCACCATGAATTTGCCCAAACTGGGCTGGTTAGAGGCTCCCTCCACCATGAATTGGTCCAAACTGGGTTTTTTAGAGGCTCCCTCCACCATGAATTTGCCCACACTGGGCTGGTTAGAGGCTCCCTCCACCATGAATTGGTCCAAACTGGGGTTTTTAGAGGCTCCCTCCACCATGAATTTGCCCAAACTGGGGTGTTTAGAGGCTCCCTCCACCATGAATTTGCCCAAACTCTGCTGGTTAGAGGCTCAATCCACCCTGATTTTCAAAACAAATGTTGGTGCCAACCTCAACTTACTACAAGGGCCAAATTCACTGCTGGTGACAAGCTCTCCTCACTGCAAGTGCCAAATACACATGTTTCAAGGTGTTTTCCTACTGTCAGAGAGGTGGTATTGAGTGTGTAAAGTGTGTAGTTGTTAGGCTGTGATGTTGGGGTAATAGAGGGTCTTTGGTGTGTTAGATGCCCCCAGACATGCTTCCCCTGCTGTCCCAGTGTCATTCCAGAGGTGTTGGCATCATTTCCTGGGGTGTCATAGTGGACTTGGTGACCCTCCAGACACGGATTTGGGTTTCCCCCTTAACGAGTATCTGTTCCCCATAGACTATAATGGGGTTCGAAACCCGTTCGAACACACGAACATTGAGCGGCTGTTCGAATCGAATTTCGAACCTCGAACATTTTAGTGTTCGCTCATCTCTAAAAATTACATAAAAGTAAAGTCTTATGTATCAACATCACTTTTATGGCACTATATTTGTACACTGTGTTAAGAGGGAGCTATATAGCAATATCATTTTAGTGTTTTATGGCAGTATTAGTGTATACGGACACTAGTGTACTTTATATATGAGTAATACAGTTATTTGTGCACAGTAAAGCAACTAGCATTATATAAACATAAGGTGCCAATATTATGGGAGATATCTCTTGCATAATTATTGGGAAATGTGTATAATATTTTGTATAGAGTGGTTGTGGAAGTATAACCTGTGGTGGGCTTATGATGGGTAAGTGTCAGACAGATTACCCCTTGTCCCTTTGTTGGTCCTGTATCCACCTTTGCAAGAATGAATGAGTGAGAGGTACTCCGTTTTCTCAGATTTGCAGAAGCACAGTTTGTGATTCTGGTCAGAGTATCAAAATTACTTCTATATTTGTGGATGATACAGATCCTATTAATCTGAGCTCGGTCACTTGCATTCTTTTGAGTATATTTCTTGGTCTCTGACTACAGGGCAAAAAACTGTCAAATGAAACAGGGTATTAGAGGAGAGGGCAAGAGAGTTGATGGGAATAAATCTGACCAGCACAGAACTAACTTTCTGCTGAAATCATCTGGAAACTTGGCACCCTTAACTGTTTTCCATGACAAATTTCTGAGATGAATACCAAAAATAAGCTACAAAAATAGGGTCTGACAGACAGAATTAGTGATAAGGTAACGAAGGGAACCAGAAACACCAACACTAATGGGATTAGTCCCAAAGATAACTGTATATGTACTAAGACTAAAATATACAGTAACTACTCAAAAAACAATTTACTTTGGATTATAGTCCTCACGTTGGAGGTGAATACACTCACAATCTCTACAGATCTGTTTCTCCCACGAGTCCATTATGTGGTTTACATGTCTGCAAATATTTCAAATATACTTCTTCTAGTTTGTTAGTCACAAAGTGAAACTCAGCAGTGAAAAAAGTTCTCTCTATGTTGGTTCTTCAGCCTCAGGTTGGATTCACACTGCCATTGTACAACATTGATTGCTCTTATCCATCACAGGATGAGAGCAACGGACATTAAATGACAGATGTAGACTGAGTCCCCTGTATACACAGCGATCAAGAAGGCAGGGAAGGGAATAAACCTTCCCTGCCTTCTCTCTGGGAGCTCCGGCTGAAGTTACAGCCGGCTCCCAGCTTCAGCCGCTGCACGATTTTGTGCAGCTGCTGTGTTCTGACTGGACGTACCGGCATGTACTGTCAGAACAAGGCAACCACTTCCCGGACGTTTATAGTTTATGGGTGGTCCGGAAGTGGTTAGCAATAAAAGATGTAATAAAAAGACTAATTCATGTAAACAATATGAAATAAATAGGGAATAAAATGAAACAGACCTTTTTCAAATCTTGGCTGGGAGCTTCATCAGGATTTATTGGACCGATCTATAGGTTGGCAGCCGCTCGAAATATTTGACCCTGAGTTCATGTACTTCATCTCTTTTTAAGGACTACTCACCCCAGCCCACTTTCTGGAACTTCCCACCTGTGACTGGGAGGGCTAATGTAATTTGCCGAATCCAAAGAGATATGACATATTTTCGTCCAGAATTTTGACATCACTGGTTAGGGTTACCTGGCCGTTTTTTCATACCTATGTTGGACCCAGGGGGGTAACTTGAGGGGTGCAAAGGGTGAGGTTGTATCGGGGCCCAGGAGTCTTGGGAGACCCATAAGCACTGGCATCAGTATTGATAATGCAGCTTCCATCTGGACCATGAGCCAAGGAGACCTACAGATTAAGGGCTCGTTCACATCTGCGCCCGGCACTCCGTACTTCAGGTTTCCGTTTCCTGCATAAAACAGAGCAGGAGAGGGGCCACACGGTGGCTCAGTGGTTAGCACTGCAGCCTTGCAGTGCTGGGGTCCTGGTGTTCAAATCCCGCCAAGGGCATAAAACCATCTGCAAGGAGTTTGTATGTTCTCCCCGTGTTTGCATGGATTTCCATCCCATATTCCAAAAAAAGACATACTGATAGGGAAAAATGTACATTGTGGGGCTCACAATCTACATTTAAAAAAAAAACAAAAAACAGAGCATTTGAATGGGTGAGAAAGATGTCCGGCCGTAGCGGCAGTGAGCGTTTTATGCTCTCCGCCACGAAACCGGGTTTTATAATCCGGACACAGAGTCGGACATGCAGTACTCTGTGTCCGGATTTAAAAAAACGGTTTCGTGGCGGACAGCATAAAACGCTCACCGCCGCTCACGGCCGGACCCGGTCTGTGGTTTCCGTCTTCTGGCATGCAGAAGACAGAAACCACAGAACGGACAGCTGAACGCAGGTGTGAACCTAGCGTAACCTAACCACACTAAGGATGATTAAACTCCTTAGCACCCGTAACCATCACTATCAAGAATTCACTGTAGGGATGAGGTTGTGGACCTCGGACATAATATTGCACCAGGGGTCCACAAGACTTTAGTTACACCATTGGTTGGACCTCAATGTTTTTCCATTGACATAGCTGAACAAAGGCTTGTTTTTTGTTTGAGTTGAAGTTTTTCAGATGCTACCATTTTAAGGTAAATATAATCTTTTGTTCTGTTTTCACTAATGATTAAGTTTAAAATGTTTAAAATGCAGGTGACATTTAAATGTATTTCCTAAATGTACAGTAAAAATATTTTTTTACATTTATTACAAATACTGTTTTTATAATTTAATATTGCGGCGGATAACATTACCACTTACACAGATGGCAGCAGCTGCTGGACCATCGTAAATACATGTGAATACACAACATATGGAAAAGTTAATAAAGTTTCTGGAGGAATAAAACATAGGCATGACAAAACAGAACTGATTATAAAGCTCCATAACTGATGGAATACTGGCAGCTTCATAGTAAATTCTCTTCCATTCGTTCCAGTTGTCACATACATATAACTACACATAAAACTACCAGGTTATGAGTAGAGATGAGCGAATAGTGAAATATTCAAGATTCGATATTCATTTCGAGTAGAGCCTCAATATTCGACTGCTCAATCGAATATTGAATCCCATTATAGTCTATGGGAAAAAATGGTCGTTTCAGGGGAAACCACTATTCAACTAAAGGAGAGTCACCAAGTCCACGAGTAGCAGGAGGAGAGTGTTTAGGAGGAGTGCTGTGCAGTTAAAGCGCACAGACCCCATTATAGTCTATGGGGTCCATGCGCTTTAACTGCACAGCACTTGCAGTTGCGCTGATAAAAAGTAAGCTCCCTCGTAACCACAAGCTGCCAGCTCTCCCAACTAGCAAAGACGAGTCTGCGACAAATCAACGTTGGTTCTGAAGCAGGCTCGTCCTTGCTAGTCGGGAGAGCTGGCAGCTTGGTGTTACGAGGGATCTTACTTTTTCTTATAGGAATAATGCTGAGAGAAGTTTAAAAAGGGTGACCAGGCGCCCGTCTGGTGGAAATAGTAGACTCCAGTCAGGAGCCCACCGGGCCAATTGCCCAACAGGCCAATTGCAGCTCTAACCCGGACACCGTCCCACAAAGTGGGTGGTGAAAAAATGAAAGGATATATAGAAAAAACGGGAACTGGCAGAGCGCTAAAGGCAGCAAAATCCGTAATAGACTTGAAAAATAAAAATGATGATATGCAAGATTAAGATGAATTGGTTCTGTTTTATTGCTCCAAGGACATGAACAACAGCTTAAAACGGCTACGCGTTTCGACACCGGGCGGGTGTCTTCTTCAGGCCACTAAAATATACAGTAACAGACAAATACTAGAATTAAAATCAATAATCAAAACATGATAAAACGTAATCATAAATAAATGAATAAATACATAGATAAATAGATAGAAAAAAAACAGTGGTAGTAATCATAATAAAAAAAAGTCACATGGTACATATAAAATATCAGGTGTAGGAGATATGATTGTCTCAGCAGCTCTAAGCAAAAGTTTTTAGAAAAAGAAACAGAGAACCATGGTAAGATTTGGTTGACAGAACCTACAAATCTCCCAGATTACCACACATGAGGACCCCTCCTCGCCCCTTCTGTCATCTCCATTAACCACCCGTCCTGATTCCTCCTCAATCACACCCCCCCCACTGTTCCTCAGATGCCTCTGGGGCACCCTCCATCAGCCCCACAAAAACCCTGCCCCTTGATACCGCTCTCCCACTTTCACACAACATTAGTCTCTAGTATTCCCACCGGCTCCACCAATCCCTCTGTTGACTCTTTTTTAGCCCTCCCCTCTCAACTCACCATGCCCCCCATACAACACCCACTTCCGGTACAGCAATCCACCACCACTCTGCTATCTCCGATTACCAGTTCCACAACCATCACTCAGTTTTTTACCACCAGTCGGAGGGTGTCAACAAAACGAAAAAGATTCAGAGGGTGTAGAGGGGGAAGAAGAAAACAAAAGACCCAAAAGGAGGAACCTCCCTTAGAGCACCCTCCTTCCTCTTCCACCAACATCTTTAACCTTTCCTCCCACTCCCTCACACCTGATGAAATCAAACTACTCAATAAGGGACTCTCATTTTGTCCAACAGCCAGACCGGATGGGTTTCAACTTTTCTTAGACCTCAACACATTCACCCGCCAACTAACACTACTACGCCACTTCAGCATCTCTCCTCCCAATCTGGCCCCTGTCACCATATCCATTACTAACCCCACTTCTCATCCTCCCCTGCCGATACCTGTTAATGTCCGTCCACCTTCCCAATTCAACCCAACACAACACAGAGGCCCTGCCATTGAGACATTTTTCAAACTGGTACACACAGATCTCCAAAAATTAGCAGAATCCAAAGGTCCTCTTGCTAGGAACCTATCTCAATCTGAATTATCAGCAATGAAACTTTTAAAATCCAACCATGACATTGTTATCAGACCTGCTGACAAGGGTGGGGGTATTGTCATTCAGGACACCACAGACTACATCAAGGAAGCAGTCCGTTTATTGGGTGACACTGAGTATTCGATCGAGTACGAATATATTGAATACCATAGTATTCGATCGAATACTACTCTCTCATCTCTAGTTATGAGCTATTTCAGTAAAACATATCCCAGTTCTATAAATAACAGATAACCTGTTTGCTTTGGTTTTATGACTCCATGGGAACATAAAGATCATGTCCTTGGTAAACCTTTTTTGGGATCTTACAGCACAAGTGTTGTCTTTGGCAATGGGTGCTAAGTTTCAGAATTCTGGGTATTACCAAAAGGGAAGATAAAATGTTCCTTCTAATGGGTAAATATCTCTTTTTCAATTACAGGGGAAAAAAAAGTCCAAGCACATAAAATATCCAGCTCTGATGTGTGCTGTTAGAGAGCCCTCTGCAGTTTCATACTGCACACTACAGGCATGAAGGTTGTATTCACATTTATGTTACATCAGTATCAGTGTTTTTGTCCCTCAAGTGATCACAACAGATGCTAAAACTTATGTAAAAAATGCGGCTGTTGCCATCAGGCTATTTCACAAAAATTCAACTTCCAAACCATCAATTGTCATCAATTTTTATTATCATTTCATGACAATGTGGCATATCTAGGACTCTGTGTACCAGAGTGGGAGAACTTATAGTGATGAGGACCCCACACACAAGGCGTTAGTCATGGTCAGCACTGTGACTAGCCCCTTCTCAGGTATCAATAAGTGACTGATGTACAAGTATTGTATAGCAGCCTTAAGCAACATTCTGGCTTGGTAAATCTGGACACCTTAAAGGGGTTGGCCACTTTCAGACCAATTGAGAGACAAATGTTATTGTTCGTATAATAAAAAGTTGTACAATTTTCCAATATACTTTATTACTTTATTATTATATTACTGCTTGCTGTCATTCTTTCTGTTCCTTCTAGTGGATAAAATTCTGACCATGGTCATGTGATGTACAGTCCGTGGTCATGTGATGGGTACACGGATGCACAACTTGGAATAAGCACAGTAATCATACATCTGCGTAGGCAATGAACTGTGCAGTTTTATTCATCACATGACCACAGACTGTCATGTACCATCACTCTGCCTATTTCACTCACTTCACTTCACACTTGACTGACCAGTCTCCTCACTCAATCATTTGCATTAATATCCCATAGACACCATAACTCCTCCCCTCCCCTTTTTTCGTTATGTTCCCAACCACAATAACCTCTATTATTTACTGTTGTTCTCCCCTCTGTTTCTCAGAAACTCCCCCTTCCCTCCGCTACCCACATACTCTCCCTTCCCCCTATCCTTCTATCTCATCTCTGCTCCCAATGTAAGGCCCAAAACTAGCTTCGGACCCCTAACTACATCCACTTACAACCAATAGGATTGCTGGATGTGAAGTTGGCTGCTGACTGATTGGGCTAGTTCACACGGGGCTAGTGACCGCGTATTTTGGTCCTGATTTTGGTCGGGAAGCAGCGTCAAAATAGGACCAAAATGCGCCTGCCGCAGCTTCCGACAGTCGCAGCTTCCCGCTCCAGAGTAGGTCCAAATGAATGAGCCTAGTCCGGAGGGAGGTGTCGCAAGGTGGACGCCGCGGCTTAATCAGCCGTGGAATCCACCTGAAGAAAGGGCAGCTCGCTTCTTTTTTCCACTCACGGAAAAAAGAACGCTAGCGGTCTACATACACCTCTATTGTGAGGGGGCGGATTTTGAGGTGAATTTTGCGTCAAAATCCTCCCCCTCTTATCCCATGTGAACGGGATTTAATCACAGTACTAAATATCTGTAGACATAACTTATCCATACCTCCTAACTTTCAAAGGACAGGTAGAAGGACAAAATGTGGAACACGCTTAGTGTGCCACGACAAATATAGCTCCACCCTCTTCTTGTTTTGATATAGATATATATATATATATATATATATATATATATATATATATATATATATAAACATGTGAAAATATGCCATATATTAGATATGCTATATATTAAATATATTACATATGCTAATTGCATTATTCCCTGAGAAACCTGTTAAGCAGGCAATATGCGTGGGGCAATAGCGTTCATGTTTCCCTTTTGGGAATCCTTCAAATGGAAACCTAATCCGCCTTAAAAAAAAGCGGTTACCCGCGGACCCCATAGACTATAATAGGATCTACCGGGTTTCCGCCCGAAAAGGACAGAAAATGCGGAGAGAAAAGCGCTGCTGGCAGGACTTGTATGTTTAAAGAGGAATGGGGTACGGAATCCCCAGGCAGAGACCGGGAACAGGTGTGAACCTAGCCTGAGTGGCAGGTGACTGTGGTTGTGATGTTATGTCACATGACCACAGATCATTCTTTCATCCTGTGGCTCCTTCACTAATGTAAGGGCATGTTCACAGCTGCACTCGGGGTTTCTCTTCACCATTCCACTTTAAAAATGCAGAGAGAAAAGTCCTGGAAGCAGAACTTTTCTCTCTGCATTTTTTGGGCAGAAATCGGACAGAAACCTGGCAGACCCCATTATATATATAGAAGAAGAGGAAAAACGTCTCCACTATCCAGCTTCCAATAAAATTTAACTTTTATTCCATGTGAAAATTAAAAAACATAGGATACAGTGCAAAAAGAAAAAGAAAAAACAGTGAAAAAGATTAAAAATCGCAAACGCGTTTCGGGATAAATAATCCCTTAATCATAGCATAGCTGTATAACGTATGTGACTTTGCTGAGTCCCAAAGCGCGGATCTCACACTCCGAAGACTTCCATAGATGCATGGGGAGTTGCAACCAATACATCACTTTATAGACCCCATTATAGTTTAAGGGGTCCACGGGCCTCCGTGGGTAACCGCTTTTCAAGTGGATTAGGTTCCCATTTCTCGGGTCCTCAAGAGAGGGATCCATCGTGCACTACAGTGAATGGGAAGCTGCACAACACTAGTACTTTCACCCCTTTGGACCTCCACCAATTATAGTCATGATATATCTTAGCCATATGTCATTACTTTAGAATAGGAATAAGTTTAACCATTTAATGACTGGCAGTACCAGGTGGGTGAAAACTTAGTGCCCAGGTTCATCTTCTGATTCAGCCGTACCTCCCAACATTTTGGACTTTCAAAGCAGGACACTTTGTGAAGATTTAAAATTTGTTTGCCTATGTATATGCTTGAATATCTTTTGTTTAATTAAAATATTAGCATACACCGTGTGTGAATAAAGACATTTTAAGGTGTAGGATGCACCAAATTATCATACATAGTTAAGCTTATTATTAAACTTATTTCTGATATCAAAGAGAGGGACATTTAAAGCCCTAGGAGGAACAGAGGGACTTGGGTCAAAAGTACAGAGTGCCAATCAGCCAATCAGTATACAGCCCCCTCACCACTCTGGTCAGGTAATCTGAAAACCCACCACAAGATGTCTCTGCAGCCGATGTTTTCTATACAGTCTATTACTGATCCATTACTGATACAAGAAAGCATAAAGAATCACCTAGTTATAAAACATAGTAGTTGTATTTTGTATTTTTAATTATTGACACAACCTTTCTGGTTTATGAGAGCAGTGAGTAATCTGGAAAGTTGTAGAGAGGTGGAACACTTTTTTGTCATTGATCACAATTTGGGGTTTTCTTTCTTAGATGAAGGCAACATATCCACTGTATATAACATGTACAACATGTGAAAATGTTTCAAAACTAAATATCTAATCCTCAAGATAATGTCTTGGAAGTGAAGACATTCTGGTTCAACCTAAGTCACAAAACCCTAGAATTGGCACATTCTCAAGATCAGTAAGGTTTCAGTCAAACAACACTGATCAATATTTTATGAGTTATTCTATCAATAAGTTCTAAAACATTTTGGTGGGTAAATGGCAACTCTGGCATCCATCAGAGATAGTCAAGCACTGTACAGGCGGGCATTGAACTCCTCTTGGTTAGAATCTTGCTGATGGGAAGAACAGGAGACATGATAATTCCCCATTCTGAATGTTTCTTCTACAAGTAAATGAAGTTTGACAATGGAATGCATATATAGAACTGTATTGTAAATTTTGCCACTCCTGAGCAAGCTATAACACTAGCATTACTTTTGTAATCCATGCAAATACATTGAATCCAGTGTTGGTTCAGTTTTCATGCAACATAAAACTGTTTCATAGCAAAATATCACCTTCAGTGGGAATAAAAAGGCATTGAAAAAACAGCAAAAGTCTGTAAAGTTAAAAAACAAACAAACAAATATGTCTAGGAATAACAAACAACCTCTTGTCCATACGGTGATGAACCAAAGGTAATCAAAATCTATACGTACATACATTACATTTTAAAAAACTGTGGGAGTTGTCAATTGTTTTATATTAAAGGGGTTTTCCAGGCTAAACTGTTAAATAAGGAGGGGGCAGTGAAGAAAAATAAGAAAAAAATACACTCACCTGTCCCAGTTTCTCCATTGTCGTTCCACATCTCCCAGGTCTCTTCCAATGTTGTGCTGAAGCCGATGATTGGCCTTAGTGGTCATGTGACTCAGCGGGCCTCAAGAAGAGGGTCCATGATGTCACAGATAGCGCGGGAGGACAACAGCGCAACAGGGACAGGTGAGTATGCATTTTTTAAAATTTTTCTTCAATGTTTATTCCCAGCTGATTGACTGGCTGATTGACTCTAGATATCAGACCGATAAATGTAATAAAACATAACCTTTATTTAACATGCCATAGAGGCTAAAAACGACCCCCACCCACAACAGACATTTACCCGTATATAGTGCAAAAACACAGACCGGGTATGATGGCTTCCCAGTCTATGATCACTACGTGTATTCAATGACCCACAGAACCTATGTCTGCACAACTATACTTTATTAGCAGACCCTGCCTAGGTCAAAACTATAAAATATGTAGACCCACTAGCATGAATAGTGCACTAATTAAACTGCCTTGTTCAAGATAAATAATACAAGTGATAAAGAGACACTATCGTCCCCTGCCTGTTCTAAAATACAAACTAGTACTGTGTGTTGCACAAAAATAAGGCAATATTTTTTTTCCTGTCCTGGTTCTTCTCTGCCTTCATCTTCTGTTCTTCCGGCGGGTTGCATTCAAATCCCGCGAGTGCACAGTAACGCTTCCTCTGGAGCGCTACTGCGCACGCGCTGGCGCAATTTGTCTTGTAGTTCTAAGTATCCCTTAGAACTACGCGAGCATGCGCAGTACGCTCGCGAACGTCTTCACTCCGGAAGAACAGAAGATGAAGGCGGAGAAGAGCCAGAACATGAGGACGTTGCTGGAAGAAGAAAGAAGAGGAAGGCGGGACCAAAGATGACGTCTGATCGTGCACGACCGCCCCCTGTGCATGCAAAGGTATGATTTACATATATGTCTTTATAGTTTTATTTTAAAACGGGAGCGGGGTTTAAAATAAGATTAGAGGTGCCTGAATAGCTTTTTTAAAGGCTATTCACGTATATGTGGGGCTCATACAGCATAATTTTGCTGATAGAGCCCCTTTAAAGGCATTCTTAAGAACCAGTTACATATCTTTCTTAAAATAATCATTTCAATGAGAAGGTAGGGCAGAAGAAAATGAGACTAGACGCCAGAGGACATGATAGAACGAGACTGTGTAAACTTGATCTGCAGCATACTGTTTATGGGTAGTTCTAGTCTACAGTAAGGATTATAGTAAAGGTTTCTGTCGTAGTATATGTTAGTGTGTGCCAGTGAGTTATATCTATTATCTCCAATCTGCATACAGAGTGACAAATAAATTTAATCATTAAATTATACTCATTGACATTCTGAAACCATTTAGGATAAGGAAGTAGATCACATGTTATCTAGGATAAGAAAGGTCACATGCAAGGCAACATGTAATAGGTGAATGCATTTTTGGAAAGGGGATATGAGTACTGTTTTAGTCAACGTATAAATGTCTTCGTGTTTTACCTCAGTTGTAACCAGGATCAGTTTTAGACATAGTGTGACCCATATTGTCACCATGCAGTGATTACCGTATTTTTCGGACTATAAGACGCACTTTTTTTCCCCAAAATTTTGGAGGAAAATGAGGGTGCGTCTTATAGTCTGAATGTGGGTTTGCAGCATGGCCGCGCTACTGCCACCGCTGGTTTTCTTCAGCGGCAGTACCGCGGCAATCCGCAGGCCCCGGCAGCTAAGACAGTCTCCGGCATCTGCTGTAATAGACCGGCGGATGCCGGGGAGTGTCTTAGCTGCCGGGGCCTGCAGATTGCCGCGCTACTGCCACCGCTGGTTTTCTTCAGCGGCAGGAGTGTGACAATACTGCAGGCCCCGGCAGCTAAGACACTCCCCGGCATCCGCCGGCCTATTACAGCAGATGCCGGGGACTGTCTTAGCTGCCGGGGCCTGCGGATTGCCGCGCTACTGCCGCTGAAGAAAACCAGCGGTGGCAGTAGCGCGGCCATGCTGCAAACCCACTCCTCCACCGCAGGTCCCGACAGTCAGTTAGCCCCCCCCCCCCGGCCTCATACCTTTAGTGATGCAGGACGGCTCCTGCACGGCGAGGCCGCAGGAGCCGACCTGTTCCGATGACAGCCGGGAGCCTAATGAAGGCTCCCAGGCCTGTCATAGATATATATTACTATCGCGGCTGGTCTATGACACTCCGCGATAGTAATGTATAGAATCTCCCATAGACGGCAATACACCATGGGACTTGCAATCAAATGATTGCAGGTTCAAGCCCCCTAGGCGGGGGATATTAAAATAGTAAAAAAAAAAAAAAAAAACACTTAAAAAAAATATAATAAAAAATAAAATAAATAAAAGTTCACCTCCTTTCCCTAGAATACATACAAAAGTATAACATTACTGTGAAACATATACATTAGGTATCCCTGTGTCTGAAAATGCCCTGTCTACACCTGGCCCCACAAAAAAAACACCCTATACATCCCCGTACAGCTGCAGGGTCACCTGTCAATGTGGCCTTGCAGCTGTTCCAAAACTACAACTCCCATATATTAAATATTTTACCATTTTTTGCCTGAAATTTTTTTTTCCCTATTTTTCTCCTCTAAAACCTGGGTGCGTCTTATAGTCCGAAAAATACGGTAAATATTACAGGGGTTGTCTGGGATTTTTTTTTTCCGCTGTCCTTAGTATAGGCCATAAATATCTGATTGGTGGGGGGGACTGACCACCCCTGCATAGATCAGCTGTGTGGGGCTTTGTCTGTCCATAGCAGAAGTATAGGTATCAGCTTAGGATTTTTGCAATGAATCCTCTTGGAAAATAGATATCAGCAAATTCCTATATTCAATCTGAGATGTATGTACATACTGTTTTCTAGTACAATATAGCCTTTATATCTTACAAACAGTCCAGATATATCGTCACTAAAGGAAGAATTTGGAGTCCCTGACATTTTGATGCCAGTGACATTATGTGCTCTGCTGGCACTAGGAAATCCTGTTCATTGTGTGCACAGATATTTACTTATACATTAACCTAGTTCTGTCTTATTGAATGCCACAGAGAGCCGACCTGTGTTCTGCTATTCCCTTTAGACGTATTTGAAGACTTTAGGATGAACTTGTCAAAAAATACCAGAAGAAAAAAAAAGTATACTATGTACTTATGGTAGCTCTTTGTTGTGCTTGAAAATGCTTTATATGGAATGATTTGAAACTTCTAGGCTCCAATGCATCTCCACATATACCATGTGCCATTTATAATACTGGTGTGTTGCTATATGGCAGCAAAGGGAACCTGTTATTTTATAGGGCTGAGGTGTACAGCTCCAATGGGTACTATAGCTACGTGTAAATATCTGGGGTGCGTAATAGTTGAGGGATTCTGGTCCGACTTCTATATTTAGGGGTTCTGGCCTTTGGTATGGATTTATTTAGGGGGATGAGTCGTCTGTACTTATTTAGGCAATTTGCATTTGCTGGCCATTTGTATTTGAGGGTTGATCTGAGGTCTATATTAATATAGGGGTTTGGTCTGGATGCTGAATTAATTTAGGAATCTGAATTTATGTGTTTCTATAAAACTTGAGATATGAAGTAATTTTTTATTTCAACAGCTGATCTGTAGGGGTCTTGGAAAACCCCTTTAATCTGCCACTGTATGGCAGAGACACATCTGGGCATTGGTGCCAGGATGTGAATGTTACCTCTGTACCTATTATATTTTCTGTATAAATTCCATGTGTTTATTAAGATTTTGCAGCCATGTTATAAAAATTACCGACTACTTTCATTGGATAAATATCCGTCCTGTTCACATGGTAGTCACAAAGATGTAGTACAGTTATCAGATCTCCGTACACAGACTATAAGGTGCACTGAAGGTGCTGCTAAACTCCACAGGAATTTCCCCTTAAGGTGCATTTACCATTCTGGTTACCTGTTTATTTGTGTGTCCTTAGAGACAACACATTCCCCTACACCTCCGATCTTCTTGTCATGTGTGTCTTATATAACTGAAGGAATGTGGGTTATAAAGCCCTTTTGTACTCGCCTTTTCATAAGAAGTCTTTTGCCCAATAGACTTTATGAGGAATGATGTACAGACACATGGTTTTACAATACAAACATAGAATGCATTCTTTTTATTTCCTAGGACACGGGATCAAAAGGACAGAATCAAAGTCATCTGAAAAGGCAATATAGCCATGTAAGCAGCTTCTTATGCTTATTTTATAATGACATGTCATTGTAATGTTAAAATCTACTGATACAGTATCTTCAAACATGAGGGATTAAGTAATTGCAGCAAGTTACTGACAAATTGTAAAACAAAGACATTGGAGGGGGGGATTTATTATATTTAAAAAAAAAATTATGTTAACTATGTGCTGGAGTGCAGTTTCCCCTTTGTTTTTGATTTTTAAAAAGAGGCATATTATATGTGTATTGTAAAATATTACTGTATTTTTCCGACTATAAGACGCAACTAGGCTTTAGAGGAGGAAAATAGGGGAAAAAAATTTTGAAGCAAAAAATGGTCAAATATTTAATGTATAGGAGTTGTAGTTTTGCCACAGCTGCAAGGACACATTGACGTTTTTTTTTGCGGGGCCAGATGTACTTTTTAGTTATACCATTTTGGGAAATGTCTATTGCTTAGATCACCTTTTATTTAAATCAAAGGCAAAACGGTGAAAAAACCCCGTCGATTTGGCACTTTTGATTTTGACGTTCGCCATACAGGAAAAATATTAGTAGACCAGGCATTTTCGGACACCCAGATTTTATATGTATTCTAGGAAAGAAGATGATTTAGAACTTTTATTTATTTAATGTTTTTATTATTTTTTTTTAAAGCTTTTTTTTAAATTTTTATTTTTTACTATTTTATTATCCCCCCCACCCCCCTAGGGGGCTTGAACCTTGCATCATTTGACTGCAGGTCCCACAGACATGGCAATACAAGTATATTGCCTTCAGTAGGCGCCTGGCTGTCATAGGAACAGGTTGGCTCCTGCGACCTTGCCGTACAGGAGCCGACCTGCAACTTTAAAGGTATGGGGCCAGTGGAGACAGGCCCCAGGGCTATTTTTAAACTTTGGGGGGAAGGGGTCTTTGGAATATGAGAGTTATATGTAAGAGTTATAGCGGAGACCCAGTTGCTATGGCGACCACTCTACGGCAGAGCAGCTGTCATTATCCTTACAGACCCGGCATCTGCTGTAGTAGAACGGCGGATGCCAGACAGGGTTTTAGCTGCCACCACAGGTGCCGGGGCCCGCAGCATCGCCACACTTCTGCTGCTACAAGAAGCCAGCGGTGGCAGGAGCGTGGCGATGCTGCAATTCCGCTCCTCCGCCCCCTCTTATAGTCCACATTCAGACTATAAGATGCACCCTCATTTTCCTCCCAAATTTTTTAGGAAAAAAATGCGTCTTATAGTCTGAAAAATACGGTACTACAGATAAAGCACACCCATTTCCCTCCCCAAAAAAGCAAAAAGACGAGTTTTATGGAAAAAAAAACCCTTTGAAATAGACAAAAACACATGATAAATCTTGTGCTCACAGTGTAAAAGTAAAAAAAAAAAAAAAAAAAAAAAAAAAAAAAAGAATTACAATACCACATGCAATAAAAATAATTCTACCTTAGAAGATCCCTACAATTCAAATTTTCTTATCTTCCAAAAAAGTCTAGGGGAAAGTTTCTAAGACTAGAGAGTCATATGTTGATCTTAATGCAAAGTACATGGGATTACAATATCATATAACTCCTAATAAATTCAGCACATTTTTGTTTGTCTGTGCCACAGAATTTGCTATAATTTAGAGTTACAGTTTCTTGTATATCCTATCCTACTAATATAATATATAATATAATATAATAAATGTGAAAGTTTGTGTGTTTGTTACTCAAGCACGCAAAAATGGCTGAATGGATTTGGATGAAATTTGCCACATATATAGTTTGTAACCTCAATTAACACATAGACTACTTTTTATCCCAGTAAATGACATGGCTTCACAACTGTTATGAATTTATGTTCACATACTATATTACACTGCTTTTGAAGAACCTTATCCCAGCTTCTGATAAAGCCAGGTCTGTTATATCTCTATATAAACACACATCTAACCCTCAGTTCATTCTGTACATTCATTTGCATATTATCTGATCAGCTCCAGGCAGTGCTGACACACTAGATGGGAAAACATCCTTAATTCAAATTGGCAGTTTGCTACTTTTAAACATGCTGGGAAAAAGAAAATCTAATTTGTCGCAAAATTCTAAAACAAAAAGAGCTATGAAGGTAGCCAGAAGTCAGAGTTCTTCTCAAGCGGAGCTGATGGGGATCATCGGCGCCAACAACACACTCATTATATGGCGTTCCAGCAAGCTGCTGAGATGCCACGACAATCACAGGCACGGTACGAGGAACAAGTTGAGCGACAAGCCAGCTTGAGAGATGCCGAAACGCCGGAGCATGCTGATCATCGATGTCAACAACACGCTCATTATATGACATCCCAGAGAGCTGATGAGATGCTGGAACAAGGCATGGCGTGAGGAACATGTTCAGCAGCAGGACAGCTTAAGGGCTGCCAAAACACCGGAGCAGGCAAACCATCGATGCCAGCAATTTGCTGAATATAGGTGGATCATCGACACCAACAACATGCAGACAAAGTCACGGGCAGAGGCTAGTAGTAAATATCTTGGGCTAAAGTGGTAATAAAAGCAGAAAAAAACACAAAAGGTCACATGTGGCGTACATTTGATAGTAAATCCCTTCACTATTTTGAAAAGATCTCTATATTATGGAGCAATATTAGCAGCACAACTTCAGGATGCCCTATAGTTTACTGAACCAGTCTTAGATCACTACAGCTATTAGACTCTTGGAAAATTTATCATCACATTCCACAGTGATAAGCATATAATACACTTAATTCTATGGAGTACAGTCATGTCTCTATAATATTTCCATTAATGACCATTAAATTGTGTTGTCATCTATCCCGCAGCTAAGAATCAGAATACCGTGTACTACGTCACTTCTCAAATGAGCCCACAATAGCAGCAACACAAAAGCAATTTACAGACATTAGAACAATGGATACTTAAAATATTTATTATAACAAAATAGGAAAATGTCTCTTTCGTATATCAATCCTTTTTGACAATTACACCAAACATGTTGACAAACGTGTTCTGAATACAGGCTATACCTGCTCCTCAGTCACAAAGGCAAACACATTGAATTATGCAAGTTGTTCATTAGAATACTTTGCTCTTCTTCTGTTGAATAAACCTCAATGAATAAGAAATGCAAATATAATTTGTTTATTTCCTCCTTTATTTATACAGGATCTCGAAAGGCAAAAGCAGCAATGAGAAAAAATGACCTGATGGCTTCATGCACATGGCTGTGGTATTGAGTTATAACAAAGTACCCAGAAAAATGCACAGCCATAGGGTGGTAGCTCCTGTCCACTACTATGTACAGGATATGTTGCAAAGAGAGCAGACATCGACATAGAAAGCCATTCAAACAGGACAGAATGGCAGAGTAGGGGCAAGAAGATGGTTTTTTGTTAAGAAAAAAAACAACACACAAAACATAGGGCGTGTTTGCTGATAAGTGTCTGTGAGGACATAGTAATTATGAATATAGGGGCACCCTATCATTAACTGGGGGCTATCTGACTACTCCATACTTACCAGCTCTCCCGGATCTGATAAACCATGGATTTCTTGTTCAAGTCTTCACAAAAAAAAATGTAATGAATGGGCACCTCGCAATCTCTTTGTTTAAAGAAACGACTAGAAACACTGGAAATTAATCTAAGATTGGGTCAGGGGGTCAGAGTATAAGGATAGCATTGTTTGTGGGGATCACAGGCTGGCGGCCTCACTTACCGATCCTCAATCTTGCTCATAGCCGCCTGCGCTTCTGCAGAAGGGGAAGCGCAGGCGACCATGACCAGGAGTGAGGCTTGGTAAGTAAATAGGGCGCTTACCTGCTGGGGTTATTCTAGCAGGTAATGACCTATTAAAAAACAAAAACCCACACATCAGCCCCCTAATGTCCTAGGCACTGTGGCAACGGCTACCGCTGCTACCCCAATAGTTACACCCCTGGCTACACGGCAGTGCACGGAAGGAAGGGAGCAACATTGCGTGTTTGAAAAGCAGACTTTGCTGGAATAGTTTGCAGGTGCTATGTCTCATTTACAAAGCTCCTAGATTAGCAAAACAATGGAAACCTAGAGTGACCCCATTTGGAAACTACACCCCTCACAGAATTCATCAAGAGGTATAGTGAGCATTTTTACCCCACAGCCATTTCACAGATTTTACTAACATTGGGATGTGTAAATGAAAAATTACTAAAACATCACTCATAATAATACAATCAAGTAGATACATAAAGCCATAGAAGGTTGCAATATCATAATAAAACACCACCAGTCTGTCATTAGAAATATAAAATGTCTCACCATATAAAAACATGAATATTTGATTGTATTATTATAAGTTCACTCTCTTTTTTTGTACACATTATGTCACTGGGGTTCTTTTACGCTGGGTTCACACCAGCGTTCAGGTCTCCGTATTAGGTTTCTGTCTTCTGCCAGCAGAAGACGGAAGCCTGTCAGACCGTGTCCGGCCATGAGCGCCGGTGAGCGTTTTATGCTCTCCGCAGCCAAAACGTTTTTTTTAAACCGGACACAAAGTCCTGCATGTCCAACTCTGTGTCCGGTTAAAAAAAAAAGGGTTTTGTCGCAGAGAGCATAAAACGAACACAGGCGCTTATGGGCGGACACTTTTCAAACCCATTCAAATGACACAGCTAGTGTCAGTAAAATACACACTACAAAAACTGTTAATGCTGGGTTCACATCAGCATTCGGCTCTCCGTTATCAGGTTTCCGTCTTCTGCATGTAGAAGACGGAAACCTGTCACGCCGAGTCCGCCTGTGAGCACCGGTGAGCGGTTTATGCTCTGCGCGGTGAAACCATTTTTTGAAACCGGACACAGAGTACTGCATGTCCGACTCTGTGTCCGGTTTAAAAAAACTGTTTCGTCGCAGAGAGCATAAAACGCTCACCGCCGCTCACAGACGAACACTTTTCAAACCCATTCAAATGAATGGGTTTGAAAGATGCCTGCAGGTTTCCGTCTCCTGCCCAGTTTTGTGCAGGAAACGGAAACCTGCAGAACGGAGACCGGGCACAGATGTGAACGAGCCCTTAGCTATACTTGTTAGCATATAGATACTTTTATACCACCATCTGTGTCCTTGTAACATATTAATGTTTCTATTTCTCCATATGTGATGTGTTAAAGGGGTTGGCCACTTTCAGACCAATATTGACAAACAAATGTACACTCACCGGCCACTTTATTAGGTACACCTGTCCAACTGCTCGTTAACACTTAATTTCTAATCAGCCAATCACATGGCGGCAACTCAGTGCATTTAGGCATGTAGACATGGTCAAGACAATCTCCTGCAGTTCAAACTGAGCATCAGTATGGGAAAGAAAGGTGATTTGAGTGCCTTTGAACGTGGCATGGTTGTTGGTGCCAGAAGGGCTGGTCTGAGTATTTCAGAAACTGCTGATCTACTGGGATTTTCACGCACAACCATCTCTAGGGTTTACAGAGAATGGTCCGAAAAAGAAAAAACATCCAGTGAGCGGCAGTTCTGTGGGCGGAAATGCGTTGTTGATGCCAGAGGTCAGAGGAGAATGGCCAGACTGGTTCGAGCTGATAGAAAGGCAACAGTGACTCAAATAGCCACCCGTTACAACCAAGGTAGCCAGAAGAGCATCTCTGAATGCACAGTACGTAGAACTTTGAGGCAGATGGGCTACAGCAGCAGAAGACCACACCGGGTGCCACTCCTTTCAGCTAAGAACAGGAAACTAAGGCTACAATTTGCACAAGCTCATCGAAATTGGACAATTGAAGATTGGAAAAACGTTGCCTGGTCTGATGAGTCTCGATTTCTGCTGCGACATTCGGATGGTAGGGTCAGAATTTGGCATCAACAACATGAAAGCATGGATCCATCCTGCCTTGTATCAACGGTTCAGGCTGGTGGTGGTGGTGTCATGGTGTGGGGAATATTTTCTTGGCACTCTTTGGGCCCCTTGGTACCAATTGAGCATCGTTGCAACGCCAAAGCCTACCTGAGTATTGTTGCTGACCATGTCCATCCCTTTATGACCACAATGTACCCAACATCTGATGGCTACTTTCAGCAGGATAATGCGCCATGTCATAAAGCTGGAATCATCTCAGACTGGTTTCTTGAACATGACAATGAGTTCACTGTACTCCAATGGCCTCCACAGTCACCAGATCTCAATCCAATAGAGCATCTTTGGGATGTGGTGGAACGGGAGATTCGCATCATGGATGTGCAGCCGACAAATCTGCGGCAACTGTGTGATGCCATCATGTCAATATGGACCAAAATCTCTGAGGAATGCTTCCAGCACCTTGTTGTATCTATGCCATGAAGAATTGAGGCTGTTCTGAAGGCAAAAGGGGGTCCAACCCGTTACTAGCATGGTGTACCTAATAAAGTGGCCGGTGAGTGTAGAATAAAAAGATATACAATTTTCCAATATACTTTCTGTATCAATTCCTCACAGTTTTCTAGATCTCGGCTTGCTGTCATTCATTCTGTTACTTCTAGAGGATAAAGCTCTGACCATGGTCAATCTGATTTACGGTCCATGGTCATGTGATGAGCACACAGGTGCACAGCTGATTACCAGGCAGATGTCTGATTATTGTGCTGTGACTGTAACGAGCAGCACCTGTGTGCTCATCAGATGACGTTCCTGACGAAGATGGAGCAGTGCTGGAGCGAGTTCTCTTGCAGGATTGGGGCCGCCCCCAATGTTGTCTGAGCACGGAGGACCGCCCCCAATGCTGCGAGACAACTCATTTGCATACTGACAAGAATCAGGATTCTAGGCGAACGAGGGCGCGGAGAAGACAACGAAAGGTAGGAGACAAATAGCCTTTCTTAGGGCCCCTTCACACGGAGTTTACGCTCCGTGTATTGTGTCTACACACTGTGTATTCTGTACATTTTACACGTGCAAAAATACACGTGTAAAATGTAGTTAGCCATTGAGTTCAATGGCTTTTTCGTATAACGCATGTCTTTTGCGCGCGTCTGCGTGTAAAATGTACAGAATACACGGAGTGTAAATTCCGTGTGAAGGGGTCCTTAAGGCTATTCCTACGTGGTACTCAGAAAAAAATTACTTTCAATGATAGGATCCCTTTAAGTACTGCAAGGGATAGGAGGGGGTAGAGTGATGGTGATGTTCTGTTTTGGAAGTGGTAAAATGGAACTGGATTATCAGAAAGTGTCCCTAGAGCAGTCATATGACCGCTCCAGGGCTATGGATAATTATAGAATCTTTTATTGATGTAAATTAGAAGTTAAGTGGGGGGAGGGAGTTTAGTTTAGGGGTTAATAATAATAATAAATTTTATTTATATAGCGCCAACATATTACGCAGCGCTGTACAATTTGTAGGGTTCAAATACACACAGAAAGATACATTACAAAGAAAGTCATTTCACACAATGGAACTGAGGGCCCTGCTCGCAAGAGCTTACAATCTATGAGGTAGAGGGGGTGACACAAGAGGTAGCAGGGGCGGTATTACTTATACAGAGGTCAGACACTTTTGTAATAGAGGTGACTGTCATTACACAAACATAAGACTTTATGAGCCGTCAACAGTCGTGTCCTGTAACATGTGGATGGAGCTTGGACCTATAAAGTTATCCTGAGATGACATCATATCATGTGAGGAAATGTGGGAGCGGGGACAGAGGAGGGTTAAAGGTTTATGTTAGACATTGTGATAGGCTTTTCTGAAAAGATGCATCTTTAGTTTGCGTTTGAAACTGTAGAAATTGGGAGTTAATCTGATTGTCCGGGGTAGAGCATTCCAGAGAAGTGGTGCAACTCTCTCTTGCCCACGTTCTTTTCCTACCCCTTTCCTTCTTGACCTTCTCTTTATTATGTTTATTTATATTCATTTTTATTGTTTTATTATTTTCATCAATATTTTAATTATTATTAGAGATGAGCGAGTACTGTTCGGATCAGCCGATCCGAACAGCACGCACCGTAGAAATGAATGGATGTACCTGGTACTTCCGCTTAACCCCCCGCGTGCCGGCTACGATCATTCATTTCTATGCGAGCGTGCTGTTCGGATCGGCTGATCCGAACAGTACTCGCTCATCTCTAATTATATCTTTGGCCATTCTAGGCCACTATTCGCTACCGTACTTGCATACTTCCTGTTTCCATGCCCTCTTCTGACAGCATAAAGGTTCTGCACATGTGCAGGGGCTGATGATGTCATCAGCACTCCCCTCACATGTGCCATTTAAAACACAGTGCTGTCCATACCTGGCAGTGCTATTCTCTATGTGTATACCGCTACTATCATTGTGATTCATTAGTTACTCCCTGTGGGACTTGTCTCCATACCTTTACAGGTAGTGCCATTAACTATTTGCATGCCTCCTGCTGTTTTCTATTTCCTCCTGTCTCCTAGCTGATCTTGTTCTGCAGCCTTCCTATCCTCTGTTATACCTCTGTCTATGGTTTACTTTATGCTACATACCAACTATAATCATATGTTAATTTGTATCAAAACATGTACATAATTATAATCAATTATCACCAAGTCATCTTACATCTGGCAGTCTGCCTTATCTTTTGCATGAACTTCTCTGGAAATTCTTGTCATATCACGTTACTTGTTCCATATATTGTGCATATATCAATCTCCATATGTTATGCGTCTTGTAATATAACTTACCCTCTATATGCTTTGCCTATCCCCTGTATACACTGTTCACTGTGCTATTCTATATACTTGTGTAGGTCTGGACACGGACACACTATACGTCGCATTATACTCTACGTATTGATTTCTCTTCAAGTGAATAAATTGCAATTTTTGCATCGATTCTTTTGTCTATGGAGTGTGAACTATGAGGAAGAAGACGAGCGGAGATGAAGTGACTGTTACCTGAGGGAGGAGCAGAGGCCGCCTGTGCCCCAGGACAACAGGTGAGGTATGTGGGGAGGAGCCACACGGACACAACAATCCGACTCCCTGCTGGCCGCATCACATCATGGACACGGAGCAAACACTCGTGTGTAGGAATGTATGTCTGCTCAGCGCTACTCTTCCCCTATATGTGATCTACTGACAGCAACTCCACTGGGATCTACCGGGACTATCCTTACAGGCGCCTCCTCACTACTGTCCTGTCACCGCATCAGGACATAGCGGCTATTCCGGAGAGGTACTGAAGCTACCCCCGTTATCTGTGTGGTACATGCCAGGGTAGCAGTACCCCATAGGAAAAGGCTGTACCATAGCGACACACTAGGGGGAGGATAGAAAACTCGTAGACTAGACCTGAAGCTGATGGGCTCAGTACATGATGTGTCCCAGCTCCGGAGCTTGTTCGCTGCCTGTGATGTGAATGGCTCCGGGCTGGTGGAGCTGGAGGACTTCACTACACTGTGTACAGACCTCGGGCTCCAGCCACACCTGGTGCGCCCCCTATTCCGTAGGCTGGATGTGGATGGAGATGGTTTAATAGACTTCCAGGACTTTTGTGCCAGATTCGAGGAGGTTTCCGAAGCCCTCAACTTGTCTGCTTACCAGGTCTCTGAGCCGCCCCCTGCCTGGGAGGAGCTGGAGGGGAGGCTGGGGGGAGAGACCCGGCACCTGACCAGGTAACCACACTGTGTGCATGGTATAGTTGTACTTGTAGTGTGTGTATAGCAGACATGTCAATATCACTGGATATATGCTTTCCTCACGTTCTTTATTATGTGGTAGGGTGTATAAGACAGGTCACTATTAGGCATTGTTCACATATGTGCCTGGTGTCTGCCTAGTGCAGATCTCTCACAAATCACCAGATGAAAAACCTTGTACAAGTCTGACTTTTATTTCACACACAAACATAAAAACTTATGGACCCTATTAGGCTAAGGCTACACAGTGATTCTTGGCAGCAACATCTGTCACTAAACCAAAGATCACTGTCGCCCTGCAACTCTTTCACTTATGTTAGTGGGTACTTGCTTCCCTTACGTATAAATAAAAGGGAGTCCATCAGTTCCAAAATGCTTCCTAAACCAATAACCGTGCCGTATAGGAGCATATATAAAAACATGTCTATGGGGCCATGGAGCAATTCAGATGTAATCCTCCTATGGATTTGCAAATCAGCTTGCACTGGGCATGGGTCCTGATTTGCCTATTCACAGTTATGCGCCACCTCTCCTATGGATATGATGTGCAGCCCCATGCATTTACATGAGGTTATCATTTTCAGCCGCTGCCTGTAGATAAATCGGGCCCCACCTACTGCACTTGCAGGCTGGCTTGCATATCCATAATAAGATGGTATCTGCATTACTTTCCCCCCCCCCCCCCCACTTTGTAGCAATATAGTAATGTTTCTCCTCCTATTAAAGGCCACCCTACTAAAGTATTGGTTTGGTAGGTACTCGACAAACTCCCTTTAAAAGTAGTCTTCGACTTTTTTTTCTTATGGTCTATCCTTAGAATGGGCTATAAATGGATAATCAGTGGGGGAACCAAAATCCAGTGCTTTGCACAGATGAAATGTTTGTACTGCATTCAATTACCGCACTATGCAGTGTAGAGCACCAGAAGCAGATGGCTCCGTGCACTGTATATGGCATTACTGCATTTAAGCTCCCCCCACAAACAGGACCAGGCTGATGATACCTGCAGCAGACCGTGCGCGCGCGGCCATAGACTTTGCAGGAGTTAGAGCCAAGTTTAGAGTGCAGTCAGAATTTGGAAAATGTTACTGAGTCAGACTTAAAAATAAAAAATTATTTTTAATTATGATTTAGCTTTCTGGTATACAAGGCATAAAAAGTTGTATATTATGATTTTTTTTTTTTTTTTTTAAAGGTATCCTATCATTAAAACAACATTTTTTTTTTTCTCGATCATGCGTAGGAATAGCCTTAAGAAAGGCTATTCTTCTCCTACCTTTAGATGTCTTCTCCATGCCACTGTTCGGTAGAAATCTCGGTTTTCTTCGGTATGCAAATGAGTTCCCAATGCTGCGAGACAACTCTCCAGCCGTGCCTTTATCTTCTTCTGTAATGGCCTCTCTGTGCGTCGTCTATTGTCGCTGGCTTCAAACTTCTAGGCCTCGGGCAGGAGCCGACTGTGCATGCCCGCCTGGTGTAAGCGGCCATTTTCTTGTTACTGCTTACACAGTAAGCTGGGTTAAGCAGCCACAAGAAAATGGTCGCGTGCATGTGTTGTTGGCTCTGCCCGAGGCCCAATGGCAGAGCCAACTGCGCATGTGTAAAGGTTAGTCCCCAGCGCCGGAAGAAGACACGGGGAGAGGCCTTTCCAGAAGAAGATGGCATCGTCGCTGGAGAGTGCTCTTGTAGCATTGGGGATGCCCCCAGTACTGTTTGAGCACTGTGACCCGCCCCCAGTGCTGCAAGAGAACTCATTTGTTTACTGAAGAAAAACGAGATTTCTAGCGAACGGCAGCGCGGAGAAGACATCTAAAGGTAGAAGACGAATAGTCTTTCTTAAGGCTAATCCTACGTGTTAGTCAGAAAAAAAACATTTTAATGATAGGATGCCTTTAAATCTGTGCCACCTTTGCCACACTTCTGAAAAGGAAAATTGGCAAAAATGGGGAGGGGACAAGGCCATCAGCCCCACCAGATGGTAAATTTACTATAATTTATGCTCCAAATTTAGCGTAAATGATCAGGGAAATGTACGCCACCAATAATCCGGCATACATTCTGCCCCAGACATACAGAATGTAAACTGAACATATACATGAGTCCCCCTGCGAACTTCCGGTTGGCACATGCGCAATGGAAGGGCGGCAAGAAGACTTCCTGTTCCTTAGTGAATTAACCAGGGCTGGGTATGTACTTCAGGGTATGGTCCTCGGGTTACGACGAGCCTGCTGCAGAACCTCATTTTCTGAATGCTATACAGTGTATAGCATTCGGCAAATGAAGGCTGATTGTGTAGCAGGCTCGTCCTTGCTACGAGCAGGTAAGTATGCTGTTACCAGTTGACTTTTTCTCATTGAAATGAATAGACCAGCGTTGATTGGCCAGTGGCCAGTGGTTTGGCCAATCAACGCTGGTTCTGCCAGAGGCTCGTCTGAGGAGGCGGAGTCTAACATCGGACTATTCATTCCAATGAGAAAAACTCTTGCCTGCCCGTAGCAAGGACGTGCCTGCTGCAGAATCAGTGTTCATTTGCCGAATGCTATACATATATATAGCATTCGGCAAATGAATATATATACTGTATAGCATTCAGCAAATGAGGTTCTGCAGCAGGCTCGTCGTAACCACGAAACAGTATGCCTATACCCCTGCTAGACATGGCAAACTCTCAAAACCGGAAAGAGATCTTCGACCGGAAATAGGAAGGGCGGGACTTAATCCTTTGTTATTGTTGTCAAAGGGGGACTCATGTATAAAATTGAAAGGTTTTGATGGTTTATTCATAAAATAGTCATTGACAAAAAATAATGCACCGAGAAGGAGGTGTTGAAATCCAAAGCTTCATATGTGATTCCACTGATGATGTATGGAAGTGATTACAATATTAATGTGAAAGGATATGTTTACTTGGTAAATCTGTACAATTGGCTGGAGGCTCTTGTACCTTGTTGGTGATACATCCGGGGGCTGGGCAAGCCAAGGAAATGATACAATCAGGAGGAGACATTCCTGGGAAACCCTTTTCATATGTGGACAAGCATTATCCTTCTGAAAAATGCCAGTTAGATCTGTCATGAGACAACACTTGTTTCACTACTAGAGGTTTCTGACTGTTTTATGTCCTGACTCCCCAGATCTCCACAGGTAGTGTGTTGCTCCATAGCCAAGGCAGAAGTGAAATGCTCACTGCATGGCTTCCATTCATATTCCGACTGTAATTATATCCCAAACAGAATCTGGATTCACTGCTAAAGATGATGCAGTCCAGTCCATAGCAGTTCAGATTCTCTTTCGCTAGACCACTGCATACAAAGGTGACTGTGGCTGGTTGTCATTGGCAGGATATGTCATGGGCACCATGACATCCAAATTTCCGTATGCTAAGTGCTTGAAAATGGTCTTGGTAGAGACAGGGTGTGTAATGAAGATACTGCCTCTGTCTGAATGGTGAACAAGGAACCTGGGGCATGTTGATCCATCAAACAATCCTCTTTGCTGGTGATCTCTGGGCCGGCCATCCAGAGCTGGTTCACTATGTGTGCAAGCCCTCATGTGACCACTGTTCCCAACACCACATAATAGGTATGTCAGAACAGCCTAGATGGTGGGCAGATCCTTGAAATGACCATCCTGCTTCTCTCAGTTCAATGATGCCCCCTTCCCCATCTGAATCTGTCTACTGGGCATAATGTCTTTGAAGAATATCTAGCAGTCATCGATCTCTGAAAAAATACATTACCCAAAAGTAGCCTCTGAAAGCTTTTCATAGGGCAGAGGGGGAAACCCTTTTTCACTCTCCTGTGGAAAAGTCCAGTGTTGCCAATGAGTATAGAGATGGTAATAAACAGTCATTTTCAATAAAGACCTAAACCTATAATATGTGCAAACAGCTGAGATGAGATGCATTGAGAACATTCTGCTCATGACAGAAATATGTACCTCATGTATCATGTCTGGAGGGCGCAATAAGTGTTCACTATCGTTGTCTCGTCACAGAGGCTGTCCCTGTCATGAGCTAATAAAGGTCGTTTCAATATGCAGATGACGAAAGTCAATATTTGCTATGAGGGCATTGTCTCCATATACTGTCACAGAAAATGTCTTGGCTCCATTGTGTGTTTGTATACTCTTACACTTGGCATCTTGGTTTGGATTTGTTCTTGTTTCACAGGATCAGGTTTAGTGTAATTGTATATGTAAATCTGAGGCCATTTTGAGTAGTTTGTTTAAATATGTTATATATAAATATATAACTTTTTTTTTATATATACTCTTCAAAACTACAGCCTTGATCCATTATAGATCTACAAAATGGCTTGTAATTAGGCTTGACGTACACTATGTATCTTGGACAGGCCAGGAAAGGGGGGGGGGGGAACATTAGCCTGTGCCCAGTGCTCTGGTTTCCCTCAAGCGCAGCAGTGCCCTGGGGTTCATTGGAGAAAGGTCCTGGGTCCTTTCCTTAGGCCCTTCATTGGCCTCGAGACAGTCCCAATAAGATGGATCATTCATGTGACCAATCCCATCATAAATTGGATGGTTGCACTTTGGCTATCCAGAATATAAAATGTATGGCTGGCCAAATTATAAACCGTATTGTAGATACATAGTGGATCTCAGATGAATTTTTCAATGAGTATGGGTGGAAAAAACTAAACTACAGGATCCACTCAAAATTGCCTCCAAATTACTTATTAGTACAGTTGTTTTTTTTTTTTTTTCCTGAAAGGTGAAGATGATGCCAAACAATAGTCTAGTCCTGAACAACCCCTTTAAATCACCAGAACTGTGAAAGCAGCTCTTAGATCTAATATACGGTATTCTATAAACCAGTACAAGATAAGTTGTGTGTATATGTGTATATATATATATATATATATATATATATATATATATTCATATTCCCAGGGGTATACTATAATCAGAGACCTTGCAAAATACAAGATCCCCACACAGCATCAAAAGCCTCCACCTTATGATTAAGGGAAGCGGTCAGATACTCCATACTACGGACGTCCTTCATATGAGCAATAAGCTCCAGACCTGTGGGGGAGATGCTTGAGGCTTGATATCCATGTATTATGGTGTCCCCTTCTGCTGTTACACCAAGAAGCAGTTGCTCCTTAATCTTTTGGCTACATCTGTTATGAGAGGTTCCTGACTTGTACAGTGCCCTTAAGCAGTAAGGATTATGTTCTCAGAGCACCTTCATCATCAGGTAGCACACACGTCTCCTCTCACCTTCTCTACCATATACATACTTCACTTCTGTGTCCTACCTGTCAGACTAGCCCGGGAGGCTGTCACTGCCATTGAATTCATATTAAAGTTTTATATTTCACTAGTGTCAGTCCAGTGGAATGCCAATAAATATGTAGGTGACTGGTGTATGCCTCTTTATAATGTTCACTGGTAGTTATAATGTTCTAAATGTGGACACTGGATGAAGCTCTCTTATAGGGAGAGCCCTGTTATTGGAGCTGGGCAAGGATAAGTTGGTATGGAGTTGCCCCGTCAACACCCCATGAGATGCATGTCATTCCAAAATAGTGATTACTCAGTGTACAACTTTATTGTATTGTTCTTAAAAAGACACACTGACGGAATCCCAATGGACTGCAACATGGTCAGTGGGTTTTATCAGGTGGCCTGGCACAGCCGTCATTTCCACTGTCCTATAATGGAGCAGAACAATGCAAATGATTTGCTGATGTGTGGGGTATGGATAGATCTGACGGGGACTTGGCATATACATATACTGGGTCTCAGGATATTCTAGCAGTATATACACTATGTTACAGTATTAGATGTAATCAGCTATCTGTGAATGCTGTGTGTGAATGATGACTTAGGCCTGGGACTCGTGTGATAGAGCTATTTGGCTGAAAGCCGGCCGGTTGAGTCACTAGTCATTGAGTCAAAGTAATAATTCTCCACCTAGACTGCAAACATTCACGAAGATGTCGGAGGTATTTGTGACTGTGTCAGAGCGGTGTAAAACTGGTCTAAAGAGTTCCACCTGTTTGTAGAAGATAAAAGGAAAGTGCCATCGCCCACATTCCTCGCGATCTTAGTCTCAACCTGCTGAGAGTCATTTCATTTTACAGTGTTTATACATTCATAATCCGGGTTTATTGCCTTTACATTGACAATGTGAGCAACGTGCAATTATCACTTTCTGCAAACAGTCATTTCCTAGAGTGTGTTTTTGTTTTTTTACAAAATATTTTTTTAACCCACAGAATTCGTATGTAAAATAATGTGATAAAGCGTACATGTAGACATGATTGTATAACACGTCACATGGTGCTTAGGGCCAGAACTGTACACATCAGACAAACGTCAGCCTAGATTTTAGCGAGACCAGTCAACCATCTAATGTGTCTCGTCATGAGATGGTTGCACTAGGTTCATACTAGCATTCGGTTTTCAGTCCTTTGGGTCTGCTTGGGGACCCAGTAGTGTTTCTATCTTTCTGGTTACACATGGAAACCTGCAGACCCCATAAACTATAATGGGCTCTGCTGGGTTTCTGCCAAAAACACGATGAAGAGAAAAAGCTCTCCTTGCAGGAATTTTCTTTCCTTCAATTTTAAGCAGAATGGGGGATGGAGACTCTCAAACACTAATGTGAACTTGGCGTTAGTTAAGGCTCCATGACAAATATACCCATCATGGTGATCTTGTTGGCTCTGCCACAGGATCAGTGGCAGGAACAAAGCTGGGCTGGTGCCGTAGCTGCAAAGATCAGGGTAAATCTCTGGTGGTTTATCCCGCTTAGACGTCTTGGTCAATAGTGACCACTGCATCAAGTTGGATAGATCGGAGGAAGGCATTCACTCTGTATGAACCTCTGGGCCTGCCAGCTAAGGAAGCCTATTACTCCTTGCCACAAAAAAACAAACTGATGTTGCACGTCATTTATACTACACAGTAAAGACAGCCAAAAAAAATTCTTAGCTTTCTTCCACCACAAAAACACAGGAGATTGGATGAGATTCAGCAAATAAAACCCATGGCATGTCATTTATTGCTGTGGGTTTCAACCTTTTGTATTGCAAAGGTTGAAAGCTACAGGTGGCCTATAGAGAAAGCTGCAGATGAGCCTCAGCAGAAACCCCCCTCCCCCCAACCCCCCCCCCCCCCTCAATCTTTGGTGATTTGCACAAGAACATACTGCAGAATTTCCTTATAATTCAGGACATTCTCGATCATCTATTTAGGTGGGATTCAGCACAACAGCACATTGAACTGCAATTCAAGTCCTACTCTAGATAGACCATGGAATATATCCATAGGAGAGCACATTGCAAATCTGAGACTTGTGCATACTGTGTGCACATATACCGTGTATATAAATATATGTTATAATATGCACCTTTTCTAATGCATGTGTTTGCTTTGCAGTGAAACCAGAGAGCACCTATGGAGTTTACACCAGGAAATCCAGGGTTTGGCTGTACCTGGACTTCTTAAACAATATGAAAAACTGCTCGAGAGCGTGTCTTATGATTTCCGTGCTCAGCGTCTTAACACCGAAAAACTGGAGTCCATTCTGAAAAGGTTTGTTTGAAAAACCCGAGTCCAAGTCTGAGATCATAAGCTTTGTTTTCCTTCTCAGTAACCATGGCTATAAGAGGGGTTTGCAGGGGCCACTTGACAACAGGATACATATGTCTGTTGTTAGGCGCATGGTGCAGGATACAATATCCATAGCACAGCATGAAAGCAGGATATGGTGGTCGACGTCTCTAAATTGCTTCTCAAAGGGAACCTGTCACTAGGTTCATGCTGCCCTAATCTTTCTATAGGGTTTCTGAGAAAACACAAATAATATATCAAGTTGTGTGTGTCTGGCATCAAAAATTTACAAAATGGGTTTTTGTACTTTTTTGAACTGTTTTGTAAAAAAAAAAAATCCAATAACTTGCACATTTTTATGTTCATTCTACTTTTGAAAAGTTGGAAATTGGGCTTGTGGAGCTGATGTACACTAGATTTATGTAACATGTTTAAAATATCACAAAACTGGTAAAATCTTATTCGATCAGACCCGAAGAATGGAAACCCCAACGCAAGTGTGAACCTAGCATAACATCCCAACAGCAATAACAAAACCAGCTAGTCACAAGTATAAAATAAGTAGATAGTGAACACTCCGTACATTGTAGAAGCTGATCTGGATTCAGATCAGGTGTTTTGGCCATTTGTAGCTGTATAATAGGTATCCAATGGGAAGTGGCCCTGTTTCTATGCAAGTCAATTTGAATGTACTGTACAGACTTGTAGTGGTGGTGGCACCTGGAACTGCAGACCTACAGGGCTGCTTATGGGGGTACGCCGTGTATATGGCTTTCCATGGCTGAGACACCTGATTGGGATGGAGTCCGGGTGTCAGACCCCCTAACAGGTCATCAGTATTAATTGGTTTCAGTTCCTGAACAACCCCTTTAAGCCTAGGGACAGAACTTCCCCTTCCTAGTACCAGGGAGTGAACAGGTGGCAAAATAGCTAGAAGGGAGACTCCCAGTGGCAGCAACTTTAGAGCACCTTTTTAAAATAAAGTGTATAATATTTTGACCAGATCATGTGATTCTGGACCAATGAGACTAATGTTGCCTAAAAAATTAGTGGCCATTTAAGTGCGTAAATGATTGTTATATTTCAACCTCCTCTTTCCTATTTAATCTGTATGAGAAATTTTGAACGAGACAAGGCGAAACTGCAAGCTGTCCTTTCATCCATGAAGTAATTCAGGAAACTGGAGGAGTGAGGTATTATGATACCTCTGCTGAAGTCTGCTCCATTTGTCCTGTGCACATGCTTTGCTTTGTCAGTGATCCAGAACAAGATGTGTGCAGGGATTCATCAGTTTGCTTTCCACATCTTTAAGAAATACTATGTGTATGCCCTGTACACACCATTACACTTCTGTTTCCTAGTTCTCTGTTATGTTGTGATGCCGTCATAACTTGACTACAATATATTGTAATCTATGTTTATATATCTTGTAGAACGGAGGAGACAACAGCCTTACAGATGATCGAGTTGGAAGAAGATTTGCAGCGTCATTTAGTTAAAGTAGAATATCAAATACGTGAAGAGGTAAGATGGTTCCCAGTAAATGAAATGTGTGCTATATAGTAGAATTGTCATCTTAAGTGTGTGACCGTTATATAGCTTCATATAGGTTTAATACAGTATTTATATTAATGTGTCTGGACTTTCAATGACTTGGCCCTGTCAGAAAACCTGGTGCAATAATCACTGGAGCAATGAGGGTATAGTCATTGCTTTACACAGGTAAGTGGCAATGGCATCATTGCAAAGAGCTAACCTGCATTTTACCAAAAACTGCGATGTCTGGACAATGGATACAGGCACCAGTGTACAAGGGGAAAAAATGCTGATTTAGGGTGCATTCACACTGAGTAAACGCTAGCTTATTCTGAACGTAAAACACGTTCAGAATAAGCGGCGTCTAAAGCAGCTCCATTCATCTCTATTGGAGCCGGCATACGAGCGCTCCCCATAGAAATGAATGGGCTGCTTCTTTCACTCCGAGCAGTCGCATTGAAGTGAATGGGGAGTGCTGGTGTGTACGCCACTTCAATGGGACTGCTCGGAGTGAAAGAAGCATCCCATTCATTTCTATGGGGAGCGCTCGTATGCCGGCTCCCATAGAGATGAATGGAGCTGCTTTAGACGCCGCTTATTCTGAACGTGTTTTACGTTCAGAATAAGCTAGCGTTTACTCAGTGTGAATGCACCCTTAGGTGACGTTAACCTATCTGTGGGACTGGGTTTATGTGCTGGATCTTGTGATACTCCCTTTAATATCCTAAGGCAAGAACTTCAATATTATAATCCTTGAAAACCTCCTGTAAAGAAGCCAGTGCAGAAATAAACATGATATAATCAGTTTTGGACTTAATAAATAGCATTAAATACAAGTTAGCAAGGATTATATGTGTTATATTATTAGCCATACTGTAAACCCACAAAATAAAGAGAACATACAGAATTTTAGTAGACATATGTGCATGGTACAACTTCAGAGAAGACATCAGGGCAGTCTATGTATCAGTAATGCAGTTAAAGGGGTATATACATCTACATAATTATTTTTAAATTTGTAGATAATTAAAAGTTAAACATTTTTGCAAATATAAGTAATTAAAAATTCTGCGAAGTTTTAAAGATTTTCTCTAACTTTCTTAGTGGTCACAGTCTGTTATCTTGATCGGTTGCCATGGATACAACAACCAAAGCAGGAACTTTCTAAGGTCAGAAAATCAGCCATGATTTCTTTATTGTGGCCGGGATATCTTCTGATACATGTAGTGTCCCTGTCTAATAACCCAGGTACAATAAGAAAATCATAGCTGGGTTCCTGACAAGTCCCAGATCATAGAAAGTTTCTGCATTAGTGGTCGTGTCTATGGCAATCGATCAAGATAAGACTGTCACCACTAAGAAAGTTAGAGAAAATCTTTAAAACTGTGCAGAGTTTTTAATTATATTTGCAAAAATGTTTAACTTTTAATTATCTACAAATATAGATATGATTATGTACATGGGAATACCCCTTTAAGGCTGGGTTCACGTCGCATTTTTACAATGAAGTCCATGCCCCAGTTTTGAATAAAAACATATCACAAAGAAACATATGCAAATGGCTGCCATGGGGTGGCATCTGTTTTGCATGGATTTTTTTTTTTTCCTTCCAAAGAGGGGCATGAACTGTACTGAAAATGTGATGTGAAGCAAGCCTAAATAACAGACCCATAGTGTAAACCAGTCAGAGGGATCATTATCCTACTCATCAGCACACAACCTTTGGCTGGGAGAAGAGAACAAACCACAGATGGTGATCGGTCAGATTAAATTGAGATTAATGTAAATATATGAATATATGCAGATGAATAAACACAGCCTGTAAGTGCGGTTCCTAAGATAAATGCATAATACACTGCCTGTAGAGGGGAAAAAAGGTGTTTTGTGCTTGATAATATCAAAGTTAAGTAGAAATGAAAAACCTTTTAAATTAGAATTAAAGGGGTTACGTCACAAAAATATTTATCTTCTACCCATTAGATAGAGGATAAATTGATGATTGATGGGGATCTCGGCAGTAAGATCCTGAGAACAGGTTTATTTTAACCCCATTGTGAACATAGCTGGGCTTGATCCGAATGATGCTCACGTGTCCACCACCCGACTCGCTCATTGTAATAGCAAAGCCAGACCCTTTATGTCAGTGTAGATGCGCAATGAAGATGGAGGCTGGCTTTGCTCTTATAGTGAGAGAATCTGCCAGCTCCCACTATGTACATTGTACTAAGACGTAGGGAGAAGAGGAGGAAGGAGTCTGGTGCCAGACACGTGGCCAAGAATTGGAAGTGGGCCAGAAACCCAAGGTTTACAACTTTCAGAACTTGGGCCAGAAGATGGTAAGTAAGAGTCCTGGATGGTACCTTTTAAATTAATCTGTTTAAAAGGCAACATAAAGTAGCCCGTGAGTTACTTGTTATGGTTTGTTGTGTAGTAGAATATATTCTGCTGAATAGGACTTTTCCTATTCATTTATTAAATGGTAAATTCTCATACACCCAGGGGAAGGATGGCTTAAGTAATAAATTCAAACCAAGTAGGTAAGTTACATTCTCTGCATTTAGATCGGGCATGCTTCCTGTAATTTTATCTGTGCATTTTGCATAGTTTGTATGTTGTTATTATTAAGCCTGTAACTTCCTGATTGATCATCACATTGTAGAGATAAGACAGGAGTGTGCAGGCATTTCATAGTGCTGAGCTTAGTAGAGGTCTTACTATTTGCTTTTATCAAAACAGTGTCCTTATATTCCATGTATTGTCTCAGGAACAACAGAGACTTGAAGCTGCAGTTCAAGAGATGCAAAGAAGACACGAGAATGAAATATCAGACCTGCAAGCCAAAGTTACCCGAATGGCTAAGGTAGGATTCTCCTTGTAAGATACACATGGTTAGTACAAGAACATCCTTTGTCTCATCTGTATTAATCTATATATTGATTTATAGCCTACCATAAGTGGGGGTGGGGTCAGAACATCTGGTAACCAATACAATAACTGGTATAGAAATGTGAGGATTACATTCTGATAATGTATAAACTAGTTCTTAGTACATAGACTTCTGACTAAAATGGTTTTTGTATATCAAACAGTCTAAGACTCTATTCAGATCACATATTTTTTACATACTGTTGTCCTTCCAAAAAAATTAGATCTATTTTTATATAATTTGTAGAGCTGAGCGAGTAGTATTCGATCGAATATCTCCCCACCATAGGTATGCGTGTAAGTGGCCGAACACCAAGGGGTTAAGCACATTGAATATTTGATGCGTCTAACCCCTTGGTGTTCAGCCGCTTAGACGCATACCTATGACGAGGAGGTATTCAATCAAATACTACTTGCTCATCTCTAATAATTTGATGTCTCTGTAAATTGATGACCATCAGTGTGTCTTTTTTTTTTTTTTTTTTTTTTTTTTTTTTTGCATCCGTATTCGGCCACAGAATTGCTGCAACAGACTGCTGATTTATTTTTATTTTTTTTTGGGGGGGGGATTCCAAATTAAAAAATTCCTCCATGTGAACATGCCCTTAGAGGGGATTTATCATAAACACTTATCCCCTATGTAGGATAACTGACTGACGCCTGCAATCCAAGTGCTGGGACACCGAGAAATCACAAATGGTTTCTCAAGTCTCCTCTTTGAATATAGTAGTACAAATGCAGTCACTGCTTTTATTTATGTCTGTGGGACTGAGCTAGAGAACTGTGCTCTGTAGAAGTGAATGACATGGTGGCTGTTTATGTGAACTACTACATTTACACAGGGACTTGGGCATCCTAGTGCTCAGACCTCCAGTGATCACTTATCCTCTATGACAAGGAAGTGAAAGCTTTGTGTCAGTCACTGATATGCAGCATCCTCTTCGTGGACCTTTCTTAGCATTATCTGCTAACTGGATTCTTACCAACTATTTATATATATATTTTTTTTATGCTTAAGCACAAAGATGAACAGAAAGCCCAAGAAACCAGAGAGGAAAGTACTAAGCTTAAAAGACAAATTCTTGATCTTTCTCAGGTAAGCAAGTTAAACTGTCTCCCCAACAGGAAGTTTTATCCATGGTGTAAATTATGTGAACAAGAAGACTTGCCATACTGAATGTTAGAAGTTACTGTATATACTTCAGTATAAGCCGACCCGAATATAAGCCGAGACCCCTAATTTTATCACAAAAAAACTGGGAAAACTTATTGACTCGAGTATAAGCCGAGGGGGAAATCCACCATAAAAAGTCTGGTCATGCGCATTACAGCTTAGTAACTCCATGGGGATGATAGTAATAGCAGTTAACCCAATCATGTCCCTCACATTAACCCCCTGTGTGCCTCACATAAGAGTTACTGATATGTGAGACATTTGGAGGTAATAATTAAGTATCTTCATAATTAAGGTCCTTCATTAGTACCCTCATGTGTCTCACATATTAGTAACCCTTATATGGGGCACACAGGGGTTAATATGAGGGACATTATGGGGTTAACTATTAATAATGTGAGGCACATGTAGTTACTGAAACTAAATTAATAACCCCAAATGCCTGACATTAATAAGCAGAGTAACTAAAGGAAGGTCCCTGTGTGTGTCACTTTACTGTAGCTTCCTCTCCTCCATACAACAGACATCTTCCATAAAACACAATGAATCCTGGCCACTCATCTGCAGGATAGATGCTAAATCCTAGTGTGCTAACAGATCTCTGATGACGTCATGACCATGTGATGGGACTCTGGTGTGGGTGGGGCTACTAGGATTTAGACTCAACTTTATCTGCAGATGTTACATACCAGTGGCTACAGGACCTTTGATGGCATCACAGTCACGTGACCTCATGACAAGCCAATCACAGAGCAGTAGCACTAAAGGACCTCCCCTTTCAGTTTTCTGTGCTCCGTGGACCTTGACTCGTGTATAAGCCGAGGAGAGCTTTATCAGCATGAAAAATGTGCTGAAAAAGTCGGCTTATACTCGAGTATATACGGTACATCGTCTCTCTTGTCAGGATCTAAATTAAGTTGTCGATGGTTTTTGTAGTAATTGTAGCTTTCACACTCTTAAACTAAATTAATATGGGACCAGTTAATCTAAGTATGTCCTTGCTTTATTATATTATAACGCTTAGATACCATACTAGAGATTGTCATCGTTCACAATAGTCTGTCCATAATGGGATTACCAATCTAAATTTCTAGAAGAAACCCTAATAAAACATGAGAACATACAAGTTCCATGCAGATGTTATCTTTGCTCATGTTTCAACCCAGGACCAAAGTGGTGCAAAGCATCAGTGCTGACCTACCAAAAGTCACACTTGTAAAGTTGTCAGAAGTTAAGAGACAGCTGTATTATATGAATGTCTTATCTTTAAGAATAAAGGCAGTGAACTGTACCACACAAGGCAGGTTCCCTTTATTTACACATGAAATGCCTTAGTACTATGTACTATTTACTTTGTGATTTGCACTCATGAAAAGATCTTTCAACTACTTGTATACATTGGGGCCGACCTATCATTGTAAACTAGTTCTCAGGCATACAAGGAATGACAAATGTCACAAATTTTGGTCTATACCACTTTTGCACAAGTAAACTGTAACCTTTTTGGCCATTTTCCACTATACTCTCCAATTATGTAAAAAGTCACCAATGCAGGGGTCAAAGTTGACCGTGGTAGGGATTTTTGGTGTGACAGATTTATTATAACTTGCATAAGAGCAAATTAATATTATATAGAAGAAAACTGGCACAAGTTAAAACTATAAAATTTGTGCCAGTCCCATTTCAGTTCTGGAGTACAAGACCTCACAAGATGTGGCAGTGAAGGGAAAAATTAAGACTTACACCTAAAATGGCAGCTAAATAATATCAAGTAACTACATAACGATCACAAAAAATGCAGCAGGGCTGACACAACATCTGGACATATAAAGAACAGACAAAAAATAAACTGTATTACTGCTATTTGTAAACCATTTTGTCTATAAAATAAATATATAAATTTGAGGTTCTTCGTTATACATATTTGATCAAACAATAGGAAGCCCAGCTGCCACCACAGTAGCTTACACCTGTTCACATTAGGGTGTCCTGTCTTTGTAGATACAAAACATAACCGTTATGGGTACTATTCCTTTATACAAATATCTTGTATCTTGCATTCAGTGTTAGTTCCTTGGCTTTCTATGATATTCTCTCTTTATCTGAATATATTATTTTGGTTGTTCTTTGGCAGGTGTGTGTGTATAAATAATATATTTTAAAAAAAATTTTAATCAATAATATAGTTAAATTTAGTAATTCTATCCAGATGCATCCTGTGAAAAGGTATACCAGGACCCTATAGGCAGTCTATTTCTATACATTACATACATCATAGCCCTCCATCATAGATATATGCCCACTGTATGCTAAAAGAAATTTTTTGACACTTGTCGGTACATCAAGCCTGAGATAAGTTTGGCATGTTTATGGAGATTTCCCAGTGCGTATGTCAAACAAGTAGCAAAAATTCGATTTAGGCTAAGGCCCCATGGGACGTCCTGCATCAATAAAGTGCTGCAGGAAAAACTGCGGTGGCAGCACATCGCGGTTCTTCCCACAGCACTTTAAACAGAAAGTTTGTGAAGTTTTCCTCTGCAGACTTTCGGTTACAATTATAGCTATAGGGAATCTGCTGGCAATTCCGTAGATATAATTGACATGCTGTGTTTTCCAAAAATGCACCGGTTTTGGAAATTGCGGCGTGTCCGCTCTGCGGTTTTTAACGCAAAGTGGGCATGGGATTTGCTTGAATCCCATCCACTTTGCCTGTACTGTAAAATGCCATGATTTTTTTTTTTTTTTTTTTTTTTCTCCACGGCATTTTTGGCCCGTGGGGCCCCGGCCTTAAACTGGCTCTTGAATCAGATAATATTTAAATAAATTTAAATATATATACATTTTTATTTTTTAGGAAAATTCAGACTTGAAACGATCCCTACTGGAGACACAGACAAGCATTTCGTTACTGCAGACTGATTTGGACAGACTGAAAAATGACTTTGCAGATCAACAGGCACATCATGAAAGGTGAGGTACAGAGGGAACTCTGCCAGTAGATTAAATATATGATGTAGTTAATTCTGACACTACCAAATATAGTGTGCAAAAGAATAGTTTAATGGGGGGAAAAAGAAATGGAGATAAAAGAAGCGAACACCTACATTGTTCCACCAGATAGATCTGTAGCCTTATATGCTAAAGAGATAGGCCAAGTGTAAAAAGAACTACCAACAGGGTATGTAATAAACAAAAAGTGGCATGTCTCCCCTGTTTACTTGCTGGTTTAGCATCTGTGTCATTGGTAAACTGTATTTTTCTGTATACAGACTATAGCATTTATTTGTGGAAGCTGGGCAACCCCTTTTATTTTATGAATAAAGAATCTGTGTTTTATTATAGTACATATCCTGCTGATAGTTTATTGTATGGCACTGGTTGTGACCATCAAGCACTTTAATTATAGTTCATTTCTGAAAATGAGGGAAGAGGACAGAGTTACAAATATAATATATCATGATTCTGCTTATTTTATACTCTTTTGTATATTGAAATAATGAACAGTGAGCAGGAGTGTAGACTCTGGGGACAATGTAAGGATACTACTTCATCATTCCAATAATTTAAGTGTAATCCATTCCAATTAACTTAATAGTCTAATGACAAGAGGATAAGATAAGGTTCTTCTGCTGCAAGAGTACAGAATAAACATAAGGATTATTTAGGATATATATAGTCGTACTGGTAGTTTAACTTTCCGTTTAAGACAAAAAAAAACAACAACTCTGTTTGCCCTTGGGCTTGATATGCCTTTAAAGGATTTGTACAGGATTACAAAAACATGGCTGATTGTTGTTTATGCCAGTGAGTCAACAAACAAGCAAAAGTTCAGCTGTTGGATTATTGCAGCACAGAAAATAAAACTGGGATGTCCTGCCTACATAATGTAACTACAGTTTATTGGGGACAAAAACTGCGCCTCCTTCATGCAGTTTACATTAGCCAGTCTTTAGGGCACTTGTCCATCACAGGCATTGGGCTATGTAATGTGCATTTAATGGTGCTCTTACTCTGCTTGGATACATGGCTTCTGTGCAACTTACACACGTGAGTTACGGTAATTACTATTACCACAATTACCTCTGCATTTAATCGGAGAGGGGTTTAATACTCTGTACAGTCGTCTCCATGAATAACTGATGCTGTATGTCCAAACATCAAAGGGCGGACAAGCCCTCGTTTAATAGGATAATCTGTCTATACTCTATTAATGTATATTTAGGTTTACTCTGTTACTGTCTCCTTATAAAATAGAGAAAAATTACTGCTAAAAACCATCATCGAAGAGAGTACAGGATACAGCAACCAGATTCAGTTACTGAAGTGAGTAAAATATTTTATTTTTTGATAATCCAGTGGGGTAATACTTCCTGTTATAACTATGTATTTTATAGTTTATATATTATAATGCATTTATTTCATAATATAAAAAAAAAATTTGAGGAGTCTTCAGAAGTTTATACCTTTTTTTTTTTTTTTAATGGCTAACTAAAAATAATGACATATTGCAAGCTTTCGGGACTACTAAAAAGGTCCCTTCATCAGGCTGGTATGAAGGGAGCAGCCTGATGAAGGGACCTTTTTAGTAGTCCCGAAAGCTTGCAATATGTCATCATTTTAGGTAGCCATTAAAAAAGGTATCAACTACTGAAGACTCCTCAAAAAAAAATTATATTTCATATCCACTGGCTAACACGGTACAAATATATTTTTCCTTTATTTTCTAAGTACTCAATGCAAATTATAAATAATAGATGTAAAAATAAAGGATGCAGGTTGGTGCAGTCCACCTTGTGTTTTCAGTGATTGTGAGTAATTCTGTAAATCAGCTAAATATCTGTAGCAGAAAAGTATGGTTATATCTATGTCTGCAGCTTACTGAATGTCTGTGCTTTACCCCCACAGCGAGGCCAACAAGTCTCTGTATGACAGTAATGACAGCATGCGCTTTGCTCTAACCAACATTGAAAATGAAAAGAAAAGGGTGAGTGGCTTGACAAGGTTACATAAAGTGACAGATTGCTGCCAGGTTGTAAAAAATGTATTCCTGATCAGCCTGAAATGAATATAAGACTTTGCTCCATATAAGAAAGACACAGCTTTGTATTGTCAAACATAGGGCTACATCCTACACTCCACAAGTGTTATTTCTAGTTGTTTTATATACATCGAATAAAAAGTTTTGTTGCACATTTTCAATCCTTTTTTAAGCCATGCAACTCATGCACATGACTGCGTGCACTAGTTGTGATTTTCACAGCTAGCACGCTTACCCATTCTTTTCTATGGCCCCATAAACATGACCGTGTATTTTTTATAGTTCCGTGTATGGGAATGTGAGCTAAATCCCTTTCAGTTTTGCGGCCCATGATTATTGACCTCAATGAATTGAGCCCATGGAGGCACCTCCAGCACACAGATGTCATCCTTGTGCTGTCTGTAACATTCAATCGTAGTCTGCAAACACGATCACAGTCGTGTTCATGTTGCCTAATGCTGTTAATTCTGATATATTTTTTTATTATTATTTTTGCTCTGTTAAAACGGAAATACCAGATCCCTAAAATAGCGGATACCGACTATGTCCGGCAGATCTATACTATAGTAAGATTTGTCTGGTTTCTGTTAGGGAGCCCAACAGTTTACCAGATACTAGCATTGCAGTCTGGGTTATTTATATTGTACCAGTTACAGAATTTTTAGAAGATTCTGCTAATAACATCCTGGTGCTAATTGTCCATTCTGAAATTGTGCAGGGAAGTTTTTCATAACTCTAAACAAATAACCAAAGAATCCTGTTCAACCACTCGAGTTGGTATGTTTCCCAAAATAGACATTGTTTCTTGCCGGGAGGTTACAGATTAGACTTCTAGACTTAAGCCTCATGTTGCAGAAGAGCTTTTTTTTTTTTTTTTTTTTTTTTTTTTGCAGTAACACTTCTATTATATTTCCCATTCCTTCTGAGGCCAGTCTTGAATTTGCCTTGAAAAAACTGCAAACAAAAAACGTAATAGCCCATTTGTTAAACCCATTTGTAGTAAATTTATTTTTATTTTTTTCTTCATTCCACTATTTTATTTTCACTGTGGTAAGACCGACACCTGCCATTTTTGTAAGGGCTTTCTTTGTGTCAATCATCTGATTTACATCACAGACAGATTTACAATAGAAGATAAGACCTCTGTAGATAATCATTGAGCCATCATTGCATGCACTACTGACATTAGATGATATCACAACTTTTCTACTTTTTTGAATTATAAAGTAAACCTAGCTAAGTCAGAAGTCCTTAATATATCTCACCTCCTCAGCTAGCACTCATGGAAAAGATTCTCCATTTAACTGGCGTTCCAACCACACTTCATATTTAAGAGTGAAACTGACCAGCTGTATCGCTAATGTTCACAACTATCTGCCCTTGCTACGTGAGCTTACGGACTTGTTGCATTCCTATGATCTCCCATATATCTAATGGTTTTGGTGTAAACATATGTTGTGCCTAAATTGGTATACATCTTGCAGATGCTTCCAATCTCCAATCTTTGTTTGGTTTCTTGTGACACTTACAGGTATGAGGGAAGTAAGGCTTGTTTCCTTTTTGTTTCAGCATTCCTCCCCCAATCCTCCGAAGGATGCGCCTGTGATTACCTACAGCAGGTAGAAAATCAACTTTTAATTCCTATGCAAATGAGTAGTTTGGTGCACCCAGAACATGGCCACGTCTACCAGGTCACTTGTTTACCCTGTGGTTGTCTCACATCAGGACTTGTTAATCCTTATGTTAAGATGTTTAAAAAAACGTTTGCATCCCACAGTATTTCTACAGGATTCAGAAACTTGACAAAGCAGAGGTGGTATCTATGCTAGTGGAGGGGAGAAAAATACTAAACAACGTTTTTAATTATGAATTTTCAATTTTATAACTCCTTTTACTAAACACTTATAGAGGTTTTCTGGGATTAAGCTGTTAAAAAAAAAAAAAAAAAAAGAAAAAAAAAACCTGCAGGAGCATGCTTTGCCTTTAGGGATATGATTTTTTTGGGGAAAAGGCCGCTGCTGCTTACAGAGAAAGACACTCTGAAAATGGCTACACTAATACATGAAGATGGTGGAGTAGCTGAGAAGAGACTGTGCTGCTCCATCTTCTGGTATTAGTACAGCCATGGTTGGTGGCATAACAAGTGTCTTGTGGGCCTGGGTGCAAACTTTTGTCTGGGCCACCCCACAATATTATATGCTCAGCAGTGCCCGTCCCCCCACACATTGTTATACGCCCAGCAGAGTATGTCTCCCCCCCCCCATACAATATTATGCGTCCAGCAGTGTTCACCCCCTCCCCTCCCAACATTCCTCTCCCTCTGCTCCAAAGCTATTATACTTTGGGGTCTCCTCACACCTCACAGTATTATAATCAGAAGCCCAGGGAAGGTGAATCAAAATAACAAACGCACTCACCTTGCCTCACCTTTCCTGGCTCCGGTTGTTTTCTGCCATCTTCCCGACATCCCTGCTGAGGCCTGTGATTGTTCCTTAGCGGTCACATGTGGGCCCACTGATGTCATTACACTGTCGCGCCCAATGTGACTGCTGGGGCCTAATCACAGGACTCGGTTATGAGACAGAAGAGCGTCCGAGAGGACTCCTGAACCCAGGAGAGGTGAGTATAACTATTTTAAGTCTCCTCCCCTGGGCTAGCATGTATAGCAGTTGGGGAACCAGGCTTTCCCCGACCACTGTCATAGTTGTACAGGGCCCCAGCCATCTCCAGCGAGCCCTGTACCTTGCTGGTTGCGGTCGCACTCCCTGTGACCATGATCATTACGCCCCTAGCTATTGTCACTGCTTCAGATCTCCTATTAGTATGATGCACAACCTGATCAGACAACATGGTGTTTAGCTCCATACCTTACTTGAGAGCTTTCAGATGCCGTTTTCTCAGCAGTTAGATTACACTTTGTTAAAAAAAAAAAAAAAAAAATTGTCTGTCACTAGCAACCCCTACAACAGCATATAAATGGTACAGAGGAGTTTTGTGGTGGTAGACTCCCTTTAACTTTATAATATTTGGAGATGGAGAATGTTCAGTATTTTTGTCTCTTGTGCTGTATGGATTTTGATAAATGAAATTCCAAATGGTTTTCTGACTTTTATAGCTTTGCAGCAGAGGATGACCCATATAGCAAATATTCTGATGTGGCCAGCTGGGCTGATAGATGTAAAGACAGTGGCGTGTCCCTACATCGAAGCAGTGGCTATAGTGACATAGACTGCTCTGCAAGTGACTTTGGAAGTGATCACAGCAACAGCTCTGAGCCCTGGGAAGGGAGTGTTTCTTATGTCAATTCTGAAACAGAGGTAAATATACACTTGCTGCGTTTGGCATATATCAAACAGCTCACAACTAGAAAAGATGCTTTTAGTAGAAGAAGCCATATTGTGGTTGTGTTCAAATGTTTGTTGCCTTTCTGTTCAGACAGTAGAGGCTCGATCAGAGGTTGATGGACGGATTAAATGGACTCCCTCACGTCCAGTTAGCCGCAGTGGCTCCAATGCTTCTTCCAGAAGACGACTTCCAGCATTTACTCCAAAAGTGAGTAGATGACTTCCAATTTTTGCTAACAAGCTTTGAGAAACCATCTGGATAGCGGTTTTATATATTTTCTACTGCTAGTTAGGGCTTTTTGTCACCCCAGAGGAAATTAGTTAAGTTCTCTAAGAAGTTACAAAGTTTTCTAAGTTGAGTCTTAAAGGGGTAACACCAAGTTTTATATATTCTTTGATGGGACCACTACCGATGAGAATGGGGATCTCAACAGCCGGACCCCACTGATCATGTGAATAGATAATTTTAAAACTTGGTAAAAAATATAACAAGTCAAATGACCCCCTTCAGATATATTTAAAAAAAAAAAAAAATATATATATATATATATAGCTAGAAATGCATTGCATTTAAAAAATGTAATACTCACCACAATAAGACCTAGAAAAACTACAACTTGCTCCAGAAGACACCTTACACTGTTCTGTATACAGAAATACACAAACTACAACCCAATAACGCCCCCTGTTGGCAGGCTAAGTTCCCAGGCTCTGGGCCTGGGCCACCATGCAGATCTACACCATGTGAACAGATCTCAGAAATCTTACCAATAATAAAACTGTATGCAGAAAGACTCTAGTCTCCTTTAATACTACATTAGGTTGAAAGGTGGAGGTTCGCTTTTAAGTGTGTGTTCACCAAACTACAATGTGTAGCACCACAAGTATGTTAATTGATAGTCACTAAAATAAACAAAGTGCTTTCATGGATCTGTACTGGAGAGTATAGATCCGGCTACAGTATACAAAGGCTTTTCAGGCATGCCCCTGAGAAATTAGAAAATTAATGATGATTTTATTTATTTATTTATTTTTGTGGGGGATTTTGCCTTACTTTGGCATAAAAATGTTGTGGGGAAAATAATACTTTTAAATGAGACTTTATCATGAAATTGTGCCAGGTTTGTAGTGCAAAAAGTCACAGATGTTGGTACATGTCATATTTGCACTAAATCTTATAACTTTTACAAAAATGGATGAAGCAAAAAAGTAGTTGCGAATTTCAGACTAACAGATTTATGATAACTTGTGCTAGAAATTGGCACAAATTATGGTGCAAATCTAAATCTTCTCATAGTGGGTACAGATTTTTAATTTAACTTTTAATTTATTAAAAGGTGCATGCCTCTTAATAAAGTTGGCCCTTTTTAATTCTAATTAAATTGGACCACCAGTCTTAATATCTTCCTTAGTATAAATGATACTGATCAGTAGTACTCAGGACTATATGCATATGACCAAAACATTTTAGCTATTTTACCATCATTGTTCATTTACTGAATATATATTTGGTTTTTTACTCCTTGCAGAAAGAAGGTTTGGTGATAGGTGAAGAATCTCATTCTCCCAATCCAATATACAGGCTGGTCTTGGCTGGAGATGCAGGGTCTGGAAAATCCAGTTTCCTTCTCAGACTGTGCTTGAATGAATTCAGAGGGGATATTCCAACCACATTAGGTAGAGTGTTTGAGATTTCTGAATTATTCTTATCTGTCTGTGCATCTTGAACAATAAGTCCAGAGCAGCACAAGTGAGGGTTAGTTAGGTGCAAATCCTGGTTATGAGCAAAATAATCCTGACTTGCCCCATGAGAGAGATGATATCTATATCTCAAAAAGTCATTAAAGGGGTTGTTCAGGATAATCATTCTGTTGTAAGAGGGCCATGGAAGGTGTTTCGGCGGAAGTCCCTGCCACACATACCTGTGACATTCTGTCCTTAGGCCGGTAACAGATGGGGGATTTCTGCCGGATAACATCCTGGGAGCAGCAGGATCGGATCCCTGTGGGAGAATCCAAAGCATCAGTGACAGGTGAGTATTGGTTGTGTTTTTTTGTTTTGTTTTGTTTTACTCATCTTTCTTGACTCCCTTACAAAAAAAAAAAAAAGTATCCTTGACAACCCCTTTAAGGACAAATGTTGCACTGGGCTGACCAGTCCCTACTTATATTGTACTTTATTTATTTTGGATTTTTGCAGTCCTTGTCTCTGGACTGTGGGGCCTGCACCCAGTCTTCTGTTTTGTTTAGCGCTGCTCTTTTCACTCTCGCTTTCACTCTCACTCTCAGCCCTGCATGATCACCTGCAAGAGGTTTTTTTTCTATGGTTCACAATATCTACGCTGTGCTTCTCACCCAATTTAGAACCTTTCCCCTGGATGTTGTATTTGCTTTTCCATTTCAGATGACCTTGTTGGGAGTAGATTGTCTCTGCCACTTTATCTTCAGATCTATTTTATTTAGTTGACTATATGGTTGCTATAAACATGTCAGCAAAGAATGTCTCCATTTTAGGAGTGGACTTTCAGATGAAGAAACTTCTTGTTGACGGAGATTATACAACTCTACAGATCTGGGACACAGCTGGGCAAGAAAGGTGTGTGCAAACCTTGAAAAAAATGTGCCTATCTACACTGATAACATCCTGTAGCTTAAAATAGCTGTTCCATACAGGTAATGTTAGAAACAGTACAACCACAAAAACGTTATTTTTGTGCAATATTACACAAGGAAGACTGGAGGTGGAATGGAGCGAAATTAGTTTGGGCTTCTAAATGAGTGGACCATTTAATGCCTTGGTATCATGTCCCCTTGATAAGTCATGGAAGGAAACTGACGTCTGCTTTGGGCACATTGTCATCCACTTATCCTGACACTTTAAAGGGGTTGTCCACTTTCAGACCAATATTGAGAGACAAAGGTTATGGTTTGTATAATAAAAAGTTGTACAATTTTCCAATATACTTTCTGTATCAATCTCTCATGGTTTTTTATATCTCTGCTTGCTGTCATTCATTCTGATTACCTCTAGTGGATAAAAGTCTGCACATAGAATGTCACCAATATTAACCCCCTCCCCTCCTTCGTCCCCAACAGACCACCCCATCATACTTGCCTGTTTTCTTATCCAGATTTTCTGGGCCGCCAGCTCAGAACAAAGTGAAGTCCTGTGCCGAGAAGATGCTTCCCTGTCTTCCAGGCAGGATGATTGGGTGGGAAGTTGAGGGAGTTAGGAAGGGCTAGTAGTGGGAGGGTTTGCTAGGTAAGCGGGGAGGGGTGTGAGTGAGACAGAGGGAGGGAGTCAACTCTGAGTGAAGTGCAAGGCATAGTAGTTGTAGGAAAACACAACAGAAAGCTACCCATGTATACAAATGCAGATGATGCCAGGAGCTCAGAGAAATCCAGAAATCACTGATAAAGATATTTGGGTGCACTTATTAACATATTAATAGCAGTAACAGTCCTTTTTTAATTTGCCTGGGAAAAAACCTTTTAAGACTGGGGCCTCACATTGCATAAATGAAGCTTTTTTTTTTTTTTTTTTATGTTGCAGATTTTGTTGCATTTTTTTGAGCCAAAGCCAAGAATGGCTACAAAAGGAATGTGATATATAAGAAGCTCTTATACTTCTACCTTCTGCTCAATCCACACCTGGCTTTGGCACAAAAATGCAACAAAATCTGCAACAAAAAAAAGCAGTTTCCGCAATCTGGGGCCTCACCCTAAGTCTGTACAGGGGACAAACCAGGCGGCCATCTGTGATGGTTGTCTCTAATGGGCTCCTTAAAGTCTCTGTCCTTTGCAATATTGACTGAAGTAGTACAGATTATTCTACATTGCAGCCTGTACTGTACTGTTGAAGTCAATGGGATTCTGTTTTTCAGTGCTGATTCTTACACGAGTTATCGTGCAAGAATCAGTGCAGTGTTACATTGTGTGAATGCCCCCTAAAACAGGGAGGGTGGTGATAGGTCGGCTGTTTGTTGAACTCTGAGATAGGAAATAGACTTCAAAGTACTTGAGATTTAAGGTGACTATTACAATGTAGTTGAATTTTAGGGGATTTCTTATGATGGATTTAAGAAGACATCTATTTGTACAGTGGCTGAATATTAATGGCATGAGGTAGGGAATTTCCAGCCACAAACGTTATTCACTTTAGTATATAAAGCACTGGACATGGTAGTCCTGCAGCTGTAGTGTTGGAACAAAACCTCTGACGCTAGGTTCACACCAGCGTTCTGCTTTCCGTCTTCTGCATGCCAGAAGTCGGAAAGCACAGACCGGGTCCGGCCGTGAGCAGCGGTGAGCATTTTATGCTCTCCGCCGCGAAACCGGATTTTTTTTATCCGGACACAGAGTACTGCATGTCCGACTCTGTGTCCAGATTATAAAACCCGGTTTCGCGGCGGAGGGCGCAAAACGCTCACCACCACTCACGGCCGGACATCTCTCTCACCCATTCAAATGAATGGGTGAGAGAGACTCCTGCAGGTTTCCGTATCCTGCCTCTGTTTTATGCAGGAAACGGAAACCTGAAGAACGGAGTTCACAACGCTGATGTGAACGAGCCCTAAGCATTACACTACTGTCCAATCCTTTTTTTTTTTTTTTTTTTCCTAAAGAAAAGAGTGAAAGGAAATTTAGGGTAAATATGGATTTCCGCTAGTTTATTGGTTATGTTAGTGCTCCTCAATAAGTTACATATTTATATATTGTCATCTTTTTAGGTTTCGCAGTATAGCAAAGTCTTATTTCCGTAAAGCACACGGGGTCCTTCTTGTGTATGATGTGACATCTGAAGCCAGCTTTCTCAATGTGCGGCAATGGATTGATGAGATCAAGGTATAAAATGGTGATGTTTTACGCTTTCTGATAACCTCTATGCTCATACCGCCCAACTTTCAAAGGATAGAAAGAGGGACAATATATGCAGCGCGCTATGCGTGCCATGGCAAACTTGGCTCCACCCACTTCTATGTTGACTCTGCCCATTCTCATCCATTTTCCCATGTTCCTCGACACTGTATAATGTTCCTACAGTCACCCTAACATATGTCGCCACATTATAATGTTCTCCTCCAATTGTCCCACAGTATTAAGTCCCTCTCCTTGTGCCCCAGTTTAAGCTGGAGGTGTAAATTAAACTCTGGCAGCTGGAGCGGGACATTAAACTGGTGGCAACTAGAGGCAGACATGTCACCCTCCAGCAAACCCCCTAATGTTTAATGTCCCCCCTCAATCTGTTCCCATTTTAATGTCCCCTACATCTGCCCCCAGTTCCCCCTTTTGCTCACACATGCTGTCTCTTCTCTTCTCCTTGCCTTCCATCAGTCTCCGTTCCCTGCAGCTTCCTCTTTCTGTGAAAGGCCACACTATCCTGTAGTATCCAGAATAGCTCCACCCACACAAGAGTCTAATCACATGGTCATGATGTCATCTAGAATTTAGCATCGACCATTCAGCCTTTACCTTACCCTAAAAAAGTTTAATAGCAAGACTTCAGGGGAATAGCTAAACAAACCGTAGGCTATCCAGGACGACAGGAACAGCAGTCTAAAATCGTGATTGTCCTGCCGGATCTAAGATGGTTGAGATAAATGAAGATCTTGGATGTGGAATTCTTTTAAAGTGTTGGTTAGAGATGAGTGAGTAGTACTCGATCGAGTAGGTATTCGATCGAATACTACGGTATTCGAAATACTCATACTCGATTTGAGTACCACTCGCTGTTCAAATGGAAAAGTTCAATGCAGAACCAGCATTGATTGGCCGAATGCTATACAGTCGGCCAATCAACACTGGTTCTTCTCCTACCTGTAGAAATATTCTCCGTGCAGCTTCCCCGCGGCGTCTTCCGGCTCTTCATTCACTCTGCCACGCTTGTAGTGCGGGCATGCGCAGTCGGCTCTGCCCAGGCCCGATGCCTAGCAGAGTGAATGAAGAGCTGGAAGACGCCGCGGGGACGCTGCAAGGAGAAGACTGCCCGACCCTCACTCGTGGACTTTAAGTATAATTTGATCGAACGTTGCCTACCCCTGAAACGAGCATTTTCCCCCCATAGACTATAATAGGGTTCGATATTCAATTCGAGTAGTCGAATATTGAGGGGCTACTCGAAACGAATATCGAACCTAGAACATTTTACTGTTCGCTCATCTCTAGTGTTGGTGTTGTATTACGTTACTAAGTGACAATGTTTCCTTGCAGAGTTTACTCTGCAAGGAAACATTATCACTTTGTAACTTAACACAACACCAACACTTTGAAGATGGCTAGCTACGCCGCTGCTTTTAGCCTTACAATCTTGTCTTTGAAGTATACCTCCTTATGATTTTCTCATTTACAGAACTCTTGTGATCGATACATCCCTCTGATGCTTATAGGCAATAAAACGGACTTGAGGACAGAAGGCAATGAATCTGGAATTCAGACTTCAATGGGAGAGAAGCTAGCCATGGTAAGATTAAAATGTCTGTCTGTTGCATATAGTACTTTGTGGAGCGGTGTGTAAAACTTTGTCTGGTTTGTTTATTTACAGGCCTATAGCTCCCTCTTCTGTGAGACCAGCGCAAAAGATGGCACTAATGTAGTAGAAGCTGTTCTGCATCTAGCTAGGTAATGTCTCACTACACACCAGCGCCATAAAAGTGGTTTCACACATTAGTTTTCTTGTTGCTTGTGGTTTTGTGTTTTTTTGTGCAGTCTGGTGTTGCATTAGTGTCTATAGTGAAATACATTGGTGGTGGTTTCTTAAGCAAAAGAAATGGTGTGTAATGGTGTGGTGTTCTGGCAGTTTGCTCCAGCACGCTCCCATAGGTTATTGCTTCTATGTTTGATTTGCAATAGTTTTATTGTGGAGTTTTTCACACTTCAAATCATGATCTGAATTACATGACTTGTGTGGAAAAATTGGACAAAAAATTTATGTGCCAAAAAAGATTTTAGAAAAATAAAAAATGCTACATTTAAAATGGCATCCGAAACTTCACAAAATCTGCATTAGCAAAAAAAATCTCAATCAATCAGTGTTTACAAATTGTATGGGAATAAGCTGTTGTATTAAAGGGGTTTTCAAGGCAAAGCTATTGACCTATCCTTACAATAGGTCCTCAGTATCTGATCACTGTGTAACTTATGCCCAGAACACACAACAACAGGCTGTTTAAAGTGATCATAGCATTTGGACAAGCAGCGTGCCATGCCTTGTATAGTGGCTGTACTTGGTATTGTAGCTCAGCCCAGATTGCTTGAATGGGACTGAGCTGAAAACAGGCTGTGACCATGACATCAAATGGCCTGTGAAGTAGAAGCAGAGTTCCCCAGATCACAGCAAAAAGTCGATTTATCTAATATTTGACTTATCTGAAGGACTGGTCAATGTTTGAGTCATAGAGAACCCTTTAACAGCTTGTTGTCCTCTTAGGGGGTGTCCATGCAAAAATAAACCAGTTTCCAGGCATAGAGTCTGCACAAGGACACTGGTGGTTACCTTTAAAAACCCATTCAAACGAATGGGTTTTAAAGCTGACTGCCGGCAAGCTGTCCCCTGTCCAGTTTCCCCGGGGTTTAGGACGGAAACTCTGGGGCAGACAGTAGCGGTAGTGTGAACTCCCCCTTATTGGTTTATTGGACTGTGTAAAGACTTTTAACTAGATTATAACCTTATTGCTTTCTTTATGGGTACACATAACCCCATATAAAAGGGCCCTGACCCTAGCATTGTAATGTATATTGACACTTGTTGTCTTTCCAGAGAAGTGAAGAAATGTGTAGACGTGCCTGAAGAAAGCTCAGTGTCTGTGACTAAGCTCAGTATATCTGAGAAGAAGTCTAATTGCTGCAAGATCTAACCGTCATCTAGAGCCCAGAGGCCATCCTGCAGACAAGATGTATCGTATGGAAGGGTTCACTGTGATGGAGGAATCCAATATCAGGAACTACTAATATATTAAGGATGAACAAACATTTGGTGGTCACTTCTAGCACATAATTGTGAATGAGCTCTCAGGGGAACAAACTCTTTATATTCTTATTGATAATGAATCCTGTTTTCTATTTCATTTGGATGTATTTTTATGACTTCACTGCCTATATTGTATGCATTCTTGTTTTGTTTTGTTTTTTCTTTTTTTGACTTTGAGACTTCTATTTTGCAGTCTAGGCGATTTTTTTTCTCAGAAGGCATACAAATAATTGGGAAGCTATTAATGTTTCCCAGGGTAATATTTTATTATAAAATGTGTTCTATAACGCAGGGCAGACCAGTAGAGAACTACTCCTCTATGAGGTCTTTTTACTTCTTGCAAGTTTATGTTGCATTGTGGAGGCTGCAGCTCAGAATTTTGGACACTCCAAATGGACATTTTATGGCGACACCTTTGGACTAAAAGTTCTAAAAAAAAACAAAAACCAAAACTGCAGCATTTTGGACTATACACATTGACAAGCTATAATTTTTATGACAAATAAAGCTTTTATTTAAGTATTTGTGACTGTATCTGTTATAAAACGGTATTGCTTGGAATTAGAACCTGAAAGTTTGTGTGTGTGTGTATATATATATATATATATATATATATATATACATACTGTATTTTGCGGACTATAAGACGCACTTTTTTTCCCCCCAAATTTCGGAGGAAAATGAGGGTGCGTCTTATAGTCCGAATGTGGGGGGAGGAGCGGATTTACAGCATAGCCGCGCTACTGCCACTGCTGGTTTTCTGCAGCGGCAGGAGCGTGACAATCTGCAGGCCCTGGCAGCTAAGGCACTCCCCGGCATCCGCCGGTCTATTACAGCAGATGCCGGGGACTGTCTTAGCTGCCGGGGCCTGCAGATTGTCACGCTCCTGCCGCTGAAGAAAACCAGCAGTGGCATGCTGTAAATCCGCTCCTCCTCCGCAGGTTTTGGCAGTTAGTTAGCCCCGGGGCCGGTCCCCACCGGCCCCATACCTTTAGTGATGCAGGCTGGCTCCTGCTCGGGGAGGCCGCAGGAGCCGACCTGTTCCGATGACAGCTGGGAGCCTAATGAAGGCTCCCAGGCCTGTCATAGATATATATTACTATCGCGGCTGGGTCTATGACACTCCGCGATAGTAATGTATAGAATCTCCCATAGACGGCAATACACTTGTATTGCCGTCTATGGGACTTGCAATCAAATGATTGCAGGTTCAAGCCCCCTAGACGGGGGATAATAAAATAGTAAAAAAAAAATATATAATAAAAAATAAAATAAATAAAAGTTCACCTCCTTTCCCTAGAATACATATAAAAGTATAACATTACTGTGAAACATATACATTAGGTATCCCTGTGTCTGAAAATGCCAGGTCTACTAATAGTTTTATGTACAGTGAACGTCAAAATCAAAAGTGCTAAACCGCTGGGTTTTTCTCTCTGTTTTGCCTCTGAATTAAATAATAGGTGATCTAAGCAATAAACCTTTCCCAAAATGGTATAACTAAAAAGTACACCTGGCCCCACAAAAAAAAACGCCCTATGCATCCCCGTACAGCTGCAGGGTCACCTGTCAATGTGGCCTTGCAGCTGTTCCAAAACTACAACTCCCATACATTAAATATTTTACCGTTTTTGCCTGAAAATTTTTTTTTCCCCTATTTTTCTCCTCTAAAACCTGGGTGCGTCTTATAGTCCGAAAAATACGGTGTGTGTGTGTGTGTGTGTGTGTGTGTGTGTGTGTGTGTGTGTGTGTGTGTGTGTGTGTGTGTGTGTGTGTGTGTGTGTGTATATATATATATATATATATATATATATACACACACTCACCGGCCACTTTATTAGGTACACCTGTCCAACTGCTCGTTAACACTTAATTTCTAATCAGCCAATCACATGGCGGCAACTCAGTGCATTTAGGCATGTAGACATGGTCAAGACAATCTCCTGCAGTTCAAACCGAGCATCAGTATGGGGAAGAAAAGTGATTTGAGTGCCTTTGAACGTGGCATGGTTGTTGGTGCCAGAAGGGCTGGTCTGAGTATTTCAGAAACTGCTGATCTACTGGGATTTTCACGCACAACCATCTCTAGGGCTTACAGAGAATGGTCCGAAAAAGAAAAAACATCCAGTGAGTGGCAGTTCTGTGGGCGGAAATGTGTTGTTGATGCCAGAGGTCAGAGGAGAATGGCCAGACTGGTTCGAGCTAATAGAAAGGCAACAGTGACTCAAATAGCCGCCCGTTACAACCAAGGTAGCCAGAAGAGCATCTCTGAACGCACAGTATGTCGAACTTTGAGGCAGATGGGCTACAGCAGCAGAAGACCACACCGGGTGCCACTCCTTTCAGCTAAGAACAGGAAACTGAGGCTACAATTTGCACAAGCTCATCGAAATTGGACAATTGAAGATTGGAAAAACGTTGCCTGGTCTGATGAGTCTCGATTTCTGCTGCGACATTCGGATGGTAGGGTCAGAATTTGGCGTCAACAACATGAAAGCATGGATCCATCCTGCCTTGTATCAACGGTTCAGGCTGGTGGTGGTGGAGTCATAGTGTGGGGAATATTTTCTTGGCACTCTTTGGGCCCCTTGGTACCAACTGAGCATCGTTGCAACGCCAAAGCCTACCTGAGTATTGTTGCTGACCATGTCCATCCCTTTATGACCACAATGTACCCAACATCTGATGGCTACTTTCAGCAGGATAATGCAATGCCATGTCATAAAGCTGGAATCATCTCAGACTGGTTTCTTGAACATGACAATGAGTTCACTGTACTCCAATGGCCTCCACAGTCACCAGATCTCAATCCAATAGAGCATCTTTGGGATGTGGTGGAACGGGAGATTCGCATCATGGATGTGCAGCCGACAAATCTGCGGCAACTGTGTGATGCCATCATGTCAATATGGACCAAAATCTCTGAGGAATGCTTCCAGCACCTTGTTGTATCTATGCCACGAAGAATTGAGGCAGTTCTGAAGGCAAAAGGGGGTCCAACCCGTTACTAGCATGGTGTACCTAATAAAGTGGCCGGTGATTGTATATACACACAGTCCTATGAAAAAGTTTGGGCACCCCTATTAATCTTAATCATTTTTAGTTTTAAATATTTTGGTGTTTGCAGCAGCCATTTCAGTTTGATATATCTAATAACTGATGGACACAGTAATATTTCTGGATTGAAATGAGGTTTATTGTACTAACAGAAAATGTGCAATATGCATTAAACCAAAATTTGACCGGTGCAAAAATATGGGCACCTCAACAGAAAAGTGACATTAATATTTAGTACATCCTCCTTTTTGCAAAGATAACAGCCTCTAGTTGCTTCCTGTAGCTTTTAATCAGTTCCTGGATGAAGGTATTTTGGACCATTTCTTTCTACAAAACAATTCAAGTTCAGTTAAGTTTGATGGTTGCCGAACATGGACAGCCCGCTCTCAAATGATCTGAAAACAAAGATTGTTCAACATAGTTGTTCAGGGGAAGGATACAAAACGTTGTCTCAGAGATTTAACCTGTCAGTTTCCACTGTGAGGAACATAGTAAGGAAATGGAAGACCACAGGGACAGTTCTTGTTAAGCCCAGAAGTGGCAGGCCAAGAAAAATATCAGAAAGGCAGAGAAGAAGAATGGTGAGAACAGTCAAGGACAATCCACAGACCACCTCCAAAGAGCTGCAGCATCATCTTGCTGCAGATGGTGTCACTGTGCATCGGTCAACTATACAGCGCACTTTGCACAAATAGAAGCTGTATGGGAGAGTGATGAGAAAGAAGCCGTTTCTGCACGTACGCCACAAATAGAGTTGCCTGAGGTATGAAAAAGCACATTTGGACAAGGCAGCTTCATTTTGGAAACAAAAATTGAGTTGTTTGGTTATAAAAAAAAGGCGTTATGCATGGCGTCCAAAAAGAAACAGCATTCCAAGAAAAACACATGCTACCCACTGTAAAATTTGGTGGAGGTTCCATCATGCTTTGGGGCTGTGTGGCCAATGCCGGCATCGGGAATCTTGTTAAAGTTGAGAGTCGCATGGATTCCACTCAGTATCAGCAGATTCTTGAGAATAATGTTCAAGAATCAGTGACGAAGTTGAAGTTACGCCGGGGATGGATATTTCAGCAAGACAATGATCCAAAACACCGCTCCAAATCCTCAGGCATTCATGCAGAGGAACAATTACAATGTTCTGGAATGGCCATCCCAGTCCCCAGACCTGAATATCATTGAACATCTGTGGGATGATTTGAAGCGGGCTGTCCATGCTCGGCGACCATCTAACTTAACTGAACTTGAATTGTTTGTCCAAAATACCTTTATCCAGGATCCAGGAACTGATTAAAAGCTACAGGAAGCGACTAGAGGCTGTTATCTTTGCAAAAGGAGGATCTACTAAATATTAATGTCACTTTTCTGTTGAGGTGCCCATACTTTTACACCGGTCAAATTTTGGTTTAATGCATATTGCACATTTTCTGTTAGTACAATAAACCTCATTTCAATCCTGAAATATTACTGTGTCCATCAGTTATTAGATATATCAAACTGAAATGGCTGTTGCAAATACCAAAATATTTAGAACTAAAAATGATTAAGATTAATAGGGGTGCCCAAACTTTTTCATAGGACTGTGTGTGTGTGTGTGTATATATATATATATATATATATATATATATAATGGATTTGTGTGTATTTACTTTTCTTTCTTGGGGGAGAAATTGCAGACTGGTAGGGGTCTGCTCATGGAGATGCAGATACTAAATGGAGTGATGGTCAGACAGCACCCAATTCCCAACCACTTTCCCCTCTGTTCCTCTCAGTCCGTGATGGCTGCAGTACAGTGCTCTGCCATCCTCTGTGGTCCCATTGAAATAAGTAAAGTAGGGCAAACTTTTTGTGATTGGTGGGGGCCTCAGCAGTCAGTCCTCAATGATCTACCAAAAGACATGGACATCCATCAGCGAATAAGTTCCTTCTATGAATATAGAACCCATGTATGTGAATGGGTCTAATCCCATGGCTCTGTGCATCTTGACAAAAATAGAGCATGTCACCCAAATGTACACCCCACCAGAGACGTATTGATTGTGGTAATCTATCACCAAAGGCAAACTCCTCCTGTATGGCACATACATTTATGTCCATACATGATTCCTACAGAAGTGGTTGCATGATTGCACTGCCCACTATTGTGATATGTTCATTATGCCACATGGTGATCCACAGCACTTGCCTCCTGTCTTGCAAAAAAAACAAACAAAAAAAAAACACCCACAAGAAAAACACAACACGACAAAATAGCCAGAAAAACAATTCTTCATGCATTTCAGGCACGTGACAATGTCTGTCTGGAATCTAAGCTCTAATGGCATCAGTTGTAACCCTTTCACTGCCAGTGGTTTTCAGATATTTTCAATAGCCAGGGCAATTTTCACAGTTTTTTGTTTTTGTTTTTGTTTTTTTTGAGATGGGAAAGCCTAAATTGCAACATTAACAAACAAAAAATAATAATAAAAAAAATTACATGAACCACTACACCTATATATTGTGTGAAAGTAGACACCTGCAGCATTGTCAATATGCCACTTGGTATTGTATGTGAATATACATCTTCATGAAGTTTTGATTTAAAGTGTGTGTTTCATATAAATTTTATTTGCTTTTTCGTTGTTGCTGCTAAAAGTGGAAACCAAACAAAATGTTATATGCACCACATCTCCTAAGGGTTAGTTCACACGGGGAGCGGAAGCGTGGATTTTGGCACAGAGAGTGACACGGGGAGCCGCGTCACTCTCGGGCCAAAATCCGCCTGCCACGATTTCACAGCTTTTCCCTCCGGAGTGGAAGGAAATGAATGGGCCGACTTTGGAGGTTGCTGCCGCGAGGTGGACACCATGGCTCATCGAGCCGTGGAATCCGCCTGTAGAAAGGGCAGCTTGTTGCTTTTTTCCGCTAGCGGTCTCCATAGACCACCATTGTGAGGGGCTGGATTATGACATGGATTCCGTGCCATTATCCGCCTCCTCTGTGCCCGTGTGAACTAGCCCTAAGAGTTCAGCATTTGCAAAGTTCATTCATATCACTACAGCCTGCACCTGCATGCACATGTCTTTAGAAAATCACCATAACTAGAATGAACAAAAATTTGCTTTGAGACCAGGGCCCCACATGGTGGAAATGCCACAGGAAAACAGTGTTTTACAGTCATTGTGTAGTGGATTGGATTCTAGTGACCCCATCCCCACACTGCGGTAAAATATGTGCAGTGGGATATTACATTATCCCTTTATGTGCCAATATGCTCTCTGATAGGAGAGGGAATAACATGGACAGAGTCCATGTTACCCCACCCCCTGGGGTCAAATATACAGGTCATAGACAGATGATGCCTGAGACGGGGAGGGGGGCACTTTAGAGCCTCTTATCTCAGGATCCATTAGGCATAAGAAGATGGGAATACCATGATCATCATGATTCAGTGATTTTTCTGTTAAAACCGCTATCGGGAATTCAGATCTGCGTTGGGATAGCCATTTCCAACAGCATTTTCACCAGTGAATCGCGCTGGATCTGTAAGGGCTATAATGATGATTTTGGTATCATTTTATAGATGAGATTCCAAGAAATAGCCATTAGTGGAAAGCATGTGCTACATGTATCCTCTGCTACAGAAATGCCACCATGGCTGTAGAAATATGTGGGTGATAGGGAAAGGTTAATGTACGCATCATAAGATTTGATTATATAGACAATAAACAGATGCTATGGGTGATGATTCTCTGCGTTATCCTGTTCTTATTTGAATTTGTCTTTTGTGGGCAACCAGTCACTTCTTGGGGGACTTGAATGAGTTTGTGATGTTGTAAACTTGCAATATCCTAGAAATCACATATTAGGAATGACCAACTTCTCTTGCATTGGCTGATGGGGTCATCCATTTGGCCTTCATGTGAACAACGTGCTGCTGGAGGGTTTGTCATTGTAGAATGGCTCACCATTTTGCAAAGTCAGTGAAAACTGGAAAGGTAGGCTGCCAGTTAAAGAGGGTTTAAGGGAATTGGCAGCATAAAACTCCGTGTGAATGCCTTAGGGGGCATTCACACGGAGTAAAGTGGCACTGATTCTACCACGATAACTTGCGGCAGAATCAGCGCTGATAAAAAGATTCCCATTTTTATCATTTGGGTTTTTTAACTAATTCTGGCATCTTTTTTGGTAGGACTTTGTTTTTTTGTTACTTTTGCATTTTTTTTATATCTGGGAAAATATATACAAGAGAATACGTAAAACGTTTTTCTTTTTTTAATTTAATAGCACAAAATAGAAAATGATGCAGCACTGAGCAAAATAGGGAGTCCCAGCATCAGACACACTAATCAAATGGCATTGAGCGTTGTGTGCACTCCCAGTCGCACCAAACCCGACCCTCCAGTGATGTTCACCAGAGCTCCTGATGTCGGGGATGGATTTGAAGGTTACCATCAGGCAGGGCGGTTACAGGTCAGAGAGCGTAATCGTACCAACCAATAGGATAAAGGTAACTTGGTACTTATGCTATACACTGGCAAAAAAAATTTAAGAAGTAAAAAGCAATGCAAGAATTGAGGTTTGTTTTTTTTTAAATCACCAAGAAAAAATGTTAATGAAGTTTAATCAATTATAGACATCACAAAATGGTAGTGTATATAATATCCATGGCCTCCCAGCGAAGACTCTCGGCCCCCTCCAGTTCACCTTAAACTGTGCTGCTTGCTTAATACACCTCTCCCCCAGTTCTTCAAATGTAAAGCACCATGGAATAATGGTGCTATATAAATAAATAATAATAAATGGCATCATTACAAAATGCATGTCATTGGCGATGCAGCTTTTAAAAAAAAAAAAAAAAAAACTCTCTCTGTTGTTTCTTTCAATTATTTTTTACCTTTAGCCCTACCGTAGCAGTGCTTTAATTGCCTTATTGCTTGTTTCGACTGTTTTTTGTTGTTCTAGTGGTTGATTCTAGTATATGGTTATTTGTTCTCTTTTTTGAAAAAATGTAATAAAATTCACAGTTGAAAAAAAAACTCATTACATCACCAGAAAAGTTAAAAAAAAAAATATATATATAGCTTGCACAATGTGAAGACAAAACCCTCAGAACTCGCCAAACCTTTAGGGCAGCACTAGCTGCGGAAGGAATGTGTAAGCTGTGCGAGTGTAGATTAGGGTACACCCCAGATTTAGAGCTTTAAAGGGAAAAGTTAATCACAGGAGCTACTGAGAAAATAATAGCGAATTTAGTATTCACACAGTTGACATATTCACTTTCAGCATCCGCTGTGCATTCACATCTTGGAAAAATAATGCTCACTGCACCCCTTGATAAATTTTTGAGAGGTACAGTTTTCACACTGGGTTCTGTTCCTAGGGGATCCCACTTTATTGGCACCTCATGAGCTCTGCAAACATGACATGGCGTCTAAAATACCATGCACCTAAATCTGCACTCACAAAATAGTGCTCTGTCACGTCTTCCCCTGCTGAGTGCCCAATCTGCAGTGTATGCCCACATGCATGACACTTTTGTACCCAGGATAGCGTACTAAATGCCATTGGTGGACATAACTGCTGTTTGGGAGCAGCCGGACACAGAAGAGAAGGAGCGCGATTTGGTTTTTAGAGCACAGATTAAGGGTCAGTTCACACAGAGTTTTTTGGTCAGGATTTTGAGGCCGTATCTGCCTCAAAATCCTAACCAAAAAGACGACTCCCAATGAAATCAATCGGAGCAGCTCAGGAGTTTTTTCAAGTTTTTTCTGGGAGCAGTTTCTTCCGGCTCGCAGAAAAAAGAAACGAGATGCTCATTCTTCAGGCAGAGTCGCCTCGCGATTCGGCCTGAAGACACTCCCTCCTCCTGACTAGGCTCATTCATTGGGCCCAATCTGGAGCGCAGTGCGTGGCCGGATGCTGGTGCAGTGCCCCGGCTTTCAGTCGCGGGTACCCGGCTTTTGGACCAGAACCTGAGGCCTCCGCCTCAGATTCCAGACCAAAAATCGCTGAGTGAACTTAGCCTTAGATGGTTTGGATTTCAGACACGTGGGCATAAACTTCAGTTTGGGCACACAGCAGGGCGAAAAAGTGAAGGAGCGCTATGTGGCTTTTGGAGTGCAGGTTTAGATTGCTGGTTTTTGGATACCATGTCAAGTTTACAGAGACTCTAAAATTGCCCTACAAAATAGCGTCACTGGGAATTGAAATCTACTGGTACCTTCCAGGCTCTGCAAAAACAACATGGCTTCCAGAAACCAGTCCCTCTAAATTTACAACGAAATTTAAAAAGCAAAGTGATCCTTCCCTTCTGGACCCTGCTGCGTGCCCAACCATCAGTTTACGTCCACACATACAACTTTTTTTTTATTGTTGGTGGTTCTCATATACACATGGACAAAATTGTTGGCTTCCCTCGTCTAATGAAAAAACCCACAAAGGTCACAGAAATACCTTGAATCTGACAAAAGTAATAAATAAAAATTCTATGAAACTGAACAAATGAAAGTCAGACATTGCTTTTCAACCATACTTCAACAGAATTTATTCAGGTTCGGGTCCAAAATACGTCCTTTTGGTCAGGATTTTGAGATGGATACGGCCTCAGAATCCTGAACCAAATACCCCGTGTCATCTCAGCCATACTCACTGTGCTGTTTGGTGACATGGTGTGTACCACACTCAACATGGACCAGAGGAAGTGAAAGAAAGAGTTGTCTCAGGAGCTTAGAAAGAAAATGATAGACAAGCATGTAAAAAGTAAAGGTTATAAGACCATCTCAGAAATTTAAGCTCCATGGGATTGTAGCCAACCTCCTTGGACGTGGTCGCAGAAAGAAAAAAGCCAGACTGGAATTTGCCAAACTACATGTTGACAAGCCACAAAGCTTCTGGTAGAAAGTCTTATGGACAGATGAGACTAAAATCGAACTTTTTGGCAAGGCACATCAGCTCTATGTTCACAGAGGGAAAAATGAAGCATATCTTGAAAAGAACACTGTCCCTACTGTGAAATACGGAGGAGGCTCTGTTGTGTTCTGGGGCTGCTTTGCTGCATCTGGCACAGGGTGTCTTGAATCTGTGCAGGGTACAAGGAAATCTCAAGACTATCAAGGGATTCTAGAGAGAAATGTGCTGCCCAGTGTCAGAAAGCTTGGTCTCAGTCGCAGGTCACGGGTCTTGCAACAGGATAATGACCCAAAACACAGCTAAAAACACCCAAGAATGGCTAAGAGGGAAACATTGGACTATTCTGAAGTGGCCTTTGATGAGCCCTGACCTAAATCCTATTGAGCATCTTTGGAAGAAGTCGAAACATGCCATCTGGAAAAGGCACCCTTCAAACCTGAGACGACTGGAGCAGTTTGCTCATGAGGAGTGGGCCAAAATACCCGTTGAGAGGTGCAGAAGTCTCATTGACAGTTACAGGAATTGTCTGATTGCAGCAATTGCCTCAAAATGTTATGCAACAAAATATTAAGTTACGGGAACCATCATTTCTGTCCAGGCCTGTTTCATGAAATTTATTTTTTTTTTAATTCTGTTGAAGCGAAAAGCAATGTCTGACTTTCATATGTTCATTTTCATGGAATTTTTATTTATTATTACTTTTGTCAGATTCAAGTTATTTCTGTAACCATTGTAGGGTTTTCATTCATTAAACGAGGGGTATTAACAATTTTGTCCACGTATGTAGGCCTTTAAAATTGCTACAGAACTGAACTGGATTTGGGAAACTTTCTTGTAAATCTGTAAAATCGCTATTAGGGCCCCTTCACACGGAGTTTACGCTCCGCTCATTCAGACACGTATACACGAGCGCTTCAAAACACATCCCATTCACTTCAATGGGAGCACGTGTAAAATCGGCTTGACGCGCGCTCCCATTGAAGTGAATGAGATGTGTTTTGAAGCGTTCGTGTATACGTATCTGAACGAGCGGAGCGTAAACTCCGTGTGAAGGGGCCCTTACACTATAAATTGAAGGACGATTAAAAGATGATGCCAATAAAAAGCAGAGATATGGTATATAATATTTATTGATGTATTAGGGTGGTATGACCATCTGTCTGAAAAGCAAAGCATTTCACATTTTCAAAATTGCGAAGTTTTCCAAATTTCCTGTTTTTTTTGTTTATCTTTTTTTTTTATAAATAAATGCAAAAATATTGATCAATGTTTAGCAGTAACGTGAAGCACAATGTGTCACAAAAAAAAATTAAAATCTCAAAATCACTTGAGCGATTTAAAGCGTGTCAAAGTTATTGCCATATCAAGTGAACATGTCAGTTTTAAAAAATGGGGCTGTCTCTTTAAGGCAGTTTTTGGCTGTGTTCATAAGGGGTTAAAAAAAAATTCTAACAGAGCACTACCTCCTGACTCCCTCCATCTACTCTTTGCTATTCTCTGCCAGTTTTTTTTATATGTAGATTGTGAGCCCCATATAGGGATTACAATGTACTTTTTTTTTTCATTTAAGTATGTCTTTCTAGAATGGGAGGAAATCCACACAAACACGGGGAGAACATACAAACTCCTTGCAGATGTTGTTCCTGGTGGAATTTGAACCCAGGACTCCAGCGCTGCAAGGCTGCAGTGCTAGCCACTGAGCCACCAAGTCGCCCCAATTCTCTAACAGTTTTTAATGACAAGTCGCAGTGTTGACATCATGTGGACAGTACAGTAGCCAATTTGTGGCCTCAATGTTGTGGCTATTCAACAAACACCAGAAGAAAGCAGCACAGAGGATTCAGGAGGTAAGTAGTACTGTGGCCAACATTGATTCTAGAGAAGAGATTTTCGGTTACACACTTCATTTAGGGTATTTGTCCTTTCAGATTTACTGCCCTAAAGAAACTTTTTTTTTTCCTGACCCACTACAACTAGAAGATGTTGCCCATGGAAAAAAAAAGTCACTTTATTAAATATCTGACTGAGTCCACCACCAATACAAAATGACAATTTACTTTGAATCATGGTGAAGTGTTGTTTGACCTCAGTTTCCATCAGAACACATTTGCTAGCGCCGACTCAACTAATGGTAGGTCAGCATGCAGAGAAAGCCATGAGAAAGAAAAAAAAATGGCCTGAGCTTTGTGCAATTGGTTGGAATAAAGTGGTATATTTATAATATATACACAAGGCAGAAAAAAAACAAAGCTATGCTACTAGTTTATGACAAAAGGAATAGGCTAGAAATGATGCACAGTGGAAAAAAACTCTGCATTGGGGCAAACAAAGCCATTTAGCCAAATGTTTTTGTTCAGGGATTGGGCAATGTATCGTCGTCATCTTCCTCAGTCACATGCAATCCACCAATGCTATTTTGGATCATCTTTTTTCTCCATCGCCTTTTTCTGCTTCTCTTGCATTATCTGAGCATCTCTAAAATAAAAAGGAGGAATACATTACTTTGGTATTGTGACTGTAAGCTTAGAATTCTTTGCATAAAATTAGTTCTTTAATCACTGGATTAGGGACTACCAAAAACTACCTGTATATACTCGAGTATAAGCCGACTCGAATATAAGCCGAGGCCCCTAATTTTACTACAAAAAACTGGGAAAACTTATTGACTCAAGTATAAGCCGAGGGGGGGAAATGCAGCAGCTACTGGAAAATTTCAAAAATTCAAATGGTCGGAGTTTTTGGGTGCAGTAGATGCTGGGTGCTGGGGAAGGGGAGGGGGTGTTTTGGTTGTCTGTCTGCCCCTTCCCTGAGCTTGAGGACTGTTTTTTTTCCCCCACTTGGAATTCAGCCTGGCTGAATATAGGGTATCTGCAATGCTCCTATTAACCCCTTCCCGACGGAAGAGGAGCACTGCAGATCCCCTATATTCAGTAGACCAGGCACTTTCAGACACAGGGATACTTAATGTTTATGTGTTTCACAGTCATTTTCTACTTCTATATGTATTCTAGGGAAAGGAGGGATTTAGAATTTTATTTTTTTAAAGCTTTTTTTCCCCACTATTTTATGGGAGATTCTATACAATCGATATTGCAGCTGGTCATAGACACCCCATCCCCCTTAGGCCAGGTTCACACGGAGTTACGTGCCGCGAGATTTGGCACGTAGACGCCGCGTGACCCTTTGCGTGCCGTACACGCTCCCATTCATTTCAATGGGAGCGGGGAGCGTATGCGCCGCGCTAGTTTGCGGCCGTGCATTTATTCACGGCCGCAAACTAGCGCGGCGCATACGCTCCCCGCTCCCATTGAAATGAATGGGAGCGTGTACGGCACGCAAAGGGTCACGCGGCGTCTACGTGCCAAATCTCGCGGCACGTAACTCCGTGTGAACCCGGCCTTAAACAAAAAAAAATAAAAATTTTTTGCTGACTCGTATAAGCCGAGGGGGGCTCTTTCAGTACAAAAACTTTGCTGAAAAATTCAGCTTATACTCGAGTACATACGGTAATATTATTTAACACAAAGGGTGCCCTCACAAAAAATAAAACATAACTTTTAATAAGTAGTACTAAAATGGTAGGGTCTAGCCCGCTTATAAAACATAGTGATGTCTGTTCATTCTTAATCACTTCTTAAGTTTAAAACTACTATCTATAGTGGGTAGTTGTATAGATAATGGGGGCATGTATTGTTCACCGTCACCCCTTAGAGCCCCCATTCATCTAAAACAGCACCCCACCTAAAAGCGTGTCGGGAAAAACCTTGGTGGCAATGCATCGCAGTTCTTCCTGCAGCGCTTTAAACAAAGTTTGCAGAGTTTTCCTCCGCAGACTTTTTGTTGCAATTACACCTATAGGGAAACCGCCATTTCCGTAGGTATAATTGACATCCTGTGATTTTCAAAACCATGCCGGTTCTGGAAATCGCGGCGTGTCCGCACGGCGGTTTTTATCACTAAGTGGGCATGGGATTCACTAGAATCCCATCCACTTTGCAGGTACTGTAAGGCTGATCTTACACGACAGTAAACTGGGAAAAGAAGATAAACAGGATGGCACTGCTGGGTCTGTAAGTATGATTCCTAGTAGGCTGGAGGTGAATCAGAGGAACATAACCTTAAATATTAAGAGTCGTGGGGGTGCTACACAACCAGAAACAAAGCACTATGGCAATAATGAAAAAGTAGAAAAATTGGAAGGGCACTCACCCACATAGAGGCTCATCTTCATAAAAAGACTTCTTTATTTAAGTATCACATCTTAAAAACAATTCTTGAAGGGAGGGAAAGACAGCATCAAAATGGCAAGAAGGCCTTTAGTCCACAAACGGTCCGCAATTGTGGGTTCTCAATTGCGGACACATTGTATTCAGTGCGGCCTCTTACACCACCGGATATTCTATCCGTGGTGTATCGTGCCGTGATTGTGGTCCGCACTGAATACCGCAGGTCCACAAAGTTACGGACATCACAGCACGGCATGGACTTTCCCATACAACTCTATGGGCGTGTGCCGACGGACACAGACGTCTGTGGAATGACTTTTTGGAGTGAAATTTAGTGTTGCTGATCAGAAAATTGCGGACCGCAAAAACCACTAGTCGTGTAAGACCAGCCTTAAACGCCACGATTTTTCCCACATCATTTCCATCCCGTGGGGCCCCAGCCTAAATTTGTGTAGTACTTTCTAAATTGCACAGTTAGCTCAGTTAGGTAAATATGCATTATAGGGTTTTACATTAAACATTTTGCCTAGACTCATCTGCGATTTTAGATTCCAGAAAATTATAGAAATTGTCAACTTCTATGCATTACCTCTGCTTCCGTGCCGCAGCTGATAAGCCGTCATCCTGCTTTTTCGCCTTGTCTTGATTTTTCTTCAGATTCTTTGCTCTGGCAAGTTCACGCTGGTTTCCACCTGAACAAATAGAACCTCTATTACTTCTCTATATCAACCCAAAGTTGAAATAAATGGATAAATGGGAACTGAGCTGAAGATACTGGCACCCATCCACTATACAGAGACCAGAGCCAACTGCTTCAGCCCAGTGCTTGTGTATAGTATGGGTGAGGGAAACAGCCCCATACAGCTGAGATGTGTGAGGACCATCTGTCAGCTCCCCACTGATCAGATATTTATGGTCTTATCTAGTTCTGAGGTTCCATTCCCAAGGAGTAACGGGAGTAAACTCCACGGAGTAAAAAAAAAAATGTCATGCCAGAATTGCTGTTTTTTTAATCACCTTGCCTTCTTAAAAAAAAGAAAAAACAAAAAACTGTAGGCACCCTAAACTGGGACCAATAAAAACTAAAGCTCAACTCACAAAAAACAACCGGGTGGCAGAAAACAGCAACAGAAAGCAGTTTATAAACAAAACAAAAAATCTGCAATTTTTGAAAATAGTGAAACAAACTATTCTTCAGCAAGATTATGGTAATGCAATATTTATATAAAGATTTATAAGGGGGGGGATTTATAAGTTTGTACTGTTCCTCTGGCTACTGGAAGTACAGAGCCAAGCAATTAAAGGGGGATTATGTGATCACGATACTAATGTTCTATCCTTCAAACAGCTGATCGGTGGGGGTGCTGGAAGACATTCTGAGGAAATTCCCTATATTTCAAGACCACACATAAAGAGTCCACTGTGAGAGGATGACCTGTCCACAGCAAAAAAAAAAGCTGAAATTGTCTTATTTTCATTGGGAGATTTACCCCTGCGGCTGAGCCAGTTTTCAGTCTTTGCACTGCAAAACCATTCTGAACCCGCACAGAGAATATGATGTACTGTGGGTGCAAAGCCAGGAGTGCAAAACACTTTGTGCTGTGGGTTTTTTCAGCAGCCTGTGAGTCGGATTTGTTTAAAGGAAGTCTACCACCTCCCCTGAGCATATTCAGCAGTCAGCACCTTGTTACAGAGCACAGTGATAAATAACACAGCTTTGTAAAGTATGTCACCTTTATAGATTTGGAGAAAAATGCTGAAATCTTATGCAAATGAGGCAGTAGTGCACTGAGGGCGGCCCTTCAGCTCCCCAAAGAATTGGCCTTGACGCTCAGACCTCTCCCATCTCCTGCATGTGCTAGCCCATGGAGTGAGGTGTTGATCCTCCCTTGACATCACTCATGCTACTTGAATAGAAAGAACAGAGCTGAAAGACCCGCCCCCAGTGCACTAGAAAAACTTGGACAGTCTACCAAGATTTTGCGCATGAAAATGACAGACCAGTCTATAAGTAGTATGTTGATTGTCTGTGGGAAAAGTCACAGTACAGCTTGTCATTTATCCACTGAAATCTCTGCTCTATGTCAAGGAGGCGGTCCTATCAGTGTTTAATACCTATGTTTCTATGTATAGTCATAGAGGGGAGGTTATCAGTCACTGAGAGGACTCTATGTATACTCAAAGGGCTAGTTCACACGTGGGCAAAGGGGCGGATTTTGACAGCGGATTTCGCTTCAAAATCCGCCCCTTTACAATGGTGGTCTATGAGCAGCCGCTAGCGGAGAAAAGAAGCGACCTGCCCTATCTTCAGGCGGAAGCCGCGCGGGCTCAGCTCCCTCCTATGTCGGCTCATTCATTTGAGCCGACAGCGGAGGGGAAAGCCGCGACCGCGATGGTCGCGGCAGGCGGGTTTTGACAAGAGAGAGACGCGGCTCGCCGCGTCTCTCTCGGTGTCAAAACCCGCGCGGGCAGTTCACGTGTGAACTGACCCAAAGAGGGGAGGTTATCAGTCACTGAGAGGAAAACCTCCTGGACTTCTCATCATAGAAATAATACAACAGAATGAGTGACAAGTTATATTAAAACTATTCATCAATCTGCTCTATAACATGCTGCCTGCAGATTGTGCCGCCTTACCATGAGACAGGTTTCCTTTAGGCTAAGGCCCCACTGGGCGGAAATGCAGCGCTAAGGCGCTGCGGGAAGAACCGTGGCGTGAACACATTGCGGTTCTTCCTGCAGTGCTTTCAACAGAAAGTTCACAGAGTTTTCCTCCGCTGACTTTCTATTATAATTATATGCATAGGAAAGCTGCCGGCGTTTCTGTAGATATAATTGACATGCTGCGATTTTCAAAGCCGCAACGGTTTTGGAAATCGCAGCGTGTACATGCTGCAATTTTTTTTTTCGCAAAGTGGGCATGGGATTCGCTCCACTAATCCAGCTATTGGGACAGCAGGTGATGACAGACGGGTCTTTGGAGTGGTAGAGTGCTTCATTCACTTCTACAAATACACCACCTCATTGTTCGCATGGGGCACCTCAGTCCCATCACTGCTGGGGGTCATCATCACCTAACCTGAAGACAGGGAAGCAAGGTTATTAGTGAAAAACCCCTTAAGCCTATGGCCACATATAGAGTTCCGCAGGAGAAAATGCTGTGGGAAGAACCGCGGAGGCGACATCACAGATTTTCCCACACAAAGGTTTCCTCTGTGGACTGTTTCCATTATAGCTATAGGGAGACTGCCGTCATGTCTGTAGGTATAAATGACATGCTGTCCGGACCACTTACCCTGGACAAGCCCTGTAAGGCCCAGAATGCACCATACGATGATGTGATAGATAAAGCAGTTAGTGAGCAGCCCGCACAGCAAAGCACTTGTATCAGGGGCACATTTATCTCCACATGGGCAGAGGGTCTTGGCTCACAAGTTGGGACTGTCCCTTCACCAGGAGATCGGCCATCAATACAGCAGGACACTGCGGGCGGGGCGCTCTGTGTAGTTCCGAAGCTGGACACCCCCAGTGCTGACTGACCAGCCAGGTCTCCCCGCATTACAAACGGTAACGGTACTCGGCGCATCTCTCCAGCCGCCCCCGGGGCTCCAGGCCTTGTTGACGTGGCAAGCAGGCCTCAGGCCTATCCGCTCCCCTACGCCATTCTAGTCTGTCAGATATACATTCCGCGCCTATGTGGACATATGACAGTGTTCACACTACATATACTTACGGGTCATGACTCCGGTTCTCCGGGACTCGCTTCCCAGTCCTGCACCAACTTCTTCCTTAGTCCGCTGCGGTTCACCGTTTGCTGATCGCTGATTGGCTCTCCCACGTCACATGGGTCAGAGTAACATTCCTACAAAACAACTAGTTCTAATGTGTTACACAGAAGGCCCGCCCCTAGGAGGAGGAGCCAATGCGTGAGATGAGCGAATAGGAGCGCCCTTAGCGAGCCGACGCGTAGTCACGTACATACAGTACTATACGAATGTTGTCGTCACCGGGAGGTTTAAGGTTAAACGTCAAGGCTTCTGGGAAGCATCACGTGTCATGTGAAATTCTTCTGCTAGACACTAGAGGGCAGTACTGCACGTGGACTGGTGTGATCTAGGTAACCTAGGTCCTAAAGTACAAAAAGTATTCGAAGAGATCACATAGCTGTCCTTCACAGCCCCCTCACTGACCGCCTTAGTGCCCCATAATCCCCTCACTTTTACATAGTTCAATCATTGAGTGTTTCTCAAAGTTCTCTTTCTTACCACCTCCCCCTATTAGCGGCCTTCTTACTGACTGCTCCTCCTCCTCCTCTGTGGTCCTCTTACTGACTGCCTCCTCCCTGTGGTCCTCTTACTGACTGGTTCTCCTCCTCTGTGGTCCTCTTACTGACTGGTCCTCCTCCTATGTGGTCCTCTTACTGACTGCCTCCTCCTCTGTGGTCCTCTTACTGACTGGTCCTCCTCCTCTGTGGTCCTCTTACTGACTGCCTCCTCCCTGTGGTCCTCTTACTGACTGGTCCTCCTCCTCTGTGGTCCTCTTACTGACTGGTCCTCCTCCTCTGTGGTCCTCTTACTGACTGCCTCCTCCTCTGTGGTCCTCTTACTGACTGCCTCCTCCTCTGTGGTCCTCTTACTGACTGGTCCTCCTCCTCTGTGGTCCTCTTACTGACTGCCTCCTCCCTGTGGTCCTCTTACTGACTGGTCCTCCTCCTCTGTGGTCCTCTTACTGACTGGTCCTCCTCCCTGTGGTCCTCTTACTGACTGCCTCCTCCCTGTGGTCCTCTTACTGACTGCCTCCTCCTCTGTGGTCCTCTTACTGACTGGTCCTCCTCCTCTGTGGTCTTCTTACTGACTGGTCCTCCTCCTCTGTGGTCCTCTTACTGACTGCCTCCTCCCTGTGGTCCTCTTACTGACTGGTCCTCCTCCTCTGTGGTCCTCTTACTGACTGGTCCTCCTCCTCTGTGGTCCTCTTACTGACTGCCTCCTCTCAGTGGTCCTCTTACAGACTGGTCCTCCTCCTCTGTGGTCCTCTTACTGACTGCCTCCTCCTCTGTGGTCCTCTTACTGACTGGTCCTCCTCCTCTGTGGTCCTCTTACTGACTGGTCCTCCTCCTCTGTGGTCCTCTTACTGACTGGTCCTCCTCCTCTGTGGTCCTCTTACTGACTGCCTCCTCCCTGTGGTCCTCTTACTGACTGCCTCCTCCCTGTGGTCCTCTTACTGATTGCTTCCTCCTCCTCTGTGGTCCTCTTACTGACTGCCTCCTGTCAGTGGTCCTCTTACAGACTGGTCCTCCTCCTCTGTGGTCCTCTTACTGACTGCCTCCTCTCAGTGGTCCTCTTACAGACTGGTCCTCCTCCTCTGTGGTCCTCTTACTGACTGCCTCCTGTCAGTGGTCCTCTTACAGACTGATCCTTCTCCTCTGTGGTCCTCTTACTGACTGCCTCCTCCCTGTGGTCCTCTTACTGATTGCCTCCTCCCTGTGGTCCTCTTACTGACTGCTCCTCCTCCTCTGTGGTCCTGCCTCTTCCTCCTCTGTGGTCCTCTTACTGACTGCCTCCTCCCTGTGGTCCTCTTACTGACTGCCTCCTCCCTGTGGTCCTCTTACAGACTGATCCTTCTCCTCTGTGGTCCTCTTACTGACTGCCTCCTCCCTGTGGTCCTCTTACTGACTGCCTCCTCCCTGTGGTCCTCTTACTGACTGCCTCCTCCCTGTGGTCCTCTTACTGACTGCCTCCTCTCTGTGGTCCTCTTACTGACTGCCTCCTCTCTGTGGTCCTCTTACTGACTGCCTCCTCCCTGTGGTCCTCTTACAGACTGATCCTTCTCCTCTGTGGTCCTCTTACTGACTGCCTCTTCCCAGTGGTCCTCTTACTGACTGCCTCCTCCTCTGTGGTCCTCTTACTGACTGGTCCTCCTCCCTGTGGTCCTCTTACTGACTGCCTCCTCCCTGTGGTCCTCTTACAGACTGGTCCTCCTCTTCTGTGGTCCTCTTACTGACTGCTCCTTCTCCTCTGTGGTCCTCTTACAGACTGGTCCTCCTCCTCTGTGGTCCTCTTACTGACTGCTCCTCCTCCTCTGTGGTCCTCTTACAGACTGGTCCTCCTCCTCTGTGGTCCTCTTACTGACTGCTCCTCCTCCTCTGTGGTCCTCTTACTGACTGCCTCCTCTCTGTGGTCCTCTTACTGACTGCCTCCTCCCTGTGGTCCTCTTACAGACTGATCCTTCTCCTCTGTGGTCAGCGTTATGTGTATTATTAGATATATATTGTATCTGAGGTACCTCAGTATACACCGGGGATGTCTGGTGTCTGTATGTTAGGACATAATCCAGGTTTCTGTGATAAATCATGTCCTACATGCTGTCTGTCAGGGGACCTTCACACTTACGCCCCAGTGCGCCCTGTGCCAACCTGCTGGGTTTCCGTCCTCAGCTCAGAGAAACTGAACGGGGACGGAAACCCTGTGGTCTGCTTTAAAACTCATTTATTTGAATGGGTTTGTAAAGGTGACCGTCGGTATCCACCTGCGGCCTCTCCGCGGGGAAAACAGATTTTTTTTGGCTTGACACAAAGTCCTGCATGTCCGACTTTGTGTCCGGTTAAAAAAAACTGGTTTCACCACGGACAGGTACAAAACGCTCACGGGTGCTCACTTTTCAAACCCATTTACTTGAATTGGTTTTGAAAACTGACTGCCAGGTTTCCGTCCCCTGTTCAGATACTCAGGGCAGAAGACGGAAGCCCAGCAGGATTGCCTAAACGTGCAGGGGTGCAGATGTGAACCGGCCCTAATTAGCATATAAATAAAAACGGACTTATTCAAACACCACTGAGGCAATCTACATACTAAAGGTACGTGCAATGGCCTTACTAAAGGCTATGCAAGGATGTGATTAGTTAAAAATGACTTTTGCTAATGATAGAGTCCCTTTGATCTACTTCTGCCTTTTTTGGTGTAAATTGTGCCTATTTGAGTTTTTTTCTGTGCTATGCTTAATTTCTGAATCATTTGCATATTTTATTTTTCATGCTATAATGCTGCTCTCGCCACTTACGAGGGGCGTTCAATGTATTCTAGGTATCGGGGTGATTTAGTAATGAAGGTTTTTTAATTATCTCCATGTCAAATGACACCCCCTGAGGGTATAAATACACATTTTTAATTCATTATCATAATTACTTTTCAAGATATCCTTGGAGAAAGATGACCAGAATGACTGATGCAACAATGTTGTGAAAAATTGAGCATCGCGCTGTAAATAAAATTCCTTACAAAACAAGGAAAACCCCAGAAAATCATCCACTAAGAGATGGTGGCTGGTTATCAAGATTCTACTCCTTCATTATCCACCATTCTAAAGTGGTCAAGTGAGTTTAAATGGGGTAGAGAAAGCACTGAAGACAACCCCCATGCCAGCGGGCTGGTTAGTGCCACTACTGAGGAAAACATGAAATTTGTTGAGAAACTTGTACTTGAAGACGCTCGTATAAAGGTCAAAATGTTAGCATAAATGACTAAGCTATCCGTGGGTACCATTCACACTAGCCTTCATGGCCATCTTAACCTGTCAAAGGTCAGTGCAAGATGGGGGCTCCAAATGGTCACCGTGCCTCAGAAACAAGTGTGAGTCAAGTGCTATAGGGAGTTTTTGGAGCTCTGTGGTGAAAATCCACGGAGTATTTTCAACCGGATTGTTACCGGAGATGAAACGTGGGTTCATCATTATGATCCTGGGAGCAAGCAGGAGTCCAAGCAGTGGCAAAAAAAAAGGAGCACAGCCACCAAAGTAGTTCAAAGTCACTCCATCGGCCAGAAAACTCATGGCCACATTGTTTTGGGACTCAAAGGGAATTTTACTGGTTGAGTACCCAGAAAAAGGTCCTAGTATTATTGCTGCATCTTACGCAAACACTCTGCATAATTTGTGGGAAGCATTTAAAGAGAAAAGGCATGGAAAATTCACTGTAAGTGTGTTGCTTCTCCACAACAATGCACCAGTTCACACAGGGCGTGTTGCCAATGCTGCTGTGCAAGACTGTGATTTTGAAGAAATTGAAGAAAGTGATTACTTTCTGTTCCCCAAACTCAAGAAAGATCTTAATGCAAAGCGTTTTTCCGATGATGAAGAGCTGAAGGCAGCAATTAACGCACATTTTTTGGACAAAGAGGAAAAATATTTTTTACAGAGTTCTGAAAAGTTAGTTTCCAGAACAAACAAGTGTATTGAGGTTATGGGGGACTACATAAAAACATCCAAAAATAAAATTTATTCAGAATTTTAGGATTTTTCCTTCATGCCTGTACCGAGAATACATTGAACTCCCCTCGTATGCTTTTTGGCAAGAAAAATGGTGTGAACTAAATGGAGATTATTTTCACACTGTATTTATAACTTTTGCCTAAAAAAAAAAAAAATAAAAAAAAAAAATGGGCAAATGCACTCAAGTCCACGGGCAGCATAAGAGAGCCAGTCAGGTTAGAACGCATTAGAAACAGGCAAAGTGCATGTGGCCAAAAAAGGTGCATCCAAACTAATGTGTACAGCATTTGTTAAGGAGGCGCGCTGACATCATAAATAGACATCACTGTATAACGAGTCTAAAAAAAAGTGCACCTGCAAAAAGTATGGCCAAAAAGGGGCAAATGATAAATAAATAACCCCCAGTGAATCCTCTTTAAAACAACCAACCTAAATTGCACTAAAAGGTGGTCTTCTAGGGGATGGTCTCTCAAAGAAGTTGTTTAATATGGGAAAACCGAAAATCCATCTCAAAAAATGGGGTCTGGTTCTTTTGGAGAAGTTTTACTTTTTTTTTTCTCTCTTCGTAAGAATTTTACTTGTTTACTATTCCTATAGCTGTCGCTTATTTGTGAGGTGACCTGCAGCAGCACAGTGCCAGAAGAGGGCTCTTCAATAAGTGACCCTTTCTAAGACAGAGTCCCTGCACCTATGGCAATAAGTGACCGCAGCTATGAGACCCTGCACCTCTGCCAATATATGGCTGCAGCTGTGAGACCCTACACTTATGACAATATATGCGTACAGCTATGAGACCTCTGACAATATATGGCTGCAGCTATGAGACCCTGCACCTCTGACAATATATGGCTGCAGCTGTGAGACCCTACACTTATGACAATATATGCGTACAGCTATGAGACCCTGCACCTCTGACAATATATGGCTGCAGCTACGAGACCCTGCACCTCTTACAATATATGGCTGCAGTTATGAGACCCCGCACCTCTCACAATATATGGCTGCAGCTATGAGACCCTGCACCTCTGACAATATATGGCTGCAGCTACGAGACCCTGCACCTCTCACAATATATGGCTGCAGCTATGAGACCCTGCACCTCTGACAATATATGTGTACAGCTATGAGATTCTGTACCTCTGACAATATATGGCTGCAGCTATGAGACCCTGCACCTCTGACAATATATGGCTGCAGCTACGAGACCCTGCACCTCTCACAATATATGGCTGCAGTTATGAGACCCTGCACCTCTCACAATATATGGCTGCAGCTATGAGACCCTGCACCTCTGAAAATATATGGCTGCAGCTATGAGACCCCGCACCTCTCACAATATATGGCTGCAGCTATGAGACCCTGCACCTCTGACAATATATGTGTACAGCTATGAGATTCTGTACCTCTGACAATATATGGCTGCAGCTATGAGACCCTGCACCTCTGACAATATATGGCTGCAGCTATAAGACTCTGCACCTCTGACAATATATGGCTGCAGTTATGAGACCCTGCACCTCTGGCAATATATGGCTGCAGCTATGAGATTCTGTACCTCTGACAATATATGGCTGCAGTTATGAGACCCTACACTTATGACAATATATGCATACAGCTATGAGACCCTGCACCTCTGACAATATATGGCTGCAACTATGAGACCCTGCACCTCTGGCAATATAAGGCTGCAGCTATGAGACCCTGCACCTCTGACAATATATGGCTGCAGCTATGAGACCCTGCACCTCTGACAATATATGGCTGCAACTATGAGACCCTGCACCTCTGGCAATATAAGGCTGCAGCTATGAGACTCTGTACTTCTGACAATATATGGCTGCAACTATGAGACCCTGCACCTCTGACAATATATGGCTGCAGCTATGAAACTTTGCACCTCTGAGTGACAACATATGGCTGCAGCTATGAGACCCTGCACCTCTGACAATATATGGCTGCAGCTATGAAACTTTGCACCTCTGAGTGACAACATATGGCTGCAGCTATGAGACCCTGCACCTCTGACAATATATTTGTGCAGCTATGAGACTCTGCACCTCTGACAATATATTCGTGCAGCTATGAGACTCTGCACCTCTGACAATATAATTGTGAAGCCGATATACGCACGCTTCCCATTGAAATCAATGGGCTCTATTTTGAAGCGCCGCGCTCGGACACGTGTATAAGTGTCTAAATGAGCGGCGTACTTACGCCGTGTGAAGGGGCCCTAAATGTTTTTGTTCATTTGGCTATAAAAGAAACATTTTTCTGAAGAATTGTTTCTACAGTTTGTGACAAGAGCATTTGCTCCACTATTGGTTCATAGCATATAAAGACCTCAGAAGCTGTTATATGATCTGTGAAGCACATGAAGCAATTGTTTTTTTATCTATTTTTTGTCAGCAGAATATCTCACAAGGTATGTGAGCTGTGTGAGAAGAATCTTGCCCTACATCTGTTAAACCTGTAGAGGACAGTAAAAAGAATTAAAGGGGCTCTATCATTGGGAAAAGTCATTTTTAGCTAAGCACATTCTTGCATAGGCTTTAGGCCGGGTTCACACGGAGTATTCTGGTTCGTCATTTGGTACGTAGACGCCGCGGGAGGATTTGCGGGCCGTATATGCTCCCATTGTTTTCAATGGGAGCCGATACCGTACACACGGCGCTATTTTGCAGCCGTGATTTTGCAGCGGCCGCAAAATAGCGCCGTGTGTACAGTACCGGCTCCCATTGAAAACAATGGGAGCGTATACGGACCGCAAATCCTCCCGCGGCGTCTACGTACCAAATGACGAGCCAGAATACTCTGTGTGAACCCGGCCTAAAGCTGTGCAAGACTGTGAGTTTGAAGAAATTGAAGAAAGTGATTACTTCTGTTCCCCAAACTCAAGAAAGATCTTAATGCAAAGCGTTTTACCGATGATGAAGAGCTGAAGGCAGCAATTAATGCACATTTTTTGGACAAAGAGGAAAACATTTTTTTTACAGAGTATTGAAAAGTTAGTTTCCAGGTCAAACAAGTGTATTGAGGTTATGGGGGACTACATTGAAAAATAAAATTTATTCAGAATTTTAGGATGCATGGAGAAGCTAATTAGCAGATGAATAAAAACAAATAAAGACAAAATCTACTGAGGCAATTTACATGCAAAAGGTGTTTGTGGTATAGCCTTTCTAAAGGCTATGCAAGGATGTGCTTATCTAAAAATGACTTTTCCCAATATAGAGCCCCTTTAAGAATGTCAAGAGTGGCTTCTTATACTCCTCACTATCACAGCTGTAAGTGGCAGCCCCACATATGAAAGACCTTGTAACATGAGTAAAGTCTTCAGTTCCATTCTATTTGCACCTCACATGGAGCCAGATCTTGTTCCATTATTGCAGACGCTTGTCTCTAGTGGTTTTCCCTATAATCACTGTAATATGTAGGGGTAGCATCCTCAAGGCACTCAACATCCTAAACTAATGTATAAGGGTATACCATACATGCCTGTAGCAGACATGACTGCTCTAAATCAGGGACACTATCCTCTCTGCCTCCTTCCTTTAGAGTAGTTTACTTTTAGTGTTGAGCGAATAGTATTCAAAACTAGAGATGAGCGAACAGTGTTCTATCGAACACATGTTCGATCGGATATCAGGGTGTTCGCCATGTTCGAATCGAATCGAACACCGCGTGGTAAAGTGCGCCAAAATTCGATTCCCCTCCCACCTTCCCTGGCGCCTTTTTTGCACCAATAACAGCGCAGGGGAGGTGGGACAGGAACTACGACACCGGGGGCATTGAAAAAAATTGGAAAAAGTCATTGGCTGCCGAAATCAGGTGACCTCCATTTTAGACGAATAGTGGATTTCAAATCCGGGTCATATGAGAATGTGAACTTTGTGACTATGAGACAGGGATAGCTGTACAGGCAGGGATAGCTAGGGATAACCTTTATTTAGGGGGGAATGTTATTAAAAATAACTTTTTGGGGCTCTATCGTGTGTGTAATTGTGATTTTTGTGAGATAAACTTTTTCCCATAGGGATGCATTGGCCAGCGCTGATTGGCCAGAGTACGGAACTCGACCAATCAGCGCTGGCTCTGCTGGAGGAGGCGGAGTCTAAGAGCGCTCCACACCAGTCTCCATTCAGGTCCGACCTTAGACTCCGCCTCCTCCATCAGAGCCAGCGCTGATTGGCCGAATTCCGTACTCTGGCCAATCAGCACTGGCTAATGCATTGTATTGGCGTGATGAAGCAGTGCTGAATGTGTGTGCTTAGCACACACATTCAGCTCTACTTCATCGGGCTAATAGAATGCATTGGCCAATCAGCGCTGGCCAATGCATTCTATTAGCTTGATGAAGCAGAGTGTGCACAAGGGTTCAAGCGCACCCTCGGCTCTGATGTAGCAGAGCCGAGGGTGCGCTTGAACCCTTGTGCAGCCTCGGCTCTGCTACATCAGAGCCGAGGGTGCGCTTGAACCCTTGTGCACACTCTGCTTCATCAAGCTAATAGAATGCATTGGCCAGCGCTGATTGGCCAATGCATTCTATTAGCCCGATGAAGTAGAGCTGAATGTGTGTGCTAAGCACACACATTCAGCTCTACTTCATCGGGCTAATAGAATGCATTGGCCAGCGCTGATTGGCCAGAGTACGGAACTCGACCAATCAGCGCTGGCTCTGCTGGAGGAGGCGGAGTCTAAGATCGCTCCACACCAGTCTCCATTCAGGTCCGACCTTAGACTCCGCCTCCTCCAGCAGAGCCAGCGCTGATTGGCCGAAGGCTGGCCAATGCATTCCTATACGAATGCAGAGACTTAGCAGTGCTGAGTCAGTTTTGCTCAACTACACATCTGATGCACACTCGGCACTGCTACATCAGATGTAGCAATCTGATGTAGCAGAGCCGAGGGTGCACTAGAACCCCTGTGCAAACTCAGTTCACGCTAATAGAATGCATTGGCCAGCGCTGATTGGCCAATGCATTCTATTAGCCCGATGAAGTAGAGCTGAATGTGTGTGCTAAGCACACACATTCAGCTCTACTTCATCGGGCTAATAGAATGCATTGGCCAGCGCTGATTGGCCAGAGTACGGAACTCGACCAATCAGCGCTGGCTCTGCTGGAGGAGGCGGAGTCTAAGATCGCTCCACACCAGTCTCCATTCAGGTCCGACCTTAGACTCCGCCTCCTCCAGCAGAGCCAGCGCTGATTGGCCGAAGGCTGGCCAATGCATTCCTATACGAATGCAGAGACTTAGCAGTGCTGAGTCAGTTTTGCTCAACTACACATCTGATGCACACTCGGCACTGCTACATCAGATGTAGCAATCTGATGTAGCAGAGCCGAGGGTGCACTAGAACCCCTGTGCAAACTCAGTTCACGCTAATAGAATGCATTGGCCAGCGCTGATTGGCCAATGCATTCTATTAGCCCGATGAAGTAGAGCTGAATGTGTGTGCTAAGCACACACATTCAGCACTGCTTCATCACGACAATACAATGCATTAGCCAGTGCTGATTGGCCAGAGTACGGAATTCGGCCAATCAGCGCTGGCTCTGCTGGAGGAGGCGGAGTCTAAGGTCGGACCTGAATGGAGACTGGTGTGGAGCGATCTTAGACTCCGCCTCCTCCAGCAGAGCCAGCGCTGATTGGCCGAATTCCGTACTCTGGCCAATCAGCACTGGCTAATGCATTGTATTGGCTTGATGAAGCAGTGCTGAATGTGTGTGCTTAGCACACACATTCAGCTCTACTTCATCGGGCTAATAGAATGCATTGGCCAATCAGCGCTGGCCAATGCATTCTATTAGCTTGATGAAGCAGAGTGTGCACAAGGGTTCAAGCGCACCCTCGGCTCTGATGTAGCAGATGCTAAGCACACACATTCAGCTCTACTTCATCGGGCTAATAGAATGCATTAGCCAGCGCTGATTGACCAGAGTACGGAACTCGACCAATCAGCGCTGGCTCTGCTGGAGGAGGCGGAGTCTAAGATCGCTCCACACCAGTCTCCATTCAGGTCCGACCTTAGACTCCGCCTCCTCCAGCAGAGCCAGCGCTGATTGGTCGAGTTCCGTACTCTGGCCAATCAGCGCTGGCCAATGCATTCTATTAGCCCGATGAAGTAGAGCTGAATGTGTGTGCTTAGCACACACATTCAGCTCTACTTCATCGGGCTAATAGAATGCATTGGCCAATCAGCGCTGGCCAATGCATTCTATTAGCGTGAACTGAGTTTGCACAGGGATTCTAGTGCACCCTCGGCTCTGCTACATCAGATTGCTACATCTGATGTAGCAGTGCCGAGTGTGCATCAGATGTGTAGTTGAGCAAAACTGACTCAGCACTGCTAAGTCTCTGCATTCGTATAGGAATGCATTGGCCAGCCTTCGGCCAATCAGCGCTGGCTCTGCCGGAGGAGGCGGAGTCTAAGGTCGGACCTGAATGGAGACTGGTGTGGAGCGATCTTAGACTCCGCCTCCTCCAGCAGAGCCAGCGCTGATTGGTCGAGTTCCGTACTCTGGCCAATCAGCGCTGGCCAATGCATTCTATTAGCCCGATGAAGTAGAGCTGAATGTGTGTGCTTAGCACACACATTCAGCTCTACTTCATCGGGCTAATAGAATGCATTGGCCAATCAGCGCTGGCCAATGCATTCTATTAGCGTGAACTGAGTTTGCACAGGGGTTCTAGTGCACCCTCGGCTCTGCTACATCAGATTGCTACATCTGATGTAGCAGTGCCGAGTGTGCATCAGATGTGTAGTTGAGCAAAACTGACTCAGCACTGCTAAGTCTCTGCATTCGTATAGGAATGCATTGGCCAGCCTTCGGCCAATCAGCGCTGGCTCTGCCGGAGGAGGCGGAGTCTAAGGTCGGACCTGAATGGAGACTGGTGTGGAGCGATCTTAGACTCCGCCTCCTCCAGCAGAGCCAGCGCTGATTGGTCGAGTTCCGTACTCTGGCCAATCAGCGCTGGCCAATGCATTTCTATGGGGAAAAGTTAGCTTGCGAAAATCGCAAACTGACAGGGATTTCCATGAAATAAAGTGACTTTTATGCCCCCAGACATGCTTCCCCTGCTGTCCCAGTGTCATTCCAGGGTGTTGGTATCATTTCCTGGGGTGTCATAGTGGACTTGGTGACCCACCAGACACGAATTTGGGTTTCCCCCTTAACGAGTTTATGTTCCCCATAGACTATAATGGGGTTCGAAACCCATTCGAACACTCGAACAGTGAGCGGCTGTTCGAATCGAATTTCGAACCTCGAACATTTTAGTGTTCGCTCATCTCTATTCAAAACTCAATACCTCCCAAATACCTCCCTCCCATAGGTATGCGTGGAAGCGGCCAAACGCTAAGAGGTTAAGCCTCTCCCTTCCTATGGGAGTGAGGTATTTGATGAATACTATTCGCTAAACACTATTGACTTTCACACATGGTGAGGTTTTTTTCTAGAAAAACTCCATAGGCTTTGTTGCATTAAGCTTTTTTTGTACCAAAGCCAAAGGATTCAAAAGGAATGGGAAATATAGAGGAAAGGCTTATACTTCATCTCCCTGCTGCATCTCTGTCTGGTTTTGGCTCAAAAACAACATCAAAACTGCTATTCTGTTTTTCTAAAAATGTAGTGTGTGAAACTATTCTCTATTTCCTCTTACTGACTGTTTCCTTTCTCTACAGTCCTTTCACTGACTGTCTTCCTTCTCTATGGTCCACTTCCTGGCTGCCTTCCTTCTCCACAGCCCTATTACTGACTGCTTCCCTCTTCTACAGTCGTCTTAGTGACTGCCTCCCTTAAATTATATCTCCTGAGGTTCGGTCATCAATAAATTTGAGTTTATTGTTTGACTCTTAGTAAATGTAGGCCAATGAATTATTGGTATATTTTTCTAAGATAATTACACTCTCTTGTTGTCTTTAAGATTTTACCATTTATTTTATTATCTAGAATTATGCAAAAATATTTTCATCATATGATTTTAAGTATACATGAAAGGATCGTCCAGGTTTTTAATTTGTCTAGGCCATTGGTATTATACCCCCCCTTCTGTCCCTTAAGGTCACTGACAATGGATAAAAACATTTTCTTCTTTGTCAAAATTATTTTACATTTTAACATATATATATATATATATATATATATATATATATATATATCATACAACATTGTAACACTGTTTAATGTGCACATTAGCTACACATCTTGGGATACACAGGGATTGTTCAACATAGGTATTGATGACATTTCACTAATATACATGTATATTGCAATACTTGACATAGCCCTGGGATGGCAAAGGCGCTGTTTTGGAAAGAAATAGCTATCAGACATTAATAAGGAATATGTTTTATGTGCCATCATTGCTTAAGCTTAATACAGTTTTATTAATTTGATTATTTATTATGTTTTGAAGCAATATTTGTCTGACATTGAGCTCCAAATCATCTGCATAGGGCATAGAATGAAGAGTTGACATTTTAGATGCCTGCAGTCACCACTAGAGGGAGCATACTGTTTTACATTGGCCTCTACAATAACACATTAGTTCTAATTTATTAAAGGGATTCAATCATTAAAATGACAACACATAGGAATAGCCTTAAGAAAGGCTATTCTTCTCCTACCTTTAGATGTCTTCGCCGCGCCGCCGTTCTGTAGAAATCCTGGTTTTCTTGTGTAAGCAAATTAGTTCTCTCGCAGCACTAGGGGCGGGCCCCAGCACTGAACAGCACTGGGGGCATCCCCAATGCTGCGAGAAAAATCTCCAGCGACGCCTCTATCTTCATCTGGAACGGCCTCACCTTGCTTCTTCTTCCGCCGCTGGCTTCAAACTTCTAGGTATGCACAGCCGGCTCTGCCGTCGGACCTTGGGCAGAGCCGACTGCGCATGACCGCAGCAATTTTTCTGTGGTCGCTTACACAGTAAACTGGTGTAAGCAGCCATTTTCTTGTGGCTGCTTACACAGTAAGCTGGGGTAAGCAGCCACAAGAAAATGGCCGTGGGCATGCGCAGTCGACTCTGCCTGAGGCCTGACGGCAGAGCCGACTGCACATGCCTAGAAGTTTGAATCCAGCGCCGGAAGAAGACGCAGGGAAAGGCCGTTCCAGGTGAAGATAGAGGCGTCGCTGGAGATTTCTCTCGCAGCATTGGGTATGCCCCCAGTGCTGTGAGAGAACTCATTTGCATAAACAACAAAACCGGAATTTCTACCAAATGGCGGCACGGAGGAGACATCTAAAGGTAGGAGAAGAATAGCCTTACCTTTTAGGGAGAAAAAATTTCATTTTAATGATTGAATCCCTTTAACCATTTAACCCTGGCTTTGTGACGTTTTATATGTACTTGCAACAAAAATCGTTACAAGTGTCATTTTTATGCCACCCTCACCATTTTCCTTAAATGGTTTGTAGTGAGATTGCGCTGTGGGCAAAACCATCGTTCCTGCCAGATTTTTTTTTTTTTTTTTAAACTGTAATTTTTATTAAAGTTTTCAGAAAAATAAAACAAAACAACAAGGTAACAAGTACAAAATCAACCATCATTTATGCCAGTTTTTTGAAGTCTGAAATCCATGTCAGCTCTGACTTATAGATTTAGATAGATTTCAAAAAAGGCGGACAGCCCGCCGGTGGGTGCTCCTAACTTCTGATGAGTCCCACACCCAGTCATATATGAGGCTAATCCTCTGGCAGTACAGAGATTGTCTATATATAAGCAGATCTTGATGAATCCCCCCAACCTCTAGTAGAGACCGCAGGTAGCTGGAATGTCCTGTGTTAATGATGTACAGTAAAACCTCTTTGAGATGACTACCCAAAGTTTCATTGAAAATTGGTGTACTATAGGATGGTCTTCTCTAAGAGGATGGCCTGTATACATGATATATGGAGGAATTGGAAATCTGCCACAAGATTCTGGTTTGAATAAGGATGTGTCTTTAGCATTTGAAAATGAATCAGCTCTGAATTTTAGACCTACAAACTGCCTTGCTGTGAAAAGATGGACACCCCTATACAAGATTAGGGTGCTAGGAATGTTGAAAACTGTATAATCCTTTCCATTCAGTGCTTTCTTTAATACATGACTACAAAGTCTGTCCTTTGCAACGTATGGAGAGCATGGCCCGCTGACTCCATTTTTGGTGGTAGAAGTGGTCGCTGAGAATGCACTACTAGACACAGCTTCAACAATATGAAAGTAAGTCTTCAGTCATCATATATTATCTGCACATGTAGACGACAGTGACTGTAACATACAACTGAAGATTGTCCAGCAAACATCGGTATTCAGGTATCCTGCACAAAGATGAACGTTGCCAGTAAACTGAGTAGTGCTGCGGCCACGGCTCCGATCAGGAGCATTCTGCTGCTTACCTGAAGATACAAGAAATACAGAGGTAATTGTGCAGTCACAGGCTTACTTCACGAATGAAAACAATACAGCACACACAGTATTGTTACTACTAGCAGTTGTAAAAAGCACAATGATTTTCAATAGTTTTTCATTTCATTTTTTTCAAGTGTTTTGGGATTCTTTTTTTACTTTGTTAAAGGCGTTATCTAATTTTTCAAAAATGAGGCAAATAACAAGCTAATCTATATCCTGTTTTAAATTCAGTACTTTTATCTGATTTGTTTTCAGATCATTGACCTCAGCTGGGATGTTTTGTTTTCAAGCTCACTACCCCTCCCTGTGAGCAGTGCAGCCAGCAAACAAAACACATAGAGCAGTGGTTCTTAACCAGGGTTCGATCAACCCCTAGGCCATATGCACGGTTCATTTTGTGTACCAGTAAAAAAACATACCTGTGTCTTGAATTTGGAAAAAAAATCAGTTTTGATTTATCACTAAAGAAGGGTTCATTGAATGTGCATATGAAACTGGTGAGTTCAGTACCTCAAACAAGGTTAAGAACCACTGACAGAGTGAGAGCAGGTAGATGAATGATGGGAAATGTAGTTTATCCACAGATTCACTGCATGGAAATAATTGATACAAGGGACCGACAGTAAAATAAAGCCAATCAAAGGGTGCAAAAAGGAACAATGAAGATTTAGCCCTGCTGTGAATGTATTTACAGATAACTTTTGAAAGCTGGATAACCCCTTTAAATTTCTAACTTGCTTTCTTCTGTTGTTTTTAGAGTCTATGGGGAGAGATTCATCATCATCATTATTATTTTATTCCACTTGTGGCTTGTGATTTTATAGCATCACTTGTGATTAAAATGGCTGCAAGCGGCATTTTTTTCAAAGTGGATGGGTGTGTGGACCCAATGACCACCCCACACAATATAAGGTCCCTACATGTAGCTCCCACGTAATGCTCCCTTCCCCCTCAGTACCCATTCAGTCAGAAGATACATATTAACCACTTCCATATCAGATCCTTTACCCCCCTTCCAGACCAGGCACATTTTCAGGTTTTAGTCATGTTCCAGTTTAACTGCAAATTGTTTTTCTATTACTTTGCCAACCTACATGTATTTAGTCTCCTTTTTCTCGGAAAATAATGGGCTTTCATGCTTTATAACAAAATAAGTGATAAATTTAACTTTTTAGAAAAAAAAAAACAGAGGGAAAAGGGTAAAAAATGTGTAAAAAAAATGATTTTTCCTACATTTATATACATGATAGCCTAAAAAAAATGTAATACATATATAGATTCAAAATATATTTTATTTCTGCTGTTTGTATTAATACCACATTTGAGTATTTTCTCCATTATTTGGGCCTACAACAGAGCCTGCAATGAATGGTGTGCAAACCGCTTCGTTCCTGCATCCTAAGGCCAGGGCCCCACGGGCCGGAAACACCGCGATTTGCCCGCAGCAGAGACACCGTGGGAAAAATTGTGGCATTGTACAGTGCTGGCAAAGTGGATGGGATTCTACAGTGCTGGCAAAGTGGATGGGATTCATGCGAATCCCATCCCCACTTTGCGGAAAAGATCGCAGCGTAGACCCGCTGTGATTTGCAAAACCGTTACGGCTTTGGAAATCGCAGCATGTCGATTATATCTACGGAAATGTTCTCTTCTTGTCAGAGGAGAGGCTCAGCCAGTGATGAGAGCGTGGCACCATTACTACACTGGTTCAGCACCTCCAAACAGAGATTACATGGCTGTTCCAGAAGTCCAGTCAGTTTATAACATCAGGATCCCTCACATACCTGTTGAATAGAGAAAGGGGCAAGACTGAGCATCTGTGTCCATCTTGGCACTTTTACTGAGGTGGGTACTGAAAGGTGGCTCAACTGAAACAGCAGGTGGCACTATTATAATGGAAATCCCATAATATCTTGGGGTATAAGCAATTGTTTTCATATTTGTAAATTATTATAATTATGGGCGAAATTCACCAGATTTCGGGCATAATTTTTGCCAAAATACTGTGGCATGCCTTGTTCCATATTACTAAGGGTTTAGGCACTGTAAAAATATCATAATATTTAATAATAACTTATTCCCCTCCCACAAAATATGGAATAAACAGTGATCAACATTTCATAGAATCTCTAAAATGTTAATAAAATCTAAAACTTGCCTTTTTTAAAAAAAAAAAAAAAAATTAAAATCTTACATAGCACCATAAACAGAAATATAAAAAAAGTTACATTTTCACAATATAGCGGCGGAAAGTGATTTTTACGTTTTTTCAAAGTTTGGAATTTGTGCCATGGTGTTAAAAGGTAAAGACTATACATATTTGATATTGCTGTGAACGAACCACAGAATATAGGTAATGTGCCAATTTTACTGCACGTTGAATGCTGTAAACACAAAGCCGGTAAGAAAATAGTGCAATTGAATTATTCTAAAATTCCATTTAATTTTTTTCTGACTTTCCTGTACATTGTACAGAAAATTAATTGGAGCCACAAAAAAATACAATTTGTCCCCACAAAAAATAAGCCATCATATGTGAACATATGTGGGTTTATGTCTTTTTATACACATCATTAAGACAGCCATTAAGATAAGAACTGGGGGATCTGGCAATTGATTGTTTGTTGTTATAAGTATATAGTAATGAGCCTCTTCCCCCCCCTCCCTCCTGTAATTCTAGCCCTGTGTCCAGTTATAAATATGCAGCCTCTACAGAGTGTTTTTTAGTTATATCTGAAGAAGAAGCTCAGAGGAAAGCTTCGAAACGTCATATTCTGTCATCATTATGAGTTAGCCATTAAAAAAGGTATCACCTACTGAAGACTTGCAAAGTTTTTTTTGTTTTTTATGTGAACATAAAAATTCAAAAGTTATGACTTTCGAAAGGTGCAGAGGACAAATCGAAACGCAAAGTTGGAAAACTAGAATATGTAGAATTATTCTGTTTGCAGAATGCGATTGCATTTCCTAGTGATATGCTCTCAGTTTTAGATCAGTTTCCGATCAGTTTACTGTACATCCCCATACAGTGGCCCTCCCTCCCTCTAGGTATGCAGGAAACTTCTGCTAGTTCTATTCACTAGAATGTTGTTATTCCCTGCACTGCAGGTGGCCAGGAGCACTGCTGTTTAGGGAAAAATGGAAAGGAGCATTAAAGCACAGAGGGGGTCCTGGCAGTCGTATCTTACAATATGCTATCAATTTTGTGAAGGGAATATCTCCTTAAATGCCGTGTGCTAGAACTTTAAAAAAAAAAAAGTTTCTTATCTTTTAAGAAAATAAAACTCATAATTGCACATCTTCCTGTCTATTTATACTTTATTATACATTCTGCATAGAACAGATACAACATTCACAGTGATATGCACTCATAAAATAATGGGGGTACATGATGCAGAATGGAACTTTACCATATCCTTAAAATAACCTTTGTCCTCATTCTTTATTGTTGGTGCAGTGTCCCTATCTGCACTTGTAGTTAATGAAAAGTCTGTATTCACCTATAACCTTTATGGGAATAGTGGTCTTAGTTTACTGCTATAAGTTAGGCCAATCTATCTAAAAAAAAAAAAAAATAGGACATTAAAGAGCCATTGAAGTACAATACAGGTATGCCATTACTATTCTATAACATTAATAGAAAGTGGTGTATTACATAGGAGAAACAGAACTCACCCTCTGTTTTGCGCTGTGACGAATAAGCGGATTTAAGTCATCTCTAAGCTTAAGATGAGCTTTGGGTTTAGTTCTCACCAAGGATTTGGTGACTTCAGGCTGTCCTTTTTGTCTCCTTACCAGCTTGGAAAGCTCTGCATGGATTGCCTTTAAAGGAAACAAATGTTTATATTAACCTTATTTATTGTATTAGTCATAGTTTTGTGTGACAACAAATAAAGCAAATTGCTAATATTTTACATAATGTGTAAATCTATCTAACATTGTTTATCATTGCACATGTCCCACTTTTTAGACTATAGATAATTGACAACACTGCAAATGCTGACCCTCACTAATATCACACTCCCCAACATTAAAATTGCAGCACCAAGCAAGGAAAGTCTTGGAATTATCAAAATCACAGGATCAATAAATGTGTTTTTGCTATGCAATGGAAACAAAATCTTCAAAACATCTCAATTTATTCAGTATTATGTATGAGTTCCACATGCAGAACAGAAATACATGCACTTACATGCCTTAGTATGCTATCAATAAGGATAAAGGAGTTATCTGGTCTCTAAGATTGACAGAGTAAGCTTAGGAGAAGCCATCAATATTATACCTGAAGGGGTCTGACACCAGTGCCGGATTTACCAATAGGCTAGCTAGGCTTCAGACTAGGGCCTCAAGATCAAGAGGGGCCTACATTCAAATTGCTAGCAAAATTAAAATTACACTATTCTAAAAGCAGTGAATACTAAAACACAGCCGAAAATAAGGAAAAATTCTACGCATATGACTAATAAACAAACATAAAAATGTATTGGTTAAGATTGTGGCGGAGCTACCACCAGAGGGCAGCAACAACTTGCCCGCGACATACAAAAACCGGAAGCTGACGTAAGTCACTCTCTCTTCTACTTTGTATTCGACACGGTGAGCAGCAACGAAGGATTGCGCTCTCGACAATAAAGTATTTGTTCAGCTAATCTAAGAATGAGTAAAAGATTTGAAAGTGGCGCTTGCAAACGCAAGAAAAAGAAGCTACAAGAGTATGAGGCAAATCAATTAAGAAGCACAATGACCCAGACGAGGTTGTCTTCATTGAGTATTTTGTGCACCGAAAATGAGACCTTCAGAAAAATAGATTTTGATGAACTTATAGAAGAATTCTGTGTGAAAAAGTTTAGAAAGATATTCTTCTAATCTACTATTTTCTTTTAAATGTATGCTTGGATTGAATCAAAAAACGGACTTATTCAGAAACCACTGAGGCAATCTACATACTAAAGGTAGGTGTGGAATAGCCTTTCTAAAGCCTATACAAGGATGTAATTAGATAAAAATGACTTTTCCCAGTGATAGAGCCCCTTTAAATAAAATAACTATTAACATAAAATTTAATATGATATACAATTTGATATTTTATTTCTTGTGATCTGGATTTTGTTTGAATAAAGTTCCATTTTTGGTTTAGTTTAAGACTTAAAATTCATAATAATTCATACTTAAACTTTAAATGCGAATTATTATGAAATAATTTTATCTGAATTGAATTTGGTTTAATATTCAATGTACTGAATATATTTTATTTAATTTGATAGAAAATATCATAATTTTTATTGCGTATTTTATTTTCGTAGTCAAAGATTTTAATTGTTTGAATTTTGTTTCTTTGTAAATGTTGTGTGTTATGTTTGATTAGTTATTGATACAAGTACTATATATGGTGCTGAGAATAAATGGCCAAATAAGTGTTCTCGACTTTTGTATTATCCGTGTCACATTTTTTTTTATAAAGGTTAGTACCAATAACAACATGTTTCATTTAACATATTGATATATATCACAGTAATGATGTATTTTATTATCTCTCATGTAATTTACAAACTTAAAAATGTGAGGTGAAAGGGCCTCATAAGTGGAATAGCCTAGGGCCTCTTTTCATCTAAATCTGGCACTGACACCCAGGACCTATGCAGATCACCAGTACCAAGGCAGCACGCGAGAGGTTCTGCAATACTGCCCTGTTGAAGTCTATGGAGCAGCTCTTCTGCACTGCATCAGTAATGGTGATCTGCAGGAATCCCGAGAGTCAGATTCCCAAAAATAGGCCATCAATCTTAGAAACCGGATAATCCCTTTGATGGCTGTCTGAGGAATGTTATGCCATAGTGAATGCACTTGGACATGTAAATCATCAAGATTGGCTCCTGGCAGCTCCCTTTGCAATTAACAACTAATGACATTCCCGATGTGATCGGAAACACTGCAGGCTATGGTCGCATATTAGGGCATGTAGGCTGCTCACAGTAGCATAAACAACATGCAGCTCAATATTTTGCCGGTTTAAGGGGGCCCCATGAGGGTGCGTTATTGGCCGTATGATTAAAGTAACCCTGAATGGAACGCCTGTAGCTGGATGTCTAGCACTCAGTCCAATGTTGTGCAAACGTCTTCAGATGGTTTGTGTTAACACAGTTTGTCACCCTGTGGTTGGGGTGTGGCTTCCAATTTCACTTGCGATACAAAATCGATCACTACGTGTCATTCTCCCATCGGACGCTCTATCTTTCCATAGGCTCAATTCCATGCATCTCTTGCTGTCATTACAGTTCATCATTGTTCTCGTAACCACCTAGACACGCAACAATGAACAGTGCTAACATCTTGGCTTAGGTGCTTGGTGATCTACCGGAGTGATAAACCAAGGTCTCTTAGTTTGTGATAAGTATTGGTAACTGGCACGTCAATGAACAGGAAGTATCACCCCACACCACTTGATCCAGCTTTTAAGGTTTCATGTGGCGATAAAACATTTCTTTTAATCTGGCTTTTATGTCCTTCCTACCTGCCACAGATTGGTGTTCGGTGCTTAAAATTTGATCATTTACAGATCTTAGCGACACCTGATACTTCCTCAATTCACATAACATGCCTTGTCCTTCTTGGTGTTGCAATTTCAATGTTGAGTGTATATTCCAATTGATGCCACAGGTGGAGTGTGCCTGCAATGCACTCATTTCTCATTTATACTAGTTCTAAGTCGCTACACATTACATTTGAGGCATATAAAATGTTTACTGAGAAAAAAAACCATGTAACTGTATTCTAAATATATACTAAATGAATTCTAATCGATGGATCTATTATTTTTCTTAATTTTTTTTGTTTTATAAGGTAGTGAAAATGATTTTCTAAGTGTTTCTCTGATGAATCCGCTGTATAATGTGCAGGTGTATGCAAAGTATTCCTGTATATTTAAATCCATTTGCTGTTGACTTCGTGCCATACAAGAAGCTCTCCAGCATAGACACTTTTTCACCTGATTGTTTGTCACTGTGCAGGCTTCTTTTCAGATATACTACACTTATATCCCTGTAATCTATATTCTCCCCTGTTCCTGAGCATATTCCATCTTAGCTGTTATATTTTCTTTGCTCTGCTATCAGTCCCATGATTCTTCAGCACAATATCACAGGGACAGCTAAAGACAGTACTACATCTACCTGCTGGGGCAGTGCAGTTCCCTGCAATACACTAATATTCAACTCTCCTGCTGTTCTGTCAACAGTCTGTGGTCCAGAGTCTTCAGGGAGCTGCAGACATGGTGTGAGTGATGACATCACATTGCGCCTACTGCTCCTGGAGCAGAGACTGGGTGACTGATGAAGCAGGGTGCAGCCAGCTCTTGCTTTGCCATTGTAATGTCCAGAGAGGACACAGATGAGTTGAAGCCTGTACATACCTCCTGCTGACTGGGTATAAGACTCAAGCTAAGCACACATCTATCCTTATTGTATAATCATATTCATGACGTTTGTTTTTTAGAAAACTTATGCCTATAAATACATGAAGGTGTTAGGATGTTGAGATTTTTTTTTCTTTACCACAACATTTTTTTTTTCAACTGTAATTTTTATTGAGTATTTAAACAAGTACAACAATACAAATGAAAATCTAGGCAAATAAAAGCCAAGAACAGGAGGGAAAGGCTGAGCTGCCAGACCCCAAGGAAAGTAAAACCAAAACAGACATACAACTCAGCATCAAAATAATAGAAGAAAAAAAGGGGGGGGGAGGGACAACAGACAAACAGAAAAAGGAGGAGGAGAGGGTGGGGGAGTAGGGGAAGAAGGTCCAAGATCTGAGGCCACGCAACGCACAGTGAGCGTCCCAAGGAGACCAAATGATTAATATTTCTTATGGTCCTGAACATAAAAAAAACTTGCATGTGCCACTGCCTACCATAAGCATGGGATTTAGTGTTCATTGTTAAATACTGACATATTGAATGTTAATCTGCAAGAGAATGATGAGGTAAATATTGCCATTATATGCATTACCTCACTTATTTTTTGCAAAACAGAGGAAATTGTAAGTTAATTCTTGCTGTATTATTTTCAATCAGGTATACATGACTATCCCCATGATAAGGGTATGCCTGAACAAGCTTAATAGTCAACTCAAAGAGTAAGTGTGTTGTATGTTTATGGGGATCTCCAGTTTCATAAATGAAAAATTAACCCATGATGGCCGAAAGTTACGAGAAAATCTATGTTCCATATAACCATTGTCCTTCATTTAATGTATTGACATGCAAATCCCTGGTGTTGTATGATTGAAGAAATGCTGAAACCCAGATAGGGATTACTTCCCCCACATGTCTTATCACTGGAAATCAACAATATTTATTCAAGGAAAATACCCAAAAAGAGTGTTAATTATGTCTTCAGTCCTAATCCTGCCATAGATTTTAGATACAAATCTGTACAAAACATGTTTATTCTGTTCAGTCTTGACTGCAGTTTTTATCCAGTTTCTACATATATGCAAAAGAAGTTAATCTGATACTCAAAGTATGGCAGAAAGTAAAAAGCACAAAAAAGTAGGAAATTACTCTATTATGGGCCACAATCAGTAATGTGTCTTTGGGGGCATTCACAGGGAGTGTCTGTGCGCTGATTCTGATGTGGAATTCGCGTCAGCATCCGTGCGGAAATAAAGCCTCTCATTGATTTCAATGGGTTCCATGTGGAGAAAGGAACCCATTGAAGGCAATGGGAGGCTTATTTTTTCTGTACAGAATCTGCGCCAAAATACTCCGTGTGAATGCCCCCTTACATTACAACACATGCCAAGCACTAGGAGCCAGAAACAACATACAGCAGCATTGGGTACACATTTGGGATGTGCCCTCCTGGCCTTATTACCTGGATTTTTCCCTCTCCTTTAAAAGTCAGAATAGGACTCCTCATGATAATTACAGTGGTGCCCCCTTACCCTCATGTACTAATTACTGACCGAACATCAGTGGTGTAACTAGGAATGGCAGGGCCCCATGGCAAACTTTTAACATGGGCCCCCCCTCCCCAGCCGACACCAACGCCAAAGACCTCGACCGACCCCCTCCTCTGCATTTCTGCGCGCTCTATTATGTCCCTTAGTGGCCCCTGCACACAGTATTATGTCCCTTAGTGGCCCCTGCACACAGTATTATGTCCCTTAGTGGCCCCTGCACACAGTATTATGTCCCTTAATCACCCCTGCACACACTATTATGTCCCTTAGTCGCCCCTGCACACACTATTATGTCCCTTAGTTGCCCCTGCACTCAGTAATATGCTCCACTGTGGACACCCATAAACAATTATTATACTCTGGGGTCTTTTCAAACCCCAGAGTATAATAATCGAAGACCCAGGGGAATAAAATCATAAAAAACTACTGTTGTTTACCTGTCCCCCGGCTCCTACGCTGTTGGCCACCGCTGACGTCCTTCTTCAATGACTTCGGACGTCACATGACCTGGGATGCAGGCCGGGTTCATGTGACATCAGAGACCTCAGACAACTAGGCCTAAGTAGACAACTAAGCCTGCCTGAATCGTGGAGAGGTAAGTAACAGTGTTTTTTTATGTTTCTTACCTCTCCCGGGCCTCCGATCATTATTAGAGATGAGCAAACACTAAAATGTTCGAGGTTCGAAATTCGATTCGAACAGCCGCTCACTGTTCGAGTGTTCGAATGGGTTTCGAACCCCATTATAGTCTATGGGGAACATAAACTCGTTAAGGGGGAAACCCAAATTCGTGTCTGGAGGGTCACCAAGTCCACTATGACACCCCAGGAAATGATACCAACACCCTGGAATGACACTGGGACAGCAGGGGAAGCATGTCTGGGGGCATAAAAGTCACTTTATTTCATGGAAATATCTGTCAGTTTGCGATTTTCGCAAGCTAACTTTTCCCCATAGAAATGCATTGGCCAGTGCTGATTGGCCAGAGTACGGGACTTGACCAATCAGCGCTGGCTCTGCTGGAGGAGGCGGAGTCTAAGATCGCTCCACACCAGTCTCCATTCAGGTCCGACCTTACACTCCGCCTCCTCCGGCAGAGCCAGCGCTGATTGGCCGAAGGCTGGCCAATGCATTCCTATGCGAATGCAGAGACTTAGCAGTGCTGAGTCAGTTTTGCTCAACTACACATCTGATGCACACTCGGCACTGCTACATCAGATGTAGCAATCTGATGTAGCAGAGCCGAGGGTGCACTAGAACCCCTGTGCAAACTCAGTTCACGCTAATAGAATGCATTGGCCAGCGCTGATTGGCCAATGCATTCTATTAGCCCGATGAAGTAGAGCTGAATGTGTGTGCTAAGCACACACATTCAGCACTGCTTCATCACGCCAATACAATGCATTAGCTAGTGCTGATTGGCCAGAGTACGGAATTCGGCCAATCAGCGCTGGCTCTGCTGGAGGAGGCGGAGTCTAAGGTCGGACCTGAATGGAGACTGGTGTGGAGCGATCTTAGACTCCGCCTCCTCCAGCAGAGCCAGCGCTGATTGGCCGAATTCCGTACTCTGGCCAATCAGCGCTGGCCAATGCATTCTATTAGCCCAATGAAGTAGAGCTGAATGTGTGTGCTTAGCACACACATTCAGCTCTACTTCATCGGGCTAATAGAATGCATTGGCCAATCAGCGCTGGCCAATGCATTCTATTAGCTTGATGAAGCAGAGTGTGCACAAGGGTTCAAGCGCACCCTCGGCTCTGATGTAGCAGAGCCGAGGGTGCACAAGGGTTCAAGTGCACCCTCGGCTCTCCTACATCAGAGCCGAGGGTGCGCTTGAAGCCTTGTGCAGCCTCGGCTCTGCTACATCAGAGCCGAGGGTGCGCTTGAACCCTTGTGCACACTCTGCTTCATCAAGCTAATAGAATGCATTGGCCAGCACTGATTGGCCAGAGTACGGAATTCGGCCAATCAGCGCTGGCCAATGCATCCCTATGGGAAAAAGTTTATCTCACAAAAATCACAATTACACACCCGATAGAGCCCCAAAAAGTTATTTTTAATAACATTCCCCCCTAAATAAAGGTTATCCCTAGCTATCCCTGCCTGTACAGCTATCCCTGTCTCATAGTCACAAAGTTCACATTCTCATATGACCCGGATTTGAAATCCACTATTCGTCTAAAATGGAGGTCACCTGATTTCGGCAGCCAATGACTTTTTCCAATTTTTTTCAATGCCCCCGGTGTCGTAATTCCTGTCCCACCTCCCCTGCGCTGTTATTGGTGCAAAAAAGGCGCCAGGGAAGGTGGGAGGGGAATCGAATTTTGGCGCACTTTACCACGCGGTGTTCGATTCGATTCGAACATGGCGAACACCCTGATATCCGATCGAACATGTGTTCGATAGAACACTGTTCGCTCATCTCTAATCATTATACTTGGGGGTCTGCAAAGCTTTCTAGTGGTATATAGCACTGCCGGTGTCAGAGGACATGACAGGCTCTTTAAGTTTGTGAAAACCACCTAGCAGGTTCCCTTTAAAGGGACTGAGAAACAAATGACACTTATCTTCTGCCCACAGTATAGGGGATAAATGTCAGATCGCTGGAACAACAGGGGCTGTAAGGTTCTCCTGAATTCTCCAGGTGAATGTAGCGCTGTTGTACATGTGTGGCATACACTCTATTTCTTCTGAAGCATTGCCAAGATGGTGATCTCCAGTGCTGGCTACGCTGTCCTAGTTGTTGAACACCCAGCAATCTGACAGTTTCCCCTGTACTGTGGATAGCAGATACAAGTTTCATTTCTAATACAAATCTTTTCATTTCATATAGTGTAACTTACCTTCGTTGTAGGCTCCAATTTAAGCGCTTGTTTGAGAATAGACATGGCTTCTTCATATTCACCTCTTTCTGATAAAACCTGATATGGACACAAATAAGTAAATAAAAGACTTAGGGTAAATTCACATAGTGGAAAATGAAGAATTTCAGCCTCAGATTCCTCTTCATTTTCCAAACCACTGCATCCCTTTTCCCCATGTTCCCTGCAGAGGAATGCCAAAGCATACAATGGGTGGTAGAATTGTGGCAGAATATGACTCCAAATCAGAGGCAGATTCCACCAGGTGAACATAATCTAATGTTATGTAATAAGCCCTTATTTGAGATTTTCCATCATTTTTAATGCCACCCAAATAAATGTTTTACTTTAAAGTATACCTGTCTACCATATGAGTGTTTATGGGAAATCACACTATTTCTAGCCATTATATTGCCGCATCTGCTACCTCTTGTGTCACCCCCTTTACCTTACAGATTGTAAGCTCTTGTGAGCAGGGCCCTCAGTCCCATTGTGTAAATTTACTATTTCTTTGTATCTTTTTGTCTGTACTTGAACCCTACATATTGTACAGTGCTGTGGAATATGTTGGCGCTATTTAAATAAAATGTATTATAAATGTATTATTATCTATCTAAAGGTGCCATTCCTCCCTTCTCCTCCTATTCTCACTTCTTTCTTCTGCTATTGGCAGCAGCAAAAACTTACTCTCTCAATGAAGCTGAATCCATCTAGTCTCACCTTCTCAAGATGGATTTAATCAGTGAGATGAGAATAAATGCTCGGTTCGGGAGACGGGACAGATGAGAACAAGTGGCTATTAAGTGGAGATGAAAGAATTGTTCTCTACTAAGATATATCACAACATTTCTTATCTTTGTACTATTGCTTTATACAAAGTTTGTTAAAATGACAGTGACTATTTAAATAGGAAATCCTCTGACATGTCAGTGAGGTGACAGGCTTGCTGTTGTTTCATTGACCGTGCTGTGTGTCAGCACCATCTTTGTGCACATATTGATTTAGCTAATACTCATCTATGTAGTATTGGAAATTGTCAACGATCTTCCCCTGATAGGGAGGAACTAGACATTTGTTGATGCATCACAAGTAAGAGCCATCAGCATTTCTGTAACTCCAACATACACTAGCTCTGGCCCAAGAGTACTTGCAAGCTCCTTAAGTAACTCACTGAATATTTACAAATATTTTTATATTGCAATTTCTGAATGTAGTCCCGAGCTAACCTGTTTTTGAATTACTCAACTTCCCATACTAACCCACCATATTGTAGTGCTATGTCATGGCATGATAAAACCTGAAATATTACATTAATGCCAGGAAATTATCTTAAAAATAACTACAAAAACAGATTATTATTTTAATTAAGATTGAGAACAGGCTGAAATGTACTGTACTAAAGCCCATTCAGAATTGATATTAATAATGGAGAATGAAAACATTACTTTGTAGTGTTTATCTTAGTCATACATGAAAGGGTAAGGTGACATTACCTTGCCTTTCCTATAAAGTGCCTTTGCATTGTCTGCATCCATCTCTAGGACCGCATTGCAGGAATTAATGACGTCATCATAGTGATGAAGCTTCAGCTGGGCGGCTGCCAGGTTATTCAGACATTTGATTCGATGCTCACGAATCTCCTCTTCTTCCTCTGAGCTCAGTGGTTCTGAGTAATACAGATAATGGTGAGTCATTATCCAGGAGATGTGTGTGCGAACATCCCGTTACATGGTGCCATGACAACATAACCAGACATAGAGTTCCAGTTTGGAATACCAGCATAAGTAAAAAAAATAAAAAATAAAAAAACAACAACCCATAGCTAGCAAGTGGCACCTATGGGAGACACGATTCTAGGTGAGGAGTATACAAAGACAGGATTGGAATATCATGATTAGATTAGTATTTTCTGTAAATGACATTTGTAATTTATTCTGAGACCAATGATGTAGACGTAATACTTATCAGATGTGTATACATACATATTGCACATCAATTTCCACGTACGCTGCACATCACCTACACATGTATATTAGCAAGTGGACATTGTATTAAAGGGGATTTATCACTGGGAAAAGTCATTTTTAACTAATCACATATTTGCATAGGCTTTAGAAATGCTATTCCACACCTACCTTTAGTATGTAGATTGCCTCAGTGGTTTCTGAATAAGTCCGTTTTTACTCATATGCTAATTAGAATGGTGCATGATGCATCGTGCACCTCTTTGCTATTGTTTCCTAAGCACAGGCTGCTGCTGCTGCTGATGACTCAGCTTCCTGTTTGCCTCACACACATAGGAAATAATAGAAGAGACGAGTGCTGCTGGGAACTTCCTGTGCTGGCTGGAAGCTCATTAGCATATGAATAAAAACGGACTTATTCAGAAACCACTGAGGCAATCTACATACTAAAGGTAGGTGTGGAATAGTATTTCTAAAGGCTATGCAAGGATGTGATTAGTTAAAAATGACTTTTCCCAGTGATAGAGCCCCTTTAAAGGTTACTGTAAAATGCAAACTATACTAGATGTATTAGATTGAATTTTTATGTACCAACGCTTATTATTAATGAATGAAGCTATCTAAGAATTGTCAGTGTTGAGTCTTGGCTTGTACATTATGGTCAAGCATATAAAGAATAATGTAATTGCAACTACTGTAAATGATAAAAATATTAAAAGATATTACGAGATGGCAAGGATTTCACCAGCTTTATAAAGCTGGAATCACACAGGGTTTTTTGGGCCGGATTTTGACGTGGAGGCCGCCTTAGAATAGGTCCAAAAAAGTCTCCAAAATTCGCTCTGGATTAGGCCTAAATGAATGGGCCTAGACAGGAGGGAGGTGTCGCGCCGCGGACACTGCCGCGGATTCCGCCGCAGAATCCTTGGCAAGAAAGGGCAAGTTGCTTTACTTTTCCGCTTACGGAAAGAAACTGCTCGCGGAAAAATGAATTGAACAGCTCCCATTGAAGTCAATGGGAGGCAGTTTTTTGAGCCGGATTCTGGGTCGGATTCCGCATCAAAATCCGGCCCAAAAAACCCCATGTGAACCCATCCTAAAAACATGATGCTGCTCCGTGGGTAAATATAGTGAGCCTAGCCTTAATCATTGACTAGCAAAAATAAGCCTTTTACTCCTCAAAACAAGATCCTGTTGCACGTGAAGCAAAGTTTGGGTGTCAGAGGATGCAGACATACCCTGGCTATAACATTTGTGCATTTCTGACAGCTATTCTGCAACATGAAAGATAAAAAGCCCCCTATACCAGAAAAAAGGCATAAAAAGATGAGCAAACCTTGACGGAAATTTTTGCAAATGCCGTTTTTACATTGCTCTTGCTCTAAAATAAATGTTAGCTATGAGCTGACATAGATATCAGTTAGAGTCTTGGTTAGGCAGACAATGCTCCATATTGATGATGATGACCAGAAGCTTTCTTTCATCTTGTCTACTTTTCAAGCAGTATAGAGAGGCCTGCACGTAAAATGATGATATACAACTGATAATGATTTAGAGGAGCTTTGCTGCTTCTGACTGATCACAGCTATCAGCCATTTATGAAGGAGATAGAGCAGGATTTGGAGTTGAGCTGAGAAAAATAGGAGTTGGAGTTGGTGGTTAGACCTACTAACTCTACAGGCCTGTGGTGTTTGATAGAGGACATTTATAATAGTTTTAGTTACCTGCCATGCTAGGTGTGAGGATAGTCAGTGCTTGGCTATAAGAGTGCATGGCACTTCGAAATTCTTCACGTTCAAAATGAAAATTTCCACATTCCCGTTTCTGGTTCCCAAGAGTAATGCGGTCAGCTGTGGTAAGAGCAACCAGGCTGGGCTTGTCTCTGACTTCAAGTAATGTTACTTTATATAGTAGAGAGGCTTCTGATGGAATGTCTGGGTCCCTGTATTGAGGAATAGAGCAGTACAACATAGAACTACTGCATAAATATCATGTACATTATACTAATACATTATATTTTGTATTAAAGAGAAACTTTCACCGGGTTTGAAAATCTCATTATATACATCATCAGATGTGCTGTCACCCTTAGCGTTTTGGTGTTTTCTTTCTTCCAAATCCATTCAGCCATTCCACAGATAGAAGCCCTTTTATTATTGATGTAAGTCAGGTTTTACTGCCAAAGCAGGTGGTAACACTGAAAGACATATAGCACAAAGTCCCTGCCCAAGAGAAACCACAGTGTTACTGCCTGCTTGGCTAGTATACCCTAATTTGCATCACTAAAAGGGCTTATATCTGTGGAATGGCTGACAGCTCTTCTGTCATAGTGAAAATATGCTGCCATGTGTGTCTTTGTGATCAAATCACAATTTACCAAATCACAAATTGCTGGAGAGTAACATGTGGTTTTAAAATGCTTTATATTTCATCATTCCTTAAAGGGGACCTGTCACCAGTTAGAAAATACTAAATAACATACGTCATTTATTTCTCATATTTTTAAAATCCGTCCACCCATTCAAACGATATGGCCCTTGGAGGATTATATGTAAACTAGCTCTTATTCTCCATGAGGGGGGAACCTTTTATCCCCAATAAGAACAGAACGAAACCCCCAAATTGTTCTGGAGCACAGTGAGAATCAATGATGTAAGGCAGGGGTCCTCAAACTTTTCAAACAGTGGGCCGGAGGCAGAGCAGGTCGCACAGACATCAGGAGCGGTGCCCTCCAATAGGTAAAGTGAAGTGTGCTCCATGGCCTGGCCCGAGCTCCCCAGGAGCTTCATTATAAATGCATGCCTGCCGGCGTTGTCGGCGGGGCCAGACAGGAGTGCTTGGCGGGCCGCATGTGGCCCGCGGGCCTCAGTTTGAGGACCCCTGATGTAAGGCATGTAGTATTTTGTACTTAGCGATAGATCATCTTTAACCACTGAACATACCCTGAGGGTCAGTGCACATCGAGTTTTTTGGCACTGATTCCGCCTCAAAATCAGCTTCCAAAAAAGGCCTCCCAATCGAGTTCTTTTAAGAGGCTTTTTTGGAGGCTGATTTTGAGGCGGTTTCAGCATCAAAATCAGTGCCAAAAAACTCTGGGTGCATTGACCCTGAGGGTCCATTCACACAGAGTTTTTTGGCGAGGATTCCACATGGAAATAACACCTCCCCATAGAGTTCTATGGGTTCTGCTAGCTTTTTTTTCCCCACTACCGGTTTTTCTCCGCTAACGGAAAAAAAGCTTCCTTCAGGCGGATTCCACCTGCAAAAACCAACGCAGTTAATGGGATGTGGAAAATCCATGTGGAATTGGCAAAAACCACATGGAAAAAACGCTAGCGGTTTTTTTCAAGGTTCATACACTGTGCTGGAGGAAAAAACCTTTGATATAATATGATAATACTGATATAATCTGCGCTCTGTATTACAGTCATACATCCCATTATATGACTTTTAGGGTTTGAGAACCTTTAAATTATTGCACAACACACCGAACACTTTATCCTTGATTTTTTTTTTTTTCTTAACTTGGTACGCAGTACAAACAAGGATAACTAACCTTGCACTAGATGCTACAGCCTACAATGAGTTGGTGCTTACAGTATGTCTCTATGTATGGGCTCCAGAGTACAGATTTGAACATCATATTCAGAAATAGTAAAGTTTTCTATTATTACATGCACTATTGGAATTGTAGGTAGATTTTTAATATGTCCCTACTTCTTTCTTTTTCACCAATGTACCCAGCTAGAAACTGATCATTACTGGTTATTTGTTATTGCTTAAAGTGAATATTTCATAATAACGCTGACTTATTTCAGGTTTTTACTGATACGTCTTAAAATAAATACCTTCCAAGAAGACCAAAGGCATAAAGACCATTTGACAGTAGGAATGCCACTTCTCCCAACTGCATTGATCGGACACCCAACTCTAAAGCCTGTGTATACAAAACATGGCTATAGTCAGACATGCAGAATACAAGCATTTAAAAACAACGTGAAAGTATTGAACCATTTGGAATTATCCAGATATCTGTACAATTGTCTTCAGTCTTCACCTGTTTAATATATGGCCTTGCTTTTCTTACATTTTTCAGTTATTTGCTGAAATAATGTTATGCAGGATAAATACTGCATTAAGCTAAAGCTCCACGTAGTGGAAACGTTGCTTTTTGTTGTAGATTTTCAACATTTGTTGTGTTTTTTTAACCAAAGCCAGAAGTGGCTACAGAAGGAATGAGAAGTATAAAGGAAGTGCTTTGGCTCAAAGAAATGCTGCAAAATCTGCAACAAAAAAGCTGAGTTTCTGCAACGTGGGGCTGATTTTCTTCCCTTATTACATACGAGTATAGGGAAAATGCCAGCATTTCCACAGGTATAATTGACATGCCGCGATTTTTAAAAATGCTAAAATTTTTGAAAACGCAACTTTTCCGCAGTGTATTTTTTCTACAATGTGTGGATGGGATTATTTACTTTGCAGGTACTGTAAAACATAGTGTTTTGGGGGTTTTGCAGTGGTGATTCTGCAGCAGCTAAATCACTATGTTTTTACAACATGGAGCATCAGCCTAAGGCTCTGTTCTCACAGAGTAACGCGCTGCTCATTTAGACACATATGCACATGTCAGAGCGCGGCGCTTCAAAACAGATCCCATTGATTTCAATGGGTGCCGGCTTTCACGCGTAACACATTGAATTCAATGGGTTACAAAGCCTCCCATTGATTTCAATGTGTAGCGCACGTAAGCCGGCACCCATTGAAATCAATGGGATCTGTTTTGAAGCGCCGCGCTCTAACACATGTATACATGTCTAAATGAACGTTGCGTTACTCCGTGAGAACGGAGCCTTAATGTGTTTTTTTTTCCTTCCCTGGATAGAGAATCATAAGACTGCCCAATGCCTATTCTACTCTGTTCACAAAAGGGAGAGTAGACAAAATACAGGCTCTGTTCCTTGAGCTCACCTAACCATCTGCAACCACAGTCTCTGAATGTCAGAGATGACTTCTGTTTGTGCTCGGCACTTGGTGTAGGATCCATCCATTTGATGGCAGGAACCTTGTAAGAATAATCTTGTGGGTGACCACCTCCCCTTTGGGCAAACCTGGCATTTTTTTTTGTTTTTGTTTTGTTTTTTGAGAGAGAGCCATTTTAAACAGATTTCACACCAGTACTCTGATGGTGCCAAGAAAATGTAATCCATGTCTTTCTGATTTCCCACAATTTGTAAAACACCAGGAAAAACCTTGGGAAATACAAGAAGTGAAAGACCACTGCTCTTTCAGCAGGTCTTATAAAGACTGTTTAATCTTATAGAAATCCCTGCAGGCTGATCAATAGATATTTTCATGTACTGAATGAAGCACCATAAAACAATGACAAGTGGACCTGGTGATTTTTAATTAAAGTATATTATAAAGTGTATTTTAATGTTGTGGATCACTTAAAAGCTGTTCTTTGGGTTTTGAAAACCTATTTAAGTAAAGTAAATTACAGTATAACTAGAGAAAGACTGAGCGGGGCAGACGTTCCTAGAAATCAATTATAGAAAAGTAAACCTTTTGCATAAACCTAAAGACATAATGAAGCAGTTGTAACAGGTTTTAAATGGGGGCCATGTGCCCTTGTATAAAATGCAGTGGTGGTCAAGCATGTATACAGCTGCCTCATTCATACTTATATGGCTGATGATGATGGCGGAGCTATGAATTGAACGACAGTGCAAATGTTTGGCCATCACTTCATTCACATGAGGAATGGGAATAGGGGACCACGTTTTTGTTATTGACGGAGGTCAGAGCTTCACTAATCAGACATTTGTCATCTATCCTATGGATAAGTGATGTTTAAAACGTAGTACGATATCTTTAATGCCTTGAAAATGGTCAAGGTCACTGAGTAAAGCCTAAGATAGTTTAGACTCTGCTCACACTGGTCAAACTATCAGGGTTTCAGATATTTTGACAACATGACTTGTGCAGTCAGCAACAGTATTAGTGCAAGCAAGACTATTGAATACTGTGACCGAAATCTGACAGTCCACATTATGTGTGGGGAGTGGGGAGTGTCAGAATTCATGTATATCTGTTTATATACAAATCTGTCTTAGCTCTCATGACAGTTTTTTCCCTGTCAAACACTAAAACCCAGTGAAGTTATATACAATACCTCTTTAACCCCTTCCCAACATCCCCTGTAACAAAATGTCAGACGTTACATGTTTAAATATGGCACCTCAGACTGTCATAGACTTGTTTTTAAAACAATTTATTTGCACTTTTGGTCTGGAACCGAAAGTGCTTGTTCATATCTTATTATGAATAGAAATAGTAACATTTCATTTATCATTACCTGTATAACATCACCTTCATCCAGAACAAAGGACAGCTTGGGGTCTTTCTCCACCAGACTTCCATCTTCCAAAATTCCCATAAGGTAAACAGTTACTTGCTGTCCAGGGAGTGGTCTTGAGTCCTCACCACGACCTGGCCTCAGAATTTTCTTTCTTAACAGTGTATCATCTACAATGCAAAATATTTGATATACATGTGTCCTTGCTTAACCTTCTCTCATGGCTCAAGATATCTCAAAATGAGTCGCATGAAATGACTGGCTGTAGCACAAAAATTTTCTTTTGCAAAGCTAGTCATCTCATGCCAGAATAAAGCTACAGGGGTTGTCCAGTTTTGGGAAATAAATGTTGTATAATGGAGAGTAATACCACTTTCAGAGTATACTTTCTATATCAATTTACTTCCAGTGAATGAAAATCAGTCCATGGTCATGTGAGTGGTGCACGGTTCATTACAAGACATGTGTCTGATTACTCTGCTGTGACCGTAACACGTTGTGCACCTGTGTGTCCATCACATGACCATGGACAGTCCATCACATGACCATGGACTGATCTTTCACTGGAAATAATGAATCACAGCAAACAGATATCAAGAAACCACAAGGAATTGATGCAAAGAGTATATTGGGAAATTGTATAACTTTTCATTATGAGCACATTTATTTGCTGACACTGGACAAACCTTTAATAACTCTCAGCCTTCAGTAGGCTCTTTATTAAAGAGGAAGTTAAAAGGGTTAACCAGCTTCTAAAAATTTAAATGAGTGAATAGCATAGCAAGCCTCCACTCTAAACCTATAAAAAATGGAGCTTCTGAAGAATTCATTAATTTCCTATACAATGGCATTAAAGGTGGTGTTCAGGATATCATATTTTATGGCCTATTCTTAGGCTAGACCATAAATGTCCCTGTCTAAGCCTCTCACCTCTACCAGGTTAGTCTTCTCTACATCGAGCTGATGTGATGCAATAACATCGAAACGGCCGTCCTCGGTTGAGAGACTATACCTGGTAATAATCCTAGCATCATTGCAAAACAAAGACCCCTTGGAAGGTCGAGCATGATGTTAAAGGGAGCAGCCTCTATTGGTCTATATCACTGAGATTCTGTCTTCCTAATTACATCAGGGAAGACAGGCTTGCACATTCCAGTGAGCGCCCTCTATTGGTTTGCAACGCTGAGGTACCTGACTTCCTAATTACATCATGGAAGACAGATTTGCAAATTTTTCCCATAATTTATTGGAGTCAACAGCTCGCCCCTAAATGGATAACTACCAAAGAGAACACAAAAACAACACCGAGCAAACCAATGATAGTATAGTATTTTTGTATAGCGATCTAATATATAGACAAAAAAAGGTTAATAGACCAGATGGCCTCTCACCTGCTCCGGTTGTGACAATTGCGTTCACAACCACGTTTAGAGCTTTGCCATAATGGGCTGAAAGAGCAGATGGAGGGGGCAGCACGCCTTATATCCACCGGTAAACCAAAGGAACCCGGGAACGACAATGGAGAAAGAAGAAAGAATATTGGCGGCGCTCACTGATCGAAAACAGGTCCTTTTATTGGAGAACAATAGGCACAACGCTAAAAACACCAAAGCGTTTCGGGCTCCACTTGGATAACTAGGGTGACTTCTGCTGCCTGTACTATACACAGCACTGTTGGCTCTTTGCTCTGTACAATGGCCCAGCGCTGATACTGCTGCTCAGCTCCATTTGAAGTCAATGAGAGCTGAGCTGCAGTAACAGGTGAGGCCCCACTGAACAGATATTTATGGCCTATCCTAAAGATCGTCCCTTTAAGCTAATGTCCTAGAAGGTAGTCAAAGACATGGCATGGATCAGATGAAAGTTTATGTAAGTAAGATGGTATTTTTCATGGATAAATAAACCTGTGATCAGACATCCACAATAGAGATGAGCGAATAGTATTTTGCATAGTTATTGGTGTACTCAGTCGAATACCACGCGGGAAAAATTTGAATCCCCTCCCACCTTCCCTGGCGCTTTTTTTTTACAACAATAACTATGCAGGGGAGGTATTCGATCGAATATACTCGCTCATTTCTAATCCACAATAGTCTTTTTACTTTTTGAAGTTACTGTAATAGTCCTTGTGTGGTTCTTTTAATTTTAGTATAAATTTTGTGAGCAGATTTCTTGTGACTTAGTCAATGGGAAATCTCTAACCCAACAGTCTTTTTTCTTTTCTTTTTTTTTCTTATAGACTTTTTATGTGTGTGACATTGCAGGTGCCTTGTGGTCATACAGTGCTTTGATTGGACTATACGTGTTTACTCGGAATGTGATTGGTAATGGAAGCAAAAGATCTGGCTTTCATTAGAAAATATAAGTGTGGAATACTGTGACCTACTTAAAGTTTCATAAAGGCTCGTGTTACTTTGCTGACATAGGGACCTTGGGAAATTACAACATCAGGGCTCTTGCTCAGTACAGCACATGAGCCAAATCCTAAGAACTTCTGCACAGTGTGTTACTACAGAATGTCCTCAAAACAGAACAGGGTATTCTTCCTTAGAAATTACAGTCATCAATGGGATTTTATGGTGGGTAATCTCTTTACAATTGTGAAAAGAAATTAAATGGTTGTAAACAATTCATTGATGAAAGGCTAAATTACCGTATATGAGACTGTCAGCAGGCCAGCAAGAGAAAGACATCCAGGTGCTTTCCTTCTGAACAGAGAAGAAATTGCCAGATTCTATAAGCCCAAATTACCCCGGCTGTAAACATGAGGCTGATTTATTAAGATTGGCGTGTGGTATGTCTGTGTAAATCAAATGCTCTGGCATGAAATACGACAAATCTATTAAGAGGGGCATGTTGATATGTCTGCGCACTAGAAAGTAAAATCTAAGGCAACTAGGTGTTATTTACACTGGGTGAAATAATGGAAAATATATAATATGTCAAATATATCAAAATTATTATTATAAAAAAATATATAAAAATATGTGAGGCCACAAAGGTAGCAACCGTCCCCCAAACTTTTTATGAAAGTGATCAAGAAGCAAAAATGAGTATATTATTTCCTGAAAATTCTAATAAACTGAAATTAGAAAAATAAATTGTACATTATTGTATAATAAGGGGCCATTTAAAACAAACCAACAAAAAAATACCTAGTGGCATTTTTCATTGATACCATGTGTGTTACAATATTATCCTTTAGAAACTTTGCCTGTGTGGAAGAATAGCATCATCCATGCTGCGCCCAACAAACCTGTATGGCAGCATATGAAAGCAGTACAGGTCTGCAGTGTCGCACGTGCTCTGTGAACATAACTGCATGAAGGTTTAGTGTGAGATGCAGAAAATTCTAAGCTAAATATCAATTAAAGAAAATGTTACTGTGAGTAAATGATCATACACTGGTGCAAATAATATGTGTGTGTTAATGTGTTTGTTTTTGCAATATACATGTATGTGCAGAATCGTAGCACAAATGCAGAAGTTTCTCAATGATCTCAATACAATTGTATCATTACAGGACCAGAGTTTCAAGGGCAACAAGTAATCATTAGAGATGAGCGAACAGTGAAATATTCGATATTCGTTTCAAATAGCCCCTCAATATTCGACTATTCGAACGAATATCAAACCCCATTATGGTCTATGGGGAAAAATGCTTCGTTTCAGGGGAAGCCACACTTCGACTCAAGAGAGTCACTAAGTCCACTATGACACCCTAGGAAATGATGCCAACACCCTGGAATGCAACTGGGACAGCAGGGGAAGCATGTCTGGGGGCATCTAACATGCCCAAGTACCTGTATTACACCACTATCTCGTCAGGATCACTCTTAGCTTGCGATATACTGGAGCTGACTTTTTCCCATAGGAATGCATTGACCAGCGTTGATTGGCCGAATGCCATAAAGAGTACAGCATTCGGCCAATCAATGCTGGTTCTGCTGTAGGAGGCGGAGTCTAAGATCGGTCCACAGCAGTCTCCATTCTGGTCCAATCTCAGATGTAGCAGTGTTGAGCGCACAGCTCTACTACACCGGAGATGTAGCAGACCTGGCCGTGCGCTGAGCTCTGCTACACCCGAGATGTAGCAGAGCTGCATGTGCACTGAGCTCTACTACATCCAGAGATGTAGCAGAGCTGCGTGTGCGCTGAGCTCTGCTACACTTGAGGTGTAGAACAGCTGAGTGTGCACTGAGCTCTGCTACATCCGAGATGTAGCAAAGCTGAGTATGCGCTGAGCTCTGCTACACCAGAGATGTAGCAGAGCTGGCCATGCACTGAGCTCTGATACACCAGAGATGAATCTCTGGTGTAGCAGAGCTCAGCGCACACTCAGCTCTGCTACATCTCTGGATGTAGCAGAGCTCAGCACACACTCAGCTCTGCTATATCTCTGGATGTAGCAGAGCTCAGTGCACACTCAGCACTGCTACATCTCTGGTGTAGCAGAGCTCAGTGCACACTCAGCACTGCTACATCTCTGGTGTAGCAGAGCTGTGCGCTCAACACTGCTACATCTGAGATTGGACCAGAATGGAGACAGCTGTGGACCGATCTTAGACTCTGCCTCCTCCGGCAGAACCAGCGTTGATTGGCCAAATGCTGTACTCTGTATGGTATTCGGCCAATCAACGCTGATCAATGTATTCCTATGGGAAAAAGTCAGCTCCCGTATATCGCAAGCTGACAGGGATCCCGATGAGATAGAGCCCCAAAGAGCTGTTTCAGTAACATTCCCACCTAAATAAAGGTAATCCCTAGCTAACCCTGCCAGTACATCTATCCCTGTCTCACAATCACATAGTTCACAGTCTCATATGACCCGGATATTAAATCCACTATTCGTATAAATTGGAGGTCACCTGATTTCGGCAGCCAATGGGTTTTTAATTTTTTTTTCAATGCCTCCGTTGTCGTAGTTCCTGTCCCACCTCCCCTGCGCAGTTATTGGTGCAAAAAAGCGCCAGGGAAGGTGGGAGGGGATACAAATTTTTAGTGCGTTTGCCTCGTGGTTTTTGATTGTAATCGAATACCTCAAACGGCCTGATATTCAATCAAATATCAATTCGATCGAATGCTGTTCGCTCATCTCTAATAATCATTATTATTTGCCAACATACTTAGGTTAATAGTAATATTCAGAAATGTCAAACCATTTCTTCCCCAGTCTAAGACTACTATCTACTAACAATTACTGTTGCAGCCATAAAATTAAAGCCAAATATTGTGTAGGTCCTCATCATGCACCAAAACAGCCAGGGCAGATTAAAGGTACAAAGGGCTCTGGGCTGTTCAGAAAGCATGGGCGCCCTCCAATTCACATCAAAGATTCCTGTGACAGAATAAAGTCCCTCCATGTAGTATAATGTCCCATAATGGCCTCCACACAATATAATGTCCCATAATGGCCTCCACACAGTATAATGTCCCATAGTGTCCCAATCACACAATATTATGTCCCATAGTGGCCTCCACAAAGCATCATGATCCACAGCTACCTTCTAAGTAGTATTATGTCCTATAGTGGCCCCCACACCCAGAATAGTGTCCCATAATGGCCCCTCCACGTAGAATAATGTCCCAGAGTGACCCCAACACTAATGAAGTTAAAAAAAAAACAACACATACTACTAATGTACCAAAAAAATTGTTGTTTGGCCATACCCGAAATGTTTTGGGCTTGTCACCAATGAAATGCTATTATACGCTGGGGTCACTGGGGTCATAATGCATCTATAAGTTATAACTTTGGTGTGACCCAGGAGGCTCGAAGAGGATGGGGACACATGCTAGAGCCCAGGGGAAGTGTTTATTATGTTTTCTCTGAGGAGACCATAGAACCATGATGGCGAACCTATGCCACGGGTGCCAGAAGTGGCATTCAGAGCCCTCTCTGTGGGCACCCATCTGTGGAACAGATTATACTGTGTGGTGGCCACTGTGGAGCAGATTGTACTGTGTGGAGGCCACTGTGGAGCAGATTGTACTGTGTGGTGGCCACTGTGGAGCAGATTGTACTGTGTGGGGGCCACTGTGGAGCAGATTGTACTGTGTGGAGGCCACTGTGGAGCAGATTGGATTAAGAGTGGACCCTTTACCATTTATATCACACAGTATCTGTTTTATAGCAGACAGGTCATAATAACATTGCACGGTCACTATAAAACAGATCTCTACTATGTAAATAGTGAACATTAATTGTTCAAAATTACACCAAATGCAGTACAAAGTTGTTTGTATAATTGAAAGCTCTGTAAAGCCCATTCACACAACTGTATTTTTCAGGTCCATAATTGTCCGCACTTGTGGATCCGCACAGTATTAAGGTTAAATTGCCGTGTTGGTACATTATGATAATTTTGTGGGTTTTGGATTGCAGTTTGGGCACTCAGTCTCTAAAAGGTTCTCCATCACTGCCATAGAGTATAATAGAAGTCATGGTTTGGATGTGTTTGATCTCAGCAAAACAAAAGTGAGAAAAACTTGCAAATATTGAGGATTGCCCAACAAATACCTTCAGTAGACTACCATGCCCCACAACAGAATATGCTGATACAGTTGATTATGGAGTTAGGATTATAATGGGGAAAAAAATGAAATTATTTGCTGCTGGGCCCGGTTTCACCTCGGGCCCTGGGCAACCACACCCTTATTTTTAATCTGCCCCTGAAAACAGCCTGATCCATCAGGGCATGTACTCCAAAAGACCTCTGAAGGTGTCCTGTGGTATCTGGCACCAAGCCAGTAACAGCAGATAATGTAAATCCTATAAATTGCAGGGTGGGGCCTGCGAGTCTGACATGCATCAATGATTCTTCAGCTCCCATAACCCTGTTACCAGTTCACCAGTTGTCCTTCCTCATTTCACTTTTGATAGGTATTAATCCCTGCATACTGGGAACACCCCACAAGATGGACTGTTTAGGACATGCACTGAGACATCACAGTTTGGCCCTTGCCAAAGTTGTATCGTTCTTAACCTTCCTCATTCCGAGACATCTTCCGAAGAACTGACTGTTCACTATTCTAAATATTCCACCACTTGACAGATGCCACTGTCACATTGTCAGAAGATAATAAATGTTTATATTGCTTTATTTTTTACATAAATATTTTTTTTTAATATACAGTATATCAGCATTTACTATTTTTATTATGATATTGTGACAGTGGCACCTGTCAAGTGCCACACACACACTATATATATATATATATATATATATATATATATATATATATATACCGTATTTTTCGGACTATAAGACGCACTTTTTTTCCCCCAAATTTGGGGGGAAAAGAAGGGTGCGTCTTATAGTCTGAATGTGGCGCCTGGCACCCGCTGTACTAGAGAGGCGGAAGCCGGAAAGGGATAGACGCCGGGGCCTGAGACATCGCTGCGCTCCTCTGCCCTGCCTGAAGCCAGCAGCGGGAGGAGTGATGCTATTCCGCTCCTCCGTCCCCCCGCCGCTGGCTTCATTCAGGGCAGGGCAGTGATGTCTTAGGCACCGGCGTCTGTGATGGCTTCTATCCCTCCCCGGCATCCGCCTCTCTAGTACAGCGGATGCCGGGTCAGTATCGGTGGCCCCTTCTCCCCCGGGACCGGTCCCCACCGGCCCCGTACCTGTAGAGTTGCAGGCCGGCTCCTGCGCGGCGATATCGCAGGAGCCGACCTGTTCGGGTGACAGCCGGGAGCCTAATGAGGCTCCGAGGCCTGTCACTGCTGTATTAGTATTGCGGCTGGTCTCTATGACCAGCCGTAATACTCATAGACAGAATGTCCCATAGATGGCAATACAGTTGTATTGCCGTCTATGGGACTTGCGATCAAGTGACCGCAGGTTCAAGCCCCCGGGGGGGGAATAAAATAGTAAAAAAAAAAAAAAAGCTTTAAAAATATAAATAAAAGTTCTAAATCACCTCCTGTCCCTAGAAATTTTTTTATATATATATATATATATATATATATATATATATATATATCATAAACCACCGGGTTTTTTTTCAATAAAAGGTGATCTAAGCAATAGATATTCCCCAAAATGGTATAACTAAAAAGTACAGCTGGCCCCACAAAAAAAAAACACTCTATGCATCCCCGTACAGCTGCAGGGTCACCTGTCAATGTGGCCTTGCAGCTGTTGCAAAAACTACAACTCCCATATATTAAATAATTTACCATTTTTTGCTTCAAAATTTTTTTTCCCTATTTTCCTCCTCTAAAACCTAGGTGCGTCTTATAGTCCGAAAAATACGATATATATGCGCACACATGTATACATTTGTATCTAGATGTTATAATTTTAGCCATTGGGAACTTTACTCTTTGTCTAAGCATTCTAAAACATACGAGGATGTGCAGGGTCCTGAACATTTCTGATATGGCAGCTCCATCTTTAAGACTAATCTTTTTGCTTTTACATGCTTGTGGTTGAGACATCACTTTCATCTTTAACTTTTTGCAATCTAGTTCAACTGGTCTTAACTTCCCTTAATGTGTAAAACTGTTTTGCTTCTTTGTATGTATATTTAAGTATTTTATTTTTTACCGGTGGCCTTTGTGCGAGAAACCAATATCTACACTAGTAAGTAATTTCAAACAAGTTGGGCTGTTTACGTCCCACCACATTCATGTTCAGCCCACATTTTAAAGTGTTGTGAGAGTGAAAAAAAAAAAAAAAGATATATATTAAATGGCATTTTCCCAAAAATTGCACCTTTGCGGCATAGGACTAATGATAACTTCCCCAATAAATGTATTACGTTCATTACAAGAGTTTTAAATGATTATCAATTAAGAACCTGTAATGTATGGTACTTACAGACTATGTACAATAACATAATGTATACTGTATAACAAAAACACCAAATAAAATTGTATCATACCTGTAATATCTATCCACTGGTCTGAGGTAAAAATATGTTTGAAGCTGTAACCTCTACCTCCCAGGACATCTTCCACTGCTTGAAAGAACTGCAGTTCTTCCTCTTGGGGTGCATTGTCCTCAATGGTGATAGGGGGTAAAAGAAATTTGACTTGTTTTCCAAAACTAGGTGTCCTTTGCAGAAGCCTTTCTGTTTCCCTGTATTCTTCTGGCTGTGGTTCTGTCTCTTGCACACATACAATAGGAATCTTATCAATGTTTATGTTGTCTTCTAGTTCAAGTGATGTATCCCACATGGTTTCATGTTCCAGAGGATCTGGGATCTTCCCAGTCTGGGGAATTCCTTGTGGCATCACCTCTTTTACTTACTCTGTCAAAGAGATTTATGTTACTAACCAAATAGTGATATGACGGTTTATATCTTCCTTCTTCAGCTGTCACATCATCTTTTGGTTTTGCCTTACTATCTGATGAGGGTTTCAATATATATTTAAAAAGAGAAGGAAACACAAGCTCGGAAGGCAAGCTGTCTTCAACCTGAACCCTGAGTCTTCTAAATGTCTGTAATTCAATTACTGCTATTAACTGAATGATTAACATAAGCCTCTCTTCCCTCTCATTCTGTCTATTTACATTCGCGTAAGGATCTTAAGTCTGTTGACTGAGGGCACACATGAAGCCTTCCTGACATTTGTACAGAAAACCAGTTGTTCTCTGGAGTCCATATCCCTGAGCAAACTGACAAATTGGGCATTTTATTGGGCAACTTACATAAAACCATGTGTGGTATTTGTTTCATGATATGGGATCCATGTCTGGGCTAACTTAAAACCAGGCGAAATAATGGAAAATTTTTATTGTGTTTTTATTGAAATGTTTTTTCTTTGTAATGTACGACATACACAGTATACACAGTAAGTTAGTCTAATTGGCACAGAGAGCTGAAGATAATCCATGTCATACACGTGTGATGGAAAGCTGGACTGGAATATCTCAGGAGAACATTTCCATGGAAAAAATGATATGGATATACAACATTATAAAACTGAACCATGACTGTGTTGATACATTCTAGAAATTAAATAGTTACTTCAGCTGTTCTACTATACATAGAGAACATATCCTAAATAATGTAATGGACCTGTTAAATATGGAATTAGCTATAGTAACCACTTATCAGGTCACAAGAATTTAAGAGGAGTCTATCGCCTCCTCCAAGCTTGTTCAGCTATGAACACAGAATTAGAGAGTATATTACAGGGATAAATAATATACAGTGTTTCCCCGAAAATAAGACAATGTCTAATATTAAATTTTGTTCCTAAAGATATGCTATGTCTTATTTTCAGGGGATGTCTTATTTTATTTTTGTGTGCTGCTGCCGCCACTGCGCTGCGCTGAGATGTGCTTGTTGCGCAAAGACTGTATGAAGAAAAACATGCCGCTGCTGTGATGCCGTACGTTGTATCCACTGTTCCAGCTGCTGTGGGATACGCTGGGAGAGTGGACCCCTGCTGCATACAATGCTTAGTGTATGCTGTGAGAGAGTGAAGGGTGTGGACTGGGAAGACAGGTATGTCCCAGCCAGGCAGCTAAAGAGTGTTTGGTAAAGACCCACACCAAGGAGGTCAGCTGGGTAATCAAGGCTGATAATAGTCTGTGTGTGAGGACTAGGAGTGTGGCATCACACTGCCAGAGCTGACCTGTCCAGACCAAATCTACAGAGCAGGTACTGTGCCACCCGTTGTTGTTGTTGCCAAGGTGGGAGCCTGGTAGCCAGGCTTCTGTATAGTCAGGGAACAGTTTTCCTATGTTTAGTGAGTTCTCAGCCGAGAAGGCTTTTGTTTTGTTTATTGTGTGCCTTTGAAAAGGCAGTGTATGCACTACAAGTGAATAAAGCCTGAACTTGTGTGCAACCCAGTGTCTGTGTCCCTGTTTCCTGCACTGCTACAAGCATCTACTTGAGCGATTCCCCACAATGCACAGCGAGCATCTCCCAGCTCATCCTACAGCAGCAGGAACAGTGGATACAACGTATCAAAGCGGCCTCAGCAGCCAGCATATGTTTTTCTTCATGCAATCTTTGCGCAGAAAGATTATTATTATTGGGGGATGTCTTACTTTCGGGGGGTGCCTTATATTAGGCAATTCAACAAAACCTCTGTTATGTCTTACTTTCAGGGGATGACTTATTTTCGTAGAAACAGGTTACCTTCATTATATATGTCACTTTTGTAGTTTAGGAGGAAACCAGCTTTGAAGTCTTATGTAAATGAGGAAGTTGATGCCCTGAGGATGGGCCCTTCTCTGTAGGGGGCCACCATCTCTGACACCAGAACCTCCTGTATGATGAAGCTGCACAGATTGCCCACCACAGGTTTTCCATAGAGGGTGCAGAAACTCCTATCACAGTTACTGCTGATGATTATACAGGCTCCTCTCACACAGTTATAATGAAGGAGGTGGAAGTTTAGCCTCTCTGGTACTAGTGGTAGCTGCCCATGTGATTCTGTGCCAAAGCATCATGGGATTCATAGCAGAACACAGAGAATAGGAAGTTTAAAAATGTTCCAAGATAGTGACTGATAAACAGCAGATATAAGGCTGGACTGCAGAGTTTGATAGATAGGACTGCTTTTTTAAGCATGTAACTTATCTCATATTGTCACCTCCAATATGAGATACCATTACATTCTGTTTATATAATGCAACATCAGTCTGCAATCACCAAGAACATTATTGCTATTTCCTACTGAATGTAAAAATACATGAAAATGAGACTCTTGGTGTATATCTTGATCAAACTGTATACATTTTCATGTATTCCTGGATACAGTAAGAATTATTAGTAATGCTCCTGGTGCTAGAATCCTTTTGCAACTTTTCCTGTTCACATTTCTATTTCAGCCATTGCAACATGCACCTGCATTACTTGCTCACATTGTTTGGCAGTCCTGACCATTTCTATGTGTTGTTTGCATCCTCTCTATATAAACTACATTTAGTAAGGTGTGAAATATTGTTAAGATTTTTAAAGACCATAAATAAAGATATTTTTTAAAAGTCATGGTTAAAACATATTGTTTCATTTTGCAACTATTTTTGTTTAAATAGATAGACTCTTTGTTCACATGTGTCATATTAATACAACAAGCCATACTTCAATACTATCATTGCATGCTAAGGTCCTTACTCCGTATTTGAATAGTGTTTTTTTCAGCAACGGCGTATAGTTGGGGGAGGGGGCATTAATCTGACTTGTCCCCGCTACTATAAATGACTACAGGATTTGGGATTAGGCATTTGAACGTTAGAAACATCCTAATCTGTCAGGTCTAGACAAGTATATAAACTTGGCTGGTCTTTGGAAGCAAGCATAAAATGCATATACTGTCGTGTACTAATTAAATTGTCAGTAAAAACCAAACCTTCTTCATAGTAGGTGAGGACAATTTAGGATTTTATTTAGCATTTATTATCACCAGTTCATGTTATGCAGTTTGTTTACAAATATATATTAGTATGTCACGGAATTTATATCCGCTTTTGATTAATTTTTAATTAAGCCTTTAAGTACTACTCCTATTGTGACCTTAATGACAAGAATATATTTGTTATGTCCCAGTTACCTTCCAAAAGATATAATTTTTTTTTTCTGTTGCTGTAGCTATATGAGGGCTTGCTTTTTGCATGTGCCATTGGCAGGATTATAGGCTACAAAGAGCTTATTGATTAATTCTTTCGGAGGGGAATGGGGAAAAAAACATTTTGCCATATTTTTTTCTGCATTATAAATTTTGTGTTGCTCACCTTTCAGTATAAAAACATATTACCTTTACTCTATAGGTCAGTATCATTATGGAGATAACCAATATGTATACAGTTTTATCATAGTCTTAAGTGAACTTCATCAGATTTGTTTTTCAAGTACTTGTGAAGTTCAACCCCATTTGGTTTGGACTGAAATGTGTGTTTTTTGTTTTTTTTTTAAATAATTGAAATATTTTAAAACTTTTTATAAACTTTTTTTTACATTTTATTTACACCACCTACTAGTGAGTTTGATCACTAGTATAAAACACTGCAGTACATGTGTGCTGTAGTGTATTATGCCTGTGACATGAATGCTGTAAGGCAACCTATTAGGCCCTGCTTCTGGGAAGGACTAATAGGTGTTTCAAGGAAGCTAGGCAGATTGAGTTTTAAGCAATTTGGTCACCTGAAGCACTTAGGAGTATGTTGTCACACTGCCAAGGACAAAAAAGCATCCATAATTATTGCTGTCCATCGATCAGGGAAGGGTTATAAAACTCTTTCATAACATTTGACAAAAAACATACCCAGCATATCAATACAAACAACTCTAGCCAACTGTCAAGTGCGGTAGTGAAGGGGTGAAAATTTGGGCTTGTATTGTCACCAAATTACCTTGCAGTCATTGAGTTGACCATGAACTTCTCTGTATACCAAAGTATTCTATGCTCAAAATGTGAGGCTATCTATCCAACAGCTAACGCTTGGTCAGAACAGTGGTCTCAAGCACACCACCAAATTGACAAAAGAATGCCTGAAAACAGAAGAATCAAGGTATTGCAATGGCCCAGTCTTATCCAGACTAATCTAATTGAAAAATGCTGTGATGGGACCTTAAGAGATCTGTGGATAAATGAATGCCCACAAACCTCAATGAGCCAAATCAACGTCGTAAAGAAGATTTGGCCAAAATTCCTCCGAAAAGTTGTAAGAGACTGATGAAGTCTTACAGAAAACAATAACCTCAAGTTATTGGCTAATAGACATGGTTCTACAAGCTACTGATTCATGGGGTTGAATTAGTTTTTCACAGATGGCTTTTCCATTTTCCATTAACTAAGACCCTCTGAAGTTCAAAGATGATGTACTTTGTCTGTCTGTGCATCGCTTTCACATATGTGGGTGCCATAAACAGAAGAAAATAAATAGTGTAGAACAGATGTGTGTTACTGTGTATCATCAGTAATTTATCCCACCAGTTTAGTTATATACCATGGGGCAGATTTACCAAGCTAAATGCCTCATTATTCTGATGCACAGAGAGGTGAATGGAAGCTGGGCTATACGGTTACTACAGCTTCACAGTTACAGAAACACCTTAAGTTCAGTAAATATGCCATGTTGTTTCTGTGGACACAGACAAAAGTGGAGAAAAACTGGAATATAATTTTGTGCACTGCTGAGGTGGTGGATTTAATGCTCATATATACTGGTAGTGCGTTTCTACGCTCAACTGGCGTCTTCATCAGGCCAACCAAAGGAAGAAGTAGTAATGATTGTATGCCGTTTCTGTAGTTCCCACTCACCTTTATGAGAGTTATGGGAACAGCATAGAGCAGCACTACTCGACTGTATCCATAAGTCTTGCCCTAAGAATAACCTTTTACAGAAAGGACTATGGTTACAGAACATTATATCATATGTAAAAAGCTTTACAAAGTAATATGTGTAGTTGTAACTATGCGACTTGAAATGGATTATCTATGGGGAAACATGGCCTTTCTTTGTAGAAATACGAAGCTGTACTTATAGTTGTGTGTGTTTATGAGCATACAAGTCATGCTTTTCTCACTCATGGATTATGTAGTAAATGTATGTCTTGTTATACATATAAGATTAGAGATAACCTTTATCACACATCACATTATTTGCACTAGATGTCAAGTGGAAGACAGTTATGAAAGAGGATTTATAGAGCAACAAATGATATCTCCGTTTGTTAGACAATGTAACGGGATATAAGACATATTCCTCACGACTATCATGTCTGCCGTGTAAATCTGCCATATTAGCTATCAGATTTTTAAACTGAAACTGAAATCAAATCCCAAAAAGTTGTAGCTAAATGTCAAATATGCAAATATCATTTATACAGAGGCAGGAAAAAATAAGTGAACCATTTGGAAGCGTCTGTATTTTGCACTACATGTCCATTGTTATCCAAATCACAGTACTAGGTAAATGTTATCTAAGTTAATTAAAAACACAACTACAGTTTTATTGTTCATGTTTTTTATTGAACACATTGATGGTATGTTAACACTGGGGTTGGCCTATCTGTTGTTCAGGTGGACCACTGTAAAAGCAGTTATACAAAGAGCTCAGTAGACCCCTTTGGCTATAATGGGTCTGTTGGGTGACTGTTGTTTTAACATTGAAACCGGCAGAGGAAAAAGTTGGCCATGAAGAATTTATTTGTCCAACAATTACAGGGATAACAGACCGTAGTGCAGGTAGAAAAAAAGGATATAAAGCTCTATGTTACTAAAAGAGTTTCCTGGCAAAAACGTGTTTCATTTATGGAGTTGAGACTGGAGGTGCAGCATTCAAGAGTGCTTTGCCCATTAAATAAGACCGGCCGTATTTGAGCATTTATCTGGACCAAAAAAAAAACCCCTTCCCCTCCACCAAACCCCTTGTGTGTGATCTTCACATAAATACTGACCAAGTTACCTTTGAATGGGTGGGGTCGGCCACAGCTTTATTACATATATATGGCATATGTGTATATATATATATATATATATATATATATATATATATATATATCTGACATAAGCAGTAACCCTGTTCCCCTCCTCCTCAGCGAACGTTGTGGTGTGTGCCCCGCCTCCTGGTGGGCACACGTTGGACTTGTTTCCGGTGGGGCACGTCGCTGGTACTCTTCATCGCTGAGAAAGGGAGCCAAGGTCCTGCTACTATGCCTGCTGTGACAACAATTTAATGCAAATATATATTTACAGCATGTCATTTGCTAACAGAAAGAAGAAACAAACAAAACTTTTATCTGTACGGTACATAGTTAATGAGGTTGGATAAGGACATTATTCCCTACAAACGCTACAGTGGTGATCCAGAGGAAGGCGAAAAACCCCATGAGGCTCATGCCAATTTGCCCTACGTCAGGGGGAAAATTCCTTCCCGACTCCAAATCTGGCAGTCAGTATGAAAACCCTGGATCAACGTGTCCTTAAAATTCTAGAGTCCATAATCTGTTATATTTTTACTCTTCAAGAAAGGCATCCAACTGAGGAAATAGTGAATACTAAAGCATATCAAAACTTCTTACAGGAATACGGCAGTAGTCCATAACCTCAAGCCAGGGGTGAACCATTGGTTTCTGCCGCCTGAGGCAGACATCAGAAAGCCGACTCCACCCCCCGGGGGGCGAAGGGGGCGGGGCCTCGCGGAAGGGACGGGGCCTCGTGGAGGGGGTGGGGCATCGCGGAGCGAGCGTCTTGAGCAGGCAAGGAGAGGACCTGCTCTCTGCCTGAGCGTGAGGGGCGGCCGCTGGAGCAGCGCTGCTCCAGCGGCCACCCCAATCCACCGCTCAGTGACGGTGACCCTAAGCCAGCCCAGGACAGTTTGTCCTGGACTGGCTTAGGCCAGCAAAAATGCCGCCCTCCCCGAGGCCCTGGCATAACGCCGCCTGAAGCAGTCGCTTCAGGTCGCCTCATGGGAGGTGCGGAGCTGCCTCAAGCTAAAGAGACATTAAGCACACAAGTAAACCCACTAAAGAATGGTTGAGAAAGAGGAGGGTTTGGGTTTTGGAATTATCAGAAAAACTTAGCTATCAAGATGCCTTGGCATTACCTAAACAGGACTGTTCATTCAGTTAATTCCTTCTCGCTGCACTGTCAATGTTTACTCAGTGCTCAATAGAAGACGTGAGCAGTACAACAGTTTGTGTATTTTTACTTTATTACGTAGTCCCAAGGAGTCTCTTACCTTTTGTTGCAGGTGCATGCTTTTTTTGTATAAGGATAATAAAAACTAAAAATATAAATTAATCCAGTAAAAACGAAAAAGCACTGAGTTTTAGGAGGATCTATTGGTGGAAGAACAGTGTAATAATTGCCATTTATTGTCAGGACCATCACTATGTACTTAAAGGGATTTTCCCAGGAATATTATTGTATTTAAGATTGTAGACAATTAATCATTAAACATTTTTACAAGTACAAATAATTAAAACATTTGCAGAATTTTAACCCATTCCCGACATTTACTATTATGGTGGATGCCAGATGTTTAAAGATGGCAGACTCTCTGCTGCAGAATAGCCACCATAGCTACCAGGTCTCCACCGTAATATACAGTGGAGACCCAGAGCTAAAATAATAATGCCAACATTTTCCTATGATCACAGGTAAAGAATAGGTTAAAAGTATAACTGGTGAATTATAGGTTAATAGGACTACAAAGAACTGCAATCATCAAGGAAAATGCTAGTCATGAGCTGCCTGCTGATAATATTCCTCATCCTACCCTTCAGACAAGCCCTGACTGTCAGAGCGCTCTCAGCCCTTCCTTGTCTATGTCTACTGAGTCACTAGTATTCAAAGTGACACCTGTTTTAGAGAACGCCAGGAAAGGCTGACGTCTGTGTACACAGCAATGCTCCAGTGTAATCCTCTGGGCTGTATGGATTAATTGTAGTGTGAATATTTGATTATAGGGCATGCAGACCTTCATTCTGGTTTTGCAAACCTTATGTCGGATCTCATCTATTGTTATTAATAAAATGCGATAAAGTATCAGCATAGACCGCAGCATTGTTATGTGGTGTAATAAGGAATGCTCTTGTCCATAGCGATACTACTGTAGAACATACATCACATTATGATTGATAAAGCTAGCAGTGACATCTTCAGCACTCATTTATACAGAAAGATATTATTACTTAAATGTCTTCTCTCCACTTGTATCATTCTCTAAAACATGAAAAGTGGATCACAATTTATATGTCATTCTAAAAGCTACTTTGCAAATGAACTGTTCATGGCGCCCCCTGTCCCTTTGTTCTTTTGAGTAGTGGGAGTCTCAGGGCTAGTTCACACAGGCACAGAGGGGGCGGATTATGGAGCGGAATCCACGTCATAATCTGCCCCCTCACAATGGTGGTCTATGGAGACCGCTCGCGATCATGGAAAAAAGAAGTGAGCTGCCTTTTCTTCAGGCGGATTCCACGGCTCATTGAGCTGCAGCGTCCGCCTCACGGCAGCACCCTCTAGACTAGGCCCATTCATTTTGGGCCTACTCCAGAGCGGGAAGCCGCGACTGATAGTCATAGCAAGCGTGTTTTGGTCCCAATTTTGACGCGGCTTCCCGCATCAAAATCAGGATCAAAATACGCTATTCCGTCCCCATGTGAACTAGGCCTCAGAGGTTAATCACAGACTGATCCCATTGTTATGGCATGTCCTAGTGATATGCCATAATGTGGTTAGATAGGAATGCTCCCTAAAGCACTGTTCACATGGTTGTCCCCTTGTTATTCTGACCCATTATTTTTGCAGATAAACATAGTTTTCTGGAGACAAAGGCCATCATCTGGCTTTGGTTGCACCAGGATTCGGTGATGTTTGGCAGGCAGAATAGAGTAGCTGCTACGCTGATCTGCGTAAAATCCTCCAATAAAGCCCATATAAGTTATTAAGATTGTTAACCCCTTAGTGACCTGCCTGTTTTAGACCTTAATGACCAAACCATTTTTGCATTCTTCCATCAACACATATCAAGAGCTAGAACTGTTTTATTTGTTAAAATAATAATGTTACTGTATAGGGGCTTATTTTTTGTGTGACAAGTCGGAGTATATAATGGTACTATTTGGAGCATTTATCTAATTCATTATCTCATTCATTATGCTTATTTACACGGCAGTGTGAAGGCTGTTTTTACAATGGCCTTCACATGGACCTTTTGACAACACGTTTAATTCAATATTCATATTCAAATAGCTATCTTTTGCACATCAAAAAATGATATGCAATATCTTTGCCATGTGAATAGACCCATTGAAACTCATGAGTTTATTCATGGCCAAGTGAATAATGGACATCCATGCGCATCCACAGACAGACACTTTTCAGGAACATTATGTGCACAAGGCCTAACTTTTATTAACACTTTCTGGGAAGGAAAAGAAAACAGAAACTTTGCCATTGTTATATCATGTTTTATTTCACTCGCGTGCCATTTACAATGTGACTCTTTTTTTAAGTTTTCTCCCTCTGCAAAATAAAACCCTTTTCTCTAACATTCATTTTCTGGTGACATGAACATCTTATTATCTGTGGGAAGAACTGATATTTTTATTGGAGCCATTTTAGAGCATATAACATATTTGTATTGCTTTTTATAATGTTTTGTAGGAGGCTTAAAAAAATTGTCAATTCTGGTATTGATTTTTTTATTTACTTTTGTATTACTTACAAACCTTTTTGTGATATGGGATTAATGTTTAAATTTTTTTTTTCTTTATTAAACTTTTTTATTTTATCTTTTAGTCCCTCTAGGGAACTTTGAATTATAATCTTCTGGTTCCTTACACAATACACTACACTACCTATGTAGTACAATGTATTATACTGTCTGTTGCAGAATGACACGCAGTGAATTAGGACAAGCCTCTGGTTATTGATCTTGTCATTAAAGTATTAAACTGAGCGTGTTCTGTTCATGGGCATTAGGAGCAGGTGCCTGGCAGGGAGTACACAAGTGGGCACTCACTTCACACAGTGCAGGTGACACACTCTTATTTCAATACAAGTGACATTAGTTCACAGCTTCACACCAAAAGTAGCCACTGCCTAAGTCCAGCTCTATTGAGAAATTGCACATTTACAGGAATGATGGAGATGGGAGGAAAACACCCAAAATATGCACATTGGGAATATTTACTAAGCAAAGGGTACCAAATACAGTATAATGTGTATGGGACCACAACAAACAATGTAGGTCAGTGTGCTATCTGTTAAACACTTGGCTAGTACAATGATAGCGCATGCATTCTTGTGCATGGAGTCTTTAGAGTACCGTAATTTGTTGTTTTCTGTACACTTCAATGTTAGGTTTAGCAAATTTATTACACTGACCTAAATGTATCGAAAATGGGTTTTTTCCCTTTGTATTGGGTGGAGATAGCCTTAAAGACATTTAGCTGGAATGCTGAGCTGACTGTACCAGCAACGTGGGGTGTGCCTAAAGGTAAACAAGACGAGGCATCTCTCACGCAGCATGGTTGCGGGCCAGGGAAGTTGCACACATTCATTTCGACATTAAAATATGAAATGCAAACAGACATTACTATATCTTTTACATCTTAATTATAAGCAAATAAGCTGTAAATATGTATGCCTTCTGAAGGAGAAATAAGAGGAGCCAATGTAACTAGATAAAAATCTAAAATAAAGCTCTGTCACTATAAAGCTCTATCTGTCAGGCTGCAAAAGCGAGTGACTAATGTTAAAAAAGTTTTTACAGGAAAGTGATCAGCATGAAAAATATTAACTGATGGTCACGTGATGAACAATGATGCACAGACCAAAAACGATCAAAATATTAACAATGCATTGTGTATACAAATAATCACTTTATGTCACATAATAGCAGCCAGGATACAATTACATATATTAAGGAACAATGACACAAAAATAGTACAAAGCAGGATTTTTCTCTTTGACAATTTCAGGCAGAAACCCAGTGGACCTCATCATAGTCTAAGGAGGCAACCGGTATTTAAGCAGATAGGATTTACATTTTTTGGGTCCCCTAGTGGACCTGAAGAACGGAAACACAAGCGCTAGTGTGAACCTAGCATAATATAACTACAAATATCACTCGAGTATGTTTTCTATTTTGCCAGCAGGTGTCTCTGTTTCACACTAAACACCTTATTCCTTGGCGGATACAATACACTGAACAATATAACTCATTGATTCTCACATTTATGCAAAGACACAGCAGAGTCAGATTTTATCTCCTCTTTCTCCTTCTCATGTTTTGCTTATATGATAGTAAAGCAAGCTTGAAAGAAAACCACTAAGGCCTGGTTCACATCTGCATTTGGTAATCTGTTCGGGAAGTCCGCATAGGGACCCCACAAAACGAAATACCGAACGCATTGACAAGCGGCGTTCAGTGAAAGCACATGGACCCCATAAACTATAATGGGGTCTGTGTGCTTTCCGTGCGGTGTCCGCACAGAACATGCGAACAGAAAAGTACTTCATGAACTACTTTCCTGTCCGCGACTCAAGCGGAGACCGCGTGGAAAGCACACGGACCCTATTATAGTTTATGGGGTCCATGTGCTTTCACTGCACACCGCTTTATCAATGCATTCGGTAGTCTGTTCAGGGGGTCCCCATGCAGACTCCCCAAACGGATTACCGAACGCAATGTGAACCAGGACTAACTAGCAGGGGAATAAGTATACAGGGGATGCAGTAACTATGCCAATGTGGCGTTTTTTGGGTGCAGAAATAGCAGTCATAGCTGCATCTTCAGATGAAGCCCTTTTTGTGTAAAACACGTTTCCAGGAGGAACTAGCTAAACAAAATCTAAATTAAATGCAACACTGAGCACCATAAGTAAATTCCTTCTATATATTTTATTTCAGTTGTTTTAATAGAATCAATACAGCTACATCTCATGGAGTCTCTATTATCACTCTATGTGGTAATCCAATTTTATAACAAGCAGTTTTTTGTATCAAATTTCATAAGAATTGGGAAAAGAACATAGTTCGTGAAGCATCACATACCATATTATGAAGATATGCTAGAAGCACTGACAGAGCATTATACCATGGCACAAATAGTTCCCTATGTTACAAAGGATGGGGAAAACACATTGTTTCCTGTTGCGTTACTCAGATCTTTACACTTGTCTGTTTTTTTTCTGCTTCTACTACATTAACCTCAACAACGGATTGTTAGGGAGTCTTCACACGGAGTATACGCTCTGATCATTCTGAACGTAAAACTCGTTCAGAATGTTCGCATAAAAACCAGCTCCCTTTGACTTGAATGGGTGCCGGCATACGAGCACTACCCATTGAAATCAATGGGAGGCTTTTTTGCCTATTGCTTTCAATGTGATATGCGCACGTATGCAGGCACCCATAGAAATCAATGGGAGCTGGTATTTACACGCTCATTCTGAACAAGTTTTACGTTCAGAATGGGCGGGGGAAATATACTCCATGTGAAATCTCCCTTAAATTGCTGCCTAATTTATACCAAATATCAATGTCACTGCGTAGATTATGTAACAAAAAGTGTCGACACAAACCAACTGAACTGGTTTGGACATTGGACTATGAGCTAGACATCCAGCTATAGGTTTTTCATTGACCTCTCGCCACCGTTCTCAAAGACTAAAAGGATGTCAATGGAGGATGAAATGGAGGTCTATCCTCTTCAGCAATGAGACCCCTTTTTGTGTAAGACACATGATTGGTCTGGAAACCATGTTAGCAACTCCATGAATAAAACGTCACAAGGGAACATCACACTAGTGTCACTCCCAGAATTTTGGTGCGGGGTGGCATAATATATAGTAGCCGGACCCTTCTAATCTTCATTTCAAGTACACTAACATCTTGGCATTACATTGATTTGACTGTGGCACAGCTATTTCCAGTGTCCCAGGAACCATTTATCAACAAGACAATGTCAAGCCGCATCTCTGAACAACAAGGGTCAGTGGTTTTATAGGCAACAAATTTACCTATCAGTTTATTTTTGGGATTCAGGAGCAAACATGAGGAGAACATACAAACTATAAGCAGATGTTGGCCTTGGTTGGAACCTAGAGCCACCATGCTATCATGCCGGGCAATGTCTCTGGACTTGTCTCCCATCGAGCACATCTGGGTTGTCTTCAGTTTCCAACTGCAAAGGGATCTGCAAGAATCCAATCTTGATGATTTGTATGTCCAAGTGCATTTAGCATGGCTCCTCAGACAGCCATTAATAACCTTACAAGTCAAAGTATGTAAGTGCATGTATTTTCGCACATGGCATACACATTGAACACTGACTAAATCAAGATGTTTTGAATATTTTGCTTCCATTTTTTTATTAACATGTTTAGTGATCCTGTGATTTCCAGAATCCCAAGACTTTTCCTCCTTAAGCTTGGTTCTCATCTACGTTCAGGGATTCCATTCCCCTCTACGCATGAAAAATGCGGAGAGAAAAGCGATGCAAGCAGCACCTTTCTCTCTGCATTTTTCATGCAGAAACCAAGCGGAAACTACACCGTCCCCATTATAGTGTATGCTTTTTTATGCAGATTAGGTTTCCATTTGAGGGGTCCAGAAGCAGACCCCTCGAACATAAACCCAAACGCAGATGTGAATCAAGCCTGAGTTGTAAAATTTCAATGCTGAAGAATGGATATGCAGAGTCTGTATTCACTTTAAACCTGCTATCAAACATAACTTGTTAATCTGTATATAAAGAGATGACTAAATCGTAGTCTATGAAATATTACATATATTTTTGCCTTAATCTGAGTATAGCTTTTAAGCAGAACATTCCCAATACAATATTCCATTACAAAAGATGATGATTAGAGATGAGCGAACACTAAAATGTTCGAGGTTCGAAATTCGATTTGAACAGCCGCTCAATGTTCGTGTGTTCGAACGGGTTTCGAACCCCATTATAGTCTATGGGGAACAGATACTCGTTAAGGGGGAAACCCAAATCCGTGTCTGGAGGGTCACCAAGTCCACTATGACACCCCAGGAAATGATGCCAACACCTCTGGAATCACACTGGGACAGCAGGGGAAGCATGTCTGGGGGCATCTAACACACCAAAGACCCTCTATTACCCCAACATCACAGCCTAACAACTACACACTTTACACACTCAATACCACCTCTCTGACAGTAGGAAAACACCTTGAAACATGTGTATTTGGCACTTGCAGTGAGGAGAGCTTGTCACCAGCAGTGAATTTGGCCCTTGTAGTAAGTTGAGGTTGGCACCAACATTTGTTTTGAAAATCAGGGTGGATTGAGCCTCTAACCAGCAGAGTTTGGGCAAATTCATGGTGGAGGGAGCCTCTAAAAACCCCAGTTTGGACCAATTCATGGTGGAGGGAGACTCTAAAAACCCCAGTTTGGACCAATTCATGGTGGAGGGAGCCTCTAAAAACCCCAGTTTGGACCAATTCATGGTGGAGGGAGCCTCTAACCAGCCCAGTTTGGGCAAATTCATGGTGGAGGGAGCCTCTAACCAGCCCAGTTTGGACCAATTAATGGTGGAGGGAGCCTCTAACCAGCCCAGTTTGGACCAATTAATGGTGGAGGGAGCCTCTAACCACCCCAGTTTGGACCAATTCATGGTGGAGGGAGCCTCTAACCAGCCCAGTTTGGACCAATTCATGGTGGAGGGAGCCTCTAAAAAACCCAGTTTGGACCAATTCATGGTGGAGGGAGCCTCTAAACAGCCCAGTTTGGGCAAATTCATGGTGGAGGGAGCCTCTAACCACCCCAGTTTGGACCAATTCATGGTGGAGGGAGCCTCTAAACAGCCAAGTTTGGACCAATTCATGGTGAAGGGAGCCTCTAAAAACCCGTTTGGACCAATTCATGGTGGAGGGAGCCTCTAAAAACTCCAGTTTGGACCAATTCATGGTGGAGGGAGCCTCTAACCAGCCCAGTTTGGGCAAATTCATGGTGGAGGGAGCCTCTAACCAGCCCAGTTTGGACCAATTAATGGTGGAGGGAGCCTCTAACCAGCCCAGTTTGGACCAATTAATGGTGGAGGGAGCCTCTAACCACCCCAGTTTGGACCAATTCATGGTGGAGGGAGCCTCTAACCAGCCCAGTTTGGACCAATTCATGGTGGAGGGAGCCTCTAAAAAACCCAGTTTGGACCAATTCATGGTGGAGGGAGCCTCTAAACAGCCCAGTTTGGGCAAATTCATGGTGGAGGGAGCCTCTAACCACCCCAGTTTGGACCAATTCATGGTGGAGGGAGCCTCTAAACAGCCAAGTTTGGACCAATTCATGGTGAAGGGAGCCTCTAAAAACCCGTTTGGACCAATTCATGGTGGAGGGAGCCTCTAACCAGCCCAGTTTGGGCAAATTCATGGTGGAGGGAGCCTCTAAACAGCCCAGTTTGGGCAAATTCATGGTGGAGGGAGCCTCTAACCAGCCCAGTTTGGACCAATTCATGGTGGAGGGAGCCTCTAACCAGCCCAGTTTGGGCAAATTCATGGTGGAGGGAGCCTCTAAACAGCCCAGTTTGGGCAAATTCATGGTGGAGGGAGCCTCTAACCAGCCCAGTTTGGACCAATTCATGGTGGAGGGAGCCTCTAACCAGCCCAGTTTGGGCAAATTCATGGTGGAGGGAGCCTCTAAACAGCCCAGTTTGGGCAAATTCATGGTGGAGGGAGCCTCTAACCAGCCCAGTTTGGACCAATTAATGGTGGAGGGAGCCTCTAAACAGCCAAGTTTTGGGAAATTCATGGTGGAGGGAGCCTCTAACCAGCCCAGTTTGGACCAATTCATGGTGGAGGGAGCCTCTAACCAGCCCAGTTTGGACCAATTCATGGTGGAGGGAGCCTCTAAACAGCCCAGTTTGGGCAAATTCATGGTGGAGGGAGCCTCTAAAAAACCCAGTTTGGACCAATTCATGGTGGAGGGAGCCTCTAATTAGCCCAGTTTGGACCAATTAATTGTGGAGGGAGCCTCTAACCAGCCCAGTTTGGACCAATTAATGGTGGAGGGAGCCTCTAACCACCCCAGTTTGGGCAAATTCATGGTGGAGGGAGCCTCTAACCAGCCCAGTTTGGACCAATTAATGGTGGAGGGAGCCTCTAAACAGCCAAGTTTTGGGAAATTCATGGTGGAGGGAGCCTCTAACCAGCCCAGTTTGGACCAATTCATGGTGGAGGGAGCCTCTAAACAGCCCAGTTTGGGCAAATTCATGGTGGAGGGAGCCTCTAACCAGCCAAGTTTGGACCAATTCATGGTGAAGGGAGCCTCTAAAAACCCGTTTGGACCAATTCATGGTGGAGGGAGCCTCTAACCAGCCCAGTTTGGGCAAATTCATGGTGGAGGGAGCCTCTAAACAGCCCAGTTTGGGCAAATTCATGGTGGAGGGAGCCTCTAACCAGCCCAGTTTGGACCAATTCATGGTGGAGGGAGCCTCTAACCAGCCCAGTTTGGGCAAATTCATGGTGGAGGGAGCCTCTAAACAGCCCAGTTTGGGCAAATTCATGGTGGAGGGAGCCTCTAACCAGCCCAGTTTGGACCAATTAATGGTGGAGGGAGCCTCTAACCAGCCCAGTTTGGGCAAATTCATGGTGGAGGGAGCCTCTAAACAGCCCAGTTTGGGCAAATTCATGGTGGAGGGAGCCTCTAACCAGCCCAGTTTGGACCAATTCATGGTGGAGGGAGCCTCTAACCAGCCCAGTTTGGGCAAATTCATGGTGGAGGGAGCCTCTAAACAGCCCAGTTTGGGCAAATTCATGGTGGAGGGAGCCTCTAACCAGCCCAGTTTGGACCAATTAATGGTGGAGGGAGCCTCTAAACAGCCAAGTTTTGGGAAATTCATGGTGGAGGGAGCCTCTAACCAGCCCAGTTTGGACCAATTCATGGTGGAGGGAGCCTCTAAACAGCCCAGTTTGGGCAAATTCATGGTGGAGGGAGCCTCTAAACAGCCAAGTTTGGACCAATTCATGGTGAAGGGAGCCTCTAAAAACCCGTTTGGACCAATTCATGGTGGAGGGAGCCTCTAACCAGCCCAGTTTGGGCAAATTCATGGTGGAGGGAGCCTCTAAACAGCCCAGTTTGGGCAAATTCATGGTGGAGGGAGCCTCTAACCAGCCCAGTTTGGACCAATTCATGGTGGAGGGAGCCTCTAACCAGCCCAGTTTGGGCAAATTCATGGTGGAGGGAGCCTCTAAACAGCCCAGTTTGGGCAAATTCATGGTGGAGGGAGCCTCTAACCAGCCCAGTTTGGACCAATTAATGGTGGAGGGAGCCTCTAAACAGCCAAGTTTTGGGAAATTCATGGTGGAGGGAGCCTCTAACCAGCCCAGTTTGGACCAATTCATGGTGGAGGGAGCCTCTAACCAGCCCAGTTTGGACCAATTCATGGTGGAGGGAGCCTCTAAACAGCCCAGTTTGGGCAAATTCATGGTGGAGGGAGCCTCTAAAAAACCCAGTTTGGACCAATTCATGGTGGAGGGAGCCTCTAATTAGCCCAGTTTGGACCAATTAATTGTGGAGGGAGCCTCTAACCAGCCCAGTTTGGACCAATTAATGGTGGAGGGAGCCTCTAACCACCCCAGTTTGGGCAAATTCATGGTGGAGGGAGCCTCTAACCAGCCCAGTTTGGACCAATTAATGGTGGAGGGAGCCTCTAAACAGCCAAGTTTTGGGAAATTCATGGTGGAGGGAGCCTCTAACCAGCCCAGTTTGGACCAATTCATGGTGGAGGGAGCCTCTAAACAGCCCAGTTTGGGCAAATTCATGGTGGAGGGAGCCTCTAAAAAACCCAGTTTGGACCAATTCATGGTGGAGGGAGCCTCTAATTAGCCCAGTTTGGACCAATTAATTGTGGAGGGAGCCTCTAACCAGCCCAGTTTGGGCAAATTCATGGTGGAGGGAGCCTCTAACCAGCCCAGTTTGGACCAATTCATGGTGGAGGGAGCCTCTAACCAGCCCAGTTTGGACCAATTCATGGTGGAGGGAGCCTCTAAAAAACCCAGTTTGGACCAATTCATGGTGGAGGGAGCCTCTAAACAGCCCAGTTTGGGCAAATTCATGGTGGAAGGAGCCTCTAACCAGCAGAGTTGTGGGAAAGCAGGGTGGAGGGAGCCTCTAACCAGCAGAGTTGGTGGAAATCAGGGTGGAGGGAGCCTCTAACCAGCAGAGTTGGGGGAAATCATGTTGGAGGGAGCCTAGTATTAGCAGAATTGTGCAACGCTTATGGTGGATGAGTATGAGGATGCGGAGGAATTGGAGAGGTTGAGTACAGACATGGAGTTTCATGTTGGGGTGCTTTACACAGGTGGGCACAAAAATGAAGGCTCTATCCAGTGGTGGTTCATTTTTATCAAAGTGAGCCGGTCGGCACTCTCAGCTGACAGACGGGTGCGCTTGTCAGTGATGATGCCACCGGCTGCACTGAACACCCTCTCAGATAGGACGCTGGCGGCAGGACAGGACAGCACCTCCAAGGCATATAGGGCAAGTTCAAGCCACAGGTCCAACTTCGACACCCAATACGTGTAGGGCGCAGAGGGGTCGGAGAGGACAGGGCTGTGGTCGGAAAGGTATTCCCGCAACATGCGCCTATACTTCTCACGCCTGGTGACACTAGGACCCTCCGTGGCGGCACTTTGGCGAGGGGGTGCCATCAAGGTGTCCCAGACCTTAGACAGTGTGCCCCTCGTTTGTGTGGACCGGTGAGAACTTGGTTGCCTACTGGAGGAACTGCCCTCCCTGCCGCCAACGTCACATGCTGGAAACATCTCCATCATATTCTGCACCAATTGCCTGTGGCAAGCATTGATGCGATTGGCCCTCCCCTCTACCGGAATAAAAGACGAGATGTTGTTTTTATACCGGGGGTCAAGGATAGCAAAGATCCAGTACTGGTTGTCCTCCATGATTTTGACAATACGCTTGTCGGTTGTAAAGCACCCCAACATGAACTCAGCCATGTCTGCCACAGTGTTAGTTGGCATGACTCCTCTGGCCCCACCGGAAAGTTCAATCTCCATTTCCTCCTCATCCTCCATGTCTACCCATCCGCGCTGCAACAATGGGACGATTCGAAGTTGCCCGGAAGCCTCCTGTATCACCATCACATCATCGGACAACTCTTCTTCCTCCTCCTCCTCCTCCTCCATTAAACGCAGTGAAGCGGACAGATGTGTGGACCTACTCTCCAGCTGTGACGGATCGGATGCTATCCCTAACTCCTCTGTGTGATCTGAGTTATCCCTGATGTCAATCAGGGATTCTCTCAGAACACACAAGAGCGGGATTGTAAGGCTCACCATCGCATCCTCAGAGCTCACCCTCCTTGTGGACTCCTCAAAGACCCGTAGGATGTCACAAAGGTCTCTCATCCATGGCCACTCATGGATGTGAAACTGAGGCAGCTGACTTTGTGGCACCCTAGGGTTTTGTAGCTGGTATTCCATCAAAGGTCTCTGCTGCTCAACCACTCTATTCAACATCTGAAACGTTGAGTTCCAGCGTGTGGGGACGTCGCACAAAAGCCGGTGTTGTGGCACATGCAGGCGTTGCTGGAGAGATTTTAAGCTAGCAGCGGCTGCTGTCGACTTGCGAAAGTGGGCGCACATGCGCCGCACTTTCACCAGTAGCTCTGGAACATTGGGGTAGCTCTTTAGGAAACGTTGCACCACTAGGTTGAAGACGTGGGCCAGGCATGGAACATGTTGGAGTCTGGCAAGCTCCAGAGCTGCTACCAGGTTCCGGCCGTTATCACAAACGACCATGCCTGGGCCCAGGTGCAGCGGCTCAAACCATATTGCCGTCTCATCGAGGAGGGCATCCCTCACCTCGGAGGCAGTGTGCTGTCTGTCCCCCAAGCTGATCAGCTTCAGCACAGCCTGCTGACGTCTACCAACGCCAGTGCTGCAACGTTTCCAACTCGTAGCTGGGGTCAATCTAACAGCGGAGGAGGAGGCGGTGGCGGAGGAGGAGGCGGTGGCGGAGGAGGAGGCGGTAGAGGAGGAGGAGGAGGGGGGTGTTCTTCTCGTGTCCCTGCCAGGAATGTTAGGCGGGGAGACGAGGTACACCGGGCCAGTTTGGGAAGCAGTCCCAGCCTCAACTACATTCACCCAGTGTGCCGTCAGTGAAATGTAGCGTCCCTGTCCGCATGCACTTGTCCACGCGTCGGTGGTCAAGTGGACCTTTGTGCAAAGCGCGGAACTAAGGGCCCGCCTGATGTTGAGTGACACGTGCTGGTGCAAGGCGGGGACGGCACACCGGGAGAAGTAGTGACGGCTAGGGACGGCATAGCGAGGTGCCGCAGTTGCCATCAGGTCCAGGAAGGCGGGAGTTTCAACAAGCCGGAACGCCAACATCTCCTGGGCCAGCAGTTTAGCGATGTTGGCGTTCAAGGCTTGCGCATGTGGGTGGTTAGCAGTGTATTTCTGCCGCCGCTCCAATGTCTGAGAGATGGTGGGTTGTTGTAAAGAAACGCCTGATGGTGCCTTTGATGGTGCAGGAGAAGGAGATAAGACAGGACCAGGGGAGGATGAGGTAGAAGTCAACAAAGTGGCGGAGGCAGATGAAGTGGTGTCCTGGCTCGTCCTCTGGAGTGCATCGCCAGCACAGTCAGCAGTGGCAGTGGCAGAGGCAGAGGCAGTGGCAGTGGCGTGAACGGCAGGCGGCCTTTGTCCTGCCGTTGCTGCCTGCCACTGATTCCAGTGCTTGGATTCCAAATGACGGCGCATTGAAGTGGTGGACAGGTTGCTCTTCTCAGAGCCCCTAATCAATTTCGAGAGGCAAATTGTGCAGACAACACTATATCTGTCCTCGGCGCATTCCTTGAAAAAACTCCACACCTTCGAGAAACGTGCCCTCGAGGTGGGAGTTTTTCGGGGCTGGGTACGAACTGGAACATCTTGGGAGATTCCGGGTGTGGCCTGGCTTCGCCTAAGCTGCTGACCTCTGCCTCTGCCTCTAGCTACCCTTTTTGGTGCTGCACCTGCCTCAACATCCACACTACTTTCCCCGCTTGACATCCCCCCTGTCCAGGTCGGGTCAGTGTCCTCAACATCCACCACTTCCTCTTCCAACTCCTGTCTCATCTCCTCCTCCCGCACAATGCGCCGGTCAACTGGATGCCCTGACGGCAACTGCGTCACATCATCGTCGATGAGGGTGGGTTGCTGGTCATCCACCACCAAATCGAACGGAGATGGAGGAGACTCTAGTGTTTGAGCATCTGGACACAGATGCTCCTCTGTTAGGTTCGTGGAATCGTGACGTGGAGAGGCAGGTTGAGGGACAATGAAAGGAGCGGAGAACAGCTCTGGGGAGCAGGGACAGTTTGGGTTATTGTTCTGTAAAGCTTCGGAATTTTGGGAGGAAGGAAGACAAGACTGTTGGGTAATAGGAGGAGAGGAGGCAGAGTCTGACTGGCTGCTGGACAATGTGCTGTAAGCGTTCTCTGACAGCCATTGCAAGACCTGTTCCTGGTTCTCGGGCCTACTAAGGTTTGTACCCTGCAGTTTAGTTAATGTGGCAAGCAACCCTGGCACTGTGGAGTGGCGCAATGCTTGCTGCCCCACAGGAGTAGGCACGGGACGCCCTGTGGCTTCACTGCTACCTTGCTCCCCAGAACCATTCCCCCGACCTCGCCCACGGCCTCGTCCACGTCCCTTTCCGGGAGCCTTGCGCATTTTGAATTCCTAGTTAGAAATTGGCACTGTATACCAGTAGTAAAAATTGTGGGTGCACGTAACCCCAATATATTCTTTGAATTCCCAGTCAGAAACTGGCACTATATGGCAGTAGCAAGAAATGAGGGTATTTGTATTCCCAATATACTCTTTGAATTCCCAGTCAGACAATGGCACTGTATACCAGTAGTAAAAATTGTGGGTGCACGTAACCCCAATATATTCTTTGAATTCCCAGTCAGAAACTGGCACTATATGGCAGTAGCAAGAAATGAGGGTATTTGTATTCCCAATATACTCTTTGAATTCCCAGTCAGACAATGGCACTGTATACCAGTAGTAAAAATTGTGGGTGCACGTAACCCCAATATATTCTTTGAATTCCCAGTCAGAAACTGGCACTATATGGCAGTAGCAAGAAATGAGGGTATTTGTATTCCCAATATACTCTTTGAATTCCCAGTCAGACAATGGCACTGTATACCAGTAGTAAAAATTGTGGGTGCACGTAACCCCAATATATTCTTTGAATTCCCAGTCAGAAACTGGCACTATATGGCAGTAGCAAGAAATGAGGGTATTTGTATTCCCAATATACTCTTTGAATTCCCAGTCAGACAATGGCACTGTATACCAGTAGTAAAAATTGTGGGTGCACGTAACCCCAATATATTCTTTGAATTCCCAGTCAGAAACTGGCACTATATGGCAGTAGCAAGAAATGAGGGTATTTGTATTCCCAATATACTCTTTGAATTCCCAGTCAGACAATGGCACTGTATACCAGTAGTAAAAATTGTGGGTGCACGTAACCCCAATATATTCTTTGAATTACCAGTCAGAAACTGGCACTATATGGCAGTAGCAAGAAATGAGGGTATTTATAACCCCAATATATTCTTTGAATTCCCAGTCAGACAATGGCACTGTATACCAGTAGTAAAAATTGTGGGTGCACGTAACCCCAATATATTCTTTGAATTCCCAGTCAGAAACTGGCACTATATGGCAGTAGCAAGAAATGAGGGTATTTGTATTCCCAATATACTCTTTGAATTCCCAGTCAGACAATGGCACTGTATACCAGTAGTAAAAATTGTGGGTGCACGTAACCCCAATATATTCTTTGAATTACCAGTCAGAAACTGGCACTATATGGCAGTAGCAAGAAATGAGGGTATTTGTATTCCCAATATACTCTTTGAATTCCCAGTCAGACAATGGCACTGTATACCAGTAGTAAAAATTGTGGGTGCACGTAACCCCAATATATTCTTTGAATTCCCAGTCAGAAACTGGCACTATATGGCAGTAGCAAGAAATGAGGGTATTTGTATTCCCAATATACTCTTTGAATTCCCAGTCAGACAATGGCACTGTATACCAGTAGTAAAAATTGTGGGTGCACGTAACCCCAATATATTCTTTGAATTCCCAGTCAGAAACTGGCACTATATGGCAGTAGCAAGAAATGAGGGTATTTGTATTCCCAATATACTCTTTGAATTCCCAGTCAGACAATGGCACTGTATACCAGTAGTAAAAATTGTGGGTGCACGTAACCCCAATATATTCTTTGAATTCCCAGTCAGAAACTGGCACTATATGGCAGTAGCAAGAAATGAGGGTATTTGTATTCCCAATATACTCTTTGAATTCCCAGTCAGACAATGGCACTGTATACCAGTAGTAAAAATTGTGGGTGCACGTAACCCCAATATATTCTTTGAATTCCCAGTCAGAAACTGGCACTATATGGCAGTAGCAAGAAATGAGGGTATTTGTATTCCCAATATACTCTTTGAATTCCCAGTCAGACAATGGCACTGTATACCAGTAGTAAAAATTGTGGGTGCACGTAACCCCAATATATTCTTTGAATTACCAGTCAGAAACTGGCACTATATGGCAGTAGCAAGAAATGAGGGTATTTATAACCCCAATATATTCTTTGAATTCCCAGTCAGACAATGGCACTGTATACCAGTAGTAAAAATTGTGGGTGCACGTAACCCCAATATATTCTTTGAATTCCCAGTCAGAAACTGGCACTATATGGCAGTAGCAAGAAATGAGGGTATTTGTATTCCCAATATACTCTTTGAATTCCCAGTCAGACAATGGCACTGTATACCAGTAGTAAAAATTGTGGGTGCACGTAACCCCAATATATTCTTTGAATTCCCAGTCAGAAACTGGCACTATATGGCAGTAGCAAGAAATGAGGGTATTTGTATTCCCAATATACTCTTTGAATTCCCAGTCAGACAATGGCACTGTATACCAGTAGTAAAAATTGTGGGTGCACGTAACCCCAATATATTCTTTGAATTACCAGTCAGAAACTGGCACTATATGGCAGTAGCAAGAAATGAGGGTATTTGTATTCCCAATATACTCTTTGAATTCCCAGTCAGACAATGGCACTGTATACCAGTAGTAAAAATTGTGGGTGCACGTAACCCCAATATATTCTTTGAATTCCCAGTCAGAAACTGGCACTATATGGCAGTAGCAAGAAATGAGGGTATTTGTATTCCCAATATACTCTTTGAATTCCCAGTCAGACAATGGCACTGTATACCAGTAGTAAAAATTGTGGGTGCACGTAACCCCAATATATTCTTTGAATTACCAGTCAGAAACTGGCACTATATGGCAGTAGCAAGAAATGAGGGTATTTATAACCCCAATATATTCTTTGAATTCCCAGTCAGACAATGGCACTGTATACCAGTAGTAAAAATTGTGGGTGCACGTAACCCCAATATATTCTTTGAATTCCCAGTCAGAAACTGGCACTATATGGCAGTAGCAAGAAATGAGGGTATTTGTATTCCCAATATACTCTTTGAATTCCCAGTCAGACAATGGCACTGTATACCAGTAGTAAAAATTGTGGGTGCACGTAACCCCAATATATTCTTTGAATTCCCAGTCAGACACTGGCACTATATGGCAGTAGCAAGAAATGAGGGTATTTGTATTCCCAATATATTCTTTGAATTCCCAGTCAGACAATGGCACTGTATACCAGTAGTAAAAATTGTGGGTGCACGTAACCCCAATATATTCTTTGAATTACCAGTCAGAAACTGGCACTATATGGCAGTAGCAAGAAATGAGGGTATTTGTATTCCCAATATATTCTTTGAATTCCCAGTCAGACAATGGCACTGTATACCAGTAGTAAAAATTGTGGGTGTATATAGCCCCAATTCTATTGCTAGGGGACTTGCAGGGTATTTCTGGGGTGAAGGTGGGGGGGCACACCGTTGGAACGGGTATCGGGGTATATATCGGGTATACGGGAATACACTGACAGTGTATTCCATTCAGGATCCTGGGAAAGCTGGGTTGCGGCGATTGAGCCCGTCAGTGCCACGTTACACTGACAAGCTTCTCCCTGGAATTTAGCTCTTACAAGAGCTGTTGGTTGTCTTCTCCTTCCTATCCTAGCCTGTCCCTGCCTACCCAGAATCTAAGCCCTAGCTAGCTGGACGGAAACCTCCGTCCTCGGTGAATTGCAAGCTCAGAATGACGCGAAGCTGGGCGTCGCTGTTCTTTTAAATTAGAGGTCACATGTTTTCGGCAGCCAATGGGTTTTGCCTACTTTTTTCAACGTCACCGGTGTCGTAGTTCCTGTCCCACCTACCCTGCGCTGTTATTGGAGCAAAAAAGGCGCCAGGGAAGGTGGGAGGGGAATCGAGTAATGGCGCACTTTACCACGCGGTGTTCGATTCGATTCGAACATGCCGAACAGCCTAATATCCGATCGAACATGAGTTCGATAGAACACTGTTCGCTCATCTCTAATGATGATGACATTAAATCAACCACACGGAATAATAGTATTCATTTCTGTTTCTTCATTACGAAGGTGAAATGAGTTTTTTATTGCTGAATCTCTAATATTCACTATTAATTCTGCTCATATGAAATAAAAATAATTCAAAACAAGCCATACTAAAGAATAACATCAGGTTGTCCTATATCTCACCCCAACCCTGGTCTAAAGTTATTGCAAATATGCACATAGCCCAAGAGATAATGAGCACATGAAGGTGTATATAAGTTGTGTAACCCCAGTAAACATACTATTATGAAATATGAAGGCTATTGTATACAGAAAGTTATACTAACTTATACTGCCCATATCCTCAAGGCCAGTTTGAAAAGGTGGAATTACCTGAAATACAATAAATATGCCTGACTGCTTCAGCAAATAAATGTTAGTGTTTGTGAAATTAAACGTTCTAAAGCTTTTCAATATACTTTCTGTATCAATTGCTTGTGGTTTTTTAGATCTCTGCTTGCTGTCATTCATTCTGCTTACTACCAGTTGATAAAATTCTGGTCAAGGTCATGTGATGTACAGTCCATGGTCATGTGATGTACAGTCCATGGTCATGTGATGGACACACAGGTGCACAGCTCGTTACCATGCAGATGTCTGATTACTGAGCTGTGACTATAACGAGCTGTGCACCTGTGTTTCCATCACATGAAAACAGCTCTTAAGCCCCAATTTTAAATCTGTATTGGGTCCCCTGCTCCTTTGTGTCATTTAGTATTGTGGTATATTTTTTGTGCCATATGGACCTTTGGAGAACCTTAAGGTCCATTGCCAGGTAGCAAATACTACCTCTGCATTCCCTATAGCTACACCCCTAATACAGATGTATTATTGTGTGTGAATATAGAATGCGTCCGGTCAAGAAGTACACAATACTTTCAGCATATTTGACATTGTTGGACTGAAGGGCCTAGAGCCCACCAGAGGAACTTGTCCTGGGAGCCCACCCAACAGCTTCCTGCTAATAGCCTACACCATGGTACCTTCACTGAAATCTTACATATGTGCTGACTATCCAGCATTACTGAGTATGTTCCCAGTATAGTTAGCACTTATAGTACTGTGCACACCCCCAATAGTTCCATGGTCAGTTCATGCACAGTACTGTATGGGGAATGACACAGCCATGAAGCACTTCACTTACGTGCAAGATTATAGTGAGGAAACTGTGATGCAGAGATAGCACACAGGGTTGCCAGTAGGACTTTTAAGCCATTCCCCCACAGTATAATGCTCCACATAGTATCTAATGCTCCACAGTGCCCTCCAGAGTAAAAATACTCTCCTGAGTATCCCATAGTGGCCTTACATGGTATATAACACTTCAAACAGTAAAATATGATCCCCAAAGCCCAAACATAGTATAATGTTCCACCATGGCCTCATATAGCTTAATATGCTCTCCAGAACCCCCACACAATATATATAAATATACCCTAGTGGCCCCACACAGTGTAATATGCTCCCAAGCAGCCCCACACAATATAATAAGTCCTACACAGCATAAAAGGCTCCCCACAGTGCCCCTTCCCATTATAATGTTCCACAGTGACCCCACACAGTATAATTTTCTCCCCAACAGCCCTACACAATATAATAAGTCCCACACAGTATAAAAGGCTTTGCACTGTGGCCTCACATAGTATAATATGCTCCCCAGAGCCCCTCCCTAACACAGTATAATGCTCTACAGTACCCCAGTATAATGCTCCACAGTGGTCCTCCATAGCATAATATGCTCCCCACCACAGTATAGTATTCCACAGTGGCCACACACAGTATAATATGCTCCCCACAGTGGACTTAAATAATATAATATGCTCCCCAGAGACCCTCCCTACCACAGTACAGTATAATGCTCTACAGTGTACAACATGTACATCTCTTGGGCATCCTTGCATTGCTCCACTCCTCTCCTGGGCATCATTGCATTGCTCTGCTATCTTCCTCAGGTTCTTCTTTAGGTCGGTGGCTGACATCACGCATTCTGGAAGTTACCACTGAGGCCTGGCATTGGTCCTCAGGGATCAAGTGAGGCATGCTGACTATATGACTCTTGATGATAGCTACAGGCCAGAACGTGACACCGGACTTTGCCGGCGGCCGGCCGCTTAACCCCGGATGCGTCCATTCATTCCTATGGGTGCGTGCTATTCGAAACGGGAGTTTCGAATAGTACTCGCTCATCTCTAGTTCCCACCAACAAAAAAATATTTTATAAAATGGCACAGAATTCTAGAAAAATGTGAAAAGGTACACATCTCATCCACAAATCCATCCCCTTCCGCTCCCAATCCTACACGACTTGGTTTGTATTCTGCAGGACATTTGGGGTTTACTATCATGTGTCAGAACTTAGGTCCACCAGAGGACACTCTGGTAATCTGCTGGACTAGTCCGCTAATAATTCACACTGTGCAGTTCCTTCCCCTCTAAGGTCTAGTTCACACGGGCACGGAATAGTGTATTTTGGTCCTGATTTTGACGCGGGAAGCCGCGTCAAAATCGGGACCAAAATACGCCAGCCGTGACTGTCAGTTACGGCTTCCCGCTCTGGAAATGAATGGAAATGGACCCAAAATGAATGGGTCTAGTCCGGAGGGTGCTGCTGCGAGGCGGATGCCGTGGCTTAATGCCGTGTCAAAATCGGGACCAAAATACGCCTGCCGTGACTGTCAGTTGCGGCTTCCCGCTCTGGAAATGAATGGAAATGGAAATGGACCTAAAATGAATGGGTCTAGTCCGGAGGGTGCTGCCGTGAGGCGGATGCCGCGGCTCAATGAGCCACGGAATCCGCCTGAAGAAAGGGCAGCTGCTCACTGCTCTCCACGTGGATTCCACGTGCTCACTGCTCTCCACGTGGATTCCGCACCAAATTCCGCCCCCTATGTCCCTGTGTGAACGAGCCCTAACTTGCCTGCCTGCAAGCTGAAGGCCTAATGTGCACACCTGTGAGTTTTCCAAACTAATTTCAGGCACCACCTTATGTCCTCCTTGCCCTCAGCATTGCAGTTGAGGTGCACAGCTTTGCTAGTTCCTGTAAGGCTTGCAGCTGGCTTGCCCTGTATATTTGCAGTTTTTGAGTCAGAAATGTATCCTGAAGCTTCTGGGCCCCATTGTAAAATCTGTACTGAAACCCCTACCTACCTAGTGCCACTTAGAATAGTGGTATAGTTTATGTGGCAGGAGGACTTGTAGGGGGGCCCTCAGGATCCAGGGCCCAGAAGTAAATACTACCTCTGCACCCCCTATAGCTGGACCTCTTTTTACAGTGTATAGTAGCTTGGCCCCTGACTCTACATCTGTCTGCTCATTCTGATCTTCCTGATACTTGTTATCAGCTTTGGCTCGTACTGACTCCGCACCAATCTGCTCATCCATATCTACCTGATATTTGTTACCAACTCCTAGGCCTGTATCTCAGCAGTTTTTGTCTGTACCTTCAGTGCTTTCTGTTCTATGGACAGCTATACTGGGACCACTCTGAGATGTAGTGACCTGGTAGCCTCTCCATGGGGAAAACCAGATCACTGTACAGAGATTAAAGGGATTCTATCATTAGAAACCCTTTTTACAGTAAATACTGTAAAATACTGTACAGTAAGTACTCTGCCGTTCGGCCACAGGAAAATGGCCTACGGACATACGAAGTCGGCGCGTTTGTACCCAGAGAAGTGGATCGTGTGAGAAGGAGGCGGAGAAGAAGATAGAGGCGTCTCTGGAGAGTTTTCAAGCAGCAATGAGGACGCCCACTGTGCTGTTTAAGTGCTGGGGACCACCCCCAGTGCTGCAAGAAAACTCATTTACATAAAGAAGAAAGAAGATGTTTCTAGTGAAAGGCTGCGTGGATCAGAATAATAAAGGTAACAGAAGAATTGCCTTACTTAAGGCTATTCATATGTTTATTTACTGTAAAAAGGGTTTCTAAAGGGTAAAAACCAGGGAGGCTACATAGATAATGCCCTTGGGAGTTTCCCAACACTTAGGCTAAGGCCTGACCTTGTGGAAGCACAGTTTTATTTTGTTGCCTTTTTTTGAGCCAAAACCAACAATGGCTACATTAGGAATGGGAAACATAAAGGAATTTCTTATACTCCTACCTTCTGCTCAATCCACTCCTGGCTTTGGCTCAAAAAAGCGCAACAAATAATGCTGCGTTTCCGCAACGTGAGGTCTTAGCCTAAACCGGTTATGTGGCTCAGTGGGACCACAATCCACTGCCTGCTATGGATGCAATGGAGCAGGGGCACACAGCATCTGACACCGCTTAGCACCAGGACCTTGTATGTGCCGCCTCCTAATATCTGCCGGGCACTGAAAGCCCTGACGGATCAGGGGCCCTGTGAAAATGGCAAATGTAATTTATAATTTTGCACAATGTTTTACTTCATAAAACAATTACTATAATAATCAGCCTAATATATGTCATGAAAATAATACAGACAAGTTAGATCCATCGATGTGGTGAAAATCAACAAACACTGTCTGAGCTTTGAGACCCAACAACTCCAGTGGTTAAGGGGTTAAGAGAAGCTAGGGAAGGCTTGGAGCTTTATGAATGGGCAGGACACGTGTAGCTACACTAGTACCAAGTGACAGCTAGAAAGTACATGACACATTGTTGGAGGCTTCAGTATGACAGTAGTTGCCATTGCTGCTGCTTGTGCTGTCAGTTCTTCCCCCTCCTCAGTCTCTGTTATCTGTCCCTCCCTCCTCCCGCCCTCCTCACGCCTCCCTGGGCTGCTATCTCCAGTTCCCCTGCTTGTGCAGCTGGCTGTCAGTGTTTGCCATGTCTCGGCCCGGGGAAGAGCTGAGCGGGACTCTGTCTTATCGGACTGAGCCCAGGAAAAGCCCTCGCCTCAGCCTCTTCCACCTGAAGCTGACAGACTCTGCCCTGCGCTGCCTGCGGGACTTCCAGAAGGGGCTGGTAAGAAACTGCTGACACAAAGTCTCACTACTTTCTACTGTATAATACAGCAGCACCATGGTGCACAGGCTCTCCAGCTGTTGTGGAACTACAACTCCAAGCATGACTAGCTGGAGGTCCGGCAATGCTAGGAGTAATAGCTCCACAACAGCTAAAGAGCCACAGGTTATACAGCATTACATTAATGCATATTGTCCTTATACTTGTGTATAATAATGTATACTGCCCTGATACATGTCTACAATAATGTATACTGTCCTTATACGTGTGTCTAGTAATATAAACTGCTCTTATACTTGTGTATAATAACGTATACTGGCCTAATACTTGTGTATAATAATGTATACTGTGCTAATACCTGTGTACAATAATGTATACTGTCCTATTACTTGTGTATAATAATGTATACTGCCCTAATACCTGTGTACAATAATGTATACTGTCCTATTACTTGTGTACAATAATGTATACTGCCCTAATGCTTATGTACAGTAATGTATGCTGTCCTAATTCTTGTATACAATAATGTACACTGCTTTTATACATGTGTACAATAATGTATACTGCCCTAAGACTTGGGAACAATAATGTATACTGTCCTAATACTTATGTACAGTAATGTATGCTGTCCTAATGCTTGTATGCAATAATGTACACTGCTTTTATACATGTGTACAATAATGTATACTGCCCTAATACTTGTGTTCTTTGGTGCAAGTGCTTCACTTCACCACACATCTGTCTGCCATGCTAACTCTATATTTCTACTGCTTGTTTATTCCCTGCCATACCATTTGGTAGTTATGATGTATATTTTCTATAGGCGCAGTCATTTTACAAGATAAGATTGTGATCCCTTTTATGTCATTTATATGGGTTATAATATTGATATTGTTTTATTGATCACTTCATATAGCCTCTTATAAGACTTTATCTTGTATCTTCTTTGCACATATCATTCCCCAACTGGTCTCTTATATTTTCTTTATCCCATCTGTTTTGTGTATTTCAGTTTTGTGTCCTGTGTACCTTACCACTGGCATATGGGTAAAATATAATACCATCTGCTGTGCCCTAGTGAAGGGTTCTTATGCCCTTGATATGTTATCTTTGATATTTACACTCTCCCACCTGTTGCCATATGTTGTGCTCTCTCCACCATTGGGCCACTTCAGATATATCTTTCGACTGCCCTTTATAATTCACCTGACATTGTGGGATCGGCAACATTGTTGTCGTAGTCACCATGCAGGATTTTGTCCTGTGTGCCATTTGCACAAACCAGTCATTGACCTGACAGTGTTACATTTATTATAACTTTGCAAATATAATAAAAGTAATGACAGGTGTGGCATTTTAGTTCTGCCCTACATATCGCCCTGCCCATCTTGTGTTTTAGTCCTAGGTTATTAAAGGGAGTCTGTCATCTGAAAACTCTATCCAAAGCCATTGTTCGAGGCACTATGCTGAGCACCATATATAGTCCAATAGATGCTCCATTATGTATTTATTTTTCTTTAATAAATATGCAATGGAGGCTAAAGTGCAGTGGGGGTGTGCCAGAGCATCCAAGGCCTCTGCATTGCACTTTAGTTTAATTTGCATATTGATAAAAATGGCTTTTTTCAAGGAAATGATGCATCTATTTGTCTAGTTAAAGTCTAATGGTGCTGAGCATATTGCACTGTGGATGGTTTAATATGGTGTTTCCTGGTAGCAGACTCCCTAGCTGGTTTTATGTATACACAAAACATATATATGACTGCACCAGTCTAGGCATAGGGTGCTCACCAATGGGAAAATGATTTGTCCCTTTCAATATAACTCCAAAAAAGCAGGCGGCACACCAAAAATTGTGAAGGAGGTTTATTGCCACATACTGGTTTTATGTATACCTATTATGTTCAGGTTGTGATAAATTGGAAATGGAAATCCTATCCTATCTGATCACTATCTGACTCTCAGTTATTGCTGATATTGTGGAAGCAGCGATCGGTTTGTGCCCAGGGTAACCTACCCACCTGCTTATCACTGACATGGACATCTGTTCCATATAAAGCTCATGCTCTTTCCTCTTCACATATCCGTTGAGCTAATTCTGCCTTTATCCATCAACCTTCCTGGCATATATCTGGTTAATCCTCGATAAAATCAGATTTCTATGAGCGCTGCCTTTCCTGACACTCTTAATTTGATCATATGTCCACTATGCCTTCCAGTCACCTGAATGGTGTATTTCTAGTTTACCAGCAGTCAGCACAACATTATGGAGCACATGTCTCCAAGTGTCATTTCAGATCTTATAAGGCATATCAATGAAGCTGCCAGTGCAATTGTCAATGCATTTACCACTCTCTGTCATCCCTATTTGTAAGTGTAAGTGGTTAGTATGCTGCTGGACAGGCCATGGAAATGTAAACTGTCAATGCTTTATTTTAGGCTCTTTATGTGGTTTACTAACCAAGGTTTACAGCTGTTGTATGGCAAGCCACTATTTATTAATGCATGAAGGAATACTAATGCAGATGCGGCTTATATATGATTGCAGTGGTTTAAATTGATGCCTTATGGTACTAATACATTAGCTCCACTATGTGCTCACAGTCTATAGGTAACGCTGTTGGTGGACGCTATGACTAGTATTTCAGTATTGTATCCGCACCTGTGTTCAGGCTGCAGATGGTTTGTACTACTGCGTAGTCTCAGTTTCTGAAATAAGATTAAAATGTCAACTTTCAGTCTCACAACATATAATGATTTTATCTTCTTATCAGTATTAACTGTTTAACTGCTAACTAGAGGCAACAATAGATTAGTTGCTATACTAGTAAATTGGATGCTATTCTTATGATGGTTAGAATCTATCTATCTATCTATCTATCCATCCTTCCAGACTGGACTTCACCCTTTACAATGCCCGTGTTTCATATTACCAAGCAAGTGATTTGACAATCTACAGCATGCCCTCAAGTTTAAGTCTCATTTGTTTGCATGCACATGTATTATTTGCTGTGGTTCATGGACAACATCCACTTTTTCATATGGGTCCATGTTTTTCAGTATTAACACATAGTGTATCAGGGACAGGGCCTTGGTGGCCACCTGTCACTGCCACTAGGTGAGTGAGAGGCTGAGGGTTAATTGATTTACTGTCTCTGTTAGAATTTTATCTGTTCATGCTTTATGACAGCCTAGCTGGTTTCTTCCACCATTGTTTGGAGATGTCCTGTTATTGAAATGACTATCTACCTTCCTTATCTATTGTATGGGCCCTATTGAAATGCTTATCCATTTGGGCACTTCAGGGTCCATTGTCTCCAGCCAAAAGGTGTTGGATCAAATCAGCTCAATGCATTATTGATTTATCCCAAAATATATGTTTTAACTACATAGGTTCTAAAGAACTTGACAACATGGGGTTAATGCTGGCCATAGACATTTGAAGATGCCCCCAACCAAACAATGTTTCAACATTTTCCCCACCTTGGGGCTCTACTTTATAAAGGCATACATTGTAACACAGCTAAAGCTATTGGAATCATTTTCTTCTAGTTGTATTACTGTTTTTTTCCAGTATTAATGTTACCATAGATTTTACATTGTACCCAAAAAAAAACCTTATCTCAAATCTATTACCAGCCTTATTCTGCCCTTAGTCTGAAGTGTAGACAACCATTCTGAATTTAGCCACCTGTCATTTATGTGTAAGCAAAGTTTTGTTAGGCAGTTTATTAGTTGCAAGTGTTGTGAAGTCCAATGTATTCATGAGTTGTGGACTCCCCACCATTGCCCAGTCACTGATTGACAGCCTTCTCCCTATTACTGTGTTTAAGGAAAACGCTGTCAATCATTGTAACAAGGGATTTGCATCTAACAGATTGCCTTTAAGATCAATGTTAGTTCATTTGTCCATCGCCTATAACAAAAAAAAGAGTTGAAAATACTCCAGACTGGGACTCTTCTCTTTCTTCCCATAATGCAAAGGCCATGTCTTCAATATGGGTGCCACGTGATCCTGTTTGAAAGTTTTAGACTTCCAGTAACATTGTAAGCCTTCCCTCCTTGTATGCCAGCCCACTGTTTGCTGTTTTTGCTTGCTTTGATAGCTTGTTCACATGTTATATTTAACTTCTCATTTCATGGATTTCTCGTATATAGTGTTGTGGCAGTTAATGGCGCCATAACATAAGTAATAACAATAGGCTGCATTCTTTGGTTAATACTAGCATGGGAAAGATTAGCTGCAGGTTTGCACAATGGACTGTTCTATCTCCAGTTGCCTACAGTCTTGTATGTCTTCCACCCCAATATCTCATTTATGCTTGGATACCATTAAGAGGAAAGTACAATGATAAGGGACAGATAAGCACAGTGAAGCCGTTGTAAATGTCAAATGTAAATCTCTATACTGATAACATAATATCTATTATTTCAATAATTATATTTCTATATTTTAAGACTGAAAAACAAAAGATGGTTGCTCAAGTCAGGGAGACAGAAAGATATGTATCAGCGGAAACCAATGAAAAGTACTTAGACGTTAAAAGAAGACTTGTCACTTTTTTTTTTTTTTTTTTTGCGCAAACCTTGTTATTTACTGTACGTGGAAGTAAAAGGGTTTTAGTCTTTGTAGTTTCATATAGAAGAATGGATCTCTTAGGCGAGATAACTGATTTACAGCCCGCCATATTTCCACATGGCAATAAATGAATTTGGCAACATTTCAGTATTTCTGCTTGTGCACCAGAGAAGAATTTGGTTAGGGATGCTTATTCAAAGCTTAACTACTGTTAAAGTATGTGAACGCTATTTGCATCTATACGTGATATGTAAAAAAAAAAAAAAGAATAAAAGATTTCTATTCTAAATCATGATTGTAAAAATGGAAAGAATTTGGTTCTCTTTAAATGCAAACTACTATTTTGAAGTCTCTTATCTCTCTGTTTAATTCTACTGCTGCTAATGCAAACTTGTAGATGGGAACATGTTCCCTTGTCTCGGCCAATAAGTCAGTACATTGTGACCTTGGAACAACCAACATGCCTTGTAGCTATGTTTTTAAATGCACTCAAAAAATGGTGGTGATGACCATTCATGCCCATAGTTTCTTAGCCATTCAGTCCACTGGGTATAGAGAAGAGGAACCATTTTAAGTGCATGTCATTGATTTTGGTCAACTAGCAGTGAATAGTAGCAGTAATATTTTGTTGGTGGTTGCAGATGAGCGGGACTTTTCATCCTTGGTTAACTTTTAAGCAAGCAAAGTAAAGAAAGAAGGAATGGGGTAGCCAAGGTAATGAAACAAAGGCAAACAGAGATATTAATAAAATTCAAGAACCAAGATAATGTTAGAAAATGATGGTAAGCAGTGGTTCCTAGAGACAATGCAAGAGTATAAGCAACATTATTCATCTTGGAAGAGCACATCCATTCATAGAATAGACAAAACTATTGCCAGTGTCTATGTCTTATGCTGGGATTGAATATGGGCAGCTTGGTAAATAAACAAGAGTGATAAATGCCAAGACAAAAAAGAGGTAGAAGTAGAACCTACCAGAGCCTACCACAAAGCAGCCACCAAATCTTTGTGTTTTACCGCACTGTATGTATATTTATATGTGTATGTGTATATATATATATTATTTACAGGAAGTAATTGCACCTATTGTAAGTTCACGTAACTGTCTGTGCCAGGCTAACCATCCTATATCTATATGCTGCAGTGGTTCATCCCTTTATGGTTCAGTGCGAATCATGATTGAGGAGTTCTAAATAAATTGAGGAATAAAACTAGACATTAAAATCATATATTAAAGGGAGTCTATCATTGGCTCTATTGATTTTAGCCAAGCATATATTTGGATAGTCTTTATAAAGGCTAATCCAGACATACCTTTCATTCATTAATCCTCTCAGCCGTTTGTGAATTAGCCCGCTTTTAATATGCTAATTAGCCACCGGAAGTCTTTGTGATTCTCTCTGAGCACAGTGTGATATATGTTAAGAAGGAGGAGATGAGTCCTCATCATCAGCCTTCCCTGCTCTCACCTCCCCCTGTTTACACATATCACACTGTGCTCAGAGAGCATCACAAATACCTCCGGTGTCTAATTAGCATATTAAAAGCGGGCTAATTCACAAACTGCTGGGAGGATTAATGAATAAAAGGTGTGTCTGGATTAGATTTTCTAAAGATTATGCAAATATATGCTTAGTTAAAAATCACTAGAGCCAATGATAGACTCCCTTTAATATTATAAAATGTACATTTCATTTATGTCTTTTAGAACTGCTTCACACCTGAACAATGACACACAGCCAATCACCAGCTCTTCTGTTTCCAGACACATAGCCTTAGAGAGATCTGATAAGAGACTCTGAAGGTTATTTACCCCTGTAGAGAGTCTGGCTCATAAACAACTGTTCTCATATTTATCATTATGTTATCAGTCAGCAACTCTTTCTTTACTGGAATGTACTGAATTCAACATAGTGTTTATGGTGTTATGATGCAGCTGATGGGGGGGGGGGGGGTGTCACACACGACTATTGGATTCAACTTGGTGTATATGGTGCAATGATGCAGTTGATGGGGGGAGGTTCACCCAGAACTACTGGGTTCGATATGGTGTTTATAGTGCAGTGATGCAGCTGATAAAGGAAGGTTCACCCAGAAGCACAGTGATTATGAGCTGAAGATATCACTACAACAATGGAATTCAGATGGCACATGTTTATCACCAGCTTGCTAACCCCATCAATAGGCTACCCCAAAATGACCAGTGGTATATTTTGTTCACTTACATTCATATTTCAATAGAATCAATAACATACCTCCCAACTTTTGAAGAACCGAAAGAGGGACAAAATGTGTGGCGCGCGCAGCGCGCCGCGGCAAATTTAGCCACGCCCACTTTTGTGTTGACTCCGCCCACTCATTAATTTTTCATGTGCCCGCACACAGTATAATCCTCCTACAGTCACCCGTAAATTATATGTCCCCCCTCTATCTCTCCCCCAGTTTCATATACACCCTTCATCTGCCCCCAGATTCATGTCCCCCATCTCTGCCCCCAGATTCATATCCCCACATCTCTGCCCCCAGATTCATGTCCCTCATCTCTGCCCCCAGATTCATATCCCCACATCTCTGCCCCCAGATTCATATCCCCACATCTCTGCCCCCAGATTCATGTCCCTCATCTCTGCCCCCAGATTCATGTCCCTCATCTCTGCCCCCAGATTCATGTCCCTCATCTCTGCCCCCAGATTCATGTCCCTCATCTCTGCCCCCAGATTCATGTCCCTCATCTCTTCCCCCAGATTCATGTCCCTCATCTCTGCCCCCAGATTCATGTTCCCCCAGATTCATGTCCCCCCTCCATCTCTGCCCCCAGATTCATGTCCCCCTCCATCTCTGCCCCTAGATTCATGTCCCCCCTCCATCTCTGCCCCTAGATTCATGTCCCCCATCTCTGCCCCCAGATTCATGTCCCCCATCTCTGCCCCCAGATTCATGTCCCCCATCTCTGCCCCCAGATTCATGTCCCCCCCTCCATCTCTGCCCCAGATTCATGTCTCCACATCTCTGCCCCCAGATTCATGTCCTCTCCATCTCTGCCCCCAGTGTCATGTCCCCCCATCTCTGCTCCCAGTGTCATGCCATCCTCTCCTTCATCTGCCCCCAGATTCACGTTCCACCTCCACATTAAACTTACCTTCTCCTCCGCTCCCTCGCCGCTCTCTGTGCGCCTCTCGCTGACACATGCGGCTGAAGGAAGGAGCTGACACAGGTCAGCTCCTCGCTTCGCCGCTGCGTGTCTCTCTCGCTGACACATATGCGGCTGAAGCGAAGAGCTGACATGTGTCAGCTCCTCTCTTCGCCGCTGCCGCCGGTTCCCGGCTTGCAGACGCGACGTGACACATCGCAAGCCAGGAGCCGGCGGCAGCGGCGAAGAGAGGAGCTGACACATGTCAGCTCTTCGCTTCAGCCGCATATGTGTCAGCGAGAGAGACACGCAGTGGCGAAGCGAGGAGCTGACCTGTGTCAGCTCCTTGCTTCAGCCGCATGTGTGTTCAACTCAGATCTGCGTCCTCTGGATAATATATACCCTCTGGACGCAGATCTGAGTTGAAATCGGGACATATCTCCCTCCAACCGGGACCGCGGGACATGTCACCCAAATCGTGACTGTCCCGCGGAAATCGGGACGGTTGGGAGGTATGCAATAATTTAGTTGTGACAAACATCAATTTGGATTAGGTTACAAGTATGGATTTGGTTTCCAAAGCCAAACCAATGTATCTGTGAGATCAACTGATTTTCCACAGATTTTCTTAATAAAAGAGGATACTACTTGCAAGGAAACCCTTATGAGTGAGAAGATACTCCAACAATTCTGATAGTTAGACATCTGACTTCCGCTGTAATAGTATGGTGGATGTGGGGAAAGGGTTAAGGTTCATGGGTTATTCAGTTTAGACCTCCCTGTAGTTGTCTTTTTGTAATCACAATGTAAACATGCATGAAGGGACAGTACAAATTTCTGTGGAACTTTTCACTTCTAGACCTGTGACAATGACAAAGGGACATCCTCTGTGCCGCGAGGAAAGAACATCTCACCAGCATTATAGATTGGGATTCTTTACTGTCAAAGTAGTAAGGCTATGGAACACATTTACACAGGATACCATGATGGTAGCTTCATTGTGCAAGGTCAAGAATGGCATGGATACCTTTCTTGAACAGAACATTATTACAGGTTACAGATTTTAGAATTTTGGTAAAGACAAGTTTTTATGCTGATGTCAGATTAATAGTTAGGAAATAATTTTTTTTCCTCTGATATGGAGCAATTGGCATGTTTTTTTGTTTTTTTTTGCCTTCCCTTGGATTAACACAGTAGTGTCATAGTTTAGACTTAATTGACCAATGTCTTCTTCCAACCTCATCTACTATGTTACTGTACTCCACCACACCCACAGCTTCACAAAGTGTCCTCGAATCTGGAGAATTCTCTCAAAATACTTACAAAATGACACAGAACACCAAGATTTCAGTATCGGAAATTCCCCGAAATGCTATAACTCAAAGGTGTATTTAGCCCCATTGAAAGACAGCTTATGCAGCCCTACATATGGAAATATACAAAAGTTAGTTGTCAGAATCTAGTGACTCAAAGAATTAAATCTTAATCTTAAAGACTTAAGAATTAAGTCTTAAATGTAACAAAAACTATATAAATTTGCTAGACACATGTAAACTGCTAGTTGGGTGTTCATGGGATATACTTTGGTTTCAATATGAGTATGACAACTCAGTATATAAACTATGCCCCTACTAGATATAAGGTCAAACACAGAATACAGCTAGACCTATCCAAGTGGACCACAAAAAAACTCCCCAAAAAACCAAACTATATAAATCTGGTATCATCATAATTTTACCAACCCGCAGAATATTGTTAACATTTTGGCTGCATAGTGACTGCCGTAAAAATGAAGCCCATAAGAAAGTCACGCAAATGCAGTTTTTCTCTAATTCCACCCTACTCTGAAATTATTTTTTCTCTAGCTTCCAGTATATTGTATGAAATATTAAATGATACCATTATGAATTAAAATTTGGCCAACAAAAATGAAGCCCTCATACGGCTCTGAACAGAAAACTAAAAAGGTTATGGCTTTTGGAAGGCAGGGAATAAAAAATTAAAATCGATAAATGGCTGTGACAGGATGTGATAGAAATTTCAGGCAGTGATGACAATTGTACAGATGTCTTTTGTATGTAAGATATACACACTTCTCTAAAGCTCTGGCAATAACCGATCTCTGGGCATATATTTAGAAACTGAATTGGGATCATACATGGACATAATATGGAAATCGTCATAAAGGTCAAGTTCATCAGGAAGTTTCTCAGATTACTCTCAAGTTCTTTTTAATGAAACAGGTGGATGTGACGGTCATAGAATAAGGGAGCCTTCACACGGAGTTTACGCTCCGCTCATTCTGAACCAGTGGCATAACTACCGTGGTAGCAGCTGCCACAGGGCCGGGGACATTAAGGGCCCGGCGACAGCCGCTACCGCTGCGTTTTTTTTTGTTTTTTTTTTAATACGCCGGTACCGGCTGGAGTTACTCCAGCCGGTAACGGGCCCTATATACTTACCGATGCTGGCAGGGGCCGGGATCGGTAAGTGACGGCGCAGGCCCCACAAGCACTATTATACTCGGAGGGGGGGGTTCTTTTCAGATCCCTGAGTATAATGATTGGAGGCCCGGGAGAGGTAAGATGACCTAAAAATCTGTGTTACTTACCTCCCCAGGCTCCAGGCAGGCTTCGGCCTACTTGCTTGACGTCATATGACCCGCAACGCAGGGCACCGGTCATATGACGTCGTGGAAGATGGCCGACAGCGACGGAGAATGCAGGGGAGTCGAGAGATAGGTAAGTAACAGTAGTTTATGTTTGTATCCCTCTGGGACATAATACTGTGTACTGGGGCCACTATGGGACATAATACTGTGTACTGGGGTCACTATTGGGTCATAATACTGTGTGCAGGGGCCAATATGGGGTATTATAGTGTCCGCAGAAATGGGGGGGGGGGGGCGGCGGTAGGGGTCAGTTGGTCGAGGTCTTCAGTGTCGGTCGGGGGAAGGGGGGGGGGCATGTCAAAAGTTCGCCACGGTCCCTGCCATTCCTAGTTACGTCACTTTTCTGAACGTAAACTCGTTCTGAATGAGCGGCGTTAAAAGAGATCCCATTGATTTCTATGTGTGCCGGCATATGCGCGTATCACATTGAAAACAATAGGTAAAAGCCTTCCATTGATTTCAATGGGTATCGCGTGTATTCCGGCACCCATAGAAGTCAATGGGATCCGTTTTAACGCCGCTCATTCTGAATGAGTTTACATTCAGAATGAGTGGAGTGTAAACTCCGCGTGAAAGCTCCCTAATAGTTATATTTGGATGGATAGATATGTCAAAGAATTATTCATACTATAGCATAACTTTCATACAGCGTGTGTGTGTGTGTGTGTGTGTGTGTGTGTGTATATATATATATATATATATATGTATTACTGCCTATATGCAGCAATATATATATAATCAGAGAGCTAGCTGCAATTTCTGTCTACCTTCGGTACAATCTAACATGTCTCTAGCAGCTGTTTGTATGAATCATCCTTATGACGTAATAGAAGGAAAAAAAATAACAAAAGCTACTGGATAATAGAAACCGCACTGCACCCGGCCGAGATAATAAAATGGCTTGTGTAGTTCTTATTTTGACATGCCAGGAGGGGCTATCTGTGATATTGTTTTACAATACATTTATTTTCCTTATAAAATGAACATTGGTCCATAACTTCAATAGGTATATACAGTACTAATTTAATATATAAAATATATTATATAAAAAAAAATGTCATATGTCATTATCTTCATTTTTTTTTTACAATTTTGTTAACACTTGTACTGACCAGTGGGACGTTAACTGACGGTAGGCCAGGTACAATAAGATTTGGTTTGTATACAGAACAGTAGAATGAGCCATCTCTCACATGAAATTGTAGAAAACCATGCTTGACCCACACAAGCCTTTATCTTAGAGCTTGCTGATGAAGATAAAGGGGGCTCCCCATTATAATCGACAAGAGTCTGAAAAGTGGTAGCTATGGATAGGCAATAAAATGTTGTCAGTGGAAGTATACCAGTAAAGTAGCAATGTGCATAGAAAATAAGAATATCTCCTTGTACCAATACTACATGGTCCTCCGCAGCCGGAGTAGAGAGTAGATATACTGTAACACAATGACTGCGAGGATGGCTTGTGCACTAGGGGAGCATTTACTACTGACCTTTGCTTTGTCATCCTCTGGCAGGGCCTGTATACTGTACATGGGGATGGGCAAAATATACACAGGACTCAAGTAGTACTTATAACTGAGTCAGATTGTAGCCACAGTGTTTGTACTAGTCAGGTTGCACAATAAATAAGGTGGCAGCTATTTTAACCTACACCCTCTCCCCTTATTCACAGGCTCCATCATAGTGCAAATGCTATAAGCATCCTCTGTAGCAGTTGTTCCCCTATAATATACTATCTCAGGAAAGAAGCTGTCACTATGTAATTCACCTGTAGTGAGGCTGAATGTGCTTTGTAAGACTTTCTTTTATTTAGATACAATAAAGAATCAGATTGTGCAGAGAAAAGTCTGCTATAATGACAATGTCGCAGGTACGGCTGCCTGGCTGGATCTCCTTTATGTACAAATTCTATGTATCTATCTACTTGCCCATCAGTTGTAGTGACTGAGCCTGAGATTGTCCAGAAGAGCTTTGTGTTACACTTCTAGCACCTTTTGCTTGGTTGTAGACTGTAATATTACGAGGACGTACTTTAGTACAGCTTTCCTTTATCTTTATGGAAGTTTAGGGTCAATATTTAACAGCTCTGCGGTCACACAGCACTAGTCTTACCTTGTGGATATCAGTGGTTATCCTGGTGGTTGGATGCTGAAGCTGAGTGCAGGGTTGTTTGTTTTTTTTTTTTCTATTAATGGTATAACAATGGAAAGCATCCATTACACATAGTGATAAGTAATATGGCAGTAGTCATACTAGACAAATTGGCATGGTTAGGAGAAAATAACAAGACTACAGTATTCAAAGTGTCCAAGTGGCACTAAAATAGCTTTCTGTAGTTTTTCTAATACACAAATGAAAGGGGAGGGAAGGGGAAGGTAAAAATGCAAGAGTAGAGGAAGACAGAAATTAATAGGGGAAAAAGGGAGAACAGACTTATCAGCTTTAGGGTTGAGCGATCGGGATCGGAATTCTGACCCGATCTTTTCCAGCGGGATCGAGATTGGAGGTGATCCCAAGATCGCCTCAACCCTAAAAGTGACTTTTCCCATAGAGAAGCGTTGACTAGGGTTGAGAATCGGGATCGGACTCTGATCGGCGACTGAGCAAATTTCACAATTGAGATTGGCTGGAAAATGATTGGAAATCGGATTTTAAAATGTTTTACATACGCTCTCTTCTATCTAGAAACGGAAGTAAGAAACATTTCCAGTAATCAGTGGCTTGTCCATGACCACACACGACCACAGTTGGTGCATTTTCCAGGAGCAGTTGTTCTTGGTCCATTGAGAGCATTTGTATATAGCATTCATGTATAGCTCTGCATATATGGATCAGTAGTATGTCAGTAACACACTTCCACACCTCAAAGAATACTTTCACATTTTGTTCTTTGTTCCTCCACCCAATCTATTTTCATGACATAAGTCACTTTTTCTAGACATAGTTTGTAAGGTGGATCTGTGGGGTGTAGCCACATTTGAAAGTTCGGTCTCCCTTCCTTCCCCCCTGGCTGCCATGAAGTGGAATAGTTTAAGTTTGATTTTTACAGGTATACAATTTTGTACAAGGGTCTTTTTTTACATGGGCTGCTTTCCTGTTCTGATGTGTGATAATAGTATGTCGATAGCACTTGTATCCTACAAGTAATACTGTAATCAGGGCCGGCTCCAGGTTTTTATGGGCCCTTGGGCGACAGAGCCTCAGTGGGCCCCCTTGTAAAGGAGGTGGGGGAGTCGAGACACTGTGCGTTGCAGATGAAGCGAGTGACGTCATGCAGGAGTGTGGCGTCACCAACGCCATACCTCCCAATCTTTTAAAGAGTAGAAAGAGGGGCAAAATGTGCGGCGCGCTCTGCAAATTTAGCTCCACCCACTTTTATGTTGATTCCACCCATTCTCATTCATTTATTATGTGCTCCCACACAGTATAATCCTCCTACAGTCACCTGTAAATTATATTCCCCCCCCTCCATCTCTCCTCCAGTTTCATATACACCCTTCCTCTGCCCCCAGTTTCGTGTCCCCCCCTCCATCTCTGTCCCCAGTTTCATCACGTTCTCCCCCTTCATCTGCCCACAGTTTCATGTCCCCCGTCTCTGCCCCAGTGTCATGCCGTTTCCCCCCTCCCCTTCATTTGCCCCTTCAGTTTCATTGGGCCCCCTCAATCTCTGTCCCCAGTTCCATGCCGTTCTCTCCCCACCCCCTCCATCTGCCCCAGTGTCATGCTGTTCTCCCCCCCTCCATCTGCCCCAGTGTCATGCTGTCCCCCCCCCCCTCCCCTTAATTTGCCCCCCAGTTTCATTGGGCCCCCTCAATCTCTGTCCCCAGTTCCATGCCGTTCTCTCCCCACCCCCTCCATCTGCCCCAGTGTCATGCTGTTCTCCCCCCTCCATCTGCCCCAGTGTCATGCTGTTCCCCCCCCCTCCCCTTAATTTGCCCCCCAGTTTCTTTGGGCCCCCTCCATCTCTGTCCCCAGTTTCATGCCGTTCTCTCCCCACCACCTTCATCTTCCCCAGTGTCATGCTGTTCCCCCCTCCCCTTCATTTGCCCCCCAGTTTCAAGGGCCCCCTTCATTATGTTTCACCTTAATATGTAATACAAAACAAACACTTACACTCACCTTCTATCACTCACCTTCCCTCGTTCCCCCGACGCTCCTCTCTCTCTCCCTCCAATCACATACGCGATGCAGGAGCTGTGAGATCAGCTCCGGCCCGGCTTGCGTGTGTAAGCGTGATGTGATGACGTCATCACGCCTACACACGCAAGCCGGGCCGGAGCTTTAAAGCAGGAACTGATCTCTCAGCTCCTGCATCGCGTATGTATTCCAGCTCATCGGCGGACGGACGCCGATGAACTGAAATTGTGACAGGTAAGTGCCGGGGGGCCCCCAGAGGCTCTGTGGGCCCCGGCACTTGCCCGACTATGCCGTGCGCTGACGCCGGCCCTGACTGTAATGATCAGGAGTATAGGGAGAAATGATCATTAATAAGATTTCTGAGCCCATACAGTTGCATTTTGTCAGCGGCACATCCCCTGTTTGCATTTTTATGTTTGTAAAAATATGATCAGCTGACAAGCACTTGTATGTTTATTGTACATGGGGCAATGTAGTCCACTTCATCATTGCGTCTTAAGAAATGTTCATCATACAACAGATGATCTGAACCAGGGATCAAGTCACATCTCGGCCTCTCAGTATACTTTATAAGGGTGGAAATTTTCTATAATCTAGTTAATATAAAGATAGGTTTGGACACTACTCCCTTTTCATTTGTTCCTTCTCTTTACCTGACCATTTCTGATTATAAAAATATTAGATAAAAGCAGGAATTCAAGGCACCAGGTAGGCAATGTCCATATAAATTTGCTGCTTGTGTCTAGTTCTTAGCTTTGTTTCTATTTATCATTTGGTCTCATTGGCTCCTAAAGTCCAAAGTTACTTGTTTATCCCAGTAATAGACACAATAGATGTGATCATCCATCCATGATACAGGGCGGAAAGGAACAAGATTCTCTGATCATTGCACAAGCTGTACCTTAGAAGTAGAACATTATGTAAGATAAAGTCTTGTACTTTGTGGTAAAAACAAACAATGTATTATGCCCACTACTCATGTTAAAGTTTTTCTTTGCAAAACACAGAAGTTGACATGGGAGTGGGGAAGAGTATAAATGAGATATTTCAGCCTCCTCATTGTCAGATCCTATCCCAGATTGGGCTATAAATATTAAAATACAAAATGTGAAATGTTGCCCTTTGAAAGTTATCTACCTATCCATGCAGTCACAAGTGATGTACCCCAATGTTCAGTGCTGGGTCGCCTGCTATTTAACTTATGTATTAATGATCTAGAAGATGGGGTTAATAGCACTGTCTCTGTTTTCGGGTGACACCAAGCTATGTAGTACAGTACAGTCTATGGGGGATGTACATAGGTTAGGAGTTGGTAGGTTACAAGTGTTTGGGCATCCACATGGCAAATGAGGTTCAATATGTATAAATGTAAAGTTATGCATCTGGGTAAAAATAATCTACATGCAACATATGTCCTAAGGAGAGTAAAGCTGGAAGAGTCACTGGTGGAGAAGGACCAGGGTGTAGATCATAGATTAAATAACAGCATGCAATGTCAGTCAGCTGCTTCTAAGGCCAGCAAGATATTGTCATGTATTAAAAGGGGTATGGACTTGTTGGACAGGGATATAGTATTACCACTTTACAAATTCTTGGTGCGTCCTCATGGAATATGCAGTTCTGTTCTGGGCACCAGTTCATAGAACGGATGTCCTAGAGATAGAAAAGGTACAACAGAGAGCCACAAAGCTGATAATGGGCATGGAGGACCTCAGTTATAAGGAAAGATTAAAATACTGTAGTTCAATTTGTTTATTCTTAGGGGCAACACGGTGGCTAAGTGTTTAGCACTGCAGCCTTGCAGCGCTGGGGTCCTGGGTTTGAATCCCGCCAGGAACAACATCTGCAAGGAGTTTGTATGTTCTCCCTCTGTTTGTGTGGATTTCCTCCCATTCTTCAAAGACTTAGTTAAAATGAAAAAAATAAATAAAAATAATGTACATTGTGATCCCTATATGGGGCTCATAAGCTACATAAAAAAAAAAAAAAGTTTAGTCTTAAGAAGAGACATTTAAGGGAAACTTGACATGCATTCGGGGATTCCGTACCCCTCAACCGCATTAAAATTGTAGAGAGAAAATCGCTGCAAGGAGCATTTTTCCCTACGCATTTTTCGCACTGAATCACACAAACCCCATTATAGTCTAGGGAGTCTGCAGGTTTTCTAAGGTAACTGCTTTTTTTATGTAGATTAGGTTTCTGTTTGGGGAGTATCCAAGCAGACCCCCCTGAACAGGAACCCGAACGCAGATGTGAACCTAGCCTAAGTCATATGGAAAATTATGTATACAGCCACAATGTTAACTGCAGCTTGAAGCAGGTCATTTTGTTTGCTTTGGGTGGAGATATAAACAATTCCTAACAATATATGTTTCAATAGCATATTGCTTGTCACCATGCAATATAAGATTTGTAGAATTCATACTAAATGCAGTTCATTTTGCCTTTTGGTAACAAAGTAGTTAAAGGGGCTCTATCAGCAAAATCATGCTGATAGAGCCCCACATATGCGTGCATAGCCTTTAAAAAGGCTATTCAGGCACTGTAAAAGTTAAATTAAACTACCCCCCCGTTTTAAAATAATAACTTAAAAAAGAATGTTCTCTACTTACGGAACGTGCACCCTGGGCGGGCATTCAGGGTGCGCCGTCTTCTTCTTCCCCGCCTCTTCTTCCTCTGACGTCTTCGGGTCCCGTCCTCCTCCGGCGCTTGCTCGCGGACACTGATAAAAAAAAATTAGCCCGGGCGCATGCGCAGTAGCACGCGGCTTCTACTACGGCTACTGCGCATGCGCCCGGGCTATTTTTTTTTTTTTATCAGTGTCCGCGAGCAAGCGCCAGAGGAGGACGGGACCGGAGGACGTCAGATGAAGAAGAGGCGGGGAAGAAGATGAAGACACACCCTAAATGCCCGCCCAGGGTGCACGTTCCGTAAGTAGAGAACATTCTTTTTTAAGTTATTATTTTAAAACGGGGGGGGGGGGGAGTTTAATTTAACATTTACGGTGCCTGAATAGCCTTTTTAAAGGCTATGCACGCATATGTGGGGCTCTATCAGCATGATTTTGCTGATAGAGCCCCTTTAAATATAAGCCATGCTCACGTATTAATCTAACCTATAAGGCTCTCCACAGTGCTTTACTTACTTGTCCAGCAGCATCTCAGTCTATGGCCCTACCCTGGCTCTACAGTATATTCTACCAACAATATTCCATATCTTCCATTACTGTCTCTAAGACAGTTCTCTAGAATGTATCCAGGACAATGAACTTCACTTTCAACACTGACCTATCACTTTCCCTAATCTGTGTTCTTTGCTTTGTCCCCTCTTCTTCATTATTCCTTAAAGGGGCTCTATCAGTAAAATTATGCTGATAGAACCCCACATATGTGTGAATAGCCTTTAAAAAGGATATTCAGGCACCGCTAAAGTTATATTAAACTAACCCCCATTTTAAAATAAAACCCTAAAAAAGAATGTTAAACTTATCTATCGTGCACGGTGGGTGGGCATTCAGGGTCTGATGTCATCTTCAGCCACGCCTCCTCTTCCAGCGATGTCTTCGGGTCCCGTAGGAATACGAGACCCAAAGACATCGCTGGAAGAGAAGGCGTGGCTGAAGATGACGTCGGACCCTGAATGCCTGCCCACCGTGCACGATAGATAAGTTTAACATATTCATTTTTTTTATTTTTTTTTAGAGTTTTATTTTAAAATGGGGGGAGGGGGAGAAGGGGTAGATTGATATAACTTTAGCGGTGTCTGAATAGCCTTTTCAAAGGCTATTCATGCATATGTGGGGCTCTATCAGCATAATTTTGCTGATGGAGCCCCTTTTAAAAGCTGATTCTTTAATTATTCAGTATTTCAGACAATTAAATGCATTTTATGTCTTTCAATACTCTGTTAGCCATCTTGTTCTTTGTATAAAATATAGCTGCACCATAATACATAATGAGAACGCTTAACTTTTTGTGTCATACTTATTGCCTTGTACAAATGACGCTGGGTTCACACCTGCGTTTGGGGTCTCCGTTCTATGGTTTCCGTCTTCTGCATGCCAGAAGACGGAAACCATAGACCGGGTCCGGCCGTGCGCGGCGGTGAGCGTTTTAGGCTCTCCGCCGCGAAACCGGATTTTTTTATCCGGACACAGAGTACTGCATGTCCGACTCTGTGTCCGGATTATAAAACCCGGTTTCGCGGCGGAGAGCCTAAAACGCTCACCGCCGCGCACGGCCGGACATCTCTCTCACCCATTCAAATGAATGGGTGAGAGAGACTCCTGCAGGTTTCCGTATCCTGCCTGTGTTTTAGGCAGGAAACGGAAACCTAAGTACGGAGTGCCGGGCCGCAGATGTGAACGAGCCCTGACAAATGTTTGTAATGCTCTTTTCTCATGGGGACTGAAGGCGCAGGGTGTGTTATGGAGTAGGGAAAGTAGTGGTTCCCATACAGGCACTCATCCCCAACACCCACAAAGAAGCCAGTTTACCTATTGGTATATTTTTGACATGTGGGAGAACATACAAACTCCATGCAGATGTTGCCCATGGTCAGATTAAAACCTAGGACACCAGTGCAGACTCTAGATTAGACTGTAAACTTTTGAGAGCGGAGCCCTCATTCCTTATGTTAAAATTATGAGTTGTGTAGCTTGTATTTTGTATATGTAATGTTTGTACATGCATCTGAATTGTAAATTGCCACAAAATATTACCATGTAAGGCTCCGTTCCCACGGAGTAACACGCCGCTCATTTAGACACGTATACACGTGTCAGAGTGAGGCACTTCAAAACAGATCCCATTGACTTCAATGGGTGCCAGCTTATGCGCGCTACCCATTGAAATCAATGGGTTATAAAGCCTCTCATCGATTTCAATGTGTAGCACGTAAGTGCTGCGCTCTGAAACGTGTCTAAACGAGTGGCACGTTACTCCGTGGGAACGGAGCCTAAAGATTATAGTGGTCATGTCTTGGGGTGTCTGTTTTGTGCCGTTACTTTGTACATTTTAGCATGAATTTGGTGTAATTTATGTATTAATCATGGAAGCACATAATAATAATTAATAATAATATAATATTTATTATTATTATTATTATTATTATTATTATTATTATTATTTAGTTTTTTATATAACACCATTAATTCCATGGTGCTTTACATTTGAGGGTTTACATATGGTACACAAACTATACAAACATAATACTAACAATGACCGACTGGCACAGTGGGGTAGAACGCCCTGCCCGCAAGGGCTTATAATCTATGGGTCTTAAGCACATGGCTCTGCATAGGGGTTGTGTACACAAAACTGATTTGCATAACAGTCCTTTAACTGTTACTCAAATGTTTTGACTATGCAGGCATTATAAGATCTCGTACATAAGTGTCAATCATTCTAAATTCGGAGACCTACATTATTGACCCAGATAGAGTTTGTTGCCTCACTACTTTACAATGCTGCCTTGCCACTCTCATTAAGGTCGAGATGAACTCTACTTTTGTCTTTTATTGTGTGCATGTTGACAGCCCCATTCAATGACTTATGTCTTCTCTTTTATGAAGGGTTCAGGATCCTCATTGCCACAACCGGTGATCACATTCCAGGAAAACCAGGGGGTGAGTAACCTTTCTCACAAAGCAATGATTAACATGGATATGCTAATGATAAGATTTAGGCTGTCTGTATTTATCTCAGAAAACCATGTCTTGCAAAGAATACTCTTTAACTAGTGAAATAACAGGACAAGCAATTGGACTATAATATAATGCTCAGAAACCTTAATATTAACACATTGCAATGCTTCTTTTATTTTTTTGCTGCAAATAAAGCACTTTAGCATTTTACAGTCTTTTAGGCTAAAGCTCCATGTAGCGTCCCGTAGCAAAGAAGCGCTGCAGGAAAAACTGCAGCAGTAACACATCGTGGTCTTTCCCGCAGCATTTTTTCCAGAAAGTTCAAAGGTTTCCGCTGCTGAATTTTTGCTTCAATTATACCTATAGGGAAACCGCTGGTGTTTTTGCAGGTAAAATTGTCATGCTGCAATTTCCAAAACCGCAACAGTTCTAGAAATCGCAGCATGTCCTTTGTTCTATGCAAAGTGGGGATGGGTTTTCGCTATTGTAAAATGTTGCATTTTTTTCAGTGGCATTTGGCCTTATGGTTTTAATGTGTTTGTCCAAGAATAGATATTGATGGCCTCTCCTTAGAATCGGTCAATATCAAAGTCCAAGGTCCAGCCTCGGTACCCCTATCATTCAGCTGATGCTGCCTTCTAAGTGAACGGGAGCTGAGCTGCAATAGAGCAGTTCAACCACTACACAGTGTATGGAGCCATCTGCTTCCAGCTCCATGCACTCTGGAGATCTGATAGCCACAACATCTGATTGGTAGGGGTGCAAGGTGTCAGACCACTACCAATTTGATATTGATTATATATTCAATATTTACTCATGAGCTATTCCTTTAAGTTATACTGGAAAATGCAAGGAACGATCTAGAAGTGGCCAAGTATGTATCACAGGCTCCCAAGCAGGCAGTGGTTCCCATACAGGTGAGCAGTGTTCCCTACAGTTATGTACACCTTCCTGTGAGCCTCTGCTCAGTTCAAATGCAAAGAGAAGGTGCGTCTTTATTCTTCAGTTATGCAGATGCCCTCCCCTCCACCTCAGGAAGAGGCAAGCAGTAGTCGTAGGTCGGCTCTAGTCTGTGGCGCACTCCTTCTGCACCAGTCTTGTTGTGTGCTGTGTGTTTGCAGTAATAGTGGGATTGGTGTGGATTTGCTCCTACAAATAAAGTTGATCTATCTATATAGTAGTACCAGTGTGTGTGTGTGTGTGTGTGTGTGTGTGTGTGTGTGTGTGTATGTATGTATTTCAGTCACAGAGTTGTCAGTTTTATCTTTTGTGTTACATGGGACTGCAGGACTGTATTAAATGGGTCTGCAGCCACATTATCAGTACTGAGAGAGTTAGTAATGTGCAATCTGTGGTGTTAGCTAATACAGATAATGCAGTAGATGGCACCTGCAATCCTATGTACCACCACAGATAACACACAGCAATAAGTCTCTGAGTACAGATAATGTAGTAACTGTTGCCTGCAGTTGTATGTACCATCTCAGATAATACCATAATGGCTGTTTGAGTCAGATAGTTATCACTGTTATCTAAGGTGTGACATAGGTCTGTCTATAGTTATATAACATTATCTGCACAACATCATGAAAAGGGGGTATGGCAAGCCCCAAAAGGGGTGTGGTTTTAGTAAAAGTGGGTATACAGATTTTTGTGGCATCAGGTCTCCTTAGTCTCCACTGACAATAGTTGGCAAGTATTAAGTAACCTCTATTATATTAAGTGCACTCAGTTATCTTGGTGTCATCTGTGGTGATACATAAGGCTGCAGCTAACTTACATGTACTTTGAAAAACCATGGCAAATAGAGAAACAAATGTTTTCTATAAGGTGTGTGTATTTTTATTTTTTTAACTTTACACCATTTACTGTGCAGTAAAAATGTCATGTTGACCTCTAATCTGTGGGTTATGACGTTATGATGTTTTACGACACTGTATTCACTTTTTGGCAGATACACCAATGTCCTTGTTAGGTTTTCTGGTCACCCAGCCCCTTAGTCACCCCCGCTCAGCAGCTGTTGAGGTTTAGAGGGAACATTACAGGTGCGAGGATCCATAACCTTTCATCAAGCAGTGTTCACAATTTTGATAACAGGTTTTTCCATTGAGGACAGAATAAGATGACATGCCCATGACCATGTACTTGTTGCCGGGCCATGATTAAACTCCAGGGATGGCACACGGATAACATCTGTGTGCTGCCATGCCTCCACGGTGCCATTCACTGAGCTCAGTGAGCTGGGCCTCAAAATGGCCAGGAAGAGGCCCTGTCCGGAGTTTTGCTCCTGGCTCACGCCTCTTTAGGCTAGTAAGTCCCCACATTGCGGGAAATACATTTTTTTGTGTTGCAGATTTTGCTGCAGTTTCTTGAGCCAGAGCCAAGAATGGCTATAACAGGAATAGGAAATATATAGGAAGCTTTTGTACTTCTCCCTTCTGCTCAATCCAGTTCTGGCTTTGGCTCAAAAAAATGGAACTAAATCTGCAACAAAAAAAATGCAGTGTCTTGCAAATGTGTGGCCTCAGCCTACATGGTCTTGTATATGGGGCTATAGCAATGAATGTTTGCTATCCGTGAAAAAAAAAGCTGGCACACTGACCCTCATGTGCATGAGGCCTTACCTAGTGATGTGGTTATCCTTCACACTCTTTTTATAATTCTTACTCTCATACAATGTAGTTCCTTCACAAGTACTCACCACCCAATAACAAAAGGAGGGACCAATTAAGGCAGTTGCCACTCTCTGTATGGGGACAACAGCAACCATATAGTCTGCCTTTATTGGTTTTATACACGCTTGACCATATAGTCTTAGAAAACTTTGTACTGTTGGCCTTAATGGACATGAAAGAAACAGCATACTATGTTCCAGCAGGAGAGGTTGTACATTTCTAACACAATACAAATAAAGAAATAAGCATAAAAGCAGCAAGGTGTACATGACTCATGCTTAATCCACTTAAATTACAGTCATGTCTATGACTACTTTTATTTCCTTAAAAGGCATTGCATTATTTTCTATTTGCACCTTCAAGTTTGCTATATTCTCCATTGCCTTCAGACACCAATTCAGTTCTATGTTTCCTATATAGATAGCTCACAAAAATATACATGTTGGATACTACTGATGTTACAGGGAAAAGATTGCTGTTTAACATGGATGCTATACTAAATTGTCCCTACAAATTAGTTTAGGGTCTCATGCAGATAACCTTATGACATCTCTGTTGTTCTGGGCGGTAAAAGGACACCCATACAAGCACATGTGGCCTTATAGTATCTCTGTCTGTTTCCAGTTTTTAGAGGCATATGAAGGCTTATTTTGTTGACACATACCTTAGGCTAAGGCCCCATGGAACGACACGCAGCGCTAAAGCGCTGTGGAAAAAAACGCGGCGGGAATGCATTGCGGTTCTTTCCGCAGTGCTTTAAACAGAAAGATCACAGAGTTTTCCTCTGCGGACTTTTGGTTACAATTATATCTACGGGCAAACCGCCAGCATTTCCGTAGACATAATTGACATTATGCGATTTCCAAAACAGCGCCATCCGCACTGCTGTTTTAAACGTAAAGTGTGCATGGAATTCGCAGGAATCCCATCCTCTTTGCAGTTACTATATAATGCTGCAATTTTTTCCGTGGCATTTCCGCCACAGGCACTTCGTGGCATTTGCGGCCCGTGGGGCCCCGGCCTTATGAAGTTGTTGACCCATAGAAGCCATGATTGGCATATGCAGTACAGAGTGCCACTATATAGCCTCTGCTGTGGATCTGAGTTTTGCTGGCTATGAGGTTTAGTCCAAACATTCTAAAGCTGGGTTCACACAGGGTTTTTTGGGCCGGATTTTGACGCAGAATCCACGTCAGAGTCCGGCTCAAATAACGGACTCCCATTGACTTCAATGGGAGCCGTTCACGTCATTTTTCCGCGAGCGGTTTCTTCAATCACGGCTAGCCATTTTATGGACCGGATTCTGAGGCGGCCTCCACCTCAACATCCGGCCCAAAAATCCCTGTGTGAACCCAGCCTTAGAAGTTAGTCTTCAGGATTGGTCACGTTGGATTTCATGCCCAATACTATTTCCATGGGACATAACTCACCACTGGAATTGTGAGTGGGGTTTGGTACCTCAGCCGACAGATTTATTACAGCTCGTGTCATTTTTTTTTGCCAACAGCATACAATTGTCATGTATGCTCTGTCCATTTTAGGCAGGGTTCACACTGGGTTTTTTGGTCTCGAAGCTGAGGTGGAGGCTGCCTCAAGTTCCGGTCCAAAATACGGGTAGCCACGACTGGATTAACTGTGCAGTGCACCGGCATCCAGTTGCGGTCTCTGCTCCGGATTAGGCCCAATGAATGGGTTTATTTGGGAAAAGGGAGTGTCTTCAGGCGGATTTGCGAGGCGACGCTGCCTGAAGAATGAGCATGTCCCTTCTTTTTTCCTGGAGCCGGAGCAAACGTCTCCTGGAAAAGAGAACTGACCGGGTCCTATTGATTTCAATGGGAGCCATCTTTTTGGTCAGGATTTTGAGTTGGATACGGCCTCCAAATCCTGTCCAAAATACCCCGTGTGAACTCAGCCTTACACAGATCAAATTCAAGACCATGTTTTTTTTTCTTTCTAAAAATGGTTGATTTGTTCTTCACCATTGAGAAGGACAGATGAACAGGACCATAAAATCAAATTGTCTGGCTGCTGTCTGTTATAAACACTTACAGTATATGTATGTTGAAAAAAAGGCAGTGTGAACGAGGCCTAATATTGTGGACTGCTCACTGGATGGTTATTTGCATTGTGTAAATTTGGTGAGTGAGAAGAAACCACAAAGTATTTCATTGCAACACTGTAAAATAATAGTTTCAATATATATGCAAACGCGCTCTCAGCACAAAGTTATATTCATACATTTACAGAATGAACGTTAACACTATTCTACTCAAAAATACATAACTTGTACCATTTGAAAAATGCATTAGTCTATATAACAAACAAGTAAAGGAAGTGTAGAACGAAGGCCTTACACGGATCATTGCCTCCATCTGCTTTTATCATGGTGATTTGCTTGTGTGAGCAGTGTGAATTTAGTTAATATATATCAGATTTGATCAACTCTGGCAATTTCTCTGAACTCTATCCCCTAGAAAGCGCTCTCTAAACCTTGTAATGGCCTCAGTCTTTTCGGTTGAGGGCCATTCTGTTTTGGCAACATTGTAAAGTTATAACTCTGGTACTTCCTGTAGTTCCATTGAACTGCGTACCATAAAACTCTATGGTAATGTAAAATTCAGTACAGTAGAAACATGCAGCTACTTTTTTTTGGAAGAACAGAAGTTTTTTTTATGCCCTGTCAAAGCAAATGGTTTTAATGATGTCACAAGATTCCATGGTACGCTGCCAATACAACTCCATGTGTTGGCAGCCTAGTTCTACAATACCGAGTAGTAAGGTAGTTCTCCATCAATTACTGTCATATTGCTGTCATATTGGATTATAATAGGCAGAATAGATATATCAGCAATACAAAGTCCATATCACAGCTTTGTCCTTTCTAGCAGGAGCCTGTCAGGTCTTTCATATGTATTAAACAATAACAGCCCCAAGTATAGGTGGTATGCATATGTTCCAACATACATTTGTGGCTGCAGATAGACTTATCATATCTCCCTGTATTGGGCAACAACCTTACAGATGTGCTGCATTTGTCAAACAGCCATATTTTATTAATGTGCATGTGCTGCAGCCAAAGCGCCATACTAAAGGCAGTAATGTCATAGAAGACCAAGGGGCGCATTGGGCAGAGGTTACTGATGGAGCACTTACTGTGCTTCCAACTGCCATCAAGGTACTCACAACCTTATTTACATGATGTATAAGAGTCCTTTTTCTCAGAAATGATGTTGATCTGCGACTGAAAGGTATGTTGAAAGATGTAAGTGCACTATATGGAGCTGTTACTGGTTTAATACCAATAAATTAGCTAACAGACTGCTTTTAAGGTTGATTTTTACCTTTGGTCCACATTTTACAGTTTGCATATAAAAAAAAAATAAATAACATTGCAAATACAATGATCTTGTACCATTGCTGAGTTTCAGCTTGTATTACAGACATGAACTGCATTGAGCTCGGCTGTAACTTCTAGCAATAATGCATATGACATTAAAGGACGGTCTATTCTTCGGATAGGCCATCAGTATTACATATGTGGTGTTCTTTTCTATACTTTTCATAGCAGCTGTTTGGCATATTGCATTCAAGTGAATGGATGTGTGTTTATTGGAGGTCAAGGGAAAAATAGCCATTAACTAAATAACCAAGCTATTTGTACCATATTTCAGAAGATGTTTGAGCCTGAGTGTCTTCAGGCTGGATAATATTTTAGTACCAGTCTTGAAGGAGGGGGGGGGGGGTCGCATATACGCTGCAATTTCCAAAACTGTTGCTGTTTTGAAAGACTCAGCATGTCAATTATATCTATGGAAACGCCGGTGGCTTTCCTGTAAATATAAGGATAAGTTCACACGAGGTTTTTTGGTCAGGATTTTTGGTCAAAATCCTGACCCAAAAAAATGGCTCCCATTGATTTCAATGGGAGCCGGTCAGTTCTTTTTTTTGGGAGCCGTTTGTTCCGGCTCCCAGAAAAAAAGAAGCAACATGTTCATTCTTTCAGGTGGAGTCGCCTCGCGACATCCGCCTGAAGACATTCCCTCCTGACTAGGCCCATTCATTTGGGCCTAATCCGGAGCGGAGTGCGCGACTGGATGCTTGTGCACTGCACCAGCATCCAGTTGCAGCTTCCCGTATTTTGAACTTGCCCTAATTGTAACAGAAAGTCTTCAGAGGAAAACTCTGTGAACTTTCTGTTCAAAGCACTGCGGGAAGAACCGCAATGCGTTCACACAGCGCTTTAGCACGGCGTTTCCGGCCCGTGGGGCCTTAGCCTCACTTGCTACCTGAATTGGGCTGTTTAATATTAAGCTTGGGTATAGATCTCTATAGTTGTGTTTTCAAAGAAAAGTACTATGCCCAGTGAATGTGCTCTTCGTGCCTTTATGTAGGTGTTTGTTCTTTAGTATACGACACAACTGATAAAACCATTAGTATATACACTCACCGGCCACTTTATTAGGTACACCTGTCCAACTGCTCGTTAACACTTAATTTCTAATCAGCCAATCACATGGCGGCAACTCAGTGCATTTAGGCATGTAGACATGGTCAAGACTATCTCCTGCAGTTCAAACCGAGCATCAGTATGGGGAAGAAAGGTGATTTGAGTGCCTTTGAATGTGGCATGGTTGTTGGTGCCAGAAGGGCTGGTCTGAGTATTTCAGAAACTGCTGATCTACTGGGATTTTCTCGCACAACCAGCTCTAGGGTTTACAGAGAATGGTCCGAAAAAGAAAAAACATCCAGTGAGCGGCAGTTCTGTGGGCGGAAATGCGTTGTTGATGCCAGAGGTCAGAGGAGAATGGCCAGACTGGTTTGAGCTGATAGAAAGGCAACAGTGACTCAAATAGCCACCCGTTACAACCAAGGTAGCCAGAAGAGCATCTCTGAACGCACAGTATGTCGAACTTTGAGGCAGATGGGCTACAGCAGCAGAAGACCACATCGGGTGCCACTCCTTTCAGCTAAGAACAGGAAACTGAGGCTACAATTTGCACAAGCTCATTGAAATTGGACAATTGAAGATTGGAAAAACGTTGCCTGGTCTGATGAGTCTCGATTTCTGCTGCGACATTCGGATGGTAGGGTCAGAATTTGGCGTCAACAACATGAAAGCATGGATCCATCCTGCCTTGTATCAACGGTTCAGGCTGGTGGTGGTGGTGTCATGGTGTGGGGAATATTTTCTTGGCACTCTTTGGGCTCCTTGGTACCAATTGAGCATCGTTGCAACACCAAAGCCTACCTGAGTATTGTTGCTGACCATGTCCATCCCTTTATGACCACAATGTACCCAACATCTGATGGCTACTTTCAGCAGGATAATGTGCTATGTCATAAAGCTGGAATCATCTCAGACTGGTTTCTTGAACATGACAATGAGTTCACTGTACTCCAATGGCCTCCACAGTCACCAGATCTCAATCCAATAGAGCATCTTTGGGATGTGGTGGAACGGGAGATTCGCATCATGGATGTGCAGCCGACAAATCTGCGGCAACTGTGTGATGCCATCATGTCAATATGGACCAAAATCTCTGAGGAATGCTTCCAGCACCTTGTTGAATCTATTCCACGAAGAATTGAGGCAGTTCTGAAGGCAAAAGGGGGTCCAACCCGTTACTAGCATGGTGTACCTAATAAAGTGGCCGGTGAGTGTATTTTTGTGTAGAGGTGCAGGTATTTCCAGCAGGTTTTACCCTCATGAGTAATGCCATGCCTAACTCCATTTCAATACCTCGGTTACCTAGGATCTTTATTTACTGACCACAAACATTCATTTCACTGTAACACGGTTATTGTCTTGTAACACAGCATGTAACGCACAGTATGGCAGATTTACTAATCCTCTCTATGATTTGGACAGAGTGTAAACTTAGTCTAAAAATGTCCCAGTTTTATCACAGTAGCCGCTGGTTAAGTTTATTCCACCTATTTAGTTGGCTTACTTTGCACCAGAATTATCATAAGCATCTTAAACAACATCTGCTTATTGTGAAGTCACCTTGCTGAGTGAGGTGAAAGGTGGAAAAAAGTTCCTAAAACATCCAATAAGACTAAGGAGGTTTTAGGCTTCATGCATGTATAGTTTTTGTTAGAGCGAAAAAATGCCCATGTTAGCTAAAGTGACAAATCCAAATGGAGCTGTTCTTTTTTTTTTTTTTTTTTTTTTTTTTTCCCAGTGCAGTTTAGACCAGAAATGCAAATAAGTACTTGAAAGTACCCCCAAAATTGTCATCCTATATTCAGAGCATAACTAATAACCGTGGGGGCCCCACAGCAAAACTTGTAATAGGGACCCCACTCTATCATGACCAAGTTTGGGACTTGGAAAGAGATAACGCAGTCGTCTTACAGTTCTTCGATAATGTACACAGTGATGTCACAGTACTGATAATGCACAAAGTCATATCATACTTTTGGGATAATAGACTCAGTGATGTCACAGTTACATAATGCGCACACAAAAAGATCACTGTGTACACTGTGACATCACAGCATTATACTGATGTCACATGCAGGCTGGTGACTCTTGCTGCTATCTCTGCCACGTTGACAGATATGCCAATGTAAATACTGTGCTGCCTATTAAAGGTGGCAACTATTTACTAATAAAATGGCTGCCATACCTAAGAACACAGTCTCTGCATACATAGTGCAGCAGGGGTGGTTTTGGGCAGCTCCATAGAAATAGTAGTAGGGTGCACAGTCGTACTGGTGATTGAAGGGAGACAAAGGCCTTATAAAAAGAGACCAGTCTTATAGATAGCAAATACTACTCATATCTCTGTACAGCCTCAGGCACCAGGGAGTGACAAAGGAAATTTACACAGAGCTTATTTTATATACTGTATATTTTGTATATACAGTGCTGTGTTTTAGGTGTGGAATAAATGCTGCAGAGTAACATTGTTTTCAAAAATAGAAACCGTTTATTTTTGTCAATTAACAAAATTCAGAGTGAATGAACAAAAATAAATCTGACTTGGCAGCATCCCTATGCCTTTCACTTTTGCACAGTACTGTACATATAGTGTCCCTTAGCTGCCTTATCTACTCCTTTAGGGATGTCATGAAGTAGACATCAGAACATAATTATGGCTACTTTCACATCTCTGATGATTTGTTTTTCAGTTTTCTGATCCATTATGGGAACAGAATGACAGATCTATCATTTGACACCAACAGCGTCTGACACAGCCTATTGATTATAATGGGGTCTGTCAGATTACCGATGTGGTTTCTGTCATTTTGCCTGACAAATTAGCACAACATGCTGCGCTATTTTGTCCTTGATTTTTTTTTTTTTTCCCCAGAATCTGCGATAGTGGCTCTTAACAGAACCCCTGTGAACCTAGCCTAAATCATATTTTTCATATAACCACATAAAAAATATGGTGATGAGTTCTTTATTTTGTATTTAATCATTTGATCACCATTAGAAGATGGTTGGGTTATTGACAGCTCTGTTGTACCTAGATAAGGTAACATTGCACACCATACAGTACACATCTTGTAGATAAAGCTCTGTCTACATCTCCCCTGTCACTCCATGGTCTCTAGGGAGGGACTATGCTTCAACACTTCCTGGAGACTGTAAGAGCCTGACATGTACAGTATTTTGTCATGCTAAGCTGCCATAAAGCATGCATACCCTGCTGTAGTATACAATCTATACAGTAAACCAAGAAGGAAGCGTGTATCCAACATGCGGTAACCCAGACCAGTCACTACAGATCAACTCTAGTGATGTCGTTCACCATTGAGCCGGCTCTTTGAAGTGAAGGATAGGAGTCAACTCCTTACTAGGACCTCACGTAACCCCTTTATGGATAATCCTGCCCATATGTGGCTCACCACACCCTCTACATAGGTAACCCCACCTTCAAATGGGTCAACCAGTCTCCTTATAACCTAATAGTATGACATCTTGTGACTGACAACAATCACTGGGTCATACTATTAGGTTAAAAGAAGACTGAGTGGCCCATTTGTAGGCAGGATTAGCTATGACGAGGGAGAGGTTAGCCACATATTGGTGGGGTTACCCATAAAGGGGATGGGGTAAAGTGAGCTGTTGGCTCCTAGTCAGGAACTTGCTCCTATCATTCACTTCAAAGAGCCAGAACATAGAGCCGTCTCGTTTGCCAACGACGCATCACTAGAGCTGATCTGTTTTATTAAAGATGTTGTCCAGGAGTGTCACAACTCGAAGAGGAGACTGGGGAAGGCAAAACCTTCAAACAAAAAAACCCCACTCTTCTATCCTCAGTGCTTTGGTGTCTGCCATGGCTGTCTGTTCCACCATGCGCTGTGCCTTTGTCGGTGGGAGTCCCGCACCTCAGCAGCCACAGGGAAGGGACACACTATGTAGGGACTAGAGATGAGCGAACAGTGTTCTATCGAACTCATGTTCGATCGGATATTAGGCTGTTCGGCATGTTCGAATCGAATCGAACACCGCGTGGTAAAGTGCGCCATTACTCGATTCCCCTCCCACCTTCCCTGGCGCCTTTTTTGCTCCAATAACAGCGCTGGGTAGGTGGGACAGGAACTACGACACCGGTGACGTTGAAAAAAGTAGGCAAAACCCATTGGCTGCCGAAAACATGTGACCTCTAATTTAAAAGAACAGCGACGCCCAGCTTCGCGTCATTCTGAGCTTGCAATTCACCGAGGACGGAGGTTTCCGTCCAGCTAGCTAGGGCTTAGATTCTGGGTAGGCAGGGACAGGCTAGGATAGGAAGGAGAAGACAACCAACAGCTCTTGTAAGAGCTAAATTCCAGGGAGAAGCTTGTCAGTGTAACGTGGCACTGACGGGCTCAATCGCCGCAACCCAGCTTTCCCAGGATCCTGAATGGAATACACTGTCAGTGTATTCCCGTATACCCGATATATACCCCGATACCCGTTCCAACGGTGTGCCCCCCCACCTTCACCCCAGAAATACCCTGCAAGTCCCCTAGCAATAGAATTGGGGCTATATACACCCACAATTTTTACTACTGGTATACAGTGCCATTGTCTGACTGGGAATTCAAAGAATATATTGGGAATACAAATACCCTCATTTCTTGCTACTGCCATATAGTGCCAGTGTCTGACTGGGAATTCAAAGAATATATTGGGGTTACGTGCACCCACAATATTTACTACTGGTATACAGTGCCATTGTCTGACTGGGAATTCAAAGAGTATATTGGGAATACAAATACCCTCATTTCTTGCTACTGCCATATAGTGCCAGTGTCTGACTGGGAATTCAAAGAATATATTGGGGTTACGTGCACCCACAATATTTACTACTGGTATACAGTGCCATTGTCTGACTGGGAATTCAAAGAGTATATTGGGAATACAAATACCCTCATTTCTTGCTACTGCCATATAGTGCCAGTTTCTGACTGGGAATTCAAAGAATATATTGGGGTTACGTGCACCCACAATTTTTACTACTGGTATACAGTGCCATTGTCTGACTGGGAATTCAAAGAATATATTGGGAATACAAATACCCTCATTTCTTGCTACTGCCATATAGTGCCAGTGTCTGACTGGTAATTCAAAGAATATATTGGGGTTACGTGCACCCACAATTTTTACTACTGGTATACAGTGCCATTGTCTGACTGGGAATTCAAAGAGTATATTGGGAATACAAATACCCTCATTTCTTGCTACTGCCATATAGTGCCAGTTTCTGACTGGGAATTCAAAGAATATATTGGGGTTACGTGCACCCACAATTTTTACTACTGGTATACAGTGCCATTGTCTGACTGGGAATTCAAAGAATATATTGGGGTTATAAATACCCTCATTTCTTGCTACTGCCATATAGTGCCAGTTTCTGACTGGTAATTCAAAGAATATATTGGGGTTACGTGCACCCACAATTTTTACTACTGGTATACAGTGCCATTGTCTGACTGGGAATTCAAAGAGTATATTGGGAATACAAATACCCTCATTTCTTGCTACTGCCATATAGTGCCAGTTTCTGACTGGGAATTCAAAGAATATATTGGGGTTACGTGCACCCACAATTTTTACTACTGGTATACAGTGCCATTGTCTGACTGGGAATTCAAAGAATATATTGGGGTTATAAATACCCTCATTTCTTGCTACTGCCATATAGTGCCAGTTTCTGACTGGTAATTCAAAGAATATATTGGGGTTACGTGCACCCACAATTTTTACTACTGGTATACAGTGCCATTGTCTGACTGGGAATTCAAAGAGTATATTGGGAATACAAATACCCTCATTTCTTGCTACTGCCATATAGTGCCAGTTTCTGACTGGGAATTCAAAGAATATATTGGGGTTACGTGCACCCACAATTTTTACTACTGGTATACAGTGCCATTGTCTGACTGGGAATTCAAAGAATATATTGGGAATACAAATACCCTCATTTCTTGCTACTGCCATATAGTGCCAGTTTCTGACTGGGAATTCAAAGAATATATTGGGGTTACGTGCACCCACAATTTTTACTACTGGTATACAGTGCCATTGTCTGACTGGGAATTCAAAGAGTATATTGGGAATACAAATACCCTCATTTCTTGCTACTGCCATATAGTGCCAGTTTCTGACTGGGAATTCAAAGAATATATTGGGGTTACGTGCACCCACAATTTTTACTACTGGTATACAGTGCCATTGTCTGACTGGGAATTCAAAGAGTATATTGGGAATACAAATACCCTCATTTCTTGCTACTGCCATATAGTGCCAGTTTCTGACTGGGAATTCAAAGAATATATTGGGGTTACGTGCACCCACAATTTTTACTACTGGTATACAGTGCCATTGTCTGACTGGGAATTCAAAGAATATATTGGGAATACAAATACCCTCATTTCTTGCTACTGCCATATAGTGCCAGTTTCTGACTGGTAATTCAAAGAATATATTGGGGTTACGTGCACCCACAATTTTTACTACTGGTATACAGTGCCATTGTCTGACTGGGAATTCAAAGAGTATATTGGGAATACAAATACCCTCATTTCTTGCTACTGCCATATAGTGCCAGTTTCTGACTGGGAATTCAAAGAATATATTGGGGTTACGTGCACCCACAATTTTTACTACTGGTATACAGTGCCATTGTCTGACTGGGAATTCAAAGAATATATTGGGGTTATAAATACCCTCATTTCTTGCTACTGCCATATAGTGCCAGTTTCTGACTGGTAATTCAAAGAATATATTGGGGTTACGTGCACCCACAATTTTTACTACTGGTATACAGTGCCATTGTCTGACTGGGAATTCAAAGAGTATATTGGGAATACAAATACCCTCATTTCTTGCTACTGCCATATAGTGCCAGTTTCTGACTGGGAATTCAAAGAATATATTGGGGTTACGTGCACCCACAATTTTTACTACTGGTATACAGTGCCATTGTCTGACTGGGAATTCAAAGAATATATTGGGGTTATAAATACCCTCATTTCTTGCTACTGCCATATAGTGCCAGTTTCTGACTGGTAATTCAAAGAATATATTGGGGTTACGTGCACCCACAATTTTTACTACTGGTATACAGTGCCATTGTCTGACTGGGAATTCAAAGAGTATATTGGGAATACAAATACCCTCATTTCTTGCTACTGCCATATAGTGCCAGTTTCTGACTGGGAATTCAAAGAATATATTGGGGTTACGTGCACCCACAATTTTTACTACTGGTATACAGTGCCATTGTCTGACTGGGAATTCAAAGAATATATTGGGGTTATAAATACCCTCATTTCTTGCTACTGCCATATAGTGCCAGTTTCTGACTGGTAATTCAAAGAATATATTGGGGTTACGTGCACCCACAATTTTTACTACTGGTATACAGTGCCATTGTCTGACTGGGAATTCAAAGAGTATATTGGGAATACAAATACCCTCATTTCTTGCTACTGCCATATAGTGCCAGTTTCTGACTGGGAATTCAAAGAATATATTGGGGTTACGTGCACCCACAATTTTTACTACTGGTATACAGTGCCATTGTCTGACTGGGAATTCAAAGAATATATTGGGAATACAAATACCCTCATTTCTTGCTACTGCCATATAGTGCCAGTTTCTGACTGGTAATTCAAAGAATATATTGGGGTTACGTGCACCCACAATTTTTACTACTGGTATACAGTGCCATTGTCTGACTGGGAATTCAAAGAGTATATTGGGAATACAAATACCCTCATTTCTTGCTACTGCCATATAGTGCCAGTTTCTGACTGGGAATTCAAAGAATATATTGGGGTTACGTGCACCCACAATTTTTACTACTGGTATACAGTGCCAATTTCTAACTAGGAATTCAAAATGCGCAAGGCTCCCGGAAAGGGACGTGGACGAGGCCGTGGGCGAGGTCGGGGGAATGGTTCTGGGGAGCAAGGTAGCAGTGAAGCCACAGGGCGTCCCGTGCCTACTCCTGTGGGGCAGCAAGCATTGCGCCACTCCACAGTGCCAGGGTTGCTTGCCACATTAACTAAACTGCAGGGTACAAACCTTAGTAGGCCCGAGAACCAGGAACAGGTCTTGCAATGGCTGTCAGAGAACGCTTACAGCACATTGTCCAGCAGCCAGTCAGACTCTGCCTCCTCTCCTCCTATTACCCAACAGTCTTGTCTTCCTTCCTCCCAAAATTCCGAAGCTTTACAGAACAATAACCCAAACTGTCCCTGCTCCCCAGAGCTGTTCTCCGCTCCTTTCATTGTCCCTCAACCTGCCTCTCCACGTCACGATTCCACGAACCTAACAGAGGAGCATCTGTGTCCAGATGCTCAAACACTAGAGTCTCCTCCATCTCCGTTCGATTTGGTGGTGGATGACCAGCAACCCACCCTCATCGACGATGATGTGACGCAGTTGCCGTCAGGGCATCCAGTTGACCGGCGCATTGTGCGGGAGGAGGAGATGAGACAGGAGTTGGAAGAGGAAGTGGTGGATGATGAGGACACTGACCCGACCTGGACAGGGGGGATGTCAAGCGGGGAAAGTAGTGTGGATGTTGAGGCAGGTGCAGCACCAAAAAGGGTAGCTAGAGGCAGAGGCAGAGGTCAGCAGCTTAGGCGAAGCCAGGCCACACCCGGAATCTCCCAAGATGTTCCAGTTCGTACCCAGCCCCGAAAAACTCCCACCTCGAGGGCACGTTTCTCGAAGGTGTGGAGTTTTTTCAAGGAATGCGCCGAGGACAGATATAGTGTTGTCTGCACAATTTGCCTCTCGAAATTGATTAGGGGCTCTGAGAAGAGCAACCTGTCCACCACTTCAATGCGCCGTCATTTGGAATCCAAGCACTGGAATCAGTGGCAGGCAGCAACGGCAGGACAAAGGCCGCCTGCCGTTCACGCCACTGCCACTGCCACTGCCTCTGCCTCTGCCACTGCCACTGCTGACTGTGCTGGCGATGCACTCCAGAGGACGAGCCAGGACACCACTTCATCTGCCTCCGCCACTTTGTTGACTTCTACCTCATCCTCCCCTGGTCCTGTCTTATCTCCTTCTCCTGCACCATCAAAGGCACCATCAGGCGTTTCTTTACAACAACCCACCATCTCTCAGACATTGGAGCGGCGGCAGAAATACACTGCTAACCACCCACACGCGCAAGCCTTGAACGCCAACATCGCTAAACTGCTGGCCCAGGAGATGTTGGCGTTCCGGCTTGTTGAAACTCCCGCCTTCCTGGACCTGATGGCAACTGCGGCACCTCGCTATGCCGTCCCTAGCCGTCACTACTTCTCCCGGTGTGCCGTCCCCGCCTTGCACCAGCACGTGTCACTCAACATCAGGCGGGCCCTTAGTTCCGCGCTTTGCACAAAGGTCCACTTGACCACCGACGCGTGGACAAGTGCATGCGGACAGGGACGCTACATTTCACTGACGGCACACTGGGTGAATGTAGTTGAGGCTGGGACTGCTTCCCAAACTGGCCCGGTGTACCTCGTCTCCCCGCCTAACATTCCTGGCAGGGACACGAGAAGAACACCCCCCTCCTCCTCCTCCTCTACCGCCTCCTCCTCCGCCACCGCCTCCTCCTCCGCCACCGCCTCCTCCTCCGCTGTTAGATTGACCCCAGCTACGAGTTGGAAACGTTGCAGCACTGGCGTTGGTAGACGTCAGCAGGCTGTGCTGAAGCTGATCAGCTTGGGGGACAGACAGCACACTGCCTCCGAGGTGAGGGATGCCCTCCTCGATGAGACGGCAATATGGTTTGAGCCGCTGCACCTGGGCCCAGGCATGGTCGTTTGTGATAACGGCCGGAACCTGGTAGCAGCTCTGGAGCTTGCCGGACTCCAACATGTTCCATGCCTGGCCCACGTCTTCAACCTAGTGGTGCAACGTTTTCTAAAGAGCTACCCCAATGTTCCAGAGCTACTGGTGAAAGTGCGGCGCATGTGCGCCCACTTTCGCAAGTCGACAGTAGCCGCTGCTAGCTTAAAATCTCTCCAGCAACGCCTGCATGTGCCACAACACCGGCTTTTGTGCGACGTCCCCACACGCTGGAACTCAACGTTTCAGATGTTGAATAGAGTGGTTGAGCAGCAGAGACCTTTGATGGAATACCAGCTACAAAACCCTAGGGTGCCACAAAGTCAGCTGCCTCAGTTTCACATCCATGAGTGGCCATGGATGAGAGACCTTTGTGACATCCTACGGGTCTTTGAGGAGTCCACAAGGAGGGTGAGCTCTGAGGATGCGATGGTGAGCCTTACAATCCCGCTCTTGTGTGTTCTGAGAGAATCCCTGATTGACATCAGGGATAACTCAGATCACACAGAGGAGTTAGGGATAGCATCCGATCCGTCACAGCTGGAGAGTAGGTCCACACATCTGTCCGCTTCACTGCGTTTAATGGAGGAGGAGGAGGAGGAGGAGGAGGAAGAAGAGTTGTCCGATGATGTGATGGTGATACAGGAGGCTTCCGGGCAACTTCGAATCGTCCCATTGTTGCAGCGCGGATGGGTAGACATGGAGGATGAGGAGGAAATGGAGATTGAACTTTCCGGTGGGGCCAGAGGAGTCATGCCAACTAACACTGTGGCAGACATGGCTGAGTTCATGTTGGGGTGCTTTACAACCGACAAGCGTATTGTCAAAATCATGGAGGACAACCAGTACTGGATCTTTGCTATCCTTGACCCCCGGTATAAAAACAACATCTCGTCTTTTATTCCGGTAGAGGGGAGGGCCAATCGCATCAATGCTTGCCACAGGCAATTGGTGCAGAATATGATGGAGATGTTTCCAGCATGTGACGTTGGCGGCAGGGAGGGCAGTTCCTCCAGTAGGCAACCAAGTTCTCACCGGTCCACACAAACGAGGGGCACACTGTCTAAGGTCTGGGACACCTTGATGGCACCCCCTCGCCAAAGTGCCGCCACGGAGGGTCCTAGTGTCACCAGGCGTGAGAAGTATAGGCGCATGTTGCGGGAATACCTTTCCGACCACAGCCCTGTCCTCTCCGACCCCTCTGCGCCCTACACGTATTGGGTGTCGAAGTTGGACCTGTGGCTTGAACTTGCCCTATATGCCTTGGAGGTGCTGTCCTGTCCTGCCGCCAGCGTCCTATCTGAGAGGGTGTTCAGTGCAGCCGGTGGCATCATCACTGACAAGCGCACCCGTCTGTCAGCTGAGAGTGCCGACCGGCTCACTTTGATAAAAATGAACCACCACTGGGTAGAGCCGTCATTTTTGTGCCCACCTGTGTAAAGCACCCCAACATGAAACTCCATGTCTGTACTCAACCTCTCCAATTCCTCCGCATCCTCATACTCATCCACCATAAGCGTTGCACAATTCTGCTAATACTAGGCTCCCTCCACCCTGATTTCCCCCAACTCTGCTGGTTAGAGGCTCCCTCCACCCTGATTTCCACCAACTCTGCTGGTTAGAGGCTCCCTCCACCATGAATTTGCCCAAACTGGGCTGTTTAGAGGCTCCCTCCACCATGAATTGGTCCAAACTGGGGTTTTTAGAGGCTCCCTCCACCATGAATTGGTCCAAACTGGGCTGGTTAGAGGCTCCCTCCACCATGAATTTCCCAAAACTTGGCTGTTTAGAGGCTCCCTCCACCATTAATTGGTCCAAACTGGGCTGGTTAGAGGCTCCCTCCACCATGAATTTGCCCAAACTGGGGTGGTTAGAGGCTCCCTCCACCATTAATTGGTCCAAACTGGGCTGGTTAGAGGCTCCCTCCACAATTAATTGGTCCAAACTGGGCTAATTAGAGGCTCCCTCCACCATGAATTGGTCCAAACTGGGCTGGTTAGAGGCTCCCTCCACCATGAATTGGTCCAAACTGGGGTGGTTAGAGGCTCCCTCCACCATTAATTGGTCCAAACTGGGCAGGTTAGAGGCTCCCTCCACCATTAATTGGTCCAAACTGGGGTGGTTAGAGGCTCCCTCCACCATTAATTGGTCCAAACTGGGCTGGTTAGAGGCTCCCTCCACAATTAATTGGTCCAAACTGGGCTAATTAGAGGCTCCCTCCACCATGAATTGGTCCAAACTGGGTTTTTTAGAGGCTCCCTCCACCATGAATTTGCCCAAACTGGGCTGGTTAGAGGCTCCCTCCACCATGAATTGGTCCAAACTGGGGTTTTTAGAGGCTCCCTCCACCATGAATTGGTCCAAACTTGGCTGTTTAGAGGCTCCCTCCACCATGAATTGGTCCAAACTGGGGTGGTTAGAGGCTCCCTCCACCATTAATTGGTCCAAACTGGGCTGGTTAGAGGCTCCCTCCACCATGAATTTCCCAAAACTTGGCTGTTTAGAGGCTCCCTCCACCATTAATTGGTCCAAACTGGGCTGGTTAGAGGCTCCCTCCACCATGAATTTGCCCAAACTGGGCTGTTTAGAGGCTCCCTCCACCATGAATTTGCCCAAACTGGGCTGTTTAGAGGCTCCCTCCACCATGAATTGGTCCAAACTGGGCTGGTTAGAGGCTCCCTCCACCATGAATTTGCCCAAACTTGGCTGTTTAGAGGCTCCCTCCACCATGAATTTGCCCAAACTGGGCTGTTTAGAGGCTCCCTCCACCATTAATTGGTCCAAACTGGGCTGGTTAGAGGCTCCCTCCACCATGAATTTGCCCAAACTGGGGTGGTTAGAGGCTCCCTCCACCATGAATTGGTCCAAACTGGGGTGGTTAGAGGCTCCCTCCACCATTAATTGGTCCAAACTGGGCAGGTTAGAGGCTCCCTCCACCATTAATTGGTCCAAACTGGGGTGGTTAGAGGCTCCCTCCACCATTAATTGGTCCAAACTGGGCTGGTTAGAGGCTCCCTCCACAATTAATTGGTCCAAACTGGGCTAATTAGAGGCTCCCTCCACCATGAATTGGTCCAAACTGGGTTTTTTAGAGGCTCCCTCCACCATGAATTTGCCCAAACTGGGCTGGTTAGAGGCTCCCTCCACCATGAATTGGTCCAAACTGGGGTTTTTAGAGGCTCCCTCCACCATGAATTGGTCCAAACTTGGCTGTTTAGAGGCTCCCTCCACCATGAATTGGTCCAAACTGGGGTGGTTAGAGGCTCCCTCCACCATTAATTGGTCCAAACTGGGCTGGTTAGAGGCTCCCTCCACCATGAATTTCCCAAAACTTGGCTGTTTAGAGGCTCCCTCCACCATTAATTGGTCCAAACTGGGCTGGTTAGAGGCTCCCTCCACCATGAATTTGCCCAAACTGGGCTGTTTAGAGGCTCCCTCCACCATGAATTTGCCCAAACTGGGCTGTTTAGAGGCTCCCTCCACCATGAATTGGTCCAAACTGGGCTGGTTAGAGGCTCCCTCCACCATGAATTTGCCCAAACTTGGCTGTTTAGAGGCTCCCTCCACCATGAATTTGCCCAAACTGGGCTGTTTAGAGGCTCCCTCCACCATTAATTGGTCCAAACTGGGCTGGTTAGAGGCTCCCTCCACCATGAATTTGCCCAAACTGGGGTGGTTAGAGGCTCCCTCCACCATTAATTGGTCCAAACTGGGGTGGTTAGAGGCTCCCTCCACCATTAATTGGTCCAAACTGGGCTGGTTAGAGGCTCCCTCCACAATTAATTGGTCCAAACTGGGCTAATTAGAGGCTCCCTCCACCATGAATTGGTCCAAACTGGGTTTTTTAGAGGCTCCCTCCACCATGAATTTGCCCAAACTGGGCTGTTTAGAGGCTCCCTCCACCATGAATTGGTCCAAACTGGGCTGGTTAGAGGCTCCCTCCACCATGAATTGGTCCAAACTGGGCTGGTTAGAGGCTCCCTCCACCATGAATTGGTCCAAACTGGGCTGGTTAGAGGCTCCCTCCACCATGAATTGGTCCAAACTGGGCTGGTTAGAGGCTCCCTCCACCATGAATTTGCCCAAACTGGGCTGTTTAGAGGCTCCCTCCACCATGAATTTGCCCAAACTGGGCTGGTTAGAGGCTCCCTCCACCATGAATTGGTCCAAACGGGTTTTTAGAGGCTCCCTTCACCATGAATTGGTCCAAACTTGGCTGTTTAGAGGCTCCCTCCACCATGAATTGGTCCAAACTGGGGTGGTTAGAGGCTCCCTCCACCATGAATTTGCCCAAACTGGGCTGTTTAGAGGCTCCCTCCACCATGAATTGGTCCAAACTGGGTTTTTTAGAGGCTCCCTCCACCATGAATTGGTCCAAACTGGGCTGGTTAGAGGCTCCCTCCACCATGAATTGGTCCAAACTGGGGTGGTTAGAGGCTCCCTCCACCATTAATTGGTCCAAACTGGGGTGGTTAGAGGCTCCCTCCACCATTAATTGGTCCAAACTGGGCTGGTTAGAGGCTCCCTCCACAATTAATTGGTCCAAACTGGGCTAATTAGAGGCTCCCTCCACCATGAATTGGTCCAAACTGGGTTTTTTAGAGGCTCCCTCCACCATGAATTTGCCCAAACTGGGCTGTTTAGAGGCTCCCTCCACCATGAATTGGTCCAAACTGGGCTGGTTAGAGGCTCCCTCCACCATGAATTGGTCCAAACTGGGCTGGTTAGAGGCTCCCTCCACCATGAATTGGTCCAAACTGGGCTGGTTAGAGGCTCCCTCCACCATGAATTGGTCCAAACTGGGCTGGTTAGAGGCTCCCTCCACCATGAATTTGCCCAAACTGGGCTGGTTAGAGGCTCCCTCCACCATGAATTTGCCCACACTGGGCTGGTTAGAGGCTCCCTCCACCATGAATTTCCCAAAACTTGGCTGTTTAGAGGCTCCCTCCACCATTAATTGGTCCAAATTGGGCTGGTTAGAGGCTCCCTCCACCATGAATTGGTCCAAACTTGGCTGTTTAGAGGCTCCCTCCACCATTAATTGGTCCAAACTGGGCTGGTTAGAGGCTCCCTCCACCATGAATTGGTCCAAACTGGGGTGGTTAGAGGCTCCCTCCACCATTAATTGGTCCAAACTGGGCTGGTTAGAGGCTCCCTCCACCATTAATTGGTCCAAACTGGGCTGGTTAGAGGCTTCCTCCACCATGAATTTGCCCAAACTGGGCTGGTTAGAGGCTCCCTCCACCATGAATTGGTCCAAACTGGGGTTTTTAGAGGCTCCCTCCACCATGAATTGGTCCAAACTGGGGTTTTTAGAGGCTCCCTCCACCATGAATTTGCCCAAACTCTGCTGGTTAGAGGCTCAATCCACCCTGATTTTCAAAACAAATGTTGGTGCCAACCTCAACTTACTACAAGGGCCAAATTCACTGCTGGTGACAAGCTCTCCTCACTGCAAGTGCCAAATACACATGTTTCAAGGTGTTTTCCTACTGTCAGAGAGGTGGTATTGAGTGTGTAAAGTGTGTAGTTGTTAGGCTGTGATGTTGGGGTAATAGAGGGTCTTTGGTGTGTTAGATGCCCCCAGACATGCTTCCCCTGCTGTCCCAGTGTCATTCCAGAGGTGTTGGCATCATTTCCTGGGGTGTCATAGTGGACTTGGTGACCCTCCAGACACGGATTTGGGTTTCCCCCTTAACGAGTATCTGTTCCCCATAGACTATAATGGGGTTCGAAACCCGTTCGAACACACGAACATTGAGCGGCTGTTCGAATCGAATTTCGAACCTCGAACATTTTAGTGTTCGCTCATCTCTAGTAGGGACACATCCCATTATCAAGAGAACTAGTAACAATCAGTTGTCAAGTTATTTATACATTTCTAAGAGGAATTATGGGGGAACAGCACATCAAGGAGTTCTAAGAAAAGATATTCTGAAGCAAGCAAGCTTTCATTGTCCTGATGTCTGTTTCTGTTTCTTTTCTGCTTCCCATAAATTAAAGGCCATTTTCCATGAAACAATTTTCAAGGTCCCTCTGAGAATCTGATACAGGATCACATGGTATTTCCTATCATCGCGGCCCGTGCCATGATTGCCTAGCAACATGTCTTGCTCATTAGCCTCATTTATATTTGCCGATACCTCTGTACACGGCGCTGGATTTTATATATGCAAAATCAGTACAAATAAATGATAAGAGATTTTTTAGATTTAATTTGTTATTGTATTTGTACACTAGGCAGTAAATGTACATTCATCTGCACCCAAATTGGAGTGACCATTGGCTGTAAGTAGGCCTGTAGAAATCCTTTACCGGATGTACACGAAGAGCCCACTTTCTCTTACTTTCCTAAAAATACAACATCCACATGGGTTGTATGAAGTGCCGTAAACTGGTTTCTGCCGCGTTTGGATTACTGTAATACATAGACTCTAAACCTGCACTTGTCATAGGGCGACGTCATCATAGAAACACTTCCTCCTGTGCTCTGGTTTTGTTCAGTCTTGTCATAGAGACATTGGGATAGATTAATATGTGTCACAGCTGTAAACCTGGAGTAAAAGTGTTCTATGTGCTGTCTCAGGAGGCTTACTCCATATTTATCAAACAGCTGAGACAATTTTGTGTGGGTGCGGCTCTTTGGTCTTAGGCGTAAGACATATTAATCAATGTCTAAAGGCAGACATTTTTCTCACGAATGAAGAGCACACATAAAAAGGATTTTACGTTTGCTGAAAGTAGTGGCATAGCATCGGAACATGCTGTTATTTCCTGATCAAGTGAAGGGGTCCTGTGATTATAATGTATGACTTAGGGATTCAAAGAACACCAAACCTAGAAATCAGAAACTACTCCCTAAGATTCTGCACTAGACATTACACACGTCTGAAGTCCTTCTTTAATTTCAGTAAATAACCCCTTAAAAATGCCACTATCTTCGGCTTCAAAGAGTCAGATGGCAGTTTTGACCCTGTAAAACTGCTGATATCACAAGATAGGAGACATAGAGACCATATAAACATACTTTGGTGGATGGTTTTAGTAGCCGAGAAGTCATGTTAGGAGTGATCTTGAAGCTAAGACCACACGTGGCGTCCTGCAGCAAAAAAAGTGCTGCGGGAAAAATTGTGGGGGCAATGTATTGTGGTTCTTTCCATTACACTTTACACAGAAAGTTTGCAGAGGTTTCCTCTGTGGACTGCGCCAGTTTTGGAAATCATGGCATGTCCATAGCACGGTTTTTACGGCAAAGTGGACAAGAGATTCGCTAGAATAACAATCTACTTTGCTCTGACTATGAAGCACTGTGACTTTTTTTTTTTTTTTTTTCCGTAGCGTTTCCACCACAAGCAAATCACAACATTTACACCACATGAGGCCCCAACCAAAGGCTAAGGCCCCACGGGCCGGAACAGCCACGCTAAACTGCGGCTGGAACAACCCTGGCGTGAACGCATTGCAGTTCTTTGAACAGAAATTTCACAGAGTTTTCCAACGCAGACTTTCTATTACAATTATATCTATGGGAAAGCCGCTGGCGTTTCCGTAGAAAATAATTGACATGATGCAATATTCAAAACCACAATGGTCTGCAAAGTGGGCATGGGATTTGCATGAATCCCATCCGCTTTGCAAGTACTGTAGAACGCCGCAATTTTTCCCCGCAGCATTTCCGCCGCAACCAAATTGCCTTAGGCTCCACGTTTCAGAAATCCAACTTTTTTTGTTGCAGATTTTGCAGCAGTTTTTTGAGCCAAAGCCAATCCCGGCTACAAAAGGAATAGGAAATATATAGGAAGTTCCTATACTTTTATCTTCTGAAATATAAAGATTGAGAGTCTACAGTAGTTGATACCTTTTTAATGGCTAACAAAAATGATGATAGATTGCAAGCTTTCGAGACTACTAGGTCTCTTCATCAGGCATGGTATGACACAATTTCTGAAGGCATGCATATTTATACACTAAATGAGGAACAGGAATCAAGTGTTCGGTGTGACAGGTGATGGAAAGCAGTACACACACAAATAATTTGTTTTTTAACTTATCAGTTCAAAGGATGGCCCTCTGAATTTTTTTTATGGTCCCTTTTGATTGGTGATGTGATGCTTAGTTCTTATAGAAGGCTATTTGGTGTCCATAGTGGACAGTGGGTGGGAGAACAGTACATGGCTGTTATATAAAAAAAAAAAAAAAAAAAAAAAAAGTGGAGGTTTTCTAAACAAAGACTCTGGTAGGGCTACATTGGTGGCCTAGCGCTATCACATGGATAGCAGGTTGATTTTAGTTGGATCTGTATAATGGTTCCTTTATCAATAGTATCTGATTCCAATGGATCTTATAAGGGAGATCTTCTTCATATTCAGTTTATTATCCTTGCATCACACAGAACTCCACTGCTAAGTGGGTTCTCTTTCTCTCTATTTTGGTAAATAAATGCATATAGAACATAATGTCCTTTTAAAAGCATTCAGGAGAATTGGAAAATATTTTATTTTGTTGTAAAATATAGGAATTAAATGTAAGGCTAGGCATAGAATGTCTGGACTAATGTACCGTAGTATGTTTATAACCCTCTGTTTACATTGGTATATTGTGGCAGTGCATTACTTGATCCCTTTTGGCACTGATGACTAGATCACGAAGTCCACACATATACTCATTATCCTAGGTTTCAGTCTGTATTCCAGCCATCTGATCGACACATTGGGCTACCATTTGCTGACTACATATTCTTCTCTTATTAGTTGTATTGTTAGGTTATTGTACCTTTTTATATACCTGAAGCCCCTATCAAGTACTTCTGTTTCCATTCACACTTTTACAACTTCTCACCAAAGTCTTAGACATTACACTTATTCCATTTTTCTTTTGTTAAATTGACGCTATTATAGAATGTGTTAAGATTAGAGATGAGCGAACACTAAAATGTTCGAGGTTCGAAATTCGATTCGAACAGCCGCTCAATGTTCGTGTGTTCGAACGGGTTTCAAACCCCATTATAGTCTATGGGGAACAGATACTCGTTAAGGGGGAAACCCAAATCCGTGTCTGGAGGGTCACCAAGTCCACTATGACACCCCAGGAAATGATGCCAACACCTCTGGAATGACACTGGGACAGCAGGGGAAGCATGTCTGGGGGCATCTAACACACCAAAGACCCTCTATTACCCCAACATCACAGCCTAACAACTACACACTTTACACACTCAATACCACCTCTCTGACAGTAGGAAAACACCTTGAAACATGTGTATTTGGCACTTGCAGTGAGGAGAGCTTGTCACCAGCAGTGAATTTGGCCCTTGTAGTAAGTTGAGGTTGGCACCAACATTTGTTTTGAAAATCAGGGTGGATTGAGCCTCTAACCAGCAGAGTTTGGGCGAATTCATGGTGGAGGGAGCCTCTAAAAACCCCAGTTTGGACCAATTCATGGTGGAGGGAGCCTCTAAAAACCCCAGTTTGGACCAATTCATGGTGGAGGGAGCCTCTAAAAACCCCAGTTTGGACCAATTCATGGTGGAGGGAGCCTCTAAAAACCCCAGTTTGGACCAATTCATGGTGGAGGGAGCCTCTAAAAAACCCAGTTTGGACCAATTCATGGTGGAGGGAGCCTCTAACCAGCCCAGTTTGGACCAATTCATGGTGGAGGGAGCCTCTAAAAACCCCAATTTGGACCAATTCATGGTGGAGGGAGCCTCTAAACAGCCCAGTTTGGGCAAATTCATGGTGGAGGGAGCCTCTAAAAACCCCAGTTTGGACCAATTCATGGTGGAGGGAGCCTCTAAAAACCCCAGTTTGGACCAATTCATGGTGGAGGGAGCCTCTAAAAAACCCAGTTTGGACCAATTCATGGTGGAGGGAGCCTCTAAACAGCCCAGTTTGGGCAAATTCATGGTGGAGGGAGCCTCTAAAAACCCCAATTTGGACCAATTCATGGTGGAGGGAGCCTCTAAACAGCCCAGTTTTGGCAAATTCATGGTGGAGGGAGCCTCTAAAAACCCCAGTTTGGACCAATTCATGGTGGAGGGAGCCTCTAAAAACCCCAGTTTGGACCAATTCATGGTGGAGGGAGCCTCTAAAAACCCCAATTTGGACCAATTCATGGTGGAGGGAGCCTCTAAAAACCCCAGTTTGGACCAATTCATGATGGAGGGAGCCTCTAAAAACCCCAGTTTGGACCAATTCATGGTGGAGGGAGCCTCTAAACAGCTCAGTTTGGACCAATTCATGGTGGAGGGAGCCTCTAAACAGCTCAGTTTGGACCAATTCATGGTGGAGGGAGCCTCTAAACAGCCCAGTTTGGACCAATTCATGGTGGAGGGAGCCTCTAAAAACCCCAGTTTGGACCAATTCATGGTGGAGGGAGCCTCTAAACAGCCCAGTTTGGGCAAATTCATGGTGGAGGGAGCCTCTAACCAGCCCAGTTTGGACCAATTCATGGTGGAGGGAGCCTCTAAAAACCCCAGTTTGGACCAATTCATGGTGGAGGGAGCCGCTAAACAGCCCAGTTTGGACCAATTCATGGTGGAGGGAGCCTCTAACCAGCAGAGTTGGTGGAAATCAGGGTGGAGGGAGCCTCTAACCAGCAGAGTTGTGGGAAAGCAGGGTGGAGGAAGCCTCTAACCAGCAGAGTTGTGGGAAAGCAGGGTGGAGGGAGCCTCTAACCAGCAGAGTTGTGGGAAAGCAGGGTGGAGGGAGCCTCTAACCAGCAGAGTTGGTGGAAATCAGGGTGGAGGGAGCCTCTAACCAGCAGAGTTGGGGGAAATCAGGGTGGAGGGAGCCTAGTATTAGCAGAATTGTGCAACGCTTATGGTGGATGAGTATGAGGATGCGGAGGAATTGGAGAGGTTGAGTACAGACATGGAGTTTCATGTTGGGGTGCTTTACACAGGTGGGCACAAAAATGAAGGCTCTATCCAGCGGTGGTTCATTTTTATCAAAGTGAGCCGGTCGGCACTCTCAGCTGACAGACGGGTGCGCTTGTCAGTGATGATGCCACCGGCTGCACTGAACACCCTCTCAGATAGGACGCTGGCGGCAGGACAGGACAGCACCTCCAAGGCATATAGGGCAAGTTCAAGCCACAGGTCCAACTTCGACACCCAATACGTGTAGGGCGCAGAGGGGTCGGAGAGGACAGGGCTGTGGTCGGAAAGGTATTCCCGCAACATGCGCCTATACTTCTCACGCCTGGTGACACTAGGACCCTCCGTGGCGGCACTTTGGCGAGGGGGTGCCATCAAGGTGTCCCAGACCTTAGACAGTGTGCCCCTCGTTTGTGTGGACCGGTGAGAACTTGGTTGCCTACTGGAGGAACTGCCCTCCCTGCCGCCAACGTCACATGCTGGAAACATCTCCATCATATTCTGCACCAATTGCCTGTGGCAAGCATTGATGCGATTGGCCCTCCCCTCTACCGGAATAAAAGACGAGATGTTGTTTTTATACCGGGGGTCAAGGATAGCAAAGATCCAGTACTGGTTGTCCTCCATGATTTTGACAATACGCTTGTCGGTTGTAAAGCACCCCAACATGAACTCAGCCATGTCTGCCACAGTGTTAGTTGGCATGACTCCTCTGGCCCCACCGGAAAGTTCAATCTCCATTTCCTCCTCATCCTCCATGTCTACCCATCCGCGCTGCAACAATGGGACGATTCGAAGTTGCCCGGAAGCCTCCTGTATCACCATCACATCATCGGACAACTCTTCTTCCTCCTCCTCCTCCTCCATTAAACGCAGTGAAGTGGACAGATGTGTGGACCTACTCTCCAGCTGTGACGGATCGGATGCTATCCCTAACTCCTCTGTGTGATCTGAGTTATCCCTGATGTCAATCAGGGATTCTCTCAGAACACACAAGAGCGGGATTGTAAGGCTCACCATCGCATCCTCAGAGCTCACCCTCCTTGTGGACTCCTCAAAGACCCGTAGGATGTCACAAAGGTCTCTCATCCATGGCCACTCATGGATGTGAAACTGAGGCAGCTGACTTTGTGGCACCCTAGGGTTTTGTAGCTGGTATTCCATCAAAGGTCTCTGCTGCTCAACCACTCTATTCAACATCTGAAACGTTGAGTTCCAGCGTGTGGGGACGTTGCACAAAAGCCGGTGTTGTGGCACATGCAGGCGTTGCTGGAGAGATTTTAAGCTAGCAGCGGCTACTGTCGACTTGCGAAAGTGGGCGCACATGCGCCGCACTTTCACCAGTAGCTCTGGAACATTGGGGTAGCTCTTTAGGAAATGTTGCACCACTAGGTTGAAGACGTGGGCCAGGCATGGAACATGTTGGAGTCCGGCAAGCTCCAGAGCTGCTACCAGGTTCCGGCCGTTATCACAAACGACCATGCCTGGGTCCAGGTGCAGCGGCTCAAACCATATTGCCGTCTCATCGAGGAGGGCATCCCTCACCTCGGAGGCAGTGTGCTGTCTGTCCCCCAAGCTGATCAGCTTCGGCACAGCCTGCTGACGTCTACCAACGCCAGTGCTGCAACGTTTCCAACTCGTAGCTGGGGTCAATCTAACAGTGGAGGAGGAGGCGGTGGCGGAGGAGGAGGCGGTGGCGGAGGAGGAGGCGGTAGAGGAGGAGGAGGAGGGGGGTGTTCTCGTGTCCCTGCCAGGAATGTTAGGCGGGGAGACGAGGTACACCGGGCTAGTTTGGGGAGCAGTCCCAGCCTCAACTACATTCACCCAGTGTGCCGTCAGTGAAATGTAGCGTCCCTGTCCGCATGCACTTGTCCACGCGTCGGTGGTCAAGTGGACCTTTGTGCAAAGCGCGGAACTAAGGGCCCGCCTGATGTTGAGTGACACGTGCTGGTGCAAGGCGGGGACGGCACACCGGGAGAAGTAGTGACGGCTAGGGACGGCATAGCGAGGTGCCGCAGTTGCCATCAGGTCCAGGAAGGCGGGAGTTTCAACAAGCCGGAACGCCAACATCTCCTGGGCCAGCAGTTTAGCGATGTTGGCGTTCAAGGCTTGCGCGTGTGGGTGGTTAGCAGTGTATTTCTGCCGCCGCTCCAATGTCTGAGAGATGGTGGGTTGTTGTAAAGAAGCGCCTGATGGTGCCTTTGATGGTGCAGGAGAAGGAGATAAGACAGGAACAGGGGAGGATGAGGGAGAAGTCAACAAAGTGGCGGAGGCAGATGAAGTGGTGTCCTGGCTCGTCCTCTGGAGTGCATCGCCAGCACAGTCAGCAGTGGCAGTGGCAGAGGCAGTGGCAGTGGCGTGAACGGCAGGCGGCCTTTGTCCTGCCGTTGCTGCCTGCCACTGATTCCAGTGCTTGGATTCCAAATGACGGCGCATTGAAGTGGTGGACAGGTTGCTCTTCTCAGAGCCCCTAATCAATTTCGAGAGGCAAATTGTGCAGACAACACTATATCTGTCCTCGGCACATTCCTTGAAAAAACTCCACACCTTCGAGAAACGTGCCCTCGAGGTGGGAGTTTTTCGGGGCTGGGTACGAACTGGAACATCTTGGGAGATTCCAGGTGTGGCCTGGCTTCGCCTAAGCTGCTGACCTCTGCCTCTGCCTCTAGCTACCCTTTTTGGTGCTGCACCTGCCTCAACATCCACACTACTTTCCCCGCTTGACATCCCCCCTGTCCAGGTCGGGTCAGTGTCCTCATCATCCACCACTTCCTCTTCCAACTCCTGTCTCATCTCCTCCTCCCGCACAATGCGCCGGTCAACTGGATGCCCTGACGGCAACTGCGTCACATCATCGTCGATGAGGGTGGGTTGCTGGTCATCCACTACCAAATCGAACGGAGATGGAGGAGACTCTAGTGTTTGAGCATCTGGACACAGATGCTCCTCTGTTAGGTTCGTGGAATTGTGACGTGGAGAGGCAGGTTGAGGGACAATGAAAGGAGCGGAGAACAGCTCTGGGGAGCAGGGACAGTTGGGGTTATTGTTCTGTGAAGCTTGGGAATTTTGGGAGGAAGGAGGACAAGACTGTTGGGTAATAGGAGGAGAGGAGGCAGAGTCTGACTGGCTGCTGGACAATGTGCTGTAAGCGTTCTCTGACAGCCATTGCAAGACCTGTTCTTGGTTCTCGGGCCTACTAAGGTTTGTACCCTGCAGTTTAGTTAATGTGGCAAGCAACCCTGGCACTGTGGAGTGGCGCAATGCTTGCTGCCCCACAGGAGTAGGCACGGGACGCCCTGTGGCTTCACTGCTACCTTGCTCCCCAGAACCATTCCCCCGACCTCGCCCACGGCCTCGTCCACGTCCCTTTCCGGGAGCCTTGCGCATTTTGAATTCCCAGTTAGAAATTGGCACTATATACCAGTAGCAAAAATTGTGGGTGCACGTAACCCCAATATATTCTTTGAATTCCCAGTCAGACAATGGCACTATATACCAGTAGCAAGAAATGAGGGTATTTATAACACCAATATATTCTTTGAATTACCAGTCAGAAACTGGCACTATATGGCAGTAGCAAGAAATGAGGGTATTTATAACCCCAATATATTCTTTGAATTCCCAGTCAGACAATGGCACTATATACCAGTAGCAAGAAATGAGGGTATTTGTAACCCCAATATATTCTTTGAATTCCCAGTCAGACAATGGCACTATATACCAGTAGCAAGAAATGAGGGTATTTGTAACTCCAATATATTCTTTGAATTCCCAGTCAGACAATGGCACTATATACCAGTAGCAAGAAATGAGGGTATTTATAACCCCAATATATTCTTTGAATTACCAGTCAGAAACTGGCACTATATGGCAGTAGCAAGAAATGAGGGTATTTGTAACCCCAATATATTCTTTGAATTCCCAGTCAGACAATGGCACTATATACCAGTAGCAAGAAATGAGGGTATTTGTAACCCCAATATATTCTTTGAATTCCCAGTCAGACAATGGCACTATATACCAGTAGCAAGAAATGAGGGTATTTATAACCCCAATATATTCTTTGAATTACCAGTCAGAAACTGGCACTATATGGCAGTAGCAAGAAATGAGGGTATTTGTAACCCCAATATATTCTTTGAATTCCCAGTCAGACAATGGCACTATATACCAGTAGCAAGAAATGAGGGTATTTGTAACCCCAATATATTCTTTGAATTCCCAGTCAGACAATGGCACTATATACCAGTAGCAAAAATTGTGGGTGCACGTAACCCCAATATATTCTTTGAATTACCAGTCAGAAACTGGCACTATATGGCAGTAGCAAGAAATGAGGGTATTTGTAACCCCAATATATTCTTTGAATTCCCAGTCAGACAATGGCACTATATACCAGTAGCAAGAAATGAGGGTATTTATAACCCCAATATATTCTTTGAATTCCCAGTCAGACAATGGCACTATATACCAGTAGCAAGAAATGAGGGTATTTATAACCCCAATATATTCTTTGAATTACCAGTCAGAAACTGGCACTATATGGCAGTAGCAAGAAATGAGGGTATTTGTAACCCCAATATATTCTTTGAATTCCCAGTCAGACAATGGCACTATATACCAGTAGCAAGAAATGAGGGTATTTGTAACCCCAATATATTCTTTGAATTCCCAGTCAGACAATGGCACTATATACCAGTAGCAAGAAATGAGGGTATTTATAACCCCAATATATTCTTTGAATTACCAGTCAGAAACTGGCACTATATGGCAGTAGCAAGAAATGAGGGTATTTGTAACCCCAATATATTCTTTGAATTCCCAGTCAGACAATGGCACTATATACCAGTAGCAAGAAATGAGGGTATTTATAACCCCAATATATTCTTTGAATTCCCAGTCAGACAATGGCACTATATACCAGTAGCAAGAAATGAGGGTATTTGTAACCCCAATATATTCTTTGAATTCCCAGTCAGACAATGGCACTATATACCAGTAGCAAAAATTGTGGGTGCACGTAACCCCAATATATTCTTTGAATTACCAGTCAGAAACTGGCACTATATGGCAGTAGCAAGAAATGAGGGTATTTATAACCCCAATATATTCTTTGAATTCCCAGTCAGACAATGGCACTATATACCAGTAGCAAGAAATGAGGGTATTTGTAACCCCAATATATTCTTTGAATTCCCAGTGAGACAATGGCACTATATACCAGTAGCAAGAAATGAGGGTATTTGTAACCCCAATATATTCTTTGAATTCCCAGTCAGACAATGGCACTATATACCAGTAGCAAAAATTGTGGGTGCACGTAACCCCAATATATTCTTTGAATTACCAGTCAGAAACTGGCACTATATGGCAGTAGCAAGAAATGAGGGTATTTGTAACCCCAATATATTCTTTGAATTACCAGTCAGAAACTGGCACTATATGGCAGTAGCAAGAAATGAGGGTATTTATAACCCCAATATATTCTTTGAATTCCCAGTCAGACAATGGCACTATATACCAGTAGCAAGAAATGAGGGTATTTATAACCCCAATATATTCTTTGAATTACCAGTCAGAAACTGGCACTATATGGCAGTAGCAAGAAATGAGGGTATTTGTAACCCCAATATATTCTTTGAATTCCCAGTCAGACAATGGCACTATATACCAGTAGCAAGAAATGAGGGTATTTATAACCCCAATATATTCTTTGAATTCCCAGTCAGACAATGGCACTATATTCCAGTAGCAAGAAATGAGGGTATTTATAACCCCAATATATTCTTTGAATTACCAGTCAGAAACTGGCACTATATGGCAGTAGCCAGAAATGAGGGTATTTGTAACCCCAATATATTCTTTGAATTCCCAGTCAGACAATGGCACTATATACCAGTAGCAAGAAATGAGGGTATTTGTAACCCCAATATATTCTTTGAATTCCCAGTCAGACAATGGCACTATATACCAGTAGCAAAAATTGTGGGTGCACGTAACCCCAATATATTCTTTGAATTACCAGTCAGAAACTGGCACTATATGGCAGTAGCAAGAAATGAGGGTATTTGTAACCCCAATATATTCTTTGAATTCCCAGTCAGACAATGGCACTATATACCAGTAGCAAGAAATGAGGGTATTTATAACCCCAATATATTCTTTGAATTCCCAGTCAGACAATGGCACTATATACCAGTAGCAAGAAATGAGGGTATTTATAACCCCAATATATTCTTTGAATTACCAGTCAGAAACTGGCACTATATGGCAGTAGCAAGAAATGAGGGTATTTGTAACCCCAATATATTCTTTGAATTCCCAGTCAGACAATGGCACTATATACCAGTAGCAAAAATTGTGGGTGCACGTAATCCCAATATATTCTTTGAATTACCAGTCAGAAACTGGCACTATATGGCAGTAGCAAGAAATGAGGGTATTTGTAACCCCAATATATTCTTTGAATTCCCAGTCAGACAATGGCACTATATACCAGTAGCAAGAAATGAGGGTATTTATAACCCCAATATATTCTTTGAATTCCCAGTCAGACAATGGCACTATATGGCAGTAGCAAAAATAGTGGGTGTATATAGCCCCAATTCTATTGCTAGGGGACTTGCAGTGTATTTCTGGGGTGAAGGTGGGGGGGCACACCGTTGGAACGGGTATCGGGGGTATATATCGGGTATACGGGAATACACTGTCAGTGTATTCCATTCAGGATCCTGGGAAAGCTGGGTTGCGGTGATTGAGCCCGTCAGTGCCACGTTACACTGACAAGCTTCTCCCTGGAATTGAAGTTATATGTAAGCCCAATATATTCTTTGAATTCCCAGTGAGACAATGGCACTATATGGCAGTAGCAAAAATAGTGGGTGTATATAGCCCCAATTCTATTGCTAGGGGACTTGCAGGGTATTTCTGGGGTGAAGGTGGGGGGGCACACCGTTGGAACGGGTATCGGGGGTATATATCGGGTATACACTGACAGTGTATTCCATTCAGGATCCTGGGAAAGCTGGGTTGCGGCGATTGAGCCCGTCAGTGCCACGTTACACTGACAAGCTTCTCCCTGGAATTTAGCTCTTATAAGAACTGTTGGTTGTCTTCTCCTTCCTATCCTAGCCTGTCCCTGCCTACCCAGAATCTAAGCCCTAGCTAACTGGACGGAAACCTCCGTCCCCGGTGAATTGCAAGCTCAGAATGACGCGAAGCTGGGCGTCGCTGTTCTTTTAAATTAGAGGTCACATGTTTTCAGCAGCCAATGGGTTTTGCCTACTTTTTTCAACGTCACCGGTGTCGTAGTTCCTGTCCCACCTACCCTGCGCTGTTATTGGAGCAAAAAAGGTGCCAGAGAAGGTGGGAGGGGAATCGAGTAATGGCGCACTTTACCACGCGGTGTTCGATTCGATTCGAACATGCCGAACAGCCTAATATCCGATCGAACATGAGTTCGATAGAACACTGTTCGCTCATCTCTAGTTAAGATTCTTTCGTTCCTTTTTTTTTCCTTTTGATGGGACACTTCTCCTTTGTTAGGCCCGGTTCACATCTTCGTTCTGGCCATTCCATTCTCCTATCCGCATGAAGTACATGGAGAAAAAAAATCCTGCATGCAGTACTTCTCTCTCCGCATTTTTCATGCAGAAACCACATGGACCCCATTATAGTCTATGGGGTCTATGGGTTTCCTTAAGTAACCACTTTATTCAGATAGATTTCAGGGGGGGGGGGGGGTCCCAAGCGGACTCCTAAACAGAAACCTGAACGCGGATGTGAACCGGACCTTATAATTAGGGACTGTTCAAAAATTTAAAGGGGTTCTCCACTTTTAGACAAATGTTTAGAGATGGATGTTATTGTTTGCATAAATAAATTTTCCAATATACTTTCTGTATCAATTCCTCAGTTTTCTAGATTTGCTTGCTATAATTCATTCTGTTTATGTCTATTGGATAAAAATCAGTCCATGGTCATGTGATGCACAGTCCATGGTCACGTGATGAACACACAGGTGTACTGCTCGTTACCAGACAGATGTCTGATTACTGTGCTGTGACTGTAACGAGTTGTACACCTGTGTGCTCATCACATGACCATGGACTGATTTTTATCCAGTAGATGTAAGCAAAATGAATGACAGCAAGCCGAGATCTAGAAAACCGCGAGGAATTGATACAGAAAGTATATTGGAAAATTGTACAACTTTTCATTAAACAAACAATAACATTTTTCTTTCAATATTTATCGGAAACTAGACGGCCCCTTTAAAGGACACCTTTTAAAAGCTTTGACGTTGCAAACATAAGTTCAGGCAGATTTAATGCTTGGATAAGATTTATGGCTGCATCAGCTTTTTCCTGTTCTGTCTCAGTAACCATCAGTGCTGAGTATAGTCCAAACTGCCCCCGGATGTCAGAACCGTGTGTTTGCTGTGGGGCCCCCCGACATTACCTGCTTAATTGCAGCTGCCCTTCATCTGTGTGTACTGTGCACTGCAGCGGAGAATGAATCCTGAATGTATCCATCATTGTGTTACTTTGGCAGTGGCTCACTTTAGTGTTTTTAATGCATGGAAGAGGAAAAGCATTTCAACACTTGTAATAGTGTGTACCTAAGACTAACATTAGTGCCACTCTTGGCACTTTAATGTGTTTTCACAGGGAAATATAGATGTTGCAATTGTTTAAACTGTGCCTCTGGGTTGCCGCCAGGTTGTTTTAAACAGATAAAATAGGGGTTTCACAAGCAAATGGCCCCTGGATTGCATTTTCCACAGCTGCTTTTCAGACATTGGTCTTATAGAACTGACTTTATTAGACAGCATCACTTCTAACATTGTGTGAAAGGTTGTAAATACTGTAGAGACAGCCCATGCAGTTTGCTTCAGGGGGGCCCTAAAAAAGGGGGAAATGTTACCGCTTGTTAAGGATGATGCCAAAATAATGGTGACTTATGCAAACAAGTGATGACCTTAGTTAAGGTCAGCAAAAAACCTGGGCCTCTTGTTCCTTTTGTTGCCACTCGCTTGAAAATCTAACTTGGTCCAGGCTCCCATACATTTAAATGGGCGATGCCAAAAGGAATATTTGAAATAATATATTTCAACTCCAATTCTCAGCAACAAGCAGACAGGAATAGGGACCCCAGGCTATATCCCCACTATATATAAAATAAAACTGTGTTAGTAGTGTAACAGACCCCCTTCTCGTCAAACTAAAAAGTGACAGGTGCCCCGCCCCTTTTTTGATGTAACCACGCCCCCTTTTATTATATGACCACGCCACCTTTTATATGATTATTTTTGACGTCACTACGGCCATTTTATAATTAACACCCCCCCCCACACACACACACACACACACACACACACACACCCTCCCACCCCACCCCCAACCCCTTTATAAATATGATGCTACGCCCCTTTTTATATAAGCTCTCCTTTTGCGCTGGCATAAATGATATTTCTTTGATAGAAAGGAATATCATTCATTTCAGCGCAAAAAGTGCCCGCCCCCCTTTTTATATATATGCTTCTCTCCTTTTGCGCTGGCATAAATGATATTTCTTTGATAGAAAGGAATATCGTTCATTTCAGCGCAAAAGTGTCCGCCCCCCTTTTATATATATGCTTCTCACCTTTTGCGCTGGCATAAACGATATTTCTTTGATAGAAAGGAATATCGTTCATTTCAGCGCAAAAGTGTCAGCCCCCTTTTTATATATGCTTCTCCTTTTGCACTAGCATGAATGATATTTCTTTAAGGAATATCACTCAGTCCATTGCAAAAGTGTCTATAGTTTTATTTAAGATAAATAATATACCTATTTATTGTTGATGTAACCAGCTATGCACTTCAGCACCGCTGCGTGGCGTCATGAGTCAAGCTCCTACACATCCACCCCAGAAGACGGCAAGACATATTGTGACATGGCCGTACAAAGTTCCCCTAATACAACTATGGACCGTGCTTCTGCGCAAGCGTGTAGCGCAAAAACATGTCTTGACATGTAGAGGACCTGACCACAATGAGCGATTGGCATGACCGCGCATGGCTTTTCAGCAGAACTTATGGTACATTCTGCGTACGAGCAAAAACCACAAACACACAGCATTTATTTTAAAAAATATATAATAATTTTATTCAGAATACCAAAAAAAAACAAAAAACAAACACATGAAATATTATTATTACAATGTTAACCACGCCTGCTGTAATAGTGGAAAAGTTCTCACTTTAGGTAATAAAGTCGCATGGGGCAGTCCCGAGGCTGTGGGTGATGAGGGAAAAATGTGGGTTCTGGACCGAGGTAGTTCTGAAGTTGAGGGATGAGTTAAATTCATTTTTAAAAGGTCCAGATTTTCCCTTCTGGTCGGATTACCCACTACACTGGAGGGTATATTTAATTCGGCCATCGAGCTGAAAAATACATCCCAGCCGGGAGGCGTATTCTTTTTCACCAAGCTGTGACTCTGCGTGGCGTGTTTAATGAGATCCAACATATTAGATCCGGGGATCGGTTCCCCTCTGTAAATAAATTCACCTTTGTCATTCCAGGCTGTGACATCTGATTTCTGATCCATTTTGCTCAGTATAATTTCTGCGCTCCTTTTAAAGCGCGGGCTGACACTGTCAACAATTTCACGGATTGAAGCATTTTTATCAGGTAGTGTATTTGACAATTGCTGGTGGTCGGTGAGAGGAGACGCAATAAGGTTCAAACTAGATAACTCGGTCGTCTCCTGTTTTACAAGATTCAAGTACCTCGCTAGCACCTCTGTGTATCTCTTAATTTTCACATCATCAGGGAGATCTCTGCGCTGTAAAATGTTGTTAAGCTCTTCCTCAAGAGTATGCAGGGTATTTTGGCGCATAGTGGGTGCTGGTGTAATAGTCTGTTTTAGTTTGTTAAGTTCACTTTTAGGAACCAGGTACATCTTCTCTGCGTGTTCCATTACTTATTAGCAATAAGACCAGCTATTAGCGGTATAGCAAAACTCAGCAGAGGTCCTATAAATCCGCCGCACTGGTTCACTATGCGCTTCTTTTTCTTTGCGTCTATATATTTATTCCCCAGCTGTCTTATAGACTTACGCCATTTCTTGAGTATATTCTTCTGTCTCTCTTTTAGAGGAATTCTACCTTTCAAAATATTTAAAGCAATTTCACCTATGGCCAGTATTAAATCTCTACTGGCATTGCGTAAAATTGATGTCCTGAGCGGCGGGGGTGCCTTCACCAGAGTTTTTAAGAGGTGCCAGTTACGGCGTATTCTCTCAGACATCTTGTCGATACTATGCGCAGGACATAGAATGTGACTAGATCTCTAAGTTTTTGTCTTATTAACCTTTGATTTTCTTTTGAACATAGGCAACTGGTAAATCTGGTGGAAACAAACCCGCTCTTAATCGCATATCCTCAGGAGTAGAACCTCTTAAGTCTACTAACAAATAACCGTAAGGGTTACGTGTCGCGTCTTCAAAAGCTTCTAAAAAGAAGCGTGTTTTCCCCGGGTACATCTGCCATGCTAATGTCATAACTTGTAATTTATCACGAGGATTATTAAAGAGAACCATGTACTTTGTGTTTAAAGCTATTGTTCTACTCTTTTTACCCTGACAAAATATGTTCTGAACTAAATAGAAAATGCTTAGATTTCTGTGATGTACGTACTTGGTGAAAGCCTTCTCTATCTCGCCATTCTGGCTAGCGCTCTCCATGAGATCATCAACAATTGTCAAATTTACCTTGTCAGGGGGAAAAAGTTCATCGTCTATAAAAGTTGCCGGTAGACCTTCAATAAAACGTATGTTAGGAATGGTGCGAGACAGATCATCGTATAATTTTTGCCAACATGCATAAAACCAGACAATATTTTCGGGTTTGTGTGATAAATGAGTGTCAGCGTAATGTAACAATTGTTTTACAAAATAGCTTTTCCCTGAATTACTTGGTCCCGCTAAAATGCACGAGAAAGGGTGCTGTAACCGAGGATCCATAATAATGATGATGAGGGCGGCATCCAAAATGTTCCCAATTATATTCTAGGGCAAACCTGTATTCTAAGCGGTGCAACCGCCGTAAACTGCGCTGTAGACGCCCTATTTCTTCTCTTGATCCATGGCCGTGTATTTCAATGCTCATGTGTCTCACAAGAGCGTTCCACAAATCTAGTAAAAACACATAAAAAAAATGGAGTGGGGTAATGTAACAAGACTAATACCCGAAAGGCAGTGTTGTAAAATCATCGAACAGATGACGTTTTGTGTAAACACATCTCTGTGTTTTACTCAGAGGCCGAGTCTCAATACACCAGTATTTCTTATTACGAACAATGCCAGGCTGTTGAACAAATAACGATTTCTGGGTGTGAGCGTCTGAATTGCGGGGGTAGTCCAAAACTAAATCTTTTAAACTGTCAAAATTAATAACCTGGCTATTGGCGACATTCAGTGTTATCCCCTTAACTTTCAAGACAGTCTTACCAGTGTTCAGTTTGTAGCCGTATGTTTTTGGGCCTGCAGATACAAACTCAGTTATGTAGGAGTCATCGGGTATTTCACTGGTCAATTCACCCAGATAGTCGCCTAAAGGCGGACACCACTCACCATCACGATGGATGAAGATGACAGAGTCTGTGTCGTGGTAGAGACACCGTTCCTGCAGTCTGTCCAGTAACTTGTACAGTTCAAGTCTGGCATAAGCGGTAGTAAAGCAAGCTATAAAGATGTTTGTGTTTCTGTTGACCGTGTAGTGATCTTTTACATATTTCCAATTGACAGTGGCCGTTTCATCGTCTATAAAATTGAGCTCTGAGACTTCATAGTAGGGGAGGAAGACATAATTGAAGAGCTCGTCAGGGTCTGTGACCAAACTAGTTGTTGGTAAATTTGATTTTTGACCAAACTTCCCCCATAACGAATTTAGAAAAAGTTTGGAGATTTGTCTTTTTGCTGGGTTTACTTCAATTTCATCAGGTCTTAATCGTACACCTTCTTTTTCATAAAAGTCAGCTACGTATTGAGCCTTCTTTTCATCATCAGTGCATCTGCTAGGGTAACCCGAGGCCTCCTGTTTATCCCTGAGATGTAATTTAATGTATTTAGCAAATAATTTGTCACTTGAACGAGCAAAATCCCACACCTCATAGACCTCTGCTATTCTATACCCCTTTTCAATGGCCATTTCTAACTCTATGGTGCACCATGTCCCTGTGAGAGCTCGTTCCTCCTCAGTATGCGTGCAGGGGTCCGTCTGAGAGTTTGCAGCGCATGTATAACACAGAGGGAACATTAATTTTTTGTTAAGCTTCACAGGCAATACTGGAAAGAACAGATCGCGTGGAGGGTATACCTTAACTCTGGCAATGCCGAAGTATTTTTTCAGATGTCCGAAATTCTCATAAATGATCTTGGGGTGACCTACAGGATATCTTTTTGTTTTGTTGACAAAGGGGTAGAGGCTTGTGAAATCAAAGTACTTAATGGTCTCACCCTCAGACAACTTGTGATACAACTTAATCGCGTTAGTTCTACCGCCATAAAGGGCATCTTTTCCACTATTACAGCAGGCGTGGTTAACATTGTAATAATAATATTTCATGTGTTTGTGTTTGGTTTTTTTTTTTTTTTTTTGGTATTCTGAATAAAATTATTATATATTTTTTAAAATAAATGCTGTGTGTTTGTGGTTTTTGCTCGTACGCAGAATGTACCATAAGTTCTGCTGAAAAGCCATGCGCGGTCATGCCAATCGCTCATTGTGGTCAGGTCCTCTACATGTCAAGAAATGTTTTTGCGCTACACGCTTGCGCAGAAGCACGGTCCATAGTTGTATTAGGGGAACTTTGTACGGCCATGTCACAATATGTCTTGCCGTCTTCTGGGGTGGATGTGTAGGAGCTTGACTCATGACGCCACGCAGCGGTGCTGAAGTGCATAGCTGGTTACATCAACAATAAATAGGTATATTATTTATCTTAAATAAAACTATAGACACTTTTGCAATGGACTGAGTGATATTCCTTAAAGAAATATCATTCATGCTAGTGCAAAAGGAGAAGCATATATAAAAAGGGGGCTGACACTTTTGCGCTGAAATGAACGATATTCCTTTCTATCAAAGAAATATCGTTTATGCCAGCGCAAAAGGTGAGAAGCATATATATAAAAGGGGGGCGGACACTTTTGCGCTGAAATGAACGATATTCCTTTCTATCAAAGAAATATCATTTATGCCAGCGCAAAAGGAGAGAAGCATATATATAAAAAGGGGGGCGGGCACTTTTTGCGCTGAAATGAATGATATTCCTTTCTATCAAAGAAATATCATTTATGCCAACGCAAAAGGAGAGCTTATATAAAAAGGGGCGTAGCATCATATTTATAAAGGGGTTGGGGGTGGGGTGGGAGGGTGTGTGTGTGTGTGTGTGTGTGTGTGTGTGTGGGGGGGGGTGTTAATTATAAAATGGCCGTAGTGACGTCAAAAATAATCATATAAAAGGGGGCGTGGTCATATAATAAAAGGGGGCGTGGTTACATCAAAAAAGGGGCGGGGCACCTGTCACTTTTTAGTTTGACGAGAAGGGGGTCTGTTACACTACTTGTGTTACCTATAGCACTGAAAAAATTGCTTTGGTACCAAGAATTTTTCACAATAAAAGGGTATTTTTTATACTGGGGGGGGGGGGGGGGAGTGACAAAGAAATGGGAAGGGAAAAACAATCTCTAGGACTCCCCTGGCATTGGATAGTGATTTCTGATGGCTCAAACAACTCTAATTTAGGTTTTTGCTATGTGGACCCCAATGTTGTCTATACATCTAAGGCTGCTTTCACACAGTCAGTGTTTGGTCAGTTATTTTCATCAGTGATTGTGTGCCAAAAACACGGAACAAGTAGAAATATCTATTATATGTGATCCTTATTTTGGCTCACAATCACTGACTAAACACTGCTGGAAGAAAGCAGCCTTTTAGGCCGGGTTCACACAGGGTTTTTTGAACTGGATTTTGAGGCAGAGACCGCCTCAGAATCCGCTCCAAAAAACAGCTAACCACAATGCACTGCACCCGCATCCAATCGCTGCATTCCAGATTAGGCCCAAATGAATGGGCCTAGTCGGGAGGGAGTGTTGCGAGGCAGACATCCGCGGCTGAATCAGCCACGGAATCCGCCTGAAGAAAGGGCATGTCGCTTCTTTTTTCCACGAGTAGAAGCAAACTGCTCACGGAAAAAGGAAATAACCGGATCCCATTGATTGCAATGGGAGGCGTTTTTTGTTTTTTAGCTGGATTCTGACACTGATTTCGCATCAAAATCTGGCCCAAAAAAGCAACGCTTAAATAAACTGAGGTCACTACCAAATCTCGACCTGGTTTTCAAACCCCCCCCCCCCTCCAAAATATATGCAGTAAGTATTCTGCTACTGCCCCATAGTGTCGGTCTTGGAGCCACTGATTTACTATAGCTATTAACTGCACTTCCTACCATATATCTGTTATCTCTCTATCAAGGTATTTTACACATTCTTGACAGCATGTGTATGTCCGCTTGCAATTTGAGAAGTGTCATTTTAAAAAGATTATTACATGGGTTCATCTGAAGCGCACACAGACCTTTAATACAGATATGTATCTGCATGTACTTGTTTTCACCTGTAGTGCTTTAAATCCAATGTTTATCTTCATACCTGACTATACGAGGTCTACTTCCTGGATACATAAATGATGCAGAGTTGTGGAGCTACCTTAGTTATGTACGCTGTATAACACGTTGCCTGTGCATGTTTTGGCACAATACCATATTTCAATTTATTAACATTTAGTCATTCTATCTAGTTATTATAGCATATAAAAAAATGAGAGAAATGCCGCTAAGACTGGGCATATACAGAATAGAAAGCTGCTGAATTAAGGGTCTGACAACAAAGACCCCTGCTGACCAGCTGTTTGAAGGAACTCCTGTAAATGCTGTGATCCCTTCACTACAACGCATGCTGTTTGTTTCATAGCAACTGTGTGATGTATTTACAGCTTTTCCCATTCTCTTCTCTGGCATACCTCCCAACTTTTGAAGACCAGAAAGGGGGACAAAATGTGCCACACGCTATGCGCACCAGAGCAAATCTAACTCCGCCCACTTTTACATTGATGCCGCCCATTCTCATTCATTCTTTTATGCAGGGGTGGGCAATTAATTTTCCCATGGGGCCGCATAAGAAATTGAAACTATGCTAGAGGGCCGTGCCACGGCAAATTTAGCTCCACCCACTTCTACGTTGACTCCGCCCATTCCCAATCATCTTTTCATGTGCCCCCACAAAGTATAATCCTCCTACAGTCACCCGCACACTATATGCCCCCACATTATAATGTTCCCTTCCAACTGCCCCACAGTATTAAGTCCCTCTCCTGGTGCCCCAGTATAAACTGGTGGAAACTAGAGGGGAAATGAAACTGGAGCAGCTGGAGGGGGACATTAAACAGTGGGGGTAGTTGGAGGGGGGCAATAAATTGACAGCTGGAGCAGGACATGAAACTGGGGGCAACTAGAGGGGGACATTAAAATCGGGAAGCTGGAAGCTGACATTAAACCGTAGGGGTAGCTGGAGGGTGACATTAAACTGGGGGCAACTAGAGGCAGACAAGTCCCCCTACAGCTTCCTCCACGGTTTAATGTCCCCCCAGTCTAAGTGCCCTCTTCATCTACCCCCAGTTTCATGTCCCCCCCCTCCATTTCTCCCTCAGTTTCATATCCCCCTTTATTTTCCCCATTTCATGTCCCCCCCCATCTCTCCCCCAGTTTCATGTCCCCCCCTCCATCTGCCATCTCTGCCCTAGTATAACATTCCCCTTCCATCTCTGCCCCTAGGTTACTGTGACACACACACACACACACACACACACACACACACACACACACACACACACACATAGACAGACACACACATAGACAGACACACACATAGACAGACACACACATAGACAGACACACACATAGACAGACACACACATAGACAGACACACACATAGACAGACACACATATAGACAGACACACACATATAGACAGACACACACATATAGACAGACACACACATATAGACAGACACACACATATAGACAGACACACACATATAGACAGACACACACACATATAGACAGACACACACACATATAGACAGACACACACATATAGACAGGCACAACACAGACAGGCACACACATAGACACACACCATATATAGACACATATAGACAGACACACACCATATATAGACACATATAGACAGACACACACCATATATAGACACATATAGACAGACACACACCATATATAGACACATATAGACAGACACACACCATATATAGACAGACACACACCATATATAGACAGACACACACCATATATAGACAGACACACACCATATATAGACAGACACACACCATATATAGACAGACACACACCATATATAGACAGACACACACCATATATAGACAGACACACACCATATATAGACAGACACACACCATATATAGACAGACACACACCATATATAGACAGACACACACCATATATAGACAGACACACACCATATATAGACAGACACACACCATATATAGACAGACACACACCATATATAGACAGACACACACCATATATAGACAGACACACACCATATATAGACAGACACACACCATATATAGACAGACACACACCATATATAGACAGACACACACCATATATAGACAGACACACACCATATATAGACAGACACACACCATATATAGACAGACACACACCATATATAGACAGACACACACCATATATAGACAGACACACACCATATATAGACAGACACACACCATATATAGACAGACACACACCATATATAGACAGACACACACCATATATAGACAGACAGACATAGACAGACACACATATAGACACACACAGTCTCTCTCTCCACCCTGCAGCTCACCTTACATCTCTCAGTACTTTATGACACGCTCCACATCTCCATCTTTGGCCGGCACTAAGACACGCCCCCTAGACACGCCCCCTTAGACACGCCTCCCTAGTCAAAGCTGTGCGGGCCGGACTGAATCAGTCAGAGGGCCGGATGTGGCCCGGGGGCCGGACTTTGCCCAGGTCTGCTTTTATGGGCCCCACACAGTATAATGCTCCTACAGTCACCCGTATATTATATGTCCCCATATTATAATGTTCCCTTCCAACTGCACCACAGCATTAAGTCCCTCTCCTGGTGCCCAAGGTTTAAACTGGGGGGAACTAAAGGGGACATGAAACTGGAGCAGCTGCAGGGTGACATTAACTGTGGGGGAAGTTGGAGGGGGACAATAAATTAATGGCCGCTGAAGTCTCCACCCTCCATCTCTCCCCCAGTTTCATGTCCCCCTCTCTATCTCTGCCCCTAGTTTCATGTCCCTCCCCTTCATCTTTCCCTATTTTCATATGCCCCCTCAATGTTTAACATGAAAAAAAAACCTTATACTTACCTTTCCTCAATCCCCTGCAGCTCTCTCTGCAGTCACTCACGGAGTTGTAGGCGCGATGTGAGTGTTATCAGATTGCGCCTACAGCTTCTGTGCCCAGGGCACAGCGCTGAACCAGGAGTTGTCTGCCACAGCTCCTGCTTTACTCGCCAGTGTTTTCAAATCATCTGCGTCCTATCTTTTTGCTATCTTCAGAAACATAATTGCTCTTTTGTTGGGTTTTAAAATGTTTTTAGTAAAAGGATTTGCAGTGATATACTAAAGTGAAGAGGGAGCTGAGAATTGGCAGAATCACAGTAGAAAAATTAAGAAAGGGGGCACTAGGAATTGTAACTACATTATGCAAGTATTATGAAACGTCTCTTGTGACCCAGATGGGCACTTAAGATCTGGTATTTGCTGCAGTAGATTTTCAGAGCAGTATTGATGATGCACTTTTCTTCTTTACTTTTGTTGCTATGTTAAGTGGGTCTTGGATGACATTTTGAGTGAGCGGCTAACTAGATCCAACACAAGACCACTCACCTGACAGTAGACCATTTTATTAGGTTAATGCCTGCTGAAACTAACAGCATTGCTCAGGAACAGTAGAGGCTAGAATGGGGGTGGCACAAGAATTACATTGTGCCCCTACACCAGGGAAAGCTCAAATTGAGTACAAAGCCCCAACAAATACAAATACATTACATTTCCATACATACTCCATAGGCCAGATTTTCGTTCAGTATATGATATTTTTTTTTTTTTTTTCTGCAGTGCCCAATTGCAACCACAGCAGAAAGCACAGACTACATTTTGCAGTATAGTAAGAATAAATGTATATCAATGTACGTCAGCCCTGTGAGTGCCATCTCCTGTCTGACTGTGCAGTTTTATTTAATAGGCAAAGGGATACAAGGAAATAAATAGCCTCAGTTAAAATAATACACTCTTGTTGAGGTTTTGTGTGTCTATGTATCACCTATTTACATGATAGATTAGGTCACTGGAGGACCCCACTAATGGGACCCCTACTGAGCACTTGCATGGCTGCCTCCCTGTTCCTCCTCCCTGGGATGTCTGTAATGGGTTTAGTTCTTATTTGTAGCCATAGATGTATTATTTTACCAGCAAGACAATGTCATCAGCTGTCAACTTGATCCACAACGCAGTCACATTTTATCTTAATGAACAATCCACTTGAATGAAATGGTTTTACAGAATTGTTCTTCTTCATATAATCATCTCATTTATATTCCCATTTTAGTATTCACTGCTGCAGGAAAAATAGTAGATTTCTACCTATTATGTAATATTGTAGTGCATTGGAAAACATCCTGGGATTCGCGGAATGATACTGTGTTTTGCATACTTCATCAGCTTTGGCAGATTACAGAGTATTTTGCTTGGACAAGAAGGAAGAACGGACAACTGTGGATATTAGAAGATGATGTAGAGATGGCATCTCAATCTGATTAGGAGGGCTTAAGTAAGGGCTACTTAAAGGCAATGGTTTCTGCTCCAGTAACACACTACAGTAGACTGAAACTTTACCACTACATTAAGGAGATGGCAGATGAGAGCTAAGTACTTAAGATTAGTTGTTCATGATATAAAGCTTGATTAGTAAGGTGAGCAGACATCTTTGGAAAGTGGTGGGTAAGAGACTCCATAGGGCGTGTAAGCTGCCAGCGGGCTCTGTCAGATAAGATGAGCAGAGTCAGCCACTTAGCAGAAAAGCCACTTAGGAAGCTGAGTGTATTCTGTGTCAAGCACAGTTCTGATGGGAGAGACACAACCACCTGTACTTAGACCTGCATTTCAAGACCCGCTACCATTCTAGTCCTGTCTTCCAGAAGTGCAAGCTGCAGCTTGAATGCTTGTGATAATGCTAAGAGCCCCGAGCTGGAGACTTGTAGAGGCCTGAAAACAGGGATGCCGGGATACATGGTCGCTCTGACATGTTGTATGCTCTGGCTTGGGGATTAACCATCTCTTGTCTGCAAACATCACCAACACTCATTTGTTTTGTGTGTGAAGATAATGCCTTCAAGGCAAATGGGATTCAAGCCCTCAGTGCCTAAAGTACATCCATGTAAAATAGTCTGATTGTATATGGAAATAAATTCTAAGCCATACAGTTTGGAGGTTGTTATTGTTGTTGTTTGTTTTTTTTCCCTTTCTTTTTGCATTTTGTGTTTTTCAAATTAAAAATTAGCACAAAAATTAGCAAAAGAAATGATTCTAGTCTGCAAAGAGACAAATCCATAATAATGATTTGAATCACTTTGAAATCTCTGCAGTAAAAAGAAATCTTCTACTTTCTTTTCTCATTTCATGTTGTTAAGTTTTGCGTGCTATTCCCTGCATGGAGTAGAATACAAATTGCTTCTATCTGTAACCGTCCAGACTATAGTTGTGGCCCAGTGGATCCGCTATGTAGTCATGATAAATGCAGGCCCAAGGCTTTCTTTTTAATAAACTATTCCTTTACTGAAATACTTGTCAAAGTTAGCACCTATGGAAATAATACTGACATAATTCAGCATCTTTCAAGCAATGGTCTTTAGTCAAAGTTTCTTTTACGCTCTGGGTTGTCTGATGACACAGAAAAGAAGCGGGGCTCAGATCCCATTAGCTTCTACCATAAATGACCAGTGATGCATTTGTGACTGTATCTTCTGCTGTGTCCTCTTAACATGTATTTACCATCACGCATCAAGCCACAAAATTAACTTGTCTGTGTTCACGCTGTTTGCACTGTTAACTGTGTAAACACACCTACTGTACATTATCTGCTTGTTTTCTCAGTGTACATAGCTGGAAATATGAAAATGACATGTTATTATTGATCTGCAGTAGCGATCATGTACAATATTCATCTATACAGGTCCATAATATAAAATCACAGCATAGGCGATTTCTAGAAAAGCAGTTATCACAATGGTGTCTTAGACAGGATAGGCCAAACATTGGTAGATGCAAGTTGCAACAGTGTAGAAGCCGTACTGCAACAGCAAGCCAATGGATCGCTGTATCATGTGATGGCGGATTTTTATTTATAGTGGTTATTCATTGCTCGTTACAATAGATAAAGCATTTGTGGTTTAAAAGGCTTAGTAAAATGAAAATATTTTGTTGCACTTGCATACTGTATATTATATTAGACTGCTTGTTGTCAACAACCGAGATCTGTATAAAATCTCTGAAGTGGTTTTTACAGCAATATAAAAAATCCACAAGGGCTTGAAGAGACTTTTGGATGGGTGAATAAGAAATCACCCTTATGGCGGCCATTTTGTTTAAATGGCTCCTATTTAAGATTTTTAGATTACCACTGTGAAGTACTTGACTCTGTAGCCCATGATTTTTTTCATCCGTGTCAGTCCCTCCCAAGACTCCTACCAGTCTAATTGTGATCTCCCTTGCGCCCATCTGTTTACAGATTGAGGGCCCCAGTGATTTTCTTACCTAATTATTGGGTTATCCAGGGCAGCATCTGGATAAGCCCCCAAAGGAGAATCGGAGACTGTTTCAACAATTGTACAGAAGATTCATGTGAGCAAAAACTCTTTCCAATCCAACCCTGACCCATGAAGCACCATGTTTTGGATATTCCTAGTTAAAGCTAATGTTTTAGCTTTATGGTTTTGTATACTCCTATGCACTGTTTTTTAGTAGCATGTGTGAATAATGTCTCCTCGAATCTGTTATTTCAGCAGTTACGTGAGACAATTGAAATAAACCCAATATACATATAGCATTCAGAAATGTAACAAAAGAAAAAGTTTGCCAAATAATTTCTTGAAATTGAAAATCATGTCTTATTTGGTTATTGTTATTTGTATGTATTACTTTTTCTTTACAATTATCTCCTTGGACTCAGCCCCGCCTTATTACTAGTTCTGTTTGTGAAGTTTGATGGAAAGTGACACTTACAACATTAATCTGACACCTTGAATGACAACCTGAAACTATTTTCCATTTTGGTTGTGCAGGGAAATGCTTTTTCTTGTCAGTGTTATTCCTCTAACATTCAGAAAAGAATGCGTGGTTATGCCTGCAAATAGCTATGTCACTACTGGCAATATAATGTACACGTAATGTTATAAATAGGATCCTGTGGCTCTGCATTTAGCCGTACAAACCTTAGAAAATTGAGGTTGTTTTATATAAGAAATAGTGCCACTCTTGTTCAAAGGTTCTGTCTGGTATTACAGCTTAATCCCATTACAGAGAATGAGCTGCAAAAGCAGACAACTCTGGCGTTGTTTCTAGAGAGAAAAAAAACAAGTTTTTTAATATCTTACAAACCCGTTTATAAATGATGTTCTGTTCCCAAATGACCTCATGTAAAATAGTCAGTGCATTCTACCTATAATGTTGTTTGCATCATTAAACTCCTTGTTCATATTGTTGAGACACAATAAGTGTGTCTATATAAGAAGCAGAATATAATTTACATGATGCATATACTCTTTATTTCTGAATATGACGGCACTATATAAGTAAGCAAATAAGTAATAAATATGTGTTTATATAGAGCTTTATAGATTTTGAATTGTTGGCCCAATATAAGCAGATATATGTTGTATATGTCAGATTCTCTGTAAACTTAAATTTTAGTAAAGTAAAGCCGTTGTCCAAGTCACTGTTGTCCTCAGCAGTGATATGCCGATGGTGGTCACTCCTGCATCTTACAAAGGGGTTAGGCCTGAACAAGGACATGAGCTACAATATCTGATACAGTATATAGTCCATTGGCGGCACTGTATTAAGCCAAAAATAGTATTTTAGTAATATTTTGACATGGGTTTCAATGAGGTCACAATGATTTAAACCACCAGAATTTCACATTTCTGGAGCTTTCAAATGTTCTGGAATTTAACAAATTTTTTTTTTTTTTTTTTTTTTTTTTATAACCAACAGTACATCAAGATTCCTTCTCCCATCTCTGGTTCAGGTGACAGAGTTCGGGTCTTTGCCTTCTACCTCTCTAGAGAGATTAAAGATAAACCCCAGTCAAGTTTCGAGTGCATTAGACAGGGCACCTCATGGTGAGAACAACTATTTTTTTTTTTTTTTTAAACTTTTCTCTAGTAGATGTTTTATATGGCTTGTGAAACATACTGAGTAGAGATGAGCGAATACTATTTGAAACGGCCGTTTTGAATAGTACCTACCCATAGGAATGAATGGATGCGGCCGGCATGCAGACTTTGCCGGCGGCCGACCGCTTAACCCCCTGCGTGCCAGCTGCGTCCATTCATTCCTATGGACGCGTGCTATTCAAAACGGGAGTTTCGAATAGTACTCGCTCATTGTCGCATGTCAAACCTTGGTCTATAGGATGAGCTGTCCATATTCTGCATAGGTTAGGACAGACAATGAGTATCAGATTGCCAGGGGTGTGACCCATGGCAAATAAATCCATAGTAGTGCTTAATACTCACTGTTCGCATGTGCAGTCTTTGCTTGAATGAATTTTACTTGCTGCTCCTGATATCACTGTTATTTACATGCAGTCAATCTGTAAACAAACTACATTTCCCATGATTCATCTGCCTGCTCTCACTCTCTGCGTTTGGTGCTCTTGGCGAAGGGAGGGAGGGGATGCAAAGAAGGTATCACAGCGCCATGTGACTTCAGATGTGGGAATGATTTTATTTCCTGTGATTTTCTTCTAGGGAAGAGCAGAGAAGGCATGGGTATACAGGGAGTGAGAGCAGGCAGATGGATCATGAGAATTGTAGTTTGTATACAGATTCACTGCATGTAAATAATAGTGATTCAAGGAGCAGCAAGCAAAATAAAATCAAGCAAAGGCTGCGCAAGGGAATAGTTTGTATTTACCACTGCTGTGGATGTAGTTTCAGATACTTTATGGAAGCTGGATGACCCCTTTCAGGGAAACTGTCATCATGAAAATGTTGTGTAATCTGTAGGACGCATGTATAGAGGAGGAGTAATTGAGGAGATTGATATATAGTCTTGTAGGAAATCATTCAATATAACCTGTCATTTATCCACTTATGTCTATTCTATGCTTAAAAGCAGTAATTGAGTCAAGTGGGCGGCCCCATCAGTGACTGACAGCTACTGCTATATGCACAATCATACAGAAGGCTGTCAGTGACTGATGGGACGCCCTCTAGACTCCATTATTGTTTCTAAGCATAGAAAAGCTGAGCTATAAAGGACAAGTTATACTGAATCTTTCTCATAATGCTATATATCAATCTGTTCAGTTAGATTTCTCCTGCTCTATAATATGCTGTCTGCAGATTATACTGTATTTTCATGGTGACAAGTTCACTAAGAAATAAAGCGAGTTAATGCACTGACAGTATCTCAGTCTTGTGGTAAGAATGAAGAGCAAGCCCTTTATTCCAGTTTTGCAATCTACAGCGGCAGTACATTGCATAGACAGCAATACTTTTTGCCTACAGATATACTGTTCTTTGGCATTTTTACAGGAACCATGACAAAATAATGCTGCTCTGACATATGAATTGATATTGTGCAGGTCTCAGGTTAGGGATGTAGCTATATGGCGTGCAGATGTAGTCGTCGCACTAGGGCCCTAGTATCTAAATGGACCACAGGCCCCTCTTTCACCAACGGCTTAACTGGAAGGCCCTAAGGCCCTTACCTACGTTTTGCCATTTAGAATGCTGGCATAGTATATGAAGCAGAGGGAACATCCTCATGGTTCATATCAGTAACAACTGCTACCACTACGCCTCCTATAAGTATGCCCTGTCTGCCACATCTACCTCAGAATTTCAAATGACACAAGGAATGCGAGGGTACTGTGACAACTTTTCAGAGGATCCAGTGTTGCCCCACTATTTAAGGCAAATTTACAGAGGGTAGTGCCCAATTTCCTGTACATAATTGTATGATATCCTGGTGCAAAATTTTGCATTCTTTAAGGGAAAGTTCTTTCTATTTACTTTCATTTCATCTAGCTTAAGTTCTGCTGAATTTAATTACATATATATATATATATATATATATATATATATATATATATATATATATATGAGACACCTAATAGTTCTTCAATATCTGCTCTAGGAATGGCGAGAAACAGCTAACTTGCATTGGCACTATACAGGATAAGATCACCGTATGTGCTACTGATGAATCCTACCAGTTAACACGTGACCGCGTATCTCAGGTAGAGAAGGAAACGTGGAGCAGAACCGCCATTGAGATCAAGCCTGGAGCATCTCATCGAAGTATGTATAGATGGTGATGAGTGCATTGGAATGAGAATATTTCTACTTTAATGTCATTTTTATTTTAGTTTAATTGTAATAGGAAGGATAACATGAGCAGAAGATTTCTTGTAGTCTTTTAGTTTATGGGAGATTGTTTTGTATCCTGCATGATGGGAAATTAGTGATGTTGCATAACACTGAAGCTGTAAACCTGTCACTCATAAGGTTGTCAAACAAGGGCCTGTCATGATATCGGTGCCAGGCTATTGTTCATGACCTAATTGGAGCAGATCCTGAAATTTAGTTTCTAGGGCTGAACACACAGATGGCGTCTACAACTGAAACCGCATGGCACAGGAGATAAGTTTTGCACATTGTTTTATAGGTCATGCGTTGTTTTATTTTTTTACCTTTCATTTGCTTTTTGTACCTTAACCCCTTAGCGACCCTTGACGTAACTGTACGTCATGGGTCGCATGGGGATGTATGGAGCGAGCTCACACGCTGAGCTCGCTCCATACACGGCAGATGCCGGCTGTATAATACAGCCAGGACCTGCCAATAACAGCAGCGGTCGGTGCCCGAGCCGATCGCTGCTGTTAACCCTTTACACACTGCGGTCAAACGCGACCGCAGCGTGTAAACAGCGCAGGCGGCATGGGCGCCGCCATGTTTCCCCGATCGCCGCCCTCCTGAACGTCACATGAGGGCGGTGATCGGTTGCTATGACAGCCGGAAGCCTATTGAAGGCTTCCAGGCTTGTCTCTGCACAAGATCTATTAGACGATGCCAGAGGCCAGAGGCATCGTCTAATAGAAGTGCTGCGATTTTCCTATTCACTGCAATACTGTAGTATTGCAGTGAATAGTATGAGCGATCAGACCCCCTAGGTTTCAAGGTACCTAAGGGGTCTGATCATAAATGTAACAGAAGAAAAAAAAAAGTTTTTAAAAGTATTAAAAAAATAAAAAAAATATAAAAGTTCAAATCACCCCCCTTTCCCTAGATTAGCTATAAAAGTAATTAAAGAACATTAAACATAAACATATTAGGTATCCCCGCGCTCCAAAATGCCCGAACTATTAGAATATTAAAACATTTATCCCGTACTGCAAACGGCGTAGCGGCAAAAAAAATAAAAACAGCCAAAAAGCGTTTTTTTCAACACTTTGCCTCCTATAAAAAATTGAATAAAAAGTGATCAAACCATCAGATCTTTCCCCAAATGGTATCAATAGAAACGTCATCTTGTCCCGCATAAAAAGACACCACAACCAGCTCCATACATGGAAATATGAAAAAGTTACAGGTGTTAGAACATGATGACACAAAATTTTTTTTCTATTTTGCAAAGTTTATCATTTTTTTAAAAGTATCAAAACATTTCAAATACTATATAAATTTGGTATCACCGCGTTCGTACTGACACGTAGAACACAGGTAACATGTCATTTGTACCAAACAGTGAACGCTGTAAAAATTAAACCCATAAGAAAATGGCGCAAATGCATTTTTTCTCCAATTGCACCTCATTCTGAATTTTTTTCCAGCTTCCCAGTACATTGCACAGCATATTGAATGATGCCATTACAAAGTACAATTTGTCCCGCAAACAATAAGCCATCATGTGACTCTGTGAACTGAAAAATGAAAAAGTTATGGCTCTTGAAATGTGAGGAGGGAAAAACGAAAATGCAAAACCAAAAAATGGCCTTGTCCTTAAGGGGTTAAAGAGGACCTTTCACCACTTTGCAACCTGTGCAGCTTTCTGCCCCATGTTATAGATGCAGCTGCATAGACTGTAGTGCACTTTGAATTACCTCCCTAGCCCCCCTCGTTTTGGAGCTGTGAGCCCCGTAAATTTTGGCGCCCTGTATGGTAATTAAGGCTTTAGTGTCAGAAGGGCGTTTCTGACGATAAAAAGAAAAGCTACGTCAGTCTGACACTGTCCAATTAGCAGTGGACAGTGTCGGAGCTGCTTCTCCTGCCTAATCTCGTGAGTTCTCGTGAGATCAGGCAAACGTCTCTTCACAGGGCTGCACAGAAGACCCGGAGAAGCGATCCAGGCTGAGCACTGAAGTGGATGAAGGAGAACTTCAGTGACATCTTCACAGGTAAGTGAAGAAACCCCTAAGCAATGAGCATAACTGCCCTGTACACCCTGTGGTCCTAGGTCTAGCCCCTATACAACGAGCATTAACCCCTATAGCCCCCTAGGCAACGAGCATTAACCCCTATAGCCCCCTAGCAATGAAGTTCTCCTTCATCCACTTCAGTGCTCAGCCTGGATCGCTTCTCCGGGTCTTCTGTGCAGCCCTGTGAAGAGACGTTTGCCTGATCTCACGAGAACTCACGAGATTAGGCAGGAGAAGCATCTCCGACACTGTCCACTGCTAATTGGACAGTGTCAGACTGACGTAGCTTTTCTTTTTATCGTCAGAAACGCCCTTCTGACACTAAAGCCTTAATTACCATACAGGGCGCCAAAATTTACGGGGCTCACAGCTCCAAAACGAGGGGGGCTAGGGAGGTAATTCAAAGTGCACTACAGTCTATGCAGCTGCATCTATAACATGGGGCAGAAAGCTGCACAGGTTGCAAAGTGGTGAAAGGTCCTCTTTAAAGACATTTGCCACTTTGACCAATGCATATTTATTAGAAAGTAACACAGCCTTGTGTTTCTTTTAATAGACTCCACTGCAGAAATTCTGACACTGTTGAATTTTTTTTTCTCTAGACAACACCACTCCCAAGCAATCAATGCAGCTAGGTTTCATGACTGATATGCTACTTAGTTTCTACTGTCAAGTGGGTGGTCTCAGGCAGGACCAGCAAAGGGGCATGATTGAGAACTCTCTGATATTGTCCAATCAGAGGCAGATAGTTAGGCACTCAGAATCATGCTTGTTTTGGCCCAAGACAACCCACTTGACAGTAGAGCATTGAACTAGTATATCATGCATCAAAGCTAGCTACATTGATTGCTCATGAACATAACCTCTTTTAGGGTTGAGCCAAATGGTGTATACTAGCCAAGAGATAACACCGCATAACATACAACACATAGAGCCCCCTCCTAGAGAAATCAGTGTTTTGCCTACTAGGCTAGTATATACTAATTTGCATGAACATTAAAACGGTTTATATCTTTGGAATGGCAAAATGGATTTGGATAAACAAAACCCCAAAATGCTCACGTGACATCAGATGATGTATGTCCAGATGATGTATACCATTGAGCTTTTCAGACCTGGTGACAGGTCCACTTTAAAGGGGTTGTCACACACAGTATGTTTAGCCTGAGCCTGACTTGTGGTGGTTAATGCTATTCAATTGTAGTGTGTATCATCCACCCCCTTTAAGTATTATATGGTGCGTCTTCCTGTTAATGGGCTGTATGTTTAATGCAACACTTTTTGTAACTGCTTTCCACCATGGGAGATGAGGATCCTAAACAGCAGCCCCCTCTATTAACGTAAAATTCTTTACCAAGGTGTATAAAAATGGGTTTTCTAAACTGGACAATGGCTTTAATATTTTGTCATTGACATAGTATAATATACTAAGGACAGACGTGACTCCATGCTAAATTGCCATGTTAGCAGATATACATGCTATTGTGTTTATAGGTGGTTTTGAATGTATAGCTGGTCAATAGGGTCAAGTAAGGATATACGTATGTGTGCGTGTCTATCTACAGTACAATCCCTAGGGTGAAGTGTAATCCTTCCTTGTATTGATCCTTCCTTGTAATCCTTCCTTTTACAGAACAATGCTGGTTCTTTATCACATTTTTCACTTATGAATATCTTCCATAATAAGGAGACTTTCTCTGCACCCTGTAGGTCTACTCCTAAATGAATACTATTCCCTTCACACACCTTCTCTATGATGACATAGGCAAATCATCTATATAAATTTTACAAGTAGAACTTAACTTGTTGCTTCTTCTTTGTGGAGCTTAGATGTTAATAATCATATATCATTATTTATTATGCCTTTATAACATTTTGTTTGTTGCTATTTTATAATTCTTGGTCACACTTTGATACATGAGCGCATTGGATGGGTTGTTGGATTTATTAACAAGTTCCTTTTATTAACGTATTTGCTTTTCCCACCAGAGCCTTCTCTTCTTACATGTGCTTTTTCTTCTAGAGACCTTTCTCTAACACTTCATGACCCCTGTATGATATTGTAGTTATTATATAGTGTTTGTTTTGAGCAGATTTAGAAGGTAAGGTTTGCCTTAGCAGCGATTTTTCTTGTGCATCACATGTAGGATTATCACATCTGATAACACAGCTAGATCCAGTATGTTCTCTCTATTTAATAATCCCATCAATATATTCCTATAGTGTTTATTCTGGTAACGCTTATAGACAGTTCCAGCTGTAATATTACCTGTGTGGGATTTTACCATACCTAAACATGCAATAGGCATCGCATGAGCACGTGAGCAAGTCCCATCTTACAATATTGAATGAATGCCTTCATTTGTACAGTGTAAGTGGATAAGGTGTCAGTATTACAGGGCAGATCTATTGTAATAAAGTCATGTTTGCTGTAAGGGCTAGGTAATTGTAGTCCATATGGTATACGGCACTTTACTGATCTGTACATTCATCCCTTCCACCGATGATTCATTTATGAGTGGGAAATTAAGACATATGTTTTTCGTACAGTCTCGGTGCCAATATTAGCACAGCCTTCACCTTCTATGGAGGATTTGCTGCCATTCTGCTAAGCTAAAAATTCATATGGCTAGCTTCAGTGGATTAAGTACAAGCTGTGATGAATATAGACACACGTAGGATTTAACTGCTCATATGAAGGATTTCCTAGAACCTTGTTCCAGGAGCTTAAGTAGAGTCCTTTTATCCAGTGAAGGATGCATGTAAGGAAGGCTAAGTGACATAGCTCCCCCACATTAAAAAGTCATCTATATAGCATCTCCCTATATATCAAGGACCCACTGGGCTTGGGAAACTAAACATGGGTACTGGTATTTTATTTGTAGTGATGCAGTTCAAAGATAAGGCAAACTGTTGGTGAAACAGAAGCCTATAACCCGTAGGACTGACAGAGTAGTTATAATAGTACACGTAAAAGATAAGGAGGAGATAGCTAAGTATAGTGTGTCCTAAATCTGCTTTGCAGCATAATCTTACTACGCACTACTAAATATTTGCAATACTGGAGGCTGCTTGTTAGCCCTAGTATTCATTTGCATTTTGACTTATTAGTCTTTATTCTTTTGTTTGTACTTTACAGTTTGTACAATGCCGCGGAATATGTTGGCACTATATAAATAAAATGTATTATTATTAATGGGAGTGCCGACTGTCACCAGTCACGCACACATTGTCTGGCTGTGCTCAGGTTGAAAGTAGAGCAAGATAAAATGGTTGGTCCACATAGAAAATTCAGCATGACCTTTTAAGGGTCGAGTTGTAGCATATATTTCTGGGACTATCCATGTGCGTGCTGGAGAAGCAATCTCATTCAGCTGTATGGCAGAAGTGAATCTGACATGTAAATATACCACATTGTTTTGTCAGTAAAACTACTCTTATCAAGTGTAGGATAAAGAGGACCTAGCACCCCCCCTGACATGGCGGTTTTAGAAAGTGTTTTCCCCTCAAGCTAACCATACTGGAACAGCTTTTATTATATTTTTGCATTGTGCTGTTCCTCTGTTATTCCTCTTAGAAATGTTTAAAGAAATTGACAGCTGGGTATAACCATCCTCTCTTCTAAAATGGGTGTGTTCCTGCACAATCTGATGCTATCAGCTTTGGACTACAGAAGAATTTGGAAGGACATGCCCCCTACTGGTAATGCCCACTTGTCAATTTCTTCATAAATTTTGAGGAGGATTAACAGAGTTCTTAGAAAAGACTGTAGAGAACTGTTATATTATGGTGAATGCAATAATTTACTTAAACGGACATGTTAGTAGAGGTGACAAACTAACCAAAAAAACATTGAAGTGTTTTTTATCATAGCTTGACACCTTGCTTTGTCCCTTTTTAGCACTGCTATTTTCCTTAAAGGGGGTTATGCCATGAGCAATATTTATACCTGATCCATAAGATTGAGGATAAATTGCTGATCATTGTGCGTGTGATCACATTGAACGGAGAATGTTCTACTCGCATTGTGAATGCAGCTGCGGGAAGGTGGAAGCGGATACACTGCTGCTCTCATTGCAGTCAGTGTAGGTTCTTGCTGACAGACTCCCTAAGGCACTACTATTATGTATACAAGGGGCATGTGAGCAAAGTTTTAGAGGGCAACTCCATCAGTTAGAGGCTTTTCACCAACTTTTGGAGGTGACCATTAACCCTATTATTTTTAGGTGGTGTTTGATAATATAAAGTACTTTGTGCTTTAGAAATGTGTCCCATTGTGCAGGGGCAAAAGGTGGGAGTCCATCTACACTCACAATAGTTACTCAATAGCTCTATATGTGAGCAATGAAAAGACTAAAAGCGTTTTTATTTTTTTATTTTTTTTGCTGATGTAAAGCAAAAAGTACCCCAACTTTTTGCAATATATAAATGTCACCTTTGTATTTATATGCCTTTCATTTTTATTATTTAAACCAAACCCTAGTTTGACTACTATTTTGATGCCAGCAACATTTTCAATGCTCCACATATGTACACAAATGGGGAAAGCCAAGAGTAAACTGAGCTGTAACGCGGATCACCAGCACTGAACTACAGCATTGGTTATAGAAGTTCTAATCCAGAACTTGGAAGAAATGTTGTGGTCTGAGATTGGTAGAAAGGACCCTCTCCGTATACTAGAGACGGAGACATTGTCAAAACTGTGTACTACAATTTAAATTTTAGTGTACACTATTTGACATTAAAACAATACATAAACGACTATGGTTTTATACCTAGAACAGCCTGTTATGCTGATTTTTGTTGCAATTATTTTACTACTTTTTTTTTTCTCACTTTACAGGTTTTTTTTTTTATTATTTATGGGGGGTTTCTGTTCTCTTCTGTGGCATCATTTTGATGCTTGATTTTTCTGTACATGGTACAAGTTAGGGTTAAGAGTCTCTCCGTCTCTGCCATCCTCAGAGGGGTGTTTCACCTGAGCGACATTGGGGGTTTAGCAGAGTGCACCTGCTTTCTGAGAATTAGCTAACAAGCCTCTAGCTAGCGCAGACTACTCCCACCTCCACTTGCTCACTAATTATTCTTTTCAGGGCCCAATTAGTGTGTTTGTCTTTATCGATATTCTTTTCTTGCATGAATAGCCTAGCAACCTGATATGTAGGAATCGAATAGCTATGAAAGCTGCTGTTTCTGCCTTTGAAGTTAACATATACCTGGAAAAATATCTTAAAGAAGGGTGGCTAATGCCAGTTCTTCAACACTAGAACAGATGCTTATTCAGAATATGAGTCAGATGTAATGCATTCATTCTATGCTCTGAAGTCTTGTCAGTAACCTAAATGCTAAGACGCATAGGGGTATGTTCACATATAGGGGATAATCTGTACATTTTCCATTGGGGTTTGTGGGGGGAGGATCAGGAGCATATTACAATAACAGCAATGTGGTAAGATAGTTAACAAATCTTATTCACACACTGTAGGGAAAAAATATGGTTGGAAATTGGTTTTGCCGTGTGGATTCTGAATTTGCAGCATCTTCATTCATTCTGTAGACTTTCACTTTGGATTTCATCTTAGATATTTGATTCAGATGTAAGTCATATAGATGAAGGGATGGGGTTGTCACAACCACTAAGTGTGACAGAAACATTAGATGTGAGGCAGATAGTGAGATCGACAAATACGTCAACACTTTGGTAGATGGTATGTGCATTTTGCGTCACTTACTACAGAAGAGTGGTAGAAGAGAGACAAGGAACATGACTATGAGGAACGGGTTTATCTTGTCTGTGTAGTTCCCATGATGACAGAATAGAACAGATTGAAACAGATCAGAGAAAGTGCTTGGTTGAGTTGGAACATGTTAAGAGCTGGAGAAAGTAAGAAAAATAGGACTATTATGGTGATGGTCAGAAGAACAATATGTGAAATCAAGCAAAGGCCTAGTCTTTAATGCACTGGAGATACAAGTGACACAGTACATACAGTCTAATGCTATAATGCTTTGTGCTGTCAGAGCTGAGGAACTAAACAAATTCTTATTCATAATATTTAAAAAAAAAAAAAAAAAAAAATACTCAAATTGCTCAAAAAAGTTATCGGTCTAGCAATCTTACTTGGTGACATGCAGCTTTCTCAATAACAAAACCACGTAAAAACTGATTTTATCAGCTTCACAGAAGATGCAAACTCAAGGATATATTTAATAATTATTGTCATGTTGCCCACTGTCTTCAATTTTGGACATTTGCACCGCTGGCCCACGGGGAGGTGAAATATACCCTGCATCCTAAAACCCAAAAGCTATATAGAAATCTAGTCATTGTCATAGGCATATTAAGCTATAGGATTTTCAAGGAGTTGGTTATGTAATAATTGCTTTTGGGGGTACACATAGGGTATAACTAAAGATTTGCTATTTTTCTAGGTAAATGTGTTAAGATTTCCAGTAAGAACAATATGGAGTCTGGGCCGGAGAGCTCCTCGCCAAATCATCGTCCTCCAGTATTCTTAACGCCAGCAGCCAAGAAATGCAACCGAGTGAACGGAGAGCGAAGACCACTTCAAGAGTGGCTTATTCATCTTCTAGCCTTAAAGCCATGTCGGAAACATTCCCTCATAGAGCGTTTAGAAAAATCCAACATGTTCCCCAGAGATCACACAGAGCTACTGTCTGCACTGGATGAGGTATGAGTTTATACGTGTTTATACCTGTTGGAGTTCCCAGCAATTATGATCCAAACTCAGACAATCCTGGAAGGTTACACCACAGATCTGCTGGCACAATTTTATATTACATTAGTTATTGTCTTATGAATAATCAAAATTATGGTTAGACCCATTTGAGAGGTGCCAAATAAAGACCCATTTTAGGGTCTGTCTTATATTAACAACACCTGCAAAGTTCTCCTGAAATGAATGTAGATCATTATAGAACAATATTACAGAACCTAAAATGTTGGAATTGAACTGGGTCTGTTTATTCCATATAACCATAAGGTTACCACAGTCAGGGTAAGATCTCTTGCATAACTCATTCAGGAATTCTGCTCTCCTATACCTCTAAAGCAAGAATAGCTCTCCAGCTGTTGCTAAACTACAACTCCCAGCATGCATACTTGCTCTGTTGTTCTTGAAACTCCAATGGAAGTGAATGGAGCATGTTGGGAGTTGTAGTTTCACAGCAGCTGGAGTACCAAGGTTCCCTATCCCTGCTGTAAAGGAATCATTAGAGGATATTTGTTTTATGAGCTGTGCCAAAATCCTACCCTGCTATTGAAAGACGTATGAGAGAACAGATCTTCCGTGTGTCTTTTTAAAAGGAATGTGTCACCAATGTTTTTATTTAAAATCAGATAGTGAAATATAACTTTTTTTTTTTTTTTTTTGCTACTGTTTTTATTTTCTATTTATAGATTTATTTTTCTAACTATTTTCTGTAAATTATTATGAGGGAGGCATTCATTTTTTTTCTTCTTCATTCTGGTGACACATTTTCTTTAAGCATGAAACTAGCAGCAAAATCGGGGAGTTGAATTTCACAAATGGATCCATTTGTTCTCAGTGACATAAGCTCCCACCAGGGGTGGTACACTGCCAAACGTGCATGGGAATAAGGGGATCAGGAGAGCCTGCAGGATCCTTCAGCCGACTGTCATATTATGTGTGTGTGTGCTACTCAGAGGCTACAAAAACTACTATAAAGCTCAGACACTTGGACCTGTTAGATCGATTTTACATGTTTAACTTTTGTCCAAAAACAAATTTTATAGCAGTGGCATAATAGTCGTTTGGTTTCTTAGAACAAACCGCAAATAACAAAATAATAATAATAATAAACACATATAAAGATAATTAATAGTAATAAAAACTAAAAACTAACAAAGCACAATGGCTTTATGTGTGCACTTTTATGACGTCTATCTAGCTAATGCAAGTTGCCTATATATTTATATTTATAGACCCATTAGTTTAGCTTAAACTTTTGCATTAGTTGGAAGACATAACTTATATGGGAATGTATTTTGCTGGAAAAATGCCAGTTTTGAGCTTGCGAGCTCTTGCCAGCATGCAAAGCTCATATTGGACAGATCCACCCTCCAATTTTGGGATTACCTTGTTTATATCTACTAATTTGAATTACGAGAAGAAAGCTGCTGAAATCATTTTACTTTATGGAAAGATCTTACTTAATCTGAGCTCCCTGACCTTCTATTCATCTGAGGTCTTGATAAGAAGAACACGTTGAATGGACTGAGGTATAACGTTTCAGGATTTTTTGACCTGATATGTATAAATGACTAGATTGGATGTATTATAATCTGTTTTATCACAGTCTGCCATTTGATGGTTAAACATATCCTCCTAGAACAGACATGCTTTCTATACATATATGTAATTTGAGATGTTCTTGGTTTGACATTTAATATTAGTGCATTTTCTAATTCTACTTAGGTTGGATGCTTAAGTCCAAAGGATGGCAAGTACTGCTTGAGGGAGGAGCTCTACAACCAGGTACAAAAGGACTGGATGGGATACACCCCAGAAGAAAGGCAGCACATGACAAGTACTCTTGAAAGGTATGAGACCTTGTCACATGTGTGATGGTCATATGCATTAGATGGATGTCAGCTGGCCAATCTGTGAGCGTGCATGTTGGGGATCAGCAGCTATCAAACGTACACGTCCAGTTTAACTCCTATGTATGGTGTACATAGTACATATTTTAACTTTCTAGTATCATTACTACGTCATTCTTAAATTCTGTGGAAAATATTTAAAATCTGTGGTTAATCCTGAAAAATCTCAGTTTGAGGCCCACATAGCAAAAGGCAGCTTAAAAAAAACGCTGTGAGGAAAAAACACTGCAAAAAGGCATTGTTTTTGGGGGGGTTTTCCTTCAGCATTTTTGATGTTTTTGCTGTCTTTTTCTCTGCTTTTTTCCTTCTCCTATTAAAAAACTTGATATATACTAAAATTAACATGCTACGTTGATGCGATTAACCAAAATCTCATTTGCTTTTATGGTACTGTGAAACACAGTGGTTTTATCCGCTCCGTTTTTGCAAAAGCAAAAAATGCTGCATTTCCGCTATGCGGAGTCTTCACCTGAAAGAGTTTTTTTTCAGTCCTTAAACAGGATCTGTCACCAAGTAGAAAATGCTCAATGTGGTACATCACTTGATTCGCACTTTGTTCCTGAATAATTTGGTGGTTTCCTTTTTAAAATCCACCAAAAGATATGGAAGGTTATAGGTCTGATTCTCCAAGTGGGCGATAAACTTTGGTTTTTCTCTCAAAAAACAAAATGTTCATGTCCACATGGAGAATCTTCCAAGGGACATATGTTTTGAATGGGTGGTCAGATCTGAAAAAGAAAAACACCAAATTGTTCAACAAATCATGTATGGAGTTTAGCATTTTCTGCTTGGTTGTAGATCCTTTTTAGGCTAAGGCCGCACATTGTAGAAACGCAGCTTTTTTTGTTTGTTTTTTTTAGCCAAAGTCAGTAGTGACTACAAAAGGAGTGGGAAATATATATATCAAGTACCTATACGTCTCCCTTCTGCTCAATCCACTCCTGTCTTTGGTGCAAAAAAGCAGCAAAATTGGCAACAAAAACAGCTGCGTTTTCGCAACGTGGGTCTTAACCTTTAAGGTGTATTTATCCACTAAGTATGAGACATTCCCTCTGAGCATTTTGAATAGCTTTACATTATTATTGTAATACTAAGATATGACTTCTATCAAATTTACTACCTCTAGTAGGTATCTGAAATATGACTTACTAGTACTGTGACAAGTTCTCCTTCCTCTTAAACTATGGTCAACATTCTACATGTACCACTTTGGCAGTGACTGATGGATAGTTGTGGTTTCCTTGCAGTCTGTATTGGAAGGAATGGTTATCACAGAAAGGTTTCACACATTTGACTAATTTATTTCTTAGTCCGGAATTATGTTAGTGAATTGAAACTTGTAGCTTTCCATTCGACGCTCCATCAATCACAGGAAGGTTAGTGTGAAAGTGAGATGTTGCTCAACCTTTCCTCACATCCTGCTTATTATGTGGTATACATGTGCCCAAATTGCATTTATCTTTACTCCAATTATTTAATCAGATCCACCCAAGGCTTTCTTCTCATGGCCTTACTGTTTTTATCTCATTTCACAATGTTGTAGGAGACATCAAAGAATTTCTTCATCACAGAATTACCAGACAACTGCAGAGAGAGTGAGAACACACCACAGCCTGTTATCTACCCATCCCAGTGCCCGGCATAGGCCTCCTGATTCTGTAAGTTATGAGAGACTCCACTACTGGGTGAATGCTATGGATCCTAATATCTACTAGATATATTCCAAATAAATCATATTTATTCCAATTATTTTATTGCATATATTCTTGAAGCTTCACCTCTAATAAACAGTGTTTACTCACAGATATATTTTTCTTCTGTACAGTCATGAAACATAGGTTCTTACAGTAGGCATATTTTGGATGATTGTGTAATTTGCATAGATTTTAAGGCATACATACACAGAAGTGAAAAGTGGACTGAACCTGCTAATTTTATGTGTATAGGGTTGTCCTAACATTGCCATGACAGATTATATCGGGGAAGGAAGGATCAGGCATGATGAGAAATATTCTGCCTGATCCTTGTTTTCCCTGGAGATAAGCTAACACCACAAGGGGTTGGCAGTAGATCTACCCCCCCCTCCCCATTGAAAACACGTGTGCTTGGTACAGGTATCTGGGAGAGATACACGTTGACTAAGCAAAATTTGGCTGTCAGCTGTCTATTATTAGTATTGTGCAAAAAATTTAAGCAGGAGTGGAAAAAATGCTTCAAAGTAAGAATGCTTTCATACATAGATACACGTGTACACACAGTTTGTAGGAACTCAGCAGGGAGGTTGTTCCACACATCTTGGAGAACTAACCACAGCTCTTCTGTGGATGTAGACATGATCAAATCCTTCTGTTTCTTCATGTAATGACAGACAAACTGACTGGATGATGTTAAGATCTCTGTGGGGACCATATCATCACTTACAGGACTTCTCGAAAGGGCGGTCACACCAAATATTGATTTCATTTAGATTTCTGTTTTTTTCATTTACTACATGCCATATATCAGGAAAGACAGGTCCTCTTTAAATTGGTCCCCCGACATATTGAATATATATACATATTGTAATTGGTGAGAGTAAAATTGCTTTGACCCCCTACTGATGCAGAGGAGGGTCATTCTGCAGCTTAAATAAGGAATTTCTCTTTGTGCGCTGCAGTTTGGACCAGGAAACCAAAGAGGTAGATATTCTTGGGATCAGTGGTGGAACCAGAAAGTTCAGCCCTCAACAACTGTAGCTTTTTCAATAGAGAACCCATCATTCTTTATCCTATGAAAGTAAAATAGTTTTCCACTCTAAAAATATTGATGACCTATCCTAAAGAGTGACTAATATCACTAGGGGTCTGACACCCGGCACACCCATCTATTAGCTGTTCTCTGTGTATTGGTGGGACTGAGTCACTGAAGCTTAGAATGCATTCAAGTGAATGATCTGCAGTACTAGGTCTGGCCACTAAACTGAGAACTGCTGATCGATGGCGTTCCTGGGTGTCAGACTCCAACTAATCTAATTCTGATGACCCATCTTTAGGCTAGAGTAGGTATCAATATTTTCAGCCCATAAAACCCCTTTAAGGCTACAAGGTTTGCCTAAACTTATCCATTTTGTTTTGAATTTTTGCTTTCAGAAACGCCAGGCAGAAGCAGAGAGCGCAGAGAACAAGAACTATAAAAGAATAAAATCTTCACAGATGGACAATCATTTACATGAAGGACACTCTAATTCTCTATCCGCTTCAGACTCTCATAAAACTAGACACCATCCAGGTTCTGAAACTGGAAAAAGTACAGGACCAGTCCCTGAAAACCACAGTCACAAAAAACAGAAATCGCATCAAACATTGGAAAAACGTCACCGCAGAGAAACACATAAAAGGACAAAACCTTGTGATGAATCAGAAAATGACAAACTTAAGTTTAGACAGGAGACAAGTCATGTTTCACATCTGGATGGTACATCTGACTGGCACAAAAGTGAGAAGAGAGATCGAGAATCCAGTGAGGAGGAAGAAGAGGAGGATGACTGGGAAGAACAAGCTCTTATGTTGGAAAGATGCCTCACATCTCCTGAAGGTAAGCATGGTCTTGATGTGTCCTCAGGCTGGGACCAGAAATGTCACTGTGGTATTAGTCTGTGACCCCAAAATGTCTTAATAACATTATTTGGAGATGTCAAATATCATTGTACATTACGCTGAACATCTAAATGCCAGTGTATACCATTATATTGAAGACACTAATACAAGATGGGCTTTATAGTGAGTCTAAATAATGGAGTGCCATTAGTCATAGACCGAAATGACAACAAGCCATTATTCATAGACCCCAAACTGCTAGCACAGCATTACTCTGAAATCCTAAATACCAGTGTGTGATATTCGTTTTATTATTAGTGCCATTATTCTGAATGCCCAAATACCAGGGTACCTTTATTCCAAATGCCAAAATGCCAGCTTGCCATTTTCCAGAACGCCTAAATGGGAGTGTGCCATTTTTCATAAACCCCCAAAATGTCCACGTGAAGTTATTATGAGAGGTCAAATGTCAGCAAACCATTATTCATAAACCCCAAAATGGCAGCATGCTAAATCCCAAATGTCAGTGCATGCCATTATTTTGAGAGCCCAAATGCCTGCGAGCATTTGTCTCTTTCCAGAATACATAATATAATACACTGTATAATACAGAATATACAGTGAATAATGAATGTATTTATAAAGATGGAGAAGTTAGCAATGCAAACATAGGATTTTTCCTGTATGACACGGTTCGCCTAATCTGAGTCCGCGTTCAGGTGACTCATTCAGATTGATTGAGTTACATCTGACTCATCTCTGGTTAGGCATTAATAACAAACAAAGGGACAATACAAGGAGACTTTCTCTCCAGCCGCACAGCTAAATGGCAAACTGATATACACGGTTGCTTCAAAAATACCCTTGCTATAAATAATGGCACTATGCATTTACAGAATCGCATAATTATACAGCAGATATCCTATATAAGCTATGGACAAATAAACATCTGCATAAAACCATATCACAGACACAGCCAACCATAGGAGTATGCAGTCAGGGACCATTGGCCTTTGTTGTCTGGGCACCTAGAGCGTCACCTTAAAATCCACACTTGATTCCGCTATAATTTATTGGACAGTATCATATAGGCAGGTATCGAGCAGTTGTATATGGGTGGGATTTAGATAAGACCCGTCATCTATCCTGACATGTCTCTTTTAGTAAATACTTGTATTCTCCACAAAATCTTAGGGGGCATTCACACTACCATTGCAGTGTCCATAGCTATTGTCCATTACAAGATTTTAGCAATGGACATTAGCTGAACCATCAGTAATCCGTTAAAATTTCCATTCATTTCAATGGGATTTTATCTTGTGTCCTTTTACACCCAATCCGTCAGAAGTCCGTTTTTTGCCAGCGGACAAAAAATCCTACATGCAGGACTTCTGTGTCCGTTTGAAAAAAACGGATTCTTGATGGACGGCAAGTGTCTGTTATTTTTTTTAACAATGAAGTCTATGGGCAATAGACTTATAATGGACGGTAACTGATAGCCATCAGTTACTGTCTGTTATTTTGGTTCTGTGTTTTTTGTTTTTTTTCTACACATGCTCATAAAGCAAAAACAACCCCCCCCCCAAAAAAAAATAATAAATAAATAAAAAAAATGGGCAGTATAGAAAAAACAAAACGACGGACACTAACTGACACTGACTGATGCTAGTGTGACTGTTTTTTTTTTTTTTTAATTGATCCATTAATTGGATCAGTTAAAAAAAAAGCAGACGCCTCAATATCAGTGTCAGTTAATGTCTGTTATGATAGGTGTCCATTATTTTATTTTATTTTTTTTAACAGACACCATCATAACGGAATTCAATGGTAGTGTGAACTCTGCCTTAGTGGGCTGTATGACAAGCATTTCCACAGCTATTCCTCTTAGAAATTACATGCATTGACAACTGGGTGTTAACAGTTTCACACTCTGACAAAGTCCAATAAATGCTGAGAGGACTAGACCATGTCAGACACCTCTCCATCTGGTAACGCCCAGTTGTCAGTTTATTCAGAAATATTTAAGAAGGATAACAGAGGAGCAGCACAGTGCAGACATTTTAAGGCAAATTGCTCCAGAATTGTTGTTATATGGGAAATACAAGTATTTACTAGAATACATATGTAAGGAGAGGTGACAGCTCCTCCTATAGCACTGTATCATTATTATTTGGATGCTATGGGGTAAATCATAAGGGTCGCAACAGGACACCAGTTAAACTGAGGGTGGATAGCAAAAGTCACCTGGCTCCATCTCTGAAATAAAGATGAACGTAACTCAGTAATACATTTGTGTTGCAGTTCACTAACATTCAAGGGAAACTGTAGAAATCTATGTATACCTGCTGGTAGGGGCAGGTGCATGTTTTATGTTTCCACATCTGACCTCCTAGAGTGCTGTGGATTGGACATCTGCCTCTACCTGTTTACATAGAGATAAAGCCATGTCCTCAGAGTCACAACTAAAACAGTGTATCAGAAAAATGTGATAAATACAGATAAATACAAAGCTTTCATACCACGCTTGCCTTAGGCAAACACAGCAGCGTTACATGCATCTAGTTCAGCCTGTAAGGTTACATTTTAAACATGGTGCAATGGAGGCTACAATGCTCGGTGAGAGGCGTCGATTTCAGCCAGCTATTGTAACTTGTGGTGAGATCTGCTATTGTGAGTCCATGTAAAGTCCTGGACTCGGGCTGAACACCTGTACTGCTCTTTGTTCCAAAGCAAATATGAGCTGATGGTTAAACGATAAAAATGTGCAGGTTGCTTCACAGTGTCTAAAAAAGCACCATCAGAGTTAATCCGAGAGCAAGCGGACATTGCAGATATTAACTCTTTACAGATGATGGGGAAGTAAACACAGAATAATATGCTGAGCTATAAATGTACAATATTATAATCGCAGAACCTAAGACTGTTTGGCAGTGGTAACTTCATGACAACACTTCTAGTCCTGATTACTTGTTGCAGATTTTTGAGCCAAAATCAGGAGTGGATTGAGCAAAAGGTAGAAGTCAGTGGCGTAACTAGGAATGGCGGGGCCCCGTGGCGATCTTTTGACATGGGGCCCCCTCCAAGAGGGATACATGGGCGTGCAGGCTGTCTGTGAATAAGAGGGTGATGTGGGGTGCAGTGTGTGTATAAGCAAAAGGGGAAATGGGGGTGCAAGCTGTGTGCGAGCAAGAGGGTGATCTGGAGGGGGAAACCCCCCATTCCACCACACTCTTGCTCACCCACAGCCTGCGCCCCCACGTCACCCTCTTTGCTCACACACAGCCTTCCCGCCCATTCCCTCCTCTTGCTCACATAGGGCAGAATGGGGGGGTGCAGAATGTGAGAAAGGAAGGAATGGGGGTGCAGACTTTCTCACACACAGCCTGCACACCCATGTACCCCTCTTCCTCACAGCCTATAACCCATTCCCCCCCATTGTACACTGACCTGTACAATCCAGGTAGCTCCGCCCACAAAAGACACAGACAAAAGAGTCTGTGTTAGTAGATTAAAGGACCTTTGATGACGTCATGTCTCAGGTCCTTCAATCTACTAGTATAGATGCCAGCACAGGGCCTGGGGACAGCGGGCAGAAGATAGAGGTTTCTCCTGCCCGCTGTCACTATGCAAGTGCTGGGAGGCAGCAGGGGCCTGGACAGCAGGTGGCCCCTGCTTGGGTGCAATAGTAAAGGCAGCAATTGCTGACTTTACTACTGTTAAAAGTTGGACTGTGGAGGAGGCAGCTCCTCTGCATCTTCAGGCAGCCCCCGGCACTGCAGTATATAGGGCCCGTTAACGGCTGGAATAACTCCAGAAGGTAACGGCCTATTTAAAAAAAATAAAAATAAATCTGCAACGGTAGCAGCTGTCACGGGCCCCCTAGTATCCCGGGCCCTGTGACAGCTGCCTCTTCTGCTACCACAGTAATTATGCCCCTGGTAGAAGTATAAGGACTTCCTATATATTCCCCACTAGCTTTTACCCGCGACTTCGTCTGCGGTGATTTGAGAATTGGGCGGACACAGACGTGTGAAACTGTAAAAGTGCTTTAAAAAGTTTGGTGGGCTAGCAAATGTGATGTGATGTGTTGTATTGTGTATGTCGTTATACAGACAATGTGATGTGTTGTATTGTGTATGTCGTCATACAGACAATGTGATGTGTTGTATTGTGTATGTCGTCATACAGACAATGTGATGTGTTGTATTGTGTATGTAGTGATACAGACAATGTGATGTGTTATATTGTGTATGTCGTGATACAGACAATGTGATGTGTTATATAGTGGAAAGCTATATGTAAATGTGAGTGAGTAGAGTGAGGGCTACTCCTGAGGTGACAGTAAGGAGTGTGCAGGCAGGTTGAGGCAGGAAATGCCAGGCAGTGTGTGTGAGTGTGTATGTAGTGATACAGACAATGTGATGTGTTGTATTGTGTATGTGGTGAGACAGACAATGTGATGTGTTGTATTGTGTATGTGGTGAGACAGACAATGTGATGTGTTGTATTGTGTATGTAGTGAGACAGACAATGTGATGTGTTGTATTGTGTATGTAGTGAGACAGACAATGTGATGTGTTGTATTGTGTATGTAGTGAGACAGACAATGTGATGTGTTGTATTGTGTATGTAGTGAGACAGATAATGTGATGTGTTATATAGTGGAAAGCTATATGTAAATGTAAGTGAGTAGAGTGAGGGCTACTCCTGAGGTGACAGTAAGGAGTGTGCAGGCAGGTTGAGGCAGGAAATGCCAGGCAGTGTGTGTGAGTCTATAGCTGGGGCTAGGAGTCCTGCTTTTGTGAGTCTCCTGCTAGGAAGCCATGTTGTTTAGTGGCACCAAAAGTAGCCTGTGACTCAATCCTAAGGGAAAACTATGTTTGTGGAAAATTGCACACAAATCCGTCCAGGCGTTTTAGCGTGATTGAGGAACAAACATCCAAACTCACAAACATCCAAACACACAAACTTTCACACTTATAATAGTAGTAGGATTCCTTTTGTAACTATTCTTGGCTTTGGCTCAAAAAACTACAATAAAAAAAGCTGCGTTTCCGTAACGTGGGGCCTCAGCCTTAGGCTAAGGCCCCAGGGGACGATTTGCAGCTATAAAGTGCTGCGGGAAAAACCACGGTGGGAGCGCATTGCAGTTCTTCCCATAGCACCTTAAACGCCTCTGGCGTTAACGTAGATATAATTGACATGCTGTGATTTCCAAAACCGCACTGCGGTTTTCACCGCAAAGTGGGCATGGGATTGTCATGAATCACATCCACTTTGCAGTTGCGGTAAAACAGAAACGGCGTTTCTGTTGCAAGCAAACTGTGGCATTTCAGGCCCGTGGGGCCCCAGCTTTAACCCCTTAGCGACCCTTGACGTAACTGTACGTCATGGGTCGCATGGGGATGTATGGAGCGAGCTCACACGCTGAGCTCGCTCCATACACGGCAGATGCCAGCTGTATCATACAGCCAGGACCTGCCACTAACAGCAGCGGTCGGTGCCCGAGCCGATCGCTGCTGTTAACCCTTTACACACTGCGGTCAAACGTGACCGCAGTGTGTAAACGGCGCCGGCGGCACAGGCGCCGCCATGTTTCGCCGATCACCGCCCTCCTGAACGTCACATGAGGGCGGTGATCGGTTGCTATGACAGCCAGAAGCCTATTGAAGGCTTCCAGGCTTGTCTCTGCACTAGATCTATTAGACGATGCCAGAGGCCAGAGGCATCGTCTAATAGAAGTGCTGCGATTTTCCTATTCACTGCAATACTGTAGTATTGCAGTGAATAGTATGAGCGATCAGACCCCCTAGGTTTCAAGGTACCTAAGGGGTCTGATCATAAATGTAACAGAAGAAAAGAAAAAGTTTTTAAAAGTATTAAAAAAAAAAAAATATAAAAGTTCAAATCACCCCCCTTTCCCTAGATTAGCTATAAAAGTAATTTAAAGAACATTAAACATAAACATATTAGGTATCCCCGCGCTCCAAAATGCCCGAACTATTAGAATATTAAAACATTTATCCCGTACTGCGAACGGCGTAGCGGCAAAAAAAAATAAAAACAGCCAAAAAGCGTTTTTTTCAACACTTTGCCTCCTATAAAAAATTGAATAAAAAGTGATCAAACCATCAGATCTTTCCCCAAATGGTATCAATAGAAACGTCATCTTGTCCCGCATAAAAAGACACCACAACCAGCTCCATACATGGAAATATGAAAAAGTTACAGGTGTTAGAACATGATGACACAAATTTTTTTTTCTATTTTGCAAAGTTTATCATTTTTTTAAAAGTATCAAAACATTTCAAATACTATATAAATTTGGTATCACCGCATTCGTACTGACACGTAGAACACAGGTAACATGTCATTTGTACCAAACAGTGAACGCTGTAAAAATTAAACCCATAAGAAAATGGCGCAAATGCATTTTTTCTCCAATTGCACCTCATTCTGAATTTTTTTCCAGCTTCACAGTACATTGCACAGCATATTGAATGGTGCCATTACAAAGTACAATTTGTCCCGCAAACAATAAGCCATCATGTGACTGTGAACTGAAAAATGAAAAAGTTATGGCTCTTGAAATGTGAGGAGGGAAAAACGAAAATGCGAAACCAAAAAATGGCCTGGTCCTTAAGGGGTTAAAGGGATTTTCCCACGCTCACTACCATGTTTACATTTGTAGACAATTAAAAGTGAAACATTTATGCAAATATAAATGATTAAAAATTTTGAAGATTTTTTTTTTAACCATTTTAGTGGTTACAGTGTTTTGTCTTACTAGGTTGCCAATGGATATAACCATGAATGAGGAAACTTTCTATGGTCTATGACTTGTCAGAACCTCAGTTATTATGGCCAGTATCTTTTCATGCATGTAGCGTCCTCGTCTGATCTGTCCACAACAAAAAAAATCAAATTAAATTTGCAAAAATGTTTCACTTTTTATTGTCTACAAACTTAAATATTGCTCCTGTCATAAAAGAACGGTAAATGGAAGTCAAAACGAGAAAGTTTTGTGATGATATCTATAAAACATAATTGTAAGTTCAGAAAACTCAGAATAGAATTAAAGGGGAGTTCCAGTTCCTTTTTTTACACTCTGGGGAGGCTTAAAATAATAAACATTATATACTCACCTGTACAAAGAGGTGAGTATATAGTGCTTATTATTTTAAGCCTCTCCAGGGTGAAAAAAAAATAGTAATTGGAACACCCCTTTAAGTATATGTTCACATGGAGTTTTTCCACCAAGGATTTGGTGTGTTTTCTGTGTCAAAAAATGAAAAAATGCCCACAACAAAGTCTAAACTGTGTGGTGGGAGTTGGTGATAGACGCATCTTTTTTTCCAGTGCTCAGTGCATCCGGTCATATCTAGTCTTAGTTTTAGCACTGGAAAAATCTTGTTTAGCCAAAGTATTTTCAACGAGAATCAAAAGGGATAAGGCAAATAGAAAATCAAGCCAGAGTCCTATTTCTCCTATAGTTGCCATTGGAAGAGGATTGGGCCTCTGTACCTTTTCCAGTGACTTGGGAGAGTTTTTTGCAAGTTTATTGTTTTGTTATTATCTTTGTTACTCATTATTAGCAACAGCTGGTAATTGGGTTCCTTCGACTGACCTGCTCTGTGTTCTTATCAGGGATGGCTATACAGTGTGATAGAGTCAAATGGACACTGACAAACCCCATTGACTTTAATGTTGTCCATTCTTTTTTTTGTTTTGTTTTGTTTTTTACAGCAGAAAGCACTGCAAGGAATGCTTGACAGAACCCTGACAGGGGCTCCTAAATAGCCTTAAAGGGATCCCATCATTAAAATCAATTTTTTTGTCCCTAACATGTAGGAATAGCCTTAAGAAGCCTCTGCGTCGACGTTCGGTATATAATCCGGTTTTCATCTGTATGCAAATTAGTTCTCTTGCAGCACTGGGGGCGGTCCTCCACTCTCAAACAGCACTGGGGGCGTCCCAATGCTGCGCGAGAACTCTCCAGCGCGGCCTCCATCTTCTTCAGGAATGAGTCTTCTTCGCATCTTCTTCCCGGGGGTTGGCTTCAGACTTCTAGGCCTTGGGCAGAGATGACTGCACATACCTGCCAGCCACAAGAAAATGGCTGCTTACAATACTATGCAAGTGGCCATTTTCTTGTTGCCGGGGGGCATGCGCAGTCTGCTCTGCCCGAGGCCTAGAAGTTTGTAGCCACTGCCGGAAGAAGACACAGGGAGAGCCCATTCCTGAAGAAGATGGAGGTGGCGCTGGAGAGCTCTCTGGCAACATTGGGGACGCAACCAGTGCTGCGAGAGAATCATTTGCATACCTATGAAAATCAGATTATATACTGAACGGCGTCCCGGAGAAGACATCTAAAGGTAGGAGAAGAATAGCCTTTCTTAAGTCTATAGCTACGTGTTAGGGACAAAAAATGACTTTTAATGATAGGATTTCTTTAAATACGACATTTCTCCACCTTCGCCTACTCCAGTTCTTTGCATCGGTTTATAAATGCCGCAGCACTAATTCAGCACAATTGTAATTTTTTTCTCTATCCCCCACCATTCCTGAGCAATCAAAACCATTACTTTTTGTTCCTGAAATGCGATTTAGGCTGTACTGTCAGGTGGGCAATGTCAGGGGAGGGGTTGGGATATGTGATTCAGAGCTCCAGTCAGTCAATATCAGATCTCAGAATCACACCCCCTTGTCTGTTCCTGCCTGACACCGCCCTCCTGACAATACAGAGCCTAAATAGCATATCAGGCACCAAAACTAACAGCATTGATAACTTTGGAATAGCGGGGGCTAAAGGAAAATTCCAACTGTGCCAAAATCAGTGAAACAGAACCTATTAAATGAGGGGGTGAAAGATCCTCATTGAGAGCCTATGTTTAATATTAAGAAAGGCACCCATGGGCACAATGTTACTTCTATGACATAGCCAAGACTTCTAGATTAACAGATCTACAATAAAAAGACCCTACCACAAGTGTATATCCTTATCTCAACTTCCTGGATCCTTGTAAGTGTGACGGATATTGGGAATGTTTATTGGCTCATATGTTTAGAGTGGTTACTAGTAGAGATGAGCGAACAGTGTTCAATCGAGTACATGTTCGATCGGATATCAGGCTGTTCGAGATGTTCGATTGGAGTCGAACACCAGGTGGCAAACTCACTAAAAATTCGATTCCCCTCCCACCTTCCTTGGCGCATTTTTTGCACCAATAACTGTGCAGGGGAGGTGGGACAGGAACTACGACAACGGAGGCATCGAAAAAAAATCTGAAAAAGTAATTGGCTGCCGAAATCAGGTGACCTCCAATTTATACAACTGGTGGATTTAATATCTGGTTCGTATGAAACTGTGAACTATGTGACTGTGAGACAGGGACAGATGTACAGGCAGGGTTAGCTAAGGATTACCTTTATTTAGGTGGGAACTCACCCAGCTCTTTGGGGCTCTATCTGGTTGGTATCCCTGTCAGATTGTGATATGCGGGAGCTGACTTTTTCCCATAGGAATACATTGAGCGCACGGCCAGTACTGCTACATCTCGGCATAGGAATGCATTGACCAGTGTTGATTGGCCGAATGCCATACAGAGTACAGCATTCGGCCAATCAACGCTGGTTCTGCCAGAGGCTTGTCTGTGAGGAGGCGGAGTCTAACATCGGACCAGAATGGAGACTGCTGTGGACTGATCTTAGACTCTGCCTCCTCCGGCAGAACCAGCGTTGATTGGCCGAATGCTGTACTCTGTATGGCATTCGGCCAATCAACGCTGGTCAATGCATTCCGAGATGTAGCAGTGCTGGCTGTGCGCTCAGCACTGCTACACTGGAGATGCAGCATAGATGAGTGTGCAGCAGGGTTCAGCGCACACTCAGCTCTGATAAATCTCTGATGCAGCAGAGCTGAGTGTGCAGCAGGGTTCACATCTCCGGTGTAGCAGTGCTGGCCGTGCGCTCAGTGCGGCTGCATCTCCGGTGTAGTCGAGCTGAGCGCACGGCCAGCACTGCTACATCTCGGAATGCATTGACCAGCCATACAGAGTACAGCATTCGGCCAATCGACACTGGTTCTGCCGGAGGAGGCGGAGTCTAAGATCAGTCCACAGCAGTCTCCATTCTGGTCCGATGTTAGACTCTGCCTCCTCACAGACGAGCCTCTGGCAGAACCAGCGTTGATTGGCCGAATGCTGTACTCTGTATGGCATTCGGCAAATCAACGCTGGTCAATGCATTCCTATGGGAAAAAGTCAGCTCCCGCATATCGCAAGCTGACAGGGATCCCGACGTAATACAGTGACTTGGGCATGTTAAATGTGCCCAGGCATGCTTCCCCCTGCTGTCCCAGTTGCATTCCAGGGTGTTGGCATCATTTTCTGGGGTGTCATAGTGGACTTGGTGACCCTCCTGAGTTGAATAGTGGTTTCCCCATAAACGAGTATTTATTCCTCATAGACTATAATGGGGTTTGATGTTCGATTGAACAGTCGAGTATTGAGCGGCTACTTGAATCGAACTTTGAACATTTCACTGTTTGCTCATCTCAAGTTACTAGTAATGGCATCTATAGGGCAAGTGTGATATATAGCAGTATAAATGCAAAATGTTTGCTGTACTATCAGTCAGTAACCTGATTTTTGTTGCCCCTAGAAAAAGAAGAGCTGTCAGAGTCCACTGAAGAAGTAGCTGATTATTTCAGGTATAGTACAATGCATTAATAATGCAATTTCTATATAATGTATCTTAGTCTGATTTTACTATATGAAGTATATGAATCCTATTTCTTTACATCACAAATACCTGTAATCAACACAAAAGTTAATCTTGACCAATAACACCCATATATAAAGCCAGAAAATGCTATATGCTCCTGTAGATGAATGAAGCGTATTTTTCTATAGAGAGATGTCCATCATCATTACCTCATTGTGCTTCCTACTCTACTATGGCCACCATTCATTTTGAATGGGATGTGGCCCTGTCACGTAACCTGGAAATTGCAAAATGAACGTTTGCTAATACAAAGAGCATTCGCTTGGCAGCTGCTACGGCTGAGGTTTTAAGTGACATAGTGAACACACCTTTTTTGGCATCAAATTGCTGTTTAGAAAATCTAATCTTTATCTTTGTGCGTATCACCTGCTTGGTGCATAGAGATTGCCCACTTTTGCCTGTGGTCATCACCCAGCACCACTCCTTACATACAGATTGACAGGTTTTGGTGTGTCGTGATCACTGTTTGAAAACAGGTGCTCGGCATGGGCACAAGTCGATTTTTCTTGGCCGCAAGATGTCACTTGGATGCAAAAAAGGTATGTTCACTATGCTACTAGGCACCCTAACAGCATATGAGAGGTGTAGAAGGGATTTTAGTAGTGGTAAATGTCCATAAACTCTGCTAAGATCTGGGGCGCACAGCAATAGCATCTCTATGAAGGACACTTACATAATATATGACATAAGGGCTATCCCATAGTATAATATAGTGTCTTCATTTGTCACGATGCAAGATGTACTAGTGATTGTCACAATTTTAAGGTACATTGTGATAGGTACATGCAGACGCCTCATAGTTAGACTGTGTCTTTGGCTCATATACAACATACCGTAGCATGTTTCCCATTTTGGTAATTCTGCATATATCATTAATAAGAGAAATTACAAATATTCTCTTAAGCCATTCTGTTACTGAATTTGTGACATGTTAAAGGGAATGTCTCTTAACACAGCAGCTTCCTTGATGAGCTGAACATGGGGGGGGGGGGGGGGGTCCCACTGTCATTGAACACTGCCATTAGCTGCTCTTTTCCACTGCAACAATTGAAGTGACTTTTTATATTTTATATTTAGATATCTTATGCATATTGCTCAGTCCATAAAATAGGATACAGATCAGATCTGGTATTATTTATCTAAATAGTGCATGCATTGACCAAAAGCACAATTGTGCAGCACGAGGAATGGGATAAAGGCCCAAATTGAAGTAAAATTTACAATGCAATAAATATTTCCAAGTATTAATGTTATATAATTCTTACAAATATACAATATCCTCATTTCCAGCACTGTATTCACAAAAAGCCTACAAAACAATGTTCAGGTGGTTAGACGCCATACAATGTGCAAGTTGTCCCTTGCCAATTTGTCTTCATTAACCTTGCTAAGAGACCCCCTTGGCTGGTGACAGAAGTAATTTTCAAGGTTAAATACAGTATGTATAAGGAGCTAAGTCTCCTGGCACTACTGACAGAGAAATTTAACTCTTTCCATGCTAATGAAAGGTACAAGTAGGGCACTGTTGTATACAATAAATCTGTATAGAGGCCAGTAATAGTACATTAGTAGGTCTGGTCTTCCACAGGTAAATTTAGTAAGATAACTCATCTGTATCAGACAGGGGGGTTATTGCATACCAAGGACACATTTGGAGAGAATTCAATTATTTCTATGTCAATCTATTATGCAGGATTAGAAAAACGTGTTTGCTTTGTTTCAAAAAACAGAACCGCACCTGTCAACAGGTCCACTTTAATACTGACTGCCAGGGAGACCTTATCCTAAAGCCATATGGGACTGGTCCAGTGCAGGATGCCAGCTGAAATTGGCTGGTTTTCACCACTACATTTTGACGTGATTCTAAAATTAACATACCGTGTTTTTTTTTTTTTTTTTTTTTTTTTGTAGTGTGTAGATAGGATTTTATGAAATCCAACTAACTAGAGTGTAGTGTAGTGTAGTGACTACACTTACATTGTACTTCAGCCTGCAATTTGCTATGTTTTCTGCCTAGGACCAGGAGCACTCAAGCCAAAGTTTTGATTTGTTTGTTATGCTATATCCTTGACCCTATCTGCTCCTTGTATGCCAGATGGAGACATAGGTTACAGGGGGTCAACTATTGTCTATCTGGTGTACTTTACAGTATATGTCCTTGTATACTATTCTCCAGTGTGCACCCTGAGCCCCATATAGATATAATTAACTAAACCATACAGCTACTTGCAGTATGGGTGTGGCCCTATTATACCTATAAACCTCAGCAATAAGAAACCTTAAAAAAGGCAGGCACTGCATGTCCACTGATAAGTTTTTTTTTTTTTTTATGTAAGGAAATGTAGAACCCTATGCGAACAAGCCCTAATAGACTGGATTTGGTGGATAATGGTTCTCCTTGGGAAGACTGCCAAACTGGAGTAAGGCCAAGATTAAGTAGAGTTTTACAGGGCGGGCAATAGTCCCTGAGGAAAAAAAAAGCTATGTAAAGTAGTACTGTCTGATGCTTTGTCAGGCCTTGCAATAGACGTAAGGATATAACGTATACCAGAGCCTTCTCCATATGACAAATAGGATGGGAATTCTCAGGGATGATTCTGGTTTGGCTTGGATCTTAAAGTTGGCCATACACATTAGATTTTTATTGGTTGAAATGGCTGATTTCAGACAACAATCAGCTCTGTAAATGCCACAAATGTTTGTGACCAACCAATGGCAGACTTTAGTCTGTCAAAAGCGGATCAGCTAAGCTATTTGTTCTGCAGGTGTTTGAGGAAAACATCTTTAACATATTGACTGATCAGCCAACATTTGTTCGTCTAAACAAATAAACAGCCCCCTTGAGCAATTTAGTTGTTAACATTGATGGTGGGCTCATTCGTAGGAGCAACCTCATCATCACCCATATGGCAGCATGATGGTCATCTGCAGTCAGATATGTATGGCCAGCCTTAGGTCGAATTTCAAGACTGAGACCTCAGTCCGTGTGTTGGTCAGTTTTACCGCCCTGTACGTTCTGCTGGGAGAGGAGACTCTTAGCGGTATAGTTATCTATGCTGCTAGGAGTAGTTGCCTCCCAGTGACTTACTGGTCCATACTGATTATACCAGACAGTAAGTTGCTGGGGGTCAGCATATAGATAACTATACCGCTATCCCTCTGCAGTCGGTTCAGGCCAATAAATCCAGCTAACACATGGCTGAAGCCCGATCGTGTGATTGTTAATTTAGTAATGTTAAACCTGATGATGGGTCAGACATTGATTTATAGGACAGCTACTTCTAACTGGTACTTGCTCTGGGAGAGATACTTTGTATACCTCATATAATGGCATCTCTGTAGTAGGTTATGGAAATTTTGATTGAAGGATAATACATACTGGAATACTGTATCCCACAATACAAACTATATTTTCATGGGGAAGCCATTTGTTTTGCAGCTAGTCTATTATGCATGTGTTCTCATTGCACAGCTTTGCCACTTGTGGGATGAGCTCAGTGCCTATGGCTCTAAACATATACAACGTTTTATACAATAATTATCGAGCCATAAATAACATACAGCAGTGATGGCGAACCTTTTTGAGACCGAGTGCCTAAACTGCAACCCAAAACCAAATAAATTATCACGGAGTGCCAACACGGCAATTTAACCTTAAAACTCTGTGGGTCCACAATTGCGGACCCACAAATTACAGTCATGTGACTGGGGCTTTACAGATCTTGTACTGAAAGGTAAAGGTCTCTGCATTCTGTACTTTTAAACAATTAATTTTCACTATTTACATCGCACAGGATCTGTTTTATAGTTTACCGTGCAATGTTATTACATCCTGTACTAATTTCACGTCTGCTATAAAACAAATACTGTGTGATATACATAGTGAGGGGACCCCACACAGTACAATCTGCCCCTCAGTGGCCCCCCACACAGTACAATCTGCCCCTCAGTGCCCCCCCACACAGTACAATCTGGCCCACAGTGGCCCCCACACAGGATTATACCTGTATACTCCACAGTAGCCCCCTCCCACACAGCATGAACTGGTCCACAGTAGCCCCCTCCCACACAGCATGAACTGGTCCACAGTAGCCCCCTCCCACACAGCATGAACTGGTCCACAGTAGCCCCCTCCCACACAGCATGAACTGGTCCACAGTAGCCCCCTCCCACACAGCATGAACTGGTCCACAGTAGCCCCCTCCCACACAACATGAACTGGTCCACAGTAGCCCCCTCCCACACAACATGAACTGGTCCACAGTAGCCCCCTCCCACACAACATGAAATGGTCCACAGTAGCCCCCTCCCACACAACATGAAATGGTCCACAGTAGCCCCCTCCCACAGAGCATGAAAGATCCACAGTAGCCCCCTCCTACACAACATGAAATGGTCCACAGTAGCCCCCTCCCACACAACATGAAATGGTCCACAGTAGCCCCCTCCCACACAGCATGAAATGGTCCAGAGTAGCCCCCTCCCACACAACATGAACTGGTCCACAGTAGCCCCCTCCTACAGAGCATGAAAGATCCACAGTAGCAGCATAAAATGGTCCACAGTAGCCCCCTACCCGCACAGCATGAAAGTCTACAGTAGCCCCCTCCCACACAACATGAAAGGTCCACAGTAGCCCCCTCCCATACAGCATAAAATGGTCCACAGTAGCCCCCTACCCACACAGCATGAAAGTCTACAGTAGCCCCCTCCTACACAACATGAAATGTCTACCGTTGCCCCCCTCCCCTGACAGTGCAAACAAACACAATATAGTTACCTGAAGAGCTGCCAGGTGTTCTCTCTTCTGTTCACTGCGCGCGCTGATGACTTACGTCATCACGCCCGCGCTTGTTCAGAGGTCACACTCTGTAGTCAGTGTAGGCCGCGTAGTACGCGTGGCCTACACTGAGCTACACTGACAGCTTTCAGCTGGATGCGCATTTGCACAACCAGCTGAAGGCAGCGATCGCTCACTAACGGGGAATCCTGCATCGGATTCGCCGTTAGTGAGCGATCAGGGCGACAGCACGCGTGCCAGCAGAGGGGGCTCTGCGTGCCCTCTCTGGCACGCGTGCCATAGGTTTGCCATCACTGACATACAGGGATACTTTATATTCTTATTCTAATGGGAACGGCATTGTCCAAACTTGTGTGAATTGAGGCAGTGCTTGCATACTCTTAACAATAAACATTTGTGTTCTGAAACCCATATTTGTAGTCTAGGCTTAAATGTATGTATTTGTGCATTCTTTTATTAGTCTTGACATGTGTTAGCATAGAAATGGGGTGACTGTGCATACTATGAGATGACTGTGTGCCAGATCAGCCCAGTTAATAAAACAAATACAGCTGCAGGCTTGAAGTTTCAGAAATTCTTATTTTAGTATATATGTAATAGCATATAATTGGAGATTGCTTCCTACACACAGCCAAAGTGCTGATTGACAGGACCTCCCCCAGCGCAAGCTACAGCACAGGGTTCAGGACAATGTTGCCACCTAGTGGTTGGTTAGGATAATACATACTAGAGTGACCTCTTATCTGCGTTCTGCATAAAAAAAATCAGAGCATTAAAGTGGAAAGATTACTTAGGAGAATCAGCCTATTGAATATTGTTACTCTCTTTTATAAACACACAGTAAATACACCACAATTACATCCCAAGATCAGCGGAAACTGTATGAAGATGAGTTTGCCTCTGACTACACAGAATATCTAGAGCTGCATGCCAAGATTGGTAAAGTTCTGGAGAGATTTGTGCACCTTGGCTCAAAAATGAAGAAGTATCAGCAAGGAACGGTAGAGCACAAGGTGAGAATGTAATATATTCCATAAATGGGTCCAATTTTTTTTTTTTTTTTTTTATTCCAGGTTACCTTCAGTCTCACTCCAAATGAGGAGATGTCAGTCTAACATAATAGTCAAGAATGTTTTATTTTATTTTCAACCATATCATATTGTAAATTCTGCCCTAACTGTGGGTCCAGCTAGCAGTATTATATGGATCTGTGATTAATTGAGTTCTGATCAGTATATAGGTTAAAGAGGATGCTGTTATACAGAGAGCTCTTAGAGAAAACAATATTGTTGTACTATCCTTTTATTATCCTAAATAATATTATATGCATTTTATTTGCTGTGACTGCTAGTAATAGGACCAAGGTTACTTGTACCTGGATGTAGTTATAGCTGCACACAATTCTGGGGTCACAGAAAAAGTGCGTGCCACCATGATTAATTCCAGGTTATTTCTCAGTCTGTGTGCCTTGTACAATATATGGGTGTGGCTTAATATGCTAAACTGTGAACTGAAAAGTGTGCCAAAACAGCATTAGACCCTTAGGAAAATCTGGTGCAGTTTAACCCTTTCCTGACATCCACTGTACTATTACAGCAGAAATCAGGTGTTTAAGTATGGCGGCTGCCATAGCCACTGAGACAGCAGAGACCCCCAGCGGTAATACCCGTGAGCGAAGCCCACTACAATTGCGGGGTATTAACCCTTACATTGTGGCTCCTAAATTAGAAAAAGGTTCCTACTGAGCTACCCCAACTAGGCTGGTCACTTCTCCGGTCTTCTCCAAAGCTCCCATGTGGCGAGACCGCAGGAGTTGTCCAGTTGTCATGGCAACCAGGACCTTGTGAAGGCTCCCAGCCATGTCTTTACTGCACTGTCTACCAATAAGTATTTGGACGCCTGCGGTAGAATAGTAAAACAACATCTATTCATACACAATAGTTGGTAGATCCCAGCAGATGCTTCCTTACAGATGGTATTGATGGACACAATACTCCCAGATGCCTGGTGACACTCCTGGTGTATGTGAGCCATCGGGCGGGTGCGGTTTCTCTGGCCAGCACTCGTCGGTCTCTATTTCCCAGTTTCGGGGGTCTGCCGACTCGGGGCAGATTCCAACAATCACCATTCACCTTCCACTTCTTAATCACATAGGCCACTGCTGACTTTGGGTAATTCAGTTCTCTTGCTATGTCCCTTAAGGATCGACCATTTCTGTAGTACCCCACAATTACCCCTTTCTCAAAATCAGACAACTCTGCACGTCGAGGCATCTTGCAGGTGACGGTACTTTTCCGTTATTGGGCCAGCAGTCAGCATCGGCTGTTTCCCATTTAACGGCAGAAGGCGTGACGTACATCACAACCACAGATAACTTCATTTGCATGGGTGTCCAAATACTTATTGGCAGTGTATATGCCGATTGAGGCTTGCCTGTGGCAGATACGGTGAGTTCTAACTACATCCAGGTGTGTTACCCCTTCAATGATGGTAATAATCTAGAATTAATTGTTGCGGTTTTGGAAATTGCAGCATGTTAATTACACCTATGGAAATTCTGGTGGTTCCCTATAGATATAATGGAGTAATGACTTTGTGTGAATTATTATGGATATGTGGTCTTTACAGCAGACAAGGCAATGATCTGACCTGCTACAAGATTGTTATTCATATTGCTTGGTGTGTATCTGTACAATATTGACTGTAGTATTCTGGCATTTCATTGGATTATAACTAAGTCGTTGCTATCAGATAAATGCTATTTTTGTGTATCTGTTCATAAATGACCGCTCTAAAATGTCATCTCTTTCTTTCAGATGGTTGAAAATAAGATTTTGTCAGAATACAAAAAGTTCAAGAAGGTGAGGATACAGATTGTCTGTTCATTTATGAAAACAAATTCATAAATCGCTAAACCACTGTTGAGACCAACCAAAGAGTTGGCATCTGTATAGCGTGTTAGTTTTCTACTGTGCGGCCTCGTGCAAAAGCCTCAGTCTAAGAATCGGTAAATGTTTCTAGCCACTATTTTATTAACCCTAATAGCTAATCCTACAAAGGGATTGTGTGTATACCAATCATACATCACAGGATAGATTTGGGATATTTACTATACATACACCAGGAAAGATCCCAGCGCATAAGTTTAACTGAAAGCTTCTGGATCTGTTTTAAAGGGTTTTTTTCCGGGGTAAAATATTTGATGAGCTATGATAAGCATATTCGCTTACTCATGGGTATGCCAGGTCCTGGACCCTCACCTATCTGATATTGATGAAAATTAGAAACACATTCTCATATATAGGAAAATGATGGCTGCAACTATGGCTAAATGTATATCTGGGGTTTCTATTGGCTAAAGCTCAATGAAAATCCTAAACAGGAGCTGTATAACACAAAGGTGGACCACACTAGGACAGTAGATTAACAGAATATGTTGGGGGTTCTTATCTTTTTCATTAGTGTCATTCATGTTTTTTTTTTTTTTTTTTAAGCAGTGTTACATTCTAATATAGATGTGCAGCAATTTTATGGATAGTAAAATTTGACATTTCCTGAGAGGTACTTGAACTGTATTTACATATATTTGTCTCTTCACCTAGACGTATCCTGGCTACAGGGAAGAGAAGACACGTTGTGAATACTTGCACCATAAACTCTCTCACATCAAGGACCTGATTCTGGAATATGAGAAGAATACAGCAACTTAGCCAGACTTGGTACAAGAGACATTTGATCTGTACCCCCAAGACTATAGGTCACTGATCAGCACAGCAAGTCTGAGCAGAAAAAAAAAAATATATAAAAAAAAAACTCCCAAAAAACCTTCATATAAAGCTACTTCTCAGCAAAGCAAGCAGCTCATGGAAACAAAGTGCCATCAAACTACTGTATGCTACTGTAGTAATATGCCTTGACGCATCACAGCTACAGCCTTAAGGAGGACGCAAGGTTATAATATGTACAAATAAGACAAGGCAGCTTTTAATGGTGACCTGCAAAGGTTTAAGTGGGGGGGGGGAGACATGTAATGTAGAAATGAACTAATGTGGGCTGTAATGATCTATTAGGGAAGACTGAGCAGTATACCAAGAGCCTAATCCTAGAACACAAGGAAGAATTCATCTACTGTGCTGCCTGCATGGACACTACTGAAGTGGGTCAGACAGTACCTGTACTGTACAAATAGCACTTAAAGGCCACACACAAAAAAAACTACTGCATTTGACTTATTTTTTTAAATTGGGGGGGGGGGGGGGGGGAGAGGAATGGGCTAAGGCCACAAAAAAAGCCTCTGCATTTTCATTCTCCTATTAACCCTAGAACATACGTTTAGCTGCAGAAGCGCGAGTGTTAACATGCTGTATTTTCCCAAGACAAATCTGCAGCTTTTTCTGCAAAATGTGGATGAGAATGTCCAAGCTCTCATTCTATTTGCTGGTGCTGTTAAACACAACTCCTATACTGTTTCTGCAACATGTGGTCTTAGCCTCAAATTTTAGAAGAATAGCGAGCTAAATATTAGATTGTATAATGAAAAGTTAAACAATTTTCCAAATATGCTTTTTGTATCAATTCAGTTTTCTAGTTTTCTGCTTAATTCCAGTGGATAAAAAAAAATATTGGAAAATTGTGTAACTTTTTTTTTTATACTAACATGTCTGAAACTAAACAACCCCTCTAAGTACATTTGCCGTCATACTATCAATTGTCCTTGGAAGATCAAAGTGTACCTCCAATTATTCAGCTTTTCATCAGTGAATACTATAGGTGAACATAAGGCATTTCTTAAATGTTTTGTCCACCTTTCCTTCAGATTGTCTTAAGTAGCAATTGTGCCCATATCCAGCATCACATACAGAAGTGTGCTGACAGTTTACCGTAGTTCATTGTGTGACTGTACAGTGATAGAGAAGTCTTACTGCACACAGTAGTCAAAGAAAGGCTCAGCTGCCACCTTTAGCAGTTCCAAGCAGTTAGATTTTAGGTCCAAATCAGCAGTAATAAGATTACTCAGCTTTATACGAACCTGTACTACTCATTTATGAGAAGTCTTATACTTGTGGGGTACCCTTTAAAAGAAACTAGTAACTGGACATGGGTTATCTGCCAAATCAGACACTATCACTCAATAGGCCTTGATATAGTACCATTACATTCTGAACTAGTATGTTTTGTGGCATCTACAATTAAAGTTTCTTGATCTTATATTCATTGTTTATGTTGTTGTAAGTCATGACATTTTACAATAAATGAAGTTGCGTTTTAGTTAAATTTTCAAAAACACCCATCACATAGGGAGCAGGGGTTATATATTCTCTACTGGGCAGTCTATGGAGGACCTTTCACGTTCTCATAGCTATAATGTTAAGGCAGGGTTATGATTTCATATCCTTGTCAGCTTTCCACTATACTCCCTGTTGGAGAGATTGGTGTCAACACTAACTGCACTGGTATCTTTCTCCAATGTCTGAAGGATGGGCATTAGCAATAACCCTAGGCTTTAAACTGTGAGGACCATCCCCTCTCAGTATTCTTTTATAGACTTAGTCATGGGTCTGTGTTCTTCAGTCCAGAAATTATGCCCCACCCTTCTGCCAGTGGGGAAATGTGACAACATTAACTGCAACGGGACAAATACTGAAAAGCCCATAGTGTACTGAATTTAATGCACCATCAACTGTGTAGTGGTATAATACTGCACATCTATGAAGACTTTAAAGGTCTATCCTCATTACATTAGTATGGTGAGAATACCCAGGAGATGCTATAATGTAGCGTAAAGATGCAAGTCCCAACACTCATCTGGTTATGAAGTAATTGGATAGAGGAAGTAACTTCTGAGTGGTCATCGTTCTTCACTTGTGTGGAAGTTCCATAAATACCTGTGCACACTTAAAAAGCTAACCCAGACACCTGGTTTGTCTTTTGCTGGATGGATTCATAGTCTTCAATGCTATTGCATACAAAAGACATCTGTCAAGTGTACATTTAGGGTGAGTTCACACTGCGTATACGCCAGCTTATTCTGAACGTAAAACACGTTCAGAATCAGTGGCGTATAAAGCAGTTCCCATTCATTTCTATGGGAGCCGGCATACAAGCACTCCCATTGAAGTGAATGGAAAGTGCTCACGTGTACGGCTAGCTCTGCTCATGCCGAGCCGTACACGTGAGCACATCCCATTCACTTCAATGGGAGTGCTCGTAGTGAAAAAAGCATCCCATTCATTTCTATGGGGAGCGTATGCCGGCTCCCATAGAAATGAATGGGAACTGCTTTATACGCTGCTGATTCTGAACGTGTTTTATGTTCAGAATAAGCTGGCCTATACTCAGTGTGAACTCACCCTTAGATGAACAGCATTTTAAAGTCAAGACCTTCCTCTTCCAGCTTGTAACTGCTGAAAGTAACTTACCCAGGACAGATGTGATTTACATTTTAAGAGCTGTTAAGTGGAACATGAGCATCAGACTCATCGCACCAAATTATTAGACCTGGATATGTCTGTCAATGCATGGACACAGATAAGACCAAGGGCGACTCCCATTTTGTACTGAACTCACTAGCATATCAAACCACCAAAAAAAAACAAAAAACACACATTTTGGATTTAGCTCATCAGCAGTCTTGTGGTTTTAATCCACTTACAAAACTTCAAGACTGCTGTCCAATCAGGATTACAGTATGGGACAGTTATGCAGTGAGTGACTCAGCATCATGATACTGTCAGCCCAGCTCTCCTGAGTGTAGTTTTTTCACAGTTTTGCCCCTGATAAAATTTGAATAAAAGTGTTCTAAGCACTAGCAATTCTCAAAATAACAAACGTACACCTGGTCCCACAAAAAAAAAAAAAGTTTTTGATTTAGCTGCGTTTTGCTGCATGGGGCTTCAGCCTGAAGGGGTCTTTTTTGGTGCGCTGGTGATCTATTAAAACATACATGCCATGGTCATGTCCTGTACATTAGCACTGGTATATTCATCAGGAAATATTAATGTCAACACATTTCTCCTCTACAGTCAGACAAGAGTTAAGGTTGGGGGGAGTTTATTGTCGAATCAGTTTCAAATGTACAAAAAAAATAAAGTTAAAAAAAAAAAAAAAAGTAACAAAAACAAATACCATCAGATTTCAGAGACCCCATCCAACCCCGACCCTCCCAACCATGATGGAAAAAGTGGTGCCCCCCAGACAAGCCACAGATAGTCAAAGGTCCTTGGATCTTTCCAGCAGTGCATCTAAGAAATAATCTCTATTCAACTGTCATATTCCCTTCTGGAAAGTGTTGCTTCAGTGTCCACAATGTGTTCCCAATAAATCCCAGTAATTTCAGGATGACAATACCACCCTGAGGAAGTGCTACTTGGACGACATCTTACAATTCTTCTTTCTTCTTCTTTTTCGGTTTTTCATCATCTTTGACAATTGGAGGGTTTGTAGCCTCCCTCTTCAAGTAGCTGAGGAAATCACTAACCTCTCTGCCTCCCTACAATTAGAAAAGCAGATATTAGAGAGGTAGGCTTATGAATTAGTACTGCCCGTTTGTGACATGTTAACCCCCCCTCACCTCCTCCTGTGGAATGGTAGACAAGGACTGTATGTAAAGACTGTATAGAGGCTAGCCTGCTTGGGTAAGCAAGTCAGTCAATTTACAGATTGTGAGACAGAATCACAACTCACCTCATATCTCTTTGGACTTTGCTTACTTCCAGCTGGTGCAAAGTAAATGGTGGGGAACCTACAAAATACATACATTTAGAATAAAATCTGGAAATTTAAATAAAAACCCACAAGATGAGGTGATAAAGAGTATAAACTGTACACACTTAGGAAATTTCCAGTGTGAGGCAAATATCAGTTGACAGATATAATATTGAAAAGTTATAGTGTATGGTAAACTATCAATTGCACAGGTTTCTAGATCTCTGCTTGCTGTCATTTTACTTACTCAGTAGATACAAATCAGTCCATGGTCATGTGACTTACATACAGGGGCACAGATCGTTACCAGGCAGACGTCTAATTGCTGTGACTAATGAGTTGGCCATCACATGACCATGGACTGATTTTTATCCACTAGAAGTAAGCAGAATGAATGACAGCAAGCAGAGATCTAGAAAACTGAGGAATTGATACAGAAGGTATATTAGAAAATTGTACAACTTTACAGTATACAAACAATAACATTTGTCAGAAACTGGACAACATCTTTAACAGACACTCAGATTTGGGATCAATTTCAATATTGGACAAAGATTATTTTGATTCTGTAACTGCTCAACCATGTTACTTGCTACTTACCCCCTGACTTCGTAGTTAGAAGGCACATCATTAGCAGTGGCATCCATCTTGGCAATAACAATGTTGGGATCATTGGCCAACTATACAAAAAATACAGAAACAACATTACTTGCTGATTGAGTTTTACATAATTCTTATAAGCAGAGGGTAACCATGATTGTTAAAATATTGCACATTAGTACATTTTCTCATGATGCCTTGGTGCATCTCTGAGTACTAGTATCTCCCAAAGATAACCTGCAGGTAGCAGAAACTCAACAGATCCTACAAAGAGGTGAATTTGTCAAAGGCTTTAGTAGTTCCTCAAGATGTCCAGGAAGAACAAACATTTTAAAGCATACCCATCACTACATCTGATGATTCAGGATGAGCCATAGAGTATACATGAAGTGGCGTATTTTGCTTCCACCACGTCATGTGGTCATCATCTCTGGTTCTCATGCATACAGTATATGGGACCAAAGAAGAGGTCACTGTATGGGCCATACAGAGGCCCCTTCAGTGGACTGCCCTTATAGCATTATTGGGTTGTTACTTGTCTGTCCATTCCTACTCAGTTTCTCTGCTCCAGGTTCACGGTTATAAAGTCATATGCACCTAGAGGAGAAAGAGGGAGGCGCCAGAGAGCCGACAGGAGAGTATTCGTACTAGCTTGTAGGCCAAGCTACCTCAACAGTCATACACAGCATGGGTACTTCTGCCAAAAGAAGATCCTGAAGCAGCAGGAAAGGACTGACCGCGGAGGGAGACACCAGAGAACCTGGGGACAGGAGAGTATAGGTCTCTTCCCAACCACCATATAAATCATTAAAAAAAAAAAAAAAAAAAAAAAAGTTGTTCATACACCAGGACTATGGAAGAATCTCCTTGCCAGTCAATGGTCTCAGCAATACCCCTTTATGTATCTTTATACACTTGCAGATAGTCTTAAAGTAAAAACCCTCTAGTCCAAGAGATAAGAATAAGTTGTTAGGGTGCCATTTACTTTAGAAGCATGTGTATATATGGACAACACAAGATCCCGTTTTGTTTTTGGGTCACTAGTATCAATTAATATATTTAACCATACTTTGTCTCGGAATCAGAGAAAAACAAATGTAAACAGCAATCTGACTGGATCTGTAAGCCGCCTGATTTTCAGGGATGCATAGAATAGTGCCATGTTGTCCACAAAACAAAAAAATATATTAAGTCTCCATTCTTCTTCTACAAACCAAGAAAGGATGTATACTAGAGATGAGCGAGTACTATTCGAAACAGCATTTTCAAACAGCACGTACCCATAGGAATGAATGGACGCAGGGGATTAAGCAGCAGGATGCCCGCCCTGTCAGTGTGACCGCCGGCTCCATTCATTGCTATGGGTGCGTGCTATTCGAAACTGCCGTTTCGAATAGTACTCACTCATCTCTAATGTACACATGTCCCCAATAAGTTGTTTAATATGAGTAAAATCAGGTTTAAGGCCCAGAAACTCCACGCAGTTCTTCCGCAGCGCTTTAAACAGAAAGTTCACGGAGTTTTCCTCCATGGACTTTCTGCTACCATTATATCTACAGGAAAGCCACCGGCGTTTCCTGTAGATATAATTAACATGCTGCAATTTCCAAAAACGCACCGGTTTTGGAAATCGCAGTGTGTTTGCGCTATGGATTTTAACGCAAAGTGGGCATGGGATTCACATGAATCCCATCCACTTTGCTGTTACTGTAAAACACCATGATTTCCGTGGCGTTTCCAGCCCATGGGACCCCAGCCTAAGGGTGCATTCACACCGAGTAAACGCTGACGGATTCTGAACGTAAAACACGTTCAGAATCAACGCATACAAAGCAGATCCCATTCATTTCAATAGGAGCCGGCATACCTGCGCTCCCCATTGAAATGAATGGGCTGCTTTTTTCCCTTATTGGTTTCAATGTGATATCAGTTCAGCGTATACTTAGTGTGAATGCACCTTTAAAGCGGTTTTATTAGGTAGCCGCATGGAACAAATTAATCAAGCAAGGTGCAATAAAAACACATCAATGCACAATTATGGATAGATCAGTTAAACCATAAGTCATGCACCAGAGACTGCTAGCAATAAAGGGGATCTAGCAAAAAGACTGGCAGGGAGGATCCAGTTTGCATTGTTGCCTCTGCTACTCAACCTTTGCACAGCAAAGGGTGAAAGCCACAGAGAAGAAACACCATAAAGTGACATGCTGAACACTAAGGGGGCGTTCACACTACTGTTGGTGTCCAAGGCTTTTAGGAGGTTTGTGCATACAATTTGTTTGGTTTCCACTTTTAGCAACTCATACATTTACTAGCATTTTTTCATAAAACATTCACTTTAAATCAAAGTTGCATGAAGGTGTGTTCGTATACAGTACCAAGTGGCATTGAGACAAAGCTGCAGGAGTCTACTTTAACAAAATATATAGGTGGGGGGGGGGGTTGGAGGATTTTTTAATGTCGCAATTTAGGTTTGATTTATCTATCTCAAAACTGGAAATTTTGCACCTCCAGTAGCCAGAGCAATTTTCACAGAGACCCTTGGCAGTGAAAGGGTTAAACGGACACCTTCTGAGCAGACACCAACTGTAGTGTGAACCCTACCCAAGTCTACACATCTGAAGCATGGCTCAAATATATAAATGTACTAAGTAATAAAATAGTTATTTTTATTTCTGCAAGTCACCTCCAAGGTAAGAGGCTTGTAAGTCCCAAACTCCAGGGCAAGTCTTATGGGAACAATCAAGCAGCTGAGTTTCGTAGCTTATGTGAAACAGCACAGCTAAATGGACTACACCATTTCTGCAGCTCCCTGTTATGGAAACAGAACAGCACTGCTCACACCCTGATGGTCAAGAATTACAAGCTTATTCCCATAGCAGTGATTTACCAAGGTATGAATAACCCTTTAAAAAGTCACCCTAGAGTGAAAATCCAGACATACCTTCTCTCCAAGTTCCTTGTATTTGGGTTCCAAGTTTTTACAGTGTCCACACCATGGAGCATAGAACTCTATCAGAACATCCTTGCTTTCATCATTTACAAGTTCATCAAAGTTTTCAGCCACAACCACCTAAGTAAAGTCAGAGTAAAGGTTAGAGGCACTACATGAGCCAAAACCCTGCCAAAGGCCAAAGTTGCTGGACTTTGACTAGAGTCACACTGCAAGTAAACATCTGAGACATTAAAGAATTCGGTCACCACCAAAAACCCTAGTAACCGAAGGGGCAGTCACTAATATATTGAACCCATTGCGGCCCCAATAAAATATATATCTCATGATTTGACATGTTCCTCACTAGGACATGGGCATGAGGCTCCATAGATAAATGGCTTTACCTTGACTGGGCCATCGTTGTTCTGAGGAATAGGTTCAGACTTCATGTATTTCTTCAGTTTACCATCAAAATAATCTTGCAGGAATCTCTCTAGTGCCTTTCCATCACGACTAGAACAGAGTTAGAAAGCAATGGTTACTCCATATATAGTATTGTGGCTGAATGATGTACTTGCTGTTGAAAAGCTGCCAGGCTTGAGACAGAAAGGTGTTGCATTGTATACTATATCAGTATGATAGACTGCATACTTACGTAAACTCCTCCTGCATAACATATTTCTCTCCTTTGGCATTCTTAATCCCAACCACAGGAACGTCTCCAGCACTGGCATCCAATCCAAACTCGGTCACTTCATGTCCAAAGGCCTTACGGTTGGCAACAGCAAAGGCAAGCTTCTGACCAGCATCGAGGAACTTCTTAGCCACCATCATTACTCTGAAATTGAAGCGAGGATCAATGTCAAAAAGTGATTGGCTAAAGGCATTAGTCAAGATGCTGACATACAGGATATTTATATTAAAAATAAATTATATTTCAACCTGTTGGTAATTTTACTATCTTCTTAAAGAATCTATAACCAAAATTACTGCATAGTTCACCTATTTCTCCAGTAGTTAGAGCCCTTGGGATTCTTCTCATAGTCCACATCATAGTAAGCGACAAGCAGATCCTTTCCTTGGATTAATTCTTTGTTGTCTTCAGTCAAGTGAGGGCAGATGCCAAAGCTTTTATATATAGAAAAAAAAAAAAAAAAAAAAAAAAAAGCAGAGAAACACTATAGTTAAGATTACACACAAAAAAAAAAAAAATTATTCTCCCATATCCTTTTATAAGTCATTACTATATAATTTGCTGACATTGCAGGATTTTCTACATGTTCATAAATGCAATTTTACAAGTCTTGCAGAAATTAAAGAGGACCTTTCATGTCCTCAGACACACGTGATGTGATACACCACTAGAAAGCCGACAGTGTGCTGAATTTCGCACACAATCGGCTTTCCTGTTCTGTCAGGAACGCCCCTCCTCACAGTAGCGTCTATTGCGCTGTACTGTGAGAGGGGGCATTCCTTACCACCCAGTGATGACACTGAGGAACGCTTCCCCTACTCCTGACAGTATTGATCCATAAACTAGTACCTGGAAGGGAGGGGGGGGGGGGGGCGTTCCTCACCGCTCAGCATCATGGCTGAGCCGTAAGGAATGCCCCCTCTGACAGTACAGTGCAATAGACGCTACTGTGAGCAAGGGTGTTCCTGACTGACTGTCAGAAACGCCCTTCTGACAGTGAAGAGCTATGGTACCGGCACCGATAGCTCTTGACTGGGGCCCAGAACAGGAAAGCCGATGTGTGCTGAATTCAGCACACTGTCAGCTTTCTACCTGTGTATTACACCGCATGTGCCCAAGGACGTGAAAGGTCCTCTTAAACTTACTTTTAGTGGGAGCTCCCATCAATGGAAGTGCAAGAAATGGGAATATGTTGTTTTGCCATCTCTACCACTCCAAAGAAGTGAATGCCGTGGAGAATATGCTTCCCAACCACTGCTCCATTCATGGAGACAAGCCACCCCCTTCCCCAGTGCCTTGATCAATGAGGGATTAGGGGGATAATCTGCTTTGATGGAAAACCCCTTTAAGCTAGTAACACTGGACAACTGTCAGCTAATGCAGACACTTCCTTTGTCTAGAACAGACATGCATGCTCTTGCATACACATTTGAATGGGAAAGGTGGTACTACCAGAGAACAGAATATAGGTCTGGGCATGTATAATCCAGCATGCCGATTTCTTCCCCAGTTATGTGCGCTGCCAGAATGTCAAGAGGACTAGCTAATTTTACAATCAGAAAAAACGAGAGATTACCGATCTCCTGAGATTTCTTTTTTGCTTGCCAGCTTTACGTGCAATGAGAAAATAAGATCAAAAGAAGAAGGATGATAGACTGAGTACTGGGATTTTTTTTTTTTTTAGAGGGGCACTTTGAATTTTGAGAGTGTTACATGTACAAGGTACCATTATTACTTTGTATAGGAGTTCAGAGCTCCAATTGGCAAAGCCTTAACCCATTGTTACATAGGGCAATGAATTCACACTTTATAGTGTCTGGTTGAGGTTATCATTAGAACTACTCACATGTGATCTTCGATGAACTTTTTGATTTTGTGGGTGGTGATCTTTTCATCAGCAGGGTATGTGACAGAGCTGTCTTCAAACTTGTTTGCAAGACGTTGTGGACGGAATAAAACAATACCCCTTTAACAAAGGAAAAGGACAGTTTTCATGCAAATCCTCAGGAATGTGCAGCTGGAGACCATATTACCATGTGTGCCAAATGCACAAGACACTATGTACTTACTCTCCATTGGAATCATATTTGTCCACTAGTTCTGTTTCATCGGTGTGTGCAAAACGGTATTTCTCTCTTAAGGTGTTGGCAGCTTTCAGATATTCTGAATGAGCTGGGCTATACAATTCACGGAAGAAACCTTTGTGGGAGTAGAGTAGAAATTATAAATTTCTGGCTTTCACATCAAGGCAATCTTCAGGTGCATTCACACTGAGTATACGCTCACTGATTCTGAACATGTAACTTGTTCCGAATCAGCGGTGTATCACATTGAAAGCAATACGGAAAAAAGCAGCCCATTCATTTCTATGGGGAGCGCACATATGCTGGCTCCCATAGAAAGCAATGGGATCTGTTTTAACGCTGCTGATTCGGAACAAGTTACACGTTCAGAATCAGTGAGCGTATACTCAGTGTGAATGCACCCTTCCAGTGTATACCGAATTTCCCTCATGACTCACCAACTACACTTGCATCGGATTCCCCAATGAATTTCTCAAATTCTTCCACAGATCGCAGATCAACAGAGGCAGGGCCAGCCTGTTTCTTCATTGTGCTGACGATACCATCTTAAAAATAAGTAACAAAAGTTTTAACATTGCTGCACAATTAATCTTATCACACTCAGACATGAATACTGTACAGCCAAATGTCATGTGACAAGTCAATTTGACACCATATTCTTTAACCGTCACGACAGGTAAAGTTTTGAAACAAAAAAAAACGCCATGTTGATTGTAGGTCATAATCCATGAGAGAACACCCCCCCCCCCCCTCAAAAAAAAAAAAACAAAACAAAAAAAAAAGAAACAAAACTGCATCAACCTGTTATTATGCCTAACCTGAGCACTTTAGAAGTGCCAAGAGGAAGCAGCGACTTTTCATTTGATAGCTTACCCCTTACAGTTGCACTATGAAGCAGAAGCAAATATGGGGTTTTGTTCTGTTGGGGTGGGAGGCATCACCTGTATTTATTGGAAAGCCCCAGGGCCTTACAGTGTTTAACAGTTTAAGGTCTCAATTTTATTCATCTTATTAAAGAACAAGCTGATATCAACTTTATTACCGTATATACTCGAGTATAAGCCGGCCATATATAAGCCGAGCGCCTTAATTTTACCGCAAAAAAAAAAAAACTGGGAAAACTTATTGACTGGAGTATAAACCGAGGGGGGGGGGGGGGGAATGCAGCAGCTACTAGAAAATTTCAAAAATTAAAATGCCCGGAATTTTTGGGTGCACTAGATGCTGGGGAAGGGGAGGGGGTGTTCTGGTTGTCTGTCTGCCCCTTTCCTGAGCTTGAGGACTGGGCCCCCCCGGCCCCCCCCCCCCCCTTCCCATTTGGAACTCAGTCTGGCTGAATATAGGGTATCTGCAGTGCTCCTATTAACTCCTTCCCAATGGAATAGAAGCACTGCAGGTACCCTATATTCAGTAGACCGGGCACTGTCAGACACAGGGATACCTAATGTGTATGTGTTTCACAGTCATTTTCTACTTTGAGGGCCGGTTTACACCAGCGTCCGATATTTGTTATGCAGGTTTCCGTTTCCTGCCCGAGAAACCGGGCAGGAGACAGAAACTGCCAGGCAGTTTTCAAACCCATTCATGGGTTTGAAAAGTGTCCGCCAGTGAGCGTCTTCTGCTCTCCACAGCTAACAGTTTTTGCTTTTTTTTTTAACCAGACAGTTGGACATGTAGGACTTTGTGTCCAGTATAAAAAAAAAAAAAAAAAAAAAAAGCTCATGGGTGCTCACCGGCGGACACTGAATGTCTGTTTCTTCTACCAACGGAAAACTGCATAACAGATCTGGTGCTGTGAACCCGCCCTTATATGTATTCTAGCGTCTGCGTTCCTGGCCTGCTAGCAGAAATTTACCGTAATGACTCTAGTATAAGCCGAGGAGCACTTTTTCAGTACAAAGACTGTGCTGAAAAACTCAGCTTATACTCTAGTATATACGGTAGGTTTTTTTATGACTTTTTAATACATATATTCCCCAAAACATCCCTCATTTACATTAGAAAGTAGCATAAATTAAGTCCTTGAGCTGGTGCAGATGTCAATACAGGCATACGTGTCCCATATATCTGTTTCACACCAGATTTAACCATTTTAGATACTTTCAGCAGCTTGCCCAACAGAGCCAGGGCAACTTTTGGCACGGGTTCTGTTCTAAATTGAGGCAACAAATAGGTGGCATGAGCTTAGATTAGACTCGGCAGTGAAATGTGGCAGATTATCCAGCATCAACCCCTGTGAGGAATCTGGCGCATTTAAACAGTCTAATCTAAGTTTGCATGGCTTGTTATAGGATGTGACTGTTTATTCTGAAGGCAGCCCACTATTGTGTCTTGCACTCTAAAGGGCAAGATCCAAAATAAATATACATAGAGTTTTAGGTATTGTGTACCCTCTCTATAAACGTAATCATGCAATTATGGCTATATACCTTAATGGTTGGTTTAGTAAGCATTAACAGCCATGTCTGCCACTCTCACCCTAAATCTACTCATCATCACCCCCCACTCCCTCCCCCTTTCCTGCTAGGCACCCGTGCATGCATGTGCTCTTAATTGGAAGAAGGAATGAACTACTGTTAGACATCTGAGTGGAGAATTCAGCTTCAGGCATATAGTCATTGCAGTTTTTAATCTATGAAAAACAGAAGCTATGGTATACAGCGTCATCTATAGTAATGCCCACACATTTATAAGTCTCACCCTTTACCTATAACATAACATCATCTTACCAGCAACCCTAGGGCCATCATAAGCTCCAGATTCTTCTCCATTTCTGAACACTTTAAGAGTAGGGTAACCACTGACTCCATATTTGTTGCAGGTGTTAGAGTTTGCAGTACAGTCAACCTGAAGATATGTGAAGTTCAAATTTAGTATTTTACGGTTATATGTTTATCAATTTTTCCACAACAGTTTGCCCAAGATTAGAAAAACACCACTTCTGTATTCATGAAACAGACTGACAAGTCATTTTATATCCTGGACAATGTCTTTAACTTTTATTTAGTTACTCTAGTGCACTACAGTAAGTTGTCAGAACACAGTTTCTGTGGCACCAGGTAACAGACGATCGAGGCATGAGGCAGATGCCATGTGCCCCAAATTAGGGAAAAGATTCCGAACTCTAGATTTAGCAATCCCTGACTCAAGCTCTCCCCCTCAAATGATGCAATTCCTATAATACAAAGGTTAATTGGAATCATCAATGTAATTTGTTACTAGATAAGGGTCTGATGACCTGGTACCTACCACCTGTGGTAGGGTATTCCATAGATGGGATACTAAGTGTAAAGAAGCCTTTTCTATAAGCCTCTACCATCCACTTGTAAAGAACGCCACTGTCCCCTGCTTGTTAGTACACTGCAGAACAAGTTGTGTCCTACAATAGTTCTTTGTACTGACCACGCATTTACACATGGAAATCAGATCACATCTATGGTGTCAGTTTTCCAGGCTAGACATGCCCAGTTTTTCTAACCTCATTTCAAGAAAAAAACAAAAACAAACTTCCATTCAACTGAATAACTCAGGTTACTTCCTTTAAACCTCTCTAATTCTCATTCATATAAATAGCTTTTAGATCCTGCACACTGCTTTATTAGTAGTGAAGTGTAGAGATGAGCGAACACTGTTCGGATCAGCCGATCCGAACAGCACGCACCCATAGAAATGAATGGAAGCACCTGTGACGCTGACTTTGACGGCGGCCGGCGTCACAGGTGCTTCCATTCATTTCTATGGGTGCGTGCTGTTCGGATCAGCTGATCCGAACAGTGTTCGCTCATCTCTAGTGAAGTCTGATCACTGCTATTAGCTCTGGATCTCCGCTGTACAATACAGTAGATACCTGGAAGCTATGGAGGCAGCTTTGCAGCCACCATCATTAAAGACCCAACAACAGTCATAATAGTATGGAGGATGTCAAGAAGGTTAATATTTCAAGTAGTGGAGATTAGGTTTATGAGTGCCTACCAAAACAAACATGCAACAATGTAACACATTGTAATGGCAAGTGCTCCAATGCAAGATAATTCCTTTCAATATCTTCCTACTCTTGCTAATAGATAAGGAGCAAACTTAGTTTATTATTCAATGGATTTTAGGATTTGCCTGCAACAGTTTGTTTTGGCTAACTGAGGAACAACCTGCAAGAAAAAGGAATATCGCACCTTAGCCAGAGCAACGGTTCCTTTCAGCTTAGTGGCAGCTGCTTCATATTCTGGTGCAAGCCTTTTACAATGTCCACACCTGGAAAGAAGTAGAGTTTGAGCCCAGTTATTAAAACAAGCTAATGGAAAGTTTCCATTGACATACACATGAATAATATCTGAATATAGAGATGGGCAACTATGAAGTCCTTGAATGAAGCGAAGAGTTCCCACTAAAAATAGCATAGAATTGACAAGAGCGATACTGCACGCCCCCCTGGTCCATTTATACAAGGAGAAGTTGGACCTCAACTGGTTGCAAGAAGGAGATTCCTAGCAGAACCCTGCCGATAAGACATTAATTCCTTATTCTCAGGGAAAGGGGGCAAGTTTAATTTGTGGTGCAACCTTTTTAAAGAAGAGTAGGATTCCATTTCGCAAGAACAGACAGATATAAATCCAAGATAGAGATCTGAACATCATAAATGCAATTCTGATCAGAAAACCACAAACCTGTGCTTACTAGAATAATGCTTAGCTATAAGTCACTCCATGAGCTCAAGTATTTATAGGTTTGGGCCTCACTGTGGTAGATTTGTACAAATTTGTGATTAAGGAACTGGAGATTATATTTAAAAGCCTGGCTGCATAAAAGAAGCTAGTGAGGAGGGGGGCTATGAATGTAACCACATGGGGACGATGCATTTGCTACATTGTGCTTAGCGTAGTAAGTCAATAGTCATGCTGCAGGCCATGGCTTCCTACAATGATACAGGATGAGAAGGAGGAAATCCTTTAAGGCATTGCGTACATGATGGCTTGCTTCATATGCTAGTCCAATCAAAAGTGGCCACCAAGTTCCTGGGATCCAATGAGCAGCAGACACCACAGCAAGGACACACCTCCCCCCAAGCAGCAGAGCTAAGGAGGCCGGGAATCGTAGTCCATGAGAGTGACATCACCCACTGACTAGAATGAGAGTAGAGCTTACAAGAACTACAAGTCCATGCAGCAACCAAAACCAGTGCATGACTGAAAGAAACCAGGGACTAAAAGTGAAAGAAAGCAATCGAAAACAGAAAGTAACAAGGTTTCAGTTATTGGCTCCATCTTTATATAACGTCTAGAAATAAACACTAATAGAAGAAGTTGTCACTATACTGGTTCTATATCAGGTGTCATTGACCTATGGCTGACTAGAGAGTGATGTAGGAGGTGCACATGAAAGAAAAGGTTAGTTATACATAGCATTAGACATGACATAATGGTAAAATGTAATCCTGGATCCCCAAAATTAACATTATTCCCAGCACAGAGAGCACCATTGTAAATCTTGTACCCCTGCAAGGGAAGAGGCAAATGCTGAATATCTGGCGCCTATCACTATACACAATGCAGGGGGCAGGGACTGACAGGCCACTATGAAGGGGGCAGGAGGGGCAGGGACTGACAGGCCACTACTGGTATGTGCCAAGTCCACAACCATCTATAATAGTTATGGACTACAACTATACAGAAAACCTGAAGCATACAGAGTGTATATACAGCCTGATCTTACTACAAGGCAGGGCAGGATAATAGCACAGGACATACAGATGACTGGCATCATCCATTTGCTTTCCAGCAGTATTATAAACTCTGTAAATCTCTGTTATCAGCCACCTCTGAAGCTCATCTTCCTCACTGGGACCCCCCTGAGGCCAATGATTAACGATAGTCATCCACTGACCTATATAGCGAGGCACTGCAGAATAGCAGGCCCTGTACATTGTAAGTCAGTGGCTATAGGGACGTTCTATGCATAGCCTATGCTGTGCACTCCAGCTATGTAAGGAGCAGTCATACACCAGGCCCCACAGGACTATCACTGCGGTGCCGCCCCTGCATACGGCCAGAGCGTCAGTGGTGCAGCGCCCAAGATACCACTCACCATGGTGCAAAGAACTCCACAAGGATGATCGGATACTGGGTGATGCTGCTCTCAAAGTCGTCGTCTGTGAACTCCAAGACATCGGAGGCCCAGGCGGTGCTGGCGGCTAGAAGACACAGGGCGCTGAGGAGGAGGCTGCGCGTCATGGCGGAGTCAGTGCGGAGCGCGGTGCAGACTCTCAGCAGCGCGGACTATCCTGGACTACTGGGGAAGCCGGAGAGAAAAAGGGAGAAAACCTGCCGGAAGTAGCTACGGCTGGACCAGGAGCCGGAGTGTGGCAGCCGCTCATTGGCTGTAGCGCGGTGACGTCATCAGACGGAGGCGTCAACTTGGCCTTAAAACGCTGCTGGGCGAAACCACTGAAAAGCAACGAACTAAAAGGCGTGGCCGGGCAGGGGCGGGAAAACTTGTCAGCCACTGAGGTGTGACGCTGTCGAGGTCACGTGATTGAGGTTGTCAGGGAGGGGGCGATTCCTGACCTAGCCAAAATCATGGACAAGTCACAGGTCGTTATAGTAATCAAGAAAACAGGGGTAACCTGCAATATATGTGCACGTGACCTTAAAGGGGAGGTCAAAATGATACTGCGCCATGTTATTAGATTGCTCCATTGATTTCCTGTATGGCAACTCTCTGGAGAGCACTCACACCTTATTGAGCTGCTCCGAGACTGGGAGTCTGACAACTTTCTGAAACTGCCCGTATATGTATCTGCATAGGATGGGGGATACGAGCAGGCCAAGTGTATATAAATGAGTGCCAGGCCCTTGTATATAGGCCCATAACTGCTGTTTAGAGGCCCCTAACAGTCATTGGATGAGCTCTGTGTAGCCATTCACTGGGGTCAACCAACAAGAAGCTCTTCAGGTTCAGAAGACTAAAGTGCGCCCTTGCCAAAGTAATCTCATCCATTTAGCAAATGTTACTAACTCTCTTCATAGTGGAAGGTAACTCGACTCTTCTTCATCAGTGTCATCACTACTGGTTAGTCCCCATTCAGACTGGATCTACATGGCTATAATGGATCCATATTATATGGACTGTTTTACAGCTGCAAATCCTGTCCTGCTGACCTAATCCTAAAACCCCACACTGCAAATTGCAGCTTTTTTTAATTGCAGATTTTGCTGCGTTTTTTTAAGCCAAGCCCAGGAGTGGGTTGAGCAGAAAGGAGAACTATAAATGCTTCCTTTATATTTCCCATTCCTTGTGTAGTTTGGCTAAAAAAAAATGCAGCAAAACCTGCAACAACAATAAAAAAAAAAACACCAACCTCCATTTACACAACGTGGGGCAGAAGGCTAAAGCCGCACCTGTTTTCTTCTTGGCTGACTCCTCCAGACTATCTTTCATTTCCACAAGGTCATTTCAAGTTTCTTCCATCTTCACAAGCTATGAGCACATTTGAGACTTGAGTGGTTTGTGAAAATAGAAGACGAGTACAAGTCACTAATTCTACAACCTCTTAATAATTTTGGCACATCTCCCGCCAACATAGCTGATAAGTAAGACTGGCATACTACACCAGCTCAAAAGACTGAGTATATTTAGGGTTAAAATGATGTTTAAAGATTTGTAGCTGTTTCGGGAGCTCACAGAAGTGGGGCTGTTTGCGATAATGTTGTGGTTATGGTGTTGTGGAGGAAGATCTCATACATCCTGTCCAGTAGTGCTAGTGAATAACACCGTAGTCAGGCTTTCTGCCTCTTGTGTGCAGTTTTCAGCACATGGTGGTACAAGTGTCATATATTTCACCAAATGTTAAAATTTATTTGACCTTTTTAAAATTCTTGTAACGTCATATCTTACCCATAGGCACAATCTATATTGATCCTGTAACACAACACTAGAATGGTCCCTATTGAATTCTAAGCACAGATAGTCTTGGTACACGTGAATTAAACACATTTTTTTGCTTTCCTATCAGCGTTTCTGTTGCTGAGATGTTAGGTTTTTTTTTCCTGATCTGCCTGAAGGCATCACCATTGCTCCATGCAATGGAGGGACTGAGTGCTGGAAAGCATAACTTTTTGTAACAGTTAGAGCACCGCTGATACCCTCGTTGTAGCAAACACATAAATAACATATCAGGTTAAAAGTGAATATCTTTTGCAATGGAGGCAAAGATCAAGAAGCAGTAATAAGGGTTTTAACATGAAACCTGGGTGACTGTGCTTATTGTTCAATAGGGACTGTCTCTCAGACAGACTCCCTTTATGCACGTGTAGTGCAGGCCATCTTATTTTATGATGTGCAAGCGCTAATTCTGATGTATGTGGTTACCATGCTCCAGGAAGCACAAACAATGAACTACCATCTTGTTAATCGTAAACTTAATCTAACATTCATTTAGGAAATTCCAGACTATAGCTCTGTGTTAATGGCATAAAACAAATACACATTTTATGTCTCTGTCTCGCACCTGAACACGTACAATGTTCAGGATGTACAATAGAGCCACTGCATTTCCTGGGCCCTGTTGGTCTCTGTTTACCAGGCTCTTGCCTGGTGTGCCATGTCAGCACGTGAATACTGCAGCCAATCCCTAGCTGTAGCAGAGATGTAAAGAGACCACTGAGGTCACCACTGTGGCCAGTAAATTACTGCAGCAGGTACATGTTGTATCAACAGTTATCGCTGCAGTGAATAAAAATCAGCAAGGGACATGGTGCAGGACAACCACTTTAAAAATCCCTGTCTTGCTTGTTTTTTTTTTTTTCCTTTTAGGTAAAGATTGAGTTTGCCAGCTAGCCACTGCCCCACTCTAAGCCCCCTTTCAGATGACCGTATGAATGGTCAGTGTGCTAATTGGGTTTTTCCCGGATAGCACACTGCCCCATTTATTTCTGTGGGCCCCTATACATGACTGTGAATTACACGGTCACATGTGCAGGCCTGATAGTCTGGCTGCAAAAAACAGAACAGGTCCTATTCTTGTTCAATTTTGCAGCTGTGCTTGTGCGGCACCTATTCATTGAATGAAGCGTGGCCAGTGCACAGACAGCACACGGACGATATCCGTGTGTCACCCTCGCGCTGCTTGTGCTATTCATTCATGGCTGGTTAGCCACCTGCTTAAGGGTAGGTTCACATGGAGGAATTTGCTGTGAATTTGGGGACACATTCCATCCATATTTTGCCTCCCATTGTTTTCAATGGGCGGGGGCAGAGATCACAGCAGGTCGCTGACAAAATAAGTGTCCTACTCGATCTTGCCGCAGATTCTACGGCTCTAGACTCCCTTCTGATTAGGCTCATTCATCAGCAGAAAGCTATGACGGAAGGCCGATGCCCTGCGGAAAACGGCGGTGGAAAATGAAGAGGAATTCTTGTTCATTTTCCATCATGCGAACTTACCCTTCACTTGCTGAACTACTTTGCACATCTCAGCATTTCTTATCTCAACAAGTCTGCAGCATTTATAAGCTGTAAGGCCTTATTCATATATCCTTATTTCACTGATGCTCACGCATTACACCAATGAAAATCAACGGGGCAGTGATCCAGAGATATACAAAGTATAGAAAATCTTCTTCATCAACCACAAAAGGGCAGAATGGGGAGCTGTCCATGATTAGTACAGACCTCACATGTCTGCATCCACCTAAATTTATCCATCCAAATGCATGAGACCTAAATTAGGGAAAGGCTCTCTACTGGAACTGCGAGCCCCCTCCCCAATTACCAGTGATAGAAAAATCTAGATGAGAAGTAGTTTGACTGGCAACAGAAGCTGTCCTAATTCTGGGCCTAAAATGTGAACACAAGGAAAATCTGGAGCACCAACAGCTGAGTTTACAAGTGATAGACTTCATTACTTATTGTATGAAAGGACACAAAGTATCAAGTACAGAATGACAGAACACAACAAATTAAGAAATATAACATTGAGTTAGGGGAGAGAGGTTTGTGGACAGGAAGGGTGGCGACCTGAAGGGATCACTTTGAGCGATAAGGAGAACACAGAGTTACCAAGAGACAGTGTGACGGAGGGAGGAAGGTGGAATGACAACACTTGAATGCATACGGATATCTTGACCTTCTCTTTTATGTCCTACATTATCACTATGATCCTTTGGTGGGAGAAATGGGAGCATTTGTATCTGGGGTAATAATGTAATATCACTCAGGCGTTAAGATGTTACTTAGTATTCTGTTCTTCTTAGAAGTATTCTGCTTCTCTTGTATGTTTTGTTTTGTCATCCTACTGCTGACTCCAGTGCGGGATATCCATCCCAAAACCTAAGGTATCTTTGGAGACTTTATATTGTCATTTGTAAATGGCATTATTCTCTTAGTCATTTATGTAATATCACATTTATTACATTCTATCTACATTGGTTTGTCAGATATATTGAAAAGTCCAATAATCAGATGTGTGAAAAATAAATCTGAATGCATTTCCCAAGAATGAGCTGAGAAAGTCTTTTAAAATGAGGTGGGGATTTAATGCTATAATGTCTTCTGTTTGGTGATCTCAACTAATTGCTCAAGACCAAGAAGAACCTGTAGACAATTCCTCCTTGTATATGGAGAAATAAAGGAACACTCCCATTGTATTGCTTCATTAGTATTTCTAGCTTATTAATATGTGGCCACTTTTACACTGAGAGGAAATCCTCTTCTAGGCCAAGGCTACATTAACATGACAGTGAAAACTAGCTGTGTGGTGTGTTTTTTTTCAATAGACGTCACATGGGAGAATTAAATTCACTTCCGGTGAATGTGGGCTGTTTTCATGACCATTTCTCATGTCCTGCTTTCTGCCATTTTTAACAGATCCCTCCATACAATGAAATGAATGTTTTTCACAGACATTTTGCACCACAGTTGTGTACATCTAGCCAGGACAAAAAATGCTGTGTTTTACAGTACCAGCGAAGTGAATGAATAGGGGAAGGAAAAAAAGCAGAGAAAAATGTAGTAAAACTCAATAAAAAGCGCTGTGGGAAAAAAATTCAATTTGTTTTTACTGTGTTTTTTTTTTATCCCACTGCATTTTTTTTTTAGCTGTGAATCACTATGTCGGGCGTAGCCTTAGGCCGGTTGCAGGCAACCGTGCTGCAGTCAGCGTGCCATAAATTAAAAGGACGGGTTGCACATGGGGGATCTGGGGATGTCCCCATGTGCCGCCATTCACGGGCCATGCTTCTATGGCTCCATTCATTAAATGAATAGCAGCCACGGACCACAAAATAGGACAGGAATAGGACCTGACTGTCGGTCCGCACACGAGACTGAAAATTACGGTCATGTATACGAGCCCATAGAAATAAATGGGTCAGTTGGCAATCCATGAAATACATGTATAACACACTGACCCACGCCACAGTCAGCTGCAAGGGGCTTTAAGGCTGGAGTTGCAGAGTCGGCAGGTGAAACCACCAATCCTAAGGGTAAGTTCACACGATGTAACGTTGAGCGTGATCTGGCATATATACACGTGTCGGCAGATGACACGCTCAAAATGCTCCTTGATTTCGATGGAAGTTAGGATCGTATACGCTGCGTTATTTTGCAGCCGCAAAATCACGGCCGCAAAATAACGCGGCGTATACGATCCTAACTCCCATTGAAATGAATGGGATGTTTTTGCGAGCGCAATCTGCTGACACGTGTATACGTGCCAGATTGCGCTCCACTTTCCTCCGTGTGAACTCACCCTAACTCTTATACAGCACAACATCAACTCCTGCTCTAACTTCTTCATGAATGGCTGATAGCTATAGTCCGTTAGAAGCTGAAAAACAAGCTGTGAAACTCTGGTAATACATTAAAAAGCCAGTGATTAAACTTCTGTGAAACTATACAAACTGTACATCTAAGTAATTAAATAATATAAAAAAATAAATAAATTAAAAATAATCATTTTATTTAGTTTTTCCATCTCCACCCAAATTTGGTACATATGAAATACCACTATATCTGGCTATTATATGTCTTGTATTCTGAATTGTTTGTGCTTTAACCCAATGCAGACTTTATCTGTAGTTTGGTGGGTGTCGTAGTATGCACACAGTAAACAGATGACAAAATGCTTCTATGCTAGAATAACATACTATTTCTCATTCAGAAACCGACCCAAGATCTTGTAGAACATATAAAGAGAGGTCTCAAAGTGCAATGATGTGAATAAAGTGTCTGTGATGGAAACCTATTATTTAGCTTCAGCATTTGCCTAAGGCTAGGTTCACACCTGTGCCTGCATTCTGTTTAGGGTTTTCATCCCTGATCCTGCATTTTTTGTGCAGAAACTTGGCGGACCCCATTATAGTCTATGGGGTCAACGGGTTTTTGTATGTAAACGCTTTTTAAGTGGATTAGGGTTTTTGTTCTCCAGATGCAGATGTGAATCTATCATAAGTCTCTGCCTCTCATTCCTCAGCTAATGCTTCCTCCCTCCCTCCATAGATTTCTAGACACGTGTAATCTGATTTATGTGACCGTTGGTTTGTCTCAAGACAGATGTAGCAGAGATTTCAAAGTGAAAGTCAGTTTAGTAGGGAAGGGGGAGGAGGAAAAGAGTCTGATAACAAAAAAACATTTTACTCTGATAACATAGATTACAAAGTTTATGATATTTACCTGTATTATTGATAATTGCAATGTCTGTAGAAACAAACTATATAGTAAAATCTCTCTACAAAAAGTCTGTGTATAGACTAGTCTATGGATTGTAAAGTCATTCTGATTGAAAATGTTTTTTTAATTTTATCTATAACTGGTTAAAAGGTTTTCTTCTCATCTGTATGTGATCTCTGAGAGTCCTATATCCAAACCCCACACAGATCAGCTGTTCCAGCAGCCTCCAGGTACCTACTGCAGTGTATGGGGAGCACATGCAGACTGCTCCTATTCTTATAATAGAAGCAGCGCTGCAGCCCTGTCCACTGTATAGTGGTGGTTCCAGGAAACTGCACTGCAGCATCTGCAGACTGCTGCAATAGCTGACATGTATGAAGTCTGGGTGTCAGACCCCCACAGATCACGTACTAATGACCCATCCTGTGGAAACTGGAAAGAAAATTCCATTTGAGGACGAAAAACTCCTTTAGGTTAAGGCTCCATGTAGCAGAAATACAGCGAAAAAAATGTTGTGTTTTAAAGTACTAGAAAAGTGAATGAGAATTCATTAATTTTTTAATGCTTTTAATTGAATTAATTTTAGCTGAAGTTTACTACAAAAGACTTAGCCTTACAAAGGTTCTCCAACCAGAAAAAAGGTGGTAAATAAAATAATGAATTCTCAGCTCACTCTTCCCCACCTGTCCCTGTTATGGCGCTGCTAGGGCCCTGCTCGTCTCTTCTTCCTTATACTTTCTTCACACACAGAAATCCAGCTGAATGAAAATAACAACTTGTCCTGTTACTGGCTGAGGCAGAACGCCGCCATTGGCCGACTGATTGGGTATTTCAGGAGCGTCAAAACAGGACTATAGAGTAAAGACTACCTGGGAACTTAGCCAGTGTCAGAGCAGAAATATGTATGTGGGTGTTTAAAATGAGATCTATATCATTGCACAATATAGATATTACTATGAAGTTATCTGAAATGAAATGACACAATTCTTATCTGTTCTTCTAGTTTGTAAAAATAAATTGTAAATAATTACAGGAGAGCAAAATAAATGATCATAAAACCAAGTCTGTGCTCCTAGAAAAAGCAACAATAACTGAATAACTAGTTAGACAAGACAGTGACTGGTTTTAATGACTCTTATGTCACCAGTCCGCCCATGCCTTTGGCATTTATACAGCAACATGAAGAATGAAGATGGTACTGATGGTGATGAGACAGGGATCTCCATTATGGGAAACAGTAAGAATTTTACAGCATACTGGTTCCTATATTAAATAAGGCATGCAGGGGTTGGACAACATAAAATGAAGTCCTCCTATTTTTACAAAGTCAAGTTGAACTCTTCTTAACACACCTACCATTGGTGGAAGAGTTCCCATTTCTCTCAGGCCTAGTTCACATCTGCGTTGGGTATTCTGTTCGGGGTGTCCGCTTGGGGACCCTCCATACGGAATACCGAACACATTGACAAGCGGTGAGCAATGAAAGCACACGGACATAGACTGTAATGGGGTCCGCGTGTTTTCCACAAGAATCATGCAGAGAGAAAAGTAGTTCAGGAAGTACATGTAGGTTCTCTCCACTTGACTCGTGTGGACACATGGACCCCCTTATAGTCTACGGGGTCAGTGTGCTTTCATAAGCTCACTGCTTGTCAATATTTTCGTTATTCCGTTCGGGGGATCCCCAAGCAGACTCCCCAAACAGAATACTGAATGCAGATGTGAACCAGACCTAAGTCACAAAACTTATGTCGCTGATGATTAAAGGGTTGGCCACTTTCAGACCAATATTGACAAACAAATGTACAATGAAAAGTTATACAATTTTCCAATATACTTTCTGTAACAATTCCTCACGGTTTTCTAGATCTCTGTTTGCTGTCATTCATTCTGTTACTTCTAGAGGATAAAACTCTGACCATGGTCATGTGATTTACAGTCTATGGTCATGTGACGGACACACAGGTGCACAGCTCGTTACCAGGCAGATGTCTGATTACTGTGCTGTGACTGTAACGGGCGGCACCTGTGTACATCACATGACCATGGACCATAAATCACATGACCAAGGTCAGAGCTTTATCCTCTAGAAGTAACAGAATGAATGACGGCAAGCAGAGATCTAGAAAACCGTGAGGAATTGATACAGAAAGTATATTGGAAAATTGTATATCTTTTTATTGTACTTTTGTTTGTCAATATTGGTCTGAAAGGGGCCAACCCCTTTAAATTGATCTCTTGTACTATTCTCAAATGTTTTTATTTGTATAGGGGGGTGATATATCAGACTTGAAATCCAAAGGGGAAGGATTGCTGGTGTGCGCGCTTCTCCACATTACAGCTAGCATTTCCTTTTGCGCTACTACTTCTCTTTCTCCCAACAATTGGACTTTTTTGCGGGCCTGGTTTGGCAGCAGTTGAGGTAAGGACCCCTTGACAACGAGCATTATGGCCGGTGTGTTTATGACTATTTATATATGTATAGTCATCACGTATCACCTCATTTATAGGTGATCTGGACCGACTTATACGGGCACATGCCTCCAGTTTGATTCTATTTAAGACTATACTACAAGTGAATACGTCTCATTTGTTTTTATCACCTATGTCTCTTGTTATCACCCTATGTAGCACTCGGCCTTATATAGACAGTTTTTTATATGTATAATTTCACAACTGTCAGCATCTTCATGCATTACTGGGATTATTAGTGCATGATTGCATGATTCCATATCAGGTCTCTTCTGGTACAATATATTACTCCTTGACAACCCTACCATATATATGGACCTCCATAGAAGGAACTTGTTGAAGATACCCTACCATTTCTTGTGCATGACTCATTGTATATTTGTTAATAGGTGTACTTGTATATAGGTGTAACATCTCTGCCTGTTCGGGTCACTGCACCACCCTCTGCTCACGTGCTGCGGCACAGGAGGCGGGTGCAGTTTGGTTCTTGGATTAAAGTTTTTGGTCGCACTGTGTGAACTCGGCTCTAGTTCTGTGATTGCATTTGCACCACACCCGTCTTCTGCCAATGTTGCCTCTGTCCATTAAGTGGTTAATCTGGCCTTGCCCTGTGATTGACAGCTGCCTTCCTGTGAACTCCATGGGTGGGTTCTTCCTCCCTATTTAGCCTTGGTTCCCATTCACACCAGTGCTTGCTATTGCTGTGTGCATACCTGCTCTTACTGTCCCTGTTTGCTTATACTATTATCCTTGACCTTTGGCTTCCCTCATTGACTATTCTTTTGACTCTGATTTGGCACTTCATCGCTCTACTGTTACTGAACCCTGGCTAGCTGACCTTCCATTGTTGTTGTTTGTCTTGCCTGCGTTTTGTGTTTCACATATTCAGGGAGGGACTGTCTTACCTAGGATAGGGTCTGGCAATAGGAAGGGAAAGTTGGGGGCTTCAGCTTAGGGCTCACTGTCTCTTGTGCCCCGCCCCAGGGTTTTAACAGTTACTGAGGAATTGCTGTCCTAGCAATTCCCTTACAATAGGTCACTTGTACAGTATATATCATATATGCTGTATGCATTATTGCTCACATTATGGTTTTTTGTGTATCTTATGTAGAGTCTGAGGAAGGTCTCTGGACCAAAAACGTTCACTCAAACTTTACCAATAAAACGTATGGTGATTGGTTCAACACAACATAGTGTGAAGTTCATCTTTTGCCTATTGAGACGGGGTGGGACCCTAACTTCACCTATTGGAACTACGTCTGTATCCTTACGAACATTTATCAATAAGATATAATCTATATGACTGGGTCATCACCAGTGATGGCAGGGGTGGCAAGAGACTAAAACTCCACTATGTACAAATGGGGATGTTTGCATCATTTTGTCCCCTGGATATCCTAAATGAGGACTTATGTGACAGTATATGTATTTGCAATATTCTCAACATGAAGACTACCTACAATATCTGCTTCAAGCTCTATGCATTGTATTATACAAGGATCTACCCCTAAACAGCTGGTTCAGGCAGGGGCTGGCAGTAGGCCCAACACCAATAAGACATTTAAGGACAGGCCAAAAGAAAAAAAACTTGGCCATATGTCTACTGCTTATTAACTAGTGAAGAGGCAGCTGAGTGATAATGCTAGATCTGTCCGGTGCAAATCCAAAATGTTAATATAAACATGTCTAAAGATGAAGGCCACATGAGCATTTTCACACTTCTAGGATTTTTGGTTTTAGGTCCTAGATAGAGGAATATGGTAACAGGAACCTGTCCTTTATATTGACTACCACTAGCTATGTCTTATGTTTACCCTACATTAGATGTATACTCATGAATGCTAAAAACATAGATCTATGTCCGTGGTGATGAACCTATGGCACGTGCGCCGGAGGTGGCACTCAGAGACCTCTCTGTGGGGAACCATCTGTGGAACAGATTATACTTTGTGCGGGCCACTTTGCTGCAGATTATACTGTGTGGGGACCCCTCACTATTTATATCACAAAGTATCTGTTTTATAGTAGACACGATATTATTACAGGGTGTAATAACACTGCACGGTCATTATAATACAGATCCTATGCCATGCAAATAGTGAACATTAATTGTTCAAAATTATGCTAAATACAAACCTTTACCTTTCAGTACACGTTGTTGTGTATCATTAAAATCTCACACGAATGTAATTTGCGGGTCCGTAACTGTCCGCAATTGTGGATCCGCAAAGTATTAAGGTTAAGTTGCCGTGTTGGCACTTTGCGATAAATCAGTGGGTTTTGGAGTGCAGTTTGGGCACCACTGATCTATGTTGTGTTCTATAAAAGTGGATTTGTAACTGGATGAACTACATTTTCAATTGCAGGGAACTCTACAATAAAATGAATTTCTTTACAGACTGGTAGAGGTGGCATATGGTATTCTTCAGCTCTTAAGGCAGAGTGCAAAATCTCTCTGGCACTTGGACAAAATAATCACAGGTTGTGCCACAATAAATATTGAATTGGCGATTGGGATTATAAAATATCATGGAACACATCCAAAATGCTGCAAAGAAGGAAGATTCTATGAGGAATCATGCACAAGGCTGTTTACTCATCATATGCACTGTATGTACAGATTCAGGGATCCCCTAAGGGTGGCTGAAATCTGTTTAACAATACTGGATGTTTGCCATTGCATACAGGTTGGGAAGGTCAGATGGCAAAATGGAGGACTCATTGTCTCACATTTACCATTCTAAGTCCACCATTTTCATGGAATTGTTTGCACTAAAGTTTTGACGCATTTATTTTACGTACATTAATTATTCAGATGTGCAAAAAAAAAAAAAAAAAGAATGGGGGGAATTCATCATTCCCTCCATGCAAGTTTTCTGGATGATATTGAGGCACATGTTTGCTGCCAAACTGATTTATTGTAATTCACATCAGTTTTCTGGAGTAAGTTAGAATGGCAAGCTACGCCAGCATATACTTGCTGTAGACTTCAATTCTGTTGTCAGGATGGAAATCAGAATTGTCAAGAGGTTGCAGCCAAATCATCATTTTATGCAAGAAACTTTTTTACCTCTGCTCTGCCTTCACCACTAACCCAAAAGGTAATGTGGCAATGGTGGGCTGGGATTGGAGCCATTGGCTCTACCAGATTTATCATCATTTACACCAGAAATCTGGGGTAAATGGTGTTTGAAATTTATGTCAGTTATGAGCTGGTATACATTTACCCTCCAGACTCATAACCCAGCAGAGGATGGACTCATTTATAATGAATATGGGGCTATGAAGACTGGTTTGTCCATCTTAGATGCCAAAATATACAGCTACTCAAATATACCTCCATATATGATACTGTAGGAAAAGGACAAAAGCATATTGTAAAATACTGCTTAACACAAAAACCTCTATAGCTCTTAGGGGGCGTTCACACTACCGTCAGTGTCTGACAGCTAGTGTCCGCTGCTAATGTCCGTTCAAAATCTTGCACAGACGTTAGCAGCGGACACTAGCTGTGTCCGTGACATTTTTCATTCATTTAAATGGAGATCGGGTGCGTTGTTTTACACTCCGTGCCTGTCCTTAAGTGTCCGTTCCTAAAGATGTCTGACTTTTCAAGCGGACAGACAAAACCTACATGTCGAGTTTTGCTGTCTGCTTGAAAAGTCGGACATCTTTAGGAACGGACAATTAAGGACAGGCACGAAGTGTAAAACAACGCACCCGATCTCCATTTAAATGAATGAAAAATGTCACGGACACAGCTAGTGTCCTTCACAAAGAAAAAAAGGAGTTAGACTAGTAGTAAGGTGGAAAGGAGGGACAGAAAAGATCTACTTTGTTCTAAGGGGGAGAATTATAGGAGAAATGGCGGTAATCACAACAAAAAAGGGGTTGTATTTTCAACTCCTTATAGTCCCCAGTTTAATGAAATCAGGAAATTAATAATGAAAAATCTACCTATATTAGAGACGGATGTGATCTCAAAAGAGATCCTAAAAAATGGAGTCCAATGCATTCCAAGGAGAGCTAAAACCCTGGGTAATATTTTATCCCCGAGTTGTCTTTCTCCTAGATATGATGTTCTCTCATCCGAAAAAGTGGGTTTCTTTAAATGTAAATCTCCAAAATGCAATGTGTGCAAATTTACAAATGACTGTGCCATTGTCTCTAGTTATGCTTCTCCCTTTTCACGTAAAATTGGAACCTATATGGACTGTAATAGTGAATATGTTATTTACTGTATAAAATGCACTTCGTGCAATGTTGATTATATAGGGTGTACAACCAGAGCCTTAAAAATTCGAATAGGAGAACATGTTAGGGACAGTGGCAAAGACATAAATGATAGTATGTCGGGGGTATCCAGGCACTTTTCTGTTCAACATCAGGGTGGAGTACACACGATGCGATTTTTTGGAGTAGAAAAAATAGACAAACCGCTTAGAGGTGGAAACATGAAAGCTTTATTATTGAAGAGGGAAGCTTGGCACATTCATCAATTTAATAGTAGGGCCCCTTATGGGATGAATATTAAATCAGACTTATCATATATATACTGATATGGGCCATCCTTTCCCTTTTCCCCTTTTTTTATTCCCCCCCCCCTCCCTCCCGTTTTTCCGGTTTCATTTGTAATATGAATATAATCCTTTGGTACTTACTGTGTTTAATATATCCAATATATGCCTTTTCTGGTTCCTTTTCCTCTTTTCTGGCAAAACTTTTGATTTCCGTTATCCTTGAATATCAATATACGGTGTATGTTTGAACTAGAGGGCGCTGTTGCGGCTATCCATCTGTAGTTATTTATATGCTGTAATTTTATTGGAGAGAGAGGTACCATGTGACATAGAATGGGAGGTACTTTACGTTCCATTGATTAAGAGGGATATTCATAGAGAGGCGGGATTTCTTTCTTTCTTTTTTGGCAGACGTAGCCTTTCCCCATATCATGTGATCCTCTCTGTATCACATGATCGGAGATATCACGTGAATGGATTACTGTGATGCTTGGATTATTCACCTATGCTTAGAGAAATACAGAAGTCTATTATTGGAGGTAATGCAGGTTTCTCTTACATATTGTAAATTTGGATGATCCTATTAGAGTATATCCATAGGTTTTTCTTTCTTCTTTTTTCTTTTTTCTGTTTTTGTTATACAAACGGCATCTATGTATTTGTGACTGGGATGCTATTGGGTATATCTTTTACTCTTTATTAAGGAATATTCGCCTATTGTAAGAGAATATTACATATCATATAGACAGTTTATCTATATGTATTATTTAGAATAACTAATTGTGGAAATTTTAAAAAACTACTGATAGGCGAGAGCAGAGGTCAAATGTCAGCTAGCCTCAGGTGACACCAATACACCGGATGTTAAAGAACATATAAATGTGTGCTTAGTTCAGAGAGTCAATACGCTATGATTAAGAGGTCTACCTACCTCGAAACGCGTTAGCGGTTTTTACTTCACTCTATATGTTTTCTTTCTACCACTTCGTTTGTGTTATGTATCTATTTTTTTAAGAAGATGAATTAAAGTTACGAGTTTTAAAGACTGGAGTGTTGCGGACCATTATCCTCTTTTTTTCTACCCTTCGCACAGCTAGTGTCCGCTGCTAATGTCTGTGCAAGATTTTGAACGGACATTAGCAGCGGACACTACCTGTCAGACACTGACGGTAGTGTGAACGCTCCCTTAGTGTGAGGTACTGTACATGCTACTTTAAGGTGGAGGCCCCACATTTTGAAAATGCAGCGTTTGTGTTGCAGATTTTGCTCCGTTTTTTTGAGCCAGTCAGGAGTGGTTTGAAAATAATAGCAAATATATAGAAAGCACTTAGATGTTTCCCTTCTGTTAAATCCACGCCTGACTTTGGCTCAATAATACGTGGGGCCTTAGCCTAAACACGTTAAGGCAAACGGAGTCATAAGTGGACGTGTACTCCCAATTGCACAACCCGCCATATAGCATGAATAAGTCTGGGTTCACATATATCAGAAGTGTCCAGCCAATTGTCTTATTCCCTAGCCAGACATACTTGATGACAAGTTATCCAATCCATAGCCTCAGATCGGGCAGGCATTTAAACCTGGCCATGCTTGTCAGCAAATCCCTTGCTATGGACTTTACCCTGATATAGTTTATGTGACCCTCCAGCAAATCCCCTTCTGATACGTGGAAGAAATTAGTCACACAGATAGTTATACAAAAATACTTTAGAATATATCTAGACAAAAAAGTTCCATTATTTTAGTTAAAAATATTAAAGATTTTTTTACATAAATTTTTTTTATATAAAGATTCAACCATAGGCTTCCTGTGATTTTCTGTTGCATACATGATAACATCTTACAATTGCACCATTTTTTCACAAGAACTAAGATGCTGTGTTGGATAGAGAGCTGGTGAACCACTGGCAAAAGCACAAAGATGTATGGATTCATATACAAACATACAGGTCACATTCACTTATGTAGTCTGGGGCTGACATACAGTTAGGGCCAGAAATATTTGGACAGTGACACAAGTTTTGTTATTTTAGCTGTTTACTAAAACATGTTCAGAAATACAATTATATATATAATATGGGCTGAAAGTGCACACTCCCAGCTGCAATATGAGAGTTTCCACATCCAAATCAGAAAAAGGGTTTAGGAATCATAGCTCTGTAATGCATAGCCTCCTCTTTTTCAAGGGACCAAAAGTAATTGGACAATGGACTCTAAGGGCTGCAATTAACTCTGAAGGCGTCTCCCTCATAAACCTGTAATCAATGAAGTAGTTAAAAGGTTTGGGGTTGATTCCAGGTGTGTGGTTTTGCATTTGGAAGCTGTTGCTGTGACCAGACAACATGCGGTCAAAGGAACTCTCAATTGAGCTGAAGCAGAACATCCTGAGGCTGAAAAAAAAGAAAAAATCCATCAGAGAGATAGCAGACATGCTTGGAGTAGCAAAATCAACAGTCGGGTACATTCTAAGAAAAAAGGAATTGACTGGTGAGCTTGGGAACTCAAGAAGGCCTGGGCGTCCACGGATGACAACAGTGGTGGATGATCGCCGCATACTTTCTTTGGTCAAGAAGAACCCGTTCACAACATCAACTGAAGTCAAGAACACTCTCAGTGAAGTAGGTGTATCTGTCTCTAAGTCAACAGTAAAGAGAAGACTCCATGAAAGTAAATACAAAGGGTTCACATCTAGATGCAAACCATTCATCAATTCCAAAAATAGGCCAGAGTTAAATTTGCTGAAAAACACCTCAAGAAGCCAGCTCAGTTCTGGAAAAGTATTCTATGGACAGATGAGACAAAGATCAACCTGTACCAGAATGATGGGAAGAAAAAAGTTTGGAGAAGAAAGGGAACGGCACATGATCCAAGGCACACCACATCCTCTGTAAAACATGGTGGAGGCAACGTGATGGCATGGGCATGCATGGCTTTCAATGGCACTGGGTCACTTGTGTTTATTGATGACATAACAGCAGACAAGAGTAGCCGGATGAATTCCGGGATATACTTTCAGCCCAGATTCAGCCAAATGCTGCTAAGTTGATCGGACGGCGCTTCATAATACAGATGGACAATGACCCCAAGCATACAGCCAAAGCTACCCAGGAGTTCATGAGTGCAAAAAAGTGGAACATTCTGCAATGGCCAAGTCAATCACCAGATCTTAACCCAATTGAGCATGCATTTCACTTGCTCAAATCCAGACTTAAGACGGAAAGACCCACAAACAAGCAAGACCTGAAGGCTGCGGCTGTAAAGGCCTGGCAAAGCATTAAGAAGGAGGAAACCCAGCGTTTGGTGATGTCCATGGGTTCCAGACTTAAGGCAGTGATTGCCTCCAAAGGATTCGCAACAAAATATTGAAAATAAAAATATTTTGTTTGGGTTATGTTTATTTGTCCAATTACTTTTGAGCTCCTAAAATGTGGAGTGTTTGTAAAGAAATGTGTACAATTCCTACATTTTCTATCAGATATTTTTGTTCAACCCTTCAAATTAAACGTTACCATCTGCACTAGAATTCTGTTGTAGAGGTTTCATTTCAAAACCAATGTGGTGGCATGCAGAGCCCAACTCGCGAAAATTGTGTCACTGTCCAAATATTTCTGGCCCTAACTGTAGGTTCAGTACCTGTTCATACCATACTAACACTGCCAAGGGAATAACAATGCAGAACAATAATGTTTCCCTGAAGACCTGGAATAATGGGCACCATATGTGTTACAATAAAAACTATAAATAAATTACAATGCATATACTGTATGTATGTTACCAGACGTGGATTAGTTCGGCACTGGCTCCTGATGATAAGTACTATTCTTAAAGGGGCTCTATCATTGGGAAAAGTCATGTTTAACTAATCACATCCTTGCATAGCCTTTAGAAAGACTAATCCACACCTACCTTTAGTATGTAAATGGCCTCAGTAGTTTTTGAATAAGTCAGTTTTTATTCATATGCTAATTAGACTCTTGGTGCACCATCGTGCACACCTCTCCTGTTGTTTCCTATGAGTGTATACAGCACAGGCTGCTGATGATGATGACTCAGCTTCCTGTTTGCACACACAGATAGGAGAGAATAGCAGAGAGGAGGCTGCTGGGAACTTCCTGAGCTGGCTGGAAGCTCATTAGCATATGAATAAAAACGGACTAATTCAAAAACCACTGAGGCAATCTACATACTAAAGATAGGTGTGGAATAGAGTTTCTAAAGGCTATGCAAAGATGTGATTAGTTAAAAATGACTTTTCCCAATGAAAGAGCCCCTTTAACCCCTTCCCGCCGATGGCATTTTTTGATTTTCGTTTTTCGTTTTTGACTGCCCTCTTTCTAAACCCCATAACTTTTTTATTTCTCCGCTCTCAGAGCCATATGAGGTCTTAATCTTTGTGTGACAAATTTTTCTTCGTGATGCCACCATTAATTATTCTGTATAATGTACTGGGAAGCTGGAAAACAATTCAGAATGGGGTGGATTTGAAAAAATGCATTTCTGCGACTTTCTTACGGGCTTCAGTTTTACGGCGTTCACTGTGCAGCCAAAATGACATGTCCCTGTGTTCTTTGTTTCGTTACGTTTCTGGGAATACCAAATTTATATGGTTTTATTTACATTTTAACCCCTTAAAAAAAAAAATTCAAAACTGTGTTAATTTTTTTTTCTAAAACTCACTATATTCTGGCAGCCGTAACTTTTTTATATGTCCGTGTACGGGGATGCATAGGGCGTCTTTTTTTATTGCTTTGATCACTTTTTATTCAAATTTTTATCAGAATCAAAACAGTAAAAAAAAAAAATGGTTTGGCACTTTTGACTATTTTTCCCGCTACGGCGTTTACCGTACAGTAAACATATCTTTATAGATTTGTAGAGCGGGCGATTTCGGACACAGGGATACCTAACATTTATGTGTTTCATAGTATTTAACTACTTTTATATGTGTTCTAGGGAAAGGGAGGCGATTTGAATTTTTAATACTTTAAAAAAATTTTTTTGCATTTATTAGACCCCCTAGGGGTCTTGAACCCCAGGGGGTCTGATCACTAATGCAATGCATTACAATGCATTGCAAAGTACCGGCACTTCTATTGCTGGCTATGTAACATAGCCTGCCATAGAAGTAATGTAATGACAAGCTAGGGAGCCTCCACAAGGCTCCCGGCTGTCATAGTAACATGATGCCGGCCCCGGAGCTTACTCCGGGTGCTGGCGATCACCGGGAAAATGGCGGCGCCACCGGGAAAATGGTGCCTTGGTCAGCTTTGACCAAGGTGCCGGAAGAATAATGCGGGGGACCGATCGGAGACATTAGTGCCAGTTGTCTACTGCGTAAAGTACAGTGGATGTCGGGAAAGGGTTAAGCAATGCATCCTCTTTTTAGAACTTTTTAGACTAGGACTAATTATACAGTTAACAGATGCCATGTCCACTCCGATCTCTGAGGACACACCATACCTTGATAGCATCAAATGGCAAAGCAAAAAAGAAAACATTTATTATGTAGAGAAAGCAAAAACTTTGTCGCTTTGTCACTTCTTAAGACTGCAGTCTTAGCTGACATGGTAGAAAATCAAAGACATTCAGCCGTCCAGAATATGAAGATAACTAAAACTGGATAAGATTAGTGATGGAGTGGGGCCTCAGTTCCTCAATTTAACCACTGCAGTATATGAAGCTCCGTACAATGTATAGGGCTTCTGGTCCATACACTAGAGCGGTGGCACTTGAAACTGCAGCCCTGCTTCGATTCATTTGAACTGGACCAGTGCTACTTCCAGCTGTCTATCTTATATACGGCTTTCATCAGCTGATCAGTGTAGGGTCCAGGCATTGCACACTGGCCAATCTAATACTGTTCTGTGGAAAGGTTATCAGTATCAATCATCCTCAGATCCTGGACAAGTAGAGATGAGCAAACACTATTCGAAACAGCCGTTTCGAATAGCACGCTCCCATAGAAATGAATGGACGGGGGGTTAAGCGGCCGGCCGCCGGCAAAATCTGCGTACCGGCCACTTCTATTCATTTCTATGGGAGCGTGCTATTCGAAACGGCTGTTTCGAATAGTGTTTGCTCATCTCTACTCTGTAGGCTAAGGCCCCATGGTGTGAACCACAGAAAAAAATCCATACACCCCCGGAGCTATCAGCAAAGGGGGACATGACTTTGGGATGGGGGAACCAATAACTCCTACAGTTTCTTCTTCGTGCAGTAGTTGAGTAGATTTATACAGACTGGGTCAGCTTTAAGAATATATCGGTGTATATTCAGCTTTAGGAGTATATATCAGTGTATATTCAGCTTTAGGAGTATATATCTGTGTATATTCAGCTTTAGGAGTATATATCTGTGTATGTTCTGCTTTAGGACTATATATCTGTGTATATTCAGCTTTAGGGGTATATATCTGTATGTTCTGCTTTAGGAGTATATATCTGTGTATATTCTGCTTTAGGAGTATATAGCTGTGTATGTTCTGCTTTAGGAGTATATATCGGTGTATATTCAGCTTTAGGAGTATATATCTGTATATTCTTCTGTAGGAGTATATATCTGTGTATGTTCTGCTTTAGGAGTGTATATCTGTATGTTCTGCTTTAGGAGTATATATCTGTGTATGTTCAGCTTTAGGAGTATATATCTGTATATTCTGCTGTAGGAGTATATATCTGTATATTCTGCTGTAGGAGTATTTATCTGTGTATGTTCTGCTTTAGGAGTATATATATATCTGTATGTTCTGCTTTAGGAGTATATATCTGTGTATATTCTGCTTTAGTATACGGTGCTTAGTGTGTTACTGTAGGGAGGGAGGAGTTTATGAATAGATGTCACTTACTGTCTCATCCATCTTCATCCTCTTTCTCATCACAAGACCTGGATGAAGCATTTCCCGCCCTCTCGCCCTCTTTGCATCACTATGTTACACTTGTTTTTTTTTTTTTTCACATTTTCCTATCTAATGTATTATTGTATCATTGCTTTGTTACTGTAATTGTGTATTTGGCTCTATATATTCAATTATGAGATGACTTTGATGAGTTATTGTTGGGCATTATCCTTCTAAGCCCAAGGGAAGGGCAGTCCTCCAGCCATGGTTCCCTAGAGGTTTCCTCCACAGGGGTTTTTTCCTCTCCTGAGTGCTGTAGGATGACTCTTTGTGAGTCGGGGGTTTGCCATTATTTAGTCAGTCGTGTGTAATAAAGTATTACGTGTCACATGGTCCATTAATAAACTGTCACAGCTTTACTTTTGCGGTTGCAGAGTCAGGTGGAAGTTGCAGGCAAGTTATTGTAGACTTATTTTAACTAATAGAGGAGGTTAAACCTCATGGTGGTGAACAGGCTGAGCTTTAGAAATGGTCAGCCTGAAGGATGTCGTAATAGTAACGTCATCCAGGGGCGGGCACAGTGGTCGTTGGTGCCCTTAAAGTGTACTGGCTCTGCTAGAATTGCAAGCCGAAGCGTGCCGCCTCCCTTTATTTATTTATTGCTGTTTGGCCGGGTGCTGTATGTCAGACAGCTGGGGATCTCACAGTATTTGTGAATCCCAATGGTCTAGCACTTCACCTGACTCCTTCTGTCATTATTTTACTTCTGTGAGTTTAATAACGCTGTGGCCATTTTGACACCCAAAATAAAGTGTTTTGTGCATTTATTCCAAAGTCATTATTTACCGTAGTTTGGGTGGTTTTAGGAAGGAGTGAGGGACATCCCATATCCAAAAGTCATGCGGACAAGACTGTGGTTGAAACACATTGTGGCCTTTTCTGCAGCCTTTTTCTCTGTGGACTTTCTGCCCCTATTATCCTTATAGAAAAAACACCAGTGTTTTTGTAGGTATAATTAACATGCTGTGCTTTTCCTCTACAGATTTTTTTGTTTTAGGGATAGCCAGAATCCCATCCACTTTGCAGGTAATGTAAAACTGTCTTTTTGCCGCAGTATTTCCACCATAGCCAAAATCCAGCATTTTCACAATGCAGGGCCTGGCCTTAAAGGGATTTCCCAATTTCAGTAATATGGGTAAAGGTAAATAAGAAAATAAGCAACACTCAACATCCAGATAGCGGTCCTCCACAATCTTTATTTTATGTGTAATCAGATTTTATTAAAAATTTTATATAAGAACAGGAAGGGAAAAAAGGAACAAAACCAAGTTAAACATGTTATAAATATCACAAAATATAAGGTACGCAGCGGTGGAAGGTGGAAGGGGAAAATGATCAATAGCCTTCAAGAAAAACAGTGGGTTCCTCCAATAACGAGAAAAAGGAGGAAAAATCTGACAACTCCTGAAACACCACCCAGGACCGACAAAGAGTGTAAAATTTGGAGGGATCTGGGGAATCCTCCACGACCAGGGCCTCCATTCTCCTGTAAGAATTCAACCAGGAAGGGCGGACTAGTGCTACGCCAGTGCCTACGAATGACTGTTCTGGCAGCCGTGAGAAAATGTCGCAGGAGATCCTTCTTTGCTGCAGAGATTCTGCTAGGAATAACCGAAAGGAGGGCCAGTTGGGGAGATGTTGTGACAGTACGGCCACACACCTTGGTATACAAGGTAAACACAGCGTCCCAGAAGGGCCTAAGGATGTCACACTCCCACCAAACATGGCATAGGGTACTTTTCTCAGTGCCACAGGGCCAACACCGGTCAGACACAGCGGGATAAATCCTGTGAAGAAGGTCAGGACACCGGAACCAATGAGACAAAATTTTAAAGTTCTTCTCTTGCGCACTGCAGGGCAATGGTAACTTATGTATAACTAGGAAGGACCTGTCCCAATCCACAGGTGACTGACCCATGCGGATGTCGGAGTCTCATAGATTAGTATGGGAGGCCAGCGTGACATTAAGAGCTTCACTCTTGGAGAAGATCACAGTCTTTGCTTTCTTGGTGGTAGCCATGATGTACCCGTCTACTCTTGTGACTGCTGCAGTCCATCACTAGCCTTAGCAGTATATAGCACAGGACCACTGAGCCAATGATTGGCCGTAGCAGTCATGTTTCTACACAGTGACATAATACTCAGGGACTAATGGAGAGGCGAGGGATTGAATAGGTGTGTGTTCCTTATTTTATGTCATTCCCTACCTTTTCCTAAATGGTTTTATGACTGAAAAATCTCCTTTAAGTGTCAAATGTACTTGCATGCAGTTGTCACGTAAGATATTTATAATTGAAGACTTGCAGACCGAGCACTAAAAAGTTTTCTCTCAATTTGAAAACAGTAGATTCGTATATTAACCTTCTAACAATAAAGACCTCTGTCTGTAAGTCCTTGTGATTCTGTTTGATGGAGCTATAGGAACTCGCTATGCTGCCTTTCATTGCCTCTATAATAAGGCACAATGTTCTCCCCTGGAAGATGCAATAGACCATACAACAATATATCGTCTCACATACTCAGTGACCAAAAGTCACGTGAAGGCGTGTCCCAGTGCCTGTTGTGTTGGATGTGGCGCTCAAACAGTGTGATGCAATGCGGCCGAAGGCGCTAGTGTCACCAGGATATCTGAGCAGTCTGATGCAGACAGGTGTCTGAATGTGGGATCAGTGCAAGACGCATGGGGCATAGCATTTTACCCAGGAATTTGGTTTTCCAAGGTCAACAGTGTCTTGGGTGGACCTGTAATATCGCAGAGACAACATTGGCATCCGCATAAACCAGCGCACCGGTTGACCATGAATGTTCGATGAACTAACGTCACGTCACCTCTGAAGAGTCGTACGGGGCTCTCGATGGTCTACTGTGGGTCAAGTCGCCGTCGATTTGAATGTGGGGCTCCAGGACCCCATTTCCACCAGGACTGTACGCCGAGTACTGCACCACATAAGCTTCAACAGTCAATGCCCGACCCGTGTCCCTTTGCTGAAGCCACAAGACAGAGCTCAAAGACTGGCATGGGCCCGTGACCATCGTCATTGGACCATGGAACAATGGCGGCAAGTGGCATTGTCTGATGAATCATGGTTCCAGTTGTACAGAGCTGATGGGCATGTGAGAGTCTGGCGTATGCCCCATGAAGCCATGGATCCTGCATGCCAACAGGGACATGTCCAGGGGAGAGGTGGCTCTGTCATGCTCTGGGCCATGTTCACATGGTTGCAATTGGACCCCATTGTCCTGGTGAAGGGATCAATGACCGGTGCTCGATACGTGCAACTTATGGCAGACCACCTGCACCCCTTTCTGTTGTTGGAGTTTCCTGATGGGGATGCTATGTACCAACAAGACAATGCAACATGTCATCGCTCGTTGGTGACAGGGGACTGGCTTAATGAACACACCAGTGACCTCAGGACCCTCAACTGGCCTGCCTGCTCGCCCGACCTCAATCCCATAGAGCATATATGGGTTGCTGTGGATACCAGTGTCCGCTCCATGGATCCAGTGCCAACTACACAGGACCAATTGTGGGCTGCAGTGAAGACTGCGTGGATCAATATCCCTCCAGAACTCTTCCAACACCTCTTTTAGTCCATGCCTCGTCATCTTGCTGCAGTTATGAGGGATCGCGGAGGGGCTACCCGCTATTAACAGTGCATCCGGTACATTCCCATAACTTTTGGCCACTGAGTGGCCATTATATATGCTTCTGCAGATAATCATATGTAGTCATATGAAGGTAAAGTATGGACCTTTAGATTTCTATGGATGATATATTACAGATGTTTAATATGGTTGTATAGATGAACTGAAGTGGGTTAGAAAGGGGCTCATCAAATTTTAATCAATTTTATAGGATTTAGTTGCCATAGTATATCAGACAATAGACAACTAACTTACTTTCGTAGGCTGTTTGGTATGACAAATAAGAAGTTTGTCATAGGGTTTTTGTTCTCATTACAAAATTCTGCTCAATTAATTTGGTTTATTGCCAAAATGACCATCTGTGTTTAAGTTCTGCAAGTACTAATATATTGGAAGTTCTTGAGAAGGATACAGTCCCTCGGGCACATCCTTCTTAGAGGACTCCAAAACTGGTTCTACTTGTGAACACAATTTCAAGGTGCCAAATGCACGTGGCAGTGGCAAGTAAAGGATAAAGTATGACTGTGCTTCAATATAATGGATCTCACACGTTGTTAGAGGTTGTTCCTGATTTTGTTGCCTATATTTATCAGCTGTACTGTATAAGTGGTTGCTCACAAAATCAATGTATTCCCTTGTCACAGGATCAGGGGACCGACTACTGATCCAAAAATGGTAGTGCTCTGCACCCCAGTCTGAATGGAACAGTGGTCAGCAGCATGCGTCACCACACCGCTTATTACAATAGGACCATCAAAAATATATAAGCGTTATACTTCAGTTGAGTCCAGCAGTCTCATTGAAATGAATGGGCACAGACACCCGCTCTGCGACCATTGCTCCATTCAGGCTGGATTATAAAGCACCCTAGTTCTTGTGATTGGTGGGGTCTTGTGATTTGGTTGAACCTCAAACCATTTTCAATTTATATTAACTAAATTTTTGGGGCAAACCCAAGCTCTGCATAAGGATATCCATCATTAAATGTTGTTTTTGTATATATATTAAGTTATCTAAATTTAAACTACACCACAGAGCAAATTTACTGTGCAGGAGAAGTTGCACATAGGACTTTAATCTTCTGTTTAAACCAATAAAAACTTTACAGAAGAAACTTCCATCTTTGTTTTACATTAGAGTGTATGTCCTGACCTTCTTCACAGGATCTACCCTTCTGTATCCGAACGGTGTTGGTGCTGTGGTTCCGAGAGGGGTACTTTGCTCCATATATGGTGGGAGTATAGCACCCTCAGGCCCTTCTGGGACGCAGTTTTCTTCCTGTACTCCAGGGTGTGTGGCCGGGCGATTGCTGTGTCTCCACAGCTGGCTCTCCTTTTGGTCATTCCTGGCCGGATCTCTGAGATAAAAAAGGATATCCTGCGGCACTTCCTCACGACCGCCAGGGCCGTCATTTCCAGGCATTAGCGCAGTACTACTCCGCCATACCTTGTTGAATTTTTACAGGAACTTCTACTTATCAGGAGAATGGAGGCGCTGGTTGCGGAGGACTCTCTGGATCCCTCCAAGTTTGATGGCATCTGGCGGCTCTGAGTGGTGTTCCAGGAGTCTTCAGATTTTTCTTCCCTGTTTTCCTGACGGGAGGACCCTGCCACCCCTTTCTGTAGGTCTTTGATCTTCCCCCTGGTCTCCCCTCTGTGTCCTCCCGACATCTGTTCTTCTATCTGTGCTTGTTTTGGTCTGTCCTCCTTGTCTGTCCCTGTTTTTTTTTTTTCTTCCCCATCATTCGTTTATGTCCTCATCTGCTTTGCTCAGCAATGTGACTATTATTAATTTGATCATTTTGAGAGGGCTCTTCCTTGTTCCGTTGTTAGATTGTAAGGCCTGCGTGCCTTTGACAGTTGTATTTTGCTTTGTTTGACTCCCCCCCCACACACACACACACTATTGTTACAAAACCCTTAATAAAACCTGATTACACATACATTAGAGTGTATGATGATAGATGCAAATTGTTCTAATCCTTATGTTGAATCAGAATAATGGACAGAAGGGCAGCATTGTGGAAATAGCCTAATACTGAAGTGTTATTAAACTCTTAGGAAATACACACACCAATGAGTGTGCATCCGAGTTGAGTGCCAAATCTATGCATGGAAAGTGTCATCCGAATGACTTCCGTGATACATTCACGTCTATGGGCTTCCAGATCCATTTTGTTACGATAACACGGAGCAGAATAAGGCCTGCTCTATAATCATCAGTGTTGTTGGAACAGAATTGATCTGGAAGCCCCGTAGACATGAATACATCATGGAATGCAGTCAGATGTCATCTGACTGCATTCTGTGATAGACTCGGCCACCAACTTCGATGCACACACGGTTATGTGCATGGACCCCAATTGTTTTCTCTTAGTTCTAAACACGCGAATTACGTTTTAACTGTTTAATAGATCTGTTTAAAGGTGAGGTTACATCAGTGTAGTTTCATCTATTTCGGCATGTGTTTCTTGAAACCACATAGGTGTTTTGCACCCTTGATCAGTGTCGGCCATTTTCATTGATGTAGAACATTCAGCACATGTGTTACGCAAGTAATAAAAGCACATATAATAGCACCCTAGGGGTGTTTCTGAAGGGTAGGACATCAGAGGATGCGGTAACATTAGAAGACGACAATCAGGGTTTGTTTTCCAGATCTGAACAGCTGCCACCTTGTAACTCTATACACATAGTGACTGCACTTCTGAGATAGTTGCTGTTTGTGATTTATGCACAAGGTGAAAGTGGTTTAGTTACTGATGTGAGTGATAATGTCAGGACTAAGTGACCTATTTACTAAAAATCCAAAATGATCTCTCTAGATCATATCAGCCGGAATGAACATTAATAACGATTGCCCTATATAATGTTATTATTGTATAGACTAGTGTTTCTAAGTTTTACAGAACCATCAATTGACAGATAAAATGCAAATGCAGGTTGCCCTGAGATGACGATTCCGTCTGAATTTGCTTGCCAAGTAGATCAGATATCAGGTCATTTGGAAAACCAGAGCAGTGAATAGCAAGGACTCTTCAGCTTCTCGGTTACTAACAACCACAATACTCTAATGCCTGCAGGTCTACTGAACAAAGCTCTAATCACTATAGGATGCAATGCTGATGAAAATCAGGATCAGTAGAACTGTGGAAGGTATGGCTATTGTGGTTTCAATACATACTAAAATGCAGAACTAAAGTTCTTCTGTGTGCTGTCATGCACTTCCATATGTACAGGGATTTTGGACAATTGTATGCTTCCAATTTTATGGAAACAGTTTGGGGAAAGCCACTTTATGTTGCAGCATGAATGTGCGCTATGCACAAAATATGGTGCACACAGGCATGGTTGAGTGTAGGCCTAGATAAGTCAGAACAGATCCCTGATCTCAACTCCATTGGGATGAACTAAACTGGTGATTGCGTTCCAAGCTCTCTATCCAACATCACTGTCTGACATCACAAATATTCTTCTGAATAAATGGGCAAAAATTGCCAGAGACACACTCCAAAATAATATAGAAAGCCTTCCCAGAAGAGTGGAATCTGGTTTTAGCTGCAAACTGGAGACTGATCATTAATACTTAAGGGGGTGTTCACACTTGCGCCCCTATCAAGTCAAGCTATGAGTAGGGGGCTTGGAATGGACGCCCTGAAACGCGTAAACTGATTATTGTGTTTCACTTCATGGATCCTTGTTGGTGTAAACTTTTATGGAATTTTATATGAGTAATTGGATGCTGGATGTTTTACATAGCCCCTATCAATCCGCCTTGTTTCTGTTCTAATCCCCGGAGAAACTGGATAAGGGACGGGCTTGCCCGCTGTCAGTTTTAAAACCCATTCATTTGAATGGGTTTTTAAACTAAACTACCGGTGTCCGTATGCAGCCTCTCCACCTGGAAACCATTGTTTTTTGCACAGACACAAAGTCGGACATGCAGGACTTTGTGTCCATCCAAAAAAACCCAAAAAAAAAACGGTTTCCAGGTGGAGAGGCTTCATCGGACACCGCTGGTTTACTTTAAAAACCCATTCAAATGAATGGGTTTTAAAACTGACCGCCGGCAAGCCGTCCCCTATGCAGTTTCTCCGGGGGTTAGGACGGAAAAAAGGTGGACTGACAGGGTTACAAGTGTGAATGCCCCCTAAGAATTTAGAATGGCATTTCATAAAAATTCCTGTGGGTATAATGTATATGTGTGCCAATTTTCTATCTATCTCCATACACACACAAGTTATTTTCTGAGTGTGGATAATTGATGCAGAAGACTAAGGAAAATGTGCTGGAGAATGTCAAGTCATATATTAGAACCTAGAGCCTTGTCTAGGCCCCCCTTAGCATTGCTCTTGTACTGTGCTGATTTGGTATGACAGCTCTTCTTTCCTCTCCGCTAACAAATTTCATATTCTGCTGACATCTTTTGGAGAATAACTACAGGGAATCTGATTTCCCCTGTGACTGTATTATTATAAGTGTTCTGCAAATCTGTTTCCCACTCATTTCAATGGCATATCTGCCTAAGGGGAAGACAAAGCAGAGGGGAGTGGTACACACACAATGAAGTGCTCTCTGACCAGGCGCACTGATCCAGCACGCCTGAGTGAAATTCTTTTTATATCACCTGCTTTTTTGCTATAATATACCACATCATAAAGGGAACAATTGAAATAATAGAACCTATGCTTAAGGCTCCATGCACACAAATGCGTGTTGTCATTGTGCTGGTCAAGTTTTTCTCAACTAGCATTCTGACCCATTAATTTCTATGACAAAGAAAACAATAGCGTAGACAGTGGTTAAAATTGGGCCGGAACACATCGGAACTCAGTTCCGGGATTCCAATATAATTTCTTATTTTTTACAGTATAATTTATATGGTATAAACTAAGAAATTGTCTGACAATGTGGAACATAAAAAACAGTTACTTACCTCTCTCAGCTCTGGAAGGTTTCAGGTCTAGTTGGGTGACGTCCCAGATGTCACATAAGCCGGGGCTTGTGTCCTTATGCGTCGTGATGCAAGCCCCTGCTCACTTGACGTCCCGTGAGATGGCCAACATGCATCTGCGGGGAGTGTGCCGGAGCCAGGGAGAGGTAAGTACCGTAATAGCATTTTTTGTATCCTTCCCAGGCCCTGGGTCTCCAATTATTATACCCTATAATAATTGGGGGGGGGGGGGGGGGGGTTGGGGATGCTAGCGGTAACATTACAACAAATACAATGCAGTAATATTTTGTGCAGTAATACTCACAGGAGACGTCTTCCCACATTTCCAGTCTCTTCTCTTTGGACAGCCATGACCACTTCTTCCATCTGTGACTTGACTCTGTAAATTTTGAATCAGACACATCTTTGACTGCTCACTTCTCCACGCACCCATATATATACACATCCCACAGCAGCCCCTGCAGCCTATATTATGCCCCACAGTGGCATAATAGACTGTGGGGCATAATAGAGGTTACAGGGGCCACAGTGGACCCTTCAAGCTATATTATGCCCCACAGTTGCACAGCCAATAACTATTATTATATTCACGGGTCTTTTCATACCCCCGAGTATAATAATCGGAGCCCCAGGGGAGATGAGGGAGCATAATAAACAGTGTTACTTACGTCTCTGGGATCTGATATTAATCCTAGCAGGCTTCGGGCCTATATGGTAATGCCTAGATGTCACATGGTCTGGGATATTACCATGTAGGCCCAAAGCCTGTGCTAGCAGTACCATACAGGCCCAAAGCCTGTGCTAGCATTAATAGTTGATAAAAAGCGGGGGGAAAGAAGCGAGCAGCTCCCATTGACGTCAATGGGAGCTGTTTTTGGTAGCGGATTTTGAGGCAGATTCCGTCTCAAAATCTGCTGCCAAAAAACCCAGTGTGAACATACCCTTAAAGGGGTTTTTCAGTGGGATGTCAAATATGAGCTGTCCTAGCAAGTAACATGGGTGCAGCTATCAGGGGTCAACTCACTTCACTCATTCAATCTTGCACTTACCCTTCACTCAGGCTGTAAATTGAGTGTAAATCGCACCCCAACACAGTCCACACGCCCCGAATACACGCTACCACCACCTAGTGTATTCAGCTCCAAGGATAATAGGAATCCCAGATACAAAAACACTTCAAAAAGGGAATGGGTTAATACAGCAACGCAAAGTAACCTTAAATTTTATTTAATATCCAAATGGTTCAGTGCTATGTATATAAGACAAGTTAACAAAAACAACACAACATTGCAAACAGCCTTAAAAAAAATGGGATAAAAACAGAATAATACTTAAGGCTAAAGCCCCACGTAGTGGGCCACAATGAAAAAGTGCTGAGGGAAATTACAGCAATTCCACTGTGTGTATTTTTCTGCAATATGTGGATGGGATTTGCAGACTGTAAAACAACGTGGTTTTTGAATACACCACATGGGACCCCAGCCTAAAAGTCTTTATCCCATGAGTTTGAGAATATTCTGCAATGAAATGGACACACTCAACGTTCTCAGCTGGCTCCACACTGGTGATATCAGTTCTAAGGTCTTGTAAACTCTTAAGAATAGGGATTAGCCACACCTAACTGCCAGGGTGCTCCCCTATCCTTAGTCCCTGAGGAGTATTTATATATTTGTATTAAAGAATCATGATATAACAAAAAGTGTTGCTCTTCTCATCAACCCCACTCACATTACTTTCGACCTGATGCCCATTGACCTACTAGTCTTTACTCTCTAGTCCCATCTATATGCACAGGGATGTCCACTAAGTCACTAACTGCAGCAGTGCTGTCACCAGTGATGGGAAAAGTAGCCATTTCCTGTGGTAGGGACAGCCTGGCCCCCAATACAAAATGAGATCCCCACCCTCCCCTGTGTCATGTACAATAATGCTAGATTTTATGTGGAAGAGGGACCTTTGGAGTACTTTCAGGGTTCAATAGCAATTGCTATTGCTGCACTGCCTATAGCTTCACCCCTGTGTAAGAGGGGTGCAGTGTTGTGATCGGAAAGGTAAATACGTTATAATATTCTGAGACTTTTAAATAAAAAAAAAACGCAGCCCTTTATGGCACTATAGAGTACAAAGCACCTTGAAAATTAGCATATAGGGGAACATAACGAAAGATTAAACACCGTGCTGTTATATAACCTAATTAGGTACAGTTAAATTAAACTTCAAAGAACACCGCCACCTGGTGGTGCAGTCGTACCATTCCAACATCAAGGACCTAACCACTTTGCAGACCTAAGAGGAAAAAGATGAATTTCTAAAAAAGAAGAAATGAAAAGGGTAAAAAGTTACTACATGACTGAATACCATTGCATCTAGCAAATGCAGAGAAGAATAGTAATGTCTGGCTCACATCTCTGTTTGGTAATCCGTTCTGGGAGTCCGCATGGGGACCCCCTGAATGGAATACCGAACGCATTGACAAGTGGTGAGCAGTGAACGCACACGGGTCATGTGGAGAAGAAAATAGATCACAAAGTACTTTTCTGTCCACATGTTCTGTGCGGACACCGGGCCGAAAGCACACGGACCCCGTTATAGTCTATGGGGTCCGTGTTCTTTCACTGCACACCACTTGTCAATGTGTTTGGTATTCCGTTTGGGGGGTTCCTCATACAGACTCCCCGAACAGAATACCAAACGCAGATGTGAACCAGGCATAAGAGCCAAATGATTTCTGTCTCAAGCAACACTGCCCTCTATGGTCAACCTTATAGAAATAACCACGTAACAGATTTTACATTCAGATGAGCAATTCTCCAGTAAAAAGGATAAGCGTTGTGTTCAGTTCTCAAAGGAAAGGTTCTCCTGCCTTCAGTCATCCTGGACAGATGTAGATTCAAAGATAAGCCGAGTCAATGCATTTAGATGTATGACGTGACCAGGATAGTTGTATGATAGATGCATGTGAGAGTAAAGACGGGAATGCTTGAGATTATGCTGAGAAAATTAATTTTCAGATATTTATTTCCATAGAAGTGAAATATCCCAGACTGATAACGGAGCATTCATCTGTATTGTTTCTATGGGAACACAAAAGGTTTGCTGCTCAGATAAACTGCAGCAACATCTGAAGAAAAACAGGACATCAATTTTAGATCGCCGGAAATCGAACTGCTGGGACCCCACAGATCAGCACCTTCCCTGTGCCAGCGTGAGCTACAGTGCTCTCCTGCTTACTTTTCGCTATAGTGAGTATTACAGCAGTTGTCCCATAGACTTGATTTGGACAACCACCTCAGTAGGGTTCCCACTAACCCACAGTCCACAACACTCTCTGTTCATTGAATCCCTTGGTGAGAAAAGTGCGTTACAAAAGTACAGATTATAACAGCTTGTGCCAACACAGGGAAACAACTGTGCTCTAGTTCATGACAGTCGCACCCCAGGAAACTAAAACGGATGTCCTATTATATGGGTCATCAATTTTCTGGGGGTGCGACTGCGGTGAACATTAAAGCTCAGTTGTTTCCCTGTGTTGGTACAAGCTGTTATGCTCAGTCACCGATCTGGGGCGAAACGTGCGTCGTGAGTTAGTGCTGGGTCTTTCATCCCTGGTAAAGTAATGTCACTTCGCGTTATGTTTTCTCTCTGCTTTATGGCCTTATACACAGGATTATCATGTCTGACCTGATTACCTTTACTTGGCAGTGAGTTACATACACCCTCCATCTTACTATTCCTGATTGGTGCATATGCTTTTATTTTCATTAGACATTGCCTTCATTTGGTAGTGAGTTACATACACCTCCATCTTACTGCTCCTGAGTAGGTGCGTACTCCTTCATTTTCATTGTACATTGCTTTTGCCTGGTATACCCATTACCAGTAGTAGAACTTCATGTGTTCCCCCTTTTGTCTATGTAGGTTTATGTTTTTAATAATATGTTTTGTTTTGTTTTTTGCTATTGTTGTATATGTGATTTTTTTTAATCATTTAATAAATTATACTTTTTATCTCAGTGGGATTATGTTCTTTTCTTTGATTTTTCTTAGCCATTAAATGAGTTAACACTTAAGCAGCTACTTTCCTTATTATCAAGGGGACTTGGAAGCCTTAATACACATTAGTTCAGTTGGAGTTTATGGCCAGTTTAGGTCTCCATGACCTGGCCTGTGCCAGTGACTAAGATTGAAACCATTAAAACAATGCATTAAAATTAGCTCCCTCCATCTTATGTTACTTGTTGCAGTATTCCAGTACTATGAGGGTCCATTCACACGGAGGACGTTGGCTCTGATTCTGGCGCAGAACCCACATCAGAATCAGCGCCGAAAAAAAGACTCCCATTGACTTCAATGGGTTCCATTTTCCGCACGGAACCCATTGAAGTCAATGGGAGTCTTTTTTTTTTTTCAGCGCTGATTCTGAAGCGGATTCTGCGCCAGAATCAGCGCCAACTTCCTCCGTGTAAATGGACCCTCATGTTGATGACCTTTCCTTAGTCTGGACCATCAACAATAGATTGGTAAAGTCTCACACCCAGAGCACCACTACCTCTTCTTAGACCAGTGATATCATTGTCCATTGTTCACATAACCATTCTGCAGATTAGTGCCATTCACGTGAATGGGGCTGATTTGCAGTGCCAAACATAGCCACTGTGTAATGTACAGCGCTATGCCTGCAGGGAAGAGGACACTGCAATCAATATCCTAGTTCTGGAAAACTGCTTTTAAGCGTACAAAGTTCACTTCCACTCTGTGTTTTGCAAAGGTTGAAATCTGTAACATAGAGGGAGTGCTGTGGAACTGAATGTTTTTGGGGGGTGTCTTATTTACAGACTTTTTTATGCTTTGCATTGACAGGGTTGTGTTAAACAAAAAAAAACAAAAAACCTTTTATTCCATTTACACCAAACACAGCCATGTACAATGTATAGTGGCTATGCTTTCTATTGCAACTCAGTCCCAGGGTCGGACTGGGGTGTCTAGGGCCCACCAGTGGAATTATTTCTAGGGGCCCACCATCAGGACCCTGCAAACCAGCGATACCAAGACAGGGCGGCTGAAGGTAATAACATATCAGGAGCCATGCTGCTCACCCGCCATACAATGTGCAACAGACACAGGCGGGGACAAACGGGGTGCTGGGGACAAAAGCTCAATGAAAAACACTGTGGAAAAAATATATTGAGATTCACTGCAATTTTTTTCCCACAATGTTTTTTTAGCTGCATCTTGCTGTTGCGCCTAATCCTTAAAGAAGACCTTTCACCATCTGGGGCACATGAGGTTTAATACACCGCTAGAAAGCCAACAGTGCGCTGAATTCAGTGTACTATTGGCTTTCACGTTCTGTGCTGGTACCGTAGATCTTCATCGTCAGAAGGACGTTATGACAGTCAGTCAGGAACGCCCTTCGTCACGGTAGTGTCTATAGCGCTGTACTATGAGAGGGGTCGCTGCTTACCAGGCAGCGATGACGCTGAGCGCACAGTACAGTGCTATAGGCGCTGCTGTGAGGAAGGGCGTTCCGGACTGACTGTCAGAAACGCCCTTCTGACACTGAATAGCTACGGTACCGGCACCGATAGCTCTTCACCGGGGGGGCACAGAACGGGAAAGCCGGAAGTGCGCTGAATTCATCGCACTGTCAGCTCTCTAGCAGTGTATTAAACTGCATGTGTCCCAGGTGGTGAGAGCTCCTCTTTAACATCTCAATATACTGTACACCACACTATAAGGACAAGGCCTAACACAGCGTCCCACAGCAAAAAAACACTGCGGGAAAACCCCTGGCGCCAACACATCAGTTTTTCCTGCAGCGCTTTTTGCAGAAACTCTACAGAGGTTTCCTCCGAGGACTTTCTGCTCCCATTATATCTATAGGGATACTGTAAGTGTTTCTGTAGGTATAAATGACATGCTGCGATTTCCAAAAACTGCACACAACAGTTACCTACACACTCATACATATACATATTAAAGGGGATGTCCAGGCTTAATTATTTTTATGGCGTATCCTCAGGGTAGGCCATAAATACCTGATCATTAGGGGGCTGATACGCGGCCCCATCAGCTGTACGGAACCACTTCTGGCGCCCATTTTGTACACAATACAGGACTGGAAGCAGAAAGCTTCATCCACTGTATAGTTGCCTGGCAGATTCACTGCAGCTCAGCTCCCACTGACTTCAATAAGTGCCGAGATGCAGAGAAGGTGCCGGCTGATATACAGTGGACAGAGCTTTCTGCTTCTGGCCCCGTATTGTGTACAGGACTGGTGCCAGAAGTGGCTCCATACAGCTGATCGGTCTGAGGGCTGGGTGTCGGCTCCTACAGATCAGGCATTTATAGCCTATGCTGACAATAAACCATAGAAAATTATGCCTGGACAACCCCTTTAATTTCCCCCCCGAATGCCCCACACTTTAAAGAGGTTGTCCAGAATAATTTTTTTTTTTTATTATAATTATTCCGGGGAGGTGAAAAACAAAGCACTCAAAAAAAAACCACACTCATGTGTTCCCAGTGCTCCGGTCCTGCAGTTCTGCTGGTAGTTACATGCCGGACTGGACCGCACTGGGAGACACTGGGAACAGGAGAGTATGCTTGTGTGCTTAAAAAAAATAGAAAGCGTTTTTAAGGGCTCCTTCACATCTGTGCCCCGGCTCTCCACTTTCAGGTTTCCATTTCCTGCCCGAAACTGGGGAGGAGACGGAAACCTGCAGGCATTTTTCAAACCCGTTCAAATGAAGTGTGCGTCCGTGAGCACCTGTGAGCGTTTTGTGCTCCCTGCGGCAAAATGTTTTTGTTTTTTTCAACTGGACACAGAGTCGGACATGCAGGACTTTGTGTCCGGTTTAAAACGGTTTTGCCGCAGAGAACATAAAACGCTCACTGGCGCTCACGGCCAGACTTGGTCCGACAGGTTTCCATCTTCTGCATGCAGAAGACGGAAACCAGACGCTGGTGTGAATCCAGCGTTAGCTGTGTTTTGCTCAGTAGGGCCTAATCCTTGAAGGGTTTGCCCAGGAATTACAGGTTTCTACAAGGAGGCCGGTGAAGGAAAAAAAATAAAACCCACACTCACTTGTCCCTGATTCTCCTACCCCTGTCCGCTCCAGCGGTGCCCCAGAGTTTTTTCAGTCCTCGCCACACGTAACTGATGAAGTCAATCATCTGCCTCAGCAGCCTAAGGAAAGAAACCGCGATATCACTCTCATGTCACCTGTGATGTCACGTGTCCTTTCCTTAGGCCGCTGATTGGCCTCAGCAGTCACGTGTGGCGATGACATCTGCTAGAACATCGCTCCGGGAGCCACTGGACCAGACGGACGTGGGAGACACCGGGGACAGGCGAGTATGGGTTTTGCTTTTTTTCTTATTTGTGACTTTATCCCTTGCAGAGAACTGTAATTCCTGGATAACCCCTGTAACATCTCAGTATACTGAATATCACACTATAAAATACAATTCTAGTATGCATAATGGTAGACATGTACAGAAGAAAACAGAAACACACTCATATGCTGGATATACTTAGGCCTGGTTCACATCTGCATTCGGTATTCCTTTTTGGGAAGTCCGCTTGGGGTTCCCCCGAACAGAAACCTATACGCATTAAAAAGCGGTGAGCAATGAAACCACACGGACCCCATAGACTATAATGGGGTCCATGTGTTTTCCCTGCAGTGTCCGCATGAATCGTGTGGTGAGAAAAGTGCTGCAAGTACTCCTTTTCTCTCCACGTGATTCATGTGGACACCGCGAGGAAAACACAAGGACCCCATTATTGTCTATGGGGTCCGTGTGGTTTCATTGCTCACCGCTTTTTAATGTGTATAGGTTTCTGTTCGGGGGAACCCCAAGTGGACTTCCCAAAAAGGAATACTGAACGCAGGTGTGAACCAGGCCTAATACAAATAACATATATTTACACACATACATTCATGTACAATATACATACACATATACACACACACACCTACCTATCTATCACTTTACACAAATATACACATATTAAATATACATACATATATACACACACCTATCTACAAGCATACAGGGCTCACACAGTACATCAGAGACTTTACACAAATATACAAACATTAAATATACATATTTTTACCCAAAAAATGTACTTACATTTGGCCTGGTTCACTGGATATGAAGGAGGCTCCTGTGCAGCTTTGTCCTGTCTGGCCTGTGGTGAAAGCTCTGCAGACTTCCCCCTGCACTCTCCGATCTGTGTGGGGGAGGGGCAGCACACGTCCTGCTACATGCCGGCAGTGCACAGCGCAGGGAGGAGAAGCCCCGCGCCTGCTAATTCTCACACACTCGCAGGGAATGGTACAGGGGCCCATTTTGGGATGGTCAGGAGCCCGATCGGGCCCCTGAATATCCCGATCGGGCCCCTGAAGTCCCTGAAAGTACATTTGGAAATGAAAACTAATAGTCAGCCTCGGGGGCCCACCGGTGGATCCCCCGGTTTACCGGTGGGCCAGTCCGACCCTGCTCAGTCCCATTTATTTCAATGGTACTGAGCATGAACATGGCCAGGTGACTAATGGATTTCACGTCACAGGCCTAAAAATTGAAGTGTAGCTTATCCAAGCACCGCATTCTCTTCGAACAGCTGATCATGTAAGCCCCAGGTGTCAGACTTTACCAAACTAATATTGGTCTATTGATGTTATAAAGTACATTACATTGAGAAACAACATAGCTGTATGTTGCTTATGTATGTCACTTTTGTAGATTTATCGAAAAACAACTTTGAAGTCATGTGCAAGTGAGGCAGTTGGTGCACTGGGGGTGGAGCTTCAACCCTACGATCACTGCTGTCGCTGTCTAGGTAGGATGGTGACAGTAGAAGGGTTATCTTTCACGTCACAGGGAGGTGCAGGCAGGAAATGGCTGCTCCAAAAACACAGTATCATGTGCTTCGCAATGGCCCCCACACAGTATTATGTGCTCCCAAGAGACAATAGGTACAGCGGTCAGGGAAGAAGACTTTCCTTGACCACTATCATGATGATTGAGGGCCCCGGCCATTTCCAGCTGGCCGTGGGCCAGTACCTCTCCGGCTGCGATCATTACACCATGCAGGGGATGTCTCTATACATTTTATACATCAGATGATCCAATGCCCCCATAATATAGGAGTAAGCACTTGGCTCATTCCGAGCCATACATGTGAACGCTTATAAACACTCCCATTCACTTCAATGGGAGCGCTCGTAGAGAAAAAAACCCAGCCCATTCATTTCAATGGGGAGCGCTCGTATGCTGGCTCCCATTGAAATGAATGGGATCTGCTTTATACGTGCTGATTCTGAACGTGTTTTAATGTTCAGAATCAGTCAGCGTATCCGTAGTGTGAATGCACCCTTATATTAAAGATCCCAGTTATAATTCAACCAATGACCCTTTTTATAAGGAATGCCCCATAGTGCCCTCCATACAATATAATGCCCCACAGTGGTCTCACCACACAGCATTATGTCCTCCAATGGCCCCATCATGTTCATTGCAAATACTGCAAAAATTTACAGGTTCAACAGAATCCATAGTTTTTTTTAGTTCACCTCTCCTGACCTATTATACTCTGGGGTCTCTTCAGACCACAGAGTATAATGATCGGAGGATCAGGAGAACAAAAAACAAAAACGTGTTACTCACCTCTACTGATCTCCAGGCCTCTTCAATGAACCCGTATAACGAACCCCTGGCGTGACCCATGTGCCTGCAGAGGCCCTTTATAGTAACACTGATTTTTATTTTTAATTTCCTCTCCTAGGCCTCCAATCATTATACTCTTCAGTCCAAAGAGACCCCAGAGTACAATAGCGATTAATTTCAGATGCATTTAGTACAAACAAAACTGCCAGGTGAAGCTTGCAAAGTAGTCCAACAAACACCCTATTGAGTGCTCATCACATGACCATGAACTAACAGCAAACAGATCTAGAAAACTGAGGCATTAATACAGAAAATATATTGGAAAATTGTAGAACTTTTCATTGGACAAAAAAATAACATTGGTCTCTCAATATTTATCTAAAACTGGACAACCAATGTTATCACAGAAATATCCGTTAATACCATGTTATTGTCAAAAATATATTTAGCCACATGATGTCTAGCTAAAGTTATATGGAATTCAAATTCTTTGAGGTGGTTTTAAGCTCTATATATTTCTAGTTTTCGTGAAGGTGAAAAAAAAAAAAAAAAATCTAGTGTAATACAAGGCATAACAAAATAAGAAGATTTAAAGGGGTTGCCAAAGACAGGACAGATGACTCCTCTAAAAAGGGGCATTCACAATACCATTGGTGACCATCAGTAGAGTCCACAGCTATTGTCAGTTATAAGATTTTAGCAATGGACACTAGTTGAACCTTCAGAAATCCGTTAAAATTTCTATTCTTTTCAATGGGATTTTATCTTGTGTCCATTTACACCCAATCCGTCTGAAGTTTGTTTTTTCCAGCAGACAAAAAATTTCTACATGCAGGACTTGTGTCCGTTTGAAAAAACAGATTCTTGATGGATGACAAACATCCGTTATTTTTTTAACATTGAAGTCTATGGGCAATGGACTTACAACGTACAGTAACTGATAGCCATCACTTACTGTCCATTATTTTGTGTCTGTTTTCTGCGGATGCTCAGAAAGCAGAAACAAAAAACGAGAGTATTAAAAAAATTTAAAAAAATAAAAAAAATAGACGCTAACTGACACTGATGCTAGCGTGTCCATTTTTTAAACTGATCCATTAAATTGATCAGTTAAAAAAAAAACTGGCACATTAACATCAGTAAGGGCGGGTTAACACCAGCGCCCGGTCTCCGCTTTGTGGGTTTCCATCTTCTGCTGACAGGAGACGGAAACCCGGCAGTCAGTGTCCACCCGTGAGCGTTTTGTGGTCTCCGCAGCAAAACAGTTTGTTTTTTTTTTTTTTTAACCGGACACAAAGTCCTGCATGTCCGACTTTGTGTCCAGTTAAAAAAACAAAAAAACAAAAAAAACAAAACAAACACACAACGGTGTCGCCACGGAGACCAGAAGACGCTTGTGGGCGGACACTTTACAAACCCATTCATTTGAATGGGTTTGAAAAGTGACTGCCAGTTTCCGTCTCCTGTTCAGTTTCTCGGGCAGAGAACGGAAACCTGCAAAGTGCAGACTGGGTGCAAGTGTGAACCCGCCTTAAGAATCCGTTAATGTCTGTTATGACAAGTGTTTTTTTTAAACAGACACCTTAATAATGTGAACCCTGCCCAATTAAAACACAAAGATAACAGTCTGTTCTCTGTAGAACCATGCTAAGTGTTCTATACAAACCCATGTAATGTAATTGATCTACATTTATATTACATTTCTAGTAATCATAATCTCTCGTGGTAAAAGCAGAAAGTCTATATCTACTGCAATACTTCAGTGTCCTGTTCATCAGTCAAAGTAGCCTCCTCCATCTTGCTGAGTAATACAGGAAGCGAGAAGAAGAGATGGAAAAACCCCTTTAAAAATTACCTGTGCTAAGGATAGGTATAAAAAGGAGTTGAGAAATCCGTCAAATCTCCATTTTTATTTAACACCTATTCTCAGAATTGGTTACGGCTGAGCAATTATGACCCAACTCAAAGTCAAATTATTGAACAAATCATTTAGATTAATGAATGATTATTTTAGGCCACTTTTCATGTTGCATGCCATGAATTTTGGATATTATTATTATACAAGTAATAAGGATTGGATAGCATACAGTTACTGATATATCCTGTCACTAAATGTGAGCAAGTTCTCGTTGATTGAGCGGAGTTTCGATTTTGGTCATATTGTGATTAATAGTCTGTCCCTTGAATAGGTCATCAATAAGATAAGTGGGAGTTTGACATCAGGGACGCCTGCTGATCAGCTGTTGGAAGAGACTCATCTCAGTTTACACTGAACGACTGTTATGTAACAATGTGTAATGTAACTACCACCATGTTTAATCATACAAACAAGCAATGTACAAGGGCTAAGGCCCCTTCAAACAACTGCCCCAGCCCCCACCTGATCTCTTGATGACTTATCCTCAGGGTAGGTCATCAATAAAAGTGAGTTGGACAATTATTTAAACATAAAATACAGATGATAAGCAAACACAATAGGCTTTATTAACAATAGAATTTATTAACAGTTTATTATTGATTCCTCCCATATAGTGCAAATAAAGGCAATGATGATTAAAGGTCTGTTCCAGGAAATGACACTGACTGTCTACGTTCGTAGAATGTAGCTTGAGAGATGTCTGGATTCAGCGAGACATCCCGCATATTAATAATACCTGTCTATGAGGGTCTAGATGTTGAGCTTCCACTGGTAAACATTGAGGACTTATTCTTAGGATAAGCCATCCATGTTATTTCCCAGAAAACCAATTTTACTTATAAAATAAATGAGTACTGACTGTGGTCCCCCTCCTCCCCCAAGCACCAGACTGGCTAAAATAGAATACTTTAAAAGATGCTTTAATAACGAAAATAAAATTTTGCTATCAAAATCTAGAAATGTCCATGTTTAGTTTATTGAGAATCCTAATGCTTTAACAATTCTCCTGTGGGGTCATTTATGAGTTATGAGGAGCAAAACATATTTGCGAAAGTCCATAATAAAGATGACATCTACACAATTGTTCAGTGCATAAAAAAAAAATAAAATCTATTCCCTTCCCTCAAGTCTTTCAGGTAAACAGTTTTAGGCACAAAGTTGGCAAAAAGCATCCTCAAAAACATGGAGGATCATTTTCAACCTAAAAACCTCAGTCCCGCCATACCAGAGAACCCCAACACAATGAAAATTAGTTTTGGAAGACGCCATTTGTGCGAGTTTAGTTCATGGGGTAAAATCTCCAGGAATGTTATGTAGACAAAGGTTCCAGCAGCTAAACCTTCCAGAACAGCCTGGACAAGGATGCTGCCATTGGCTTGGGTTTCCATAACCCCAATCCCTATACTTATGCCAATAGGTGACATCAGGGCAAACGTGACAATTGAGAGTACAAACCATCTGGTTTTCACATTGCTCTGCATCAATAGCAGCGATAGACTCACAGCAATGATACTTTTATGGATAAGAATAGCAACTGCTATTTGTAGGACCTCTGACTGTGCGCTCTGCAGTCCAATGGCTATTCCTTCAAAGACAGAGTGCAGAGACAAGGAGAGGATGAGTATAAAGGAACGGAAGGAAGAGTGAGCATTGAAATCCACATGGAAGTGGCGCCTTGCATGTTCTACATCATGATGTTGGGTGCTGTGCGAGTGGTTGTGGAAAGGATCCTGAACAGCTGAAGAGTTTGATGAACCAGATAATAATGGGGTGTTCTCTTCAGTCATCCCATTACTACACTCCAGAACAATGCGCTCTACAATCAAGACCAGGAGGACTCCAATACCCAGGATGAATTCTGGCAGAGGAAAATCAGTCTAAAGATGTAAATGAAATGAAACAAATAAGAGTACAAATGTAACACGTTCTCTGCATTTAACAAAATGAAAAACAGTCCCTCTGGAAATTTCACAATCCCAACAAACATCATTCACATTTGGAGCTTGACAGAGGAATAAACAGCAATTCTCTAAATTGGGTATACCCATCTTGGGGTACCCATGGCATCTCTCCTGCACAGGGGTCATCTGACATGTCTACTTTAAGGAGCGGGCCATTTCGGGCTTGACATTGACTTTTCACTGCTGTAGACATGTCTCTATAGTAAACGCTTGTGTTTCCTACTATCCACTTCCTAACACTTGACATACATTTACATCATAATGTCTGGTTAGATGAAAGGCATTGGCTCATTATACAGCAGACGCCTGCCAGCAGCTTCCAGTATTGGAGCTTGTTCTAATTATGGTAGTTTAACTCCCTAAAATGGAGTCTTAGTCCCTAGTTTGGTCTAGACCCTATTAGATGGGCCGATATTCAAGGATATTATTGGCAACAAGCGCTTCTAGGCTCCTTGTGCTGCTGACTAGTGAGTAAACGCTTGATGTTCAGCAGATCATTTCTTTTATGCAAAATAGAAAATGCAAGCTATCAGCAGCACTGCCATCCTTACAAATCCATGCAATGGCACAGGGAAAGAAGGATCACAGCAGAGACTATTCCTCCCCCATTCAGTTTCCATTAGCCTGATGTACACAAGTGCTTATCTATGTTCTTTCTCCTTGATCGGCACTTGAGGGGCCAAGATCTGGTTGTGTAATACAGACTTTACATGGTGAGCTTATTAAATGGTTTGGTCAAACTGGTGACACCATGAGTATACCAACACCTGCCATATAAACGCCATCAAAACTCACAGACAAAAATATACAGTCTTTGTAACAAGTACACATACTGTAATTTGCTGCTGCTGCATCGCCTCCTTCATGTCTTTTAGAAAGTCCGGGATAATATCCAGCAGACAGGCAGCCAGGAAGACTCCTCCTGCTATGCAGCTGATAAAGCTTAACCACATCTGTTGCGTCTCTGAAAAACAGATTACAGGACAATATAAGAAGTGTTGGCAGTCAGAATGACCAATGCAGTAGAGTTCAGGACTGCATTTCATAAATATCATACGGTTCGATCAATAACTCATCTTAAAGGTGTTGTCTTAAGTACGGTGTTGTCTTTTCGTATGGAAGCAAAAAAAGAAGAACAAAAAGGAAGGGTGCTGCACTAGGAACCCTTGTTGAATCATACCCAAAAACTGACCAAAGGTGGGATCTATGACAGTCAACTCATCGCCAGGGGTGGTCTTAGTGAGACAACCCATATTGGCCATTTCCAATAATGTGCACGCAACTGCTGAAAACTAAGAATTATAAAAGGTTCCTTATGATGCAAAATAAAGTTTATATGCAATATTCCTGCATTTGTATGTAAAGGTAAACCCTAAAACTGCAGTGAATTGTCATATAAGTGTTTACATTGCACTTCAAGAGCTAGATCTGTTTATACAAAATCCAGAGGTAATCTGCACATCATTAATAATGAACTATTTCTTCAGTTTATAGTAACATAGACAGACCTGTGAAAAAATAAGCAAGCACTCTGTTCTCCTGACTTCAAGATATAATGGTCTATAAGACACACCCGAGTTTAGACAAGACATGAAAACAATTATAATAATAAAAAAAATGTAAACATCCTGGTGGTCTAGGGCAGTGGTTCTCAAGGTGCGGTGTGTGTTTTCCTGGGTGTATGTCCAACTATCCCTGAGGGTACGCACTGCGGTGAGAGTCCCCCCCCCCCCCAAATAGTAGTTTGTGGGGTTAGTCACCCATGAATTACAATTATACTCTGAGGGTCTATTCGGACCCTCAGAGTATCAGTAGCCGAGGCCACAGGGAGGTAATCAAACATAAAAACAGTACTACTTACCTGTCCTGGCTGCTCTAGAGCCGAGCACAGGTAAATAACACTGTTTTTATGTTTGACTGCCTCTCCTTATTAGACTATGAGGGTCTCTTAGTGTGAGTGCCACTGACTCTTCTTGTGACTGATCTGTGGGGTCCCAGCAACTAGAAGTTCAGGAAAGCACCATACCAGTGATGGGATCACACACTAGTACAACAATGCATTTTACCATGCTGTCATATAAGCCGCTGCCTGAGGCCGATGCCCTTCTTTCAGACAGACAGCTGTCACGGATAAGATGGCAGTCCTTCGCTGTGCAAGTTCGGCTCAGGCCCAGGACCCTCCCAGATGTACAAGGCTCAGTGATGTGTCCTTAGTGGAAAACACCAAAGAGAATGCACTGATTTTCCAGATGTAAAGTGCAAGTCACAGGCTTATCTGCACACCGGCTGGTGTGACTACACACATTAGTTACATATTCAGTGACACTAAGGATCTCCAGAGCAGCACTGCTCACTAGTGTGAATGCAGACATAGAACACTGCAGCTATAAATAACCTCTATGGGGAAGTTACAATAAGAGGGAACAGTCTGTGGAATATACTGCACAGTCCTGTGGTCACATGACTCACTGTCGGGAGACTGTCACGTGATGCAGAAGGCTGCAGGGTACAGGTAGTCACATGACCCTGCCTAGATGAAGTATACATCGCTGTGTATATATGTTAGGGGTCAATCTAATCCGTATACGATATACTATTATACTGCAGGGTACCATATATTGCAGGGCACAGCCACTAGACATAGCCTGATGCCAAGGACTCACCTCTCCCAACCTGGAAACATTTCATTCTGGACGGAATCAATCCAAAGAAGAGGGTGAGGAGCAGCAGCCCAAACAGACAGCCCAGCTTCACCTGTAGCAAGTACTCCATGCTGCCGCCCTAGTGTCCTGACCCCTGGAGTTCCTGAATAAGCAGCTCAGCAGCCACTATGTGTTTATAGCACGGCCAGCAGTGAGGCTTATGGGGCGCTGTGTGAGGACGTGAGCCCGAGCAACAACCGCGCATCCCAGAGAGAACCGAGCCCCGGGCGCGCACTCCTGGGTAAGGGATTTACTAGACATTCCCACGTGACTGACCGGCAACCAATCTGGCCACGCCCCCTCAGAATTGGCCTGTGCGTATAGCGGCGGAGACCAGCACAGTGTATGTATAGGGCGGGGACAGGCGCTTAGGGGGCGTAGCTTAGGGCGTAAGGCGTGGCTATTCACTGTACTGAGCGGCGGGGCTGTGTATGTAACTGGAGCCGGGGGCTTCCCTGCGGCCTAATCATGTGGCCTCGTCAGAGCTGCAGTCACTGAATTGTGACCTTGTTTAGACCCTTATGGGGACGCTTTATAACAGCAGACAGTGTAGAATACAGCTTGTCTGTGCTCTGCTTGTGGTTACTATTTGGTCAGGCAGAAAAAATCTGTTTTAGGAATTTGAAGGCGATTTTAATGTGAATTTCTGAAATCTGCTTAAAAAAAACTGCTCCATAATCTGCCTGCCATTCATTTCTATGGGAGAGTCAAGCAAAAGCCACCTGAAGAAGGGGCAGGACATATATTGTTTGTATACATAGAAGAAAATAGAAGATCCGCAACGCTTGTCTGCTCCATTACAAAATAGCTTTTAATTCAATCCATTAAAAAGTAATAAAGATACATGATGTGAAAAAGTTGAGAAAAACATAAAGTAAAAAAGTGGTGTAAAAACCGCTGTCAATGTATGGATGGAAAATGGCCTTTTATTGGAAAAAGCAGTACACCACGTATCTGTCCACTTGAGAAAGGTCCCAGTGTGGACCATTACGTGGTGTACTGCTTTTTCCAATAAAAGGACATTTTCCATCCATACAAGTTGCTGACAGACCGGATTGTTATTTATATATACAGTATATATATATAATACTAGCTGGTACCCGCGACTTCATCTGCGGTGATTGTAGCAGTGGGTATATACAGGCGCGGGTAAGGTTTTCGTACTGTGTATAAGGTATGGGATATGACATGTAACTTTGTATCTTGTTGTTGCTGTATTTCAGAGAATACGTGAGACTTTTGTGTTGAATGTAATTTGTATTTGAGCTGCTATACGGTGTTGGTATAAACTGTACATAGTGACTTTGGGACAGAGGTATTTGAAGTTAATATACTTCGATATACAACATTGTATGATTTGTTATTTGCTGCCAGTAGTGTGTTGACATTTTTTTGTTTGTAAAAGTTGCCATATTCTGACAGCAGTCACTTTTTTATTTGTCTGTGTCGGCGGATGTCTTTTTTTGCGGGGCCGGGTGTAGTTTTTAGTTGTTGCATTTTCAGGAAATGCTATTGGTTTGATCAACTTTGATTGATATTTGTATGATAATGAAAATAGTGAAAAAACAGCGGTTTTGGACTTTTCAGTATGTTTACCGCTACGGCGTTAAGCATCCAGGCAAAATATTTGTATAGCTTTGTAGAGCGGGCGATTTCGGACACAGGGATACCTAACATGTATGTGTTTCACAGTATTTAACTACTTTTATATGTGTTCTAGGGAAAGGGGGGGGGAAATGAATTTGTAATACTTTTTATTTTGTATTTTATTTTTTTCCCTTGTTTTTTGTTTATGTTTTTGCATTTATTAGACCGCCTAGGGGTATTGACATGGGTGGGCGGTGTCGCGGATTGTCAGAGCGGTGGGGGTCGGCAAACATGGCTGCTCTGGAGCGTTAAAGAGAGCCTCCTGGAGTATCGTTAAGGTGAGGGGCAAAGTGGTAAAGTTTATGTATATGAGATTGTGTGGGGTTAGGGGATCGGCTGTAGAGGGCAATATGAATTTTGTGGCTTGCTATGGTCCAAAGTGTGTGAGATTGCAGAGATGGTGGTGTGAGTTTGGGTTTTCTGGGGGTCCTGGCACAAACGTATGTGTGCTATTGTGACGAAAAGTAGCCTATTGCGCAATCGGGTGTATTAACTATGGGTTTTGCGTGATTGAGGAACAAACATCCAAACACACAAACCCACAAACTTTCATATTTATAATATTAATAGGATATATATATATATATATATATATATATATATACAGTAGGGACACAAAGCTGTGGAGGCAACTGGGGAGGGGGGGCAGAAAACTGTGGAGGCAACCTGGGGGACACATGAAACTATGGGGGCAACCTGGGGTGAGGACATGATACTGTGGGGGCAACATGAGGGGGGCATGTCAGTGTGGTGGGACATGATACTGTGAGGGCAACCTGGGATGAGCACATGATACTGTGGGGGCACTTGACATTATAAGCGGCATATTGTATGGGGCCACCAGGGAGCCATTTTACTGTGTGAGAGCCACTAAATGGTGTTATACTATGCGGGGGCCCTTGGGGGAGCATTATAATTTGTGCAGGTCAGGTATTTCTAGGTTGGAGTGATGGGGGCCCACTTATGAAATCTTTGCACAGGGCCCACCAACGTGTTAAAACAGCCCTTATAGAAGGGCACTACCTCATTCATTAGTCACGAACAGCAATATTTCCAAGCCCCACCCCCCTTTAGCCCATGGCACTTTTTAGTAAGCAATACCAAACTGCTTGCAATAATTCAGTGATACTTTCTGTTGAGAGTCATCTTAAGACATGGCAGTCCCAAGCAGGTCTAGAGCCCCCGCTTCACTGCTCAAGAGGATTTTAGTATTATAAGTTCTAGTCTTACTCCCTGCATATTCTAACGCTCTCAGGCTAGGCTGGTTTCTGCGGCAGCTCTCCCATGACTACACAGCCTGTCACAGCTACACCTAACATTTGCTATACTCATCCACAGCTCAGTACACACCTAGTACAGGTCACCACCATATATAGTATGTTCCCTCCTATGAAGGGAGCCCATGTAGCACCATTCACCAGGCTCCACATCCACGACCAGAAACAGTGTAGCTCATTTGCCTGCCTGTAAATCAAAATATGTAATGAATGGTAACAAGCAGTTAAGTGTTAAGGACACTTAGCAGAAAAAGGAACCCATTGAAGTCAATTCCTTTTTTTTCAGCGCTGAAATTCCACACCAAATTCCTCACCATTTTCCTCCGTGTTAATGGACCCTCAGATTGGTTGTTCACATATGTGTGCCCACCCTAGCCAAAGTCCCTGTGCCCACCGTATTTCCAGCCATAGTAAATGAAGGAGATTTATGAAGCCTGACATTTACAACACCAGTGTTCATATTCCCTGTGTCGGTAGAGGATGTGCCTGTCATAAATCAGGTGCACGCTCTGCAGGCTGTGGGCCTGTACTTAAATCTATGTTAGCTCATAGTTGGTGTAGATGTAAGGGATCATTCACTCCAGTCTAGTGTATAATATAATAAATCTAATGAGTTATCCAAACCATGCCCCCATTCATGAGAGTGATGTGGGTGGCACAAAAAATTCTCACTTTGTAATGCTTTTTACTCCAAATAACTGGCACACAAGGAATATTCAATCTGCCCCATTGCATTCACGTGTCAGCACCAACAGTTCTAGCACCAGTTAGTGTTATACAATTATCCAGACACCATGTAGCATTTAGTATATTCCCTTACAAGAACATAATCACAAACTATATAAAATTCAAACAGTTTTAATGTATTGAACACAATTTCAAATATAGTGACATACAAAGCATTTTTGTTACTTTAAGAGGAACAATATGCTTATTCAGAAAAAAAAATGCAGCTCATCCAAACAGAAGGTGCAGTACTAGCAAGCAAATTATTCATAGGAAAAAAGACAGAGACTTCTTTCTTTCATATAACATATTTATTGTTTGTAACACTGAAATGATCTTCAATAATCTAACTAGTTTCAGTGCACAAAAAGTGGTGCAATTTCTTAAACAGGACCTTTCATGTCCCCGAGTACATGCAGTGTAATACATCGCTAGAAAACTGACAGTGCGCTGAAATCAGAGCACTATCGGCTTTCCCATTCTGTGCCCCTACTGAAGAGCTATTGGGGCCGTTATCATAGCTGTTCAGTGTCAGAAGGGTGTTTCTGGCAGTCTGTTAGGAACGCCCAGTGCCGCACCTCCCATGAGGCGACCTGAAGCGAGCGCTTCAGGCGGCACTATGCCAGGGCCTCAGGGAGGGCAGCATTTTTGCTAACCTAAGCCAGTCCAGGACAAGCTGTCCTGGACTGGCTTAGCACGGAGCGGTGGTTTGGGGAGGCCACTGGAGCAGCGCTGCTCCAGCATCCTCCCCTCACGCTCAGGCAGAGCGCAGGCAGTCTCCGGGCCTGCTCTGTGCCGGCGAACGGCGCTAAGCCCCGCCCACTTTTGAGACACCACGCCCCTCCACTAAGCCACACCCCACTCTGCCCCCTCCTCCCGTCGGGGGGGGGGGGGGCTTTCTGTACTTCGCCTTGGGCGGCGAAAGGAGCAGGTTCACCCCTGGGAACGCCCCTCCTCACAGTAGTGTCTATTGCACCGCACTGCAAGAGGGGGCATTCCTTACCACCCAGCAGCACCAATAGCTCTTCAGCTATTACACCACATGTGCCTGAGTACGTGAAAGGTCCTCTTTAACATTGCAGAACAGCCATATGTAGCAAAACAAAAGTTCTCTGTTGCCCTACTACAGGAATATACCACCAGGCCACATCCACTTCTCTGGCCTGTGGTAAAATCAGAGATCTTCTTCAATCCTCCAAGAAGACATAACTATAGGATCCACCAGGCTTGAATGCGCCACTAGTTTTCCAACTAGGCTAACTACTCCCACAGCCCCAGCAGACTCTATAGCGCTACCCACTCAGGCTGACAATACACTTTATTTGTTACCACAATTCCAGACTACTACTCTGATGGGTCATTGTCCTTTTTGTGAATCATGCTCAAGGCCAAAATAGCCATTATTAGTGCCCTCTCAGAGGAACACTGTGTCCTGGCATACAACTATGTTTTTTTACATACAGATCCTTAGAACTCAGGTCTATCATCTTACTTGGAATACCCGCACTCTTCACCACTGGTGCCAAACCGTATCCCTTTACAAGCTCCCCCTGCCGCCTCCATCAATATGGTGGAACAGCCTACGAGTGTCACCACACTCCGTCTCTAGCCAGCACTAGGTACTTCTTTGGTTGGGCCAGTCCACTATACATGCCATCATACCTTTTTCTGAAGACTCTCATTTCTTTATTTAGTCACAGCACCAGACCTGTGGTGGTGCTGCAGAGTGCACTGTGGCCTGTCAGCCAGCTGTAACACAATGTATGCAGTCACGTGAAAAACAAAATGCACAGTCTCTGAATTCTATGGTTTTATCTATTCAGGCATAAAAAAGTGAGATGAACAACACATACCAAATTATATTAGGTCATTGTTTATTTAACAAAAACTAGGCCAAAATGCAAAAGCATTGTGTGAAAATTGAAGTAAACCCTGAAGGTGGTGACATGCTATATACCGAACGCAGTTATAACTTCACTCAGATCTGGCACCACAGTATTGTAAGTAATGAAAGTAAAACAAGCAAAATGCCCTGTGAGAACCCAGCCTTACAGTAGAAGTATAGGCAGTTTACAGGTCTGGGGCATCCAGGCATCTGTTAAGATAATGCCAAGAAAGACACCAGTAATGATCATCAATCTGGTAAAGATTACAAAGCCATTTCCAAACTGAAATCCATCATTCTGTAGTGAGAAAGATTACTCTCAAGTTAAAAACATTCAAGACAGATGACAATCTTCCCAGGAGTTAAATGTTCAGGGTTATGACAATACAATAAAAAAACAAATGGCTTCTAAAAAGACAACGGCAGCACTGCTTAAGTTTGCAAAGTTGAATCTGAACAAACTACAAGACTTGTGAAACAATGTCTTTTGGAGAGGAACAAAGTGGATGTTTGGCCGTAATGCACAATGTACAAACACCTCATACCAAGGGTCAAGCACAGTTGTGGGAGGTTGATGCTTTGGGCTTGTTTTGGATCCACAGAATTTGGGCACCCCATAGTCATTGAGTTGACTATGAACTCCTCTGTATACCAAACTTTAATGGTGCACTGTACTTCAACTATCTCCAGCACTCCGATTGAGATAAATGGAGTGGTACACACTGTCCGTCTTGCTGCTCCATTCAAAACTGGAGCGCTATGTATTCCTGTTCTCATCATCAGTGGGTTTCCCAGCAATCAGGTAGTTACCTCCTATCCTTAGGATAGTAGATAACGTGCTGTGACCAGAATCCCCCTTTAACTAGACAATAGGAATCTTGCCAAGAGGGGTGTTCTTCAAACCAAAGATAGGCAATTTTTATCAAGGGGCTAAATGTATGTGTGCAAATGGCTCTGCAAAGTTCACTCATCAGGTTGGAGGATTGTGCTTGTCTTCTTACACAAAATTAAATACTAATAATATGATGGCGCAAATCCTGACTGAGATGCAATCTTTAAAGGGAGTCATTCAACAGAACTCAAGATATCAAGCCATATCAAATAGACAGACTAGGGTCATGTCAATCAAGTGGTATTCCCCATAGTGAACAACAACAAAAATTGAGGAATCCAAAAAAAATTATTAAAAATATATATATTTATTGAAAAAGCAATAAAAAACATACAAAACATATAACATACAATGGAGGGCAACACAGAGGGGTCCGACTGTAGAAAAACAGTCCGACAGAACCGTACCCCTCTCACTATTGATGAACCAGAGAGTTTCTCCCTATATATATGGTGTATAATCCTAATTAATCAATCCCTTATAGAAATAAATAAATACACTGCACCAATATAATGCACATATGTATAATAAACAAAGTGCATAAAAATATACATATAAACCTCCAAAGGAGTATAACCCCTATAACACAATCCCCAAAATTGGGGTATATTATACGTATAATGAGGAGTAACTAGTTTAAGAGGTGAATAGGAGGTATAACAATGAAAGTCATAGGTCCAAAATCAATACATACCCAAAGACATTTTGGCAGTGTAAGTAAACCATAAGGGGTTAACCCCGGAACAACAAGAGTGAGGGAACCAAGACACCCCGACGCGCGTTTCGCCTTAGCGTGGCTTCATCAGGAGGTGAATGACAGTACATCGCGATAGCATATAAATACCCTTCTAAATAATCGTCATAATACAACACACCTGTAGTTGCTTGCATCTGCAGTGTTTCCATGTCCCTTCATTTCCGGCTAAAGCCACGTATGCGCAGTGACGTCACCACGTACGCGTACCGTGATGACGTCACTGTCATTATCAGATGTTAAATAAAGTTCTGGCCGGTGCGCACGCGTGAACGCTCCGGCCGAATAAAATAACTAGAGGCCGTACAATACGGCTAGAATACTACAAAAACATGGCCGCCGGATAGGACATATATAAATAACGATCTCTAATAGAACGGAGCAGTTTATAAATAACATACAAATTCATAAATACAAAATAAGATCCCACATAATAATATATTAAATAACAGATAAACAGGTAAATACATAATTATATTGAAATTACAAACAATAATACATATATAAATAACGATCTCTAATAAAACGAAGCAGTTTATGAATAACATACAAATTCATAAATACAAAATAAGATTCCACATAATAATATATTAAATAATAAATAAACAGGTGAATACATAATTATATTAAAATTACGAATAATCCATAAATATAATGTCAAAAAACAAAAGTGTAAGTGCAATATATATAATATACATAATCAAAAAATAGTGACAAATGTATTATTACAATAATATAAAAAAGTGCAAGTGTAGTGCATATAATATACATAAAAGTATATATGATTTCTTATTTTAAAAGGTAACAAAATTAAATCAAGCAATAATACAATATTTAATCAAAAAGTGCAAAAGTGCATAATTATTAAAGTGCTATCAATAAGTGCAGTGCCAAAAGGTGCACACAAAAAAAAAAAAAAAAAATTATTTTCAAACAGCTCCGACTTCAGACATCTCATACAATGGGTCCAAATAAAGATTCAGGAAACATAGACAGGGCAAACCTACAACAATAACAACATAAAAACAAAACAAATTAGTGAATTATAATAAAAAGACAAAGGACACCATACTTAATAAAATTCGCGCAAGATGGAAAATACCAAAAAGAAATTTTACAAAAAGGACCTAAAACTTACAGCTTCATTTAATCCAACTGGGCTAGCTGTATCTAACTCCACAATCCAACGGGTCTCTTTACGCAATAGAGCCTTGCGTAAATCACCCCCCCGACTTCCTAAATGGACCCTATCAATGCCCCGTACCCTGAAACCCCGAGGATCACTCTGATGAAATTCTTTAAAATGTCTGGGGACAGGTTGTAATCTTTCGAAATCACGAGATCTCGCAGATGCTGATATTGCTCAACTGCAATGACCGGAACATACGTTTGACCACTGAGATTAGTCATGATCATGTGGACTTTTTGGATGTTTCCATTAGATGTAACTCCGATGGATTTATTACCACCGATGTCCATAGGAAGGCCACGTCCACAAACGCTCTGTTACACGCCTCCTCCTCACACTATCCAAAGGTGAAACAGGCTATACCAACTGGCCAATTTTTGCGGATGAAAAGAATCTGCTCCAACGATACAATGTTCGAGAGACAGGCATCTGATCTTACCAGGAGATTTTTGAATCGGGGTTATCGTCCGAAAAATATTTCTGCAGGATATGAGAGGGCTAAAAGAACTTCTAGAGAATCATTGTTGGTAAGTAAGAGGAAGAGAGGAGAAGTACCTTCCTCTCAAAATTTACGGTTTGTTACTAAATTTAATTGCCAATGGCGGGTCCTACAGGACATTCTACAAAAACATTGGAATGTTCTACATACAGATCGTCAACTTTCACAGATCTTGCCTGCATATCCTCAGATTACATGGAAGAGATCTAAAAATTTACGTGATATTCTTACCTCTAGTCATTATGTGCCTGATATGCCGAGGTTTATATTTGGGAGTCGAGGTCCAGCCTGGGGCTCTTTTTGTTGTGGCAACTGTACTGCTTGCAAGTATATGTTACGTACATCTACGTTTGTAAATTCCAAAGGTGATAGGGAATACAACATTGTTCAACACATTTCGTGTAACACAGAGGGGGTGATCTACTATGCCACATGCCCTTGTGGGCTAATATATGTTGGTATGACCAGCAGGGCCCTTAAAGTACGTGTACTTGAACATGTTGGGAAAATATCAGCATCTGCGAGATCTCGTGATTTCGAAAGATTACAACCTGTCCCCAGACATTTTAAAGAATTTCATCAGAGTGATCCTCGGGGTTTCAGGGTACGGGGCATTGATAGGGTCCATTTAGGAAGTCGGGGGGGTGATTTACGCAAGGCTCTATTGCGTAAAGAGACCCGTTGGATTGTGGAGTTAGATACAGCTAGCCCAGTTGGATTAAATGAAGCTGTAAGTTTTAGGTCCTTTTTGTAAAATTTCTTTTTGGTATTTTCCATCTTGCGCGAATTTTATTAAGTATGGTGTCCTTTGTCTTTTTATTATAATTCACTAATTTGTTTTGTTTTTATGTTGTTATTGTTGTAGGTTTGCCCTGTCTATGTTTCCTGAATCTTTATTTGGACCCATTGTATGAGATGTCTGAAGTCGGAGCTGTTTGAAAATAATTTTTTTTTTTTTTTTTTTGTGTGCACCTTTTGGCACTGCACTTATTGATAGCACTTTAATAATTATGCACTTTTGCACTTTTTGATTAAATATTGTATTATTGCTTGATTTAATTTTGTTACCTTTTAAAATAAGAAATCATATATACTTTTATGTATATTATATGCACTACACTTGCACTTTTTTATATTATTGTAATAATACATTTGTCACTATTTTTTGATTATGTATATTATATATATTGCACTTACACTTTTGTTTTTTGACATTATATTTATGGATTATTCGTAATTTTAATATAATTATGTATTCACCTGTTTATTTATTATTTAATATATTATTATGTGGAATCTTATTTTGTATTTATGAATTTGTATGTTATTCATAAACTGCTTCGTTTTATTAGAGATCGTTATTTATATATGTATTATTGTTTGTAATTTCAATATAATTATGTATTTACCTGTTTATCTGTTATTTAATATATTATTATGTGGGATCTTATTTTGTATTTATGAATTTGTATGTTATTTATAAACTGCTCCGTTCTATTAGAGATCGTTATTTATATATGTCCTATCCGGCGGCCATGTTTTTGTAGTATTCTAGCCGTATTGTACGGCCTCTAGTTATTTTATTCGGCCGGAGCGTTCACGCGTGCGCACCGGCCAGAACTTTATTTAACATCTGATAATGACAGTGACGTCATCACGGTACGCGTACGTGGTGACGTCACTGCGCATACGTGGCTTTAGCCGGAAATGAAGGGACATGGAAACACTGCAGATGCAAGCAACTACAGGTGTGTTGTATTATGACGATTATTTAGAAGGGTATTTATATGCTATCGCGATGTACTGTCATTCACCTCCTGATGAAGCCACGCTAAGGCGAAACGCGCGTCGGGTTGTCTTGGTTCCCTCACTCTTGTTGTTCCGGGGTTAACCCCTTATGGTTTACTTACACTGCCAAAATGTCTTTGGGTATGTATTGATTTTGGACCTATGACTTTCATTGTTATACCTCCTATTCACCTCTTAAACTAGTTACTCCTCATTATACGTATAATATACCCCAATTTTGGGGATTGTGTTATAGGGGTTATACTCCTTTGGAGGTTTATATGTATATTTTTATGCACTTTGTTTATTATACATATGTGCATTATATTGGTGCAGTGTATTTATTTATTTCTATAAGGGATTGATTAATTAGGATTATACACCATATATATAGGGAGAAACTCTCTGGTTCATCAATAGTGAGAGGGGTACGGTTCTGTCGGACTGTTTTTCTACAGTCGGACCCCTCTGTGTTGCCCTCCATTGTATGTTATATGTTTTGTATGTTTTTTATTGCTTTTTCAATAAATATATATATTTTTAATAATTTTTTTGGGATTCCTCAATTTTTGTTGTTGTTTAGTTGAATTAGTTTTGAGGTTATTTATTTATTATTTGATGGATAAATTTGGTTGGTTGTATTCCCCATAGTGGCCCTGAACACAGTATTATGTCCCTTGGTGGTCCCTGCACACAGTATTATGTCCCTTGGTGGTCCCTGCACACAGTATTATGTCCCTTAGTGGCCCCTGCACACAGTATTATCCCCCATAGTGGCCCCTGCACACAGTATTATGCCCCACTGTGGACACCCATAAACAATTATTATACTCTGGGGTCTTTTCAGACCCCAGAGTATAATAATCGTAGACCCGGGGGAATAAAAACATAAAAAACCACTGTTGCTTACCTGTCCCGCAGCTCCGACGCTGTCAGTCTCCGCCGTCGGCCTTCTTCAATTATGTCGGACGTCACGTGACCCAGGACGCAGGCCGGGTTCATGTGACGTCAGAGACATCAGACAGCTGGGCCTGAGACCTGCCCAGATTGTGGAGAGGTAAGTAACAGTATTTTTTATGTTTCTTACCTCTCCCGGGCCTCCGATCATTATACTTGGGGGTCTGAAAAGACCCCCGAGTATAATGATAGTGTTTGTGGGGCCCGCGGTGTCACTTGCCGATCCTGGCCCTGCCAGGATCGGTAAGCAAATAGAGCCCGTTACCGGCTGGAGTAACTCCAGCCGGTAACGGCCTATTAAAAAAAAACAAAAACGCAGTGGTAGCAGCTGTCACCGGGCCCCCTAATGTCCCGGGCCCTGTGGCAGCTGCCTCTGCTGCTATGGCGGTAGTTACGCCCCTGGATTTACTATCTCTTTTTGCACCACACCTAAGGTTGTTTCTAGTACATTGAAGGACTTCCATGACCTTTCTCCCCCCCCCTTTTTTCTTCGTTTTCCTGTGTATTTTCTATTATTTTTGTTTTGTATTTTTTCTAATGCATACTAATACCCCACGGATCAGATGGTTGTAGTGAAGTAGTGTTCCCTTATTATCATTCGGTTAGTACTGCAGTCTCTTACCAAGCACAGTGCATATGCAGCTGCATTGTTTAGTATTGGAGATCAGCACATTCACTTGAATGGGGCTAAACTGCGTACAGCCCATGAGGCTAATGAACGGACCATTACATGGCCTATTCCCATCTTAGTCCCATTCAAGTGGTGGACCCTTGCGGCCTTTAATTAACTATCCTAAAGATAGATAATCAATTAATAAATTCTGGAAAACACCATTATGCTAAGGCTCTAAATGTGTCCATAAACTCCCTGTGTGATCAGATTTCATCAGTAATCCCAGCATTGAATAGTGGATACAAAGAAATAATAGATAATATTTAACAAATCATTACCCCTGTAAATGACTACATTGTTGTATAGTCATGAGTCAGTTCAACTTTCACTTTTCAACATTTTTTGCTTTATAGCATACAATCTGCTAACCGTGATGGCCGTCATATGGTATGTTGTGAAACAATGCAGTCTATACATGAGTATCCATACCTTGAAGCAATATTGAAGACAAGAATGAGTTTTAACCCTTCAGTTTAATTTGGAATTAGTAGCTTAAAGGGATGTTTATGCATTTTTTTTACATTCTGGAAGGAGCTTTAAATTTCTGTTTTAACCTTTCACCATTCTTGCCTTTAGCCATAATTTACTTTGGTATAATCTCCCACTCCTTTCTGCTAAGGGCAGGTTCACACCTGCATGCCGTCTCCGCTTTAGGCAACCCGTTGGGTTTCCGTCTTCTGCCCCGAGAGACTGGACAGAACCCCGGCGGTCAGTTTTCAACCCCATTTACTTGAATGGGTTTGCAAAGTGACCAACCGTGTGCATCTTCTGCCTCTCCGCGGCGAAACCGGTTTTTCTAACCGGACACAAAGTCGGACATGCAGGACTTTAAAAAGTCCAGTAAAAAAAAACGGGTTTCGCTGCAGACAGGCAGAAGACACACACGGGCGGTCACTTTGCAAACCCATTCAACTGAATGGGTTTGAAAACTGACCACCGGGGTTCTGTCCCCTGTCCAGTTTCTCGGGGCAGAGGACGGAAACCCACCAGATTGCCTAAAGTGGAGACCGGGTGCAGGTGTGAACCCGCCCTAAGCCCACTTTCCAGAAAAGTGGTGAGAGCAAAGGGAAAAAAAGTAAAGTGTCCCAATATTCTGAGGTTTCTTCACAAATCTCAACTTTTTTAAACCAAACTAATGTACATGAAGGAATACTATATGTGGAACCACCTTTGGAAAAATTGTAATTTATGATAAAAATGCCCTGGGTTGTCGGGGCAAATCAGAAGGAGAAAAAGTCAACTGTATAAGGGATTTATCTCCCAGCATGTTAAAGACAAACTGCAAACATGCTTTCAATTCACAACCTGGTATCAGGAGCAGAATTAGGTTGGGGATCCCCTGATGGGATGGGGGGCATAGTTAATAGTTTATATAGGTTAGATGGAACCTTTCTGTTTGCCGCTCACGTTTATAGTGAAATCCATGCAAATCTCTTCGGTATGACTAGACGCTGTGATGGGTGGGCTGTGAACTTGTGGTTTGCTTCGTCTTGCTTTGTTTTGTCTGTTTTTTAGATTCACTGTTTTTGTATAACTGGCCTTATTTTTAATGGAAGCATTCTTTCTGTGGCCAAACCGCAGAACTCACAAATAGACAGGACTTTGTACAATCCTAAGGCCCTATGCTGTGGGTTCTAGTGAACTCTGGTTACTAGTAGAGATGAGCGAACACTAAAATGTTCGAGGTTCGAAATTCGATTCGAACAGCCGTTCAATGTTCGTGTGTTCGAACGGGTTTCGAACCCCATTATAGTCTATGGGGAACAGATACTCGTTAAGGGGGAAACCCAAATCCGTGTCTGGAGGGTCACCAAGTCCACTATGACACCCCAGGAAATGATGCCAACACCTCTGGAATGACACTGGGACAGCAGGGGAAGCATGTCTGGGGGCATCTAACACACCTAAGACCCTCTATTACCCCAATATCACTGCCTTACAACTACACACTTTCCACATTCAAAAAAACCTCTATCAAAGTGGGAAAATACCTGGAAACCTTCTTTACTCCCCAAATGGATGGACACAAACCCCAATTTAAGCTCAACAAACAGTAACAACCACCCCTTTAAATCACGTTCCCCATGACAACCACAAATGGAATAGGCAATGGGAATTCCAAAAGCCCTCACCCTTAACTGTCATTTTGAGTGTGTGTGTGTGTGTGATGTGGTAAGACCTTCCAAAATTCACTTTTCTAGCCCTTAACATGAGCCCTTCCAAACAAAGTTACAGAACCTTAAGCTGAGCTACCAGCAGAGATTGAGGCCCTTGGCATGAGTAGAGCCTTGCACCAGCAGTGTTTTTGGCACTTAGGGTGAGTTGAGCCTTGTACCAGCGTGTGTCCCTTAACATCAGGCGGGCCCTAAGTTCTGAGCTTTGCACAAAAGTTCCACATTAACTAGGCTGAATGGTACAAAGATTAGTAGGCCCGAGAACCAGGAACAGGTCTTGCAATGGCTGTCGGATAACGCTTAAAGCACATTGTCCACCAGCCAGTCAGCCTCTACCTCCTCTTACCCAACAGTCTTGTCCTCCTTCCACCCAAAATTCCCAATCTTCCCAGAACAATAACCCCAACTGTCCCTGCTCCCCAGAGCTGTTCTCCCTTCCTTTGACTGTACCGCAACCTGCCCCTCCATTTCGCGATTCCACGGACCTAACAGACGAGTATCTGTGTCCAGATGCTCAAACACTAGAGTCTCCTCCATTCCATCTCCGGTCGATTTGGTGGCGGATGACCAGCAACCCACCCTCATCGATGACGATGAGACGCAGTTGCTGTCAGGGCAGCCAGTTGACATGCGCATTGTGCAGGAGGAGGAGGCGAGACAGGAGTTGGAAGAGGAGGTGGTGGACGACGAGGACACCGACCCCACCTGGACAAGGCGGATGTCAAGCTGGGAAAGTAGTGTGGATGTTGAGGCAGGTGCAGCACCAAAAAGGGTAGCTAGAGGCAGAGACATGTCCAGAGGCAGAGGTCAGCTGCTTTGCCGAAGCCAGGCCAGACCCGGAATGTCCGAAGATGTTCCCTTTTGTACCCAGCCCAGAAAAACTCCCCCATCGAGGGCACGTTTCTTGAAGGTGTAGAGTTTTTCAAGGAATGTGCCGAGGACAGATATAGTGTCGTCTACACAATTTGCCTCTCGAAATCGAGTAGGGGCCCTGAGAAGAGCAACCTGTCCACCACTTCAATGCACCGGCATTTGGAATCCAAGCAATGGAATCAGTGGCAGGCAGCAACGGCAGGACAAACGTCGCCCGCCGTTCATGCCACTGCCTCTGCTCACAGTGCTGGCGATGCACTCCAGAGGACGAGCCAGGACATCACTTCATCTGCCTCCGCCACTTTGTTGACTTCTCCCTCATCCTCCCCTGTTTCTGTCTTATCTCCTTCTCCTGCACCATCAAAGGCACCATCAGGCGCTTCTTTACAACAACCTGTTAGGAGTATTTAGGTTCTTTACTTTCTATTTTTCTTACCTGGGGAGTTTTTGGCTGCGCAGTGTCTGGGGTGGCATCCTGGCGCTGCGGGGTTGTCCTGTCGTGAGTATTGGTGCACACCTTCTGACTTGCACGTGCGCACTGATGGTAGGCAGCTTTATCTCCTGGTTGATTAGTCTGTCCTCCCATTTGCACCTGGGAGGAGTGGTCTCTACTCTGTATTTAAACCCATGCCTCCCATGGTTCTGTGCTGAGTGTCGCTTTTACAGAGCTAGGCCTTAGCAGGAGGAGTAGGTGGTGTTCTGGGATAGAGGAAGTTCTGTGGTTGATTTTTGGGAGGTTTGGGTGAACGAGTTGGTTTGTGTGTTTTCCCTTCTGTGTTCACCAATCCTCCCTCTGTGTATAATTGACTGTGTGAGTGAATTGCCTTATCCTTTGATTTCTACTCAGTTTCCCTGTGTTTGTTTCCTAGTGTATGGTTCCTTCCCATATTGGTTTGGGGGAATCCTTTCCCACATTTTTCCTGTGTGCTGCTTGTGTTGTTAGTCAGCGCACACCCTTGTCAGTCCCTGTCAGTAGCAGCTTCACTTGTTCGTTAGGGGTGACCCCCTTTAGTCTCCAGTCCCTAGAGGTCTTATAGGGCATTCCTTCTCCCACTTCCCTCTAGGCCTACGGAATCAGTGAGAGAGGAGCTGTCGGGGTCAGGCTTAGCCTGAGTACAGCCGACCCACACCCGTGAGGCAGGGACCGGGATAGCTAGTGGGAGTAGTGCAGGGTGAGATTCCCTACTGCTATCCCTTAGCCCCGTTGCAGCTACCTGGACTGACATAACAGTACACTCAGCCTTAACATTCTTTGAACCCGGCACATAAGTCACATTAAAATGGAACCGCGCAAAAAATAGAGCCCATCTGGCCTGCCGTGCATTTAATCTCTTCGCCGACCCAAGATAAATCAAATTCTTGTGGTCAGTAAATACCTGGACTGGCCTTCTGGCCCCCTCCAGGAAATGACGCCAATGTGCGAACGCTAGTTTTATTGCTAGTAGTTCCCTATCTCCGATGTCATAATTCCGTTCAGAGGCAGAGAATTTCTTAGAAAAGAAGGCACAGGGATGCGTACCCTCCTCGAACTCCTGAGAAAGTACTGCTCCCACCCCCACCGAGGAGGCATCCACCTCCACTCGGAAGGCCAACCTCTCATCCGGCTGTCTCAAAATGGGAGCGGACGAGAATCGCTTCTTCAGTTCTTCAAACGCAGCTAGCGCCTCTGGCGACCACTTAGCACAGTCAGCCCCCTTCTTAGTCAAGTCCGAGATAGGTTTCACAACCTCAGAAAATCCCTTGATAAACTGGCGATAATAGTTGGAGAACCCCAAGAACCGTTGGACCGCCTTTAGGTTCTCGGGTCGCGGCCACTCCAAGACTGCCCTGACCTTCTCAGGGTCCATCTCGAACCCCTTGTCCGATAGGATATAGCCAAGGAAACATAATTTATTGACCGCGAACACATATTTCTCCAGCTTAGCACTTAATTGGTTAACCCTCAGGAGATCTAAAACCTCTCTCACTCTCTCCCAATGAGTCTCCAAATCCGGGGTGTAAATGAGTATATCGTCCAGATAGACCACAACCCCCCTCCCTATGACGGCACTTAGTACATCATTAATAAAATTCTGAAAAAACGCAGGCGCATTGGTTAGACCGAAAGGCATCACAAGATTCTCAAAGTGTCCTAGGGGTGTGTTAAACGCTGTTTTCCACTCATCCCCCTTCTTGATTCTCAGCAAGTTATACGCCCCACGTAAATCTATTTTACTAAACCAGCGGGCTCCCGTAATCTGGCTGAATAGATCCGAGATCAACGGAATGGGATAGGGATTCCGCACCGTGATTTTGTTAATCTCCCTAAAATCCAAACAAGGGCGCAACCCTCCATCTTTCTTCTTTACAAAGAAAAACCCCACTGCTACTGGGGACTTAGATGGGCGAATATGCCCCACCTCTAGACTCCCCTCAATATACTCCTTGAGCGCCTCCCTCTCCGGAATAGTGAGATTGTACAACCTTGTCTTGGGTAGCACAGCATTTGGTATAAATTTAATCGAGCAATCATAGGTGCGATGTGGTGGTAATGTCTTGGCTGCCCTTTCCTCAAAGACCTCCCTGAACTCACATATTTCTTGAGGCAAATTGTCTATAGACAAAGACATAACGGATATGGGCAGACATCGACCATTACACCCCTGCCCCCAAGAAACTACTGACTCGGTCTCCCAGTTGATAATAGGGTTATGCTGCTTCAGCCAGGGCCACCCCAAAACTACTTGTGCTGGTAACTTTGACAACAAGAACAAGTCAATCTCTTCCCTACTGCTATCCCTTAGCCCCGTTGCAGCTACCTGGACTGACATAACAGTACACTCAGCCTTAACATTCTTTGAACCCGGCACATAAGTCACATTAAAATGGAACCGCGCAAAAAATAGAGCCCATCTGGCCTGCCGTGCATTTAATCTCTTCGCCGACCCAAGATAAATCAAATTCTTGTGGTCAGTAAATACCTGGACTGGCCTTCTGGCCCCCTCCAGGAAATGACGCCAATGTTCGAACGCTAGTTTTATTGCTAGTAGTTCCCTATCTCCGATGTCATAATTCCGTTCAGAGGCAGAGAATTTCTTAGAAAAGAAGGCACAGGGATGCGTACCCTCCTCGAACTCCTGAGAAAGTACTGCTCCCACCCCCACCGAGGAGGCATCCACCTCCACTCGGAAGGCCAACCTCTCATCCGGCTGTCTCAAAATGGGAGCGGACGAGAATCGCTTCTTCAGTTCTTCAAACGCAGCTAGCGCCTCTGGCGACCACTTAGCACAGTCAGCCCCCTTCTTAGTCAAGTCCGAGATAGGTTTCACAACCTCAGAAAATCCCTTGATAAACTGGCGATAATAGTTGGAGAACCCCAAGAACCGTTGGACCGCCTTTAGGTTCTCGGGTCGCGGCCACTCCAAGACTGCCCTGACCTTCTCAGGGTCCATCTCGAACCCCTTGTCCGATAGGATAGAGCCAAAGCGTCGCATACCCGTCCCCACGGTCTTCTACATCCATTGGAACCTCCTAAGGCACCTTGGACTCATTTGTCTATGGATTTCATCACGGGCCTTCCGGTGTCTAAGGGTTTCACGGTCATTTGGGTAGTCGTTGACCGCTTCACGAAAATGTGCCATTTGATCCCGTTTTCCAGGCTGCCATGTGCCAAGACACTATCTGAGGCGTTTATTAAAGAAATTGTAAGGTTGCATGGTCTTCCTGAGGAGATCGTTTCGGACAGGGGACCGCAATTTGTGGCTAAATTCTGGCGGGCTTTTTGCAGCAGGTTGGGAGTTACACTATCGTTTTCCTCCGGGTTTCACCCAGAGTCTAACGGACAAACAGAGAGGAAGAATCAGGATGTGGAACAGTTTTTGAGGTGTTTTGTTCGAGAGAACCAGAATAATTGGGCTGCCTTTCTCCCCCTGGCAGAATTTTCCCTAAACAACCATGATTCCAATGCCACAGGTACCACACCTTTTTTTTGCTCCGGTGGTAGACATCCTGTTTTCGGAGTATTTTCTTCCATTTCTTCCCCAGTTCCGGAGGAGGAGCTATTTTCTAAAAAGCTGCAAGGGGTATGGTCCCGTATCCGAGAGAATCTGGTGCGGGCGTCGCACCAGGCTAAGGTCCAGGCGGATCGGAAGAGAGGAGAGTTGCAGTTCTTCCCTGGTGAGATGGTTTGGTTGTCCACCAAGAATATCAGGTTGAAGGTTCCTAGCAAGAAGCTGGGTCCCAGATTTGTGGGTCCTTTTAAGATCATCAAGATGGTAAATGAAGTGGCGGCGCAGCTGCAACTACCTAAAAGGTGGAAGATAAACCGGGTCTTCCATGTCTCCTTGTTAAAGAAGGCCAAGAAGGGAACGTCTCCAGTTAAGGTTCCACCAGTTTCTGAGTCCGGGGAGTATGAGATATCCCGAGTTCTGGATAGCAAATATGTTCGGGGGAAGCTATGGTATCTGGTGGCATGGAAGGGATACGGTCCTGAGGATAATTCTTGGGTCCTAGAGTCGGATGTGTCAGCTCCCAGACTCGTGGAGAAATTCCACAAGGAGTTCCCGAAGAAGGATGCTCCTAGAGAATCCGGAGTCTTCTCCTTGAGGGGAGGATCCTGTTAGGAGTATTTAGGTTCTTTACTTTCTATTTTTCTTACCTGGGGAGTTTTTGGCTGCGCAGTGTCTGGGGTGGCATCCTGGCACTGCGGGGTTATCCTGTCGTGAGTATTGGTGCACACCTTCTGACTTGCACGTGCGCACTGATGGTAGGCAGCTTTATCTCCTGGTTGATTAGTCTGTCCTCCCATTTGCACCTGGGAGGAGTGGTCTCTACTCTGTATTTAAACCCATGCCTCCCATGGTTCTGTGCTGAGTGTCGCTTTTACAGAGCTAGGCCTTAGCAGGAGGAGTAGGTGGTGTTCTGGGATAGAGGAAGTTCCGTGGTTGATTTTTGGGAGGTTTGGGTGAACGAGTTGGTTTGTGTGTTTTCCCTTCTGTGTTCACCAATCCTCCCTCTGTGTATAATTGACTGTGTGAGTGAATTGCCTTATCCTTTGATTTCTACTCAGTTTCCCTGTGTTTGTTTCCTAGTGTATGGTTCCTTCCCATATTGGTTTGGGGGAATCCTTTCCCACATTTTTCCTGTGTGCTGCTTGTGTTGTTAGTCAGCGCACACCCTTGTCAGTCCCTGTCAGTAGCAGCTTCACTTGTTCGTTAGGGGTGACCCCCTTTAGTCTCCAGTCCCTAGAGGTCTTATAGGGCATTCCTTCTCCCACTTCCCTCTAGGCCTACGGAATCAGTGAGAGAGGAGCTGTCGGGGTCAGGCTTAGCCTGAGTACAGCCGACCCACACCCGTGAGGCAGGGACCGGGATAGCTAGTGGGAGTAGTGCAGGGTGAGATTCCCTACTGCTATCCCTTAGCCCCGTTGCAGCTACCTGGACTGACATAACACAACCCACCATCTCTCAGACATTGGAGCGCCGGCAGAAATACACTGCTAACCACCCACCCACGCAAGCCTAGAACGCCAACATCGCTAAACTGCTGGCCCAGGAGAGGTTGGCGTTCCGGCTTGTTGAAACTCCCGCCTTCCCGGACCTGATGGCAACTGTGGCACCTCACTATGCCGTCCCTAGCCGTCTCAACTTCTCCCGGTGTGGCGTCCCCGCCTTGCACCAGCACGTGTCACTCAACATCAGGTGGGCCCTTAGTTCCGCGCTTTGCTGCAAGGTCCACTTGACCACCGACACTTGGACAAGCGCCTGTGGTCAGGGATGCTGCTTATCTTTAAGGACAGGCAGGGTGAATGTGGTGGAGTCTGGTCCCGGGGTACAAACTGAGGTACCCTATCTCCTCTCCCAGGCCAAAATTCATGGCAGGAGTAGACTGAAACCCTACGACGCTGCAACCTCCACCACAGCTACTAGCGGCAAACGCTAAAACACTGGTGTGGGGAGACGTCAACAGGCGGTGCTGAAGCTCATCAGCTTGGGGGACAGACAGCACAGTGCCTCCGAGGTCAGGGATGCCATCCTGGCTGAGATGGCATTTTTTTTTCCCTGCTACACCTGGGGCCTGGCATTTTTACGCCTGTGATAATGGCTGGAACCTGGTAGCGGCTCTGGAGCTTGCCAGCCTCCAACACGTTCCATGTTTGGCCCACGTCTAACCTAGTGGTGCAAAGTTTTTTGAAAACATACCCAAATGTACCGAAGCTACTGTTGAAAATGCGGCGCTTGTGCGCCCACTTTTGCAAGTGCACAGGAGTCGCTGCTAGCCTAAAAACACTCTAGCAAGGCCTACATCTGTCCAAACACAGGCTGTTGTCCGTCATTCACACACGCTGAAACCCTACAATACCATATCTTGAGCAGGGTGTGTGAGCTGCACAGACCTTTGATGGAGTTCCATCTACAAAACCCAAGGGTTTCTCAAAGTCAGCTCCCAAAGTTTCTGCACCATGAGTTTCCAGGGGTGGCAGAGTTATGGCTAGGGGCAGAGGCATGGATAGGGATGATGTCTAGGGGCAAAAGCAGTGTGGATGTGGAGGCAAGCTAAGCAGGAAAAACTGGGGGTACAAGCTAAGGCATGGACTAGGGTGATGTCTAGGGGCAAAAGCAGTGTGGATGTGGAGGCAAGCTAAGCAGGAAAAACTGGGGGTACAAGCTAAGGCATGGACTGGGGTGATGTCTAGGGGCAAAAGCAGTGTGGATGTGGAGGCAAGCTAAGCAGGAAAAACTGGGGGCACAAGCTAAGGCATGGACTGGGGTGATGTCTAGGGGCAAAAGCAGTGTGGATGTGGAGGCAAGCAAAGCAGGGAAAATGGTGGCTAGAGGCAAAGGGATGTCCATAGGCAGCAAGGGCAAAGATGCAAAACTCTCCCCTGTTTCAAGAATTTTCCTGACTTGTCTCCCCACAAAACATTCCTGGGAGGAGGGCTGAAACACCACCCTCCTCCTCCTCCGCTGTTAGATTGACCCCAGCTACGAGCTGAAAACGCTGCAACACTGGTGTGGGGAGACGTCAGCAGGCTGGGCTGAAGCTCATCAGCTTGGGAGACGGACAGCACACTGCCTCTGAGGTCAGGGATGCCATCCTGGATGAGATGGCAATTTGTTTATCCCCGCTGCCCCTGGGGCCAGGCTTTTTTGTCTTGTTGGAGGGCTCTGGAGCTTGCCAGCCTCCAACACGTTCCATGCCTGGCCCACGTGTTCAATGTAGTGGTGCAATGATTTTTAAAAACATACCCCAAATTAGCTGAGCTAAGGGTGAAAGTGCAGCACTTGGACACCCACTTTCCCAAGTCTACAGTACCTGGAGCTAGCCGCAATACACTCCAGCAAGACCTACATCTGCCTGAAGCACCTACTGTTGTGCGAGGTCACCACACGCTCTAACCCTAGATACCGTATGTTCAGCAGGGTGTGTGAGCAGCAGAGACCTTTGATGGAGTACCAGCTACAAAACCCAAGGGTTCCTCAGAGTCAGCTCCCTCACTTTCTGCACCATGAGTTTCCATGGGTGGCAGACTTATGGCTAGAGGCACAGGCATGGATAGGGGTGATGTGTAGGGGCAAAAGCAGTGTGGATGTGGAGGCAAGCTAAGCAGCAAAAACTGGGGGTACAAGCAGCCGGTGGCATCATCACTGACAAGCACAGCTGTCTGTCAGCTGACAGGCTGACTTTCACCAAAATGAACAGACAATGGATAGACTCATCATATACATGTCAGTTACATGACAAATTTAGTGCAATTTGCAAGTCCAAGATGGGTTGGAGATCTGCAGAGAAGAATCTCACCACCTCTTGCGGGTGCCATCATTTGGAAGGCAAGCCCTGGGCTCAGTGGGTGAGAGCAAGCGCAGGATAATCGTCGTTTGGCCTGGCGGCCACTGCCTTTCCCACTGTTGACAGGGCTGGCGCTGCAGTCCAGACCAGCAGCCAGGACACCTCCACATCTGCCTCTGACACTTTGGGGAGTTCACCCTCATCCTCACCTTTTCCTGCCATTTCTCCTTTTGCCCGCGCCATCATGCGCCTCTTCCCAGCAATTCCCCATCTCCCAAGCCTTTCATTTCATGCTAAAGTACAGCGCAACCCACCCACATGCCCAAGGCTTCAACGGCCTCATCTCAAGAAATCTGGCCCAGGAGATGTTGGAATCCCGGCTGGGGGACACTCTGCCCTTTTTGGGCAGAGTGTCTACTGCGTCACCGCACTGTGCCGTCCACACCAGCACTTTCCCCCAAACATGAGGCGGTCCCTAAATTCAGCGCTTAGCCCTAAAGTTCCACGTGACCAGTTACGAATGGACAAGTGCATGCGGACAGGGACGCTACCTTTCAATTTTGGCACAGTGGTTGAATGTAGTTGAGGCGTGGACCGGGTCGCAAAATGTGGTGGCCTGACTTGTCTCCCCACACAACATTCCTGGGAGGAGGGCTGAAACACCACCCTCCTCCGCTGTTAAATTGACCCCAGCTACGAGCTGGAAACGCTGCAACACTGGTGTGGGGAGACGTCAGCGGGCCGTGCTGAAGCTCATCAGCTTGGGGGCCAGACAGCACACTGCCTACAAAGTGAGTCATGCCATCCTCGATGAGACGGCAATGTGGTTTTTGCCACTGCACCTGGGCCCAGGCATGTTGTCATGTGTGATAATGGCCGTAACCTGGGATCGGCTCTGTAGCTTGGCAGCCTGCAACATATTCCATGCCTGGGCCACGTTTTTAACTCATTGCTGCTAATCATTTTAAAAAGGTACCCCAATGCTCCTGAGCTACTGGTGAAAGTGTGGCGCTTGTGCGGATAGTTTTTAAAGTCTATAGTTGCCGCTGCTAGCCTCTATGCACTCCTACAACGCCTGTACCTGCTGGAACAACGGCTGTTGTGCGACGTCTCCACACTGCTGGCACTAAACATATCATGTGTTGAGCAGAGTGTGTGAGCAGCACAGACCTTTGATGTAGTTCCAACTCCAAAACCCTCGGGTTCGTCAAAGTCAAATCCCTCAGTTGCTCAACCATGAGTGGCCATGGGTGGCAGACTTATGTGAAATCCCATCCCATCCATTGCACTGGACACGAAACATTAGCATGCGCTCAGCACAACTTCAGATATGGCAGCTGCGTTAAGCAGGGTGCAGGGTACAACACAGACCAGGCCCGAGCACCAGGAACAGGTGTTAGAAATACTGCAGCATCCGCCATTTCCTTCCAATTTTGGGGTTTTGGACCCGCCACCGACTTGTCTGGACCTAAGTGGGGATCATGAGACACAGTTGCCATCAGGGCAAGCTGTGGTCATGTGCGGTTTGCAGTAAGGGGCCAGTGCGCAATTGGAAGAGGAGTTGGTGGATGACGAGGGCACCGACCCCACATGGACAGGGGTGATGTCTAGGGGCTAAAGCAGTGTAGATGTGGAGGGAAGCTAATTCAACAAAAAAAAAAAACAGGGTAGAAGCAAAGGCATAAACTGGAGTGATGTTTAGGGGCTAAAGCAGTGTAGATGTGGAGGGAAGCTAATTTAACAAAAAAAACAGGGTAGAAGCAAAGGCATAAACTGGGGTGATGTTTAGGGGTGAAAGCAGTGTAGATGTGAAGGGAAGCTAATTCAACAAAAAAACAGGGTAGAAGCAAAGGCATAAACTGGGGTGATGTTTAGGGGTGAAAGCAGTGTAGATGTGGAGGGAAGCTAATTCAACAAAAAAAACAGGGTAGAAGCAAAGGCATAAACTGGGGTGATGTTTAGGGGTGAAAGCAGTGTAGATGTGGAGGGAAGCTAAGCAGCAAAAACAGTGGGTAGAAGCAAAGGCATGCAAAACTCTACCCTGTTGGAAGACTTATTCCTAGGTCTGGAACACGTTAATGGCCCCCCTGGACAAATTACTGCCACTCAGGGGCCTAGTGTCACCAGGAGGGACAAGTATAGGCGCATGTTGTGGGAATACTTGGCCGACACCAGCTCTGTCCTCTCCGATCCCTCTGTGCTCTACAGCCTACACTTATTTTCTCATCTTTTTTTCTGCACTGCACATCTCTTGCCTGCTTCCTTTGGGATCTTACAAGTGGTGGTCCACTTCCACAGGTGGTAACTTCACTAGACAGTGTAACGGGAGTAGCTGAGGGATCGCTGTCTTAACCACTTTTTGGCACAAAATTAACTTCCAAAGCCAAATATGTTGCAAGTATATGATGCAAGGACACCTACACACCTATCTCTGACACATTGGGGAGTTCACCCTCATGCGCCCTTTTGGCCTGCACCATCATGCGCCTCTTCCCAGCCACTCCACATTTCCCAAGCTTTTCATTGCAGGCAGAAGTACAACACAACCCACCCCCATGCCCAAGCCTTTAACAGCCTCATCGATAAACTGCTGGCCCTGGAGATGTTGGTGTTTGTTTATGCTTCTGGAGACCCAGGCCTTCCGTCAGCAGATGGCAGCTGGGGCACCTCCCTATGCTGGGCCTAGCCGTTACTACTTCTCTTGGTGTGCTGTCCCTGCCTTGCGCCTGCATGTGTCCCATAACATCAGTCGGGCCCAGAGCTCTGCGCTTTGCTGCAAGGTCCACTTGACCACCGACACATGGACAAGCGCCTGTGGTCAGGGATGCTGCAGTGCTTATCTTTAATGACAGGCAGGGTGAATGTGGTGGAGTCTGGTCCCCGGGTGCAAACTGGGGTGGCCTATCTCCTTTCCCAGGCCAAAATTCATGGCAGGAGTAGACTGAAACCCTACGATGCTGCAACCTCCACCCCAGCTACTAGCGGCAAACACTGTAACACTGGCGTGGGGAGATGTCAGCAGGCCGTGCTGAAACTGATCAGCTTGGGGGACAGACAGCACAGTGCCTCCGAGGTCAGGGATGCCATCCTGGCTGAGATGGCATTTTTTTTTCCCTGCTACACCTGGGGCCTGGCATTTTTGCGCCTGTGATAATGGCTGGAACCTGGTAGCAGATCTGGAGCTTGCCAGACTCAAACACGGTCCACGCATGGCCCACATTTTCCAACTTGTTGGTGCCATGTTTCTTTGAAACCTACACCATTGTGCCTGATATACAGGTCAAAGTGGGGCCATTTTCGTAAGTGAGAACTAGCCTCTGCTAGGCAGAAAACATTCAGAGCACACTCCTCTCATCTTCGCACCGTTGGCTGGCGGAGGAAGACGAGGGGGTTGGAGTGGCATCTGATGTCCCTGTCCCACACGAGGCTAGAGGGTGCACTTCAGTGCATCCCATTGCTTCACCACAAATGGTGTGAAGGGGAGTGGAAAATGGAGGAAATGGAGAGTGACCCTCACAGTTGGGGCCAGCAAAGGCATGCCAAGTAACACACTGGCACACATGGCTGACTTCATCTTGGGTTGCTTTTCAACACATATTTCACATCATGAAGAACAAATAATACTGGATTTTTACAAGCCTCGAACCCTGGTCTAGGTCTAATGTCTGTTCCTTTCTTATATTAGGGGAGAGGGAAAAAAAATTACTTCAGTGATACGTTTAGCGTACATAGACTGACTATTAATGTGTATCCCACTTAGTGTTGTTAGGGTTACACACCGTCACAACCTGGCTAAAGCTTCTATAGCTGTTAATAAAGTCAACATAACTTTACGGTATCCAAAAAGACAGCTGGTACCGACAGAGAGCAAGACAAATGTCAACCAAAGCTGTGAGCTCTGAACACCCACAGTGACTTTGGCGTCATCATCATTATAAGGGAGCGGGTGGTAATAAATAACTTGGCAGTGCCTAAAACCCAAAAAGCTTATACAACTATATTTACATTAAGATACACAAATGACACTTTTCAGTAGCATGTCATGAGACAAGCTGATAAGCTCTTCCTTTGTGCAGTGCTATTTGAAAGTTAAACGCTGCCTTTATTTTAATTCTGGAGAAGGTGCAGACATTAGATTTAGAACATGTTGTCTTTATTGTCCAAATCCTCTATATAGGTAACGTGTTTTTCGGGCCGAGCTGTCTGGGAACGAGCTGGTGCAGCACTGACAACCTGGGTGAATATGGCAAGAGCCTGAGATGTAGGGTGAATGAATCCCCAAATTATTTGTGGAATTCCCAGTGAGACAATGGCACTATCTACCAGTAGCAAAAATTGTGGGTGCACGTAACCCCAATATATTCTTTGAATTCCCAGTGAGACAATGGCACTGTATAGCAGTAGCAAAAATTGTGGGTGCACGTAACCGCCATATATTCTTTGAATTCCCAGTCAGACAATGGCACTATATACCAGTAGCAAAAATTGTGGGTGCACATAACCCCAATATATTCTTTGAATTCCCAGTGAGACAATGGCACTATATACCAGTAGCAAAAATTGTGGGTGCACGTAACCCCAATATATTCTTTGAATTCCCAGTCAGACAATGGCACTATATACCAGTAGCAAGAAATGAGGGTATTTGTAACCCCAATATATTCTTTGAATTCCCAGTCAGACAATGGCACTGTATAGCAGTAGCAAAAATTGTGGGTGCACGTAACCCCCATATATTCTTTGAATTCCCAGTCAGACAATGGCACTATATACCAGTAGCAAAAATTGTGGGTGCACATAACCCCAATATATTCTTTGAATTCCCAGTGAGACAATGGCACTGTATAGCAGTAGCAAAAATTGTGGGTGCACGTAACCCCCATATATTCTTTGAATTCCCAGTCAGACAATGGCACTATATACCAGTAGCAAAAATTGTGGGTGCACATAACCCCAATATATTCTTTGAATTCCCAGTCAGACAATGGCACTATATACCAGTAGCAAAAATTGTGGGTGCACATAACCCCAATATATTCTTTGAATTCCCAGTGAGACAATGGCACTATATACCAGTAGCAAAAATTGTGGGTACACGTAACCCCAATATATTCTTTGAATTCCCAGTCAGACAATGGCACTATATACCAGTAGCAAGAAATGAGGGTATTTGTAACCCCAATATATTCTTTGAATTCCCAGTCAGACAATGGCACTATATACCAGTAGCAAAAATTGTGGGTGCACATAACCCCAATATATTCTTTGAATTCCCAGTGAGACAATGGCACTGTATAGCAGTAGCAAAAATTGTGGGTGCACGTAACCCCCATATATTCTTTGAATTCCCAGTCAGACAATGGCACTATATACCAGTAGCAAAAATTGTGGGTGCACATAACCCCAATATATTCTTTGAATTCCCAGTCAGACAATGGCACTATATACCAGTAGCAAAAATTGTGGGTGCACATAACCCCAATATATTCTTTGAATTCCCAGTGAGACAATGGCACTGTATAGCAGTAGCAAAAATTGTGGGTGCACGTAACCCCCATATATTCTTTGAATTCCCAGTCAGACAATGGCACTATATACCAGTAGCAAAAATTGTGGGTGCACATAACCCCAATATATTCTTTGAATTCCCAGTGAGACAATGGCACTGTATGGCAGTAGCAAGAAATGAGGGTATTTGTAACCCCAATATATTCTTTGAATTCCCAGTCAGACAATGGCACTATATACCAGTAGCAAAAATTGTGGGTGCACGTAACCCCAATATATTCTTTGAATTACCAGTCAGAAACTGGCACTATATAGCAGTAGCAAAAATTGTGGGTGCACATAACCCCAATATATTCTTTGAATTCCCAGTCAGACAATGGCACTATATACCAGTAGCAAGAAATGAGGGTATTTGTAACCCCAATATATTCTTTGAATTCCCAGTCAGACAATGGCACTATATACCAGTAGCAAAAATTGTGGGTGCACGTAACCCCCATATATTCTTTGAATTCCCAGTCAGACAATGGCACTATATACCAGTAGCAAAAATTGTGGGTGCACGTAACCCCAATATATTCTTTGAATTACCAGTCAGAAACTGGCACTATATAGCAGTAGCAAAAATTGTGGGTGCACATAACCCCAATATATTCTTTGAATTCCCAGTGAGACAATGGCACTATATAGCAGTAGCAAAAATTGTGGGTGCACGTAACCCCCATATATTCTTTGAATTCCCAGTCAGAAACTGGCACTATATACCAGTAGCAAAAATTGTGGGTGCACATAACCCCAATATATTCTTTGAATTCCCAGTGAGACAATGGCACTGTATAGCAGTAGCAAAAATTGTGGGTGCACGTAACCCCCATATATTCTTTGAATTCCCAGTGAGACAATGGCACTATATACCAGTAGCAAAAATTGTGGGTGCACGTAACCCCAATATATTCTTTGAATTCCCAGTCAGACAATGGCACTATATACCAGTACCAAAAATTGTGGGTGTATATAGCCCCAATTCTATTGCTAGGGGACTTGCAGGGTATTTCTGAGGTGAAGGTGGGGGGGCACACCGTTGGAACGGGGATTTGGGGTGTATATATGGGGTATACGGGAATACACTGTCAGTGTGTTCCATTCAGGATCCTGGGAAAGCTGGGTTGCGGCGATTGAGCCCGTCAGTGCCACGTTACACTGACAAGCTTCTCCCTGGAATTGAAGTTATATGTAACCCCCATATATTCTTTGAATTCCCAGTGAGCCAATGGCACTATATAGCAGTAGCAAAAATTGTGGGTGCACGTAACCCCCATATATTCTTTGAATTCCCAGTCAGAAACTGGCACTATATACCAGTAACAAAAATTGTGGGTGCACGTAACCCCAATATATTCTTTGAATTACCAGTCAGAAACTGGTACTATATAGCAGTAGCAAAAATTGTGGGTGCACATAACCCTAATATATTCTTTGAATTCCCAGTGAGACAATGGCACTATATACCAGTAGCAAAAATTGTGGGTGCACGTAACCCCAATATATTCTTTGAATTCCCAGTCAGACAATGGCACTATATACCAGTAGCAAAAATTGTGGGTGCACATAACCCCCATATATTCTTTGAATTCCCAGTGAGACAATGGCACTATCTACCAGTAGCAAAAATTGTGGGTGCACGTAACCACAATATATTCTTTGAATTGCCAGTGAGACAATGGCACTGTATAGCAGTAGCAAAAATTGTGGGTGCACGTAACCCCAATATATTCTTTGAATTCCCAGTGAGACAATGGCACTATATACCAGTAGCAAAAATTGTGGGTGCACGTAACCCCAATATATTCTTTGAATTCCCAGTGAGACAATGGCACTATATACCAGTAGCAAAAATTGTGGGTGCACGTAACCCCAATATATTCTTTGAATTCCCAGTCAGACAATGGCATTAGTATATACCAGTAGCAAAAATTGTGGGTGTATATAGCCCCAATTCTATTGTTAGGGGACTTGCAGGGTATTTCTGAGGTGAAGGTGGGGGGGCACACCGTTGGAACGGGGATTTGGGGTGTATATATGGGGTATACGGGAATACACTGTCAGTGTGTTCCATTCAGGATCCTGGGAAAGCTGGGTTGCGGCGATTGAGCCCGTCAGTGCCACGTTACACTGACAAGCTTCTCCCTATGGGTAGAAAATGCAAATCCGCCTTCCATGATGTAATTAGGAAGACAGTTGCTGCCTCATTGTTGCAAACCAATAGAGGGCGCTCACTGGAATGTGCAAGCCTGTCTTAAGACAGGATTCCAGTGAAATAACCCAATAATGGCTGCTCCCTTTAGCCTCATGCCCGACCTTCCAAGAGGCCTTTGTTTAGCATTACATCATGGAAGGCGGATTTGCATATTCTTCCCATAGTTCCTTGCAAAGTGGAGTGCTAAAGGCTTAACAAGTCTCCACACACCTATATGGTGGTCTCTCCCTAAGGAGTGACAATATCCCCCGAACCCTGTCTAAGCCTCTCACCTCTACCAGGTTATAGTCCTCTCTACATCGGGCTGATGAGATCCAACCAGATCGAAACAGCTGTCCTCGATTGAGAGACTATAACCTGGTAATAATCCCAGCGTCATTGCTAAACAAAGGCCTCTTGGAAGGTCGGGCATGAGGCTAAAGGGAGCAGCCATTATTGGGTTATTTCACTGGAATCCTGTCTTAAGACAGGCTTGCACATTCCAGTGAGCGCCCTCTATTGGTTTTAAACAATGAGGCAGCAACTGTCTTCCTAATTACATCATGGAAGGCGGATTTGCATATTCTTCCCATAGTTCCTTGCAAAGTGGAGTGCTAAAGGCTTAACAAGTCTCCACACACCTATATGGTGGTCTCTCCCTAAGGAGTGACAATATTCCCCGAAGCTTCTCCCTGGAATTGAAGTTATATGTAAGCCCAATATATTCTTTGAATTCCCAGTGAGACAATGGCACTATATGGCAGTAGCAAAAATAGTGGGTGTATATAGCCCCAATTCTATTGCTAGGGGACTTGCAGGGTATTTCTGGGGTGAAGGTGGGGGGGTACACCGTTGGAACGGGTATCGGGGGTATATATCGGGTATACGGGAATACACTGTCAGTGTATTCCATTCAGGATCCGTGGAAAGCTGGGTTGCGGCGATTGAGCCCGTCAGTGCCACGTTACACTGACAAGCTTCTCCCTGGAATTTAGCTCTTATAAGAACTGTTGGTTGTCTTCTCCTTCCTATCCTAGCCTGTCCCTGCCTACCCAGAATCTAAGCCCTAGCTAACTGGACGGAAACCTCCGTCCCCGGTGAATTGCAAGCTCAGAATGACGCGAAGCTGGGCGTCGCTGTTCTTTTAAATTAGAGGTCACATGTTTTCGGCAGCCAATGGGTTTTGCCTACTTTTTTCAACGTCACCGGTGTCGTAGTTCCTGTCCCACCTACCCTGCGCTGTTATTGGAGCAAAAAAGGCGCCAGGGAAGGTGGGAGGGGAATCGAGTAATGGCGCACTTTACCACGCGGTGTTCGATTCGATTCGAACATGCCGAACAGCCTAATATCCGATCGAACATGAGTTCGATAGAACACTGTTCACTCATCTCTAGTTACTAGCACTTGCCCATTCTATGATGCACTACCATACAGGGTCTATCTAGGGCTCACTTTCAAAACCACATTAGAACTGTGACAGCGGATTTGTGTCTTAGACATTGTTATCTCACTGACTTTGATACTATACTTGATAACAGAGATATCCTGGTCAGATACAGACTGTGGTTAATGGTGTCTGCATAAAATATTGAACTGTTTGTTTTTGGTTTTTGTATTTAATCTGAATAACTTTAATAAACACATGAAAGAAAACAAAGATTCCTTTTAAATGTTTTACAGAATGGTTTTCTTCCTCCACAACTATATCAGTTTTTTATTATGCATAAACGCGAGAAGTTTGCGCGTCGTGCTGCAATCTTTCCTATTGAAGTGGAGCAGAATTTTGTCAGGCATGCTTTCAATTTGTGCACCTTCCCATCTCTATGTTCATTTTTTAGGAGGGGAATACAATGCACAATCCAGCACTAATACAGCCACAATATAGGACTCAAATAGTAGTAGTGAGTAGTGACTATCTTCAGATTTCCACTAGAGGGCACTGTTTTACAAGATGTGTGATATTAAGAGTTAATGACCTTTGCAGTAATTTATTTATGTAGATATTTCCTATTTTGAACACATATAATAATAGTAGACATATACATATCACTTCCAAAAAAAAAAAAATACCCTTGAAAATGAATCATGTAGATTACAGGCACGCTTTATATGGTTCTAGAAGATGTTCAGTCTCCATGGCAACATATCCTTGGCGCAGACAGCACTATTTGGAAGTAAACAATTTAAAAAAGAGCAATAGGTCTCACATGGTGCCTCGGTATTCAGAAAAGCAAATGGAGCCTAGACGCCGAGCCGAACCTGCATCCCAGCCCATCAATAATTCACCTCTTCTTCTTTTGTATTCTAGGAATGAAGGACCAGGACACGGCTGCTCATGGCATCAGGATGGAGGTGCAAAGTCTCAAGTTACCAGCTGAGACAAGGCTGTGACGGGGTTGTGGTATCAGATGAAAGGCTAAAATGATCCAGTTTAACATTAAAAAGTGCTATTATTTGTGGTCACCTGATACTTGTACTGCCATTGATCACATTTCACTTCTCCATACTAAGTTGTTTAATGTATAGCATAACTAATAAGATTCCTAGTTAGGAGTTCACCATTGCCACCGCTTACCTTCACCAACAGTAAGATCATTTACTAACTACCAAAACTCTGTAGAAAGAAAAAGGACAAACCAATAGAAAGAACAGCCCCATATTGTCAAGTAGAACCTAAAGAACTTGGGTGGAGATATATTGTAGATGCTCCTTTTCATGTAACGTAATCTATAATCCATAGTGCTAACAATGAGTCCGATACAGTGAGAACAGTCAGTAAACTCAAGTAAACTGAAAAATACATCTAAGGGCTGGCCAACCCTTTCAAGTAAGCCTGGAGGGAGCTGCTCCTACAGAACAACCCTCCATTTTGGCTTACAAAGCTGGTTCTACAAGGTTCTAATAGGGCATATGAATAGGGTTTGTCTTCATGATACTACCTGTTTAAAGGGATTCTACCATTAAAATCGAATTTTTTCTCGTTGACACATAGGAATAGCCTTAAGAAAGGCTATTCTTCTCCTACCTTTAAATGTCTTCTCCGCACCGCCGTTCAGTATAAATCCCGGTTTTCGTCGGTATTGAAACGAGTTCTCTCGCAGCACTGGGGGCGTCCCGATGCTGTGAGAGAACTCTCCAGCGCCGCCTCCATCTTCTTCTTCAGGAAAAGCCTCTTCACGCATCTTCCTCCGGCGCGGGCGGTCAAACTTGTAGGCTTCGGGCCTAGGGCAGAGCCAACTGCGCATGCCCACAGGCCACAAGAAAATGGCTGCTTACTTACTGTGTAAGCGGCCATTTTTCTTGTGGCTGTGGGCATGTGCAGTCGGCTCTGCCAGAGGCCTAGAAGTTTGACCACCCGCACTGGAAGAAGACGCATGAAGAGGCCGTTCCTGAAGAAGATGGAGGCAGTGCTGGAGAGGTAATTTGCATACCGACGAAAACCGGGATTTATACCGAACGGCGGTGCAGAGAAGACATCAGAGTAAATTCTGACAAGACTCCTAAGAGAGGCAATGAGAGTCCTTACTGTGTTGCCCACCAAAGGCATATTCAGGATTTTCTAGAGGAGGGGTTTCTGGGATGGTGTCAGCCAGTGGCGTAACTAGGAATGGCGGGGCCCCGTGGCGAACTTTTGACATGCCCCCCCCCGACTGACACCGACGCCGAAGACCTCTACCGACCCCCTCTTACGCATTCCTGCATGTTCTATTATGCCCTATAGTGGCCCCTTCACACAGTATTATCCCCCATAGTGGCCCCTGCACACAGTATTATCCCCGATAGTGGCCCCTGCACACAGTATTATTCCCCATAGTGGCCCCTGCAAACAGTATTATCCCCAACAGTGGCCTCTGCAAACAGTATTATCCCCAACAGTGGCCACTGCACACAGTATTATGCCCTATAGTGGCCCCTGCACACAGTATTATGTCCCACTGTGGACACCCATAAACAATTATTATACTCTGGGGTCTTTTCAGACCCCAGAGTATAATAATCGGAGACCCAGGGGAATAAAAACATAAACAACTACTGTTTCTTACCTGTCCCCGGCTCCTACGCTGTCTTCTCCGCAGCCGTCCATCTTCAATGATGTCGGATGTCACATGACCCAGGACGCAGGCCGGGTTCATGTGACGTCAGAGACATCAGTCAACCTGGCAAGGAGGCCTGGCAGGATCGTGGAGAGGTAAGTAACAGTGTTTTTTATGTTTCTTACCTCTCCTGGTCCGCCAATCATTATACTTGGGGGTCTGAAAAGACCCCCGAGTATAACGATAGCAGCGGTAGTGGCTGTCACCGGGCCCGTAATGTCCCGGGCCCTGTGGCAGCTGCCTCTGCTGCTATGGTGGTAGTTACGTCACAGGGTGCAGGACAGGGGGCCGTATCATAGGGGAAGTTCCACCCACACCATATAATGCCTCCTACAAAATATATTGTCCCCTAACTGCCCCCACACATTATAACGTCCTCAAGTCCCATACTGTATAACATCCCTAGGTCAAACACTTTATAATGAAATTGTCCTGAGCCCACACATTACATAGGCATGAGCGATGAGTATAAACCTTAGTATTCCTTCATCACTGCTGTAAGCTTTCATTGTATACCAGGCTATTGCTTTCCTGAATCCTCCTCCAGGCGAGTAATGGTCAGCCATGTTCAATTTTAACCATGGAACTGTCCCCTTGTATACACCCCTGCCATCCACAATGGCTGATTGACCATTTTACCTTTATCATTGAGTGTACTAAGAAATCTGTCAGTCAGTGTATGTGGGTAGGGCAAGCAGGACTCTCACTGTCTCTCCTAGGAGAGTCCAGTCAGGATTTATTCAAAAGTGGAATTTCCCTTTAAGTAGTTTACCTATAATTTATTTATTTTACAGAAAGTCCCTGGTTAGATGGCCATAAAATGTATTCTCAATATATATTATGATTAATTAATAAATTATGATTAATATGAAATTCTGAATTATTGGATAATGTTTGTAGAATGAGGATGCTGTACTACTTATCATGTGCATCACATGCACAATAGTGTCCCTTGTTAGACATAAAGAATACAAAGCGTTCAGGCATTGTCTATGGCCTCCTATAATTACAGAGGGTATTTAAGAGCCTTGAATTTCTGCCAATTAGAACAGACAATAGTCTGGTTTTATCAACACCAATCTGTCTGCTTATGCTCAGTGATATCAGAACTGGGAGGCCAATTATCATCTAGAGCACAAAGCCATCCATCAGCCACCCATCAGAACCGTCTCTTTCAACCGTGTAATATGAATGTTGGCTACAGCCTCTCCAAGCATTGAGAGCGCTCAAGATAAGAGATTTCATAGGTTTCAATTTCTACCGCGCATGAGGAATGGCACTGCACACCAATTGCGAGTTACAGATACTGTAAAAATGAAAGGTTACAAGACTTGGGAGAAAGTCACAAAAGTTTCTGCACAAAGAGATTGTGTAGTTCTGCTGTTTTGTATGTGATGAGAAAACTTTCTATTATCTGTCAAATTGTATATCTTATAATATTACTCAATTTCATCCAGAAGCATAATGTTGTACTGTAACAGAAGATTAGTCAGAACATATCAAGTACCCAGCACCCAGTTAAGATGGAAGGTGAAGTTTTGGCATTCTGGTTTTCTGTGATGAAGTCCTCAGTAGAGTGGAACAGACCATTTGGTGTATGGTATGTGTATTGTACATGGCCTTTTGTGTCCATGATAAAAGAAGGATCAATCATGTTGAATTTCAAGGCTTGATCCTTTGTTTTCAGAAAAGATAAGCTACTTTCAGGACTGTCTGGCAGTGTCTTATTCCCATCTCAACATTCAAAACACAAGAACACTTGTCCAAATTGTGTATAGTGTTGTTAGGAATAATACTTGTCAGGTGAACGACAATACAGCAGAAAGCTATTGGTGTATGGTCACCATTATGATAGGCCATCAGGTTTTCACTACAGTGACCACCTTTGCTGGTCCCCCATATTGTAAGAGAGACCAGGAATGGGGCCATTATATTTTGTGGGGGCTAATATCCTGTGGACATTTAAGTATGTGTGAGACATTGAGGGGAATATTAAAGGGGGTTTCCCATCTCCGTTTCAGCTTTGCCTGCTGTCTCCTCTTCCCACTTCCTGTACCTCCCCCCCCCCCAACTTGCTAATCTGGGCACTGTGAGGTATCACAATACTTATACAGATCAGATAATAAGCACATGCTTGTAGAGAATGGACTCCGTGTTATCTGTGTGTTTACATAGAGAGATAACAGACAAGACTTTACCTGTAAACTGCAATTAGCTCAACTGATTATACTGCCAGCAGAGCTGGAGATAACAGTGAGAGCAGTGAGTGATGTCACTTATCCTATCACACAGGTCCAGTGCTATGGAAACGCTGTGTAAACAATGAGAGGAGTAATTTCACACAGCAAGAAAACAAAGCAGCATTTCTAAAGTAATATATTTAGGAAAAGTCTTCAATTTACATAAGCTACCAGTATAGATTGGATCCCTGAGATGGGAATACCCCTTTAAAGAGGTTGTCTGGGCCTAATTTTGTATGACAATATTTCACAGGGAGAAAATATGTGTGCTCTATATAAAACAATTCACTGAAAAGCGGAGGACACCATCCGCTCATAGAACAACTAAAATATAACTTTTATTAAGCTCATTAAAAGTATAGAGCATGAATATTACACACCGTGCTCAGTGTATCTGACTTGTGAGATAAATAAAAGGGATAGGGTAAATTGATTCACTCCGCTTGGGAAACCCCTCACTCCCTAATAATCAATAAGTGGCTTGCTCCAAAGACTGCTTGTCACATAAAAAACACCTATCGGAGGCTCAAGGATCCAACCCCCCCCCCCTCTGAGGTTACTTAGGGAGTGAGGGTTTTCCCAAGTGGAGTGAATCAATTTACCCTATCCCTTTTATTTATCTCACAAGTCAGATACACTGAGCATGGTGTGTAATATTCATGCTCTATACTTTTAATGAGCTTAATAAAAGTTATATTTTAGTTGTTCTATGAGCGGATGGTCTCCTCCGCTTTTCAGTGAATAATTTTGTATGACCTATCCTCAGGCCATAAAAATCTAACAAGTAGGGGGTCCCCTGTATAGCATCCGGATTCCTTCACTGTATCTCAGCACTTACACTAATAAAAACGCATTCAAATTTTAACATAGTCTTACTGGCCCTTGTTGTAAGTCACCAAACATTATTTCTGTTTGCTTTAAGTAGTTGAATTTCCTCTAGGGAAATGTAGAACATTTGTGTTTGGAATGACTTATTCATGTATAAATAATGCAAGAAAGACATAGTGAGGGGCCAGAGAAGACAGGTGACTCTCAGGACAGGTGAGTGTATGACTGACAAGTTCTGAACTCTGCCCCTCCCTGCCCTGACATATTCCTGGACTCTTCTCTATGACATGGTCAGTTGGCTGGAGCTTCTGCCATCAAGTGGTACTGAACATAGGTAACCTGAGCAGAAGGAGCTGAGTGAGAGACAGAGCGACAAGTCAGTCAATCCACATTGAGTTTCTACTACAAGAAAATACTCAGAATTTGTTTCTGCTATTACTAGTAGGAGTAAGGACATAACTGGGTCTGTATATAAACAAGACTATAAAAGGAGAATTACTATAGAGGTGAGTAGCCCTTACTTCCATGCAAATAAAAACTTTTTTTTATGCAATTATGTAAAATATTTCTTAAATAAGTAACTGATTGTAAATATTTGCTGCTTGTAAAACCTCCTTTACAAAAACTGCGCAAAATACATTTCAATTGTTTCCATTATGTCATGTAATTAGATGTAGATTATGATTTAATATAAAGAAACATGTCTAATGTGACAGCTATCTATTTATCTATCTATCTATCTATCTATCTATCTATCTATCATCTATCTATCTATCTCATATGTATATACTATCTATCTCATATGTATATACTATCTATCTACTATCTATATATCTATTTATCTATCAATCAATCATATACTATATGTATCTATCTATCATATATGATATCTATCTATCTATCTATCTATCTATCTCATATGTATATACTATCTATCATCTATCTATCTATCTATCATCTACTATCTATCTAACTATCTCATATCTATATACTATCTATCTATCTATCTATCTATCTATCTATCTATCTATCTATGTATCTATCTCATATGTATATACTATCTATCTCATATGTATATACTATCTATCTATCTATCTATCTATCTATCTATCTATCTATCTATCTATCATCTATCTACTATCTATCTTACTATCTCATATCTATCTATCATCTATCTATCTATCTATCTATCTAACTATCTATCATATGTATTTATCTTTGTCATAAATAATATAGTTGACCTTTATATAGGATTACCGACCCTGAATTCCATTATGTAAATGTCAGAACGGAATATGTCCAGCTCACTCATCTCTATACCAGCAGCCGTGAAGAGTTGAATATACAGATCATTATAAAATGTTATTTTAATATGGGCAAACTTTATTTAGTTTGCAAGCAAATGAAAAGCTTTGTTAACATTTTGTTGTTATAATTGAAGATTCATTAGAAAAGCGATCCCTTGTTAAAATCTTTATATGTAATGGTTCTAGGACATCCTAAATATAACTATACGGTGTTCTGTTTTAATATACTGTCCCCTGCTAAACTTGTATGAAATGACAAAAAATTTTTTTTTTTTACCCTATTGGATGTGTCTGTTATTGCAACATTAAGATAAAAGAAAACCTGGACCACACATCCACTATGTTTTGATCTGTTGCCGCCAGGCTAAATTTATGAAACTGAATAGGAAGTTCTTACCTTCCATGGATGACACAAACACTTCTCCTCCAATACATGCTCTGCTGAAACATATGGTACTGTAGAAGGTTAGAGGTCTTCTAATACTGGTCAGTTCAGCTTTATTATTATAGTCCCAGAGAACCCCTTTTGTCATTTGTTGTGCTTGGTTCAGATCTGCGTTGGAGGTAAAATGACAGACACCATGACAAAACCCAACAGTCTGAACTATAAGTCAATGCAGTCTGTTGGGTGCTGTAGACTGCAATGGATTCAGCTCTTTGTTATAATATATGGCTCCTTGTATGATGGAATATACAACACCGATGTGAATAGAGCCTTACAGACACACATTTCTAATAATTATTCGGATGTACAGGTTTTACTCTACAATATTTATTGTACCAAGTGCACACTTTCCCTGTCTTGTGTTTCACATGTCTAGTTAGTGGAAAGTGTAACCTGAGGACTGAGTGTAAATAATGGTTGTAACTCCAGAAACTGCATAGGTTAGGAAAGTTACTTGTCCTTGATGCTCAGATGACAGATCCTTCATGTCACATTACAGATCCAGTTTCTAAATGTGCATATTACATTGAAGATGACCCTTGGTTTGTAATAATCCAAAGCTGGGAGTTATGAACCTCTATGTCACATATGAAATCTTTCTCTTCTTTCCTACATTGGACTTCTGGTAGTGAACGCTGGATATGGCTACACAATTATTCTTTCTGTGGATGGTGCTGATGTTGCTGCCACTTAAAAGCCAAGGTAAAATATAATACGTCTCTGACTATTATTTAGTGCTACGTGTGATGTTTTGAGAAAAAGAAAAACTATTGATCAGGCGATTGATCGTGTTATAATGAATGGATTCAGATGTATGATTGTTAATAAGAGATTATCTCTTATATTTGGAAATTCATGATGGATTATTACCAGGGGTGTAACTTGAGGGGGTGCAGAGGGTGCAGTCACACTGGGGCCCAGGAGCTTTAGGGGGCCCATAAGCACTGGCATCAGTATTGAGATTGCAGCTTCCACTTGGCCCATAAGCCAAGGAGACCCTTAGCACATGTAACCATTACTGTCAAGAATTCGCTGTAGGGATGAGGTAGGGGGTCCCAGGCATAAGATTGCATCGGGCCCACGAGACTATAGTTACACCACCGATTATCACACTGACATTCAGTGACAGAAAAAGTGATATGGCATGGTTATATGGTAGTGAATAGTGACTTTTCTTTTTATTTCTTTGTCACTGTTCTATTTCTGTATCTAGGAAGGTAAAAACAGTGGATTTCATTCTATCTCACCACCTAGCCTTAAAATAGGCCATCAATTTTAGATCAACTGGGGTCCGACTGACACCCAGCAAGCCAGCTATTTTCTGGCATATGCAGCTGCTGTCATTTTTTGACATGGCATTGCTCTGTTGCTCACTAGCCGTACTTTTCTTTTCTTTTCTTTCTTTCTTTCTTTCTTTCTTTCTTTCTTTCTTTCTTTCTTTCTTTCTTTCTTTCTTTCTTTCTTTCCCCTCTTTTTATTACTTGCCATACTTTTTGTAGTGTAAGTTATCAATATTTCAGGGCTGTCATATAGACTTGAATGGAAGTCCAGCGAGTTAGCAGACATACCCCACCAATCTAAAATTGATGGCCTTTCTTAAAGGGGTTGTCCCATCTCAATGATCCTACCCATATTGGTAACTTATGTAAATTGAAGACTTTTCCTAAATATATTGCTTTAGAAATGTTGCTTTGTTTGCCTGCTATGTGAAATTATTCCTCCCATTGTTTACATAGCGTTGCTATAACCATGGACCTATCAGACAAGTGACGTCACTCACTGCTCTTGCCTACAGGACAATCTGTTCAGCTAATTGCAGTTTGCTGATAAAGCAGAGTCTTTTATCTCTCTATGTAAACACACAGATAACACTGAGTCTGTTATATACAAGCATCTGCATATTATCTGACCTGCAGAAGTTTTGTGATACTGCAGTATCCTGTTCAGCAGGAGTGGGGCAGGGGGAGAAATACAGGAAGTGAGAAGAGGAGACTGCAGGCAGAGTGGTGAAACAAATTGATGGGAAAACTCCTTTAAAAATAGACCATTCATTTTGTAAAGGTGGATAATTTTATTAAAGTTAAATACAAACAAATCTATTTTTACTCAAAATCAAGGAATAACCAAATACAAAAGCAAATACATAAAATTAGATATCGTTATCCACCTCTGCTGAGATCCTCTGCTATGATGGACCTTGAAAACAAAGCAATGGAGAAACGCCTAGTAGGAGTTACTCTTTATATATGTTTATACAGATATATTTTATATCAGGGACAAAAACTAGATTATATTACTATCGGTAATTGCTGTTAGCTGGGACTGGACAGTAGTAATAGTAACTTGCTTTTCACAAAGAATGTAGTCATCATATTTAATAGTGTATAATTTGAGTGTGAGCTTGTTGGATGTTATATAGTCATAAAAAATCTAAGAAAGCAAATAGTGTGACCATTTTGCATAGCAGTATACTGTTAATTTTCAGATCATCATCATTGAACATCAATAAATAGTTGCATTTATAATGTTTTCCATACATAGCACATTACATTGATGATAGCAGGTCAATTGTTTTGTTTTTTAAATTTATACTTTATTAAATTTATTATTTTAATATATTTTATTAATATTAAATTTCATTTAAATAAAATTTTAAGTGGTTTTCTTAGAATGCCAGTAAAATAATAAATCGAGTAAGCCCTCGTTCACATCTGCATCAGTAATCCGTTCGATGTAGTCCGCATGTGGACCCCCCGAACAGATTACCGAACGCATTTGCAAGCAGTGTGCAGTGAAAGCACACGGACCCCCTAGACTATAATGGGGTCCGTGTGCTTGCTGCGAGATCTCTGCAGGGACCATGCGGACAGGAAAGTATTTCACAATCTACTTTCCTGTCTGCATGACTTATGTGGGCAGCACGCAGCAAGCACACGGACCCCGTTATAGTCTATGGGGTCCTGTGCTTTTACTGTACACTACTTGCAAATACATTTGGTAGTCCATTCGGGGGGTCCCTAAGCAGACTCCCCAAACGCAGATGTGAACCAAGGATAATACTCACTTTACCAATTCTCTGCTGCTCCCGCAATTACTTTTTGATACAGCTGACTACAGCGAAAACCATTGATAGTGGTGACCTAGTGACTTAAGTGGCGCCTTGTGCCATCACTGATCATGTATGGGTTTTTTTAACAGATTTTTATTGATTTTCAAATTCATCAAACAAGCAAAAACATATACTTTATCTTACAAAAGCATAGCACTTAACAAAGTATGACGTTTTTTGAGATATTACCTAACCATTCAGGACATCCCTCGTGGACCAGTGGTTTGATATTTTTTTTAGCAAGCCAAGCTTTTGAGAAAAAAAAGTATTGAACAGGGTTTGGGTTTTTTTTTGTTTGTTTTGTTTTTTTTAAAAAAACATGATTTTTGCATTATTGAGAAAAGCAGAAGACGAGCAGAAGCAGAATTCATATAGTGCTGGCTTATATACTCTGTGCCATCCTGCTCACACCTAGAATTTAACTAATGCTTAGAAAAGTGGTCACTGCTATAGTATCGTATATGGCTGAATTCACACCTTGGCTGTGGTGTAAGCATGAACCATGGAAAAATCTTGCAATGTATATAAGAACACTATTGCATAGGTCTGGGGCATATATATTTCTCTTTATAATGTAGATGATATTTGTGTTTTTGACTAATACAGAGAGTGAAGTATTAGAACGAAATAATTTTGAAAAGATCCTTTCTATCTGGAAGTTGAAATTGAGGCCTCCTCCTTCTGTTGTGTCAAATGTCAAGGCAAAACTAAATGCTGCCGATATACAAACTATACTGGATAAAATGACACTTAAGTTTGGATCACTATGGACTACACCGGACCAAGCCCCATCATTATTTATTTCTCCAAAAAACAAAGTAAAACAAAACCGCCTGTCTGAATTTTTGCACAATATTTCAGCATATTTGCAGAATCAAGAACCCCATGAGCGAGAAGCTGAACGATGGGACAATCTCGTCAACCAGTTTCTCCAGATTCCAGCAGAGAGGTCTTCTGCACTACCTCTCATAAAGCTTCAGGATTTTCTTGTCTCTCTAAGAGGAAGTCAGAATTGGAACGTTCTGCTAAGCTTCATACAGAGCATCTTTAAGTCAATAAGTAGCAGCCAAGATGCTATTCAACTTTTGGGACAGAACTGGGAAATTCTCAGCGGGCTGCTAGATACGCTGTTTCAAGCCTTTCTAAGTGGTACCTTAACTCAGACCAGTACGACACTTAGAGGAGTTTTATGCTCCCTTATGGGTTACCAGAACTGTGGTTTTCTCCCAAATCAGTTTGTTAGGCTCCTGCTACCATATGAGGCCAATAACTGGAGACCAGTAGTAAATGTACAGTCGGGAAGCTCGGTTACACATGGAAATTATAGGCCTTTTAGCATGTTGGCTGAATCCTTAAAAAACAAACATTCGAACTCCAGTAGACCAAGTCCTGGGCCAACACAAGAAGACGTACAAAATGTCTTAGAAATATTATATCGGTCCAGGGAAAAGGAAAAAGGAAACAAAGCTGCTGACTCAGATAGAGCTGCGGAGGATGCTGTTTGGGATGTATTAGAAGACCTGCGCTACAGTGTTATGAAAAGGATGGAGAGGTCTGTATATGACAACCTGAATAGGAAAGTTTCCCGCATGGCCGGGACACTGATGCACAGGGTGTCTTCAGTCATTGGAATACCTCATGCTGATCAGAATGGAAGATGCTCAGTGGGTAAGTCAATAGGAAGCTGAGCATCAAAAATACTGCTATTGCTGTTTATCGAGCTCAGAAGCTTACAGTCAATGTTTTCTCTATTTCACAGGTAACCTGCAACAGTTACTCTTGTGGTAAGTTTGATAGACAACATTTCACAGATTTTTTATAGTGTTCTTCAGTGTTCTCCATATGGCAGATATGACTCGTCAATGATAAATGACAATGCTGTGTACTTATCTTTCTCTGTTTGATAAGGTGGTGAGGAACCTTCACACCCCCAAAAGGTTCAATCCAAAATAAAGAAAAATATCCAAAGCTTTTATTGTAAAAACCTAACAGTGCGTGTGAAGAAAGCCTTGTTAGAGAGGAGAATAAAGCTTATGTACTTATGTAGGCTTACAGATCACTGCCAAAAATAAGGCAACTGTTACTCTAAAGAACAGAACACTGATGTGTAAAAAGAAAATGTAACTTTTATCAGTACAACTGTAAAATATATATCATACCACCAATGCCAGGTAGAATTATGGTACCAAAACCCTACAACAGGACAAAACTATATTAATTTACAAAAACCTGACAAAACTCTCTCAATATATATATATTAAAAAATACCCATACAGACGTAATTCGAAAGAAAAAAAATAATATGTATAACCGGACCCCCAAATATACAATAAGTCAAACAGGCGGTCCATAATTATGTCATCAATATCATCTTGGTCAGACGGTTCAGGCAGAGGAGTATATAATGATATATATTTGTTTTTCAGACTTTTCTCAGAAAAAAATAAATGTGCAATTCACATATAAACGTATTTCAAAGCATATATTGCTAAGGTACAAAAGTCTATGTATGATGTTCCATGTCTTTTAACCACTTCCGGACCACCCATAGACTATATACGTCCGGGAAGTGGTTGCCTTGTTCTGACAGGACGTACCTGTACATCCAGTCAGAACAAAGCAGCTGCACAGAGATCGTGTAGCTGCTTTCACTAGGAGCTGGCTGTAACTTCAGCCGGAGCTCCCAGAGAGAAGACAGGGCAGATTTATTACCTCCCCTGCCTTCTCGATTGCTGTGTATACAGCGCTCAATGAGCACTGTATACACAGCTATGGACGCTGCCATAATTCAGCTGCCCTCTGACCCGGCGGACACGTGATCCGCCGGGAGCAGAGTCTTACCAGAGCTGCTGGGTCCTACAGGACCCCAGATCAGCTCAGTAAGCTGTATATACAGTGTGCAGGAGGCTGGATTCCTCCTGTATCTGAGGTTAAATGTACCAGCCCCAGTTATAGGAGAAATCAGCCTCCAGTACAAAAAAATAAGTGATCAGATGTCCCCAAAGGTCTCTTATCACCTTATGGGGACACAATCTGAAAAAAATAAAATAAAATAAAAATATAATAAAAAAGTTTAAAAAAAATGTAAATAAAATAATAATAAAAAATAAATAAATAATACGCTAATAAAACGCCGTTATTAAAGGTTATAGCCCCACCCCTGACGACACCATACAAAGTAAAAATTACCGTAACATAGAGGAAAAACTATATTATAAAGTTTTTCAGTGACACTTTGTGTTATTAAATTTAAAAAAAAAAAAATTGAAAACCAGACACAATTTCCCTCCTATTATGTTTAGATTTTCCCAGATATAAAAAAAATTAAAACACATTCGAAAATAAAGATAACATAAAAATAAAGCCCTATGTGTCCCCGAAAAAAGACACAAAAATTAGTTGACTGAGATATACGGGAAAAATGTTACAGCCCTCAAAACCGCACATACAAAATAAACCTAAAATGTGTCTGGTCCAGGACCACAAATTGGCCCAGTACTGAAGTGGTTAAAGGGGTTCTCTGCTTTGGACAACTCCTACTTGTTTTAAGAGCCTCCGTCTTAACAATGTGCTTATCACCAAGTGTCCCCCTTCTGTGACCTTGGGGCCCATATACTTTGGGAAACACTACACATTGCTCAACTTAGTAGCTTGTCTGTGTAATATAGGAAAGGAGAAGACCTCCAGAGCTAGAGATGATATTTGTAACCATTCTCAACCCTGACCTTGCGATGAGGATCTACAACAACCCCTGTAATGTGAGGAATAAATTCATCTGAATTTATATATGGAACATAAAAGACTATTAGGCTAAGACCCCATGATGCAGAAACTCAGCTTTTTTTTGTTTCAGATTTTGTTGCGGTTGTTTGACCCAAAACCAATAATGACTACAAAAGGAATGGGAAATCTATAAAAAATAATTGTACTTCTCTCTTCTGCTCAATCCACTTCTGACTTTGGCTCAAACAAAATCTGCAGCAAAAAAGCTGCATCTCTGCAACGTGGGGGGTTAAGATCACTTAGAAACCCTGCTGTTATGTTTATGATTATATATATTTGTATCCCTTTTATGTAAGCCTGTTCCATTTTAGTAGGTATTTGAGAGCTTTAATTAAGAAAAAATATAATTACCTGTTTTTCTTTTATACATAGGGGCATAAAGCACAATATTACTTGGAATACCCAGTCTCTTGGATTTACATCTGCTGGTTTCCCATCTACTCCTCCTATCCTGACATGCAATAAGCCTGCCAGGAACACTTTGCCTACAGCACATAACTTTACAAAGAGGTCACATACAGATTTTTGGGAAGAGCCACAATCATATACTGAAGTATTGGAGGCCGTATGCAATGACACAATTCCAGGGTTGCCAGGTGTCTCTAACTTTACAGTGTTTCTGTATTGTAATGTATATAATGCCACAGGATACTCTGTAGACACATCATATGATCTCCAGGCCGCCTGCTCTGATGCCGCTTGGTACCTAGCATCCATGGAAGAAGACTCTTTTTGGGTATGGGTGTGCAGGGAATATTTCCCACTTGAATTTAATGTCACTGTTTGCAAAAACACATCATTCCCTATACACAATGAAGAATCCACATTAATGGCAGACCTATGTACTACTGTGTACAATGGCTCCGAGGCAATCAGAGAACTGAGGAACAACATCCGGTGTTCAGATATTTGGCAGGGAGTAGCCATGAACCCCAAGTCTCTGAAAACATGTCTGTTTGAGAATAAAACAATTATGATGGAGAAACTGTGCAGTAATGACTCCTTATCTGGTCTGTCAGAAGACAGTAGAGCATGGGTGTCAAGGCTTTGTAATAGACAGATGCTAAGAACAAACAGAACTAGATATATGTGCAATTTCAAGACATGGGACAGCAACATGTTCAGCAATGTTACTTTAGTGGAAGAATGTAAGGAGATAAATATTCAAGATTTTACAGATCTTGTGTGCAGGAACGCCTCTCTGTATTTTGCCCTGAAATCTGCTCACCCTTGGATAGTGGATCAATGTTGGAAAAATATTTCATTGGATGACAAATGCTTCCTTCAGAGACTTGCAGATGTTCTCCCACTGTCCTCAAGCTTTAATTCCTCACAATTATGTAAAAATCCTATCACTTACATCATAGGCCTGATTTCTCAGCTCTCCCAGTGTGACAGTGAATCCTCCGGCTGGGCTTCAAATGTACAGTATCTACTTAAGGTCCTGGATTTTCTCTTCTCTCTCTCAGACTCGGAGCAGATAGGTAAGGAAACAAGGGATAGACTTGGAGAGGCCATTCTCCTCTCTAGCCTGCTGGATAATAGCTCTTTCTGGACTTCTTTCAAGATGAACTCCACAGTCAGTATCCTGCAGACCGTCCAATTGTATCTAGAAAGAGAGAACAGTGGCTCTGACAAAGAAGATCTCCTTAGCTGCTTTAGTGTGAGTTATCTTTTTACATTTGCTGTATGTGTTCATGTGTCTAGTTCATGTGTCCATGTTTCTAGCATATTCCTATTAGGAAAGTGAAATAAGCCACCATAAGTGACATTGGATACCCCAATACGCATTACTTAGTTGACGGGCCGTGACAAAAATTGGGTTTGGCCAGAATGCATGTACTGTGTATGACCATATTTAAAGCAAAGTTGCTCAAGAGGACTCCAAATGGAGAGTTATTCTGCTGTCTATAAAGTCCCTTGTGACGACCCTGGGCGAGATCAGTGTGCTTTCTGTGTTTTTCCCGGATATTACACTAACCCATTCATTTCTATTGGCCAATGCACACGATTGTGAATTCCAATAGAACAGGTTCTATTCTGTTCAGTGTTTGCATAACGGAGTCCCCCATAGAAGCCCATGGAAGACTAAAAACCCAAGACGGCGCACTGTACTTCGTTTGACATCAGAGTGCCGTCCGTATTTGTGGATAAGATAGGGACATCATTAGATGTCTCATGTCTTCACAAACTCGGATCACACACTGATGACACACTGTCCGTATTTGCGGACATACAGCATTGATGCTGAAGACTCACTGATGACACACTGTTCGTTAAAAAGGAACTCTGATTACTAGTTTGCGGACCACAAAATACACATGATCGTCTGCAACTAGCCTAAGGCTAAGTTCACACCTGCACCTGAAGACCGTAGGGGGATTTTGTTCCCCATTCCAATTGAAAAATGTGGAGAGGAAAGTGCTGCAAGTAGCGCTTTTTTCTCTGCATTTTTCACTCGCTTTGGGCAAAAACAGAGCAGAAACCCAGCGGACCCTATTACAGTCAATGAGATCTACAGGTTTCCGTGTGTAACCACTTTTTTGTAGGTGGTCTAGGTTTACGGTCAGTGTGAATTAAGTTTTTGGTATTTTTTCATGTATCTATTTCATTTAATGTATTTATTTTTGTCTGACAGCCTGTACTATGGGACCTTATCCAGAAGGAGGAAAATGCCACTGCATTTGAAATTCTCCTCCAGGTATTGTGCGTATAGACTGGAAATGTGTCAGCAGAAAATATTGTGAAATCAAGTTTTATGTTAAACATATCAATTAATTTTTGGTAACGCTATAGTTAAAACAAATCCTAAAGATCATGGTTACTGAGCCAAATAATATTATCAGCACACAGATGATCACAGATCCTCTATTATATATGTAGATAAGACACAGAAGACACCAGTCTCAGTAGGTGATTTTACATTTTATCTGCTCTACTGTCTGGACAATGACCTCTGCACAGGTCATGTCTAGAATACTCTCTTAAAGAAGTCCATGGGGTTAGCATGTAGTAATACAGAGGTACAATAAAGGCCCCAGGCAATTCAGTTGGTACAGTATTCAGTTATAATGTTAGATATTTGCCATCTACTATAAACTGGCAGATCAATGGGGGCATTTTCCAGCTGTCCTTTGGAGAAATACCTTAAAATATATTTGATCTGTTGGACAGCAGGAAGATGAACATATAAGAATAAATGGTTCCAAAAGTGGTCAAGTGGTTATATTTTATTATGTTTGTTCACATCAATCTGCTTCTGGTTCCACCGTTTGGATATTAATGCATGGCACATTTTTATGCCAGGAATATCTTCAAATGCCTCGAGAAGGTTTCCAAAAGGTTCTCTTATCGGCAGAAAATGATGCAGTCGAGCGATTTATCTCATTGATGCATCGATCATGGCCAAGAATTCAGGTGAGTGAGTAGCACAAATGTACTGTACACTGTGGATGGCAGGATAAAGGGAGTTTGGAAACCTATAACCTATGGCAGTGTCATTTATTGGCAAACAGATTTTTTGTCATATTATATAGTTAATATTTCAGCTACACCTAGACTTACAGAGTACATCATAAGATAAACTGGCTTAAGAGCATGAAGAACACTCCTAGTACGTTTGTGTATTTGTTAACTTTCATCTTGGATATCTGACGGAAAATTAAGTATACTAGCTCTTGTTTGAAGTTGCCACTTTAATGTTTCTATGACTATCAATTAAACAACTTTACCTGGGTTGGCAAAGCCTATCAAAATTTCAAGGCACGGACCCAAACAGAGACCTGCCTCATCATTCAATTAAGTATAGGTGGGGTATTTAAACCCTGAAGAACTTAAAGGGGTTGGCCAGGCTTAAATTTTATTTTTTTAATTAGGCTGAGGGAGATGAAAAAATAAGAAAAAAAATGTACTCACCTGTCCCAAGTGCTCCGGTGTCCTTCCAGCGCGGTCCTGTCCTGCTGCTTGGCTATCTCTTCCCATGTCCTTTCCTCTGAAGTCATTGATTGGCCTCAAGCAGTCAAGTGACTGCTGAGGTCAATCAGTGGCTTCTGGAAGAGACCCGGGCACATTACAGATAGTGACATCCCATGTCCTTCACTGAGGTCACTGATTGGCCTAAGCGGTCACGTACGTTGGGGACTTTCACTGGAAGAAAACATTGGAGCTACAGGACTGAACCGCACTGGGAGGTAGCGTATCACTGGGGACTGGTATTTGCGGGTTTTTCTCGCCTCCCTTGATCTAATTAAAAAATAAAATTTTAGCCTGGACAACCCTTTTAAGTCTTTTGGTTGTGATTGTCTAGTGCAAGTGGGCTGAGAGAAGAACTAGTTTTCTACTGATCTCCTGGTTTACCCAATTGACTTCTGACTTAGAATTGGCTTTGACTTCTTGGATTCAACTCTTTGGCTTGTATTTTGTTGGAATACTCATTTTAGCTATTACTTACACTACTCATACAACCTTGGCTAGTTTCTTACTCCCTTTGTCCTCCTATAGGTACCGTAACTGGTTTTGTTCTTTATTTTGCTATTGCACCTGTTTTCTGACACTCCTTGTTTTCATGACCTGGGCCCCCAGGCGACCAAGTCCATCCTGACTTGTAGTGGACTCTGGTGAAAATATCAGGGGTGCTTTAGATTCTACACTCTATAATGGTGTTTGACAACTGGTATTAGCTTACTAGCAGAATTCTGACCTCATCCATTCATAGGGCCTTTCAGGGAATACTTCTTCCTGGGAGTTGAAAGTTGCAACTCCTTACAATATCTTTGAAAAACTGAAGTATGATAATATGGCTTCCAGTGGTCTAGTATTGGATTTGAGTGGCATATTCATTTGGATTCATCTTAATGCTCTGAACATTCAGACTCCAAATGTATGAAGAGAAGAGCAGCGACTGCAGAACTCTTATAACTATCCTGAAAATGATAAGATGGGCTTTCTATTGGCAACATCAGCAGAAGTCATAGATCAGTCATATCTCCAGCAGCTTTGTAAGGGACATTCGAAAGTATAACTGTAGTCCTAGCAGGTCTTCTATCAAAAACTTAATTGTAAATCTATATATTTGTTGATGATACTCAGTATCTGAAGTGTAAAACCTATTATAAGTGGTTAGCTATATTGTGGCAAAATATCTTATCTTCAAATAATACATCATCTTCATTGCCTATGAGACAAGCACCTAAACTATTGTCTATTCCAATCTGTCTAGATGAGTCGACCTGATGAAAGAGGTTTGGAGACCTTGACTTCAATGGTCATTCAGAAGTTTCCACTGCTAACACCTCAAATATTTGTGGATCTCTCCCAGTTTATACCTTTCATGTCGATATCTGACATTGTGAGCTTCCCAATATCTCTTCTGGCCAACCAGAGTGTGTAAGTAAGAGATTCTTATATTAGGTATTAACAATGGGTTCTTGATCTAGAATTGCTGCCTGCTTCTTCACATCTACACACAATAGTTTTTTGTTTCTATTCTTTCTCTTGCCCTTATGTCTTAGTTGATTGATTGTGGCCGTAAACCTTTAATGTTTGTTAGGCACATGCTTGTTTGGCTGACATCTATACTCCTGATGTCCCCATAAACCATACTTGCTCAATTTAGCGTTATTAGTGTTATGATAGGGGAAAGATAAGGAAGCAGCTGCGTTTACGATCCATGCTCCCATTGAAATCAATGGGAGCGTATACGGCCCGCAAAATCTCACACGGCGTATACATGCCAGGTCACACAGCACGTTACTCCATGTGAATGGGCCCTATCTGTTTATCTCCCCTGAGAAAAAAAGGATAAAGATTGTAAATTCAACACAATCAGTCCTTAATTCCATCAACATCATTAGTCAGGGGACAATTGGGACACCCCCTACACATCAAATAGTTAGACATCACTACTGAATAGTGGGTATGGCTGACATTAACCTAATGTGAAAGGGATACACTTTTTTTTAGTACAAAGTGCATTTGACTCCATATCCACCTCAAAATCCTGACCAAAAAGACGGCTCCCATTGATTTCAATGGGAGTCGGTCAGTTCTTCTTTCCGGGAGCTGTTTTTCCGGCTCCCGGAAAAAAAGAAGCAACATGCTCATTCTTTAGGCCGATTCGCCTCGTAATTCGGCCTGAAGACACTCCCTCCTCCCGACTAGGCCCATTCATTGGGCCTAATCCGGAGCGGAGTGCGCGACTGATGTCGGCACAGTGCACCGGCATTCAGTCACGGCTACCCATTTTTTGGTCCAGAACCTGAGGCGGCCTCCACCTTAGGTTCCGGTCCAAAAAACCCAGTGTGAACTTACCCTAAGGGGCCATGTTCTTTTTAAGCTAGGGCCCCACTTTGCATGCGTTAAATTTTGGCTAATTCCATCCAAGCATTACAGTAAAGAATCCACAGCATAAACGCTGTGACTTTAAAATCCGTTGCATTTTTGTAAATTGCAGCATAGGAAACGTTGGCATTTTTTATATAGGTATAAAAGGGACAAAACGTCCGCAGAGGAAAATTCTTTGGATTTTCGCTGAAAAAAATGCAATGCATTTCCGCCTCAAACTTTTTTGCAGCGCTTTTTTGCTGCAGCTCGCTATGTGGGACCTTGACCTAAAGGGGTTTCTCAGGATAACTGGAAATGCCAGGGATGCCTGGGGTAGTGTAAAAAAAAAGAACTGCTTGTACGTCACCCTTTTAATTCATTAACATATGGGGGAAATGTACTCGGTGAAAATAGCCCCTGTGGATGTGCTGACAAGTAATCCTTTGTTCTAGATTAGATGCAATAAAAATTCACAGTCAAGAAATGAAGGTGACTCAGAAGCGAGCATTTGCAAAACATTTCCTGCAAGCTGACATGTTTGGTGATGTCCCATCATGGCCACCACAATTTCTAAGGTCTATTCAACCTCTTCTCCCATACCTGCCATTTTGCCACTTTGTACAGCTCGACGCCAATCAGGTTTGTTCTTCTTTAGTGATAATACGCACATACATATTGTGGAGGTCACATAGAAGTAATACGTATATGTCAGTGCGTCTTTGACAAGCAATAACAGTAACACTGTACAAACATGCACACTGCCATGTAATATTTATAGGATCTGGCTACGTGCCCTATTAATTCTCACCCTGTGATTATAATGTGATAGAAGTCATGACAGCACATTTGACTGATGCATTATACATAGGATTATTGTGTTAGGGAAGTGTACAAATGCAGAATAATAGAGACGCTAGCTGGCTACTGACAGTTGTACTAATCATTTCCTTTGTGCCGCTCAGATTAAATTGCTGGCAGATGGCTGGAAAGATGTGAACCTGGGGATGATACAAGGCCGATACGTGGCACAAAGCCTTATGAACACAAGCCAAGATATAGATGTAGTCAAAGTACAGAGGTTTGTACATCCCAGTTAGACTTGGAATCCTAATACTTCAGACACTTCCATTATTATGGCGTAACTAGGAGCTCTTGGAGCCTGATGCAAAATCTGTACCGGGGCCACCATTTACCATGTGCTATGTATAATACTGGTAACTTAGTATGTGGTAATAAGACCTTTGGGCCCCCTTGGTCTCCAGGGCCTAGCAGAGACTGCTACCTCTGCACCCCCTTATGGCTAGGCACCTACCAATAGTCATATATTTCCTTACTATGTACTTAGACACTGTATAATAGGCAACAGTAAAACATATTTATAGACAGAGTTTCTAACCTGTTGGAACTATTTGATATCTCTATATAACACATCCAGATAAAAAATGCTGGTAAGTAACAGAAAATTTTTCGGAACTAATAATAGAAATATTCAACAGGATCAATATTTTGTAGTTTATACTAATACTAGGTCTCTATGCACTTGTGTGTTTTGTTAGTATATAGCTGTGTTTTTGACTGTATATGGCTGCGTAAGTGTAATGACTCTTCAGCAGGCATCTTTCTTTCAACCATCAACCAACTTCTATCTAACGTGTATAGCCACGTTTTAGACTTTTACCCTAGCTATGGATATGATACTGAAGGCTATCACAGGTAACACTCAAAATGTTTGTTTAATCCCTTTCCGACATTCACCATAATAATATGGCAGTTGTGGTGACTAGAGATGAGCGAGTACTGTTCGGATCAGCCGATCCGAACAGCACGCATGCATTGAAATGAATGGAAGCACCTGGTACTTCCGCTTTGACATCGGCCGGCCGCTTAATCCCCCGCGTGCCGGCCACGGTCATTTCAATGCGTGCGTGCTGTTCGGATTGGCTGATCCGAACAGTACTCGCTCATCTCTAGTGGTGACTTAAAGGCGTTGTCCCACGAAATAAAGTGATAGGACCTTTCTCACACTCCACATTCTTTTTTTATGTAGATTGTGAGCACCACAATGTACATTTTTTTTTCCCCTATCAGTATGTCTTTTTTGTAATATGGGATGGAAATCTATGCAAACACGGGGAGAATATACAAACTCCTTGCAGGTGGTTTTTTGCACTTGGCAGGATTTGAACACCAGGACGCCAGCACTGCAAAGCTGCAGTGCTAACCACTGAGCCACTGTGTAGCCCCTCACACTCCCCATTCAACCTGACTGCAGCCAGGCTGAATATGGGCAGGACTGCATGACAGTCGGCAATCCTATTGACTTCAATGGGAGTGCCGGAGATAGCCAAAGTACAGCACTCAGTTATCTCCTGCACTCTCATTCACTTCAAGTGCTCTCATTGACACTTTATCACCAATGGTTGTCAGAGTCCTCTGTGATTGTTGCAGGAATTAACCCTTGATGTGCCTTTTTCCAATATAGTGAGTGGCAATCCATTTCCACGACAGCCAGGAGCCTATTGAAGGCTCTCAGACCTGTCATTACTGTATTTCTATTACAGGCTGCTTCTACTGCTGCTATGTTATACTTGTACTATTGCCTGTATCAACACAACAGTTTCAAAGACACTTTAGTTTCAAAGAACTACAACAGTATAGGCCGCCTATGGCAGCATGTAATAGAAATAAAGTAATGGCGATCCTTCCATTTCAACTTGTTATGTGCATTAATATGCTAGTTTTTTTTTAAATTCATACATTAAATGCTTTTGCAGACTTGGTCATCTCATTTGTTACTTGACATATGAAGACCTGCAACATTTCCAGCCTTTCCACTACCCACTAGGAACAGTGGAGACAAAGCTGCTTGAATGTGTTTCACAGAGAACACTTTCCCATCGTGGACGGGTAAGTAGTCATAGTAGGATATATTGCTTTATGAATTATTGCATCTATTTAGTCATAGCTATTCTACTTTTAATGCATCACTTTTAATACTATTCATAAAAATTATTTCTAAGCTCCCTACATGCAGGGCTATTGCTTCTTGGCAAAACTTGGATGGGTTTCTGGATAAGCAAACTAGCTAGGAAAGGGCAATAATACTCATTAATTCCACTATCATTTATGATGTAGCATATTGTCCTCTTGAGTCCAGCAACATACTGAGTCGCTTTATGCTCCACCAGGTGATGATATGATGATATATCACAGCGATATGCCAGTATCCCTTTTATCTAACCAACTTGTCATTGCACCATGTTATCAGCTACACTTGCTGTGGTATCCAACAACCAACAACAGGCAAATAAATCCAACATGGCAGATCAGTCTTTCCACAGATTTCTGTCTTTGGTCAACATCTGTTGATCATGTTTGTTTCACAAAAAACTTTGACAATTGGGAGAAAATGATCTAAAGGCCTTCTTCTCCATCCTTAATCTGTCGTATATGGCCAACTTTACAGTGGTGGGGGAAGTCATGTAGAAGTAAATTTAAAACAAAATCCTCTCCTATAACTATATCTACAATCTAATATGTGTACTTTCTTTCTAGTACTAATATGTTCTAACTTTATATGGTTCCATATACCATATTTTTGGGGAACATTTTGTAAACGATGTGAATAGTATATGGTGTATGATATGACTTATAATTCCATCCATTTGTATTATATCATTATTGATTCTATGCGTTATGTGATGTATTATATTTGCTTTTCAGCTGGCTTACTCTTTAGTGAGTCTACTGAGAAGGGCTAATTTACAGACATTGGATTTTAGTGAGTTGAGCAGATGGAGAAGTCTCCTTCCTGAAATGGGAATCACGTTCTTCCAGTCACTTCCAAAGAATTATGTTACCTCTCTACTTCCTCAGCTACGAGCATCTGATCTTTCTAATGCCCAGGTAAGGTGGTGGTTAGTAATCCTGGGGTTAGATATTCACATTCTTGAATTGTTTGGTTTAATATACTTATTTAAAATTTTGCATTATATTTGTATGAATTTTTATGAATTAAATGCTATGAATTTTATTACTTTAAGGGCTAGTTCACACGGGGCCAATGGAGCTGATTTTGACGGCATATTTCACCTCAAAATCCTCCTCCATACAATGGAGCCCTATGTGAAACGCTAGCCTTCAATTTTCCACTATCGGATTTTTGCCGCTAGTGGAAAAAAGAAGCGAGCTGCCCTTTCTTCAGGCAGTTTCCACGGCGCGGTGAGCCGTGTCTTCCGCCTGGCGGCAGCAACCTCCCGAGCAGGGGCGTAACTACTGCCATAGCAACAGAGGCAGCTGCCACAGGGCCCGGAACATTATGGGCTTAGCGACAGCCGCAACCGCTGCATTTTTTTTTTCTTAATAGGTCGTTACCGGCTGGAGTTACTCCAGCTGGTAACGGGTCCTATTTACTTACTGGTAAGTAACAACGCGGCACCCACAAAGACTATCATTATACTCGTCGGTCTTTTCAGACCCCCGAGTATAATGAGCAGAGGCCCACATCACTCTCGGTGCTAAAATCCGCCCTTATCCCCCCGTGTGAACTAGCCCTCATCCTCTAATGTCTAGTGTAATGTACAGGATACACTGACTTTATTTCATTGGGTCTTGTATTAGAGCAGCAGACTTTATACACTGCTGCTCTAATACAAGACCCACTGGATACACTGGAATATACTGGGTGCATTGGAATACACTGGAATATACTGGAATACACTGGGATATACTGGGATATACTGGAATATACTGGGTCCATTGGAATACACTGGAATATACTGTATACACTGAAATATACTGGATACACTGGAATATACTGGATACACTGGAATACACTGGAATATACTGGATACACTGGAATATACTGGATACACTGGAAAATGAGGCCGTTGTCTTCCTTGTATTTCTTCACGCCTGCTGAATATATACACCAGTATTTTTCACCAAAAATTGTCAGAACAGTCAATAATAAATTTGGCACAACCCTCAAAAGTGGTTCGGCCGTGCTCCTTCAAGAGTGCTGAACGTGTTACAGACAAAGGATAAATTGTGATGAACATCTTTCATAAATAATGTAACATTCCCTTGTGGAAGACTTAATACCTAAAATGTAAAGCACATCCCTGGCAATATATGCTAATGTGTTTTGTCGTCTAATCTGCTGTAGATATTTTGGCAGATTTCACCTTCTATATTAAATCCAGGAATACGCCACAACCTCTATGTTACAGAATCTCTATGGATTTTCTCCTGGGTATAAATGAATTTTGCACATTATGCTGTGAATATGGCATAACAGTGGTCCAGGAACAAGATCTTACCTCTCTTAGTTAATAACATTAGCATTTTTTAATTACATAAAAATAGGGTTTTAGGCTATTTTAACATAATGGATTTCAATGTGAAATATATTTTTCCTCTGCAAAAGCCCAAGACTGACTCTCAAATTACTGCTGCAAATGTGCCCTGGATTTACATTTTGCACTGGTGTCATTTAGTGGTGATAATCTTTGTGTTTTCCACCCAATATACGGTAAGTGACTTGCCTATATCTGTGGCAAATTTCTTCTGTTTCAGCATCAAAAATCTGCCATGGAAAATTTCTGATGCATATGAAACTCCTTTCACATGTATGGTATTTTAAATGGAATTTGTTGAGAATTTGCACCAAAATCTGTGTGAAAATTCTGCTGTGTAAATATAGCCTAATATTTTCCCATAAAATTAAGTTTTCTTTTTCATTTCTTCCAGGCATTATCAATACTCACTAACATTACCTCAACCTTTAATGTAAGTTTTGAATGCTAGGATATGATTTATATGTTTGTAAATTTTAACTGGTGAGGATTTCTGTTTCCTCAGTTATTTCTGTCTTCATCCATCTGTGACCAACTATGTCCAAAATATATCTATACATATGTACACTGTTTAAAGGGATTGTCCAGGAATATTTTTATTTTTAGTCCTATACTTGAGACAGGCAATTATATGTGAGCAGTACGGGCTACCCAGCGGCCCCTACTCTGATCAACTGTACAGGGCCAGTTCTGGAACCCATACTATATATAACACAGGGCCAGAAGCAGTTTCCTCTGTGCCCTGTGTAGTGACTGGGTGCTGGTATTGTAGCTCAGTTCCCATTGATTTTAAAATCCATATTCCTGTACAACCCCTTTAAATAGGACCTTTCATGTCCTCGGGCACCTACGGTTTTATATTCTGCTAGAAAGCAGATTTTCCTGTTATATGCCCTGGTGCAAGAGATATTGATGCCCTTACCGATATCTATTCACCATCAGAAGGGTGTTCCTGACAGTGTAGTTGGGAACACCCTTCCTGATAGTACTGTCCATAGTGCTGTACTGTCAGAGGGGCATTCATTACTGCCCAGGAATGATGGTGAGCGGTGAGGAACTTGCCCATAGACTAGTACTGGGGGGGTGTTCCTCACCTCATAGCATTATGGCTGGGCGTAAGGAACGCTCCCTCTCACAGTACAGAGCTATAGACAGTACTATCAGGAGGGTCATTCCTCACAGCCCAGCTAGACTGTCAGGAACGCTCTGACGGTGAAGAGATATCAGTAAGGGCAACGATATCTCTTGCACTGGGACACGTAATGGGAAAGCCAACAGTACGCTGAATTCAGCACACTGTTGGCTTTCGAGCGGTATATAAAACCATAGGTGCCCAAAGACATGAAAAGTCATCTTTAAGGTTAGGAAGTGCTCAACGAAGTATGGCATTGATGTACAGACCGTACAGTCTATGCTGGACTTCCATGTTTCATGCATGTCACACATCTGTCTGTAGAAGTATTGGATCATGATATGAAGCTATAAGAATAAATATAGTATACTCCAATATACTATACTCCAATAGTTTATTCTTATAAACTGGAAGGAAACACAGATTTCTAGCAGATCAGAATGTGTTGTAGTAATAGATTTACAATTTACAATTATCTCTTATGACAAAATTCACTGGAGCTTTCCACAAAACCACTTGAAATACACTAAAATCTGGAGGCTGTATGTGACAAATGGAGTGCCTGCAGCTCTGTACTATAGAGCCCTAAGCACTCTATGGGATGCCATATAGTGCGCTGTATGGAGTCTTACTAACAAGCTATTCTCAAGAAACAAAGGAATCTGACTCTGAACTCTGAATGCTCCTTTATGAAATAGGAGGCTTATAGAGGTGTAATGGGATCCTATACAATATATTAGAGCTCTATAAAATTATGGGCTTTATGGAGCCTTAATATTCTTTCCTATATCAATAAATGCTACAGGATAGATCTGTAAAAATAGTCTTCTTACATCTCACCTTATATTTTTCCTAATATGCTGGTGATGCCTATTGAAAACATATTCTGTGTTAAAACAATATGACTAGCTGTATTTTGACTTTCTGGTAAAAATAATGCATATTATTTCGTAGGTTGCAGAGCAGGTGATTTGTGACCTGCACTCCCTGCTTCCCGTTCTCAGCCCAGAACACTTGCGTTCTCTCTCCACCTCTTTATTAGCCAAAGCTTGCCATTGTCTACGACCTTCGCTGCCTCTACTGACGTCTGCTCAAAAAGCGGCTTTAATGCAGTCATTAAGGGTATGTTTACCCCATATCATAAATGCCTATATGGAACATACATACAAGTTTCTATCTCAGCCCAAGTACTTTATTCACGTCAGTACTTCTTTATATATGTGTTATATGATTCTGAGTGAGTGAGTGAGTGAGATAGAGCCAGTTATAGAGAAGATTCTCCTGTATTTACTGTGTGCAGTGTAGGGCAACTACTCTCCAACCACTAGCTGCAAACTACAGATAAAGACTGCTAAAAAATGCAAAGTATAAGTTATATAATAGCCAGTGTTACCTCTCATGTACACACATGAAGTCACCTGAAACGACCGGCACGCTTTATGTGATAAGTGCAACAAGGTTCATGAACACATCACTGGTACATGAATCCTCATCAGGTAACTAATATCTTACGCCATGAAATAAATTATCCTAAATATTTGGTAACATTCCAAAGAGTCAAATGAAGCATTTAAATCCTAAAGCTAAAAATGTGAGAGAATCCAAATACCGTGACATTCATTTTAGACAATATTTAAATACTATACTATACAATGTGAAAATACTATATAGATATGTGTCAGGTCTGGCTAAATCTGCATGTAAGATACAGTCCTATGAAAAAGTTTGGGCACCCCTATTAATCTTAATCATTTTTAGTTCTAAATATTTTGGTATTTGCAACAGCCATTTCAGTTTGATATATCTAATAACTGATGGACACAGTAATATTTCAGGATTGAAATGAGGTTTATTGTACTAACAGAAAATGCGCAATATGCATTAAACCAAAATTTGACCGGTGCAAAAGTATGGGCACCTCAACAGAAAAGTGACATTAATATTTAGTACATCCTCCTTTTGCAAAGATAACAGCCTCTAGTCGCTTCCTGTAGCTTTTAATCAGTTCCTGGATCCTGGATGAAGGTATTTTGGACAAACAATTCAAGTTCAGTTAAGTTAGATGGTCGCCGAGCATGGACAGCCCGCTTCAAATCATCCCACAGATGTTCAATGATATTCAGGTCTGGGGACTGGGATGGCCATTCCAGAACATTGTAATTGTTCCTCTGCATGAATGCCTGAGTTGATTTGGAGCAGTGTTTTGGATCATTGTCTTGCTGAAATATCCATCCCCGGCGTAACTTCAACTTCGTCACTGATTCTTGAACATTATTCTCAAGAATCTGCTGATACTGAGTGGAATCCATGCGACCCTCAACTTTAACAAGATTCCCGATGCCGGCATTGGCCACACAGCCCCAAAGCATGATGGAACCTCCACCAAATTTTACAGTGGGTAGCATGTGTTTTTCTTGGAATGCTGTTTCTTTTTGGACGCCATGCATAACGCCTTTTTTTATAACCAAACAACTCCATTTTTGTTTCCAAAATGAAGCTGCCTTGTCCAAATGTGCTTTTTCATACCTCAGGCAACTCTATTTGTGGCGTACGTGCAGAAACGGCTTCTTTCTCATCACTCTCCCATACAGCTTCTATTTGTGCAAAGTGCGCTGTATAGTTGACCGATGCACAGTGACACCATCTGCAGCAAGATGATGCTGCAGCTCTTTGGAGGTGGTCTGTGGATTGTCCTTGACTGTTCTCACCATTCTTCTTCTCTGCCTTTCTGATATTTTTCTTGGCCTGCCACTTCTGGGCTTAACAAGAACTGTCCCTGTGGTCTTCCATTTCCTTACTATGTTCCTCACAGTGGAAACTGACAGGTTAAATCTCTGAGACAGCTTTTTGTATCCTTCCGCTGAACAACTATGTTGAACAATCTTTGTTTTCAGATCATTTGAGAGTTGTTTTGAGTAGCCCATGATGCCACTCTTCAGAGGAGAGTCAAATAGTAGAACAACTTGCAATTGGCCACCTTAAATACCTTTTCTCATGATTGGATACACCTGGCTATGAAGTTCAAAGCTCACTGAGGTTACAAAACCAATTTTGTGCTTCAGTAAGTCAGTAAAAAGTAGTTAGGAGTATTCAAATCAATAAAATGATAAGGGTGCCCATACTTTTGCACCGGTCAAATTTTGGTTTAATGCATATTGCGCATTTTCTGTTAGTACAATAAACCTCATTTCAATCCTGAAATATTACTGTGTCCATCAGTTATTAGATATATCAAACTGAAATGGCTGTTGCAAACACCAAAATATTTAGAACTAAAAATGATTAAGATTAATAGGGGTGCCCAAACTTTTTCATAGGACTGTATGCTAGTGTTCTTACTACACTTATAAAATAATCATAAAGTTATGTTATGTTGCTTGCTAGACTTAGGTTAGATCTCAAAATTCCAAATATTTCTTTTGTTTTGTATAAATGTTGTTTTATTCTTATTAATGTAGAGACATATCCAAGATGTTGAACTCTGGCCTGAGCACTTCTCATGTCTTCTTCCCTTTGCACCATTGAAGCTGTTACATTTGGATACACAGATACTTCTCCGGAATATGAGCCTGTATGGAGAAGTTGCCTGGATGCCACAGCAGGTACCAGCCTGGATACAATTGTATTCACTTCTCAGATGACAGCAGGACGAGATATATTGTACAGGGTTTGCTGAATTATTCTCATTCACTGACCACAAACAAACATCTTCTAGATAGTGAAGAATTGAAAAATAAAGCAGATTAGAAAGTTTCAGATCTTTTTATGTTCACAGAATTTAAGCATTATTAACACCAAAAAAATGTAATGTTAAATCACAAATTAACCCCTGGTGTAAAATGTACAGCAACTGTAAAGTTTAGGTACAAGAAAGTGCCATATGTGTGCATCATTCTGGTCATGTGGGTACAGGAGCTGTGCTCAGACGCTGACTGCTGAAGTCTCTCTAATTGACACTTGATGACACTGATCGCAATTATTTAACACCTAAGTTGCCACAGTCAATAGCGACTGTTGCATCTAAGACACTGATCATACCCTCTTCAATGAGAGCACATGAGCCTAAAATGTTGCTTTGGCCTGACAATAGTCCCTCTGGCAGTCATCTTGCTACATCTATTAGGCTTTGCCAGAAACAGGGCCTAATAGGTTACCTAGCAATGTTTACATCACAGGTATAATACACTAATGTTCCCAGGTACTGCACTGTATTATACTAGTGACTGAGCCACCTGATATAATTGAAATTGTCAAGTATACATCAAAAAGCAAGATCTCACATGGCTCCATTGCTGTCAAAATAAAACATATATTAATGTAATGTGTTAACATAATAAAAAGCACAATTGTTTCCGATCAGCTTTTTCTAGGATTTATATTAAAAATAGTAAATGGTTGCTAGAATAAAAAGATTGCAAAAAAAAATAATAAATCAAAAAGTCCTGACCAAATCCATTCATAAAACACGTGTTCAGCTTTTACACTGAAGGTCTCTAAGGACCTTAGTTATTGACATGGATCACAAAAGTGACATTTCTTCTATGCAGTATTGTATATATTTACATAATAGTTGTCCATGTACTAGTATATGTTGTAGAAAATTGTATATCTAGATGTACTTACAGTATATGCAGGGCCTCTTCTAGGTTACCTGCTGCCTGAGGCAAAAGTTAAAATGCAACCCACTCCCCCTTCTGTTAGAATGTTCCTTCCACAGGGGCCACATGGTGGCTCAGTGGTTAGCACTGCTGCCTTGCAGCTCTGGAGTCCTGGTGTTCAAATCCCACCAAGGGCAAAACCATCTGCAAGGAGTTTGTATGTTCTCCCCATGTTTGCATGGATTTCCATCCCATATTCTAAAGACATACTGATAGGGAAAAAAACGTACATTGTGAGCTCTATGTGGGGCTCACAATCTACATGAAAAAAAAGGATTTCCCTTCCACGGATAATAAAATAAGCCTTTCTGCTGGTTACCCTCATTCTGAGGTGGAAGTCTGCCTTATTTTCACTTCATATTCCGCCATGTGAACGAGCCCTAATATTCTGCCACATGTAATAGCCTCCCAGATATTGGATAATAATGCCCCCATAAGTAATGTGTGTCCCGTAATAAGTAATTATTATAAGTAATAATTACCTGTGGGGGACACTATTGCTGTGATAGTGCTCTAATAGCATTCCCCAAAGGTAATAGTTTCCCCTCAGAAACTCTGTGTGAACATAGCCTAATGATGATGAGGGATAGGATAGCCACATTCTTTCCGTTGCCCTGATCGTTCATTTTCTAGAATATTAAATTGAATGAGTGTAATGTATCGCTGTAATGTTATTTTTTGGAACAGACTCAATTCCTTTGGAGGAAGATTCAAGCTGGTGCAAATCTAACCAAGAATACAATCCTGTAAGTCTATGTGTAATGAGAAAAGATAACCTCCAGGAGGAGCACTGAACATTGAGAATAAATGCAACACAACCTTGTTGTGTAATGTGAGGCTTATCTGTAGGCTAGGGTTACAATCACATTGTAATATCTTTTCCCTGTTAATAGCAGCCTTGGAACCCTGGCTAATGGGATTGAATGTGACAATCTACAGCAACTTAATACCCTGTCGGAAATCAGAGATGTGGTTAAGTATCTCCAAGGGATCCCTAGTGGTCTGCGAAAAAGTCTTGTAAGAAGTGCACTTTGGTTAAAAAATATGGCTACGTTTTCAGATTTCATTCATTAAGATTTCTCTATATATCTTTTATAGAGGAAGTGCATCTTGGAGGAGATTCAAAAGCGCCCTGAGCTTTCCTGGGAAGACACAGGTTGGATGGGACCTGAATTCATCACTGATCTTCCGTAGGTGCATAACACCAGTAGTAAGGCCATAAGATACAAAAACTTGGTGCTTAGTCATTAAAAAGTATAATACAGGTTATTTACATCAGAACTAACTGCTTAATAAACTTCTGCTGAAATACTGATTCCTAGAAAGAGGTCTCAAGTGCTGTCACAAAACTTTTGAGGTGTCAAAATAAAGTTTTTATTGTTGAGTACAGGTGCTGAACCTCACTGATCACCAAAATAAAAAGGTTCAAAAGCTTCTTTATGTACCGTGCCCCTCTACAAGGACAAGTTTGCACTCTGCTCTTCAATATAAAAATGGCAGAAACCCGATAGACACCTGACGGACCCCATTATAGTCCGGGTGTCAGCGAGTAACCGCTGTTTTAGTGGACGAGCTCTCCCCTGGCAGATCCAAATGATGGAGAGCCCAGTGCAATTGTTAACTTAGTCTTAGATTACTAGCAGATTCCTGGCATGGTAATAGTGAAGGCTGATGGGGTATATTAAGCAGTACTTTTTAGGTAATCCATTATTGTTATCATTTTAGTTTGGGAGATTCTAAGGAATTCATGGGAGGAGTGATGGTTCCCTTTTCTCTTGCCTTCTGCGCTTCTTTACTTTGTATTATTTTAATATATGTGTAACGTAAAGGGATTTTCCCATCTCAGGATTTTACTTGCCCTCCTGTCTCCTCTCCCCTCCACTTCCTGGTTTTTAGCTCAATCCAGCAATATGCTTTGTGCTTGTTATAAACTGCAATTACCTGTGGATTTACATACAGAGATAACAGATGAACTGATCAGGAAACCTTCTTAGTCCTTATCAGAGTTCACCAACTGAAAACAATAAGCATTAAGACAAGAGAAGAAAATATAGGTGGCTGGGAACAAGGACTGAGCTATCAGTCCATCCAGAGAGGTGTTCTGTAACCTAGGCAATGAGCTATAAACACTAAGGACACATATTCAGCTGTATCTGACAAACGGAACAGATTAAGTAAAACATTGTAGCTTAAGCTACAAGTTTAAGGCCGAGACCCCATGTGATGGAAACACTGCGAATTGCCAGTGGCAGAAACGTCGTGGGAAAAATCGTGGCGTATTACAGTACAGGCAGAGTGGATGAGATTCTAGCGTATCTCATTCCCACTTTGCAGTAAAAAGCGCCGTGTGGACACGCCGCGATTTCCAAAAACAGCACAGTTTTGAAAATCACAGCATGTCAATTATACCTATGGAAAGTCCACGGAGGAAAACTCAGAACTTTCTGTTTAAAGCAGTGTGGGAAGAACCATGGCGCTTTCCCGCTGCAGTTTTGCCTGCAGTGCTTTATTTCTGCAGGATGGAGCCTTAGCCTAAATATGGATCCTAAGCCTTAGCCTAAATCCTGGAGTTGGGAATACCCTTTTAATGCTGAGTGCCACTGTATAATCTAGTTAATGTGATGTTATAATAATACCCAAAGTGCCTTATGAAAATTATTATTCTATATTTTTCCAGAGTAAAACTAATTGATAGACTTTCTAATGAATCGGTGAAGTTATTCCTGGAACATGCTCATAAGTACCCAACAAGTTTCATGGAGCTACCCTCTCATAAGAAGTCTATATTGGCTCAGAGAGCTCTGCATATCTTGGTGAGGGAGTCTTACAGGTCTATTGGCTGTATATGTGTATAGAGAAATGAAATTATTTGATTTTTCTTTGTGATAATGACTTAGCAAAATATCATGGCTGTATATTTACAAGGACTCTGTCACCAGGTTTGGGGCCCCTAAAACCACCAGTAAGCTGTTGTGCAACTGGGATTTAGGACTAGAGATGAGCGAACAGTGAAATATTCAAGATTCGATATTCGTTTAGAGTAGAGCCTCAATATTCGACTACTCGATCGAATATCGAATCCCATTATAGTCTATGGGAAAAAATGCTCGTTTCAGGGGAAACCACTATTCGACTAAAGGAGAGTCACCAAGTCCATGAATAGCAGGAGGAGAGTGTTTAGGAGGAGCGCTGTGCAGTTAAAGCGCACGGACCCTATTATAGTCTATGGGGTCCGTGCGCTTTAACTGCACAGCGCTTGCAGTTGTGCTGATAAAAAGTAAGGTCCCTCGTAACCGCAAGCTGCCAGCTCTCCTGACTAGCAAAGACGAGCCTGCGGCAAATCAACGCTGCTGTGGTCCGATCATAGACTCTGCCTCCTCACAGACGAGCCTCCGGCAGAATCAGTGTTGATTGGCCGAATGCTGTACACTGGCCAATCAACGCTGGTCAACGCAGAGGCTCGTCTGTGAGGAGGCGGAGTTTAAAATTGGACCACAATGGAGACTGCTCCGCCTCCTCACAGATGAACCTCCGGCAGAACCAGCGTTGATTGTCCGAATGCTGTACACTGGCCAATCAACGCTGGTCAATGGATTCCTATGAGATAAAGTCCTTTCCCTCGTAACAGCAAGCTGCCATCTCTCCCGACTAGCAAGGATGAGCCTGCTGCAAAATCAGCGTTGATTTGCCGAATGCTATACACTGTATAGCATTTGGCCAATTAACGCTGGTTCTGAATCAAATATTTACTGCGAATAGCGAGTAGTATTCGATCGAGTATGAATATTTCGAATACCATAGTATTCGATCGAATACCTGCTTGATCGAATACTACTCGCTCATCTCTATTTAGGACCCCGAACTTAGTAGTCAGGTGTGGGAACCCTAAAACCACTAGCATGCAGTTGTGTAACTAGGAATTAGGAATTTGGACCCCAAACTTACTTTGGCTTCAGGCACATGCACATGTGGGTGTGCTGTCATTGGCTTCAGTACACTGCACATGTTACCAAAGTCAAAGAGACAAGTCTTGGACTCATCTCTAGTAAGGTATATAATCTTTTTTGTCCAGGTTGGATGAAAAGGCAGTTTTTTATATTGCCAGGTTTGGGGCCCTGAATCCTGACTGCATGGTTTAATGGCCCCAAATAATGTGACAGGTTCCCTTTAAAGAAAGACATTTCCTATTGTTAGACAAGCATACATGCATATAAAAACTAGCGTAGCAAAAAAAAAAAAAAGATACAGTATATGTAAGATAGCTAAGACAATGTTTATGGATCTTGAAATGTCTAAGGATAACCTAAAACAGTTTGGTGAAATGAGAATATATTAATAAAAAAAAATAATGGGAGAATTGAGTAAATGTGTCTGGAAGTGGATGAATAAATTGCTTTGTTTCTAGCACATCCCAATACATGGGGAGATAACTGCACAAGACCTGGATCTTTTGGGACCTTTAGTTGGTTTTATTGGAAAAGACGACATTTCCCGCATCAATAGGAAACATTTACTATTCCATTTGGAAGAGCTGAAGTCATACTGTCTGTCTGAAGAATTCACGGGACACCTTGGACACATATTAACTGAAGATGACCTGTTGGGGTATTTATACTTTGCTTCTGTTTCCATGAGTAGAGATAATGGGGGCACTTTGTCGAGGCCATTGAAACACAGGGCTAGACCTAAATGAGACATAAGGCATCATTGCAAGTCACCACTAAGATCACTGCTATTTGCACATTAGGATACTTTGTTAAATTATAATACTGGAGAAATTGTACAGTGTGGTGTAGCAAAAGTAGCAGTATAACCAATTGAAGTTCAGGTTATCTCTGCTACATCTGATCCGGATATAACAAACCATGTTATTTAATTTCAATAGTTATGCATTTCTAAACAGCAGTATATTCTTTTTAGATGAATTTTATGTTACACTGTTGCCTATTTGATGAGTGCACCTGATATATACTATTTATTAATATTCCTATTTTTATCCTTTAGGCATCCAACGCATTGGATACAGAAACATATACAACAACTGGGAAGACTGATCTTCTATTTATCACCAGAGAACATTCATTTTGTACCCAAGGTTATAGCCTGAAGTTGTATGACCCTTTGGTCACATCTGCGTTTGGTAATCCGTTCGGAGAGTCCCTGGGGACCCCCCAAATGGAATACCAAACATTTGCAAGTGCTGTGCAGTGAAAGCACACAGACCCCATAGACTATAATGGGGTCCATGTGCTTGCCGCGCGCTGCCCACATGAATTATGCGGACAGGAAAGTAGATTATGAAGTACTTTCCTGTCCGCATGTTCTGTGCCGAGATCTGGCGGCAAGCACATGGACGCCATTATAGTTTATGGAGTCCGTGTGCTTTTACTGCACAGCACTTGCAATTGCATTTGGTATTCTGTTTGGGAGGGTCCCCATGTGGACTCCCAGAACTGAATACCAACACAGATGTGAATCAACCCTTACAATGTCTGTGTGTCTTTGCTACTCTGTTAACAGTTGGAAATCTTGACAAGTTTTTTTTCTGTGGTTTTTCAATGCATGTGTTCTTTGCACATTCATTTCTTCTATTTTCCACCTTAGGGCTAAGGGCACACAGATCAGGTCCATTGCAGGGTCTCTATGGCCAACATCCAACATTGCATGTGTCAATGGCAAAAAACAGCCAGCTTTTAGCAGTGGCCATATGGCTAATCTGGTCTTCAACCTTTACACTGCCACAGCCAAGCGTGTAGTAATAATTGACAAGTTGTATGGTCAATATCCATAGCACCAGACACGTCTTTATTTTTTATATTCATATCCCATACACTATGCTGTTACTGTACTTCACAGCGGGTAAGCTGCCAGTGATTTTGCAGAAGCTAACCTGCTACAAGTACACCAAATGTCTCGCCAGCCGTTAAGGGGTTTTCTAAACATACTATGGTTTTTTTGTTGTTGTTTTTTTTAAAAAATTAAGCAGACCTGCAGATAAATTACACAGTAACTGTGACATTACCCACTCCCATTGTGTTCTCTCTTCCAAGATCTGCACCACCAGAGCTCCATTACATTTTCAGCCTACAATGGCCAAACTTCGTGGTCCATCCAATGCAGTATGTGACTGCTACACTAGCGAAAACTACATTTCCCAGATACAACTTGCTTTGTGCTCTTCCCAATTGCACAGGGGATTCCTCTTTACAGAGATTCATACACTGATCAACACACAAGATCAACTACAGTACAAGATGTATGCAGTGGCAATGATGCTCATATAGAAATTTGGTGGTAGGGGAATCTCATTGTGCTCTTTCTATTGATATATATAATATGGCTAATTACATTCAATGGATGACAATCACTTTTTGTATATGAAATATGATTCTTGTTCTGGGAATACCCCATAGGCTAAGGCCCCACGTTGTGGAAACACAATTGAAGCATTGAAGTGACAACAAATGTTTGCAAGGGTGGACATAAATCCATTAATCCAATAACACTGAAGGCTCAGAATAGCCAGGCTATGTACTGTATATTATAATACTACCACAAACATTCATACTTATTGATACCTAGAATAGACACATCTGCTTATACTGTAAATTACGTGGACAGGGATTTTGATATTTTTTAACAATGTTTGTTAATATCTTAATAGGATGTGTTAGGACGAGATACTTTGGAATGGCTGCTGGAGAGTCAGAGAGAATGGGAAGAAAGTGAGATTGGGAAGATCTGTACCACTCAAAGCTCTCTTGTTCAGGAGAGGACGAGGAGGAACAAGTTGTCTTTGGCCTCCTCTATGACTAAAAGTGGCTTTAGAGGCATTCGAGGTGAGATATTTTCAAGAGCTGCTAAAACAATCTTCCTCATCTAGCTCACTATCAGATCACTAGCAGTTTCATGAGCTGATTTACGCTGCATTTTTAGAGCGGATCTTGAAGCATTTTCCACCACAAAATCTGCTCCTAAAATCGCCCCTAATCTGTCTCCCCTGTTTTTCAAGGTGAATCAGTGATTGATGCTCTTAACCTTAGTGCATTGACAAAAGAAGTGTCCTTCCTTATGTCCGCCTGGTTTTAGTGGCATAATCTCTCTTGGTACGCCATCATGTGGTGACAGGATGATTATTATTCCCATTGAATAAAACTATTCAGTATGCAAACCTATGGCATCCTAAATAATAATAATTATAATGTTTTATTGCCAGAAAACTAAAAAGCAAACAAAAATTAGAAAAAAAAGCTACACTTGCTAGCTGACAATTATATTAGAGGTAACGAAAATGTAATTCAGTGCTATAATAAAACCACCGCAATACCAGATGAGTACTAGCCTTACTAATATTATACATGTGAAAGTTTGTGTATTTGGATGTTTGTGTGTTTGGATGTTTGTTCCGCTTTCACGCAGCAATGGCCAAACGGATTTCAATGAAATTTCGCACATGCCTAGAATGACACCCGGAAAAGAACATAGGCGCCTCACAATCCCCATATATTGCCGGTTTGGCCATCTGTGAGCACAGAATTCCCAGCCAGTGTAGGCTGAAGGACCTCAGATGACATCACCATGTCAGGCGCGGGGCTCCGATTGGAGCAGGCCACTGCGAGGACAGAGCTATAGAGCCACAATCCGGCCGCGCACGGAGATGAAGAGCATAGCGTTGTGCATGCCAGCAGACGAGAACCACACATGATGCCGGCATCGCTGCAGCCTGCCGAGCTCCCGCAAACCGCCGTCTACTTGTGCCGCGTATGGACGCAACGTTGCACGGTCTCCCAACCCTACGCACCCCTGTAACCTCGGCACACGGGGAGCCCGGGGTGGAGTGGGGTGAGTCATGGGTCACAAGTTCGTGTGTGTGGGATGGTTTCGGGAGGGCAAAAACAGGGCACAGGGTGGGGGAGGGTATGTACAACGAAAGGGGGAAAGGGGGCCCGGGGTGGTGTGGGAAAGGGGGGGGTAAGGGGGCCTAAGGTCACAAGTTAGGGAGGGAGGAGGGAACAAGGGAATGGGGAGCGGTTAGGGGAAAAAAAGTAGGGGGCCAGGGGCGAGAGGAGAGGGAGTGGGTCGGTGGGGTGCAAGGTGGGGGTCCATGGACACACTGGTGTTCGACGGGCCTGCTGCGCCCACAAGGCACAGGGGGGGGGGGGCCGGAGCGGCACTGCAGGTGGAGTATGCAAAGGGTGAGGGGGCTGCGGACGAAGTCGCGGGTATAGCTAGTCATATATAATTCAAGAAATTGTGGAGGATGTCAGCTTGTGTAACCTCCATTGTGTAACCACCAGGGCCATGTGGTGCCATTTTACACTCCTCTTTGTATAGAGAGCTCACATTCCACCTCAGCCCTAATGGGATGCGACTTCTCTCCAGTTTCTTATCCAATAGCCATGTGCAAGAACTATTTTACAACTTTGCCACCAATGATGTTATACTAATTATACTAGTCCAACCTGTTCTTTGTCTATACAACGTATTAAAACTACCTCTATCCCTCCATTAAAGCAGAACCCACTATATACACCTGTCACGGTTGTGTCAATGCCTGACAACCGTGGTACTGAATGGTGCTAGCACTACTAGGGAAACGGGATAGGAAAGCTGTCTCTAGCGCTACGATGGCTGACTAGGCCCTGTCTGAGGGTGTTGGTCAGCTGTATCCGAGCTAAGCTCGGCCCTGACAACTACTGGCTCTCTAAACACGAAGACCTAACAGACAGGTAGGATGAGAGCTGAAAGAGGCTAGGGACTGGAAAACTAGAGGTGGTCACCCCTAGCCAAAGGATAAGTGCAGCAGTAAACAGTAACAACTAGGATGGGACGTCCTGGAGAACGAACAGGTGCAGCACAACCACTAAACACACAACAGGAATTGAGGAGAGGAAAAGTGGAGTAGTGAAGAAAGGTATCACAGGACAGGGGCAAAACAAACCTGAAACCCTAAACAGGAATTCACTAATACCAAACAGTGACAGGCAGCCAGAAATACAGGACAGGGGTTGAGTAGGAATGTTTGAGGGAAAACAGACTCTCACACAGAACAAAACTCACACCACTTCCAATTCAGCTCCTGAAATCGTACAGCTCCAACTAAACTCTCCTTCAAGACTGGGCCAAGAATCCTAGCTGGTAACCACAAAAATCAGCAAAGACTGAAGCCAGCAGTCAGCCTAATACAGACCCCGGAAAGACCTGATAGGTTGACAACAATTACACACACCTGAAACTCGCATCCACCGAGACACAAAGCAAGCTCAAGTAAACACTGTGGCGGATACCCAACCACTATCCCAACAGCTCAGTGGTAAGAGAACCGGTCAAAGAACCACAAAACACCAGCTCAAATCCCCAGATGAACATCACCAAAAGCACACAACAATTTTCTATACAACTCAGATCCTGACAACACCATAACTGTATGTGTGTTTCTCTAAGCTAGCTTATACACTCACCGGCCACTTTATTAGGTACACCTGTCCAACTGCTCGTTAACACTTAATTTCTAATCAGCCAATCACATGGCGGCAACTCAGTGCATTTAGGCATGTAGACATGGTCAAGACAATCTCCTGCAGTTCAAACAGAGCATCAGTATGGGGAAGAAAGGTGATTTGAGTGCCTTTGAACGTGGCATGGTTGTTGGTGCCAGAAGGGCTGGTCTGAGTATTTCAGAAACTGCTGATCTACTGGGATTTTCACGCACAACCATCTCTAGGGTTTACAGAGAATGGTCCGAAAAAGAAAAAACATCCAGTGAGCGGCAGTTCTGTGGGCGGAAATGCGTTGTTGATGCCAGAGGTCAGAGGAGCTGATAGAAAGGCAACAGTGACTCAAATAGCCACCAGTTACAACCAAGGTAGCCAGAAGAGCATCTCTGAACACACAGTACATCGAACTTTGAGGCAGATGGGCTACAGCAGCAGAAGACCACACCGGGTGCCACTCCTTTCAGCTAAGAACAGGAAACTGAGGCTACAATTTGCACAAGCTCATCGAAATTGGACAATTGAAGATTGGAAAAACGTTGCCTGGTCTGATGAGTCTCGATTTCTGCTGCGACATTCGGATGGTAGGGTCAGAATTTGGCGTCAACAACATGAAAGCATGGATCCATCCTGCCTTGTATCAACGGTTCAGGCTGGTGGTGGTGGTGTCATGGTGTGGGGAATATTTTCTTGGCACTCTTTGGGCCCCTTGGTACCAATTGAGCATCGTTGCAACGCCAAAGCCTACCTGAGTATTGTTGCTGACCATGTCCATCCCTTTATGACCACAATGTACCCAACATCTGATGGCTACTTTCAGCAGGATAATGCGCCATGTCATAAAGCTGGAATCATCTCAGACTGGTTTCTTGAACATGACAATGAGTTCACTGTACTCCAATGGCCTCCACAGTCACCAGATCTCAGTCCAATAGAGCATCTTTGGGATGTGGTGGAACGGGAGATTCGCATCATGGATGTGCAGCCGACAAATCTGCGGCAACTGTGTGATGCCATCATGTCAATATGGACCAAAATCTCTGAGGAATGCTTCCAGCACCTTGTTGTATCTATGCCACGAAGAATTGAGGCAGTTCTGAAGGCAAAAGGGGGTCCAACCCGTTATTAGCATGGTGTACCTAATAAAGTGGCCGGTGAGTGTACATCAACTGTATTAATTTGGACTTCAGGACGGTGATACTTACAGTGGATTGAGCTCACAAAATCAAAAAGTAAAACCAAAATGTTGGTGTCAAATTGTTATTTTAGAACTGTTACTAATGTGAGCACAAGAGTAGGATGTAAAATTATCAATTTAATTTTAATAAGTGGCAAAAAGATAATTTTATATTTATGTTCCTGTCTATCGTCATAGAGCCTATTCCCAAATGTCTCGACATGAGAGTAACGTTCCCGTCAGCATGGAGCCCCTCTCAGATTAGTGGCATGTCCTTGTCAGAATTTGAAGGCTGTTTGGGGATTATCACTCAAGATGTCAGCTTTTCAGTCGATCAAGCCAAAGCGGCTCTCGCAAAAGCCAAGCAGGTAAAATGCCCTTGGTTGTAAGATCAGATCTTAAAGACAATATGTCAGCAGAAAATACCTAGTTTTTAAGCCAAGTTTTTATGTTAAAGTGTAAGTAAACATTTATTTATTTATTTATTTATTTATTTATTTATTTATTTATTGTTTCATAACCCTATAGTGCAAGTGAAGGAACAAATGTAATATATTTCACCAAAGAAATGTACCTGTGTCTTTAACTATTACGTCTGTCTTTGCTTCTTATCTGAGTGATTTCAGTGTGTATTCTGTACACAATCGGTTTCAGTTTACAATGGAGTCTATAGAGAGGGAAAAGGAGGAGAGGGTGCCTTTTTTTAAATTTTCCATGTCACCATCTATATTTTTATAGATGTACTACATCCTGCAATTATCACACTGTCCACTAAACCTAATAATAAAGTGACACTTGCCAATTCTGTAGAGGTTTGCTTTGCAGCAGTCACCTATTTTACATCAAAGACAAGACAGCCAGGATTACAAATGATGATAACACTCGATCCATCATTACATCTACAGTTTGTGTCACATCTTATCTACTCCCCCCTCTCTAAACAGTAAATGTCTAAACATTTCTCCCATAGCCATCACTAAGTCAGCTTCAACCCACTACTGTCTATGGCCATAAGATTACTGTAAAGCAGTCTAAATGCTGTTAAAGAGGACCTTTCATCAGATTGGGCACAGGCAGTTTTATATACTGCTGGAAAGCTGACAGTGCGCTGAATTCAGCGCACTGTTGGCTTTCCCGATCTGTGCCCCGGGTAAAGCACTATCGGTCCTGGTACCGTAGCGCTTTACAGTCAGAAGGGCGTTTCTGACAGTTAGCCAGGGACACCCTTCTGCCCAGCAGCTCCTATCGTGCTGTACAGTGTGAGCGGGGTGGAACGCCCCCTCCCTCTGCTCACACAGCTCGTCCATAGACGAGTATTATCAGGAGGGGAGGGGGGCGTTCCTCCCCGCTCCACAGTACAGCGCGATAGGCGCTGCTGGTCAGAAGGGCGTCCCTGGCTAAGTGTCAGAAACGCCCTTCTGACTGTAAAGCGCTATGGTACCGGGACCGATAGCGCTTTACCCGGGGAACAGATCGGGAAAGCCGATAGTGCGCTAAATTCAGCGCACTGTCAGCTTTCCAGCAGAATATAGAACTGCCTGTGCCCAATCTGATGAAAGGTCCTGTTTAACAGAGGAGTCCCTAATACTGTTGTACTGTTCACTGAACAAAAGTGGATCTAAAACGTAACTTTTAATAAAACAACTAACTAATAGCATTTGCACTGGTGTAGGGTCCATCTAGACCACAGTTGAAAGGGTTCTTTCACCTGTAGTTTGTAGATATTCCAAGACAACTACTGCATTTAGGGATGTGAACTAACACTTGGGCATACTGTATGTGGTGATTTTCAAATAGTCATTATTTAGTGGTTTTATTAAAAGTTACTTTTGAGATCCCCTACATGTAGGATTTTGCTGTCCGCTTGAAAAATCGGACATCTTTGTAAATGGACACTTAAAGGGATTCTACCACTAAAACACTTTTTTTTCTAGTTACCAAGTCGGAATAGCCTTTAAAAAGGCTATTCGTCTCTTACCTGTGGAAGTGCTCTCCGCCGCGCCGTTCGTTCAAAATACCGGTTTGTACCGGTATGCTAATGAGTTCTCTCGCAGCGATGGGGGCGTCCCCATCGCAGGAGCAGCGATGGGGGCGTCCCCATTGCAGCTCGAAAACTCACCGCAGCGCCGCCTCTCTGGTCTTCGGTGTCCTCCCCTTGCTTCTTCAGCGTACTGTCGGACGCCTGCGCAGTACGCTCTGTTCGACGAAGATTGCCGAACGTACTGCGCATGCGCGAAATTGCGGTCCCAGCCATAGTGCGGGCATCGCACTTTCGCGCATGGGCAGTACGTTCGGCAATCTTCGCCGAACAGAGAGCATACTGCGCAGGCGTCCGACAGACGCTGAAGAGGCAAGGGGAGGACACCGAAGACCAGAGAGGCGGCGCTGCGGTGAATTTTCGAGCTGCAATGGGGACGCCCCCATCGCTGCGAGAGAACTCATTAGCATACCGGTACAAACCGGTATTTTGAACGAACGGTGCGGCGGAGAGCACTTCCACAGGTAAGAGACGAATAGCCTTTTTAAAGGCTATTCCGACGTGGTAACTAGAAAAAAAAGTGTTTTAGTGGTAGAATCCCTTTAAGGAAACACACGGACAGTAAAGGACACTTCATGATGTCCCATTTAAAATAATGCAAATTGTAACGGATACAGCTAGTGACCGATGCTAAAATCTTGCGCGAACATTAGCATCGGACACTAGCTGTTGGACACCGATGCTAGTGTGAACGCCCCCTAACAGATTAGTGGGGAATTGACACCCAGGGAACCCACCAGTCAAAGATTAGGTATGCTTTTGTGCAATCCTGGCATGTTGTCTATGGAGTACTGGGGAAAGACATCAGTAATCCTACTATTATAAATGTGAAAGTGGGTGTGTTTGGATGTTTGTTAATCAATCACGCAAAAACGGCTGAACGGATTTGAATGAAATTCAGCACATACATAGTTTGTAACCTCGATTAAAACATAGGCTGCTTTTTATCCTAGTAAATGACATGGCTTCACGACTGTTATGAATTTGTGTTCACATACTATATTACACTGCTCCTGCAGCAGCCTTATCTCAGGTCCCAGGGCTGTTATCTCTATGTGTAAACACACGCTAACCCTCAGTGGTTTTTGTTCACACATTTGCATATTATCTGCTCTGCTCTAGGCAGTATAGACAAACTGACTTGAGCAAACACCTTTTATCCAAATTGGCAGTTTGTCAATTTTTTTTTTTCATTAATGTAGATTGTGAGCCCCATATAGAGCTCACAATGTACATTTTTTTCCCTATCAGTATGTCTTTGGAATATGGGATGGAAATCCATGCAAACACAGGGAGAACATACAAACTCCTTGCAGATGGCTTTTTGCCCTTGGCGGGATTTGAACACCAGGACTCCAGTGCTGCAAAGCTGCAGTGCTAACAACTGAGCTATCGTGTGGCCCCCAGTTTGTCACTTTTAAAAATGCCTGGAAAAAGAAAATCTAATTTGTCGCAAAAAATGAGAGCTATGAAGGTAGCCAGAAGTCACAACACATGCATTATATGCCGTCGCAGCGAGCTGCTGAGATGCCGCAACAATTACAGGCAAAGTGCGAAGAAAAACTTCAGTGCCAGGCCAACTTGAGAGCTGCCGAAACGCCAGAGCTGGCGGATCATCAATGCCAACAACACGCTCATTTTATGGCGTCCCAGCGAGCTGCTGAGATGCCACAACAATCACGGGCACAGCGCGAGGAACGAGTTCAGTGGCAGGCCAGCTTGAGAGTTGCCGAAACAGAGCAGGTACAATCACAGGTATGCTGCGAGGAATAAGTTCAGCAGCAGGACAGCTTAAGAGATGAATATAGGCAGATCATGCACTCCAACAACCCGCAGACGAAGTCGCGGGCAAGGGCTAGTTTATTATAAAATAGTAGGAAGTGGGTATAGAACAAAGTGTATGTTTTGATCACTGTTTTGCCGGTCGGGTTCTCTGCTTTTGCTCAGGATCACATACAGCAGATTAAAATCAAATTTGCCTGATGCCTTGGCTTATCACCACAGTCATGAGATTAATGTTGGAAAATTTGTATCTGATGTCATGAATGATTTGCTATGAAAAGAGGAACTTCTGTCTACACTAGAGAAAGAGTTTCCTTGGAAAAGGCTTTACTGAAATATTCTCCATGATAAATATGGAAATATGTGTAAGCATTAAAGATACGGCTGATAAAAGATCTCATAGGACACAGATACAGGACGCTAATACATTATTAGATTACCCCAATACGCCTGTTCAGTTTTCATATTACTCACTGCTATTTGTGTCGTAGGTGTTTGGTCCAGTTAAAGCTATGAGTTCGGCACAGATCCTTCAGCTGGGTCACCTTGTTACTTACATGACTGACAAAGATCTGAATGAGATCAATATATCAGACTGGGGAGTTGTCTCCTTTCTTGGTAGGATGGAAAACTGGAATTGGAAACAGGTATGACAACTTATGGCTGTTTATAGTAGATTGAGAAATAAAGTTTTAATGTTTGATTTGATTTCTTTGTTATCATTATTATACACTGTCTAGCAATAAGTATTTGGACACCTGTCGTAAAATAGAAAAATAACATTTATTCATATTGAATAGTTGGTAGATCCCAGCAGATGCTTCCTTACGGATGGTATTGACACAATACTCCCGGATGCCTGTAGAAACTCCTGGTGTATGTGAGCCATCAGTTGGGTGCGGTTTCTCTGGCCAGCACTCGTCACTCTCTATCTCCCAGTTTCGGGGGTCTGCCAACTCGGGGCACAGTCCAACAATCACTGTTCACCTTCCACTTTGTAATCACATAGGCCACTGTCGCTTTTGGGTAATTCAGTTCACTTGCTATGTCCCTTAAGGATCGACCATGTCTGTGATACCCAACAATTACTAGAGATGAGCGAACACTAAAATGTTCGAGGTTCGAAATTCGATTCGAACAGCCGCTCACTGTTCGAGTGTTCGAATGGGTTTCGAACCCCATTATAGTCTATGGGGAACATATACTCGTTAAGGGGGAAACCCAAATCCGTGTCTGGAGGGTCACCAAGTCCACTATGACACCCCAGGAAATGATACCAACACCCTGGAATGACACTGGGACAGCAGGGGAAGCATGTCTGGGGGCATAAAAGTCACTTTATTTCATGGAAATCCCTGTCAGTTTGCGATTTTCGCAAGCTAACTTTTCCCCATAGAAATGCATTGGCCAGTGCTGATTGGCCAGAGTACGGAACTCGACCAATCAGCGCTGGCTCTGCTGGAGGAGGCGGAGTCTAAGATCGCTCCACACCAGTCTCCATTCAGGTCCGACCTTAGACTCCGCCTCCTCCGGCAGAGCCAGCGCTGATTGGCCGAAGGCTGGCCAATGCATTCCTATGCGAATGCAGAGACTTAGCAGTGCTGAGCCAGTTCTGCTCAACTACACATCTGATGCACACTCGGCACTGCTACATCAGATGTAGCAATCTGATGTAGCAGAGCCGAGGGTGCACTAGAACCCCTGTGCAAACTTAGTTCACGCTAATAGAATGCATTGGCCAGCGCTGATTGGCCAATGCATTCTATTAGCCCGATGAAGTAGAGCTGAATGTGTGTGCTAATGGTGCGCTTGAACCCTTGTGCACACTCTGCTTCATCAAGCTAATAGAATGCATTGGCCAGCGCTGATTGAAGCAGAGCTGAATCTGTGTGCTTAGCTCAACTACTCCACCGGTGTAGTTGAGCTAAACACACACATTCAGCACTGCTTCATCACGCCAATACAATGCATTAGCCAGTGCTGATTGGCCAGAGTACGGAATTCGGCCAATCAGCGCTGGCTCGGCTGGAGGAGGCGGAGCCTAAGGTCGGACCAGAATGGAGACTGGTGTGGAGCAATCTTAGACTCCGCCTCCTCCAGCAGAGCCAGCGCTGATTGGCCGAATTCCGTACTCTGGCCAATCAGCGCTGGCCAGTGCATTCTATTGGCGTGATGAAGCAGTGCTGAATGTGTATGTTTAGCTCAACTACTCCGGTGGAGTAGTTGAGATAAGCACACAGATTCAGCTCTGCTTCAATCAGCACTGGCCAATGCATTCTATTGGCGTGATGAAGCAGTGCTGAATGTGTGTGTTTAGCTCAACTACGCCGGTGGAGTAGTTGAGCTAAGCACACAGATTCAGCTCTGCTTCAATCAGCACTGGCCAATGCATTCTATTGGCGTGATGAAGCAGTGCTGAATGTGTGTGCTTAGCTCAACTACGCCGGTGGAGTAGTTGAGCTAAGCACACAGATTCAGCTCTGCTTCAATCAGCACTGGCCAATGCATTCTATTGGCGTGATGAAGCAGTGCTGAATGTGTGTGTTTAGCTCAACTATGCCGTGGAGTAGTTGAGCTAAGCACACAGATTCAGCTCTGCTTCAATCAGCACTGGCCAATGCATTCTATTGGCGTGATGAAGCAGTGCTGAATGTGTGTGCTTAGCTCAACTACGCCGGTAGAGTAGTTGAGCTAAGCACACAGATTCAGCTCTGCTTCAATCAGCACTGGCCAATGCATTCTATTGGTGTGATGAAGCAGTGCTGAATGTGTGTGTTTAGCTCAACTACGCCGGTGGAGTAGTTGAGCTAAGCACACAGATTCAGCTCTGCTTCAATCAGCACTGGCCAATGCATTCTATTGGCGTGATGAAGCAGTGCTGAATGTGTGTGTTTAGCTCAACTACGCCGGTGGAGTAGTTGAGCTAAACACACACATTCAGCACTGCTTCATCACGCCAATAGAATGCACTGGCCAGCGCTGATTGGCCAGAGTACGGAATTCAGCCAATCAGCGCTGGCTCTGCTGGAGGAGGCGGAGTCTAAGGTCGGACCAGAATGGAGACTGGTGTGGAGCGATCTTAGACTCCGCCTCCTCCAGCAGAGCCAGCGCTGATTGGCCAAAGTACGGAATTCGGCCAATCAGCGCTGGCCAATGCATCCCTATGGGAAAAAGTTTATCTCACAAAAATCACAATTACACACCCGATAGAGCCCCAAAAAGTTATTTTTAATAACATTCCCCCCTAAATAAAGGTTATCCCTAGCTATCCCTGCCTGTACAGCTATCCCTGTCTCATAGTCACAAAGTTCACATTCTCATATGACCCGGATTTGAAATCCACTATTCGTCTAAAATGGAGGTCACCTGATTTCGGCAGCCAATGACTTTTTCCAATTTTTTTCAATGCCCCCGGTGTCGTAGTTCCTGTCCCACCTCCCCTGCGCTGTTATTGGTGCAAAAAAGGCGCCAGGGAAGGTGGGAGGGGAATCAAATTTTGGCGCACTTTACCACGCGGTGTTCGATTCGATTCGAACATGGCAAACACCCTGATATCTGATCGAACATGTGTTCGATAGAACACTGTTCGCTCATCTCTAACAATTACCCATTTCTAGAAATAGGACAACTCTGCACTTCATGGCATTTTGCATGCAACTAATACCAATGCTGTTTCCTATTTAACAGCGGAAGGTGTGACGTACATCACGAACGCAGATATCTTCATTTGCATGGGTGTCGAAATACTTATTGGTAGACGGTGTATTCCCCTCTCACAATATTTAAAGTAGTTTTACAGGTTATGGCCCTATCTTAAAAATAGGTCATTAACAGATAGGAACTCTGTTAACAGATAGATAGATAGATAGATAGATAGATAGATAGATAGATAGATAGATAGATCTGAGATTATAAGGTTTGAGATCCTAACACCAGTAGCAGAAGGACATGTTTCTAGTTTGGTGACAACATTAAACCCTGTAATAGGTTTTCATTAATTGTGCTGTATAAAATAGTAACATTATCTGTATATACACTGAATCATGGTGACAATGTCTGTACAGTGCTATACAATATGCTGACACTATGTAAGCAACTGGAAATAAATTCTACGTTCTTGATGAACATCCACTTGTTTTCTGCAGATGAAAGTATTGGCATCCAGTGTTCTTCGTCAGAATAAGAAAAGCTCATCAGAGCTGGATCTTATGGAGTTGACAGCTCTTGGACATCTACTTTGTGGTCTTGGAGTAGAGGAATTAAAGAAAATAAATCCACAAGAGTTCAGGTTGGTTAAGTAGGAACATTTTTATGATACCTTATGGATGTATAATGTCCTGGCAAGGGCAATGAGAGTGGACATTTGCTGAGACATATAGCACGAGACTGTAATACTCTTTGAATACGATGTCTTTCTTTTCTTTTTAAGTCATTATTTCCATACTTGGGTTATATCATTAACATGGCCTTAGTCTGGATAAAACTAAACAAAGTCAGCAAAACTAAGACAATCTCTTTCAAGCAGCAATAATGCTGACCACATACATGAGAACGTAGTCAGCTAAGTAAGCTACTGAATCTGTGTTGGGCTAAAGCCCCACATTGTCAAAAAGCAGCATTATTGCTAGAGATGAGCAAGTAGTACTCGATCGAGTACCACTCGCTGTTCGAATGTAAAAGTTCGATGCAGAACCAGCATTGATTGGCCGAATGCTATACAGCTGGCCAATCAACGCTGGTTCTTCTCCTACCTTTAGAAGTCTTCTCCGTGCAGCTTCCCCGCAGCGTCTTCCGGCTCTTCATTCACTCTGCCAGGCATCGGGCCTGGGCAGAGCCGACTGCGCATGTCCGCTTGTAGTGCGTGCATGCGCAGTGGGCTCTGCCCAGGCCCGATGCCTGGCAGAGTGAATGAAGAGCCGGAAGATGCTGCGGGGACGCTGCATGGAGAAGACTTCTTGGAGGATCCAGCTCGACCCTCACTCGTGGACTTGGTAAGTATAATTTGATTGAACGTTGCCTACCCCTGAAACGAGTATTTTCCCCCCATAGACTATAATAGGGTTCGATATTCGATTCGAGTAGTCGAATATTGAGGGGCTACTCGAAACGAATATCGAACATCGAACATTTTACTGTTCGCTCATCTCTAATTATTGCCTTTTGTGGAAACACGGCCGAAAAAAACAGTTTTACTATACCAGCAAAGTGAATGAGATTCTGGCTAATCCTATCCACACATTGCAGAAAAAAATGCAGCAGAAAAGGTGCGTTTTTAAAAAACGCAGCATGCCAATTTTACCTGCGGAAATGTAGTTATTTTCCGTATAAATTTAATAAGCGAAGTAAAACCGCAGAGATACAGCAAAAACGTAATGGGAAATGCTGCAGAAAAAATGCCTTTCCGCTATGTTTTTAGCTGTGGTTCACTACATGGTGACTTAGCCTAAATGTTCCAAAACTGTACATATTCAGACTAGAACACTGCACTACTATAATAGTGGAATAATAATAATTTTTATTTATATGGCTTACAAGGTGGACACAAGATGTAGAAGTGCTTAATACTACACTGTCAAGCATTTATTATGATATAAGATAATACATGTAACGCTGCATGAGCGAGGTAGTCACTAGATGGTACCTGTAAATAATAATCAATTGTTATTATCAATATCAGATAGGTGGGGTAGACACCCAACATCCCCATGAATGAGCTACTCTGAGCAGCTTATAAACAGAGAATGGATCAATAAACAGACAGCTCTGTTCTCTGAGTAGTGGTCTGACAATAATACTGCAGATCAGCTACCATTCAGATGAACAGGGGTTGATTTGCAATACCCTGGTCTGGCCACCACATAGAGAACAAAGCTGGCATCTTCATTATCTGTGTTTTAGCTGCTGAGAACAGCTGATTCATGGAGATGCTGGGTGTCGGAAACCCCATCTATCTGATATTGATGACCTATCCTTAGGATAGATGACCAATATTTTTAGACCAGAACACCCCTTTAAGTGCATTTAGTGCAGACTTACTGTTAAGACATCCGGTTCTGAGTAATAATGTAGAAGGGAGAGGTAAACCGAGAAGAATTAGTTTAGGGAGAATGTGGAAGAGTTAAATTAGGACATATGACAAGTCTACCTAAAAAAGATATTTTTTGAAGCCAAATTTGAAACTGTTAAAGTTGAGGTTGATTTTGCAGAGAAGTGGTGAATCTTGCGGGAAGTCTTGGAGGCAGGAGAAGGAGGTTCGGATTATGGAGGAGATTAATCTTAGATGAATGGCAGAACGGAGAGCTTGGGCAGGGAGCATTCAGGGTAAATTGAAGAGGGGGGAGTTTAGAATTAGTCAAGACAATGAATGAATAAGGATGACCAGAACAGTTTTTGACACTTGGCAGGTGGTCGAAGAATAGCAGAGGGTGGAGGAAAACTGAGCTGTCCCCATACATGTTACATTGTCAGCTGACCTAATGAAATTGGCAGCTTCACTCATTGCTGGCATGATTTATGGTGGTCCGCCATCAGTAGCCTTATATTTAGTTTGAAAAGTGAAAATATGATTTTCAAAAAGACAACACATTGACTGAGGCTACGTTCAGATCTGGCTCCATCGCAGAGTTTGCTGAAAATTGGTAGATGAAAAAGTCCTGCAAAGAGGACTTTTTTCATCCTCAGGTTTCAGTTTAAAAATGACGGACACCGACAGATCCCATTACTGCTGTTTTAGTGGTCCAGCACTCCGTTGTTCGGGTCTGCGATGAACCTGAATAACAGAGAGGCGATGCTAGTATGAACCTAGTATAAGATCCCATATTAGTTGAAGAATATACAGTATGTAATGCCTAAATCAATATTTTACTCATGTTTTTTTTGCAGCCAGGCAGCAGTCTTTGTGGGCACCCTAAAACTGAAATGTTCTGAAGCTCAGATGGAGACCCTGGCAGAGCTCTTAACATACAATTCAGCATTTGGTTTAGTTAGCAGATGGGGTCCTGAGATATTCACTGAGATAGGAACTCTTGCAGGTAAGTTGCAGTAGAGTCCTTTATAATGTGTAGCTAATCCGTATGAAAGTCCTGGGTGAAATTATGCCATTATTAAAATGTATATATACATTTTGAATAATTATATAGAAAATGATAAAGAATATATTATACATACATATACTGGTATTGTGTATAGATAGAATTGGTTATACATGATGTGTGCTGCCTACTGATGTATTTGATGTTGCACTTACTGTATGTGCTGGCAAAGTGGCTCCTGGAGTTCCCAAACCCAAAGCACTTGCCCCATGGTTATATATTGATGTGACAGTTAATACACTAGCAGTGACATTTTCTAAATTTGGAAGTTACAAAATGCAAAGCTCAAAACATTTGAGCTTATAGGAGAACCCACTGTTTGTAAGTAGAAACTTCATGACTTATAAAATATCTACATACCTATATAATACTGCAAATACTGATGAGAATAATATCAGGCGATAATCATACTCATTAGGGAGAGTGTGCACCTATAAAGGCGTACGGAGACTTACAAGCCATTTCTGCTCTGCTAGGGATTATGGGTAAAAAATATGCAAATCTGTTCTCCAGGATGTAATTAGGAGAACAGTGCCTCTGTTTGCTGCCCTCTAGGGGCAGCCCCCTTAACATCATGCATGACTCGTTTAGTGAGCCTAATAACATAATGATAATAATAATAACAAACTAGTATTCCTATTCCAAAAGGAACAGATTTCCAGCTATGGACAGCGCTGTTTCGATCTGTTGGATCTCCTCAGCATAAGATAAGAGATAAGATAAGATATTCCTTTAATAGTCCCACAATGGGGAAATTTCAGTGATACAGTTTCATAGATGGTACAGTAGTATATAACAAGAGAGAAACACATACAAGCTCAAGGCAGATAGAGAAATCCTAGGAATCATAGCAACTAAAAAAGAAAGAAACACAGACACACTGCAGGATCATTTAGTTCTCTGTGCGGATTGATGTTAATAATAATAATTATAATAATAATAATACAGCCGACTTGGTTGTAGGACACGAGGAGGGGGGGGTCACAGCATGTGGATATAACAAGCAGAAATTTTTGCAGAGGTGGGGGACATATGCAGCTATCATGATAACATGTGGTAGTTCCTTTGGTAGGTGGTGAGATCTCCTGCTCACAGCTGATAGTTCGGTATCTTGCATCAGCACTATTGTTCTTTTAACCACAAAAAATGCCCCAAATGTCCTTCATCACAAGCCCTCCTCCTCCTCCTTACCACAGTGTTCTACTGCCCCAAGGAAGTCAGAGACCATCCAGGTATACAGGGTGCTGCTCTCTTGCCAAGCTTCCATAACTCCTGGGGTAGGTGGGTGATGGTAGGTTCCCAGGCTGTAACAGTGTCCCACGTGTCCACAGTAATGGAAAGAAATACCAGTCCGCTGTAGCATCTTCACACATCAGCAATAGACGCCAAAAATCATCTCCTTGAACGAAGAAGTCCGCATTTCCATGTAGGTTTCTCTTCCATGCCGCATGTTGAGCCATGCTGTCCTAGCAGGGGGGATGGTAACAGGCACATGTGGAAACCAGCTGAACCAGGTCTTGAGTCCATGCTTTACAATGGAAACAAAAGGAACAAAAAACTCCACAGGGTCTTCCATTCGATTTATAGTTGCTAAATTCATAGTGCTAGATTGCTTGGTTACCGGATTCTTGAAGATAGAGAGAAAAAGAGTGAAAAAGGAAAGAAAAGTTTGCTCCCAGCTTGGAGCACTGCATCAGGGCAGCCAGCCTCTCAGGGGGCGGCGCCTAAAAAAAAAAAAAGGGATAGCATAGGGATACTAGTTTGGCAGAGTGAGAGACTATAGATCAGGGTCAGGGCATAATCATACTCATTAGGGAGAGTGTGCACCTATATAGAATAATATCATCATGGAGTCAAATGTTAGTGTTGGCTTCCTCCTCGTAAAAAATACATGTACAAAATGCTTATGTCGGCCCATTCTTTTTAGTTAAGCTCATTTATAACCTCAGGTAGTTCTTTTTCAGTATCATTCTACCATGTTTTATGTTTTGATTGTATTTTGTGGCAAACCTGTGTATGATTCCTTTCTCCAGAGGGATAGCATTGTTTTAAAAACGTGGGGAACTGGCCCAAGGGTCAGGAAAATGATATGGAGGTGGAACAAACACGTCTGACTGCCCTAAAAGGCAAAACCAGACATCATAAAGCATGGGCTCATTCTGACCTTTGCTATGGACTTGTATTTATGCCAGTAACTCTTATATTTTTCTAACCTAATAGCTGGCCTCCCAGACATTGTCCTATCATCTTTGATAAGAGATCAGATTCAAGGATTAACCCCTGACGCTATACCACTTATTTCAGCACCTAAGTTTGCTGTAAGTATATGTATAATGTAGCATTGTTACTATCACATGTTCAGTTAACACTTTTTATAAAGTAGTAAACCTGTAAATAAGACATGCTGACTATAAGGGCCCAATAGACCCATGCAGTTTTTTTTCCTAAATAGGGGTTAGTATAGCAGGTAACAGGCCCTATTTACTTACTGATCCAAGTTCCTGTTTATAGGCCACCTCCGCTTCATCTTTTGCCCTCCAGGGACCCCGTGCATCACATATCACGTCACTGTAAGCAACATCCTGACGGTGTTCAATATCAGCGACATGATATGGACTTATTTAAAAAAAAAAAAAAAAAAAAAAAAAAAAAAAGGGGCCCATCGGGCCTACTAAGATGAGGCAGTAAGGCTGACCCTAGCTCATATGCAGAGGCAACACCATGGCTATGGAACAGCCAATACAGATGAAAATGATGGCATGCATTTTTAATGAAAAAGGTTGCAGTTTTTATATTGATTGTTAATGACCTAGCCATAAATTCAGTAGCCATAATCGTAGCTGTTTGCAGTAAAACCAGACTCTAATTTGTGTTCCTATAAGCAATGGAAATGCATTTATAGTGACTGCCTATTTCTTATGCCAGGTCGTGTTCAGTCCAGCTCAGCTCTCCTGCTTCACCAGCGACCAGGCCATAGCAGTCACATCTGAACAGTATGAGCATCTCAACTATCAACAACGACAGGCAATCTCTAGTGCTCAGTATGATGGGGACACTCATCAGGATCCACGAGGTACATTGCTTGTTAATACACATGGGACATTGCAAGCTTAAATGGGGCCTTTCACCCCCTCATTCAACTCCATTTCTTTGCCTCCTTCAATAGATGCTGCTCCACCCCTTTAGCATCCACCTTTTCCAAGCAAACAGTGCAATGTGCAATTGGTTTTGGTGCCTGATATGATAATTCCATCCCTGAATCCACTTGAAAAATGCAAGCAGGGCTTTTCTTTCTGCATTTTTCAGGCAAAAACCGGGTGGAAACGAGGCAGACCCCATTATAGTCTATGGGGTCCGCAGGTAACCATTTTTTAAGCGGCTTAGGTTTACATTCTTTGGTGCCCAACGGACCTAAAGAACAGAAAGCTGAGCACTAGTGTGAACCTAGCGTAAGAGAAAATTAGATTAATGGCAATGAAAGGATTAACTGTCCTATGTCTGTCTGTATTACTGCAGCAGTCTAGCTCAGGGCTCGTTCACATCTGCGCCCGGTCTCCGTTCATACAGATTTCCGTTTCCTGCACAAAACAGAGCAGGAGATGGAAAGCTACAGGACTCTTTCAAAACCATTAATTTGAATGGGTTTGAAAGATGTCCGGCCGTGACCGCCGGTGAGCGTTTTATGCTCTCCGCTGCGAAACCGTTTTTTTAAAAAACCGGACACAGAGTCGGACATGCAGTACTCTGTGTCCAGTTTTTTAAAAAAACGGTTTCGCGGCAGAGAGCATAAAACGCTCACCGGCACTCACGGCCGGACCCGGTCTGAAAACGGAGTCCGGGCGCTAGTGTGAACCCAGCGTCACAGAGCACTGATATTCTCCCTCACTCCTATCTATGATTCCTATCACTAATTTGCTTTTAATTGTATAAATCTGACTAAACTTTTAATTCTCTACTCCTAAGATTCTCTAGCTGTATTGCAGCCTTTGCTGCACTCAATGCTGTGTATTTCAGTAAATGGAGTCATTGCTTTTGGTGATTTAGTGATGAATAACATATCTATCCCTACTTCACCCATCACTGAAATGCCTCAGGTTACATTCCACAGCACCTTATATACTGTAATTGACAATTACACTGTAAAGTGTCCACCTACCACTGTCTATTGGCAGAGCCTGTGAGGTGATGTCAGTTGTCGTCAGAACGTCACAGTGACTCAGACACGTGTCCTTTGTATTTTCACAGTGCAATAAATGTAGAGACGGCCATTTTAGTTCATCTGAGACAAATCACCATTTATTCAAACACAAATAATTTGGAATATTTGGTCAATCCTGGCTCAGAATAAGTTTGTATTTTAGTATGACTTTAGCCTGTGCAGTCCTATAATTTACATATTCTCTATGATTTTTGCAGGCGAGAACAATGTGAGGTCACTTGCTGCCTGCCATCCTGCTCTTTACATGATGGTGCTGCTTTTATTGCTTCACTGAGCTCCACTGTCCCGGCCTAGCCAGCTGGTGCATTAGGAAATGTTTTTGTAAAACATTGCTTATATGTCCAATATGGATTTTTAATAAAATTCTACCGGTGATGCAAATATGAAATTGTTAGTGGTTCTTAGTATAATCTCAATTGAATGGGTTCCATAATAACAGTAATCTGAGGTGTATGTTACAGACAATTCTAGGTGAACACTCATATTGGTGAACTTAGTGAAGTGCAGAGTAACACTAAGTGAATAATATTGAATAACTAATAACCATAAAATAGATTTTCTAGTATTAGATGCCTAGTAACAAATCAGTACAGTCTATTGTCTTTTTTAAGGGGTTTTCCAGACTAAAAATATTAATGACCCATTCTAACAAGAGGTGACATATTAGATTGCCACCCGTCATCTCCATCAATTGGCTGTTCTTAATAGTAATTCAGAAAATGGAGCAGGAAACAGACAGTGCTGTGTAGTAGCTGGACCAAGTTACTGCAGGTTAGGTCCCATTCAAATGAATGGGAGATGATCTGATTCCTGCTCCATTCTCAGTTTATCAGCTGGTAAGTACAACTGATCAAAGGAAATGTTGGGCATTGGTCCCCACCTATCTGGTACGTATGACCTTTCCTTAGGATAGGTCATCAATATTTCTAGCATGGAACACCCCTTAAAGACAGACAGACAGACAGACAGACAGACAGACAGACAGATAGATAGATAGATAGATAGATAGATAGATAGATAGAACTAGGGGACGACCACAGGAATTGTGAACTTCACTAGAAAACCATTTTATATGATCTCAAAACATTTTATTATGTAATATTGGTGCGATTGGTATGTGAGCAATTCCTACTACTAATCTTCAAAGTGAAGTGAAGTGAAAATATTGTCCTATTCTTAAGCACACAGTTATCTCTGGTGGTCTCTATACATATGAATGGTGTGGCATGTATTGTCCGACCAGCCGCTCCATTCAAAACTTGGGTGCAACACAGTTGTAAAGGTCCATGGTTATCCCAGCAGTAGGACACCTACCGAACAGCAAGTTTACCCGAATCCTGGGGCCAGACAACCCCTTTATAAAGGACCTGTTACCAGTAAGAAATGCTAGACATATATCATTTTTCTGCTGCAGTTCAACTTTTTTCTTTTTCTTTTTAAATCTGTTGTCCTCCTGTTTAAAAGATATAGCCCATGGAAGGTTGTATGTAAGTTTGCTTTGATTCTCCAAGTAGGCATAGAAAATAAAAGGTTAAATATTCATTTTAAATTTAAGATAAAAAAGGAAAATAGTTCAAGAGTCACAGTGGCAATAAAATGATGTATGTCATTTAGCATTTTGTACTTGGTGAAAGGTCATCTGTAAATGTACTTACAAAATTCTTAAAATCTATATGCTCTATATGCAAGTAAAAGAAAAATTATAATCTAATGTTCTAAATGAAAAATAATAGAAACATAGAAGACTGATAGAAGAAGAAAACCACATTGTCCATCTAGTCTGCCCTTATATTATTCCCTTTTTATCTTAGGATAGACATGTGTATCCCTGGTGTGCTTAAATTCACTTACTGTAGATTTCCCTACTAGAAGTTTGTTTCAAGCCTATCCTATCAGTGAAATAACAGTAACATTTCCTACTTTGTTCTGATCTCCCCCCCTCCTAATTTCAGATTGGGCAGATTGTATTCAAAATAACAAAAGGAATTAAAAAAAAAATGTGTAGAGATTTCTCCCTATTTCTATAGAATTATTTATAACAACTAAGAACTAGAATGTCCGTTCTGATATCCAGTGACTCTCAGCATACACATCACATTATCACATATAAGATATAGACACTATACACACATATATATTTATTTATTTATTTATTTATTTATTTATTTTGAATACTATGTTCCACTTCTATGCTTCATTTAGTAGGCTCATTTCCCAAGCAGGCTCAGGACTCTTACACTACATATAGATGCCATGTTGACTCCTTGCATCTGCAATCCCTTATTATTCTGGCTCTGGCACAGACAGCATGTCCTTTCTGGGTCAAAGAGGTCACTTTCCTTCAATTACACATTCACCAAGTATATAATGGCCTGTTTCAAGAAATTAATTCAACTGTGAACTTAAGTGGGACTGAATTGTATACATACATTACTGTTTTATTTGTGGACACAACTGCTTTGGGAAACCAGGAGGATCTAGGACTGAGGTTCTCACAGAAAGACAGACAGTGACAGCACACGGTTATCCATATGATGAATAAAGCAAGAAGGTGGTTTGTAAAAACTAGAAATGTAGTGCATAAGTAAGTTACATTATTGGTAGAGAATTGATCATACTAGGGGTATTCACACAAGTTCATTAAGAACCTAAAACTAATCTACAGAATTCTATAGATTGTTAAAGTAATTTCCAGGGACAATTTGCAAGATGTTGGTCTTAATAGATAAGATCTGAAATCAGTGTTGGACTGATAAAATGATTCTGGAGCCCATCCTCCAGCAACTGCTAGGAAACAGACCACAGTACCCTAGGAGTTCTTTAGGAGTCTTCTGCTGAGCCATTACTGTGGTAGAATCTGGGTCCATAGAGGGATCCTTTGATACTCTGGTTGGCCATTCCAACATTGTCTGGAATGTCTTTTATATGGCATAAATGCAACACATGTCTGTATGCTAAAGATGAATTTTAATATACTTTATAATTGTAAGGGGTACATTACTCACAATACACATCTCAGCTGACCTCCTATTGAAGAGTAAGGGAGCGATGTGTGAGCCTATGGCCGGGGCCCTACGGGACGGAAACACTGCGATTTGCCTGCGGTGGAAACGCCGCAGGAAAAATTGCCGCGTTTTACAGTAACGACAAAATGGATAGGATTCTAGCCAATCCCATGCCCACTTTGCAGTAAAAACCACGGTGCTGACATGCTGTGATTTCCAAAAATGGCACGGTTTTGGAAATTGCAGCATGTCAATTATACCTACAAAAACGCATTTTCCCCATAGGTATAATTGAAACAGAAAGCCCGTGGAGGAAAACTGCAAACTTTCTGTCTAAAGCGCTGCGGGAAGAGCTGTGATGCCTTGCTGCCACGTTATTTTTTTGCAGCGCTTTATTGCTGTAGGACGTCCTGTTGGGGGCTTAGCCTAATAAAAATTTTGGTTTTGAGATCACCATTTGGCCAGTCATTAATAGTCAGACACCTAGGCTAGCTGCACACGACCGAGTACACATAAGAAAACCAGGTTTGATAGGACAGCAATGAGCTTTATTTAGCTGGTGATAATATGCTGTTCATAAGCATCAACATTCACAACATGATAGAGCTGCTGTACATGTAGCCTGCATGTTCCGCCGCAGCAGCATGTGGGATCACAATGTATTAATGCACAACGTACCATGTACTAATGCATTATTTATTAATGGTGCATACAGATACTGTAGACCACATTGCTTGCTGTACATGAGAGTGCTTTGGATTAATGTCTGAACTGAGCCACAGGTGAAGGAATACGGATGTCTTGTCCTTTCTCTAGTCTCTTCTCACAGTCAATAAGATAGTTCACTCCATCAATGACCAGCTGTACCAATTCCACCTGCAGGGATTACACAAGGATTAGATAATGGCTTCAAACAGTAAGAAGGTTGGAGATACTTTTGGCTCACAAATCAGCTTTCTGAACAAGGCTTATGCTGACCTGAAGGTGACACTGCAAATATGTGCCGAGTAAAGTGCTGTGAGGCCTTATGTTTCAGGCGGTTTGTGGTAATGCTCATTCTACACATTATGTAGTAGCAGAATTCTTCATTATACGATGGACATGACACTTTCTTACTAATGTATTTTCATTATGATCATGTCAAACACTAAATACTATACCTCAGATTTTCCCAAACGGTCAAGGTTAGAGATGTCGAATGTGCTGCCAACAGCTGCTGTGTCCACTCCTCCTGTACCTCTTTTTTGTAAACGGAGATTTTCTAGGATCTTAGAGAAGCGTGCATCCTAAAGATGTACAAACAGCTTATCAGTGGTTGCCCAGTATGCACATTAAATATATAAAACGCATTTGGTGTTCATAGGTATTAAGTTTAGTCTTAGTCAAGAATGAATGTGTGACCACCTTACTATTAAAATACACAGTCCAGTCATAGTAATGTGACCACTGCCTACTTATGACGTCAATGTTAAATAACCAATCGCAGATGGCTCGTGTCATCAGCCATCTGGGTGCACTCATCATTGTGGAAGGTACGATGGATCAACACAAGTATGCATCTATCCTTGCGGACCATGTTCACCCCTACATGCGAAATGTTTTTCCTCAGGATGATGGCATCTACCAGCAGGACAATTCGACGTTTCATAAAGCTCACAGTGTACGTGCGTGGTTCGGGTAGCACCAAGATGGGTTTACCGTACTCCCTTGGCCAGCAAATTCCCCGGACTTGAACCCAATTGAGAATCTGTGGGACCACCTCGATCGGGTTGTTCGCGCCATGGATGCTCAAACGTGTAACCTAGCACAGCTGGCCACAGCACTGGAGTTGGCATGGCTCAACATCCCAGTGAACATCATCACAACATCCCCTCTCTTCCTGCACGTCTCGCAGCGGTCCGCTCTGCCAAAGGTGGTTATTTTGACAGATGGTCACATTAATGTGACTGGACTGTGTACTTGCAACCTCACCCATGCACCCTTTGGCCCCACTATTTCAAACCATGTCCCTTTGTACCCCCACACAGTAAAATGCAGTTTGTGGTCCCCAAACAGTATAATGTCCTCCTTGTATCAACATGCAGTAAAATGCCTCCTTCATGATCCTGACACAGAATCATGGCCCCAAACAGTATAATGTCTGCCTTGCAGTCCTCACACAATATACGGACTCACTTGTGATCCCCAAACAGTATAATTTAGGACATACCTCCTAACTCCCAGGAAAGCATCTGAAATCTGGGAGTGTCCCACTGAATAAGGACGGTTAGGAGGGTAAGACTCATCACAAACTGTGATACCAACTTACCTTGCTCAGTAGAGGTAGTTTAATGTGTACTCCAGCACGCAGACCAGTGCCCAGGTTAGACGGACAAGTCAGGATATATCCCAATCTTTCATTCCACATAAATTCCCAGCCTTTCTCCTGAATTAATCTCTCAACCTACAAAGGAACCATTTCCTTATATTTTGGGAACAAGTAATGGCAGATACTCTTACAATTTTACAATTCACTCTTATTCTCCCTTACCTCTTTAAGACCCCTGCAGAAACGCTCAAAGACCCTTTTCATATTCCCTCCTTTCTCCATAGAGATGACCCTGGTGTGATCCTCTTCATTTATCCAAATAAGGAAGGTCTTCTCATTGTTGTGCCTGTTGAAACAGATAGAAATTGTTGTACATTTCATGAATGCAAGCAGTATATGAGAATAATTACATATAAATAAATTTATTGCAATTATAAAGCGGAATGGGGAATGGAATCCCCGAGCGGAGATCAGGCACAGGTGTGAACCTAGCCTTATCCCACTTTTGTAACATGAATGTATGCATTATCCCCATAGTATGCCATCACTATGTGCATTATACCTGCGCTGTGAAATCACTGTGTACCAAAAGAGTCACAAGCTATGCATGTTCCGGAGCCCAATTGCACCTTTTTCTATAGGGTCCCAAGGTTATTGGTTATGTCCTTTCTGCAATAAGTCAGCTGTATGTTAATATATCATAAAGGTGTCGTTTGGCCCAGATGGCTTTAAAATCATAGCTACTATCCTTTAGAAGAACACATACAATTGTGAATTAAAGGGGCTGGATGAAACACTGCAGCTTATACCAGCACAATAAGGGCACAGTATATCTCTATTATGGAGCTGGAAGGAATTCTCTTGGAGACACTGAAAACAAAAGAGCATCTGTTATAAATATATGAGGCTCTCATACAATATTTGTGTATTACAGCAACATCTCACCAGATTCCACGTGCGTCAGGCCAGTCACGTGCCATTCCTGAAGCTGTCAGTAGTGGTGATACAGGCTTGTCGAAGAGGAAGTGATCCTAGAGAATGAAAAGAGGTCCATTACTCTGCCATGAAGAAACAAAGCTGCATTGTGTCAAGGGAGAGGTTCAAAGTTATACAGTCCTATGAAAAAGTTTGGGCACCCCTATTAATCTTAATCATTTTTAGTTCTAAATATTTTGGTATTTGCAACAGCCATTTCAGTTTGATATATCTAATAACTGATGGACACAGTAATATTTCAGGATTGAAATGAGGTTTATTGTACTAACAGAAAATGTGCAATATGCATTAAACCAAAATTTGACCGGTGCAAAAGTATGGGCACCTCAACAGAAAAGTGACATTAATATTTAGTAGATCCTCCTTTTGCAAAGATAACAGCCTCTAGTCGCTTCCTGTAGCTTTTAATCAGTTCCTGGATCCTGGATAAAGGTATTTTGGACAAACAATTCAAGTTCAGTTAAGTTAGATGGTCGCCGAGCATGGACAGCCCGCTTCAAATCATCCCCCAGATGTTCAATGATATTCAGGTCTGGGGACTGGGATGGCCATTCCAGAACATTGTAATTGTTCCTCTGCATGAATGCCTGAGGATTTGGAGCGGTGTTTTGGATCATTGTCTTGCTGAAATATCCATCCCCGGCGTAACTTCAACTTCGTCACTGATTCTTGAACATTATTCTCAAGAATCTGCTGATACTGAGTGGAATTCATGCGACCCTCAACTTTAACAAGATTCCCGATGCCGGCATTGGCCACACAGCCCCAAAGCATGATGGAACCTCCACCAAATTTTACAGTGGGTAGCATGTGTTTTTCTTGGAATGCTGTTTCTTTTTGGACGTCATGCATAACGCCTTTTTTTATAACCAAACAACTCAATTTTTGTTTCCAAAATGAAGCTGCCTTGTCCAAATGTGCTTTTTCATACCTCAGGCAACTCTATTTGTGGCGTACGTGCAGAAACGGCTTCTTTCTCATCACTCTCCAATACAGCTTCTATTTGTGCAAAGTGCGCTGTATAGTTGACCGATGCACAGTGACACCATCTGCAGCAAGATGATGCTGCAGCTCTTTGGAGGTGGTCTGTGGATTGTCCTTGACTGTTCTCACCATTCTTCTTCTCTGCCTTTCTGATATTTTTCTTGGCCTGCCACTTCTGGGCTTAACAAGAACTGTCCCTGTGGTCTTCCATTTCCTTACTATGTTCCTCACAGTGGAAACTGACAGGTTAAATCTCTGAGACAACGTTTTGTATCCTTCCCCTGAACAACTATGTTGAACAATCTTTGTTTTCAGATCATTTGAGAGCGGGCTGTCCATGTTCGGCGACCATCAAACTTAACTGAACTTGAATTGTTTTGTAGAAAGAAATGGTCCAAAATACCTTCATCCAGGATCCAGGAACTGATTAAAAGCTACAGGAAGTGACTAGAGGCTGTTATCTTTGCAAAAGGAGGATGTACTAAATATTAATGTCACTTTTCTGTTGAGGTGCCCATATTTTTGCACCGGTCAAATTTTGGTTTAATGCATATTGCGCATTTTCTGTTAGTACAATAAACCTCATTTCAATCCTGAAATATTACTGTGTCCATCAGTTATTAGATATATCAAACTGAAATGGCTGTTGCAAACACCAAAATATTTAGAACTAAAAATGATTAAGATTAATAGGGGTGCCCAAACTTTTTCATAGGACTGTATGTCAGCTTGTAAAAACACCACAAGGCTAAGGCCCCACGTAGCAGGTCGCAGGCGAAAAACCTTGCAGAAAAGACCATGGCGGAAACGCATTACGTTTTTTTCCGCAGCATTTGCACGGAAAGTAGGCAGAATTTTCCTCTGAGGATTTTCTACCTCCATTATACCTTTATGGAAAATGCCGGCATTTCCATAGGTATAATTGACATCCTGCAATTTACAAAAATGCAACAATTTTTGAAATCGCAACATTTCCGCTGCAAATTTTATTCTGCAATGTGTGGATGGAATTAGCCACAATCCCATACACTTTTCAGGTACTGTAATATGCAGAGTTTTTTGCCGCAGCATCTCTGCCATGACCAAAATGCTGTGCATTCGCAACATAGGGCCCCAACCTAAAGATGAAAAATTTCTTATCAGCAGGAGGAAACATTTTTTCATATTAGCAAATTTATGGCATTTTAGGTGCTGGGATGTTACTGGTCTGTCGATCGATATCAGCTAATGTAAGAAGAGGGAAATCATATCCATATGTAGTTTATTTGCTTGTGCAAAAGGATTATTTAAAGTATTAGGCCAAGTTGGCATATTCTGCTCTGAAAATGTTCCCCAAAAGGTGCAGTGTAAAGGATGTAAATGGGGGTTTCACAACCTCCTCCTATATGGATTTAGATTTGCTATGGATTTCTCATATTACTATGCAAATATGCAACAACATTCACGTTACACACGCTACAGATTTCAGACAAATTTTATATCAGATTTTGTCAGCTTTGAGGGAAAATGACAAAATTTTACATGACCCATTTTATAAGGTTCTGTCCACATCTGCATTTTGGACAAATCCAAGTATAATCCCATTATGATGTCCATCGTTATGATGCTGTCAGATTTGACTGTCAGAGGCAGAACCTCCTCAGGTCTTTTATATACTGTAAAAAGGAGAATCTGGGCTGTCATTTTTATGGCTGCGTTCTGATCTAGTTGTGGTCTTCCCTTTCTATTGCAATATTAAGATCAATAGCGGTGGATGGATAATAGACTCAGTTTCTATGAATATGTCATCCTTAGGATGAGAACAACAGATGTCCAGTGGGAATGTTTGTTTAGCCTAACACAGTTTTCATCTCAGGACTCGTGCACATGGTGTTCAAACATAGTAAAAACCTCATTAAAAACATGAGCCTTACATGCCTCAGAGATGGACATGTTAGACCATTTTCTTCTGAGAAGTTGTTCAGTCTTTACTGTATGACCAGCTTTACGCTAGGTTCACACCTCCGTTTGGGTTTCTGTTCATGGGGTCCTCTAGGGGACCAAACAAATGGAAACCTAATCCGCTTAAAAAAACGGTTCCCCGTGGAAACCCGCAGACCCCATAGACTATAATAGGGTCCGCCAGTTTCCACTAGATTTCCGCCCATAAAAATGTAGAGAGAAAAGTCAGGCTCGCTGGACTTTTCTCTCTGCAATTTTAAAGTGAAATGGGGAACGGAATCCCCAAACGGAGACCGGGCGCAGGTGTGACCCTGGCTTTATACGTTGTGTGTTTCTGTCTATTGTATAGTCATTAAATGTCAATAATGGTGCCTTTCATTGTACCTCTCTTTCTGTACTGTATATACCATTTAGTTTCTGCCATTTCCATTTAAAGAAAAATGGTAGGTATTTGTATATTGGTATGTCTAGTGTAGACTTAGTTCTCCCAATGAAAGAGGCTCTATATATAAAGATATAGCCCAGAAATGTATCCTCTTACATCGATTAACTGTTGCTGTTCTTTTTCGGTCATGTCATTCAGTCTGTAGTAACGTCCAGTCAGGTCTCCAGTAAGACCACTGAGGGCATCGGCTGCCACTCGCTCTACTTCCCTCCTCTCTGCTCTGGTACATGCAGGGGGCAGGCTGAGACCTCTAATACTTCTTCCAGTCCGAACCCGAGAAGACAGTACATAACGTTCATCAAAATGGCCGGCTTTAATCTGCCAAGAATAAAAACACATATATAGTAAAAACTTTCACCAAACTGGAAAATCCCTACAAATATGCACGTTTGTAGATTCACATATCATGATGGATGAATCCACTGTGCCAATATGTCACATGCAATACCTTGCTGGCATCCAAGTCTGTGGGATGTTTCATGGTTCTTGGATCATATCCGTTGTGTCGCTCCTTTATAACAGGATCAAAAATATCTGCAAATACCTGAAACAAAAAAAAATGGATTTTAGGATAGTCTTACAGACTATGGGTTCCTATTTTATAGCAAATCTAAAGACGAAGTTTTATTAGCATTTTTATTCTCCAGGAGCTGTAGACGCAATGTGAAGACATCACTAAAGCCCCTGGGAGCAGAAACTTTAGAAAGCAGCAGGGGAGCGAGGAGAGGAGAGTATTAGTGTTTTTTTATATCTTTGGTTGTTACCAGGATAGGGATATAATATTGTGGGGGCAGCTGGCGGGACACATTAAACTGTGGGGGAAACTGGAGAAGTGCATTATCCTGTAGGGGCAACTGGAAGGGAACATGGAACTGTGGGGGCAGATATAGGGGGACATGAAACTGGGAGCAACTGGAGGGTGAATATTAAATTGTGGGTCCATCGGGACAGGGGTATTATACAGTAGGGGCAGCTGGAGGCAAAAATTATAATGTCATATCATGTTAGAGTGACTGTAGGGTCTTTATACTGTGTAGGGGCACAAAAAGAAATGGATGGCAATGGGCAGAGTCAACGTAGAAGTTGGTGGAGTTAAATTTGCTCTTTCTCTCTTCTTATGCTTTGAATGTTGGAAGGTATGGAATAAATAAACAAAATTCATGAGCTGGCTCCCTTGTTTCTGTTGAATATGAAAACTGTGTCCACCCCCATGGGACAGGAGGGGTTTCCATTGGAGAAAATATTCTGGTTTGGCTTTATCCCAATTCTTATCCAGATTTAAAAAAAAAAAAAAAAAAAAAAAGACAGGCATTGGTCTATAGGGAGCCATCTTCCAAAAGGTGGCACTAAAGGAAATTTTTTTTTGGCCATCAAGGAGAAATTATTTGCATATTCCTTCCCCAGAAATGTTAGCAGAGCATGTATGGCCTTTGAGATTTCACACCCCGAAAGTTGGCCTGCAAACAAAGTCTCTTTAATGAGTAATAGTATTCCTTCTAAATATTTGAGAATTACCGGTACTAGTGTCTGCTATTTATTTTAAATGTAATTCAGGATTTAACACACAAAAACATTAAATCATATGTCCAAAAGTTACATTTGTTATTAAATTTCTGTTCCTAGATGTAGATCATAAAAGCTTTTAGATAATAACGACTTAGCAGGTTTTATTTTCCATTAACCACATTGAATTGATGAAATGTGCTGTATATGTCAGTGGACAAGTACAGTACATTCATGACTTCTCCACCGTGATAATTAACTAGACTTCTACAGTATATTGAGTTATCAAGGCTCAAGACAGTCAGAGGAAAGACTAATTATATTATTTTACCTGTCCTTTAAGAGGCAAGAGGGCCTGGATGTTGCCATGGATAATTCTCAAGACATGAAAATTGTCGCCTTGGGCAGAATCTTACTAATACTGGAATCATACCTGCAGTTTTTGGTGCAGGTTTTCAGCTAATGGTAGGAGTGGATTTAAAAGTAACAGGAAATATCAAGAAAGTATTTAGGATACATGCACACAAACAGTGTAATACATGTGTATATGCATGTGTTCACAGGTCTAGGCTGTGGATTCACACACACATTGTATAAGGCTAAGGACCCATGCAGTGAAACGCGGCAAGAAAAATTGCTGAGGAAAGAAAATGCAGCTGAAGTGCATTGTGGATTTTCTGCCTAATCTCGTCCATTTGTGGATGGATTTAGTCAGAATCACATTCACGCCCCATGGGACGTCCTGAAGCAAAAAAGTGCTGTGGGACATACTGCAGTGGCAATGCAACGCAGTTTTCCCGCAGCACTTTAGACAGAAAGTTTGCAGAGTTTTACAATTAAACCTATAGGGAAACTGCTGGAGTTTTCGTAGATATAATTGACATGCTGCAATTTCCAAAACCATGCCAGTTTTGTAATTGTGACGTGTCCGCACCACAGTTTTTACCGCAAAGTGGACATGTGATTCGCTAGAATCCCATCCACTTTGCCCTTACTCTAATATGCTGTGATTTTTCCTGCGCCGTTTCTTTCCTGTGGGGTTCTGCCTAAAACACTGAGTTTTCTCAACATGGAGCTTCAGCCTAATGCACAAATTAGCTACTGCTGCGTTTGTAGTGGCTAACTTGCTGCGGTTCATTCGGTTTCCACAGCCTTAGGGCTAGTTCACACGTAAAAACTGCCTGGCTTATTTTGGTCCAGAAAAAAACCTTTGACCTTGAGACGTTTTTTGTAGCGTTTTCTGTAGCAGTTTTTGGTAAAAACTGCTTCAGAAAACGCCAGGCGGTTTTCCCCTCCCCTAAGGTGAATGGACTGTAAAAAGAAACGCTAGGCGTTTTCGGTCATGTTTTTTTGCAAAAAAAAAAAAAAAAAAACGCTACTCGGTTTTCTCCTCCCATTCACTTCTATTGCTTTCCTCAGGCGGAATCCGCCTGAAGAAAGGTCTTGCCGCTTTTTTTTCTGCTAGCAGCAAAAAACTGCTAGCAGAAAAACGAAAAAGCTAGCAGTCTCCATAGACCACCATTGTAAGGAGGCAGATTTTGAGGCGAAATCCGCTGTCAAAATCTGCCTCATTGCCCCCGTGTGAACTAGCCCTTAGAAGGCTTTTACACATACAGTTTTCATGCAGTTTTTGAAGCCAAAGCTAGTAGTAGGTTGAAAAAAACTTTAATCCTGCCTATGCACTTTATGATCCACTGTTGGGTCTTTGTATTGCCTTCAAAAACTGCATCAAAACTGCCCACGTGAAAGAACAAGCCTGCCATACCAAACCATAAGATAGATATCTGACTTGCTTTGCTTGCATGCATTGCGCATCCTTGTAGATGACATGTTGGCTGCCTTCCCCTTGCTCTCTTACCTCATAGCATTCTTCATCTCCTGCCACCATCCCCACAGTTTTAATGAAGGGATGTCCAGGGTTATCTACACCAGTCTGGATACATTGGTCAATGGTGTAGCCATTAGGAGTAGTCTTGTTACAGAGCTTAGCGTAGATGGCAGGAGTCAGGTTACTTGCCATACAGTTATTGTGTTTCCGAAGGTCTGGGTACTCGGCACTAAAGAATAAAGACAAAACGCAAACTAAGAACTAATACAATAGTAGCGTTTACCCTATAGATAACATTATGCTGGACATTACAACATATTGTTCCACTTCACCACTTTTATGATATGATATCACAATATCTGTCACCTTCAGTAATAATTCTCTTCCGGTGAAAGAGACTGAATTTATGAATAAGATTTTTTAGAATCCATATAATGTGATTGCTTTGTGAAAGACAAGTAATGTTGTTTGGTGTAGTTCCCTTTAAGTTGTTTGCTTTATTTCTGACACTTTGTCATGCACCAAATCTTTTACCTTTTTGTGTATGTTTCTCTCACATGGAGCACATGTACTTTGCAGTGTCTCTAGGTCTGTGATAAACAGATGACACATGGAGGTTATCCGTTTCTTTCTCATGGATCCAAAGACTTTCATTCATTTGATATATCTACATTAGTGGGAGAAAAAATTAACCTGATCCTGCTTTTTTTATGGACCCACATTCTGAAGAAAAACAGATGTTTGAATGAAAGCATTGAAATGAATGGACAGATTTGTTTCCCACTAAAAAAGTAGAAGGCATGGGGGAAACACGGTGGCTCAGTGGTTAGCACTGCAGCCTTGCAGTGCTGGAGTCCTGGTTTGAATCCTGCCAGGAACAACATCTGCAAGGAGCTTGTATGTTCTCCCTGGGTTTCCTCCCATTCTACAAAGACATACTGATAGGGAATAAAAAAAAGTACATTGCGAGCCCTATATGGCTATACATTTAGAAAAAAAAAAAGTGGAAGGCATAAGTCCATGAAATGCAGATATTTGAATATAGCCTTACTTATGACACTTCTAGTGAGGCACAAATTTCAGAAACAAAATCTGGTATATACAGTAGGACTCCAGTGCACAAGTGACACAAGTACTGTATGTTGGTAGTTTAAAGCTACATTCACACAACCGAGATTAATGGCTGTGTGATGTTAGTAAAAGTCAGTAATTGGGGACTATTCACATGACCGTTATTATGATGATCCATTGTCACGGCCCGTCAAATAATTGGTTATGTTCTAAATTTGAACTTTTTCATGGATCATACAATCAAATGCATGGTGGATCTGTGAAAATGGATGATTGTCGAGTGCAAGGTGGCCATAAAAAATGGACTTTGTCACGGCTGTTTTGCACCTCGGTCGTCTGAATGTAGGCTAAGGGTGCATTCACACACAATAAAGTGGCACTGATTCTGCCACGATAACTCGGCGCTGATAAAAAGACTCCCATTGAGTTCAATGAGTTCTGTCTTCCGCGCGGAATACATTGAAATCAATTTGTTAAAAAGCCTCCCATTGATTTCAATGTGTTCCACATGGAAGACAGAACCCATTGAACTCAATGGGAGTCTTTTTATCAGCGCTGATTCTGCCGCAAGACATTGTGGCAAAATCAGCACCACTTTACTCTGTGTGAATTCCCCTTAATAGGTTCTGCTCCTCTCAGGTGAAGGCCCCTCATTACGGAAAGAGAGCATTTTTGGCTGCTGAGGGGAAAAAAAATTCAGCATTTTACAGTACCAGTAAAGTTAATGAGATTTCATGAATCTTATGCACATATTGCGGAAGAAAAAGAGCTGCAGAAAAGCTGTGTTTTTGAAAACTCATGCATTTAAAAAAAAAAAAAAAGAAAGTCTCAGATGCAATGAAAAGCACAGCAAAAACGCAGTGAAAAATGCAATGTGTTTTTGCTCCATTTTGGTATGTGAAGCCTTAGCCTCAAAGTGATTTCTGCATAACCACTTGGCATAAGCAAGTGCTGAAGCTTCGATAGGTTTTTTGATATTCATGGATATTCATTTTAATGAGGCAGATATACCTCATCATCTGTATATGGCCAATGCATTTCCTTCAATAACCCAGATAGCCTAATGCCATAAACATAAATCACATAAAAGATCTCAAGACTCTGAAAACAAGGATCTGGTCTAGACAAAGGGCCAGAATATTGTATTATAGAGGAATACGATCTTCCATTCCTAATCTGTTTATTAGTACCATGTGCACAATGACCTAATTCCTGCAGTAAAGGGAGGCAGGTTAGGAACAGTTACAATCGTATAGGACTACAAAAATGTCTTCATCTTTAACCCCATATTAAATGATAGAGCGGCTCAATTTTCATTAACGCTCGTCATCACCTTTTGCCTTTTGATATTGTGTAAGCAGTCAGGCTCTAATGCACAGCTCTGATCAATAGCAGGATACAAAGGGAATGATACCGAGATTTTATTGTCACTATAAGTGGTAAATATTGATCAGCAGGAAATATACACCTCCCATCACACAGCAAAAACCGAGTCGCACTAAGGAGGAGCCATTGCGGATGGGGGATGGAGAATCAGGTGATTAACCTCTTATTCAGAGAGTTCTAATCGAAATCATCCAGCTCAATCATTCCGCAATTGCTCCATATGTCTGGGTTGCTCATATACATTGCCCTCTTGCTGTCAATCTACAGTAAACCATACAGGTTTTATTTGTATCTTTGAATAACACTCATTTGAATGGAACAAGTCAGCAATCTTCTCTTCCTGGGACCTGGACCCTCATCTGAAATATTTTGTTTGCCCCAGTCTAAGTAAGGGGCACGAGAGCTGAAGAATAACGCTAATTCTGATATAACACACACACGTAACTGAGCTGAATATGCATGTTAATAGGAAGACATGTAGTGATAAGTTCATGGCCAATTTTAAATAGCAGAAAATAGGTCAGTCGCCTAAGACGTTTGTAGAAAGGGTTGTCTAATTTCAGCACAAGTTATAAGATAATCCTTTAATAGTCCCACCACGGGGAAATTCAGGGTGTTACAGCAGCATGGATAATACAGATACAGGATAATAAAGTAATGTAATTAAAGAGAAAACACATACAAGCTCAGAATAGCAGATAGGAAATGATACTAGGAGTGACAGCAACTAAGAAGAAAAGAAAGACTTCAGGATCATTTAGTTCTCTGTGCGGAGTGATCTTCGCTTAGTCTGATGTAGATTATACAGCCTGACCGTGGTTGGGAGGAAGAATCTCCAATAGCGCCTTCTCACACTTGGGGTAAAGCAGTCGTTCACTGATAGTACTGCCCAGTGCTATCACGGTCTCATACATGGGATAGGAGTTATTGTCCAGCATGGAGCTCACCAAGGACAGTATCCTTCTGTTACCCACCACCTGTTCTGGGTTCAGGGGGCTCTCCAGGACGGAGCTGGCCCTTCTAACCAGCCTGTCAAGTCTATTTCTGTCCCTGGCTGGTATGCTATTCCCCCAGGAGGCCACTCCGAAGAAGATGGCTTACGCTATCATAGAGTTGAAAAAGGCCCTAAGAAGTGCCCCCTGGACTCCAAAGGCCCTCAGCCTCCTGAGCAGTAGAGTCTGTGACCCTTTCTGTACAGCACATCCATGTGACCGCCCAGTCCAGTTTATTATTGAGGAGCATAGTTTGTACAATTTTCTAATATACTTTATATTTAATTCCTTAGTGTTTTCTATATGTTTGCTTGATGTCATTCTTGATTTACTTTTTGTGGATAAAAATCAGTTCATGGTCATGTGATGGGCACACAGGTCGTTATCAAACAATCTTATTACAGTGCTGAGACCATTGTACAACATTGTGTCCATCACATGACCATGAGCTGACTTTTATCCACTACAAGTAAACAATTGTATAACTACATTATAAAAACAATAATATTTGCTAAAAATGCTTTAAATGGGGACCACTGAGTACTATTTGGGTACTATATGGTGGTATTATGTGGATTGTATATGGTAGTATTATATTGGTGTTCTAAGACTGTATATCATATACTGTGTTAGCTGGCATACTACCTTTCTTAGCAGACCTACAGTAACTTATTTGCTACCTGTATTCTGTTCCTGCTCTGGTGTCTTTAATTATTTTGTTTGCACCTGCTAACCTTCCTCTTGTGTGTTTGTATCTATTTAAGTCCTTGTGTTTCGCCCCCCTCTGGCTGAGCAATGGGTGTTATTATCCATGCATGCATTCTGTTGTCTGTATGTCATATTTGGTAGTTCTGTATGCACACCTGGTGCTCAGAAATAGTCCTGGATTTCCTGCAATATTCCTGTATACCTTCTTGGCCCCTGTTCTTTCTGCAGGATTATTGTATACTTGTCTAGTTCCTGGGCTTTCTGCAATATTCCTGTATACCTGTCTGGCCCCCATACTTTCTGCAATATCTATTCTGTATACCTTTAGCCTCCAGGCTTTGTGTAATATATCCTGATTCCTGTACGTTTCTTGCATTTGACCCTGCTTCTGCTTAGTCTGTTCACCTGTTTGTCTTGTTTTACTCTTTGGTTTTATATATAGTATTCTGATTCTGTGGTGCTCTGCACTGCAGATTTGTCTGCCTGGTCAGCTGCTAACAAACTGGGACCACCTCAGGAGGTAGAGGCCTGGAGGACATCCCTCAAAGATGAAGACCGAGGAGTCTGCTGGGATAATTCCCTGAGACAAACCAGTTTGGTAGAACAGTGGGTCCAGGATCCACTGCCCATGACAATTCACTTGAAATTCCAAAACAAATATTCCAAGTGGCTTGGAAGAAGCTACTTTGCTTTTTTGGCCTAGGGTCATATTTTCTAGGAATTCCAGCCTTGCCTATGTCTGTGGAGGCCTTACATTGTTTTTGGCCAGTGTGTTATATCAAGCACAGCAAAAAAGCATGAGATTCTTGGAAGTTTTGGATTTTTCACAATAAATATTTTTCTTCCTTCTCTGACGGAGGTTTCCAAAAGCAGTTATGCTATTCAGTTTTATAAAGACGTCCTGTACACTGACACCAGGGCTGCCACGTAAGAGGAGGTCAGGGTTAAAGATTTCACGTAATTAGTGTAGCTAATTGTAGATTTTGCATTGGAGACAAGTAATTTGTGACATTTCTGACAATTTAGCCTTACCCAATGGATAAATGATTGTCGGATCAAATAGTAATCTAAATGTGTATTGGGGCATCCCCACTGTAACAAGGACTAGGGATAATGGATTATAGCATGCCGATCCTCTTTTACCTTGGTGATAAGACAACTTTTAGATGTTAGTCCCCAGGAGACCTGGATTGCAAAGCATGCAGTACAGATGTCATAGTGACCATGACCCCTTTTGATAAAGCCCCACCTCCTTTGGGGGCATTAGTACACCCATTTTTTGCATGTCCTGATCCTTCTTCATGACATGGACACAAAATGCGCTGATCACACCCCATTATAGTGAGGTGACTGGCACAGCAAGTGCCCATGTCACATATAATATGACAGGGAGCCTGGAGTGTGTAGGCGATGCTCCGCCAGGCCCTGGACATTTGTCCACTCTTCTGGGACACTTGGAAAATACCTCTTTTTGTGGGAACTTCATGGATGTTTCAGAAGAGTTGGCAAGTATGAGATAAACAATCACAGAGCCCATGCCCCCTTTCCTACGGCAATAAACATACAAAGTTGGCTGACCCATGCACAAATGTTTATTAAGAATCAGATGTCTTATGTGTAAGGCCAGCAAAGAATAAAAGGAATATTTTGTATCTATGGATACAGTTTATCGTATGTAATAATGCACTCCTTGTCTTAGCTTTCATATTTGTTTATCTTCTTACCAGACATCAATCTAGAGTAATGGGCAAGTCTATTCCAAACACTGGCTGCCGCCTTCTGCTGCTCACAAGTTAATGAAACATATGTGTGTTCTCCTAGGGGGGCCTCAAGACTTCACCATGTGGCAGAAAATAGGCTAAGGTGGTGAACTCCATAAGAAGCTTGCTGGCTCAGCTTATTAAGCTCTGCATGCTTACAGCTTTACAGTGTATGAATACAGCTACGGTCACAATGACCATTTCAAGCAGCTTATTGTACAACAATATATTACAATGATATAGAAGCATAGTATAGTGAGCAAGTCTATTTTAATATACTGATTAACAAATATGTAGTATATATGTGATTCGAGTGTAAAAATGTATGTGCAAAACCCTAAGCACCCTGCAAACTGGTAAGAAATAACATGGACCATAGTTCTCTGCATTAAAAATGGAAATTGTGCAAATGCTCTGTAATATGGCTTGCCGAAGAAGGGCAGAATTTACCTGTAGTATCTATTAGGAAAACATAGGACACATTTTAGAACTAGTTATTGAGAAAATAGTATTGATTTCCTTTGCCTTGTCCCTGAGCTGCAGCATGGTGCAAAGCACAAGAGATGGATAGCTCTTATCTGCAGAGGTACCAGGCTAGGTACTCGGCTGCACCTAATGAAATTACCAATCCCCTATAGCTACGCCTATTAATCTAATACAGTACATAGCAATACTACATTATGTCAGATCACCTGTGTCTAAAGGAATGTATTAATGGTGAACACAGATATTCAATAATTGCAACAATATAATACATTGAGACAGCATATAACATGATGAAGATGAATGTATGTGCTTGGTTATAAACCTGTGCAGAAGATGCTCGAGGCCTGATATTATAAGGATATGTTATAATGATGATGATGCATATGCTAACAGTTTTGGTGGGATTCAGATTTTCAGGTGCTTGGATTTTCAAGTTAGATGTTGTTAATGAATTCTTTAGCTCTTACGATCCCCTTCCCCCAATGTGTATCAATAAAGCCCCCATCCCCCTCCATCCTGATGTGTTAGAGCGTTCAGTGGGGGGCTAGCATAGTGACAGCTAATTAAACAGATTGTACCATTTATATTCATCTGAACCTATGTTATTAAAAAATCATGGTAAATGTATTGACATATGAAATTGATAACGTCTTGCTAATTTTTTGTTGTGACTTTACAATTTTTTTCATATATATATATATATATATATATATATATATATATATATGCATACATATATGTATATTATACATACACAATTTAAAATACTACGCAAAAAAAACCCAACTTGCGTTACCTTGGTGGGTAGAGTCTCCTTGATTTTTCGGTATCAGCACTGAGTACTTCTCTGCTGATGAGGTACCCAGCGGCTAGTGACCCAGCACCAGCCATTGCCAGAAGTCCAGCTGATTTCCTGGAAAACAGGGCTCTTGAGAAGGTGCTGGCCATTTTTGCAATCTTGGAGCTCTAGAAAAGTGAAGGAAGAAGGGATCCAGTCGATCTGCGGAGATACCAAGGACAAGAGATGGAGAGTACGTGAGAGATGAGAGAGAAGAGAGCAGTGGCTGTGGGGGTGGACGTGATATGAATAGAAAGTACTCAACAGAACAGAAGAGATTACAGCAAGACGCAGTGAGAGCAGAACTGCCTTTACTCTTTACAGCCCACTATAAATCTGGCCTGCCTCTCAGCTCTCACAGAGTATAATGCAATGAGGAGATTCCACAATGTGGTGGGACATTTAAAACATGTAACAGCATTATACTAATAACACTGTATGGAGAACACTGCCGTGCTATAGATTTGTTTTACTGTATTATATGTAATCATTATAAAATAATATTCCCTGCGATGTTACTGTACAGGCTTTAATCTACTTCTTAACTCTTGGGCTTTTACTGCTGTGCATTATTAGTCCATCTCTCATTATTATTCTATTTCTCTTTCTTATATAGCACCAGTATATTCCGCCATTCTTTACAGACATTTCCATTACTCGCTGTCTTCAGAAGGGCTCATAATCTAAATTCCCTATCAGAATTATTTTTTGGAGTGTTTTAGGAAATCAGAGTACCTGGATGAAACCCATGCAACAGACACTGTCCCTGGATAGATTCAAACCCAGGACACAGTCGGTGCAGGGCAACTGTGGTAGCCATAGATCCCACATGATGATAGGCTTCCACCATTAAGCAGTATGAAAAACTTGGATTTTTAAGGGAGAAAGTTTATTGCAACAGTTTTTGAAGTTGCAACATTTCCACTGTGGATTTTTTTCTGCAATGTGTGGATGGAATTAGCCAGAATCCCATCCACTTTTCAGGTACTATAAAATACCACGGTTTTTGCTGTGGCATTTCCGCAAGTTGGGGACCCAGCCTAAGGCCGGGGACCAAAGGGACATAAACGCTGCGATTTGCCTGCAGCGGAGATGCTGCGGGAAAAATCGTGGCGTTGTACAGTGCAGGCAAAGTAGATGGTATTCATGCGAATCCCATCCCATACTTTGCGGAAGAAATCGCAGCGCGGACACACTGCAATTTGCAAAGCCGCTGCGGCTTTGCAAATTGCAGCATGTCAATTATATCTATGGAAACGTCGGCGGCTTTCCCATAGACATAATTGTAACAGAAAGTCCGCGGAGGAAAACTCAGTGAACTTTCTGTTGAAAGCGCTGCGTAAAGAACCGCAGAGCGTTCACGCCATGGTTCTTTCCCGTGGGGTCTTAGCCTAAAGGAGTTTTCTGGGACTTTTTAATTGATGGCTTATTCCTAGGATAGGTCATCAATTGTATATCCATGGGAGTCCAACACCTGGGACCCCCATGAAACAGCTTTATGAAGTAACTGTGAAACTCTCTGAGCACCACTTCTGATTCAGAGGCCTTGTAACATCACATTCCTTAATCACTTGGCCTTACAGCAATTAAATTGAATGGGCTGAGTTGCAATACCATCCACAATCGCTGCATAAATTTATGGCCTGTGCTTGGCAAGTACTGCAAAGGTTGCAACACTCACCAAACTGGATAGGTCAGCTCAATTAATAAGTGCCAGGAAACACATTATAAGCCCGAGTGTCAAATGACATAATACCTGAACACTAAGGGCCTATTCACACGGAGTAAATAGGCGTGCAATGCGCCGTGTTTACGGGACGTTTGCGCCGCGATTTTGACGGTGCATGTTTGCGGTCGCGTCAACAGTCCTGGATGTTGTTCAGGAGCCTAGAAGATGACAAAGATCAGCAGCAGAGCCTGGGAGAGGTGAGTAACACAATTTTTTTAAGTTTGCCCACCTACCCTGGGCCTCCACTAAGTTCAGAGGAGTTCCGGTTCGGTTGTGTTCGGTCCGAATGAAACTACAGACAGAGGCTTGCAAATAATGTAATAACTGAACTAAAATAAACTGACGTGAATATAATCATGTCCAAAATTTGGCACCTATTTTGAAGCAGATTCTTTTTTGGATTGTTTTGTTAATCTATAAATTCTGCTATAATGACATGGTAAACTAAATGACAACATTTTAGTAATATTTTATATAAAAAGTGAATTACTTTTATCCATTCCCAATATTAAACAACTGATGAATGTGATTCTGTTATGGCCTCCAATCCTAATTATTTTTAATTGACAGACTATATTGTAGAGACTGCGTTTACTACATAACTATGTATCCACAAAGAACATTACAGCGTAGCCCCACTAACAAGGTACTTGCAGTTTACAGCAGCTGCCCGCCAAGCTTTTGTATACAGATTCTCAGACAGCGGGGGCTTGGATACACAGAATGTTAGGGGTCAGCTCAGATCTTAACCTCTAGATTTTACTTTTGTTTTTCTATTAGTGAATGGGCCATTTTATCCAAAAGAAGCAACAGGTTTCATCCCAAGGATAAATACTGCGTAAAGAATTCATATATATAAAAAACATATGGATGTAAAAAATGAAAAATGCCAAAGGCTCAAAGCATACAGTGTCAAAAATCTAGATAACCACATAAGACATACAACAACTTGAAGAGGTCTGTATCTGTGGGTAAGACAACATAATTTAAGGCTTCGCGTTAAAAATTTTAATACTCAGCTATTATAATTATTTTCTTTACAGACTGACTGACTTTAACAAGTACAGTGTGAGAGAACGTTTGCATCTTAATTCTTCAGAAAGAATGAAAGTGTTCAACAAGTGGGTGTAAGTCAATACCCTGCCCACAGAACAAGCACTGGGCACAGAAACCTGTTATCTCAGTTTGTTGACCTATTTGGCAAAACACAGAATATCCTGGTTGGGTCTTGTCAGGGTCAGTTTTAGACAAAGTGTGGCCCTGGGGAAAAATACAAAGCAGCCCCCAAATACTGATATACCAACGATACCATCATATCCACTAAATTAAGGGCTCATTCACAGGGGGCAAGACGGGGCGGATTTTGGCGCTGAATCCACATCATAATCTGCCCCCTCACAATAGAGGTCTATGTAGACCGATGGCTAACTTTTTTCCGTGAGCAGCATGTTGCTGCTCACGGAAAAAAGAAGCGAGCTGCTCTTTCTTCAGGCGGATTCCGTGGCTGATTCAGCCCTGGCATCCATCTCACGGCAGCATACTCCGGACTAGGCCCATTCATTTGGGCCTATTCCTGAGCGGGAAGCCGCAACTGTTGGAAGCCGCGACAGTCGTGGCAGGCACATTTTGGCCCTATTGTGACACAGCTTCCCGCGTCAGAATCAGGACCAAAATACGCCATACCGCGCCCCGTGTGATCTAGCCCTAAGAAGGCAGTGCAGCACGTCCAGTGTCAATCCCTTTAATAGCGCCTCCTTTCTACCTCCTAAGCACTAATAATAACCCCCATTTTCCAACACACAATTCAAATGATCACCTTTGTACTGCCTAATGGATTTTTGCACCCAGTTATCAGTTATTATAGCACCACCTTATAAATAATAGTCCCTTCTTATAAATAATAGTGTAACCTTATCACTAATAGCTCCCTTATATGTCCATGTTTATAAATAGTGCCCTGTATCAGTAATAATCTCCTATCTAAATATAGTTGGACCACAGTGGTCGCGTAGGCCACGCTGATATTATGACTCAGTGATGATGTCCGGGACACCTGACCTCAGTTACAGGCCATAAATGGCTATAAGAGGAGGCTGGAGGCCAAGGAGGTGAGCAAAAATTTTGTTATTTTTACATAACATCCACTGGGCAGACTTCTATTGGAAAGGGCACATGGCGCCAGGCCCTTTTTTGTTATTGATGTGGCCAGGCCTGACCAGAGTCATCAGGAGATCCTTTGGGAACAGAGGCCCTGGGCAATTGTCTCATATGCCCTCCAACCCCAGCCCTGGGTCTTGCAGTTCTATAAATGGAGCCAAATAGTATTGATGGGCAAAAGTCATAAAGCCTTTAGGGAAATGGCTTCTGGTAAAATATATACATACTTTGTTCTAAGTGTATATGAAGGAGTGGACATTTCATGAACGTCTTGTTAAAGGCTCATTTTCCTCAAGATACATACATTGTTTTCTTTTACAATCTCTTGTAACTGGCATGAGATAAATTTGAGTGATTTCTGGGTGTCTCTGGGAGATATTGAAATCTTCTGCATTTGTTTACAGTTTCAGCTTCCTGCTATGTAACTTCCACAGTAGCTACCTGCCTCCCTCCCTCCTTTCTCCCTCCCTCCCATACATCTCCTCCCTGTTTCTCTAGCTATCCCTTTCCTACCTACTCAGCCCAACCCCTGACAGCATTATATTTTCCTCTTTTCCTTCCAATTTTCCTCTTGTGGGATGGCCCATCCTTCTTTTCTAATTCTGCCAGTGCCTGCTATTGTTCCAGCTCTGTGCTCTGCAGCCGACAATCTACTTGTACTGCGCAGGCATGGGAGCTGTGTGGTAGAGGTGGATTATCGGCTGTAGAGCACAGAGCAGCGCCAGGACTATAGAGTGCGCAAGCAGTCAGAAAAGAAGGAGGAGCCATCCTGCATTAACAAACCTGGAAGGAAGATAGGCAAGTATGATGGAGTGGATTTGAAGGGGAAGGGGTAGTAGTGACGTTCTGTTTCCAGAAACGGGGAAATGGATCATCACTGGATAACCAGCAAATGTCCCTGGCGCGGTCATGTGAGTCCTACATGTAAATATACATATTTGATAACTGTTATTTAGAAAGTAGACAGGGGAGGGTGTTTTGAATAGTGTAGGGATTATTTTTTATCCCAGACAACCCCTTTAAGGTCCATTTACACATCCGATTTCAGACCGATAACAAGCTCAGATTGATGACCTAAATTGATTGGTGCTTTTCTAAAGGGCATTGCACTGTCCAATATAAACAGTATAGGGAACAAGTGATTATCAAACTCTCATCCTCACACATGTTGTGCATTGTAGCAATACATCCTCTGTTTATACTGGGACATGTCTTGCAACAATGGCAACTTTTTAGTCTTCATAAAAAAAACTGCCAGCCGCCAACAAATGCACATTGGCTTGCTGACATTTATGCACACGCTGCTGAAATAACCAAATTCAGATCAATTAAACATTTTCTATAAGTAATCTGCAACATGTGAATACATTTTAGGCTAGGGGCATACTGGGCAAAATTGCTCTGCATTAGCCACCACGAGTTCACCGGTATCTAACCAATGGCAATTTACGGTTGCAGTGTAGTAGATGGGATTTAAACAAGTCCCATCCACATCCTACGTAAAAATGCAATTACTGCTGTGGGTTTTTCCCATGGTTCTCATCGACTTCAGCAGAAAAATTCAGAAGTTTTTACTCATGGAAAGGCTGGAAATGTGGAAAATGCTGCAGAATAATACATTAATTTTAAATTCAGAGTATAGGAATAGGATATATAAAGAAAAGGATGGGTGACTTTGGCTCAAAAAACTGCATAAAAAAAGGCTGCGTGTGATCATCAAGATATTTTTTAAACGCTCTCTAACTTTGCTGTTCCATGCCTTGCAACATTGATAGCAATACCACAGTGAAATAGTATGAATCTAAAAAAAACAGATCCCAGAGAGAGTAAAGAGATGATTTGCGATTAAGGGTAAGTTCATACAGGGGTTTTTGGTCCAAAACCTGATTCAGAGGCTGCCTCAGATTCCGGACCAAAAATCGGGTAGCCACGACTGAAAGCCAGTGCACTGCACTGGCACCCCACCCAGTCGTGCACTGTGCTTCAGATTAAGCCCGATGAATGGGCCTAGTCGGGAGGAGGGAGTGTCCTCAGGCATGAGTACCTCAATTCTTTTCTTCTTTTTCCGAGAGCCAGAACAAACCGGCTCCCGGAAATAAGACCTGAGCGGCTCCCATTGATTTCAATGGGAGCCGTCTTTTTGGTCAGGATTTTGAGGTGGATACTACCTCAAAATCCTGACCAAAATACTCTGGGTGAACTTATCCTAAGGTTTCACATGAGGTTTTCACAGAGAAGCCATGAGAAAATACATTTGATCTGAATGTGGCGATAAAAACCTTCTGTAGTCAGGTGCTGTGCCCTGGACGTGCCATTAATCATTAACATGGCACACCCATGTCTATCTTTCTACAAGCAGTTACAGTGTTTAACCAAGTACAGTATTACTGCACAAAGCTCATACATTAAAAAAAAAAAGAATTTACATATATAAAAAACCTTGTAGATGATATTTTGTAACCTGTTGTAAGTGTAACCTGTTTTGGAACTGTAATAAGCAATTATTCAATGGCTGACATCCCAATGGGGTGTCTACTTCATAAAAATACTCGTAATGACAGGTCTCTACCGATATCATTCTACGGACGTACGTGCTGCACCTGACTGTTGAGACTAACAATATGGCTGTAGTGCCAGTGCCACGCCTAGCACACTAGCTCTGCCAGGATATCGCTCTTCTCAGTATTTTCCAACATAACATTGTAGATTGTTTTATTCCAGTGTTATATGAAAATGAAAGCTTATGTTTTAGATAGCTCTGATATAATTCAGATAGCACTGCTTGGAAAGACACATAAAATATGTCTCCATGGAGTTTGTTTCTGAATACACAGAGAAATATTAAAAAAATGTGACATTTTTAACATAATATGGAGGTATCCTGACCCACAAACTTGAAATGTGAGTGTTCTTTATCTGATACAGAGTTTTTCACCTGAAATACTGTACCAGGCAGACGTTACATTACATGATATTGGACACTGTATGGGTTTTGTTAGCCAGGAAATCAGCGCCATTCTTTCATATAGGGCATGTGGACAGCAAACACATTGATTTCTGTAATTCCCATTTAGGTAAATGGGACAGTCCCAGAAACTTCTGCAACAGAATCTGCCACTTGTGAATGCTCCTAAGTGTTTTGGGACAATGTTATCTCCTACCAGATTTTGACATTTACTTTAACTAGAAAATATTATACTACTAATGCACAGACATAAAACTAACCCATCCCAAAAGCTGACCTAACAGGTATCTAAACTTCAATGAATGAATTCTTTATGATGGTAAATTGTTTCACAATGCCCATTCTTTGCCAACATGTAAAGGTTAGAAGAAAGTCATCCTACAGGCTACAGTACACATACTTGTCTATGGGATACAAAACAGCAGCGACAACAATAAAATAAAGATAAATTAGAAGATAGTCAGCCATACTACAGTATAACAAGTCATAATCCCTGAATTCATGAATCAGAAAGCACTTTTTAACCCTGTGTGTCCTACCTGGTGACAGCACTGTTGGTTTGGATGGTGTCTTTCCTCTACCTGCAGTACAGACTGGCACAATCTGTACACAAGGAAGTTTCTTTTAACCTGGAGACTTTACTCTGTAAACTACAAGGGCATTGTAACACCTCCCAGAATACACATTGTCAAATCTTATCACATATAGTGTTGCCTGAGTTTTGACCTTTGGACTTTCTAATATTAAAACACTGAATTATCCGGTTCCTTGCAGTATATATGATCCTTAGTCATCATTCCCATTTGTCCACAAATAAATGTTCAATAAATGAAGTCTGAAAAATATCTTCTAATAAGAGGACTAGAGAGCACATTTCTTCTATGTCTTTTTCCACTACATCCTAAGAAATAACAAACATGTTTTAATTCAAAGCAGTTTGAGTCAACTCGTGCTAAAATATTGTGCAATGTGAATCTGCTGATTTATATACTTCTCTGCACATAAGACTCTCAGACTAGGTCCACATCTGTGTTGGAGACTCGGCTGCTGAAACCACAGAAAATCCGCATAGAGAAGAGTCCTGCACAGAGAACTTATCTCTCCGCTGGTTTCAGTAAAGAAACAGACACCATTATATCTATGGGATTCATGGATAACCCAAATAATGGAGAGCCCAGTGCAGGTGGGAACCTAGCCTCAGTTGATTTATTTTCTTTGCACAGGTCGTACATTTGTTGAGGGGTTGTACATGGTATTGCGCTCAGGCCTAGTTCACATCTGTGTCTGTAATCCATTCGGGGGAGTCCGCATGGGGACCCCTCCGAATGGACTACCGAACGCATTGACAAGTGGTGTGCAGTGAAAGCACACGGACCCCATAGACTATAATGGGGTCCGTGTGCTCTCCGCACGGAACATGCGGACAGAAAAGTAGTTCATGATCTGTGCTTATGTTCAGTGGCTGGATTCTCTGTTAGAGACTCAGTCACAGAAATTGTACCATGTCAATTATACCTACGTAAACGTCAGCGGTTTTCCAATAGGTCTAATTGAAACAGAAATTCTACAGAGGAAACCATTGAGCGCTGTGTACACAGCACTTGGAAAGACAGGTAATAATAAACCTTCCCTACCTTCTCTAGGGGGGCTCTGGCTGTTGCTCCAGTTTGTGCAGCTCCACGATTCCATGCAGCTGTTGAAAACTGCAAGGACATCCTTTACAATAAAAATAATGCAGTCCTGATTTGAGGTTTGGTGAGTGTCTATATTCTAATGAGCCTGATTCATGTGGTGGAAAATGAAGAAGAATTTAACGGGACATCTGCCTCAAATTGCTGTTCAATTTCCCCCTTTTTGGTCTCCTGTGGCAGAAGACCTGGTTCAACCTCTGCCTCCCCTTGAAAACAGTGGGATGCAGAATTAGGCCATGGCCCCACATGTCGGAAACGCCACAATTTGCCTGCGGCAGAAACGCTGCGGGAAAAATCACAGTATTTTACAGTAATTGCAAAGTGGATAGGATTCTTGTAAATCCCATGCCCATTTTGCGGTAAAAACCGCAGCGCGGACATGCTGCAATTTTCAAAGCTGGCAAACTTTCTGTTTAAAGCGCTGCTCTACAGGAAGAACCACAATGCGTACCTGCCGAGGTTTTTCCCGTAATGCCTTAGTACTGCATATCGTCCCGTGGGGCCTTAGCCTAAGACTACATTCTGCCATGGTGGCTTTTCAGTGTGGGTTCTGCATAGAAAATCCACAAAACACGCACAATAAATGTAAATGACGTTTCAAAACCTAGCAGAAAAATGACGGTGCTGCAAATTTACAATTCATCAACATGCCTGTTATCTTGTGGAATTGCCAAGGGACATTTCTTTCATCTGAACATCTGTACATGGTCTATATACTTTGTCAAAAGATTTTTTCATTTTCACAGATCCTCCAGCATAAAGCGTATGTGTACAGATGAAGACACAGTTTGCCAACATCTGATCATTTTACAAATGGAGTCTAGAATGGTTACTTTATCACTGATAAGAAATACACAGCTGATTGTGTAATTCTCACAGTACCTAAATAGAAGATATTGAAAAGTCTTGAAAAATCCCTTTGAAGTTGGTAATATTACAATATGGGACCATGGAGTAAACAATCAGAGCTGCCATGGCATAGTGAACTAAAGTTTGTTTTGCTAAAAATTTGCCAAATTGAAAAGGTAATTTGGAAAGCAGCCATTGTGCTGTGTGTCTTCAATTGCCTGTAGGCTAAGGCCTGACATGGCATCCTACATTATTACATTATACCTATGGGGAAACTGCCGGCGTTTCCGAAGGTATAATTGACATGCTGCTATTTCCAAAACCGTGTCGGTTCTGGAAATTGCGGCGTGTCTGCACCACGGTTTTTACTGCAAAGTGGGCATGGGATTTGCTAGAATCCCATCCACTTTGTCCTGACTGTAATATGCCACGATTTATCCCGTGGTGGAAACGGCCTTATAATATATTTTAGTAGCACTTTGTGGTATAAAAGAAAAAAAAAAGAAAGGTATAAAACAGACACTTTTCCCTCCTCTTTTGTTTATATTTTCTCTGATATAAAAAAAAAAATAAAAAAACATGCAAAAATAAAAACAATGTAAAAATAAAGCCCTATGTGTCACTGAAAAAAGACACAGAAATTAGTTGAATAGTACAAATGATAAAAATGTTATTGCCCTCAAAACTGCACATACACAAAACCCAAAAATGTTTGTGGTTCTGAAACAAAAATTGGCTCGATACTGAAGTGGTAAAAAAGAAAAACATAAAAAACCAACACATATTTCAAATGTAGGCAAATATGAAATATAAATTTCTTTCTACTACTGTATGATACAGACAGGAAAAAAATTAAAATAGAAAATAATTAATCATTATTTCTATAGATAGATATGGAACAGCTAGCCTTGCCAAAGCCTAAAATGGCAGGGAACAATATATGACTACTCAGTAATATATGACTGCACAGTTAAGGTAGATAAGATACAGGATTTTTACCATCTTAACCAATAACCTGTCTGACAGCTTGTGACTAGACAGATAAGACGTAGAAGTAGTAGTTCAAAGTCTACACAAGTATAATTCAATTTATTATCTTCTTGTAGCACAATACTGATATAGAAACATGCAGCCTGGCTATATTTTGTATTTTTATGGTGATTGCAGAATATTTTACTTTTACCACAGCCATTGATATAAGATTTATCATTTACGTATTATTCTTGTATTCTGCTCCATTGTTCTGTATTAGTACTGTATATACTCGAGTATAAGCCGACCTGAATATAAGCCGAGGCCCCTAATTTTACCTAAAAAAACTGGGAAAACTTATTGACTCGAGTATAAGCCTAGGGGGGAAATGCAGCAGCTACTGGAAAATTTCAAAAATTAAAATGGCCGGAGTTTTTGGGTGCAGTAGATGCTGGGTCCTGGGGAAGGGGAGGGGGTGTTTTGGTTGTCTGTCTGCTCCTTCCCTGAGCTTGAGGACTGGGTTTTTCCCCCCCACTTGAAATTCAGCCTGGCTGAATATAGGGTATCTGCAGTGCTCCTATTAACCCCTTCCCGACGGAATAAGAGCACTGCACATACCCTATATTCAGCCTGGCTGTATTCAGGCTGAATTCCAAGTGGGGGAAAAAAAATCCCAGTCTCAGAGAAGGGGCAGTTAGACAACTTTTTTTCCCGCTATGGCATTTACCGTACAGGAAAAATATTTTTATAGATTTGTAGAGTGGGCGTTTTCGAACACAGAGATACCTAACATGCATGTGTTTCACAGTATTAACAGTATTAGATATTAATTATATGTGTTTTAGGGAAAGGGGGAGGATTTGAATTTTGTAATACTGATCACCAATGCAATGCATTGCAATGCTAATGCATTGCAATATATTGCAAAAATCGTCATTTTTTTGAAGGCTGCATAGAGCAGCCTGCAAAAGAAAAGCACTGCAGGCCGGGGAGCCTTTACAAAAGTACTGAGGGGAATTCCCAGCAGGAGCGCTGAGGAGCGGACCTGAATGAGAACCTCGGCCGGCCGGACGTGAAGGGGAACTGCAGCCGGCCGCCAGCAAAAGCGCTGAGGGGATTTCCCGGCAGGAGCGCTGAGGGGATTCCCTGGCTGCCAGGAATTCCCCTCCGGCCAGCCGCAGTTCCCCTTCAGGTCCGGCGGCTGAGGTCTTCCTTCAGGTCCGGCCTCAGCGCTCCTGCCAGGGGTAGGGGATCTCCCTCAGCACTTCAGGGCCGCAGTCGAGAGAGCGGTCACGCCCGCTCCCTCCTCTCTCCAGGGGCATGGCGGTGCCTGCCGTTTCCCTCATCGGTTCCCCTCGGAGGCTTCCAGTACTACCCACGGAGGGCATCTCTGCTGTAACTCTTACAGCAGAGATGCCGGAGCTCATGAGCTCCGACATTACCGCCGTAACAGTGGAGGTGTCGGTTGCCATGGTGACCGCTCTGGAGCAGAGTGGCGCCATTATAGCTACAGACCCAGCATCCATACACTGGGACGCGTGCCGGGCCCGCAGCATCGCCACACTCTTGGCACAGCATGGCGATGCTGTTCATTTCAAACTGCAGAAGTACTTATGGTACTTCTGCTAGCAGGGCCGGAATGTAGACACACGCTGGGTGCGGGCTTGAGGTTACGTGGCCACGTCACCCGCGTGTCATAGAGCAGTGTGTGTGTGTGTGTGTGTGTGTGTGTTGGGGGGGGCAGGGTCTGCATTCCGGGCCTGCTAGCAGAAGTACCGTAAGTATTTCTGCAGTTTGAAATGAACAGCAGCGCCACGCTACTACCAGGAGCATGGCGATGCTGTGGCCGGCACCCGCCCCGGTGTCTGTATGCCGGGTCCGGATGCCAGGTCTGTAACTATGAGATTGCTGAATTACCGTAATGACCCGAGTATAAGCCGAGGTGGACTTTTTCAGCACAAAAACTGTGCTGAAAAACTCCGCTTATACTCAAGTATATACGGTAATTAAAGGAATTTTCTTGGATGTTTAATGTCTTATGTGAATTTATCCTTAGAATAAGTCATCAGTAGCAGATCAATGGGGGTCTGACTCCTAAAAGCTTTATGGAAAAAACCCCCCCTTACATAAAATAATAATTCTTTGCTAGTCCAACCAGACAGTATTGAATATGGACAAAGGTTTTTAAATAAGTAAGGCTCAGTTCACACCACAAGTACAAAGTACTGCATGATATTCATATATTATTATTTGTTTTTTTTTAAGTCAATGGACCACATATGCAACTGTATGCCTTCTGCAGAGGTATACATTGAGGATTATCCCTGACCTACGCCATCAACAAAAAAAAAAAAAACAACTAGAAGGTGTATGGATCCAGGAGCAGGTAGGAACCCACAAGTCTCTCACTAAACTAAGGTTGATTAAACTTCTTTGATCTCCTTTGATGACTGACAGACTGAATCATAAATGTATGACCTTTGCCCTTTGGTACACTGGAACAGGTGAAGAAGATTTATGAAGTACAACAGATGTTAACCATTTAATTGCAAAAGTAGCAGTATGGTCAAGGAGGGATTCTGTGGGGTAGTCTGTGCTATAAAAGGCAATATGATTACTGAATGGGGTGCACTCATAAGAGATGGGAATAATGAGAAGCTCTGGTTATCTGGCCCAATTTTACAATAAAGTCTAAATATTACAATAAACCTCACACATTTTTATCCATCACTTGGAACTGTGAGAGAAAAAGGGAGACACAAAATTAATACTCCATATTATTAGTAAATAAGTTAATAAGTTAATAAGTTTTCCTCTACGGATTTTCTGCTTTAACTATATCTATACAGAAAATGGCAGCATTTTCATAGGTATAATTGACACTTCTGTTTTCAAAATCACAGCATGTCTGCTGCATATATTTTTCTGCAATGTTTGATTGGGATTATCCAGAATTCCATCCTCTTTGCAGGTGCTGTATAATGCCACAGTTTTTAACATGGCATTACCGCCGCAGCAAAATCGTGGAGTTTATGCTATGTGGGGCTCCGGCCTTTTTTGTTGAAAATTTTGCTGCAGTTTTTTGAACCTACTCCTGGCTTGAACAGAAGGGAGAGGGAGAAATATAAGAGCTTCCTTTATATTTCCCATTCCTTTTGTAGCCACTCCAGGCAAAAAAATAAGATAAAAAGCAGAGTAGGGCCTTAAGCTTGACATGACTAGTAAACTTTTTCAAAAGGTAAAATAACTTTAAGGCTGAGGCCCCATATCGCAGAAACACAGCTTTTTTTGTTGCAGATGTTGCTGCATTTTTCTGAGCCAAAGCCAGGAGTGGATTGAGCAGAAAGGAGACACATAAGAAGCATCCTAGATATTTACTTTACCTTTTGTAGCCATTCTTGGCTTTGGCTCAAAAAACCGCAGCAAAATCTGCAACAAAAACGCTACGTTTCCACAACATGGGGCCTTAGGACTAGTTCACATAGGGGTTCTGCGTGTGCACATTTCATCGCGGCTGCCACGACGCAATGCTGGTGCAGTGCACCGGCATCCTGTCGTGGCTTTCTGCTCAGGATTAGGCTCAAATGAATGGGGCTAGTCTGGAGGGTGCTGTTGCGAGGCGGACACCGCTGCTGAATCAGCCGCGGAATCCACCTGAAGAAACGGCAGCTCACTTCTTTTTTTCCGTGAGCGGGAACAAGCCGCTAGTGGAAAAAAGAACCCTAGCGGTCTACATAGACCTCTATTGTGAGGGGGCGGATTTTGAGGCGGATTCCGCGTCAAAATCCATTCCCTCTTGCCCCGTGTGAACAAGCCCTTACAGGTGTTTGATGTCTGAAGTGGCGTTCTTACAACCTCTGCTCTGGAGATTTCTATCTATCCATACTGTTGTGTTCAGTGGAATACAGAACATATTAAAGGGATTCTACCACTAAAACACATTTTTTTCTAGTTACCACGTCGGAATAGCCTTTAAAAAGGCTATTCGTCTCTTACCTGTGGAAGTGCTCTCCGCCGCGCCGTTCGTTCAAAATACCGGTTTGTACCGGCATGCTAATTAGTTCTCTCGCAGCGATGGGGGCGTCCCCATCGCAGGAGCAATGATGGGGGCGTCCCCATTGCAGCTCGAAAACCGACCGCAGCGCCGCCTCTCTGGTCTTCTGTATCCTCCCCTTGCTTCTTCAGCGTCTGTCGGACGCCTGTGCAGTATGCTCTGTTCGGCGAAGATTGCCGAACGTACTGCGCATGCGCGAAATTGCGGTGCCCGCACTATGGCTGGGACTGCAATTTCGCGCATGCGCAGTACGTTTGGCAATCTTTGCTGAACAGAGCGTACTGCGCAGGCGTCCGACAGTACGCTGAAGAAGCAAGGGGAGGACACTGAAGACCAGAGAGGCGGCGCTGCGGTCGGTTTTCGAGCTGCAATGGGGACGCCCCCATCGCTGCTCCTGCGATGGGGACGCCCCCAATCGCTGCGAGAGAACTAATTAGCATACCGGTACAAACCGGTATTTTGAACGAACGGCGTGGCGGAGAGCACTTCCACAGGTAAGAGACGAATAGCCTTTTTAAAGGCTATTCCGATGTGGTAACTAGAAAAAAATGTGTTTTAGTGGTAGAATCCCTTTAAGTGAAAATACAAGAGAAAAAAAAACACACACACACACACACAAACACACTTTAAATAGGTTGCAGAGTAAACAAAACTGAATTCATTATGACTTCCTAACATAATGAAAAATTACCTGTTACCATAAAGGGTGAGAATTACACTCATGTCATATTCACACTTACACCATAGTGAAAAAGTAGCAGTATATCTTATCACTATAGTAACAATCACATATTGATTTACTTAGGGTACTTTAATCAGTATCAAAGGTCAGCAGTTTAGTCTTGCTACGTGAAGACTTACACCTACAGTACTCAGCAAAGCTACTTCCAAGGAAAGCCGGATGAGTAGTACATTAAGTAAACTTTAGAACAGAAGCAGAGTGCTTAGACTGCAGCATGTTCACAACTGTATAGGCTCCATTAGGCAGGGGCCATAAACAGTGAACATTTACCCTCAGGGAAATTATGCACCATGTTCTTCTGCAGGCCATGGTTGCAAAAAACCCCCCAAAAAGACCCGCAAAAATAATTGTGTTTTTTTTGTTGCTGCAACTCATATGCAGGATTTACTGTTGTGCAAAGGCTGAAGATGAAACTTGCAATAATTGGCATTCTGCGGGTTTAACCGCACAGCATAAGACATTTCTTTAAAGTTGTAGTCCCATCCTAAAAGGTCCATAGGATAGGGAAAAACTTACAGATCACTGGGGGTCCAATCTCTGAAACTCCCAACAATCAGGGGAATGATGGGGGGGGGGGGGTATATCCCCTGTTCAGAATGAAGAAGTGGTTGGTGGGATGGTCACATCTCTCCATTCATTTCAATGGGAGCGCCAGAACTGTGCAAACTAGTTATTCTCTATTCTATGCATAAGGGAAAGCTTCTGAAGATGGGAATACCATTAAAAGTTGTTATTGTAGACTGCAATGAGTTAGAAGCGGGCTAGATCTATAGTGTGTGATACCTAACCAGCTGTGATTACTGCTCATGTGGTCCGATTTAGAAGCCTCTGTTGCAGATTTTATCAGATTTGCCACCCAAAATAGTGTAGAATGCTGTACTATTTTGTCAAGTAGAATCACGGCCACTAAGAAGAGACCAAGAGACCCCTTGAGGCCGTGGCTTCACGTGATCACCGCAAAGTGAATCTAATCCCCACTTTGCGGAAAAATCGTTTTCAGAAATTGCAGCATGTCAATTATACCTACGGAAACGACAGAATTTTCCCTATAGGTATAACTAGCATCTGCCTGCGACTTCATGGATGCAAGATGGTCATTCAACAAATTGCGTTTAGCTGTTAGAAAATGTTGCCAGGGCAAGCATGCACAGTGAACAAGTTCCGGATGGCCAGACAGGCACATGTAGAGAAGATCATTTGATCCACTGACAAGCACAAGCATCTTCCACATTTTCATTGTCTCTCATCCAAACATAGGTGAAATCTTCATTACATACCCCCGTCCCTGCCCAAGATCATTTCCAGGGTCTTTGATGAAGGAGATTTGGAGTCACGGCACCCATTATGTGTTCTGCCATTGAAAGCCAACCACTGTCACCTTTGGTTCCAGTGGTGCCATAAATGAGAAACCTGGACTGCTATGGACTGGAACTGTATCATGTTTAGTGGAAAATCCAGGTCCTATTTAGAGTCCAGTGATGGTTGGGTTAGATTATGGAGGGCTCATGGAAAGCACTTCAATCTTCCATTTTGCTGTTGATCGACACACTGCCCCAATTACTGGTGTTATGATCTGGATAGTTATCGCATACGACAGTCAGTCACCCCTAGTATTGATACAAGTTTTTTTTTCACCCCTTTTCCTTGTGGTTGGTAAAAACCATAAGGCTCTGATTCCAATAGTTGCTGCATTAGCAACGGAAGGTAGAAAATACCATGTGTTAAACAGAGGTTTTAATGAGCCAACAAGATCAAGAACCCTTAGGGTAAGTTCACACGGAGATTTTTGGATCGGAACCTGAGGCGGAGGCTGCCAATGGGCCTAGTCCGTAGGGTGGAGTTTCTTCAGGCCGAATCACGAGGCGAAGCCGAAGAACATGAAGAACGAGCATGTCACTTCTTTTTATCCGGGAGTCGAAACAAACGTCTCCTGGAAAAAAGAACTGATCGGCTCCCATTGATTTTCAAAATCCTGACCATAAAACTACATGTGAACTCAGCCTAAGACCTCCACAGATCAGCTGCTTGACTTGGCAGTGGTGCTCCAGTGATCACCACTTCCATGTCTTAGGCCAGTGATGTCATATTCATTCTTCATATGACCTATTTGCAGCTCAATCCCATTCAAAAGTGGGGAAAGGGAATGAGCTTCAATACTTATTATTATTATTATTATTATTATTATTATTATTTATTTATTTATATAGCACCATTAATTCCATGGTGCTTTACATTTGCGGGTTACATACAGTACACAGAATATACAGGTAGATATAATACTAACAATGACCGACTGGCACAGTGGGGTAGAGGGCCCTGCCCGCGAGGGCTTACAATCTATGAGGGGAGGGGGTAGAGACAGAAGGAGAGGGGGAGACTGTACAGATGGCAGTGCGGTGATAGTGTTATTGGAGGTTGTAGGCCTTCCTGAATAGGTGAGTCTTCAGGGCCTTCTTGAAGCCTGTGATTGTAGGGGTCAGTCTTATGTGTCGTGGTAAGGAGTTCCAGAGTATGGGAGAGGCACGAGAGAAATCTTGGAGACGGTTGTGTGAGGAGTGGATGAGAGCAGAGCGGAGTAGGAAGCACATGCCCTATGCAATGCTCATCTGAAAGCTGCAATCTCCATCAGCTGTGCTCACAGCCATCCGATAATGATGACCTATGGGATGAGTCATAAATATTTAAATTACAAAAAATCTTTTTAAGACTGAGGTCACATGTTGTACAAAAGCTTTGAAGATTTTTTTTTTTTTTTTTTTTTTTTTTTTTAGCCAAAGCTTCAAACGGAATGGGGAAATATATAGAAAGCACTTATGTCTCTCCTTTCTACTAAATCCACTCCTGGCTTTTGGTAAAAAAAATCCAAAAACTCTCAGCTAAATTTTTTTTTTTTTTTTTTTTGCATGTTGTTAATTCCTTGTTAAGTCTGAGGAAAAACCTCTATTGCTAGAAAAGGAACTTGGCCTGTAAATTGGCTTCAGCAGTTACGTGCAAAAAGGACTTCCACCAGAACAAACCCCTGGGCACCGCTGGACCAGACAGTGGCTGGGGACATAGGAGAGGCTCGGACCAGTGGAGTAACGATCGCGGTTGTAGGGGGAGCAACCGTGACCAGGTCCAGAGTGGTACAGGGCCTACAGCCAGGCTGCATATGGCATGGGCTCCAGACCACAATGATAGTGGTTGGGGAAAGCCTGATTTCTGCACCACTATACATATTGTTAATAGAAAGGGGCACGGCATGTCACTGGGCCCCTTTTCAATAAATGCTAGCCCAGAGGAGCTGACTAAAAATAGCAAATACTTATACTCACCTCTTCTGAGTTCAGCATCCTCTCCTGGGCTCTTCCAGCCTGTGATTGAGGTCATCATGCTCCATGTGACCGCTGAGGCCCCATTACAGGCCTCAGCAGTGACATCTTGGGCATGTTAACCTTAGCTTCTGAAAGAAGAGAACTGAAGAGGAGCTCAAGACAACCGGACAGAGCGAGGATACCTGGGAGAGGTGAGGTATATTTTGGAGTCTAAGGACTCCCCAGAGAATAATAATAGCTCCGAAGCAAAGGGGGACTCTTGGGAGCATGTTATACTGTGTGGTGGGCTACTGTGGAGCACATAATACTGTGTGGAGGCCAAAGTGAAGTATATAATAGCATGTTGGGACCACTGCGGAGTATAAAATACTGTATATGGGCCACTGTGGAGTATATTATACTGTGCGGGGGACACTGTGGGCATATTATACTATGTGAGGCCATTGTGGGGAGCATATTATATTGTGTGGGGCCACTCCACCAATCAGCGGTTTCAGGGGAAGGGATTCGGGACGCCACAGACGACAAGCAGTTACACTTTGTGAAGACAGTGGAGCAGCAGGACTGGACCAAGCTGAGAGGACATAGGAGAAGCGTGGAAAGATGAGTATAATATTTATTTTTTCACCTCCCTGACAACTTCTTTAATCTAAGTGTTCACCAAATGGGAAGTTTTAAAAAGACAAAATTGGTATATAGGCAACTAAAGAAGGAAATGCAAAAGAGGCAAGGAGAAAACAGAAGTAACTTGTCCCTGGGGGTATTGTATAATCTACCAGTTAGTCCTTGATGCAGAATCTGAGAAATTAAAATTTATGTAGTCATCTCTCTCCAGTATAGAAATACCCTTCATTAATTGGAAAATATCATTAAACTTGAATATAGAATTTGAGGACTGTAACTAAACAGAGATATTCAGAAAGTACAAGCGCCATCTACTGGTTGGACATTCACTGCAAGCCTAAATTTTTAACATGCATAGATTCTTTAAAGTTGCTAAAACAGATGGGGTGCCAAAGGAATGTCTTCTACACAATAAACAAGTTGACACACTTCAGTGAATGCAATGTAAAAATGTTCCTATCCTCACATAACCTCTTTAAGGCCCTGAATTACCAAAGGCAAAATAAGTTTTTACAACATTTGGCCACAAGTCATGTGGGTGAAAATCGAAACTAAAATCCCTGGTATGTAAAAAAAAAAAAAAAAAATGCACAGTTTTACTATTCAGTTAAATTTGGTGAATTTTGCAAAGAATATGCTTTCTGTGGTAGACATACACATATGATTAACAGCAGGAACTTAAAAATAACCTGAATCTGCAGATAAACGTCTTATGCTAGGCGTCTGAAAGACGAAGAGCCTGGCAGAGGTTTCCTCTGCGGAATTTCTGCTTCAATTATACCTATAGGAAAACCACCGGCGCTTCCATAGGTGTAACTGACATGCTGCAATTTCCAAAACTGATGGTTTTGGAAAAGGCAGCTTATCCGCAACGCGTATTTTACCGCAAAGTAAAACTTTGCTGTTACTGTAAAACATTGCAAATCGCAGCCACGTGGGGTCCCGGCCTTAGGCAGAATCTGTGATGGACTCTCCTACTCCAACGCATGTGTGAACCTACTCTTATTCGCATGGCCAGTTTAAGGCTAGCCAATAATGTCAGATATTTAATTCTAACGGGCATGACCAGTTTAAGTTAAACAGGCGATTCAGTTATTACAGATTTTGTATACATCTGTCCCCCTGGGCTCATAGTTGAGGAGTCTAATTGCCATTTGTCTAGTTCCTCCATCTTTATATCTGATTTGTAGTTTCTTCATTATGTTTTTTTTGTTTGTTCAGATCTAAAGAAGGCCATACACATGAGATAAAGGTCGTGATATAGGCAAAAGTAGCAATTTTTTTCTCGTTTTAACTATCGATTAAAAAAGTTTCCAGTGAAGCGATGGCTGTCTGCCAAAAAAATTCTGTTTCTATTAGGGTGCATTCACACTACGGATACGGTGACTGATTCTGAACGTTAAAACACGTTCAGAATCAGCACGTATAAAGCACATCCCTTTCATTTCAATGGGAGCCGGCATATGAGCACTCCCCATTGAAATGAATGGGCTGCTTTTTACTCTACGAGCGCTGAAAATGAAGTGAATGGGAAGCGCTCGCGTGTACGGCTCGCCGTGTGAAGGGGCCCGGTGCTCGGCTCAGTCCGAGCCGTAGACGCGAGCGCTTCCCATTAACTTCAATGGGAGCGCTCGTAGAGAAAAAGCAGCCCATTCATTTCAATGGGGAGCGCTCGTATGCCAGCTCCCATTGAAATGAATGGGATCTGCTTTATACACGCTGATTCTGAACGTGTTTTAACGTTCAGAATCAGTCACCGTATCCGTAGTGTGAATGCATCCTTAGGGTATGTTCACTTGGAGTTTTTTACAGAAGGATTTTGAGGTGCAATCTGTCCTAACAAATGCCTCTCATTCTTTACAATGGCAATCAGTAGCAAAATTTGTTGATATCAATAGGAGGCCGAAAAAACGTGATGCGATTTTTTTTATGCGTTTATTTATTTATTTTACAAAAATCACTAGTGTCTTTTTTTAGTGTATTTTCCAGGCCCATACAGTGCACTGGAGTCAAAACAACCTGAAAACAGTAGTGTGTAAAAAAAATAAAATAAAAAAATACGGCAAAAAATGATTCTTAATTTCTGAAGCAGACTTTTTTTTTAGCCTGCAATAAACACAGTGTGAATATACCCTTAGACTAAGGCCCCATGTTGCGTCCCGCAGCAAAACAGCGCTGCAGTAAAATGTACGGTGGAAACTCACCACGGTTCTTCTCCCAGCGCCTTATATAGAAAGTTCACAGACGTTTCCTCTGCGGACTTTCAGTTTCAATTATACCTATGGGGAAACCGCTGGCGTTTCCATAGGTATAACTGACCTGATGCGATTTCCAAAATCGCATTACAATCCCCAGTACATTGTATGGAATATTAAAAGGTACTATTACTAAATACAGTTTGACCAATAAGCCTTCATGCAACTCTTGAATGGAAAAAGCAAAAAGTTATGGCTTTTGGAAGGAGGGAAGTAAAAAACTGAATTGAAAAGTACAAAACGGCTTTGATGGGAAGGGGGTTAAAGGAAATTAAAACTCCCCCGAATGGATTACCGACGCAGATGTGAACGAGGCCTGAAGCAAAGGTTTGTCTTTTTGCCATGGCTTTGCTTAGGGTTGGTTCACACTAGCGCTTGTATTCCGTCCGCATGGAGTCCACATGGAGACCCCCCCGGACGGAATACCAACGCTAATGCAAGCGCTGTGCAGTTAAGCATACGGAGCCCATAGACTATAATGAATTGTGCGGGCAGTGCGCGGCAAACACATGGAGCCCATTATAGTCTATGGGCTCCGTGTGCTTAACTGCACTGCGCTTGCATTATCGTTGGTATTCCGTCCGGGGGGTCTCCATGCGGACTCCTTGCGGACGGAATACAAGCACTAGTGTGAACCAACCCTTAGCTGACCAGGCTTAGATAAATGAGCCTAATCAGTAACCCTAATTGAATTCAATGGGAGGCAGAATCAGGGTGGAATCTGGCAATGGAATCCACATAAAAATCTGCGTCAGATTCCATTGTGTGAAAATAAGTGTATCCTTTTTGACTGTCCAAAAAGGGGTGAAGTGGAATTCTTAGCAATTTTCCTTTGGAGGTAAAAGAAACCTCGCCTGCGACTGTTTGAGGTAAAATGGCGCACAATGCATGATAATTCACCTGACTATATCTCTGAGTAGCCTCGCTTTAAAAAAAAATAAAATTATATATACAGTGTTAGACCATGGTCTAAAGGTTGTGCTACCAAGTATTAGGCTGAGGGGGCCAATACTTTTGTCCAGCCCATTTTTGGAGTTTTGTGTAAAATGATCAATGATTTGACTTTTTTTTTTCATTCTCTTTTGTGTTTTTTTCATTGCAAGCAAAATAAATGAAGATATTAATACCAAAGAGTTTGTGATTGCAATCATTTCTGGAAGAAACTGAGTATTATCCGACAGAATTGCAGGGGTGCCAATACTTTTGGCCAACACTGTATATCTGAAAAAAAAAAACAAAAAAAAAAACAGGCGGCACACCAAAGTGGTGAAAAAAAAGTGAAGTTGGTTTATTGCCTCATTATTTTATTATTTATTTATTTTTTTTAGTTATATTGAATGGGAGAGATCCTTTTCCCATTGTTGAGCCCATACTTATACTGGTTCAGTCTTACATATATCCTGTCTTGTATGTGTATATATATATATATATATATATATATATATATATATATATATATATATATATATATATATATATACACACACACACGAGATATTTGTTTATGAAAAATAGGGAAGCCCACAAAATACTAAGTGTGAAAAAGAAAAAAATAAGTGTTTTCTGGAGCCCCTCCTGGTCAGCTGCACATCTGTCAGTGTCAGCGCCATCATGCTCTCAGAGCATGCGCACTAGGTTACTAGCTACAGGTCGCCAGTGGTAAGCTTGGGTTGCTGAGAACTGCTTTAATCGCACGGCGCAGCTAAACTCGCTGGTTTTCTTGTTATGCTTCTGGTGACCTCTTATTGGTTGGTTCTGGGACAAGGTTGATTTCTATTGGTTGCAGTTTCTTGCCCGTCTCCTAGTCGGGTTAGGCTGGTCCAGGCGGAGGAGGCAGGTTAGTGAAGAGAGGCTATTGCCGGTGTAAATAATAATAATAGCAGCAGAAGCTGGGAGAGAGCTGTGGACGCGGGATGTGCGGGGCGGCGGGGGCTGAGGGGCTGTAACTCCCGCCATACCGTGCACTGGCTGAGGTGGGAGTTTATGTGATACAAGTCAGTGACATCCCATATAAACAAGCTGTCTTATGTGGCTATGTATAGCAGAAGCCTCCCCCACCGGCTCACTATAGCGCGGTACCGTGTGCTGCCGCACCTGGCTGCCTTCCCCATTGGCACTGACAGCTGTGTGCTCTGTGTGTGCTGTCAAAAGTCATCACTTCTGCTTTATGTGATGTCATAGTCCATGTGCCCCAGTACAGGCCTGTCATGCTCACAGATCATATAGTTCTGCACAGTCTCTGCTTGCTGACAGTGAATGGCTGCTCTTCATGTTGAGTGTCCTATATACCAAGCCTCCAATACCCATGGCATGTCTGTAATTGCTGGGGTAGAGGTTATGGCATTGAAGTACCTTCTGTATGAATAATGTGGAAAGTGGCAGTGAACTAAGCTGGGTACAGCCAGGCACGGTTCAGGAGATGTGACGTGTTTCTTAATCGACGGGCGTCGTCTCAGGGAATTCTGCATGCTGTACATTGTAATTGCAGATTGGCAGCATTTGTTAGTGTGCCCTTATTATATGCACGGACTGAAAACCTGCCCGGAACTTGTCTGGTGTTTCCTGTGCCAATCCATTCCTCCACAGGCACTAGATGTGCCAGAATTATTAATGGGCCTCGTAGATGGGGACTGGCATAGATTTCTACCTTGAGTTATAGTATATCTGACTGACTAAGGTGTCTCTAGCCTACCTAGAATCTCACTTCGCTCCACCTTCTGTCTTGAAAAGTGGTGAGCGGGGCTCATGAGATCAGATACACCATTGGGTATACTTTCAGGCCAAGGCCCCAGGTTGCTGATACGCAGCTTTTTTTTGTTGTTGCAGTTTTATGAGCCAAAGCCAGGAGTGGATTGATCAGAAGGTAGAAGTATAAGAGCGTCATATATATATATAGAAGACAAATATATATATATTTACCATTACTTTCGTAGCCATTCTTGGCTTTGGCTCAAAAAACTGCTGCTGCATAAAAGCTGTTTCCACAACATGGGGCCGCAGCCAGTTTTTAGGCGCAGTCCTATTAGTAACCCCTAATTCACACGACTTATAGAGTAAGTTTAACCGGCCTGAACATCATGCTGGGCGATGGACTAGGTAATAGCTATGTATAATGCTAAGAATCTCTCCCTCACAGTGATCTACTGTACCATAGTGATTATAATATGGGGCAGTATGATTCGGGGGGGGGAGGGGGGCAGGGACCCCTAGCGGTATAACTATTATGTCAGGAGTCCCTCTCCTAGCATACTACTCTGGCAGGTAAATTCGGTGCACACATGGACCAAGTTTTAATGGTGAATCTGGGCATGTGAATGTTGAAATCACGGTATATAGCCACATGCAGATGATTCCATTGCATGGTGGTATACACATGTGCAGATTCTAAGCAGTTCAGATTTTTGAACTGCATCAGAAATGCAAGGCTCATCTGTGTGACTATAGCCTTATAAAGGAGTGGTCATCTCTCTGACATGTCTGAATATTTGTATTCCCTATGAAATAACAATCCTGGAGTAGCGTTTTTTTTTTTTTTTTTTTTAAATGTAGATTGTGAGCCCCACATGGAGCTCACAATGTACATTTTCCCCTATCAGTATGTCTTTGGAATATGGAATGGAAATCCATGCAAACACGGGGAGAACATACAAACTCCTTGCAGATGGTTTTCTGCCCTTGGCGGGATTTGAACACCAGGACTCCAGCGCTGCAGTGCTAACCACTGAGCCACCGTGTGGCCCCTCCTGGAGTAGCTTTTCTTACAGCCCTGCATTGTACCCTTCCTCTGTGATTTCTACTTGAAATGTATGAATCCATTGGGTGTTACTACTTGGAAAGCATGTCCTATGTATTTTAGGGTGCCCATACACCGTGTGGCCCAGCTACGTGTGACGTCTAGTAATTGCTGGCCACACCTTTACTTGCTGTTTGAGAGTATAGCACATACAGTTGTGGCCTGGCAATTTGTGGTAATAACATTGCCTCAAATTGCCAGGCTGTCCCTATACTTCCTATTCTCTCAAATAACAAGCACAAGTATACCCAATTGGCACATGCATGTGACTACTCCTCAATGTGTATAGGCACCCTATTAGAGTGCATGCTCATAAGGTGGTAGCCACATATGGCTACCAATGAAGGCACAATTATACAGTATAATTAAGCGGACAATTGTGGTTGTATGTAGGCTGGCCTACTGCTATGTGAGAATGTTCCCTTACAAATTTTATATTTTTCCAGTATATTTACTGTATATTTTGGATAGTGTAGAGACCCAGTCAATGTCTTTGTCCTCATACACACATCTGCACTTTTTACAGGTCAGTCTCTGGGCTGTACAACCTACAAACTATGGAGCAGGCACCATTCCTGTCTGCCTTTGCAGCACAGAGTCACGCTTTCAAGTGTATGAGCTCATACTACTCTTTTTGCAGAAGACTTACTGATGTAGTGTAATATGTTTTTTTGCACAATACAGATGTGTGTGTGTGTGTGTGTGGGGGGGGGGGGGGGTCAGTGTTCTTCTGTTCTGGTGATTGGTGAGGGTCACAGCAGTCCAGATATAGGTGATCTATGCTTCTAGCTGGAATACCTCTTTAGGCAGAGACCTGTTGTGAAAAAGCTGAGTTGTTTATTGCATATTTTGTTGTTGTTTGTTTTGAGCCAAAGCCAAGAGTTGATTTAGCAGTTTACAGTATTAAAGTTTTGAAGGAAGGAGGAAGTGCTTACTTTATTTTTCCAATTGCTTTTAAAGTCAATCTTGGCTTAAAATGAGCCTTTCACCACCTGTACAAGTTCAGCTCTTTGCATTATTTAGGGGTATTCACACAGAGTAAAGTGGTGCTGATTCTGGCACGATAACTCGCAGCAGAATCAGCGCTGATAAAAAGACTCCCATTGACTTCTGTTTTCCATGCGGAACACATTGAAATCAATGGGAGGCTTTTTAACCCATTCATTTCAATGTGTTCCGGGCGGAAAATGGAACTTGTTAAAGTCAATGGGAGTCTTTTTATCAGCGCTGATTCTGCAGCGAGTTATCGTGCCAGAATCAGCACCACTTTACTCTGTGTGAATTCCCCTAAATAGGCTCTGCTCCTGGGTTCTGGCACAGTTGGAATCTGTTCTCTAGCACCTAGGTCCCTGATATGCTATTTAGGCTCTGTACTGTCAGGAGGGCAGTGTCAGGCAGGAGCAGGCAAAGGGTGTGTTCCTGAGCTCTGACATCTTTGATTGGAGATACAACAAACAGTATGTTTTTTTTTGTGTAATCACCAATCATACAATTTTGGTGATCTTTGATTGGAGCTCTGAATCGCACTTTCTTGCCTGCTTCTGCCTGATGCCACCGACCTGACAATACAGAGACTAAATAGCATATAAGGCACCAAAACTAACTGCTTTTATTGCTCAAAAATGGTGGGGGCTACAGAAAAAATTACTGCACTGGAACAGATGGTAAGAATTGGAGGTGGTAAAAGGTCCTCGTTTTTTCTTTAAAAAAAAATAAATAAAAAATACAACAAATTTACACAACTTGTGGTTTCTCCCTCCACCTCTAGTTAAATCTAAGGCAGGCTGCAGTGCTAGCAGTCACTACCAGGCCCTGGACCTTGAGGGTGCCTAGACTTGGACCTCCACTGATCTGAGAATAGGCCATTACTATGCTCTTATACCCTGCCACATTTCTCTTTCTAAGTGTTTTTTTTTTTATTGCTTTTTCAACAAGTTGTGGGATTCTCTATGTGCCTCCACACCCTGTGGATATCTTATTACAGTTTTGTACAAAACTAAGCCCTAATATGGCTGTGTAGTTGAGGTCTTAGGCCTCATTCCCATAGCAGTAGTCAGTATTTGTAAGCCAGAACCAGGATTGGCTCCAAAACAGAGAAATCTTTCCACTTATTTTTTTTCTCTTTGTAAATTCCATTCTTGATTTTGGTTTACACATATTGATGCCAAAAGCTGAACAGAATACTACAGTGAGCGTTGGCCCAGATTTACTAATAATTAGTTCAAACTTAGTAGGTGTGTGGCGTCTTATTAAGCCATAGATGCTCCACTGTTAGGTTCACACTAGTGTTTGGGTTTCCGTCTTTTGGGTCCGCAAGGGAAGATGAAAGATAGAAACCCTGATGCTTAATAGCCAATAAATTGAAAATCTCTGTTTTTAATGTAATAATGGTCATTAGCTTATAGGTGAAATATATATTAAAATATGCTAGACATTGTTAACAAAAAAGCATGCAGCTGTAAAGAAGCCTTGACTGAAAAAAGCAGCACAACCGCAATGAAAATGTACTCTGTAAAAATATCATAAGGACTAATTCAGATGGCCCTCAACCTCTGCACCTTCCTAAAACGCGTAATTCTCTGGCTCCAGGATGCATTGTGTGGCTAGGAATTTTTAGTTAGAGGGGTTATCTGCTTTTCTAAAATTGATGTTCTGTCCCAAAGTTAGCACATCATAGATTGGTGGGAGTACAAGTCTCGAGACCACCACAGATCACCTGTTTCACCACATAGTGTGTAAGCTGTAGTTCTCTGGCTAGGTTCACATCTGAACGCCCCAACCGGCAAAAGAGCATTTTTTTATACTGAAAATGGTGGAGAGAAAAGTCCTTTACAGTAATTCTCTCTCCTGGATATTTCTGCGGCGGAGTCTTTGGAAACTCGGCACAAATGTGAATTTAGCCTAATAGGGGTGGCTGTGAGCTGTGCATCTTGTATTTCATGGACTTAGATTAGAGAGAGCATGCAGAGGGCAAAACTGCTAAAAATTGCAGGATCTAAGTCCTATAATGTCAGAAACTGTTTTACTCCACATGTACACACACATAAGCTTATCCTGTAAAGGTGAGGAACGCTTTAATGAATAACAAGAAGGATATGTCAACATGGGATGGATTTGCTGTGGAAAATCTGCAGTGTTTACATTAGCGGTCAAGTGGAAGAAATATTATCATATCTCATACAGGTATTGCAGAAGAAATGTGTGCAGAAATTGATCTGTGGTGTGGGTTTTATACCGCAATATGTGCTGCAGATTTCACTCTTCTCAATGAACAAGGTGAGAGTCGTAGCAAGATCTGCAGCAAAATCCACATGTAACTCTTGCAGATTTTGACAGTGGTCATAGACTTTTCTTTCTGCTGAATTTATGTATTGTGTGAATATACTAAAAATCTATCATTTATTTTCAGATATCATGGCATTTCATGCACACCTATGTGCATTAGGAAGCATGTGTTTAAACAGGGTAGCAGACATAGAACCCGTGGGTTTATGGGGCCTAGCAACTAAGGGGTCACTTCTATTGAGACCTAGGGTGGAGTTAGGGCTCGTTCACACAGGGCAAGAGGGGGCGGATTTTGACGCAGAATCCACCTCAGAATCTGCCCCCTCACAATAGAGGTCTATGTAGACCGCTAGCTTTTTTCCTGTGAGCAGTATGTTCCCGCTCACAGAAAAAAAAGAAGTGAGCTGCCCTTTCTTCAGGTGGATTCCGCAGCTGATTCAGCCACGGCGTCCGCCTTGTGGCAGCACCCTCCGGACTGGGCCCATTCATTTGGGCCTAATCCGGAGAGGGAGGCCGCGACTGTCAGAAGCCGCGGCAGGCGCATTTTGGTCCTATTCTGACCCGGCTTCATGGCTGCTCCACTGATTCTGGCACTGTTGGAATTTTTTTCTAGCCCCCACTGTTTCCGAGTGATCAATGCTTTTAGTTTTGGTTCCTGATATGCTATTTAGGTTCTGTACTGTCAGGAGGGCGTTGTCAGTCAAGAACGGCGGAATTTGTACATGGAATCCGCCTCCCTACAATAGTGGTCTATGTAGACCGCTAGCGTTCGTTTTTTTTCCGCTAGCGGTTTATTGCCGCTAGCAGAAAAAAGAAGCGACATGACCTTTCTTGAGGCGGATTCCGCCTCAGGAAATCAATAGAAGTGAATGGGAGGCTGAAACCGCGTTGCGGTTTTTGGCAAAACCCGCCTCAAAAACCCGCCAGGCATTTTATCAAGCTCCATTCACTGTGCTGAAGGGAAAAACCTCCTGGCATTTTTTGAGGCGGTTTTTACCAAAAACCGCTCAAAAAAACTGCTCTGTGTCCATAAACCGCTTCCTAATTCCTGAAGCATTTTTTTTCAGTACCAAATTCCACCATCGCCTATTCACGTGTGAACTAAGACTTGGTCCATATCTGTATCGGAATGTCTGTGCATAGAATTGTTGTCAAATCTCTGGATAAGAGTCTTGCAAGACTTGCAGTTAAAAAAAAAAAAAAAAAAAAAAAAAAAAAAACACCCACAAACCCCATTATAGTGAGGTCCGTTGGACTCTAAATGTTTGTTATTTTAGTGGTCTGTTTGTTCTTCTGACTGACCAGAACAACTTGAAACTAGTGTGAATCTCGCCTAAACTGAGCCTTAGCTAGCTAAAATAGATCTAGTTTATGAGGTTAGGATGGAAATAGGAGCTGCAATGGCAGATGCTGAAAGCTGAACTGCATGCCTGGCAAACTTTTTTAAGTACCCAGAAGGTAGAATGTAAGCTTTACTGTCCCCTCCAGAAAGTGAATCCCATACCTAACTAGTAGGAGATTCAGAAGTTGTGGCTATGCTGTAGTTTTATTACTTTACATGGTGTTATGTTTGAGAATTGTTTCTGGTTTGTCTGTGATAACTCATGCCACGTTGCCAGAAAATAGACATATATATATATATATATATATATATATATATATATATATATATATATATATATATAGCTATATAGCATGAAAGAGTTGGAGCCACCTGCATGTGTCCAACACGGGAGCAATACTGAGGAGATCACAGTCCAAGACCTACAGCTGTTCTTTCATGTCTGTTAAGCTATGTTATCGTGTTATCATACAAACAGAATAATAGTAACTAGCATGTAACAGTAAATATACAAAAAAAGGTTGTACATGCTAAGCTCACATGTGTGCTAAGTTCTGTAAAAAGCCTCTGTCCAAGATTTTGTCACATTTGAAGGAAAATAGCATTACAAGCGGCTACATATGATGGACTCCTCAGTGGAACCGAACAGACCCCATTACAAGTCAGAGTGGTCTGTCGAGTGCCGTGGGTGTACATCATATGTGAACAGGTCTTTAAAGGGAACCTGTCAGGTTGATTTGGGGCACTAAGACCCTGTGCACATGACCAAATGTACTTCCGATCTGGGGCTGAGATTGCAGCAGAATACACTCCTAGTGACACCCAAGTGCTTTCCGTTATGCGTTTATGGGGGCTTCCGGTTCATTCTGTTACATTGACACCAGGCAGAATAGAATTTGCTCTATAATCATCCGCATCATCGCAATAGAATTAATCCAGAACCCCCATAGGTGTGAATGTATCAAGGAATTCACTCGGTCGTCACTCTAAATGCATTCCTCTACAAACTCTGCCCCACATCAGATGCAAACTCTGTCATGTACATGGGGTCTAAACCCCTTGTTTTTGCACAAGCTTCTTTTTACACAAACATTTGCGATTTCTTATTTTTTTTGTATTGCCTTTTTTCAAACAGTGGGTAGAGTTTAGCGGAAGGGTGGTAGACCACTCCAGCCCAACAGGACTGCCATAGTTTACATCATAGTTGGCATAGATTCCATTTCTGGTGCAAGGACTGCCAAAAGATGCACCACATTTATTAAGAGGGCTGTATTATGTAATAACAAGGGAACGTTTTGTTTTTGGGACCTGCAGATGCCAATGTAAACAGCAATTTATAAGGTTTTTATATCTAGAAAATAATGAATTGCCAGATAAACACATAATAGCTGAAGTTTATGGAGTAAACAGCTAAATTACCATTGTGCTCCTGGTCATTGCTTTCTCTGTAGTTGTGTGTTTTGGTTAGCTTCACTGCTTTAATGGATAACTCACTTATCTTTATCTTTTCCTTCCCATCTTGAAAGGATGATCCTTTCCAAATAAGATCTCTTTGCACTCTTCTTGTATTGTCGGAATAATTTATTTCAAGGCCAACTGGTTTATATTCAACTAACTTGCTTGACCTTTTGCAATCTTGTCAAATTCTCCTCTGTAAAGGTCCTTGATAAAGTAGACTCTTGGACTGTTTTTAGTCACTTTTTTCCACCCTTAATATACTACCTCAAGGCTTTGTCTTATTTACCCTTCTATTCTCTTCCTTCTTCCAGAATAATATATTAAACTTATATTGATTCCTCATTGCCTCTTAGGCCCGGTTCACATCGCAGTTCGCTATTTCATTTGGGGAGTCCGCTTGGGGACCCCCGAACGGAATACTGAATGCATTAAAAAGCTGTGAGCTAAGAAACTAAATAGACTATAATGGGGTCTCTGTGGTTTCCGCTCGGTGTCCGCAAGAATAAGGCGAGAGAAAAGTCTCAAGAAGTTTCCCTATTAGCATAAAGATGTTAGACAGTGATCCATTGCTTTAGACCCCCTCAGAGCTTGAGTCTTCATAATCTGAATGCTCACTATTATACGACAAGAGCAGGTTTGTATCCCCACAACATGAGAAATGGAGACATTGTGCTTCCTGCGCCCTTGTGCATAGGAGTAAATCTACAGCAGTTCTGGGGCAGTTGTAGATTTTGCCAGCAATGACACTATTTTTGGGTATAAAAGAGAATGACTATAATGTGGGCGGTGACCCTGACACCCCTCGCCTATTTTGGGAAAGGTGGTAAGGCCAGTACAAAATCACCACATGGAATAGAGTTAAGTTAGGGCTGGCTGATTAACCAAATTAAAATCTCATTTAATTGACCATTTTTACTCTGATTATGATTAATGAATGAATATATTCGGGCACTTCCTTTTTTTTTGGATGCGACGCCATGCCACTGAATTGTAGGTTTATTCACTTATCAGTAATTGGCTAGCATACAGTGAGTGACATATCCTTTAGCCAATGCCAATGAGGATGCAAAATAATTGAAGTAATCAATATGAGCCAGTTCACATCGATCAATTCAGATGATTTTCGATTTTGGTTATTTTTCAATTAATTGCCCAGTCCCAAGTTAAAAAGTTGCAAATACTAACTTTTGACTATTTTCTGCCATGATTTTGGCATAACCACAACTCTCAATTCCACTGTGTGTTAAGGGAAACTGGAATATCCCTTTAAATTGCCCCATGAATAACACTTATACCCTGTTTACAGGATAGGGTAAAAGTGTCTAATCACTGGGGCGTCAGCATTCATGAGAATGGGGTTCTCCCCCCCCCCCAATAACCCAATTGAATTACTTATGTGTAGGACTGCTAAAGATAGCAGAATGCTGTACTGTGCTTTCTCTAGAAGTGCCATAGTTGATTATAGTGACAGGAACGTGTAGTTGCCAGTACATTGTAGTGGTGGGGGACACAGGACCCCCTTTGACTTGATTAGTGGCTGTCACCTTATATCTTGTGGTCAGGTTAAGTGGTGTTCATTGTATTGCTTTGGCCTGTACGCACAGCCACGGTAAACAGAGTAATCTAATACATTCCCTTTATGACATTCTCTTCAGGATTCAGTATAGGCAACACGGCTAAGGTTTTGATGTGGAGGATGCCTGCACCTGTGGCAGCACATCATCCTGAAGACATTTGTCTCCCTCCCACTGACATATAAGACATAATATGCGGCCACAGCCTGATATGAAGGTGCTCAGCTGCTGAAGGGAATTTTCTGCACTATCATTCCTTCTAGGATGGCATACTAGCAGACAGCACTGACGTAATCCCTCATTTCCTTGGAACCAAATTGCATCCAAAAGGTTTGCTTTTCTTTGGCCTACTTATTTGAGTGGTGTTTGCTATGCCTACGGGCCGGTGATGGAGTGCACTAGAAGAATTGGAGCTTTGTGCAGTTCTTTGGATGGGAAACAAACACTTGTTGGAGCTCCCTGTACTAGGTTTATAGAATAGAGAGTGTAGACTTGCCTGTCGTGTAACACAGTTCAGTACGCTTTGAACACAGCGGGGTACTCTTGTTTTTCTGAGTTTTTCTCCAGCTAAAGTAACCTGCACTGAATTTAAGGAGTCTCCGATTTATGGTAAAATACAGTATGTTATTGTGCATTAGTCATAAACTAAAAAGTACGTTATGTTCCAGCTTTGCACAGTCTCTTCGCTGTTTCAGGAGATATAAACGTACAATGTTATTGTCTGGCATACAGGGCCGCTTACATTGGAGTGGACTGCGAGAACAGGCTGTAGCTTGCGTAGATTGCTTTCTCTATATGTGTCTTTACTCCCTGCTGGTCCTGCTGTCTACATATTTCGTGCAGCTGTATTGGGAGATTTTCGCTTTTTTCCCATCAAAATATAATATAGGCGTTTCACTGATAACAGATCTTGTTTATATATGAAAATTTCTTATATTATTGACACTGGAGGATGCAATTGGGGGTCTTCTGTTAATCTGTACAGAATGTACATATCATTTCTAATAGGTTGTTGAAATGTAATGCCCTCGTTACACAAATTTATAAAAAATTGTCTGAATTAGCAACAAGCTTTATCATGTGTATGGACAGTGTGGTCCCCAATGTAGTTGCCATCTTCTCCAAATCCATGTTATTGCCAATATGGGTTAGGACTGTGCAGTTATCTATTAATTACTATAACTTATGGTATAAGGAAAATTTTGTTTTTGTACTGTTAGGGGGCGTACACACTACCGTCATTGTCCGACAGGTAGTGTCCGCTGCTAGTGTCCGTTCAAAATCTCGCACGGACATTAGGAGCGGACACTAGCTGTGTCCGTGACACTTGTCATTCATTTAAATGGCGATTGGGTGCGTTCTTTTGCACTCCGTGCCTGTCCTTAACCGTTTGTAAAGATACCTGAGGAAGAAGCAGAGCGCTTTGAAAGCTTGTAATCTGTCATCATTATTATTAGTTAGCCATTAAAAAAAGGTATCAACTACTGAAGACTCAAGTTGTTTTTTTTTTTTTTGTTTTTTTTTATATATGACTTATTCAGGGCCATCATATTCCACAGCACTTTACAGACATTGCCGTCACTGTCCCATATAGGGCTTTCGATCTAGATTCCTTATCAGTAGGTCTTTGGTGTGTGGGAGGAAACTGGAGTAACTGGAGGAACCACGGGGAGAACATACAAACTCCTTGGTCAAATTCACATGTAGGATTCCAGTACTGCAAAGCCTCAGAGCTAACCAATGAGCCACTGTGCTGCTGTTAATTCATTTAAAGGGATTGTCCACTTTCAGACCATTATTGAGAGACAAATCTTATTGTTTGTATAATAAAAAGGTGTATATTTTTTCAATATAAGTTATCATTTCCTCATGGTTTTATAGATCTCCGTTTGCAGTCATTCATTCTGCTTACACTCGAGATAAAAATCAGTCCCTGGTCATGTGATGTACGACAGTCCCTGGTCGTGTGATGTACGACAGTCCCTGGTCGTGTGATGTACGACAGTCCCTGGTCGTGTGATGTACGACAGTCCCTGGTCGTGTGATGTACGACAGTCCCTGGTCGTGTGATGTACGACAGTCCCTGGTCGTGTGATGTACGACAGTCCCTGGTCGTGTGATGTACGACAGTCCCTGGTCGTGTGATGTACGACAGTCCCTGGTCGTGTGATGTACGACAGTCCCTGGTCGTGTGATGTACGACAGTCCCTGGTCGTGTGATGTACGACAGTCCCTGGTCGTGTGATGTACGACAGTCCCTGGTCGTGTGATGTACGACAGTCCCTGGTCGTGTGATGTACGACAGTCCCTGGTCGTGTGATGTACGACAGTCCCTGGTCGTGTGATGTACGACAGTCCCTGGTCGTGTGATGTACGACAGTCCCTGGTCGTGTGATGTACGACAGTCCCTGGTCGTGTGATGTACGACAGTCCCTGGTCGTGTGATGTACGACAGTCCCTGGTCGTGTGATGTACGACAGTCCCTGGTCGTGTGATGTACGACAGTCCCTGGTCGTGTGATGTACGACAGTCCCTGGTCGTGTGATGTACGACAGTCCCTGGTCGTGTGATGTACGACAGTCCCTGGTCGTGTGATGTACGACAGTCCCTGGTCGTGTGATGTACGACAGTCCCTGGTCGTGTGATGTACGACAGTCCCTGGTCGTGTGATATACATACAGGTGCACAGCTGGTTTCCAGGCACATTGCTGTGCTGTGACTATAACTATACTTTGCATTTGCACAATGTAAAACTAAATATCTGCTGCTAAAATAAGTTACAGTTACAGTAAATTCACCTTTTTGATGGTGGTTTGAATATTGGAGACGGTGTACTATATACTAAAAGTGACCAAACGGCATGAGGGAAATGCAAGCAAAGTTATAAAATGACTAACTGGTAAATCACTTGCCTCTCCCTGACACTTAGATGTGTTTATCAGTGTTGTGAGGTGGAGTACAGAAGCAAGAGTCAGCTGTATAATATGGCGGACACCTGGCATTGATGGAACAGGCCCAGCTTCTGTGCCAGCTCCATTGTATTGCCTAGCTTAATACGGTAGTATGGTACTGAGGAGTGGGGTCATAGACTTTCACTATCTTTGCAACCTTTTTTTTTTTTTTTTCTTGGAAGGGGTTGTGATTCTTATTGCAGCTGATAATGCTGTATGACATAACAGTACCTAAAGATATGAAGATCATATTTATAATACATGTATGCTCAAAACATCCAAACTTTCTTATTCATTCCAAAGTTACATTGTGATAAAGTTTTGGGCCACGCTCTGACTTCTCTGTTGTGAGCACCCAGGGAGCTTGTCCCTCCCCTTACTGCCCCCCCATTGTCAATACTTTTAAGCAGTGCTCTTGCATACTGTCACTTCAGATCCTTGCTTCTTCTCTGAAGTGCTGAGACAGCTGTCTAGCGGGGTGGAGCACGGAGCACTGCAAGCCATAGGTTATTGAGAAGGCAGAACTTTAACTCACCTCTAGCTGCTGTTCTCCTTGAGTACATGGCAGCGTGGAGGAGAATAGCTGTTTACTAATGATCAGTTCTGCAAGTTCCTGGCTGAGCAGGCTGCTTTTTCTAAGCCCTGCTTGAAGGACACAGAACAATATTATCTGAGTTCTTCACCTCTTAAGGATAGCACAGATTACCGACTTGTTAAAGACTTTTATACTAGAGTAAGTTTCTCTGTTTATGTGCATACTTGGCAGGTTCTCTTTACATTGTGTTGTATCTATGCTTTAACATTGTAAAATGTCATATTCAGTAAAATGCTGCTTTGTTTGTTCCAGGTGCAGCCTTCTGGAAGATTGATGTCTGCTAGAAATCACATCTAGGACTCTAAACATCCCACACTGGTATTCAAGCACTTTGCTTCTAGGACTAGATGACAATAGCATTTAAAAACTGTCTGCCTTCTAACCAATACAATGTATATATCAGCCGGCCCCATAGAGCATGCTAAAACTTATGCTTTCTCCCATAGTTAGTAGCCCTTGGGTATCCCTTTACCACTCATGCATCCTTTCCTTGCTTATAAACCCTGTGCCCTGAAACTGGAGGCCTTAGAACTGACCCCCTCTTTTCACAAGATCTGTCCTATTTTTACGTGATGGTTCCAGAGCGTGATGTTAGGCCCACTAGTTTGTGATGTCATCCCTGACCCCACCCTGCGAGGGCGACAGCTCGACACCCAGATTTTTTGTCGGTGCCCGAGATGATGAGACAGACTTCCTGGAATCAAACATGAATCCAGACGAGATTGATTTCTATGAGGAAGAGGAAGATGAAGATGAGGAAGAGACGGTAAGGAATACCTTATGTCATATTTTAAAATCAATTTGTTCAGTAGTTTATTTTACACAAAATGTACCTTTTTTGGTCATATTACTAAGTTTACTTTATTTTGTAATACAATATCTTGGGAGAATAGTTTGCTTTGCTGGGACCTACCAACAGTTGCAAGGTGATGTATGCATTTGTTAAAAGTGTGATGTAATATCTGAAATTTACCCAACTGTGCTTAAAGGCAAGACTTGAAAATATTATTTTCTTGTTTGCAAGTGCAAGGTGCATTTCCTGAAGAAAAAAAAAAGCTGAAATATCTAACTTTTATTTCTACCACATGCCAATGTATTCTTTTACATGTAACGCTAGGTTCACACTAGCATTCGGCTCTCCGTCTTTCAGGTCCGCATGGGAACCTGAAAGACATAGACCCTGTCCAGTTAAAAAGCGGTTACCAGCAGAAACCTGCGGACTTCACAAAATATAATGGGGTCCACTGGTTTTAAACTGAAACTAACAGAGAAAAGTCCTTCTTGTATTACATTTCTATCCGCTAATTTTAAGTAAAATCACCGGCGGACTCTTCCAACGCAGGGGTGAATTCAGCCTAACTATTTTATGTTACTTGCAGGTATTTGTAAAGAAAATTCTTAGGCACTGTTGTTGACTAAGGGCGGGTTCACATCTGCTCCCCGGTCTCCGCTTTTAGGTTTCCGTCTTCTGCCGACAGGAGACGTAAACCCGGCAGACAGTGTCCACCTGTGAGCGTTTTGTGGTCTCCGTGGCTAAACCGGTTTTTTTTTTTAACCCGACACAAAGTACTGCATGTCTGACTTTGTGGCCGGTTAAAAAAACCCAAAAAACAAAGAACAGTTTCACTGTGGAAATCACGCTCACTGGCGGACACTTTGGGTTTGAAAAGTGACTTCTGGTTTCCGTCTCCTGTCCGATTTCTCGGGCAGAAGACGGAAACCTAAAAGCGGAGACCGGGGTGCAGGTGTGAACCCACCCTAAGAGCTAAGTTGCAAAACTTTTATTATTATACATTATAGTAGCATGATATATAAGGATTAAAGATGAGCAAACACTATTCGAAACAGCCGCTTCGAATAGCACGCTCCGATAGAAATGAATGGAAGTGGCTGGCCATGTCCATTAATTTCTATGGGAGCGTACTAGTCGAAACGGCTGTTTCGAATATTGTTCGCTCATCTCTAATAAAGATGCTTCCACAAACTCCAGTTGCAGCCACCCATCCATCCACCAGTGATGGCCAGTTGCTGAATGTTTTTGAAGTTATTTCCTGGTATTTCCCTATAAAAAATAATGCTGCCATTAACCATTGCTTGCAGAACCCTGTTTGCATTAAAGCCAATGGATATTCAGTCCCTACCTATAAAGTATTATACTGTGCAAACATTTTGGGCAAGTGTGGGAAAAATCCTGCAAAGTAAGAATGCTCTCAAAAATAGAAGCAATAATAGATTCTTTTTAACAAGATGCAAAGTGAATGAACAAAAGATAATTGTAAATCACATCAATGTTTCAGACCCACATCATTTGTTCTAGGTAATCTTGTACAAAGTTTTTGAAGGAGGTTACTCTGCTGGGAGGTTATTCCATATATCATGGAAAACTAAGCACAGACCATCTGTAGATGTTGGATTCCTCAAATTCTTCTGTCTCTTCATATAATCCGAGATAGACTTGATGTGGAAGAGTCAGATGACTCCCTGAGGGTGCAAGCTATCTTTTATTATGTCCAAATTTGAAGAAGCACCAAGAAATAGGCAACGTTAAGGACCATAGGCGCAGTAGTAGTCCACAGAAACTTAGTGAATCAGAAGAAAGATGACACATGTTTATTTTCCTTTGAAATCATGAATGTCCAGCTATGTCGTCAGGTTAGAACTGATAGAAGCCAGTGAAACCAATGACGTCACTCAGATTCATCACCATTTCCTTATTAGCAATTGCTGAGGCTAATTATCAGTGGTCATGTGACCTTCTCCACTTCTGGCCCAGCAAGAATGGGGATTGTACAATGAAGTGCTGGAATAGGTCACTGTAACACGCTTTTTTTGTTTTATATCCACTTTAGCTGCTCTTGGGTTTCCGGTTATTCCTGGAGAACCCTTTTAAGAACTAATAATAAAAGATCTAGAACTGAAAGTGAAAATATAGTTCCCATAGTGCCCTGATTTCAACATCAAATCTGTTTAGGATTACATGAAGAGACGGAAGATTTTGAGCAAGTCTACATCCACAGAAGGATCTGCGCTTAATTCTCCAAGATGTTTGGAACAACTTTCCTGCTGAGTTCCTTCAAATTTGCGTACAAGTGATTGCAGAAGAACTGATGCTGTTTCAAAAGCAAAGGGCGGTCACACCAAATATTGTTGTGATGTAGATTTCTCTTTTGTTCATTTCACTTAATTTTGTTAATTAACAAAAATAAACTATTAACACTTCTGTTTTTGAAAACATTCTTGCTTGTTTGTAAACCCTTGCGGGCAGGATCCTCTCTTTTTCTATACCAGTCTGTTACTAAGTAACTTGGTTAAGTAGTCCTTGTTTATTCTATGTGTTCTTTGCTTAATATATATGTAAATTACTTTCATATGTACAGTGCTATGGTACTCTGAAATAAATAACAATAATCATAAATTCTCCTTTGTTTGATTTGTGAGGTATGAGGAAAGATGTCATTGTTGACCCATGGAAATCCAATTTAGCAGGTTGACTTTAGCAAATCCTTTCTTATTGCCTTACTTACATGTGTAATGCACTTGTGTATTATTGATCTAAATTAAAAGTACTGTAACTTATTTTCTAGGTTAGATATGTTTCCCTGGCATGTTACATAACAGATAGACTAAGCAGGAGTTTTGGACTCTGGCCCCTAGGTTACAGTTTCGAAATGGGGAAAAAAAAGGCAAGGATTGAAGTGTTAGTAATCTGTCTATCGGGAGAGCTAGTAACTGTGTAGGATAACTCAGGGATATAACTAAGGGAGTTCCCAGGACACTGGGGAGATATAAGATACCATATATATTGGATCAAAGATGTCATGCACCCTTTATTCTACACTGGATTATAGGCACCTCTTTCGAGATAAAGAACATTTGTTACGACAGGTAATATCTACATGTCATACAACTAGTATGGAGAATTACATAGACGTTTATGTGTAGAGCAACACAGTAAGTTCACAATGACGACATGGACGGTGTATTGTACTTACAGGATCTGTAATGGAAAGACGGACTTCTTGTAATCTTTTTTGCATACCTTTGTAACAAAACCTGATTGATCTATATTCAGTGATCAATATGATTTATTTTTGTGCATAATCTGATCATATATATTTCAAAAATGTAGAAATAAAAATAAATCTTTGGACTGTTTCCTTGTGTCTACGGCCACTTCTTACATTCTAACTTAGGCTTATTATTACCCATTTATGACAAGCACTTGTATGTGGAAATATCAGTTGTACTATTTTGAGGAACTTGTGAATAACTGAGAAATGGGGCAGAGTTTAATGATGTCACCAGATCCTTATGTATTAATAGGTTCTATATCAAATTATCCGTTGAAACATTTTATGATCTTTTCCATGCAAGGAATAGAAATGCATATTATTGCTGTTCTCTCTACTACCATAGTTGTGTACAGTGTTGCTGTCTATATGTTAATCTATCTGTTTAATAAATTCAGCCTCCAGAGCGTCAGATTGTGGTGGGGATTTGTGCCATGACCAAAAAGTCCAAGTCCAAGCCCATGACGCAAATTTTAGAGCGCCTGTGCAAGTTTGACTACATCACTGTGGTTATCATGTCAGAAGACATTATCCTAAATGAACCTGTGGAGAAGTGGCCCATCTGTGACTGCCTCATCTCTTTCCACTCTAAAGGTAACGTCTCCCCCGCACGGTGCTACATGCTCTGGTGTCACCGCTCTTGACAGCTTGGGCTGCTCTATTTAATGTGGCTTCAAAGCAAAATCTTATTTAATTATTAAATACATCCTGTCTGCTAATCAGTTAGATTGGACGGTTGTACATCTAATAAGGGGTATCTAGTATCTGCCGGTGAACTCTGGAGTTCTACTATGTTTAAGAGCTGGTATTCTGTTTGTATTCATGCAAACTATTCATGATTTTATTGGGATCGGTCGACCTGACAAAGCCTCATCTTGGAAACCACATAGGATGATCAAAACAGCAACAAATAGATCTTGATGTAATCAAGGGAAATGGGGTCAGTCATTTTCAAGTAAGGATATATTGGCCTGATTATTGATACCTAACAAGCTTGTATGTGAAATTATCTAAAAGAGAACTTGTCACTTCTCCTTACATTTCTATTTTAGTGAATATTTGTATTCCCAATAAAATTACACTTCTGGAGCATCTTTTCTTATAAATGGTGTAGTACTGTTTCTCTGTTAGTGCTCACTGTTTGTGAATTAATTGGCAACTGGGTGTTGCCATTTCACCTTATCAGGGCTCGTTCACAAAGGGCAAGAGGGGGCGGATTTTGATGCCAAATCCACCTTAAAATCCGCCCCCTCACATTAGAGGTCTATGTAGACCGCTAGCGTCCTCTATTCTGTGAGCGGTTTGTTCCGGCTCACGGAAAAAAGAGAGCTGCCCTTTCTTCAGGTGGATTCTGCGGCTGATTCAGCTGCGGCGTCCGCCTCACAACAGCACCCTCCGGACTAGGACCATTCATTTGGGCCTACTCCTGAACGGCTTCCCGCGTCAAATTCAGGGCCAAAATACGCGGTCCCTAGCCCCGTGTGAGCTAGCCCAAAAAGGAGTGTGCTTCTACACAGTCTGACCATGCAAGCCTGAATTGGACTGTGCCAGGGACACCCTCCTATATGAAACCACCCAGGTGTCACTTTTTTCATACATTTTTAGGAGAAAGGAGATGGTTGGGGAACTGCATGCAGTGTGCATTACTATCTGCAGTATTTGTTTTCATTCAACATATGCAGGAATGAACCTAAAAAAAAGTCTGGACCCCTTTGACAAAGTTATAAACATTTAACACTTTTGATGTTAAGTAATTATCACATATCCAATGAATAGGGATGACGGCTAGTTTGGTGGCAGCCCCGTACTTTATATCCCCCATTTGAGTGTAGTGATGGTTGCTCATGCTCATTCCCATTTTATTTAACATCTGTGGGACAGTATAAGCAAATGCAGCATGTGGCTAACTTTGTTAGTCCCATAGAATGGGAATGTAACAGCAACTCTGTTGTTAAACTTAGGGTGAGTTCACACGGAGCAACGTGCCGCGTGATGTGGCACGTATACGCCGCGTGAGCTTTTGCGGGCCGTTCACACTCCCATTGATTTCAATGGGAGCGTGGATTGTATACGCGGCGCTGGCCACATATACGATCCACGCTCCCATTGAAATCAATGGGAGCGTGAACGGCCCGCAAAAGCTCACGTGGCGTATACGTGCCACATCACGTGGCACGTTGCTCCGTTTGAACTCACCCTTAGAGGCAAATTCACACAGATATAAGCTAGTAATCACTTTCCTTCAATCTCCATCAGTCACAAAAGCTCCAGGAGAACAGCTAGTTCAAGGAGGCAATTTAGTGTGACCTTACTAGGGCACAAGCTCCTGGACTTTCATCCTTGGATACTTCTTTCCATGTGGTGACTAAACTAACTCACAATAGAGAGCAGATGGATCTTAATGAGACAACATTCAACTACTGGGTAATGCCTTATTGTGAATTGTGCTTTGATGCCCTATTATAACTAGCATTGTTCTTGTGCCCCTTAGGATTTCCACTGGATAAAGCTGTTGCTTACTCAAAACTCCGCAATCCATTCTTGATCAATGACTTGGATATGCAGTATTTCATCCAGGACAGGTAGGTTATGACCACAATGTTTTGAGCATCTATTTTTAAAGAGCATCAGTATGATCCTTGACCACTGACCTCCTCACTTAAGTCCACACACAGGCATACTCAGCTTGGTTGGACATTCAGATACTCTAAATATAGAGAGTGGCAAACAAACCTGCCAAACACTTCTGTTAACGTCTTATCTTGTTTAAGGGGCAAGGGTTGACTGGTTATATTGAAATCAGCAGGTACAGCCTATGTTTATCTGATGTATATGGCTACTTTAAGAAGTTGTTTTCTATCCCTTAAGAGTTGTGCACACAGATTTCTGAAGTTAAGCAGTGTCTTATTGTTCCATACAAATGTATGTTTTTTCTTTTTCTGTAGAAGGGAAGTATATCGCATTTTGCAGCAAGAGGGAATAGATCTTCCTCGTTACGCTGTACTTAATAGAGATCCCGACAAACCCGATGGTAAGTTCATCAAATGTATAGCAGCTGACAACTGTACCTTAAATTTAACATAAAGAAGTAGTTAACCCTGTGCTGTACCATATGACCTACTTCTTGAAGTTTTGGAGGTCACTGTCCTATTCATTAAACTCTGTCTCTTAATGCATTTCTATAAGAGCCTCTTTCTGAGATCCATAGGAATATATTGAAAGGCAGGGTTCCAGTTCATTGAATAAAACTGTGACCTCAGGGAGCTCAGAAGTAGGGCAGTATATCTGCCTAATAACACAGTTAGTATGTTTAACCCTTCCACCACCCTGCCGATCTACCAATGTAGAAAGGAGGAGATATATCTATTCGCTTTGGTCTTGCTGATTTGGATTTTGGTCTGCATTTTATGTATTTTAATTTAAGGTAATTTTAGCTTATATTTTGGGGCAGATTTTGTATTGTATTTGTGCCAATTTGTGGTGTCTACTGAAAAATGATGTTTATGAAGCCCTGCACCTTTTTTAGGCACTTTTAAAGTGTCAGAAATAGTGGGTATAGTGCACGCTCCTTATGGCACACCAAGCTTTCCCTGGTTTGAAGCAGTGTACTGTAGTCATCGACAGGAATAGGTATCCTATATGTGCGTATACCGTTTGCACTACAAGAGTTGTGCATCGCTTGAACTGTGCACCTGGTATTAAAGGGATTCTATCATTGGATAGCCTTTTTTTTTCCTGACTAACACGTAGGAATAGCCTTAAGAAATTCTATTCTTCTCCTACCTTTAGATGTTTTCTCTGCACCCCCATTCGGTAGAAATCCCAGTTTTCTTCGGTATGAAAATGAGTTCTCTCTCAGCACTGGAGGCGTTCCCAATGCTGCGAGAGAAATCTCCAGCGTCGCCTCCATCTTCTTCTGGAACGCCCTCTCCCTGTGTTTTCTTCCATCCTGGGTGTGAATCTTCTAGACATGCGCAGTCGGCTCTGCCATCGGGCCTCGGGCAGAGCAGACTGCGCATGCCCGGGCCACAAGAAAATGGCTGCTTACACCAGCTTTCTTGTGGCCTGGGCATGTGCAGTGGGCTCGGCCCGATGGCAGAACTGACTGCACATGTCTAGAAGATTGACACCCAGGACGGAAGAAGACTCAGGGAGAGGGCGTTCCAGAAGAAGATGGAGGCTGCGCTGGAGATTTCTCTCGCTGCATTGGGGACGCTCTCAGTGCTGTTTGAGCGCTGGGGCCCGCCTCCAGTGCTGCGAGAGAACTCATTTGCAAACAGACGAAAACCAGGTTTTCTACCAAACGGTGGTGCGGAGAAGACATCTAAAGGTAGGAGAAAAATAGTATTTCTTAAGGCTATTCCTACGTGTTAGTCAGAAAAAAAAGAGTATCCAATGATAGGATCCCTTTAACGATTCTCCTTCTTTGTGTACTTGAAGAAAAAAATGTTAATTTGAGGCTTTATTCACAGAGTGTAATCTAGTGGAAGGTGAAGACCAGGTAGAAGTGAATGGAGAGATCTTCCCTAAACCCTTTGTAGAGAAGCCAGTTAGTGCTGAAGATCACAATGTGTATATCTATTACCCTACATCAGCAGGAGGAGGCAGCCAGAGGCTCTTCCGAAAGGTATGGATCTAGATGTAGACGTTTACAGACTAGTGTCCTACTTAACCACTTCAATACGGGGCCAAGACATATTTTAGGTTTATTTTGTATGTGTGGTTTTGAGGGCTGTAACATTTTTCCCGTATGTCTCAGTCAACTAATTTTTACATCTTTTTTCGGGGACACATAGGGCTTTATTTTTATGTTGTTTTTATTTACGAATGTGTTGTAATTTTTTTTATATCCGGGAAAATATAAACAAAATAGGAGGGAAATTGTCTGATTTTCAATTTATTATAATTTTTTTTATTTAATAATACAAAGTGTCACTGAAAAACTTTATAAAATAGTTTTTCCTCTCCGTTACGGTAATTTTTATTTTGTATGGGGTTGTCGGGGGTGGGGCTATAACCTTTAATAACAGCATTTTATTAGCGTATTATTTTTTTTTAATTTTATTTACATTTTTTTTCAAACTTTTTTTTAATATATATATATATATATATATATATATATATATATATATATATATATATATATATATTTTATATATATATATATATATATATATATATATATATATATTTTATATATATATATATATATATATATATATTTTTTTTTTTTTTTCAGATTGTGTCCCCATAAGGTGATAAGAGACCTTTGGGGATATCTGATCACTTTTTTTCTGTATTGGAGGCTGATTTCCCCTGCAACTGGGGCTGCTACATTTACAGCCTCTTGCACACTGTATACACAGTATACAGAGCTGATCTGGGTCCTGTAGGATCACGTGACCGCCGGGTCAGATGGCGGCGCCCATAGCCGTGTATACAGCGCTCATTGAGCGCGGTATACACAGTGATCGAGATGGCAGGGAATAAACATTCCCTGTCTTCTCTCTGGGAGCTCCGGCTGAAGTTACAGCCGGCTCCCAGCTTCAGCAGCTGCATGATCTCCGTGCAGCTGCTGTGTTCTGACTGGACGTACCGATACGTCCTGTCAGAACTAGGCAACCACTTCCCAGACGTATATAGTCTGTGGGCGGTCCAGAAATGGTTAATGGTCTATTTCTTAAACAGGTTATTACCGAGGTCACTCCACAGCAAATTTAGCGGTCTCTTCTACATCTGCATTTACTTGCACTTTCAACTCTTTGTTATTACGCTAAACAATTATGGTATGTCGCACTCTGCATGCGAGGCCGCATCATTAGAAGCTGAGTTCTGTAAGCTCAGTGACAACCATGGATTAAACAGAATCTACTTTTGTCAATGAATTATAAAGCCACATTCACTTGTGTCTGATCTGCTGTTGATGAGTCAGTGAGTTAAGAAAATGTGTTTATGCAAGGCTATGCAAGTTGTTTCAATAGCAGGCAGTTAATGTAAGACACTTGGAAAAGGTGTCATGTTAAATGTAAAAATAAATGAAAAATGTAGCGCACCTTACTTGCTGTGCGATCCTTTTCATAGAACGTACTAATATTCTAGTGTTTATATATTACATGGAATGTATATAGCGATACCTGTGATATACTTCATAAATGTTTGCAATTTTTTTTTATTATTAAAATGCTGAACCTGTAATAATCTGTATGGGTTATTACAGATTGGCAGTCGCAGCAGTGTTTATTCTCCAGAGAGCAGTGTTAGGAAGACTGGATCTTATATCTATGAAGAATTCATGCCAACTGATGGTACTGATGTTAAGGTACAAAGTAATCCATAGCTTGCTTTATATTATTCTTACAGTGAGGAAAAATGTAACATTAGTGATCTCTACATGTCATTTAGGTATATACAGTTGGTCCAGATTATGCCCATGCTGAGGCCCGCAAGTCTCCAGCTTTGGATGGGAAAGTGGAGCGTGACAGTGAGGGGAAGGAAATACGCTATCCAGTAATGTTAACTGCCATGGAAAAGCTGGTTGCCCGTAAAGTCTGCTTGGCCTTTAAGGTGACTACAATTATTTCCAGTTATATTTTTATTGGTTGCAAAAGCATAACTATAGGGGAAGCAAAGGATGCAATTGAAATGGGAAAAGTGTACTTAAAATGGGATCATTTATACGTTGGAGCCCTCGTAGAGATCTACATCACAATTTGTCACGATTGCTCAGAGTCAGAATTTGGCTATATTTTACATCATGTTGGTGTTTATGCTAAAGGCATCCATAGGATTTAATTCAGCTTCTGAAAGCTCGACGCCCCTGTTGAATTGTTATACTTGCCTATAAAGAGCAGTAGGGCATGGGATTCTACATCATTTGTCAGATTATATTTGCACGTCAGTACCTACTGATTGATTATTCTTCTAGGTTTGATTTACAGAACAATTGTCTGTATCAGTGTTTGAATATATTTCTATTTTCAGCAAACTGTCTGTGGCTTTGACTTGCTGAGAGCCAATGGACACTCTTTTGTCTGTGATGTCAACGGTTTCAGCTTTGTGAAGAACTCTATGAAATACTATGATGACTGTGCCAAAATACTAGGGTAGGTTTCTAGTCTTCTGCCGATATTGAGTGGAATATCATCTATGAAAATTGATGTATTTTGTTGTAACTGCAATTGCAGTAAAATAAAAATCACTACTGGCTTTTGCAGAGTATCCTTCAGTATTTACACTGAGCAGAACACTCTTACAAGGCACTTAAACTTTGGTTCTTATGTTTTATTTTAGGAATATAATAATGAGGGAACTTGCTCCACAATTCCACATTCCCTGGTCAATCCCAACGGAGGCAGAGGATATACCTATTGTACCAACTACATCTGGCACAATGTGAGTAACAGAATCCACATCTTTGGTTCCCTGTGGTTTCTGTGCATCTTCTCAAAATGGTAGAAAAAAAAAAGTCTAATGTGTTTTTACATTTGTAAAGTTGATGATACACATTACTAGAGATAAGTGAATCACTCAGGATCGTTTAGTTTGGGTGGCTTACTTCCCAGTATGTTTCTGGTTGAAAAAGTTCAGTTCTGCCAGGGCTCCTAGGATCTATCCAATTTCTAGTTCTCTAAGGCTCGATTCACACCAGTGTTTGAGCTCCATTTGGGGTTTTCGTCCCCAAATCCGCTTGAAAAATAGAGAGTCCTTTCAAGTAAGTCTTTTCTCTCCCCATTATAGTCTTTTTAAGCAGATTAGGTTCTAAAGAGTGGAAAGCTGAACCCTAGTGTGAACCTAGCGTAGGGCCAACAAAGCCAAAGTTATGTAAAAGTGAAATTATTCTTTGGGTGTTGTCCGGCATTCTTTTTGCCTCCTCGGTGACATCATGCCTCATGGAGCCTGTTGTGCCCATATGACCACTAGTGGCCCAATCACAGGCCTTAGTGGTTACCAGGGGCACATGTCGTCACCAGGAAAGCACTGGAAACCTTGAGGATACCTAAAAGAGGTAAAAGAAGGGGAGTATTTATTTATTTTTTTATGCCTCCCCTAGGCCTACCTGTATATACTATAGGGTCTGAAGAATATTTAGAATGTGGAATATTTGTGTTGAGTTTGTAAATAGAAATAGAAGCAATGGAAAGAATGAAGAAATGCATGATTTCTCAAAAAGGAGACAATTTGTGAAATATTACAAAATTTGTTAATGACACAAAAGCTGCTAGAAAATCAAAAATTGTCTGACCGTATAGTTATGCTTTAAAATATAGATAACAAATAGGCCATTTTCTAGTGACACAATCGCTTTAAATATCCTATTTCATGTTTTTCCACCTTCAAATTTGAGATGGGGGGTAAACAATGATTGTTTCCTAGTATCCAGATACAGTTGAATGACACAGGACACCATGCTGCATAGAGGTGAAGATGTTATTTGACCTTTTTTTGTTGCTATAGTATCAGGATGTGTCTGGTGAACAATTTGAAGTATACTTCGTTCATCTATCTTATTTCCTTTTCATAGAAAACAGGCTGTAAAGTTCCCATTAGCAATGCTCTAAGCTTTGCCAGGGAGAGTCTGTTCTGTACACCTTTGCTTGATGCACTATGTACAGTATGTAGAGCTTGTAGCATTTGCCAAAGGGGGATGGTCACTTGAAATAGCTGTATCTTTTATACCACCTAAAAAAATGTTTATCACATGAAAGATTTAATATGTTGCCATGACTGCGGAAACCTTAGCTGTAAGAAAAACGGAGGTATCATTAGTTAGAGAGTCAGGAATGTGATTTTATATGGTGTATGAACTGTTGCATCTAACGCTCAAATACTCAATTGGTTTTAACTACTGATATCTCAGCTAATACTACAGAGAATCTCCGATATTTTTTTTTTATTATTTTTTTTTTTTCCTGAAACCAGAATAATTTTTCGGTTGGATAAATCATGAGATACAACCTTTAAAGAGAACCTTTCATGTCCTCGGGCACCTGCCGTTTTATATACTGCTAGAAAGCCAACAGCGCACTGTTGGCTTGTCCGTTATGTGTCCCCGGTGAAGAGCTATTAGTGCCATTACTGTAGCTCTTCAGTGTCAGAAGGGAGTTTCTGATGTCTGTGAGGAATGACCGTACTGTCCATAGCCCTGTACTGTCCGAGGGGGCGTTCCTTACCTCACTGCTTAGCGTCATCGCTAGGCGATAAGGAACGCCCCCTCTGACAGTACAGTGCTATGGACTGTCAGGAGGAATGTTCCTCACAGACTGTCAGAAACGCCCTTCTAACAGTGAAGAGCTACGGTATTGGCACTGATACCAGGGGCACATAACGGGAAAGCCGACAGTGTGCTGAATTCAGCGCACCTTCGGCTTTCTAGCGGTGTATAAAACTGCAGGTCCTCTTTAAAGTGACTGCCTTTGGCAATTATGTGTACTGCCAAATGGGTATGGATTTTTCCATGGCAGCAGCTCAGTTACACAGTTACTAGGGAGAATTTTTCAAGCTTGTTTTCTATTAAAAGCAAGTTAGATTGGAAGCAAACAAAAAATTAACATTGTATTTATGCTTTTCAAGATCAGGAGAATATTAGAGTTTTTAAAATAGTAATAAAGTTTTGTCTGATTGTGTAGCAAAAATCCATGCGCTCAGCTCAAACACAAATGCAAACCAGATCTTTCAGAGATTTTGGAAAAGGAGTTGATTTGTTGAATCTACCTTGCTGTATATGAGTCATTAATGGCCCCTGATGACTGCAATTTTACTTTTTGGGCAGTCATGTACCCACTCGCATATATATGCTATTTAATTTGGTTAACAATGTATGAAGCTAATCTCTACTTTATGCAATAATTTAGGATGGAATTGCGATGTGTAATTGCAATAATACGGCATGGGGATCGGACGCCAAAGCAAAAGATGAAGATGGAAGTTCGTCATGCTAGGTAATGACATAATTGCTGCTCCTACTTGTAAATTATGGCTTTTTTATATATCTGTACAGGATATAATTCAAGGCTTTAGTATTTGAAGATTGTTGAAGAAATTGCGTGGGCAGCCAAGAAGTGGCATGTTATGTGCAGGGAAACGCTCATTAGCAATATACTGTAAGCCTTTCTTTCTGGAATGTTTTTATTTCATGCTGCTGGTATCTTTATTTGCCTTCAGGTTCTTTGAGTTATTTGAACATTATGATGGCTACAAAACAGGAAAACTAAAACTGAAGAAGCCAGAGCAACTACAGGTATGCTAGTTACCAAAGTTAGCAGAAAAGAGCAAAATAAAACCCACAAATAGTGTATATATTCTGCTGTTGCTATGCTCATCAGACGTAATACTTATAATAGTATTTCAGTTATAAAGAAGCTCTGTCAGCCTAATGGACCTTTCGCCTTTATCCACTGCAGGTCGTAGCATCTGTTAATAGATGCCACTCCACTCATTCCAGCACAGTTGGCTTTTTCTCTCTAGCCCACACCATTACCAAGCTGTTAGTTTTGGTCCCAGAAAAAGTAGTGATTCAGCATCCAGTCTAGTACCGACTTAAAAAATTACTTTTATTAGACCATTTAAAATTTCAAAATAACAAGAAACCAGTGAAAAAATATAATAGAAAAAAGCTTTTTTTCGTGTAACCATTGTCCTATGTAATCCAAGAAACGTCTTCATGTAAGTGCTGTGTCTTTTTTCTATTATATTTTTTCACTGGTTTCTTGTTATTTTGAAATTTTAAATGGTGTAATAAAAGTAATTTTTTAAGTCGGTACTAGACTGGATGCTGAATCACTACTTTTTCTGGGACTGTCTAATAGCACCTGTACCGGCCGGGTTCATAGTTTTTCGTGCACCAGTGCTAGCATATCGAAGATACTTTTTCTACACAATGGGACCACAGGAAAAACAAGGGCGGTGATATACATTTTCTCTAGTGTTAATTTTGGTGCCTCATATGTTACTCCAACTCTGTACTGTCAGGTGGGCAGCGTCAGGTATTAGCAGGCAAGGGAACGTAAATCAGAGTTCCAATCGCTGTGTCCAAAAACATTCTACAAACCTATAAAAATATTTTTCCCATATGGTAGATGCTGTAGCTGGGAAAAAAAAATCAAAGCCAATTCACCTTTCTTTTCGCTGTTTCGCCTGCCATAATAATTTGGATATAATGTGACCAAAGCAATAAACATTCCCCGTCTAGCTCTGCAAAAAAAATTCCTTATTTATTACTGTCCACAGAATTGTAAAAAAATTAATGGTCAGAATATGGTGATTTTTTTTTGTTTGTTTGGTATGGTTTATAAAGGAAGAAAAAAAAACTATAATTTTTTTTTTATTGCCATAATAGTACTGACCCAAAGAATAAAGGTGACATGTCACTTTATCTGCATTGAATGCCATAAAAAAAGCTCATAGGAGAGTCAAGCAAGTGCAGTTTTTCTCTAACTTCACCCCATTCTGAGTTTTTGTCCCACAAAAATGAAACTCTCACACAACTGTAAACAGAAATATAAAAAGTTATGACTTTTGGAAAGGAATCTAAAAGAAAAGTGTGGAATTGCACATAGTGGTATTGTCAGAGTATACTAAGTTTATGATCCTAAATGCTGCACGCAAGAGATTTTCCTGCGTAGAGGGGTTTTCAGGGACGTCTTAATTGATGACCTATCCTTAGCATAGGTCATCAACTAAAGAATCAAGGGGTCTGGTACCTGTGGGTCAGCTGATTTGAAGCACCTCTTCTACTTCACAGGCCATGGTCACATGACCTAATCTCAGCTCAGTATCATTGAAGTAAATGGGATGAACTCCAATAAGCACAGTGTTGGACCCTGGCGATTTTTAATTGATGATTTATCCAAATGATAGGTCATAATTTATATAGCCTGGAAAACCTCTGTAAAATAAATTAGTGGCATCTGCTTATGTCCAAAAAATGGCCTTTTATCATTTCCAATCACTGCAGTGCAGATGTTCATATGGTCTGTTTTTGCAGTGTTGGAGCAATGATGTACCATATAGACACATGACTACTGAATCAATTCAGTGGTTGGTGAAGTTCTCAGCATGTATGTACAGTACATAACCAATGCTGCCAGTAAACTGATGCATGAGATCAATTGGTGGGTCACATCGTCATTGTGGACATAAGTCTTTATGCTGCTTTAGATTAGAAGTGGCTTCTACCAGTTATTTTTCTAATGCTGATCAAACCTAAAGGTGCTGCATATTAACTGTGCCAATAGCCACTAGAGAGACGGTACGTAATCCCTTTGGTACCATAATTTAGAACAAGGCATTAAATCATCATCCACTGTATTCTCATTGTCACCTGGCAATAAATCTTTGTTAATGATATGTATAAAGGGAACATTACAACCGGAAGTTGGATCCATAGCAAGAATATTTTACATAAAATATTATTATAATGAATTCTCTGAAACCTTATGTTATTTCAATCAGGAAGTGCTTGACATAGCAAGATTGCTGCTAGCAGAGCTTGGAACCCATAATGATTGTGAGATCGAAGAGAGGAAATCCAAACTGGAACAGCTGAAAACTGTGCTGGAAATGTAAGTGAAACATCTATACTCCACTCACAGATATGGGCTGACCTAATACAGAGTGCCAAAGACCTCTCTGGACTGTCTATTGTTATATTTGCACTGCTAACAGATTTTCCTTCCTCTGTAAACATCACAACTTTAAGAATTTACATACTAGATCTAATCTGTTTATGTATAGTGTACTAGAAAAAAATGTGTGGGTGGGGGAAACCTGGCTAGACCTTCTGGGGGAAATGTAATAGTTACATCTTTTTGGTTAATACCCTTTTTTCCCAGCTATATTTCCAACTAACTTCAAAGGTGCAATTGCCTAACAAATTTTGCACAAATACACTTCTATGATATTGTGATTTCACTGTTGTCAGATATTAGACACAAGCACATGATACATTTTGCACAAGCAGCATAAATTATAAAAATTTGACACCGATCTGGTTTATTAAGTTGTAGATGGTGCAAGATTAACTGGCAGTCTAAATGCACCAAATGTATTGCAGTTGCTCATGCTAAATGATATATTTGGTGCATTTTTAGTCACTTCTAACTTTCCTGCGTCTGTTGGTTGTCTTACTCTTGGCACACATTATGTCTGCTACATGACCCTTTTCTCACTAAACCATGCCCTTTTTTGAGCTAGGCAGAGAAAGTATCTTAATCATGTAAAGGGAGTCTGTCACCTAAACCCAGTGTATAAACCCAGCCCCGCCAATAGATAGGTTAGGGTCACCTGAATCACATGGCACTATCCCCTTTTGAATCTGTGCCTCCATTTCAGAGAAATCAACGCTCTTGTCAATATGCAGATCAACTGTTTGGAAAACAAGGGCCTTGCCTTTGTTGGTTTAAACAGGTCCAAAGAAATTAGCGGCAGATCCTAAGAGGTTAGCGGCAACAAAGTAATTTCTCCAAAGAGCTCTTTTACATATTAACAGAAACAGCAATAAGTTGAGCGATGGAGGCAGCGATTCACAAGGGGAATATACCTGATTCAGGTGACTCTAACCTATCTATCTGCATGGCTGGGTTGGTATATTGGGATCTGGCGATAGATTTCCTGTAATAAATGTGGTACAAAGCCATATCAAGATAAGCATCAACTCCGGTAATTTAGCATTAGTAGATATTCCCTACTTAGTCTTTCAAAGAGGATTTCCAACAAAAAATGTACTGACCATGTATTAGTAATTCACCGTTTACAACTGTAGCCAAAGTTGATACTTGAACATACTTGCAGAAATAGCAGCACTTGTGCTAAGAGGACATGCAGCCACATTCAGTCACTGAGTAATTTTTAAGGACTTTATGACCAACTCCTTTATTACCTCAGCTGGCTTTATCAATAATAACCTGACCATTTTTCAGTTTTTCTGTTCTCTCTAAGAATCATGTAGGATATTCCCCTTTTAGCCATTTCAGCTGCAGCTTGAAGGATCTTGATGTGCAAGCTACATCCTTGGGGCAACAGGACGGGTACCAGAAATTTCAAGTAAAGTTCTTCCCTGCTGGCTCATAATCCTTCTCAAGGAGAATGGAACTGATAGAAAAGGTCAAAAAAACTTGATGAACCAGCTGCAGCAACAAACTCGATCTGACGTTAGGGATGTGTCAATGCCAAACAAAAACACTCTCTTGGAGTTCTTCCAGCTGGTCCTGCCCAGTGACTTGTGTGAATAATGAATTTCTAGACGTGATCTATTTTTTTTTTTTTTTTTTTTAAGCAATACTGCTTTATTAGGGTTATGATATGTGACCGCCTATAAATCTGAAGTAAACAGAAGGATAGATTAGAGAATTTATAGGAAGAATTTTTTATAACAATGAATTGAAATTTGCAGTAATTTCATAGCAAAAAACGAAGAAAACTGGAGCAGAGAATGGTGAGTATTAGGAGTATTAGTTTTTTTTTTTTTTTTAAATCTTTTATTTGATTGCGGTGGGGGTAACTGGGCAATGGGTATTATACTTGGAAGGGGGAGGGGGCAGCCTGAGAGGGGGACATTATACTGTGGAGACAAAGTGGAGGAGGACATTGTAATATGATGTCATAGGGGCCAACGTGGTGGAACAGGTTTAATGTATAAGGGGCCACTGGGGGAAGGGGGGGCTGTTAATGTCTGAAACCTCTGCAGGGGCATTTGATAGTGTGGTGGTCCATTGTAGGGCATTATATTTTATGGGACCACTAAGTGGCTCCCACATGGTATAATGCCACTGACAGGACATTTATAATTTTGTGTAGGTCAGGTATTTCTAAGGGGTGGTGATGGGTATGCCCATTTATGAAACCTTTGCATTGGGCCCACTAATGTGTTAAAACGGCCCTGGTCCCAGACACTATCAGACACTAATCTCTTATGGGCCTTCTCAAACTTTTTTGGCTCTGGCCTCACCAGTCAGTCTGTTGTGATGCCTAGGCCTTACTACCATAGAAATACTACCACCGAGCTCCAAGTAAAAGCCACAGTGCAGAGCACATAATACCTCCAGCAACTCGAAATATTACATTACATGCAAAATACCTCCCCAGCAGTGCCAAATGATAGCATGCAGAACAGCCAAACATCACAGTACAGCATCACGGGTGTCATCATTGCTCCCCCTCTTTCTCATTTGCTAACAGCAGGTGCAGTCTACCCCCTTCCACCTCTAGCCGATTGGTAGCAGCAGTCTTCCCAAATAAAACCTACCAAACGTGCATCAAATCATTCCCCAGTCTGGTATGCCATAAATATCTAATAAATGAGACCCCCACCCATCTCCAGACTAGGGATTCTCCTGAACCAAGTAGCAGATTGATGCCATGGCCCCAGTGACAAAAACAGTGTTTGCATGGCCGCACTTGTCTGACTCTTAAAAACCTACATAAAAGTGAATGTAGAGCCTCGTGTGCATGGCCACTTCTCCAGTTCTGCCTTGGCTCCAGGTGTAACAGGGGTTCAGGAGACATTTATGGTAGCAAATCCAATAATGAAATGGTTTTAAAGTGAATGGCTCAGGTATTTTCATTTTACTTCTGCCTCAGATTCCTTTTCCAATCTCCCCCTTCCCATGATCAACAGGATGCTCACTTTCAGTATCCAGCTTCGATTTTTGCCTGTCATTGAAAACAATAGGAGGTAGAATCAGGATGGAATCTGGCGACGATTTTCAGGTGGATTTTGCAACAAAATCGACAACAAATTCCATCTGGTGAACCTTTATTTTTAAACACTCTTATATTCTGTATTGTGTGCATAGACAGTGTTGCGTAATTTGTCATAAATTTGTCATAGATTACAGTGTTTAGGTGCGCCGTTATCCCTGACATCATCTGCCAGTAGATATGGGAAAACTCCATATACATTAGAGTGTCTAGCAGTCCTGCTAAAATTGACAGGTCTGGTTGAAATTGCATATTTTTTTATTTCTATTATTTATGTAGTGTCATTATAACCTGCAGCACATTACAGATATCTTCAGTCATTGTCGCCAGCGGGGCTTGAAGTAATGAAAATGATGTAATCATACAATACGCATGTGTAAGAATCTGATGGCAACAACTTTGGCTGCTTTCGATGTGACTTGTGTACATACAGTACTTTTTAGAAGGATTTTGCTAAAGGGCATGCTCTGTGCCAAATTCACATACGTTCATGCAATAGTTTAGTGAATTTGGCACACTTCCATACATTGTGCATCAGGTTTGTTGCCAGAACAAAACAAAAATAAAGTTTTCTTTAGAGTGTTTGTCTCTTCAGAGACTGCCCCTTTTAGATTATAGCCTGGGACGATCAGCTGATTTTCTAAGGTCATCTGAAGTCTCCAAGAACAGGAGACGATCCTGCAGAGTAGCTCTCCTTTCTGGCTCATAGTAGAGAGATTGGAGGTAGTGAACACTATATATATATATATATATATATATATATATATATATATATATATATATATATATATATATATATATATATATATATTATCTTATTATATATAATGTTTTTATATATGTAGATTGTGAGCCCCATATAGAGCATATATCAGCCCCATATAGAGCATATATAGACATATCAGTATGTCTTTGGTGTATTTCAGGAAATCCACGCAAACACAGGGAGAACATACAAACTCCTTGTAGATGTTGTTCCTGGCAGGATTTCAACCCAGGACTCCAGCACTGCAAGGCTGCAGTGCTAACCACTGAGACACAGTGTTGCCCCTTGAGAACACTATTTTCTGTCCTTATTCCCTGATAGGTCATATGACAGTATTTGTATTCATGGGACTGCCCCCTTGAAAACTTGCCCTATTTTCTTTACCTTAGTTATTGATGCTTTCAGTGGTTTGACTTGTCCTCCTTTCCCTAATAAGAATCTTATACTTAAACTTTGAGCTTTGGCGTTATGGAGATAAAACTGGGTAAATACCCAGAGCCCCTGTTTCCTAGGGAGCCTCCCAAAAGGGAACCCCAGGAGGGACCTCACAGTGTCGTAAAAAAGCATTCCATCCTACTGTCATCGGTCAGCAGACAAGACATTCATTTTTATGTTTCTCCTCCTCTGCAATAAACCATATTATCTGGACAGGACAGGGAAATTGGATGTGTACAGCCAGAGCACAGGAATTTAACAGGTTCCATTATAGGTAGGGATCTCAATGGTAATATCTTTACCACCCTAGGTGAGATGTGGAGTCATAGAGATCCTTCATTCATTCACTAGGAATCTCTGGGAGACCATTCAGAGACGACAAATCCAGATAGCATAATGGAAGCAGATTTAGGAGTCCAAGCCAGAGGTCAAACCGAAGGCATAAAAGAGAAAAATCCAAAGGCTCAGAAAGGAGGCAGAGTCAAACTGGGAAAGCTGGGTTAACTTAGGCTTGTAAAAGAAGCATATAGCAGGCTAGAGGCAGCATCTAGGAAACAGAACCGCTACTCAGGCAATTGTCAGTAGGCCCCTGAATGTGTAAATAGCCACCAGAAGGGATTTGCACTCATTTCCTGTGTAATAGCTGCAGATATAGTATATTGGATTCTGGTGTCCTGTTTCTGCATTTGAGAACACTGTTTGGGACAAATGAATAGAATAAACTGCTCTTTTTCAATTCCAGGTCACAGCATTAAAATACACTTCATAGCAGTACTTTGTTATAGACATGGAGAATTTATACTGAATGTTTGTCAGATATATCTATTTTGTAGGATGACCTTTATATCATTTTTGTTTTCCAGGTATGGACATTTCTCTGGCATTAATAGGAAGGTTCAGCTGACATATTTGCCCCATGGGCATCCAAAGCCATCCAGTGAGGATGAAGGTAAGGCAGTGAAGGTGTTAAGTATCTTGTATGATTTAAACCTAGACTTTTGAAGAACTTTAGATTTTCAGTCAATCTTTTGAGTCATTAATACATTCTGTAATATAGTTTCTTAACAGATTTTGTGAAATCCTGGATTTTTTTTTAATTCTTTCCCCAATTTCTGTATTGAGAGCTGTCCCTTGCTTTCACTAGGTGTACGAGTGTACGGGCTCCTGTACAGTGTGAGGAAACTGAGACTGGGGGAGTCTTTTCAAACAGATAGACTTGGCCATTATAAAAACCTAGTAGAGGATTTTATTTTTTCTGTCTCCTATGAAAGAGTTTGAAGTTCTATCTGTAAATTACCAGAGGATTTACCAGTTAAAAACACAGTTGGGATTGGAATATTTGCATTGTCCCCTAATCCTGACAATGGTTTCATCTGGAATTTTTTTACAGGCAGAGCTGATCTTGTTGTCATATGAAAGATCAAAATCCACTCTTTCACGTGACACCAAAACTTTCAACACTTTGCTAGGTATTGTAATGCCACAGATATTATGGTTTGAAGTGACCACCCACTCAAGCTAAAGGTGACAAAATTTCTTATATTCTGTATATTACAAAATGTATTAATGACACACATACTGCCAAAAAATGTAAAGTTGCTTGAAAGTTTGTTACAGTTTAATGTGATTTTAGTTAATCTTTTGTTCCCCATTTTCCCATTATTGGTTCCTGTGTTCACCTTGGCAATCTCATAAAGATATGAGTGGATTCAGCCAATATGAACTTCCAAAAAACATGCAGGTTAAAACATGCAAGTTTATTTTTCTTAATATAGTGTCTCTTCACTTGTGGTTGGAAGCAGATTGTAAGCTTCTCCACAGACTAAAAGGGCCTATTTAGTACTTCCCCTTTGCAGTGCTACATAGGGTGTCATTATGGTAAAAACTGGACCATTATAATAATTGATAGGATATTATAAAGAAATTATTTGTTGCTTTTGCGGTATGGCTGAAACGACTCTACAGTTTTTCTAATTTGTCTACACAGATGCCCGCAAGGATTCCCCATCTCTGTTACTAGTTTTAAAATGGGGTGGTGAACTAACTCCAGCTGGGCGAGTGCAAGCTGAAGAGCTCGGCCGGGCGTTTAGGTGTATGTACCCTGGAGGGCAAGGTATGTTCTTTTTGTCACCTTTATGTTGTTGTTTTTCAAAGGGAAATTTTACTTTTAATAAATGGCGCTAACATTTTAATTTAAAATTTAGATATGAAAATAATGACACTTTCTAATATGTTTCTTATCATAGTCCCTTAATGGTAGCAGTGATGTAAATGTTTACTTGTATACTTTCTAGGGGTTTGTCATGGTAGCAGCAACTCAATCACCCTTAAAAGTTTTGTCCAGTTTATTAAGATGCACTTAATATATAAAAGGGAGCTTGTCACCAAAAACTCTACATCAAACCCATCATAGTGCATTGTAGGGTATATTATGCTTAGCACCATCATAACTTTAGATAGTTTAACAGATCCGCCATTACCTTGAAATAAGTGTGTGTGAGTGTTATATATATATATATATATATATATATATATATATATATATATATATATATATATATATATATATATATATATATATATATATATATATATATATATATATATATATATATATATGAGGGTTAAGTGCAATGGGGCGTGCCAGAACCTCAGAATTTCAGACCTGAATACTCTTCAGACCCCTTGGAGGTCATGTCTCATTTTCATTTCTATAAAAACTGCTTTTTCAAGAAAATAGGGCACCTATTAAAGGTATGATAGTGCTGTCCATATTTTGTTTCTATAACAAATTTCCTGGTGACAAACTCCCTTTAAGAAACACATCCCTCTCTATGAATTAGGTGTCTCAGTGGCCCTTCATGTGCTAGAAATGGAAGTCTGCAGCCAGGCGTTGGCAAATATTTGAGCTATAGTTTACAGCAGTTCCTGGCATAAATTATTATAACTTTTCCAGTCCCTGAGAGGATAAGGCCATTGAGGTATACATGAGAAGTCGCACATTTTTGAACAAATACAGACTTAGGGGTTTTGGTAAATATACCTATGTGTGTAAAATAGAATGTGTCATTATTCATTATCAATATGAGAGTTACTAACTTACCTTTTGTACCTATTTAAGCCATTTTCTGTGTTGCTTCTTTCCTTTCCTTCTCCTCTTCTCATACATTATAGTGATCATACATTAGAACCTTTTCGGCTACATTTATTAGGCAGTTATGGTTTCTACACTCATATTGACTTTTAGTTTTTTGTAATTTTTTTACTGGACATACTCCAACATATATGTGCTTCTGATGGAAGCCTCTGATGTATGGCACTGTAAAGACAAATAAGCGTACTAGCCCAAAATATGTTAAAAGAACACACTTTCTGTGTTTGTTGGTGCTGAGTGGTGATGGATACATTTTTTTATGTTCTGTCACAATTTTCCCAGTGCATACGCTGATTATAATGTGAATAGACCCTTGAGAATTAATAAAAAAAAACACCAAAAAAACAGACTCTAAATCACATTAGATACGGTAATTGTTGGCAAACCTGCTGATTTACACAGGGGCAGTCAACCATCAAATACATATGAGGATCTCCCAGCTCTCCTTTTACAGCCTAAATTTGGGGAACAGAAGAAATAGCGATCAGCAGAACGATTGTTCAGCTGACCACTATGTGCATAGCCAAACTTACTACTTTATTACTGTTCTTCTCACTTTTATATGTATCTTTACTACTTTTTTCCTTCCCTTTTTCATCTTTCCTTTTTATCACTTCTTTCTTTAGCATTCTGTCACTGTAGGTTTTATAGTTTACTCTATAATATAACTTTGCTTTGCATTGTTCTAGCCCTAATGAAACTAGTCATATCCTTAAGATACGTAAGTGCGTCCTTTTGTAATGTTTTTGTACCTTATGTTCTTTCAACCTATCATTCTAGTAAATGGTAACATCACGGCTTTGGGCTGTTGTTCCCCCATAGACTTTGGTAAGGACTATGAGTGACGGTGTGATTTGCACAGTCCCTATAACTGCATCAGGAAAATGCCATCCCTTCAACTAAATAGTATATGGTGTATACTGTGCCACGCACAACTAATTTTTATAGAAATTTTATTGATCTTTAACATTCCTCTTAATTCCTTGTATTGCATAACCAATTGGTGATGCTTAGAAGTCCAATGAGTTAATATAAGCATGCAAAGTGACGTCTACTGAACCAGTATACATTCGTTACCTGAAGAATGCAACTACAATGTATACAGTTGTAAGAGAAAATATGTTTAGCAACGTACTAAAGTAAATTAGGATGAATACCAAAAAGAAGTCTGTTATCTACAACACCATACATTACAGTTCTATGATTGATTTCTTAGGAAACACTCCCCATCTACTACACCTCCACTTAGAAGCATGTAAAGCCTCTCAGAAACCTAATCATATTTAGATTTGTGGACGATCAAAGGTTAAACATTTTTGCAAATTTAAATAAAGATTTTCTCCAAAGTATCTTAGTGATGACAGCCTTTTGTCAATGCATGGAACTGTGAATGCAGGTACTTTCTGTGGTCAGGGAAACCCAGCTGCAGTTTCCTTATTGTGGACACAATGGCGTAGCAAGCGTGAGGGCAGGGGGTTGGCGGCCATTGACTCTGTGGGGCCCACCCTAAACATATGCAATTATTTCAACTATTTCGGTCTCTGAAGGACACTGTTATAGTTGAATAATAGGACATGTTTTGCTTTTGTAAGGTTTCATGGATCTCTGAAAAGACTCAAGTGTTCAAAGAATCCGTGAGAAACGAGAACTATAAAAAAAAAAAAAAAAAAATGGACAGTTGCATCCGTTTTTCACAGTGTTCATGTGAATGAACCTTCACAGTGCTATTCCACATGCTGTTCTTACTCATGTTAATGCACGTCCTGCTCTTACTGCAACAATGAAAATGACTAATATGATTAAAAATGCAAAACTCCTGTGTGGTTTCAAGGAAAACTTGTATTAATACGTGCGGAGACACAGAGTGTATTGCCAACTTGGAAGGACCTCCAGTGGTGGGTGTGTGTTTTTGTTTTTTTTGTTTTTTGTTTGTTTTATGTAACAAAGCTCTTCTTCATTACGGCATACCTGTAACACTTTGATGAGTGACTGCTTGTTGGCTACATTGTCTCAATAGAATTTCAGGTTTTCTAAAGTGAATCTCCCATCTCATCTGAGACTCGGGCTTTTAATCTCCCATCCATTTATTACAGTGCAGCTCTGCTTATTCAGACTGGCTGCTGTTTATTAGCACAAGCCCACCAGGCTGTCAGTGCATGGAGAACTGATTCCATTACAACAAGATCATAATGACCATAAAAGACATTTTATTAAACAGCTACTGTAAAAATAAAATTTGGTAATTGTCACACAGGTATTAATGCAAATGACATTGGGAGATTCACAAGGCGGTTTTCTTACCACTGACTATACATTCAGCCTTACTCCTCTTTTATCTGAGGGAAATAATTGTGTGACAGAAATGCTGTTCTCTCATCAAGAAAATGTCATGATATATGGAGATGCCTATAAACTCTTTTTGGTTATTCATTAATAAAAATGTTTAGGTTGTGTTCACACTGGTGTCATGTTCACAGATTCACTCTGTTGGGGTTCCATCAAGTTTTCCTAAATTTTGACAGCAAGAATAGTGATGTTAATTTCAAGGAAGTCCCAACATAAAAGGATGAATAGCAGTGTGAACATAGCCCTACCTTATGTCTCACTAAAGCTTGAATTAGTTGACTTGTTTTGTGCTTTTTCTGTTGTGTGCTTTAACAGTGAAAAAATACCACAAAACTATAATAAATATGTCTACTAATTCATTGCTATGTATGTAAGGTATAACTGTTAACCCTGTGAAATACACTGTTTTCCCCTCGCAATAGGTGTCAAGGGGAAAATGGGTTTTCTGGGCAATTTTTTTTTTTAAAGATCCATTAGTGCTATTGCAATGTACTGAGTAATTTCTCAATTGAGTAGCAATGACGTTCTGTTTCCAATAACAGGCAAACAGATTGTCACCAGATAACCAGCAAATGTTCCTGGGGTGGTCACATGATGAATAAATATGCATTTTTGATAAATTGTTATTTAGAAGGCAGGCAGGGGAAGGTGTTTAGATTAGTGTAAGGGGATATTGTCACTCCTTAGGGAGAGACCTCCATATAGGTGTGTGGAGACTTAAGCCATTTGCACTCCACTGTGAGGGATCATGGGAAGAATATGCAAATCTGTCTCCCATGATGTTAATATAGGGACACAGTGCCTCAGTCATGCAGCCCACTAGGGGACGCTCCCTTTAACATCATGCCCGACCTTCCCAGAGGCCTTTGCTGCAATGATGTGGGATTTTACCAAGTCAGTCTCTCAGCCGAGGACAGCTGTTTCGATCTGTTTGGATCTCTTCAGCCCGGCTCAGAATAGACTAACTTGACAGACTTGAGAGGCTTCTAGACCAAGTTAAGGGTGTATTGTCACTACTTAGGGAGAGACCACCATATAGGTGTGTGGAGATTAATTAAGCCATTTGCGCTCCACTGTGAGGGATCATGGGAAGACAGAGACTGACTTTGTAAAATCCCACATCATTGCAGCAAAGGCCTCAGGGAAGGTCAGGCAAAAAAAGGGAGTGCCCCCTAGTGGGCTGCATGACTGAGGTATTGTCTCCCTATATTAGTGTAAGGATTTAATTTTATCCCAGATAACCCCTTTAAACAAGCAGCAGCCAGAAATGCTGCTTTTCCACAACTTGAAGCCATACCCTAAGAAGACTTTCTCAGCCTCATGATTTAAAATATTAAAAATATCTTAAAGTGTGTATATATAACTAATGACAGAATAGTTTAGAAATCCTCTAGCACTCTCATCCTGACACTTCCTTGGTTGGTCTCCCAGCCGGCTCTGTTCTTTGCTCATGATGAGATTTTTACATGACCACATCTGGGATCTCAGTGGCGTTGATACATTACTTCCATAGCCAGTGACTGGCTGCAGTGGTTACGTCATGTCAACAGCTCAGCGCTGATTCAAGAAGAACAAAATCCAATGTGGTCCTGGGAAGCTCTGACACAGGAGTGGCAGGGGAGTGCTAAGGTACCATTCCTTTTTGTGTTATTTCACAGCATTGTAAGGGTGCATTCACACTACTGATACACTGCCTGATTCTGAAACACGTTCAGAATCAGTGCGTAAAAAGCAGTTCCTATTCATTTCAATGGGAGCCGACATATGAGCGCTCCCCATTGAAATGAATGGGCTACTTTTTTCACTACGAGCAGTCCCATTGAAGTGAATGGGAAGTGCTCGCGTGTATGGCTCGGAATGAGCAGAGCTAGTCGTACACGTGAGCACTTCCCATTCACTTCAATGGGAGCGCTCGTAGTGAAAAAAGCAGCCCATTCATTTCAATGGGGAGCGCTCGTATGCCGGCTCCCATTGAAATGAATGGAACTGCTTTATACGCGCTGATTCTGAACGTGTTTTAACGTTCAGAATCAGGCAGCGTACCAGTAGTGTGAATGCACCCTAAATGTTATGAGGATGGCTAATTCTTTTAACATTAGTATTTTCAGACCTGGCAGATACATAATGATATGTGTAAATTAAACTCATTGACAAAAAAAACAAGCTCAGAAATGTTGCATTACTGCAAGCCTCAGCATGCAGTTATGTCTCATACAGATATGTTAATGATTAGTCGTGGTCACAAAAGGGCGTAAAAGTGCTTTCCTAAATGCCCTGCAAAAAGACTCTGATGCTACTTTTGGGTATTGAACATCTTGGTGAGAGATCATTGAGTGCTAGACAATGCAAAACAATACAACACAACACACTAAAGACTTTATTTTGCCAAGTTGACAGACTTTGATCTATTATGTGTCTTGCCGTTTGCAGCCAATCACTGTCCTCTTGCAGTGCTGTCATGAATAAGGACGCTACTGGAGGAGAAACCTGAACTACTATGGACAAGAACTACATTGTCTTTAATGATCATTCTAGGTTCTGTTTGGGATCTGACAATGGCCCAGTTTCAGTATAGAGGCCTTTTGGTGTGTGTTTCGATCTCACCTTTGTGAAAGCAAGATGCTGCCTCAACTGCTGGTGTGATGTTCTAGGGAGCCATCTCATATGACATTCTGTCACCCCAAGAAGTGAGAGGAGAGACACTTAATAGCTCAGCGATATTTACTGGACATCTTGCAGCCACATGTGTTTCTCATATCAGGACTTCCAGCTGGACAATGCTCAACCACAAACAGCAAGGGTTTCACAGCAATGTCTCCATGAGAATTCAACAATTCATTCTCCTGCCTGTTTTAGAGTTATTGTCAATCGAGCATTTATGGAACCAGCTGAGACCTCAACTTCACCAACCTACAAGTATGCAGGATCAAGAGGCCCAGCTGCTACATCTGTGGGCAAATGTGCCACAGGATGCCATATGAAACCTGTATAGCTCTGTTATCTGGGAAAAAAACTAATCCCTACAGTAACCTAAACACCCTCCCCTCGCCCACTTTCTAAATAACATAATTTATCTAAAATGTATATTTATCCATATCCCTGGGGCGATCATGTGGGTGCTGGATATCCGGTGACGATCCGTTTCCCTGTTTCTGGAATTGGAACATACTACTACACCTCACCCCACCCCTCCAAATCCACTCCATCATTCTTACTTCTCTTCCTTCCAGGCTTCCTCCTGCGGGACGGCTCCTCCCTCTTTTCTGACTGCCGACGCGCTATAATCCCAGTGCTGCTCTATGCTCTGCAGCCGATAATCCACCAGGCTTGCGAGTATCTCCCATGCCTGTGCAGTAGAGATGGATCAGCACAGAACAGCACTGGCACTAGTGTTCGCGCCGGCAGAATCAGAAAAGGATGGGCTGTCCCCCAGAAGGAAGAGTGGTAAGTATAATGGGGTCGAGGGTTGGGATGAGTAGGTTGGGCATGGCTAGTAGTGGGCAGGATAGCTACAAAAAGAGAGACAGGAAGGGGGTCTATGGGGGGGAGTTAGGTTAGAATTTGGTGGGAGTTAGTTGAGAGGGGTTGGTGTGGAAGTTACATAGAAGGAAGCTGAACCGAGTAAACAAATGCAGAAGATGACAGGCGCTTCCAGAGACTCCCAGAAATCACTCAAAAATCTGCTAACCCATTAATAGCACTAATGGACCTTTTTTTAAAAAAAACAAAAAACAAAACAAAACATTTTTTGCCTGGAAAGCCACTTTAACCAATTGCAGAAATTCAGGTTAACTCTGCCACATCTGTATTTATATAAATATTGATGAACAAGGCAACAAACTTTCCTACATACTGGGTTTCCATACTGGGAGATACAGCCCTGGGCTATTATAATAACCAGCAAAAGATAATTGATGTAATTTACTTTCTAAGATATTAAGCCAAACAGCTGAGAGGTCTCGACAGGATCTGAATGTTACCAAGAATGTGTTCAAGTACAGTCAAGAAACACAGATCTTGAAAATGTGTAATAATTAAAAACACGGTATATTAGAAACTTGTATAACTTTTCATTTCTGAAAAACGGTCGAACGCCTGTTTTGTTGAATATTATTGTCTTCACTTAATATTATTATAACAGTGTATGCAATACATTTTATTGTGTATATATAATTTAATCATGCAACCCTTATGCAGATTTTGTTTTTATATATTGCAGGAGATTATGCAGGCTTTCCAGGCTGCGGACTGCTACGATTACACAGTACCTACCGCCATGACCTCAAGATTTATGCATCCGATGAAGGACGGGTGCAGATGACTGCTGCTGCTTTTGCCAAGGTAGAATTCAGGAGAATTGTTTTCACGTACATTATAAAGTTTCCATGGGAGCTCCATTCTCCTTTCACAATCTTAACTACCTAAGCCACACCCTTAATATGACACGGCCAGAGAGCAGTATCTGGTGTTTGTATCTCTCAAAAAAAAACAAAAAACAGAACCATCTTGTCGGATGTGAGACAGAAATCCCATTTGAACTGAACCTACAAACTTTCATGACAAGTACTAAATTTGAGTTAGAGGTCTGACTTTAAGGGGTGTGGTGCTTCCAAGTATGCACTAGGAGACAAAGCATCTTGGACTGTCTCCTATCTAGTACTGGAGCCAGTGCTGTAAAATCTTATTCATTAGCACTGGCTCCCCTACTGGATACATGAACCAAGGCGGTAGAAAAGGATAATCACATTGGATTACAAACATAGAAAATTTGTATACATTAAGACTAGTTCATTTAGAAAAATGATCACTCATTACAACTAAACACTTGTGTAAATTTGCAAGTATAATCCAAAACAAATGACAAGTCACATTTGATCACAGTTCTTTCACAACTTTCCGTTACTTCACCCTGCTGTATTAACTTTGACATTCTGTTCTTCTTTTATGCATATTGTACTTTTTTGCACTAGTCTCCTGTGTGTTTCTATCTTGATATCTTGGCTATCTCCTGCTTTCTCTTTCTTGATGCATGTTCACTCCCATGATGCTTCAGCATAGCATCCAATGGGTAGCTTGTCATAGTACCATCTCTGGGTGGACACTGTCCTCATTCTGTTTTAAATAATCTTAGAGACCATAAGTACATAGACTGGGAGGCTGCACTACTATTGTCTTCATTATATCACAGTTGTCTGATCAATAGCAGAAGCGGAGATTTGCGGCATCCTCTGTGGTCAGCGTGCATGGCACACTCTTTGCAGTTTAATTGTATTGGATGTCATGGTGCCTGTAATAGGTGACATATAGAGCTCAAGTAATAGAGAATGACAAAAGGAGTCTGATTTACACTGCCCCTAAACATAGGCCCCAGATGGAGCACATGGGAAAGTTTGCTTTTGGGTAGGTGTTCTATTATATGGGTCTTTCTCAAATGATTTCTCTTGGGTTGAGGCAGAAGAGAGAAGTATAAGTGTTTCCTATATCTTTCCCTTTACTTTTGAAACCATTCCTGGCTCAAAAAACTACAGCAAAATCTGCAACACAAAAAAAATGCAGCTTTTCCGCATCTGCAACACAAAAAAAATGCAGCTTTTCCACAGTATGTAGCCTCAACCTTAAGCTAAGGCTGCAAAAAAGCTGCTTTTTGTTGCAGATTTTTCTCCATTTTTCTTTTAACCCAAACCAAGGAGTGATGTTAAGAAGAATGGGAAATATATAGACAGTACTTCTCTTGTCTGATAAACCCACTCCTGGCTTTGGCACAACCCCCCCCCCCCCCCCCCCCCAACACACACACAATCTGCATTTCAGCAAAGCAACATTTCTGCAACGTGGTGCTGTTGCCTTAAGAAAAGTTGTATGGTTTCTAGTAACCAAACATTCATGAACTCTTTATTAATTATATTATTTAGCTTTCTGTTTCAGTCACTACTCTGTGCTCAATACTCTGATGCAGTTTATTGTGTGGAAAAAATACTGACACAATACAATTGTCAACAGGGTCTCCTGGCATTAGAAGGTGAGCTCACACCTATTTTGGTGCAAATGGTGAAAAGCGCAAACATGAATGGACTCCTGGACAGTGATAGTGATTCCTTAAGCAGCTGCCAACAAAAAGTGAAGGCTCGCCTCCACGAGATCATGCAGAGGGATGCAGATTTCACAGAGGACGACCATGACAAGGTAGCTTTGGGTTCCAGAGGTAAAATCTAGCTGGGGAACACTTAGTATATTTTAACTTCTTCCATGGTTAGTGTCCTCCTAGTACTTAACCAGTAAGTTTTTAGACTGTATCTGACTTTCTTTGCTAGTGTATTTGTGTGTTTGTCTAAAATAAAAATGTGAAGAATATATGGTCACTGTATAACTGGGAAATAAATACATTATATTGTATCAATATTAATATACCATACACATGCAAATCTATACAACATGAATTCTTTGATGATAGTAATGATATATTACATTACCGAGTGGAGTTGTCCTGCTGATGTTTTCTCCTTATGGTCACCATACATATTAGACTAATTTAGGCCAAATGTGACAATTTTAAGCAGGACTAGCCAACCATCTGATTTGTATTAAATATATGGATGACGTTTGTCTGGCATATGTCAGGAGAAAAAATGATTGGACATGTTGAACATCAGCATACCTGATCCTTTCTTCTCACAATAGATAAGCTACCTCTAGAGGTGTCTGGCAGTATCTTATTTACTTTTCCCATTGAGAAAAATGCCCACTCTGAGCATGGAAAGTGTATGAAATGATGGGTGGAATAGTCATTACTGAACAAGTGTTTGTTTAGTAACTATTGAAGATATATGGCCACCTTTAACATCACCAGCATCAAGATACTGTAGATACGGCATACTGACAGCCATAGGTTGACATGAAAGCATTTAGCATTCTGGTCCATGGGTACTTTCTGGTATTGCAGTTTTGCACAATTCAGTTCATTCAGTCTCTGCTTGAACAAGGGTTAGGTCAACTGTTCATTTCTCTGTTTCAGTATGTGTGATCAATATGAGGTTTGGTGACTTTTGTCTGTTCCTATTAATGTGAATGAGTGCTTGGTTTTTCCCATTTACATTCTTGTAGCTGGCTCCTACAAGTAGCAGCTCTCTTATTAATTCCATGGAGTCCATAAAGAATCCTGTGAAGACATGCGACAAGGTGTTTGCCCTTATTGAGAGTCTGACATCCCAGATCCGACAGCGCTTGGAAGATCCTAAATCTGCAGGTGAGCTGCGGAGATTGTTTTGCCATACTGTCAAAAATGACATATTTGTAAACTGCACATCTTATGTGTTTTATTTCCCAATTTTATTCTCAAGACAGTCTAAATCTAAAAATATTTTTTCTCCTAGATTTACAATTATATCATAGTGAAACTTTGGAGCTGATGTTACAGCGATGGACCAAGCTGGAGAGAGATTTTCGCATGAAGAGTGGACGTTATGATATCAGCAAAATTCCTGATATTTATGACTGTGTCAAGTATGATGTTCAGCACAACAGCTCACTCAACCTGGAAGGAACCGATGAACTCTTTAAACTTTCCAAATATTTAGCAGATGTGATAATCCCCCAGGTAGGTATGGCTATGATATATTGCAGGTCTATCTATTGGATGAACATCCGGATCATTCTTGTCTGCTGAGCGGGGTTTTTTATTTTTTTTTATTTTAACCTTTCGTGTTTAATATTGACATTTGTGTGCTTGAGTATGAGGGTGCATTCACACTGAGTAAACGCTAGCTTATTTTGTAGAGTAAAATTACACTTGTAAATTTTGCTATCCCATTGACTTCAATGATATTTTTTTACAAGTGTAAAAATACGCCTGTAAAAAATACGCCTGTAAAAAATACGCCTGTAAAAATACGCCTGTAAAATGTCATTGAAGTCAATGGGATAGCAAAATTTACAAGTGTAATTTTACTCTGCAAAATAAGCTAGCGTTTACTCAGTGTGAATGCACCCTAATGCAGATTTTCAACATGGAAAACTGGAAAATTGTTACTCTGATCTATAGAGTACGAAACATTCAAGACCAGGTTGTGATCCTTCTATATATTAACTTCACCTGCAAAACATATGTTTCATTTATATTTAGCACGTACTTTTCCAAACATAAGTCTTACACCAGGTTCACATTATCATTCTGGGATACAGTCTTTGAGTCCGCTTGTGTGCCTGAAAAATGGAAACCCTATCCGCATAAAAAGTGGTTACCTGTGGAAACACGCAGACCCCATAGACTATAATGGGGTCCGCTGGGTTTCCACCCAAAATCGTGAAAGAGAAAAGTCTTGCTTGCAGGACAACACTAGTCTGACCGTAGCCTTTACCGTGTTATGTGTTTGCAGGAATATGGGATTAATAAAGAGGAAAAACTGGAGATCGCAATGGGATACTGTCTTCCTCTAATTAATAAGATCTTGCTGGACTTGCAGAGAACTCACGAGGATGAGTCTGTAAACAAGCTGCACCCACTGTGAGTTGTATCATGATAATATCATTGTTATTTTTCACTCAATGATTGGAAGTATTGTTTTTAGAGACAACTTTACCTCTGAAAATTTTGTGATATGTAGTCAGTAAATGCCAAGCCTTGATCTTCTCATATTATTCCTACCTATTTAGTTCCTCCTGCTTCACTTTGTTTATAACATGTTCAATGTAAAAAAAAAAAAAAAGTTACTATATGGAAACTGTTATTAAGCGGTTGGTGACAGATTTGTTGCTTTTATTATATTATGGCTCTATAATATCTACCAACAGCACCCAGACTACTTGTGTTAGTATTGAATAAGATATTTTGTATTTTTACTGGCAAAAAAGATATGGCATAACAAGGATGTTAGTCAAAGGAGGAGCTTCACTTCTGAAAAATTGGCGCAGTATTTTATATATTATAATGGCTTGGGCATCAGGAGAAATAGAACCCCTTTCTCACAAATCTATTCTCGCTAGAACCTTGAAAAATGGGACAGAATTATTCCAGTTGACAGTGTTGAGAGAACACCTGCCACTTCATACATGTGAGGATTATGGCAAGGAATAGTCCAGTGCTGAACTATAGTACCAAGAGAATTAAGCCTACTCCATAAAAGTGAGGAAGAGACCAGGGTCAGACAGCAGCAGCAAAGCTCCACCAATTCAGGAGGAAAACCAATGGTTTTAATGAGACCACAAGAGAGGTGCAGACCTCATACATAAGACAGGTCAGCAGTCGGATGTCGGGACAAATATCGGAACTGTACAGGAAGAGATAGAATTGACCTTTCAGTAACTGGGGTAGAAAAGGAATAAAGCTTTGGAAGAAATGATCAGTCTATTGTTTTTTTTTTTTATAGTAGCCATAGATTGATGGAACAGAATATATATATTCGGAGTTCTTCCAAAAAGTTTTCACTGTGTCCAAGCACTGATGCAAAATAAAACTGAAGATTTAATAAACTATGTTAAAAAAGGTCCTGAGAAAAACCACAATAAATAAATAGTAGCAAAGGTGCGATCACAATAGGGACCCTTATGGAGGTGCCAAACGTTCCACCCATCTGCAGTGCAAACAAGGCCCCATTGCTACAAACAAACTTGGCGCCATTTCCGCGCACTATAATGACTTCGCAAACTTGCGGCTTCATTACAAGTTGTCCCTATAAAAAGTTTCCACCCCTTTTATATTTTCGATGTATATGGTGAGGGTGGGAGGAGGAGTAATTTGTGAGGTCTGGGAGTGTCATGTGACTAATTTATCAGATAAGTCTACTGTCTTTGCAATTTAGTATCAGAGTTGTCACAAGGTGGTAAAGATGGCACAAATTCATCTCCGCATATGTTTTCAGTATGGGCATATAATTCTCCCATAAAAAATGTTTGGAAATGGCCGTAATGTCGTGGATGCAAAGTGCTCTCAGCGTCCAGCTACAATCAGCCTCCAACTCCACAGTCCTGACACAGAGTCTGATATGTTAGACTTGTTAGGTTCCAGACTCTGTGAATTACAATGAAGAAATCTTTGGGACAGAATGATGTCTCATAGCCCCCTGTTATTAATATTCTCCTGTTGCTGGCGCATCTGTCTTGCTTGGCTCATCACCTTTTGTATAGGCTATTATTCATGGCTAGCAATTGTTTGGAAAATATTTGTTTGTGTTGCATTTCTGTATCCTATTTTCTAGCTATTCAAGGGGAGTCCTTTCTCCAGGGCGTCACGTGAGAACGCGCCTTTACTTCACCAGCGAAAGCCATGTGCACTCTTTATTAAGCATTTTCCGTTATGGAGGGCTCTTGGATGTAAGTGCATTGCATAGTAGAAACTTCACTTTTTTTTTTTTTTTTTTTGTGGTAAATGCTTTTCTTGCTGTTAGCACACTATGGTCTAAGCAAAATGTGTATATAGCAATGTAATAATCTATCTTTACATGAGCAAATGAAGTTGGCGTGATACTTTTTGTATCTTAATAGACCTGTGATACGTTAAAATAGATAAACTGTTTTGCCTGTTTAAAAAAAAAAAAAAAAGTCTTACCTGATATTGTCTACACTTCTGCCCCATGTTCACAAACAGCATGTGTCTGTTAAAGAATATGGTGCCCAGTGCCATGGGGTAGAGACAGGTGCACTGTTCTTACTGTGTGCCATTAATTCATATCTTCCATTACCAATTAGTACTGAAGAGACTGTCACCATTGTGTGATCTTTGGGTTACCAATACTAATATGAAGATATCACGCCAGTAGTATCCAGTCATATATGGTGAGAGGGCTGATTGACATATATACATTTTGAGACTTTTTTTTGATCTCTGGAAGACAGGGTCCAATTCAGAACATTTGTACATGATGGCAAATAGATTTTCCATTGATAACATCTCCTTATTAACGTCCTTCTGTAATTTTAATGTTGGCTACTAATACATGATTGTTTCTTACCAGAGCCACATTACTGTCTTTTTCTAGGAATCTAAAGACCAGCAGTGGAAGAGAGCCATGGATTATTTAAGTGCTGTCTCCGAGCTGAACTACATGACCCAGATTGTAATTATGCTGTATGAAGACAACAATAAGGTAAGTGTAATTAAAACAAAAAAAAAAAGTCTATTTGTCAAACAGCATAGACAGTAAAAATGAAGAGATTTATATATATATATATATATATATATATATATATATATATATATATATATATATTATCATATGTGTGTCTTAGACTATAGATAGATATATATTTACCTTGCTATGCTGTATAGGTTGGTTGGTGGTATTCTGAGATCGGGTTCATTTCAATGCACTTTTATATTGCCTGGACTTGTCATGTTAGACTAAATTCCCTCTATCTACTCCATTGTTCTGGTCCATCAGAGGACTTTAAAAGGCGAACACAATAAAGAATGCAAACATAGAGCCATTCTATCTGCAACCATCATCATTCATTGTAATGTAAAAACCAAGTTGAAACTTTCTGTTTTGCCTATGTACTTTTTAACCAGAAGATAAGGTCCTGTGTGCACCACTTCTATCTTCTGTCTAAAACAATTACAAACAAAAACGCAAACAGAAAAAACCTTCATCTTTGCTTCATAACAGTGAATGATGAAGGTTGCAGACAGGTGTTCAGTTTGCATTCATCATTCTGTCAACTTTGTAGTCCATTGTTCTGATTCTGTGACAGATCAGAACAACTGATAAAAAGAAGCCAGTGTGAACTTAAGCAGTTTTTCCGTTTTGTAACCTTTATTATGGATTTTAAAGATATTGATCTTGCAGGTTTTTAATAAACACACAGCAATATATACAGATACATTACTGACCTTTGGCTTTGCTTTCTTGTATATTGAATAAAATGTATATATACATTTCGGGATAAATGTTGCAGAAAATTAGTCTCCATACAAAAGGGGGCCACACAAATGAAAGAATTGCTAAACACGTGATTGGCGGTGGCTATTTCTCCTAGAGATTGTTCAAAGGAGAATAAGCCACCTTCAGACTGCTCTTATCTCAAATGGTAACAAAAGATGAGGAGTTTTGGAATCCTCTTTGGATAAACTCTGGAAGCCCCCAGTATGAATTAGATCAGTGGCCAATCCTGCCATTTTGTTAATGGTTATTGGTACCTAAAGTTGTGGTTTTCGTTCTGTGATTTTCCTCTTGGTGACCTTATACAAATGAACTGATGTAGAAAAAAAAATCAAAACCCTGCTTTATTTTAGAATATGCTTTAGAAACAATTGTGTGCAGAGGAAACCTGAGGAGCTTTCCATAGCAACTGAACACATCCAAGCTCTTATTTTCTTGAAGCTCTTTTGAAAGGGTTGCCATGTACAACTTTCTAACCCTTTCCAGCTTACAATACAGTTTTTGACACCTAGTTGTGAGAATCCTTATTCTACAGCACACTGTTTTAACATCAATGTAAAACAAGCCCTGCATTGTTGCCCCGTTGCGGGTGGAACAGATTATTTAGCTGCTATAGTGGTTAGCGTTTAACCCATATAAAGGCACCTAAGTGGTTTAGAGAGTAAGGGAGCATAACAAAAGGAACTGATCTGTTGGTGTTATTAAAAGTACAAATCCCACAAAAAAGAATCCATTAAATGCTTGGTAAATGTAGAGTGTGCTTCCAATTCTAAAAACTTTTCATAAATGAATAGTAGATGCAAAGAGATAAGAAAATGTGTTACATAACTTGTTAAAGAATTTTATGTTTCCTTCTCCGCTTGTTAGGCTGCTCTTTCCTTCACTTCACTCAGACATTTTCTCTGTATAGAATCCCTCTCCGTACTCTCTTTATATAGACCAGTATATGGAGAGCTATGGTAGAGGAATGGTAGCAGTGTAAAGAGCTCTCACACTCAGGGTAGCAAAGTTTAGGAACTGGAGTTATTTGTGTGTCTTTTTCATCAGCCTTGTCCTTCCCCTTCCCCTCTTTATAGAGGTCTCTGTAAATATAACTCAGCCCAATAAATGGAGAAGGAAACCTATTTCTTTAATAACATAACATTACATTTCTTATATTCACTTGGGATTACAGAGTTTCCTGTCTTGATCAATTGAAGATCGGGGGGGGGGGGGGGGGGGGTGTCATGTGGCACCCCAGTCAGTCAGCTATATTAAGAGGCCATAGCGTTTGGGCGAGCACTGCAGCCTCCTTACTACTTACCAAGCACAGTGCCATACATTTATATATCAGATTTGCTATACAGTAAAGCTATGGGGAGGTTAGACCTCCTCGTATCATAGATGACTGTAATGCTAAGCATCCCAGTCTCCTCATTTTCTGACCTGCAGTTCCCCAAGTGCATTGGGCCTTAAAGAGGTTTTCCTGCCCCACACTGATTTTCTTTCTGATGACCTGTTCATAGGATAGGTTAACAGTATATGATCTGATGCAGTCCAATACCCGGACCCAGCACAGATCAGCTGTTGCAGTGGCCTCCACTGCTATGGACAGGTAACAAGTACAGCACCATTACTATTCAAGTAATATGAGTGATGCTACAATTTATTGGAACCACTGCTATGTATTACTTGAATAGGAGCGTTGCTGCACATGTTCCTTGTGTACAAGCGGTACCTGGAGGCTGCTAGATCAGATGGTCTGTGCCAGACTCTGACAGATCACATAGTGTCTGAGTCTGTCGGAGTCTATTCTTTGGAATGATCATCAGTATGAAAAATTTGCTTGGGGCCTGAAAACTCCTTTAAGAACTGCATCAAGTTTTATTTGCAGTAATACAGTGATTCAAGAGGTCATTACTTACAGATGAAATGCATAGCAACATGTAAAAAAAATGCAAGGAGTTCAGATATTTTTGTTGAAAAAAACAACACAGCTGCACTGTGTGAACCCAGCCTTATGAAAGTTGCTTTATATTTATAAGTATGCTTTAAGTTATTGGGAAATGTGATAAATTAATAACATACAATAAAAACAAATTGATAGTTAAACATAGTTTTGCATTTAAATTCTGACTATATAGGTTTATTACTAGATAGATCTCATTATACAGTATGTACTCTAATCATTTCCTGCATTTATATGTTTCCAGGAGGCATCTTCAGAAGAAAGATTTCATGTTGAGCTTCATTTCAGTCCAGGGGTCAAGGGCTGTGAGGAAGATGAGAAGGCTCCCATGGGGTTTGGATTTCGGCCAGCATCAGCAGAAGTAAGTCTGACTCCTGATTTGATGAGAGGAAATTTCCAGCAAACCTTTGTGCTGAGATGCAATATAAACAGGTTTCCAGTTTGTTCCAGTATTAATCTACTGTTACCACCATTTGTTCAGATCCCTTGATATACTTAAGGAGTTATCACTACTATTGTATTTATGTTCTGCATTTTGTTTAGATACTGAGAATATGGGCCACTGTTATCGTGCCCTTTTCTAGCTGTGTTATCTTGCTGTCATTGTTCGTCGGGTGAAGCATTCATTTTAGCCAACTAATAACCCATCCTCATTGTGTTTAAAAATATTGCCCATGTTTAAAATCTTCACCTGGTAGTCACCAGTCCATGAATTATCTTTAAATTTATCTTTAAAAGAATGTTCTGAGAAAGATTATCCCTTGCCAGGTGTCACTGAAAATGTGCAGCTAGTTTAGACAACTATAATGGCTGACGGACTAAAAGGTGATGTTTGTTCTCCAGTTTTTTAACCATCAGTCTTATTTTATGTAATGTGTGGCCACTTTAAAGGGACACTCCAGTAATTTTTTTTTTTTTTTTTTTGTCTCATTGGCCGTAAAATTTCCCCTACTTATTGTCTACTCACAATGTCTTTCCATATTCTACTTTCACCCTCTTCAGGAAGTTATACGATTACAATGTGACCGTGACCATTTTTTTTCTAACTTGGTCTTTCTCTCTCCCTCTCTGCTGTCTGATACTATTAGGAGCTACCATGTAACCTTAGGTTCATGAAACTCTGCACTCCTGCCCCACCTCTTCTGTAATAATACCTCCCTGCTCCTCCTCTGCCTCTCATAATATGCGCTCTATAGCCCCCCTCTGTCACATAATTTGCTTCCTATAGCCCTCCTTGCTCACATACTGCCCAGTCTCCATTCATCTCTTCCAATCAGGTCACTATGCCTGCATTACCTTCCCCATTTTTATCAGCAGCAGTTGGTGCAACTTGCAGGACCCTTGTGGTCGTCATCTTCACAGTGTAAGGTCCTGCACAGAATAACAGGGACAGGAAATATGGGTACAGGTTGAGGCTGGGCGATTAATCAAAAGTATAATATTTGGAAGCCCAGGGGAGGTGATGAAACCTATGAAACAGTGTTTCTCACCTCCCTGTACCTCCAGTAATTATACTTTAGGTCACTTTGACCGCAGAGTATCATAACTGTTCCGGTTTAGTCTGTGCAAAACAGAACCTCATGAAGCTTGACCAATAGTCATTCTGTAGAAAGGGAGTGGTTTATAAAGGGCATTAGCTAAATAATCGCTATTAATCATAATGAACTGTAAGGGGGTCCAGCTCACACCGTAGGGGTTGGCAGTGACACATTTTACACCAGTAGAAGATTTCAAATCCAGGAGTGTTTTATTTAGAGCCTTCGACACAAAACACAGTGCAAACAAGACAAAAGAAACAAAATCTTAAGCCTGTCCGGCTCTAACTGTACTCCAATGTACCTTTCTAGTCTGGAGTAGGTCAAATGTCACCAAATTTAGAGGCCAAATTGTACAGACCGTCCCAGGAGTGTTTTCGCTCACACTCTGGCTGTAACACTATCAGCCCTCCTTTTTTTTTTTTTTTTTTTTTTTAAATATATAATGTAGATTGCGAGCCCCACATAGGGAAAAATGTACATTGTGATCTCTATCAGTATGTCTTTGGAATATGGGATGGAAATCCATGCAAACACGGGGAGAACATACAAACTCCTTGCAGATGGTTTTTTTGCCCTTGGCGGGATTTGAACACCAGGACTCCAGGGCTGCAATGCTAACCACTGAGCCACCGTGTGGCCCCCATCAGCCCTCCTTTTACCAGGCTTACTTCCACAGTAATGGCCATGAGGAAGGCTCAGCTGTGAGCACCTGGGACTAAGGTAAAAACTTGTGGTGGACCAGGGGTGTGAACTGGAAGACTCCCACTACCAACATGTCCTCAAGTCCAGAAAATCCAGCCCATGTAACTAAAATAAAGCACCTTAGCAGACTATGTTCTGCTAAAACAAGTATCCTGAATTTCCATTATCTCACTTGGCTGAGGAAACCAGGTGAGGTATACACCCCGTCCTCCAATTTTCTATACATTTTACCCCAGGAGGTAAAATCCCAGATTAATCGCGGTTAATCAAGGTAATTATCGCCCAGCCCTAGTACTAGACTTGGGTGACAACATTAGCAATATTAGAATGAGGGCGGGTTCACATCTACACTCGGTCTCCGCTTTGTGGGTTTCCGTCTTTTGCCGACAGGAGATGGAAACCCAGCAGTCAGTGTCTGCCGTGAGCGTTTTCTGGTCTCTGCGGCTAAACCTTTTTTTTTTTTTTTTTAACCGGATACAAAGTCCTGCATGTCCAACTTTGTGTCCAGTTAAAAAAAAACAAAAAAAAAAACACTTTCTCGACAGAGACCAGAAGACTCTCATGGGCGGACACTTTGCAAACCCATTCAAATAAATGGGTTTGAAAACTGACTGCCGATTTCTGTCTCCTGTCCAGTATCTTGGGCAGAAGACGGAAACCTGAAAGTGGAGACTGGGGCGCAGGTATGAACCCGCCCTGAATACACTTTGACTACCTTTTAAAACAAACAAAAAAACACTCTAAGTTACTATGTATTCAGGTAACCTTTCTGGAAAGATATTGTGGCCCATTCATTAAGAAATGCATGTTCCTTTTTACTCTAGAATGAAGAAAAAAAGACAGATCAAGGAAGCCTGGAAGACTTGTCCAAGGTTAAGGGTACAGATGATGTGGACAGATCCATATTGATGTCACCGCTGCCATCAGAGCCAATTAGCATTCATCGGAAATCGCCCCTCACCAGAGCTAGGAAAACTGGGTCAATGGAGGTAAACACTTAGAGAGATAGATAATTTTCAAGGTTTGTACTGTGAAAATTGTTGCCTGTGTTTGTGAAAGAATCCACTTACTGCAGTACATTACTACATAATGTAGATAATGGAATTTTTACATTGTTATTGACATTTATAAATAACCACATTTATCTGAAGAGAAATAATGCGTAAACTGGGAATTGTGCAATAAGTAATTCTACAGTAACTAACTAGATGAACTTGTTTTGATCCAGTAGTCTGTAAGTACAGGTAGCTGAATGTTGTACTTGGAAATGTGGTCAGTATTGATTTATGTGCTGCCATGTTCTGTTATTGAACAGGAATAATAATCCTTATTGAATAATTTCATTTCAGAACTAGTGAATAACAGATAACTTCTCTGGATAAGTTGCTTGATTTTTACCCACAACACTTAAGGATATCTGAGTTTTTATGAAAAGTTGAAATCTGTGCAGGGTCTTGCTGGGCAGTCTGTTCTATGACTGTACAATCCTTTTATACAGTTTTGTCCTTTGTTTTTCTGCTGCTAATAATCATATTTTTCCTTAAGCACATTTTACATTTCTCTCTCAAGCCATGGGCATCTATAATAAGGAGAGACCCCCCCCTACTCTATCCATTACAACTAGTTTGGTTTGTTTGCGAGAAATTCGGTCAGGAGTCAGGTCAGAGCACAATAGAAAACAAATAGCTGAGAAAAGCCTTAGTGATCATCATATAGGAAATCCAGGAACACATACAAGGTACTCACTCCATTCTAGCATCTACCATGCAGGCATGACACAGGCAAAATATAATTTTATATTGTGTGTGTGTGTGTGTGTGTATGTGTGTATATATATATATATATATATATATATATATATATATATATATATATATATATATATATATATATTTATTTATTTATTTTATGGGAGTTACAAAGAGCATTGAAAGAGGATGATTTGAGATACTAAACCCTCGGTCCATATAGACATGTGGGTGCTTTAGTGCCCCCAGGATGACACTGTCAAGTTCCTTTTAAGGGGACTCAAAATGCAAACAAAAGATTGTGAGTTTTATAAGCCTCACTATCGGTTACATTTTTTTGTTTTCCATCCTCCAAGCTGTTTTACAAAGATAACATCGTATATCAGTATATATTGATAATGTAGTTTATATAGATAGATTATGTATGTATACAGTATGTATATTGGGTATCTTTTTTCTGGTCGGCGTCTCAGTACTCCGCACTTATCGATTTGCTTTTAATGTGTCCAGACCTCAGTAATTTTCCGCGGAGGCTTATTGATCGTATGTTTTAACAAGAATACCTTTCCTGAATGTTTTATTGCTTATGTGACTAAAATGTGAATTTTGTTGAGTTGAGTCAGTAATTATTATGCAGCACAGATAGAATTTGTGCATCAAAGCTATTAATAATACATGTGTAATTACTCTGCCACTTGAAGATGGAGAGGAGATTTAATTCCAAGTCTGTGTGTATTACATGTATATGGAGAGTATATTTGATAAAACATTATTCATTATCTAAAGTGGAATTATGGGTGTTGATATTTTGCTTTTTTGACCGTTTTTATATTGTGCTTAATAAGATTTTTGTCATCATTGATTTTACAACCCGTGTCTCACACAGCCCCCATTTACAGTATGATGCCATGTCCCCGGATTATTATCTGTAACTTCTCTCATGAGCCGATTTTTGTGTTCTTTTTCTGTCCTTACCTGACCACACTTGTTGCAGAAGTTCAGAACAGCGATAATTTCCTTTCCTTTGTTAACGGAAGATATATACTGACACATTTTATGTCCCTTACTCTGTATAAGTCAGTTTATTTTCTGTGACCAGTTCTCCAATACTCAGACATCAGGGGTAGTATTCGGTACATAACCATCTATATTCTGACCTAGTTGTTTTTTTGGTTATAATTTGATGGATCTGTTGTTGTGACCCTACAATAGTGGGGAAGCTTAACCTTCATATTTCTTCAGTCAGCTGTAATCGGGCTGAAACCTTCCTGTCCACGGATTTGATTTCAGGTGATGAATACCAAAAACACAGGGAATTTGGAGTTCATGTCCCAAAAAGGGCGCCGGAGGAGAAGATCAGGAGAACCCTTTCATTCCCCATGTTCCATCACTCTACAGTCCAGAGCCATGTCCATCACTAACCTGGCATCATGGCGACAGGTGTTCTTTTTTTTGTTTTTACATTGAGTTCATCAGCCACCCAATTCCCGCTACCTGTATTCCTGAATTTCCCACTTTCTCTTAGCTGCTGGGTTCTCTCCTTTTGCTTGTTTTAGTTGAGTATTTTAGGTGTAAATTGAATGTACTAATACTGGTTTTACACATGTAAATGCACAAAGTGATAAATGACTTACAATACAAAACTAGAGAATAATGGCAAATGTGACTTGATGGGACCATTAAATAACTTATATCTAATAGAATGAGCTTTCAACTGTTAATATAAAATATAAGTTTTGTTGAAAAATATGCAAATTTTAGTTCATGTATTAGGGAGGGTTCATGTCTATTTATTTATTTATTTATTTATTTATTTTTAATTTCCATTGTTCTGCTCCATTAAAGAAGCAGAACAAAAAAAATAAATAATATTGTTAGATCCGTCTCGTGATGTGCGCCCAACATACTCCATTGTCTGTCATTTATATTGTTGTTTATGGAATCTGCAGTGGAGGCTCTTGGCAAAACCTCCAATACAGGTGAGAACATAGTCTTAGGCCAAGACCCCATGTTGCAGAAATGCAGCTTTTTTTTTTTTTTTCCCCATGCAGATTTTGCTGCGGTTTTGTGAGCCAAAGCCAGGAATGAATAGAGCAGAAGTGAGAAGTATAAGAACTTCCTATATATTTCCCATTCCTTTTGTAGCCATTCTTTGTTTTAGCTAAAAAAAAAAAAAATCTGTAAAATCTGCAACAACAAAAAAGCGGTGTTTCCGCAATGTGGGGCCTCAGCCTTACAGGGATGTTTCCATCTCAGGGTTTCGCCTGTTGTTTTGACTTCTCTCCCCTATACTTCCCAGTTGTGAGCTCAGGCCAGAAGCATACTCTTTGTTTATTGTAAATGGCACAGTTATCTCTGTATTTGTATACAGAGATAAGGGGCACTGATCAAGATGCTGTTCAAGCTCTTATCAGGGCTCAGCACTGTACAGAGACAAAAAAATAAAATGTAGGTGGCTGAAACCAGGAAATAAGTTCTAATCACTGAGTGGGCATGCTCAGAATCTGGCAAATGGTACAACATAGATGAAAGAATGTAATAAGTAAAACATTTCCGTTCTCTTAAGCTAAAAGTTTGGAAATGATCCCGACGCTGAAGCCCCACATGGTGCAAACTCTGCAATTTGGCCACGGTGTTTTACAGTCCCTGCAAAGAATCCAATTCACACATTGCATTGGCTGTGGCTCGGTACGTGGGGCCTTAGCCTATAGGGGTTTTCTGAGCTAAAACATTGATGACCTACCCATAGCATAGGCCATTAATGTTAGATCATAGGGCTTCAACACCCTGGTATGCTCACTGTTCACAGCGGCCGCTATCCACAAAACAACAAATCCAGAACTAGCAGACCTATGCTAAAAAATCATTAATATCTTCAGCCTATAAAGCAGTATCCCTAATACTGAGAGTTCGCATATTTGACTAAAAATGGCAGTATTCTATAAAAAACCCCAAAAAACCTTGGCGTCAATATTTGCAGTTTTTCTTTTTTTGATCTGAACAAAGTGTCTTGTTGTAAGAGTTTCATTGTGCCCTGCTGTAAGTCATGCACAGAAATAGTTTGCTTGCTACAGTATATCCTATGGAGATTCCATTGTTCCATATTTAGCCAATAGTCTTTGATACTTTCAGCATTGCGTAGTGTGTTCTGTATTGATCTGTGCTTGTCATCTCTACTAAGAGTGTATGCAGTCAATAATTGTTTGACTCTTATCTGGGGATGTCCCTCTTTGCAGCCCTCAGAATATTCACTGTTATTTGAAGAACAGCTATGTGTTACAATGTTAGGATTACTCAGCTTTCGACTAGTTCACTGAAGCTACTAAGTAACATTTATTCTGTTTCAGGTAGTGGTGATCCAAGTTCTGGTACACTGTTTTATTGAATCTATTGTATTAAATCTGTTTAGCCAAATGAATCCTTAAGAAAGCATTAATCACATTTGCAATGCAGTTGGATGAGATGTAAAAGTTCTGTGGGCTAACATCACATCACTGTGGTGATGTAGATGCCTTGTGAATTGCAATAACTCATTACAATACTGTCACATGGGGAAACACACTCAGGAGTGTACCCTTGTATTGTTTGTGGCTTTGGGAAACAGAACTTTCTAAAGGAAGGGGTTTTAAATGTCTTAGTGAATATGGACTCCTACAAATCTGTAGCCTTCCTGTGCAGGTCCTAGTAAGTAAAGAATAAAAGGAACAATACAAAAAGTATTAACAGAATTGGCTAATATCTTTATCAGCGATGTTAAACAGCATTATTTTAGAAAGACATTGCAGGAGGAGACATTTATAAAGGGGGTTTGTGGAAGGTTAATATCTGGTTATTCTTAGGATCTCTTATGGCACTACTAGGTTTACTCTATACAGTGGTAAGGATGTAACAAATCAGCTACCAACCGGCAGCAACTTCCAACTTTCCCTCTCTTCTCTATAGACTTCTGTGTGATGCTGAGTACAGATGACAGAACCTGTTAGTAACAGCAGCCTGACTGTAGGGAAGAGGGAGAAAATGGCCTGATGAGTATAATACAGCTTCTTGTTCCAAAGTTTCTTATATTCACCTGCACTTATAGAAAGTTGTTTTATAATTGTAGTTAGCCTTTAACCTGTTTAAAGGGGTGATGCAGGAATAGGAAACATGGCAGCTTTCTTTCAGAAAGAGCTACACTTTCTCTTCACATGTTGATTGGTCACTTGGCCATGCTACAGTGCAGACTCTAATCCTGGATAACCTCATGTAAAGGTTTTGATCATTTCCTCCTCCTGCTTTCCATTCTTTTCTCCAGCTAGTTCTTTAAGTCTCTCTTCATGAGTGTTATGCTTCAAACCTCAGTTTGAAGACCTAAGGTCTTAAGGTCAGACCTAAGGTCTTCAGTACTGAACACAGTATTATAAGGCTTCTTAAAGGGATTCTATCATTAGAATTCCCTTTTTTAACTAAGTACATGTAGGAATAGCCTTAAGAAAGGCGATTCTTCTCTTACCTTTATTATTCTGCTGTGCGCCAGCTTTCCTGAGAAAATTCTTCTTTCTTCCATATGTAAATGAGTTTTCAGACAGCACTGGGGGCGTCCCCTGTGTGGTTTGAAAACTTTTCAGTGACGCCTCCATCTTCTTCTCCGGACCGCCTCTTCTCCTGCGTCACCTTCGTTTCTTTATCCAAAAGCGCCGACTGCTCATGTCCGTCGGCCATTTTCCTGTAGCCTCTCTTGTTTGTGGCACTTTAACCTCTTAATGACATAGGGTAGTTTGTACATTAATGTTCAGCAAATTTTTTTCACAATTTCCTTCCCCCTTGAACCAAAATTAATAACTTTTTTTTTTTGTTTTCCCATCAACATAGCTAAGTGAGGGCTTATTCTTATTTGTGATGAGTTGTACTTTTGTTTAGCACCAATTTTGGGGTACATATGATAATTTATTCAGCTTTTATTAATGTTTTTGGGAGTCCATGTTAAAAAAACAACAACAAAAAAAACCCTGCCAATTCTATGCTTTGTTTAGCAGAGCACTATGGTAACTTTGTTACCATATTTATATTATAATATATATATATTATATTATATTATAAAATTTTACCACTTTTACAAATAAAATGTCAGTTTTTGAAAATCAGTGATTTTCTTTGGGTCACTTTTATTCTAGACGCTTTTTTGTATTGTTTTGTTGATGAAGATATGTAAGGGATCTTTATTTGCAGCACAAGTTGTACTTTTTATTGGTACCTATGTTTGCTATTTTTGGGGGAAAGAAAAGTGAACAAAATATGTTAATTTGCACATTATGTCTTGTTTAGTTTTTAAGATGTTCACTGTATGGCATAAATAACACAAAATCAGACATTCAGGACTTTGCCCAGCCAACCCCCCCCCCCCCAAAAAAAAAAACAAAAAACAAACAAACAAAAAAAAAAAAAAAACGGTTTCACGGTGGAGAGGCTGCATATGGACACCAGTGGTTTGTTTTTAAATAAATGGGTTTTTAAACTGACCAGCGAGAAGCTGTCCTCTATGCAGTGTCTTCGGGGCGTAGGAGAACCCGGCAGAATGACACATGCCGTACAGGGGTGCAAGTATAAGTGTCCCAAATTGCCCTTTTGTACAACCATACATGGCAGCGATAAAAATAAAAAAAGGTTTATACTCTCCCTGCCACTGTACTCCCTGCGCTGGTACCGTTCTTCAGTGAAGCCAGAGAAATACACCTCTCTACGTGGATGTTATAGTGCATTTCAGGGTTAAAGTATACCTGTGGTTTTGGGTTTTCAGTATAAATTGCATGTGTGCTTACTTTTAATAGGAGGCTCTGTTGGTAAAGACAAGACTGCAATACACGGCTCACAACAAGTAGAAGAGACTCTGTTCCCTAACTTCCTTTCTGTCAGTCAGAAACTGCGCCAGGTTTATGCAGGGCATATATAGAGAAGTGCCGGCATACTGACGTGAACAAAGGGCTGAGGAGAAATCAGCCAAAGACTATATGGGCTAGTTCACACGTGAACTGCCCGCACGGGTTTTGACACAGAGAGAGACGCGGCGAGCCGCGTCTCTCTCTTGTCAAAACCCGCCCGCCGCGACCATCGCTGTCGCGGCTTAACCCTATGCTGTCGGCTCAAATGAATGAGCCGACATAGGAGGGAGCTGCCGGGGGCGGAAGCCGCGCGGCTGAGCCTGCGCGGCTTCCGCCTGAAGAAAGGACATGTCCTTTCTTTTCTCCGCTAGCAGCAGCTCGCCGCTAGCGGAGAACAGAAGCCCGGTGGTCTCCATAGACCACCATTATAAGGGGAGGTTTTGGACGCGAAATCCGCTGTCAAAAACCTCCCCTTATACTCACGTGTGAACTAGCCCTATCTCTTCTTCTGTGGCCTTCTGTCTTCCTCCTCTCCTCTCTCTAGACTTCTATAGACATGCAGTATGTATTCTGATACATGCGAGCTGTGGTTCAACTTCAGGCAAAAATAGCTTAGAATTCAGAATGAAAATTGGTTTAGCCAGCGGAGGAGGAAAACCGCTACAAAAGTGAGGCGTGTTTGTTGGAACAGTGACTATTTCAAAACCTTTAAAAAATGTTGTGTATCTACAGCTGCGTTGCAGTCCAAGACTTCAACAAAGTCTCTATGGTATAAATCTGCCATCATATATCACATATGTTCCTCTACTGCTTGCTTACAGATATTTGGAGATTAGCAAGAATTTGAAGACTAATGGAAAGGAGTAGGATTGTAGTATCCAAATACATGTGGTGTCTTTGTAAGATAAGATAATCCTTTAATATTCCCACAGTGGGGAAATTTCAGTATGTTACAGCAGCAAAGTAATACAGATACAGGATAATACACAGTAATTTATTACGGAGGTAGACACACATAAGTTGAGAAGAGAAGATAAACTAGGAGTCCATAGCAGCTAAAGAACAGAAGAAGAAAGAAGGAAGACTTCATAGTCATAATCATTAGTTTTCTGTGCAGAGTGATCTTCGCTTGGACTGATGTAGATTATACCGTCTGATCGCGGTTGGGAGAAGGACTTGCGATAGCGCTCCTTCTCACACTTGGGTTGAAGCAGACGGTCACTTACAGTGCTGCCAAGTGCCATCAAGGTCTCATACGTGGGGTGGGATTTATTCTCCCGCATGGAGATCACCATGGACAGTATCCTTCACCCACCACCTTTACTGGGTCCAGAGGATTCCCCAGGACAGAGCTGGCCGTTCTGATCAGCTTGTCAAGTCTATTTCTGTCCCTGGTTGATATACTGCTCCCCCAGCAGGCCACACCGAAAAAGATGGCTGAAGCAACCACAGAGTTGAAAAAGGCCCTAAGAAGTGTCCCCTGGACTCCGAAGGCCCTCCGCCTCCTGAGCAGGTAGAGTCTGCTGTGGCCCTTTCTGTGCAGTGCCTCCAGGTGATCAGCCCAGTCTAGTTTATTATTGAGGAGCACACCCAGGTACTTGTAGGTCCTGACTATCTCAATGCATGTTCCTTGGATCTCCACCGGGGTATGAGCACCTCTCTGTTTACTAAAGTCCACCACCATCTCCTTGGTCTTCCCAGCATTAATCCTGAGGTGGTTCTGCTGGCACCATTCAACAAAATCCCGGTTAAAGTCTCTGTATTCCCTATCATCGCCATCAGTGATAAGGCCGACTATAGCAGAGTCATCGGAGTACTTCTGTAAGGAACAGCTGGATGAGTTGTGCCTAAAGTCAGCAGTGTACAGTGTGAAGAGGAATGGGGCAAGAACTGTACCTTGTGGTGCCCCCGTACTACAGATCACAGTGTCAGACACACAGTCCTGGGCTCTCGCATACTGAGGGCGGTTTGTCAGGTAGTCTAGGATCCAGTTGGACAGGTGATGGTCCACACCACCAAGGTTCAGCTTCTCCCTCAATAGCCCTGGCTGGATGGTGTTGAACGCACTGGCTGTAGGCTGTAACCATAAAGACATACATCCCCATAGCATCTTTAGATGCAAAGTATTAGATGTTTTTTTTCTATTTAAAGGGGATTTCCCATGAACATAAGCATATTTAAATATGTAGATATTTGGAAGTTAAACCTTTCTTTTGCAAATAAAGTTTTTCTCTAACCATCTTAGTTGTGACGGAAGCTTCTCTCCCTAACAGCAGACCACCTGAATGGATAAAACAACACCCAGGCGGACTTTCTCAGCAGATGAGAACTAGATCTTGGAGAATGGCCTTTCAGCTTATCATCTGGGAAGGGGAATTTCCACAAGTAGATCTATTTGCCTCCCAGTCCTTTTTTCTCTTTAAATACAAGGGATTCGGCAAAAACGGTGGATGCCTTAGCTCAGCTCTGGTATTTTCACCTCACATATGCTTTCCGACCTATTCCCTTCCTTCAGAAGTCAGTGCAGAACCTGTGACTCTGATATCGTTGGCTTTGTTTTGGCCAAAATGCAGTTGATTTGGCCTCTTTGACAATCTGAAGGTGGAAGACCCTCTGCTACTTCCTAACACTCAGGATCTACATCCCAATCCTCAACAACCTTGAAGGCCAAATTTCTTTCTGAGGGGGTTATTTGGCAAACTTGTTACTCAAACTATATGTCTCAAAATATGGAAGACATTCTATTCCTGATCTGGAGAAGATAAACCAGACCTCTTTCATCCTAACATCGCCAGGATATTAGAATCTCTCAAGGCGGACATGACCTGTTTTCAGGCAGATTCCACCTTGCATATCCCACTGAAATGCAGGAAAAAGAAACACTAGCAGGGTTTTTTTTTTTTTTTTGCAGCATTTTAAAAAGCTTATTTTTTTTCATTTCAAAGGGCTTTGCAAGGAGTAATACACCTCCAAAATAGACTCTCTAAAGCTTCCTTTTTTTAAAGTTTATATAAACTTAGACAACTTTAGATTTAGAATGGACCAAACGTAGATGTGAAACGGGCCTAACTTACTTTACTTTAACGGCTCTCTCACTGACTATACTGCACTCAAGAAATCTGCAGCAATATCTCCAATGGATGTGTATGGCAAATTTGTAAACGAATTGCCGATAAACCATTGTTTAATCCTAGTCAAAGCCAAGCAGCAACGTGTTCTGTGTTACATTGTAAATACCTTTATGGATTGATCTTACAACTGTATATTTGTGAACAGGAACATGGAGTTGGTGGTTCAGCTGGATCTGGAGGGTAGGTGATCTGAAAATTTAGGCTTGAGTTAATCTAATTTTTCTTATTCGTGCCAAGTAAAGATTCCGGAAGCTAGTGTCCTTACCCTGAAGCTTTAGATGTGCCTGCAATACTGACATGGAGTGAAAGATTCTCACCAAATAATGACCTTTGTGTGTTGTGTTTAATATACAGACTTGTCTCACAAGTGAAAATCATCAGTATGAAGAGCATTTCGTTGTCAATCCGTTGAGTTGAGGGGTACATCCACAGCGATACTTTCTCACAATCTTGCAGAATTGAAATACTGTGTGAGAATTTGCCATTACTCTGCATATGTCAGGACTGTGGTGGTTCAGTATACAGATTAACTCATGCCAGTCAACCAAAGACGTCCAGCCCTGTTTTGGGGTGCTTGTCCATCATCCGTTTATGATGACCTATGAAGACCTATTTTTTTGGCATTACTACTTGTATAGAGCACGAACACAGAGCCGGAAAAAATTCAGTCGTCTTTTATGATCCCATGGAAATGAATAGGTCTGTACTTTTATATGCAATTGTGGATAAAATCTACAATTGTGTGCTTAGGGCCTAAGGCCTCATACACGTGAGTTTGCTTTGTAGGTTCACTTGTGGATAAAAGTGCGGGCATATTAATTTCTTATAGGCCTATACACACAGACCTACTTTTTGCAGCTCAGTGTCCGGGCCATAGTGAAGAGCCGCAAAATTTGGAGTACATCCTATACCGGTCAGCATTTGTGACTCTGTCCATTTATTTCAATGTATGGGTCAGTGAAAATCATGGATGACACACATATACCAATTCATGTTTCATATGTGCCTTTTTTACTGACCTATACACTGCACACAGTCATATGTGTAGCCTAAGGATCATATTATAGCAGTCATTGAACTGTACAGGCACAAATAATTGTTAATATGTTCCTTTGCCCACATTGCCTCATGTAAATAGGGGGTGTGCTACTGAAAATCTATGGGGGGGGGGGGGTTTATGCCTGTATAAATATGATCTTCCAAAACTATTTGCATGTGCTCCAGCAGTTCACTGGGCATGTTTACATGGGCAATGGTCAGGAACGAACATTTGATGAGCTGACCCATTGGCCTGTGTCAAAGGGCTTTAGGACAATTCCTAGTTGTGCCTTCCCTCTGAATGCTGAGACTCCAGTCGTCATCGCCTTAAGGGCCTTTCACACGTAGGAATTAGACGCTGATTCCACCAAGATTTTGTCTCCCGTTTACCAGGACCTAATCGGCAGTGGAAAACCACAATGGGTAACCGGGGGCTGGAAAATGAAGAGGAATTCCTCCCTCATTTTCCACCGTGTGAATGGACCCTCAGACTAAGATGCTGCGATCATTTTCTCCTGCGCTTTGTGTAGTCTGTTTGCCTGCTCATTCCTCTCATCCCTAATGCCATGGCTTATTATGTGGACCTCTGTTTTCCTTTCCTAATGTAAATGCGTATTCCTGACAATGCTTCTGTATCAGAGAGGTGAGTGTTGCTTTTTTCTGGTTGAAGTTTTTACTGTCTTTATCTCCACTCCACAGGTGCTTTCAGAGACTTCTTCTAAATCTGGTGGGTACCGTCTCTTCACTTCATATGCCAGGCAGCCCTCCGACATGAAGCAGAGTGGGTTAGGTATGTTACTTTTTTTTGTATATACTTTGTCATTGTCACAAAAAATGGGAAGAAATGAAAAATCTTCAGACGTCAATTTGAAATGTGAAGCCTCAAGGTATTTTCATGTGTATATATAATGTCCATTGTAGTTTCCCTCCACCATGCTAGAGAGAAACTGATGCCACAATGGCAGCATCCAGCACTCCATACATTGTCACAGCCCTGGACCTGTCGAAGAGCTGGGCAAAAAATCCTAGCATGTAACATCTTTTGATTCAGCTTCTGGACATGTCTGGTTCAATAACTTCTGCTTTTTTATGTCATGCTGGAGGGAAACTGCTAAAACATTGTATACATGTGAATGCATGTAGAAGTAGAAATTTGATTTAACACATAGCAAAATGGCCTTTAAATTAAATTTATTAAATATATCAAAAATATATACCTCTTTCCTCCATAAAATTTCTATACCATTTGCTAAGCGCTGGACCAAGCTTCTATGACCTGTTTAAAGAGGACCTTTCACAAACTCCAGTTTATTAGTATCTGTTAATTGTTTCGGCACAATTGGAAGTTTTTTTCTGTAAACTCCATTCCTGAACAAATGGTGCAGTTACTTTTGGTGCCTGGTCTGTTACTTAAGCTGTACTGTCAGATGGATGGTGTCAGGCAGGAGTAGGAATGCGGGCGTTATTCAGTGGTCCAATCCGAGGCAGCCAGTGTCAGAGCTCAGAATCACACCTCCTGTCTATTCCTGCCTGACACCACAACCCCTGACAGTGCAGAGTCAAATAGCATATCAGGCACCAAACAGCCCTGGTTGCTCAGTTAGGCCCCGTTCCCACGGAGTAATGCTCTGCTCATTTAGACACGTAAACACGTGTTAGAGCGAGGCACTTCAAAACAGATCTCATTGACTTCAATGGGTGCCGGCTTACGTGCGCTACACATTGAAATCAATGGGTTATAAAGCCTCCCTTTGATTTCAATGTGTAGTGCGCGTAAGCCGGCACCTATTGAAGTCAATGGGATCTGTTTTGAAGCGCCGCGCTCTGACATGTGTTTACGTGTCTAAATGGGCTGTGCGTTACTCCGTGGGAACCGGGCCTAACAGTGAGGACTAGAGAAAAAATTCCAGCTGGGCCAGAATCAGTGGAGCAGATCCTATTCAATGATGTAAAGAACTGGACTTGGTTGAGGTGGTGAAAGGTCCTCCTTAAACTCTGTATTTTTTTCAGGAGGTGTTCTTTTCTGTCTCTGGTGAAAAATTATATATTGCATATTTATTTTTATTTTATTTTTTTTACATAACTTTATGGTGTGATATGAAATTTCATAAAGGCGCTCATGAGTGTGGAATGAGATGTGTGCTGAGTATAATTTTCATGATATGCCTGGTGTCCACCGGACTGCCAGAAATTTTACTGCCAAAAATACAGTATTTACTGTCTGTCAATACTGTATTTTATCACATCAGTGGTTGAATCATATTTTCTTGCCATCTGAAGATGTGAAGATTAGCATATGTAGTTTAATGCGCAGAAATAAAACTACTTTATTTTAAACTTCATTTTATTAAATAAAGAAGTGTTATAGACATTTAGAAAGATATAAAGTAATTATGGATAGGTAAAGGTTCTTCAGTTTGTAGCTTTCTGTTAAAAAAAAAAAAAAAAAAAAGTTGAAAGGTTTTATTCAACGTGATCATCTTGGTAAGTTTTTTACTTGTTTTTATGTGTGATGTTTAATATGTTAACTGTAGTATCTATATGTATGCAGTATAAAACTTTTTTTTTTTTTTTTTACAGAAATTAATTTGTTTTGCATATGTGTTTATTGTATGGTATCTTCTAATTATGAAAAATGTTTATGAAAAAGTTTTTTAAAATCAGGCAGTAGAGTGTGGTTCACTCTTGATATACTTATTGGGTTAGATACATGTTTTTACTCTGTTAATATGACTTGACTTAAAAAAAAAAAAATTGGTTCATTAAAAAATTTTCATCCCAACTTCTGCTACTGCTCTAGACAGATTTATGAACTATAAATGCACAGACCACAAAATACAGCAATAGGCCACCAATAAGTAAAATAGTGCATAGTGTTTCACTGTTGCAGTGCGTCATGCTCCTTTCCAGGGCTCTTGGCCGTGTATTTCTGCTCCATGTAAGTGTGTTAGCTGTGCATTTGATGTGATGCTCCTCTATGCTGAGCTTGCATTTACTTTTTGCAATTATAATAATCTCTACATTGGGTGTAATTATTATTATATTATATAGTGTGAAAGGTCATTTCATTTGCACAGTCACTAGTATACTGGCTGTTATATGTGATCCTGGTGAGTTATGTATGTATCTTGTGTGGTCCTACACCCATCCGTTACTTATGTGCTTTTTTTTTTTTTTTTTTTGCTTATATTGTGTTGTGCTTTCTATTTCTGTGCTGTGATTACAAATTATAATATCATAGTCTATAGCAGTGGCTCTCTCCATATGTTACATGTACCGTAAGGGTAGTTCCCACGGAACAAGAGGGGGTGGATTTTGACGCTGAATCCTCAAAATTCACCCCCTCACAATAGAGTCCTGTGTAGACTGCTAGCGTTCTTTTTTGCGCTAGCGGTTTGTTCCCGCTCATGCAAAAAACAAGCGAGCTGCCCTTTCTTCAGGCGGATTCCGCGGCTGATTCAGCTGCAGCATCCGCTTCGCAACATCACCCTCCGGACTATGTTACACATGTGAGGCATTGTGTTACATGTGTGGGCCAGTATGTTTCATGTATTGAGGCCATTATGTTACACATGGGGGCAATTATACTACACATGGGGTCACTTAAGGTGCCAAAACACTGCTGTTATAGGTTATGTATAAGAGGCAGCTACTATAGGGGGACTTCACTTGAAAGGGTTTAGAAACACTGGTCTATTTCATCATAATATTTGCTGTTAGCAAGCATAAAAATATCTTGAAATGACAGTACTGTTACTTTATCCTTCCATTATTACTAGTTGGTATGTTTCCTTCATATGCTTAATGGCTTTTCATGATGCCTGGCAGTAATATGTGTGTGGCGTTATTCTAGAATGGGAGCTGGCATGTGTTTTATAGAATTGTAGGTGATTTTATATTCCTATTGGCTTCTTAGCATGTGCTTTTAGAATGAGAGTATTGCCAATTTCATGTCTTGTCTGCTATTTCAGAAAAGTAATAAATCTTTGTAATGTTCGCAATGTTACTTTATCGACTTTAAAAATGTGTTTTACTTAGTTTTTTTTTTTCTTAAACACACGCTCTTGTTTCTCTTCTCGATACATTTTATGCTGAAATTTCCAGAGATAACTTTTTCCTGTGGCTTTATTCCTTTTAAAGCTGCTCATATCTAGGTTATAACTCCTGCAATGTGCTTGGCTTGGGTTCCACTTTAGATGGACATTTTTTAATTTCTGTTTTTAGTGGTTTGGGTTTTTTGTTTTTTTTTGGCTCACTTCATGGTTTTTAGATTCATTTTCCCTGTCTTTATTGGAGTTTTTTTTTATGAACTCCAGCTATTCTTAATAGTGTTATTACAATGATTGATGGTATGCTGTTAGGTTAAGCCTATACAATACATATATATCAATACATTATTGCTACCATTCCAAAATGAAGGAGAGCAAGCCATAGACTCAGACTCTTGACTTTATTTAGTGTCTGATCTGGTATTGCACATAAATGACTTTACCAGACAAGATTGATACATGTTAGAACTGCTTTATGTACCAAAATAATTGAGCATATGCGGTGCGAAGATGAGTGAGGAAGGGGGGAGAGCCTTAAGATATCCATCCCCATGTTGATGCCCATTCGTACACATGGGACTGCAGTGGGACCTTTATTGCACATTTCTAGCATTTGTACCTTTTTCTATTATTTTAATACATTAAAAGGTTTCAGCATATTATCATGCTTGACTGATGAGTTTAGTTATGTGACTTGTAAAGGGAGTGCAAGAACTAACTCAACACTGATAACACTGCAGCCATGAAGAACAATTTACTATGTTGTAATAAATTTTGTCTGGTATTGCATCTTAACAAGTTGTATCAGATTCAGTACATGTGATCTGTCCTTAGGATTGGTCATCAGTATACGATTTCATTGGGGGTCCAACAGTTGTGACACCCACAGATCAGCTTTCTGAAGAGGTCACAGCATTTGGGTGGCTCTTCATTTTATACCATGTACAATGTTGGACATATTGTAGGGGCTCTGCTTGGTATTCCAGCTCAGACCCACTCTTTGTAATGGGACTAAGCTAATGCTATGCCAAATTAACATCAGCACAGGAAAGAGTCCAAAGAGCTGTGGACACTTACAATCGCATATTAATGATGTATCCTAAGGATAGGTTACTTACAAGTGTTATACTAAATAGTACAAATTTCATGGATAAGGATGGTACTGCGCATTATAAAGGGGATTGATGGGATCCCAGCAGTCTTAGGGATTTTCAGTGAATCATTAAATGGGGTTTCTGATTGTATCCGAATGTTCCCATGTATATTCCATGTGAATGAAGTGCTGGTTCTCTTTCATGACCAGTGATCCATTTCTGTGTTGCTGGTGGAGATTTTCCCATAAAAGTGAATGAATCACTAGTCCTGTAAGTGCACCAGCTTTTTGTAGACATGGGGGGGGGGCTCTTAATTCCCTGCTCTCCTGATTTTAGGGAGGGTCCCAGCCATTTGACCCCCCTTCAGTGATATGACATTTGGCCCTAAAATTAAGGTGGGGACTGCAGTGTCTCAACTATAAAACAAGGGCAGCAACATTTTACGTTATATAAACATTTGGGTCAGATGTGGAAAAGATTTACCTAGGCTCATCTGCGCAAATAGCAAATGACAAAAGCAAGTCTGCTTTTCTTCCATAAACAGTGCCACGTCTGTCCATAGGCTTTGTCTGCATTTCTACCAAGTTCATTAGATTATGTGCTGCAATACCATGGACAGCCTATAAACACATATAAGATTGTTTCTAGGAAGCAAAGTAGCCACGTTTTTCCGATTTCTAAGACTTTTTCTTTCCCCACAGTTTAATGATCACTTGGTACATTTATAACAGATTTCGCACAAGTCACTAATTTCAACCACCAGAAATGGTGTATTATCAGAGAAAATGCCTGTTTTTCCTCTTATCAGGCTCCTGCCCCTTTACCTTTAATCTGATATTCACTTCTGAATCTATCTTTCTGTCAGGATGAATTGCAGCTCACAGAGTTAAATTATGTTTGTCCATAGAAGTCTATGGAGCAGGGAGGGGAAAAGCGTGAGAGAGAGCCCAGTGAAAGAGGAAATATACACAAAGATTGCAGCAACTAATAGGAAGTTTCTGGCTTTCCCCAAGTGCTTTATTGACATGAGTATAGGTCAGTACTTCTCAATAATGGCAGTCATGAACCTGTTGCTGCTTCTGAGTGAGAAAATTAGGAAATTGATGTTCCTCTACTTGTGCATACATCATAGTAACTAATGTACTCCCACCAGTTTACGCTGAACTGAAAATTAAAGATTGAGGGAAAAACTGCTAATGCACAAGTTATATAATAGTCAGAAATGGCATTATTCATCATGTACACACACTATGCTGATACATTGATTTCTGCAAAGTTTGTTAAAATGTTAATGACCATTTCATTAAATATGTCATGTACCAAATGTCACCTAGGCGGAGGAGATCATGACTGTTGATGCAACTAACAATTGCATGTGTTCCAATAACGTTGATACATATGTGAAATTTTGGAATTAAAATGTTACTGAATTAAAATTGATTATTTCTAGCATTATGAACCCACTAAATTGAAATTCCCTATAGACAATAACCAATCCCGGACCACACCCGTTGATTATATATGTCTTTGCCAAGTTACGCAGCTACATAAAATCATACAGCTATAGTTACCGGGGTTCTGCCTTTTACTATAGGTGGACCTCCCATGGGGAAGGCAGGGATGGTTTAGTAATTTTCCCGCCATCCCTTTCTCTGCGTACAGAGAACTCAATGAGCACTGTGCACAGCTTTGCAAGCCACCATGATGGCGTGATATAGGATTATTGATATAATGTGATGTAGCAAGTCAGGAGATAGTGGAAAATACAGTATCTGCTATTCAAAATGTCCCTTTTTCTTTAAAATGTTGTTCTTCATGTCTCTTATTGTAGTGCCATATTAGAATTGAATTGTTTTGTATTTTTGTTTAATTTTTAGTCCATATGTATCTTATATTGTGTGATCTTGGGATGTTGTATTTGCTGTGTCTTACCAAAGAATGTGCACTAAATCACGATGTAACAATAGTGTTTTATTATTTTCAGATAAAAAAATCAAATCTACTACATATGGGATGATGACAACCATTAACCAGGGTGATTTGATATTTAATGGCATGTCCTAGATCTGTGTGAATACTAATCCCAAATCCCAACCTTTCCAGGATCACAGTGCACTGGTCTGTTCAGCACCACAGTGCTGGGAGGCTCCTCCAGCGCTCCAAACCTACAGGACTACGCACGCAGCTACCGCAAAAAAATCAGCGCCGCTGCCAGCCTGACTTACAAAGACGGTACGTGTAAACCAGTTGCACTCTGTATCCCGACTCTGTGTATTTAATTCCTTGGCCCTGGAAAGGGGGAATATTTGCATGTATTAAATTCTGCTGTATGTCACAATGACCATTAAGTGCCTGTAATAATTCTGATGATTTGTAGATGGTATATCACTGGTCTGAATATGGATAAAATGTCATCTTTACACAGTCGTACAGTCGAAGTCGCCTCCGTTTTTGTTTCAAATCTCTACAGGTTTTTTTTCTCTTGGGGAAAAAACTAATGTGTCTGTTCCACTTGCATGTGTAGGTGCCAGTGATTGAACCCATACTATATATTATTGTGTAACTCTATATATATGGTATGTATGTGGGGATTGGCTTTAAAGATCTGTAATTGTTCTAACACTATGACTACATAGAATACAGGTTTGTTAATGTTTTCTCTTCTTGCATTTCTGCCAGTGCTATTGATGGTTTTAACTCTATATATTGATTAATGCTACATACATAAATAAGGTGAAACATAGATACACCAACTGATATAACTAGCATAAAATAGTATGAAATAGCTTTCAATCTTATTAGAGAAGGATCACAGCATCTACAAGAGCATGGCAATACAGCTGAGAAGACTCCTTCTACAGGAGAAGAAATAAGAATATATTGTCAGCCTCCAGAGGGGGAAGGAGAATGTATATCAACATCGCCAAATAAATATGAGGCAATGTATTATGCTAGAAATACTGCAAATTACTTCAAAACAGCTGTTAACAGTCTTTTGGGACTTTTGGTATGAAAATGAGTTTCAGGAAAATCCCTTTAACTGCCCCTCTATCTGCAGATCTTTTGTGGATCCAACAAGGTGGCAAGCAATACCTTGGCTAACAAAATTGCAGCAGCAGGGTTTTGGGAGGTCAGGGAAATGTTTGTGCTTGTTCATGCCTTGAATTTATTATGACAGATTGTGTCTTTCTTAAAGGGGTTGTGCAGGAGAACACATTTTTTGATATCAGGGACCAGACCAGGGAAGGTGAAAAAACAAAAACCCCATACTCATCTGTTCTAGGTGCTCCAGTGTCTTGTTTGGGAGGATGTCTCCACTGCCCAGCCCAAATAAAGGAACTGGGACGTTTCTCAAAAACATCACCCGTGATGTCCCGTCCCCTTCCCTTAGGCCGCTTGCGAGCTGATAGGCCACAGCAGGGACTTCTGCCAAAACAAAACACTGGAGCAGGGGATGGGAGTAGTTTTTTTTTCAGCTTCCCTGTCCTTTGATCAAATTTCCTGGTTATCCTGGACAACCCCTTTAAGTACATTTAAAGTTATATGTTGACCAAGAACCTCATTATTACTCATGTTGAATGTAGACACAAACTGCAGTAACGTACACCTGGAAATTGTAAAGAATGACGAATAGGAAATATACTTTTATTTTTATTTGGAGAAAATGCTTTGTGGACCTGCGTTACCATCCTCTCCTAGGCACATTTTGCTTCCCCAAAGATACTTGTTTTTGCACATGTAGTTGTGCACGCACACCCAGGCTAAGCTTCTCTTACTCAAGCATAATAAAGAAACACAACACATTGGATAAAAATGAACAAAAAACAGTATTATCTTCAAATAAGAATTTCTTGTATTTGTGGGTTATACTTTTTACAATGAATGTGTGTGGCCTCCTATAAGCGACCATAGAGTTACTTTCCTTTTACAAGTCCTGTCCAACATTAGTATGGCCACTGCAAGTCATGAACCTAGAACACAAATGGATAATAGATCACATTGATGATATTTATCAAATAGGCATTGTCCAGTAAATGTTGCTAGCCCAATTCAGGGACATGGCAGGGGCATTGCTCCGTTAGTAGCACAGTCTATAGCTTTTTTTTTTTTTTTTTTTCTCCCCACAATACATAATTTCCACATGTCAGTCCTTTTCCAAGTCCTTATGTACCTGTTTTCTTGCCTCGGACTTGCCCATAGGCTAGGCCGCTGACTTTAGTATAACCAGTACAATTTACATTGAATGGACAATAACATGGAGAAAACACTTAGGTTGTAGATAAGATCGGACTTTGATTTAAAACTGTGATATTAAGGGTCAGTTCACACGTGAAAACTGCCTAGCTTATTTGTGCGAGGTAAAAAACCTCGGGGAGTTTTTTTGACGCTGTTTTTTGCATTCCACGCGGTTTTTGACGCGGTTTTCGCTAGGTTTTTTTTTTCCTATATGTGCTATAGAAACTGCAGGCGAAAACCGCGCGGTTTTTTGCAAAAAACCACGCGGTTTTGTGTGCAAAAAACCGCGCGGTTTTTTACCGCACGGTTTTCGCCTCCCATTCACTTCTATGCAATTCTTCAAGCGTTTTCCGCCTGAAGAAAGGTCATGTCGCTTCTTCAGGCGGAAAACGCTAGGAGGAAAAAAAAAGCTAGTGGTCTACATAGACCACCATGTTAAAGGAGAGGTTTTTGAAGCGAATTCCACTGTCAAAAACCTCCCCTTTGCCCACGTGTGAATTAGCCCTAAGAGTTTTCTTTATAAAGTATTGATAATGATCAGTTTTTCAAAGCAAAGTGCACTTGTTTGTTACAACATTTTGCATATTTTTATTATTTAATACAGTTCCTTCTTGTTTCTTTTTATATTCTGCTTTGTTGATGATATGCAGTTTATATAGTTTATTGCTGTACTAGATACTATATTAGAATGATGACCGTAGGACTTATTTCTAATGATGAAGCTATTTTTGGTAGCAGTTTGCAGGTGCCTGTTACACAACTTTCAAGTTGGATTCAGCACAGATTTTTCAACTTAACATTAGATAATAGGCATAATTGCCAACTATTCTGAAACTTACAGGAGAAATGGGCCACGTCCCGGAGCATGGAGACCCAACAATTTTCTCAGTACGCCAGTCATCCTGGATTGGCTTCCTAAAATATTGGCATGTGTGATAAATAGGCCTTCATGGCTCAATACATCATGGTTCTTTCTCTCAACAAGCTTGTAACAAGTTTCTTTGTTTTTTGTTTTGTTTTTTTAGACCTAAGGTTCTGTGTAACAAATTATTTTGTGCATTTCCAAAGATCTCTCGTATCAAGCAAAATGTGTAGCAAGTGGTGACATAACTATGCAAGGAATGTAATTGGTTGAACATCTGAAGATTGGCGTTTCCTCTAATGAGCAGTGAAATATGTGTTCATTTTGATATCTTATGAGAAGCTTTCAGGGACAAGCTTTATAAATGCTTCCCCTGCTCGAAAATTGACTGAGACAGAGAAGCTTTCCATGTAAAATCAATATGTAAGAGCAAGTGTAAGCATACTCTATGATAGACTAAGAAATAAAAGCGCCTACAGATAACATTTCATCATGTTACGTGTCAAAGGAAGCTGAAATGTGATAATAAGAGAAAAGGGAACAGAGTGGTCAGCATTTGGGGAACAGGGTCCTGCCCCAATTATTGACTGGGGTGGGGTATGTGGCATGGTGTTCCAAAGTTTTAATTATAACAACCTAAAGTGTGCATACAAATGTGACAAAACATCAAATAGAGTAAACAAAATGCTGAAGTCAATATACAACTCCGTTTCAGATACACTCGTGTCTTGACAGATCTTTGCCTTCTGCTAAGTGGAGAAAGACTCGCAAAGGACTTTATTTAAGGCAATATAGAAGCCAATTGAAATGATATTGAGCAGCAATACTAGACAAAGCCCTTTGATGAATGTGTCACCGCTTCACTCACTTGGCAATTTATTCATAAATTTCCAGAGTATATTACAGCGGAACAGCACAACATCGAGTGATATAAAACGCTCCAGAGTTGTTATTTTATTGGAAATGCAGCCTAAAACAGACATGTCTGAGAGCTGACAACATCTCTTTAAAATCAGTATTAGAGTTCACATACTTGTATATTCAATCACAGTGATTTTTCAGTGCCATTGATACGCTAACTAACTACATAAGGTAGCAAAGTATCCGGAGTGATTGTATTTTGAGGGAAGGACAGACAATGAGGTTTTGTTTTTGTTTTTTTTGTTTCATTTAAGTGGTTATTCCATATAAGGATTTCACCTACTCTCCTCTCCCCTACTCTTCCTTGTTTTATCAAAAATTTGGTGAGTTGGCTTGGCTTGTGTGATGGACAAGACCGGCAGCCTGCTCCTAAACTGCACATTTACCGTATATACTCGAGTATAAGCCGACCCGAATATAAGCAGAGGCGCCTAATTTTATCACAAAAAAACTGGGGGGGGGGATGCAGCAGCTACAGGAAAATTTCAAAAATTAAAATGGTCGGAGTTTTTGGGTGCAGTAGTTAAAAGGGGAGGGGGTGTTTTGGTTGTCTGTCTGCCCCTTCTCTGAGCTTGAGGACTGGGTTTTTTTCCCCTCCACTTGGAATTCAGCCTTGCTCAATATAGGGTATCTGCAGTGCTCCTATTAACCCCTTCCCGACGGAACAGGAGCACTGCAGATACCCTATATTCAGTAGACCGGGCACTTTGAGACACAGAGATACCTAATGTGTATGTTTTTCATAGTAATTTTCTACTACTACTTCTATATACAGAGATAACCAAGGCACTGATTAAGGACTACTCTAGCAATGTTACTGATTCTCAGTAAGCACTAAAGTTCACCAAATGGTGCTAGAGAACTGTCGATTTAAGATTAGAGAGATAGCAGAGGCTCTCTAGCAGCATTTGGTGAACTTGAGCAATGCTTTTGTTCATGGTTGCAGTTTTTGGCCATCCCGAATGTTCATAGTCAGCCAAGCTGGTACGGCCACGTTTAAATTCAGCTGCCCAAAATTTGAGGGTGGTACATGATGGTGCAGAGTCCCCGTACACAGCATCCAACTCGTCTTTAATTTGCGAAGGCGTATTGCCTTTCAAAAACAAATATCTAATGACAGCTCGATATTTATACGATTTTATCCATTTTCACAAAATCAGTCGCGTCGAATCACTACAACAACTGTCAAAGTAAAACCACTGGTACAAAATGGCTGAAATTTTTGTGAGTACATTCCAATGCATGCGCGAACACAATCCCCAAGTTTGGTTGACGAGTGTTGCCATCTGCATGTGGAGGTCAGAAACTTTTCAGACTACCCTCGTATGTTTAATAAATACATAGCCATGTTCCTCTAACTTATATTCCTTGGAATATCAAGATGCATTAAAAAAGTAAACCATCATATATATATTAGAAACTTCATTCTTTTAAAGGGAATCTGTCAGTAAGAAAATTCCTCATTTAGGTTAGTAAACCAGGCCCAGTACATTTTTCGTGCACCCTCTCATGAATACAATCACACTATATGCAGTGCCTTGCGAAAGTATTCGGCCCTCTTGAACTTTTCAACTTTTTACCACATTTCAGGCTTCAAACAAACATAAAGATATCAAATTAAAATTTTGGGGGGAAGAATCAACAACAAGTGGGACACCATTGTGAAGTGGAACACAATTTATTGGATATTTTACACTTTTTTTTTAACAAATAAAAAACTGAAGTAGGGAGTGCAAAATTATTTTGCTGCAATTACAGCTGCATGTGCCTTAGGATATGTGTCTATCACTTTTGCACATCGAGAGACTGAAATTCTTGCCTATTCTTCCTTGCTAAACAGCTGGAGCTCAGTGAGGTTGGATGGAGAGCGTTTGTGAGCAGCAGTTTTCAGCTCTTTCCACAGATTCTCGATTGGATTCAGGTCTGGACTGTGATTTGGCCATTCTAACACCTTGATGCGTTTATTTGTGAACCATTCCATTGTAGATTTTGCTTTATGTTTTGGATCATTGTCTTGTTGGAAGATAAATCTGCATCCCAGTCTCAGGTCTTTTGCAGACTCCAACAGGTTTTCTTCCAGAATGGTCCTGTAATTTGGTTCCATCCATCTTCCCATCAATTTTAACCATCTTCCCTGTCCCTGCTGAAGAAAAGCGGGCCCAAACCATGATGCTGCTACCACTATGTTTGACAGTGGGGATAGGATGTTTAGAGCTTGGGAAATCTTTTTGTATCCAAATCCGGCTTTAAACTTCTCCACAACAGCATCTCGGACCTACCTGGTGTGTTCCTTGGTCTTCATGATGCTCTCTGCGCTTTAAACAGTACCCTGAGCCTATCACAGAGCATGTGCAATTATACGGAGACTTGATTACACACAGGTGAATTCTATTTATTATCAGTTATTTAGGACAACATTGGATCATTCAGAGATCCTCACTGAACTGAACAGAATGAGCTTGCTGCACTGAAAGTAAAGGGGCCGAATAATTTTGCACACCCCACTTTTCAGTTTTCTATTTGTTAAAAAAGTTTAAAATATCCAATAAATTTCGTTCCACTTCACAATCGTGTTCCACTTGTTTATTCTTCCCCCAAAAAGTAAAATTTGATATCTTTGTTTGAAGTCTGAACAGTGGTGAAACTGGCCTGTCTGCTGCCTGAGGCGGACGATCGAAAGACAGGGGGGGGGGGGGTTGATCATCTTTTGATCGTCAGCCAGACAGCAGGGGGGGGGGGGGCATTACAATAAATACAATGCAGCCCCTATATATGTATATATACACACATATATGTATCTATATATATCTATATATTTCTATATATAATATATCCCACAGCGGCCCCTGCAGCCTATATTATGCCCCATAGTGGCACAATAGAGGTTGCAGGGGGGCTGCTGTGGAGCATAATAGAGGTTACAGGGGCCACAGTGGAACCTTCAAGCTCTTTTATGCCCCACAGTTGCACACCCATGAACTATTATTATACTCAGGGGTCTTTTCAGACCCCCGAGTATAATAATCGGAGCCCCAGGGGAGATGAGGGAACATAATAAACACTCACCTCTCTGGGACCCGATGTTAAAGAGGACCTTTCATGGGTTTGGGCAAAGGCAGTTCTATATACTGCTGGAAAGCTGACAGTGCACTGAATTCAGCGCACTGTCGGCTTTCCCGATCTGTGCCCCGGGTGAAGAGCTATTGGTGCCTGTACCGTAACTCTTCATAGTCAGAAGGGCGTTCCTGACAGTCTGTCAGGAACGTCCTTCTTCCCAGCAGCGCCTATCGTGCTGTGCTGTGTGAGCCCCCTCCCTCTGCTCACAGTACTTGTCCATAGAAGAGCACTATCAGGAGGGGAGGGAGCGTTCCTCCCCGCTCACACAGTACAGCGATATAGGCGCTGCTGGGAAGAAGGACATTCCTGACAGACTGATGCTTATTTGAGGTTTGAGCAAGAAGCTGTCAAAGGTTTAGGGGCAGCGCTGGGGGGTTTAGCGGTAGAGGAGTGCCAAAAAAGAAGTCCATTGTTACTATGTGATACCTCCATTGCACTTGAGGATTATTTGCATAATTTGGTAAACACCCTATTCTGATAAAGGCTTCAATTGATAATTAATAGCTATTATTTTATTCAAGAGAGTGTGCACTAAGGGGTACTAGGACCAGTTCAGTAAGTAATTTTCTAATGACAAATTCTTTTTAAGGCCCACATATGGCTAATATCATTACTGTCATGACATCAACTGGCTGAAGCTTGGAGTTTTGTGGGGGGGGGGGGGTTATTCTAATGTGGGATATGTGATTTAGCTGTAAATCAATATATTAGCAATGGGATGTCCTATGATCTGAATTCTGGACTATCTACATGAAGTCTGTGAGCTTGTAACTGGTACTAAGAAATCATGTAGCCTTGAAAAAAAAACTTAACCGTTAGTGTCGGCAATACAAATCTAGATCAGAACGTAAGGAATAAATGTCATGGAGACTCACTAGAAAGGAAAACCTTGATATACACGTTGATAAGGGATAAAGGGATTCTACCATTAAAACCATTTTTTTGTGGCTAAGACGTCGGAATAGCCTTTAGAAAGGCTATTCGTCTCTTACCTGTAGACGTGGTCTCCGCTGCGCCGTTCCTTAGAAATACTGGTTTTTACCGGTATGCAAATAAGTTCTCTCGCAGCAATGGGGGCGGTTCCCAGCACTCAAAAAGCGATGGGGGCGTCCCCACCGCTGCCAGAGAAGTGTCTCCAAGCGCCACCTCCTTCTTCGTCCGCAGCGTCATCTTCAATGTCGTCTTCCGGCGCAGGCACGTAACTTCTAGGCCTCGGGCCTTGAGCAGAGCAGACTGTGCAGGCGCACGGGTCACGGGAAAATTGTCGCTTGCATAGTATTGTTGGCGGCCATTTTCCCATGGCCTATGCGCCTGCGCAGTCCGCTCTGCTAGAGGTTACGAGCCTGCGCCGGAAGAAGACATTGAAGATGACACGGCGGACGAAGAAGGAGGCGTCGCTGAGAGACACTTCTCTGGTAGTGGTGGGGATGCCCCCATCGCTTTTTGAGCGCTGGGGACTGCCCCCATTGCTCCGAGATAACTCCTTTGCATACAGGTAAAAAACGGTATTTCTAAGGAACGGTGCAGCGGAGACCACGTCTACAGGTAAGAGACTAATAGCCTTTCTAAAGGCTATGCCGACGTCTTATCCACAAAAAAAATAGGGTTTTAATGGTAGAGTCCCTTTAAGACCAACTATCCTATCAAAAGGTGGATGCGAAACCTTCTTCCTTCCAACTGTTCCTCAGTGTTGCTCTTCTTCTTCACTTCTTGGATATAACTCCATGTACTAAGTGCATACTATGCATATGTTTTTGTATGGCACATGGCACCTATTCTGAGCATGACATAGCCACATAAACTTACCCATTGAGTATCTTTTGCTTTTCTCATGCATGTGGCTTTTGATAACTATGCCAAAGCAAATGGATGCGGTTTTGCCTTTAACACAAGTTGCGCTTTGCAGTATGTTGTCCCAGGATCCTGTTGGTGTGTGTATGTGCCTGTCTTGGTGCCCAAGATCAGAATGTTAACGCCGATGCTTGTTTTTTTTTTTTCCTCAGAACTGTTGTCTATGCCAGCTGTAAAACGATTTTCTGTGTCGTTTGCAAAGCATCCGACTAATGGTACGTTTGCTTTCTTGATTTGAAGTGTTGACTCACACTATTAACCCCATTTTTATTTTTCCGTATTTTTCTTTGTTTTTCTGTTCGTTTGCCATACAACAAGTCTTGTTTGTGTTGATATTGTGATGTGGACTCTTCCTCTTTTTTTTTTTTCATCATTAAGTATCTTCATTATTTATTTTTTTTTTTTTGTCGTATCGTATTTCCTCATTCTCATCTACCAACTTTACCCAGTAGCAAGATGTTTTTATATTATCAAGTAAAGCTAATAATACTCCGATATAGTTCAGACCACTAAAGGAGACACTGTAGAACATCTCGATAAAATACTAAACTGAACAAAAAATAAAATCATGCGTATGAAAACACTCTCTACTTACCTGTAAAATTTATTATATACTTGACTATATCTCATTTATAGCAGATTTTTTTTTTTTATTCTGTTTCATCAAGAAGAACTTTTAGCATTAATATGAGAAACTTTTGCACTGCAGGAGACTGATGTAAATAAAACTTTTGCAAGTGTATTTATCTAAATCTGCTGTTTGATAACAGATGATATATAACTTTGAAAATGGGTGATCTGTTTTAGACTCAAATAACCCTAGGTCATACAATGTAGCACGTTTAAAGTGGTAGGGAAACAGGTGAACTTATTTAGAATATAGCTTAGGGCGGGTTCACACCTGTGGAAACCCGGCAATTAGTGTCCGACTGTGAGCGTCTTCTGGTCTCCGCAGCGAAACCGGGGTTTGTTTTTTGTTTTTGTTTTTTAACCGTACACAAAGTCCTGCATGTCGACTGTGTGTCAGATTAAAAAAAAACGGTTTCACCGCGGAGAGGCAGAAGAAACTCATGGGCGGACACTTTGCAAACCCATTCAAATGGTTTGAAAGCTGACTGCCGGTTTCCATCTCCTGTCCAGTTTCTAGGGAAGAAGGCGGAAACCTGCAAAGCGGAGACCGGGCGCAGGTGTGAACCCGCCCTTAGAATGAAATAATCTGCATCCTGATCCTCTAGTGGTCTTTATGGCCTGTTCAAATGATGATATCACAGCATTGACATGTGACCATGGCAGCTAAACAGTTGTCGTAGTGATCATCTATGACTGCCAGTGCCGTGTCCATGTATTTTATTTCTTGGACTATTTTATAACTTTTTCCCACTTAATCCAGACTCCCTAAATCTGCTAATGTGACTTTAGAAATCTCTGCGAGGAAAGTTGTATGATATGCTGGCTCTTCATGAGCATCTGCCCACTTCTACATCAGTAGAAAGGAGACTCTGTTATATCCATAAGTCCCAATAGTGTGTTTATCAGACATCTACAATCCTAAAAGAAAAGGTTTACCTCTTTTTTTTTTTTTTTTTTTTCTTTAGTTTACCAAAGAAGAGCTACATCTTTACTAAACTGAAATAAATATTCATGGTATATCTAATTTTATAAATTAGTTCAAATAGATTTTAAGATTTTTTTTTTCCCATAACATCCAGATGTAAGCTAAAGAGGTTTTCCAGGCAAAAAAAAAAAAAAAAGGGAAAATAAGCATTACCTCTTTTTACCCTGCCATCCCTGCAGCAGGGCCCCGCTCCTATGTCTGCCTCTTGCTATAGGCTCCAGCAGTAGCCTTCCAAGTAGCCGCTGCAGTCATTCATTAGCCACAGAGGTCATGTCTGGTAGTTGGGTACGATATCCCTGCACTGCTTGACTCTATGTAGTGATGATGTACCTGACTGCCAGCTCTGGAATCGGTGATAGACAGAGGACAGGTGCCTTATGAGGGTGCAGTGGGGCAAACAAAAGGTAATGGGGAGTTCTTATTTATTTTAACTGCTTCCTTCCTATATTTATTTTTTTTTGTCTTGAAAACTTATTTAATGGTATAAGATAAACCTAACACTTATTTTTGAAAAACGACCAAAATAAACTACAATTCCAATAAAAAAACAAAAAGCATAATGTTTTAACTAAAATATTATCTTTTCACTTTCTTTATTAAGGTTCTTTTTTTCTTTTCAGGCTCTCTTTTCAGATTTTATTAATTTCAATCTTTCATTTTTCTCAGGTTTTATTTCTTCTTGCTATGCTTTTTACTATTTTAGCTCTAGATTTTCTCTTTATTTCCTGTTGTCGCACTATAATTTTGCTTTGCTCTTGCTAGATTTGTTTACTATGGGCAACTCGGTGTAAAGAAAAGCTGCAGTGAAAAAAAAAAAATCAATTTTAGTATGAATTGGCCAAATTTTGTAGTTTATTTTTTTTTAGATTTTTTTAAAATGTTATCTTTATACACTTAGCACTTTTTTATTTATTTATTTATTTATTTATTTATTTTTTTGGGGGGGAATATTTCCTCCAAACAGTCCGTGTAAGCGCTATACTTCAGCGAACTCCAGTGCTCCCCTATTGAAGTGAAAGTTGACATAGTTGTCATCCCCTCCACTGATCAGCAATTTAATCTCAATACTATCAAGAGAGGATACATATGCTTCGTGGCATAAACTATTTTAGGCTAAGGACGCACATTGCGGAAACGCAGCTTTTTTTGTTGCAGATTTTGTTGCGTTTTTTTGAGCCAAAGCCAACAATGGATATGAAAGAAATGGAGAATATATAGGAAGCTCTTAGGGTGCGTTCACACGATGTAACGTGGAGCGTGATCTGGCACATATACACGTGCCGGCAGATTACGCGCTCAAAATGCTCCCATTCATTTCAATGGGAGTTAGGAGCGTATATGCTGCGTTATTTTGCGGCCTCAAAATCACGGGCGCAAAATAACTTGGCGTATACGCTCCTAACTCCCATTGAAATGAATGGGAGCATTTTGAACGCATCATCTGCCGACACGTGTATACGTGCCAGATCACGCTCCACGTTATATCGTGTGAACGCACCCTTACACTTCTACGTTTTGCTCAAGCCACTCCTAAATTTGGCTCAAAAACCACTGCAAAATCTGCAACAAAAAAAGCTGAGTTTCCATACTGTGAGGTTTTACCCATTTGTTTATTGCATTTTTTGATGTGGGTTTTATTTTTTGGTTTACAACTTCATTTTAAGTTAGAGATAACCCAAGCTCATTAAAAGGAGAAACCATCATATTTAAGGTAATACCTATGTATTGCTTATACCTTCTCTGGATCACTTTTTAATTATCTACATGGACTTGAATGCATCTAAAAACTACTGATCTAATTTTTTTTTTTTTAATAACTAAAAATGACTGTTGCTCTGTGCCCCAGTAGTAAGCATCTGTGTTTGGCACAGGCAAAAACTTTTTGGCATTTAGACGTCGCATGTGTATATACTAAATATTTGTAATACGTGGTGTATACTCTGTTTTAACCATATACTGTACTAACCTAGTCACTAATATACCAATTTAACTTTCTTGTTAAAAAAAAAAAAAAAAAAAAAAAAAAAAAAAGGCGTCCTGTTCGACCTTGCCGCTCATTACGTAACTGATTCAACCATGGAATCCGTTGCGTAAGACAACACACTTACGCTCATAGGCTCTGCTTCAGTATTCTGCCGCTGGGGTGTAAAATGAAGAGGAATCTGAGGCACATGTCTACCCTAAATTCCTCTTAATTTTTCACGGTGTTGAACATACCCAAAGAATGAGCAGGAAGCTTTTTTTATCTGCTAGCTGAAAAGATCTGCTTCTGCATCTCACAGATTTCGGCCAGAGTTTGGAGCTGATTTTGGGGTTGTATGTATTATACACTAATATACTGATACTGGAAAAGCTTGAAATTGGCCGTTGGAATTTATCCCAGAGGGACATCAATGCAATTGAGGTCAGAGCTTATGTTGAAACAGATAAGTGTGTTTCCACACTATGGCAACACATTTTGGAAGCTCACAATTCACTAGAATCTATTTGTATTAAGATGTCGCTGAAATTGAACTATGTAGCTCACCCTAAGCAGCCTCCAAACCCAGAATTATCTGTCAAGCTGCCATGATGCCACCACTGATGCTGACACTGATGCTTGGCGGCATGCCCGCTAATTTCAGCCCCAGTAATGGAAACCCAATCTATGAAGTACTCCATGTACATGTTGTTACCACTTGACAAAGAAATTACTTATAGTTCACTAAGGCATATCTGGCAAACTGACTTGTTAGCAATCTGGCATCCTGCTCCAATGTGAAAGTCACTGAACTCTCATATGACTTATTTTTATTGTAATGTCTGTAGGGTGCATGGCTTGATACTATCTGTCTGTCTGTCTATCCGTCCGTCCATCCATCCATCCATCCACCTACCTATCCTTATCCACCTATAACACATTTGTTCAGTAATTGGTCTTGGACAATGTATCATTGAGTACCATCTGAGACGTCTTCTTCGTATCCATCTGCTACTATCTGAAGATTTCATTTCATGACAGAACAGACAGTTCAACAAAGACTGAGAAAATGACTAGAAAAATGCTTAGGGAAGACTTCAACCTCTAAAAGAGAGCTAGCAACATTATATGAGAATATGCCTTTGGTATACCAGTCTCCATCTGACACATTTCATGAAGCGACATATCTGTAATATTCAACATGACAAGGCATATCGATTGTAATTAAAGGAGTTGCCCGGGTGTTAACAATATGTGATCAGTGGGGTTTAACACCCGGGATCAAGTTATTGAAGAGTTCAGGTGAACACTGAGTATCAAGCAGAGCACCATAGGGGCTGTGATGGTATTGCAGTTCAGCACCATTCACTTGTCCCAATGTTATAACGTACAGTTACATCGATTTTTGGGAAAGGGTTTCACTGATTCTTCTTACCAGTATAGTCTTGGTAAAAGGAAAATGTTTGTTTTGGTACCGTGTTAGCCAGTGGTTATAAAATATAAAAAACAAAAAAAACTTTGCAAGTCTTCAGTAGGTGATACCTTTTTTTAATGGCTAACTCATAATGATGACAGAATATGACGTTTCGAAGCTTTCCTCTGAGCTTCTTCTTCAGATATAACTAAAAAACACTCTGTAGAGGCTGCATATTTATAACTGGACACAGGGCTAGAATTACAGGAGGGAGGGGGGAAGAGGCTTATTACTATATACTTATAACAACAAACAATCAATTGCCAGATCCCCCAGTTCTTATCTTAATGGCTGTCTTAATGATGTGTATAAAAAGACATAAACCCACATGAGATGTTCATCCCATTGTCCAACGTCTGGAATAGGGTCATGGCCTTGTTCTCATAAATCAGTCGCTGTTTCCTTGATTTAAAGTTCCCTTTTAAGATCAAGATTTTCATGTCATTGATGATGCTGTGGTGTTCCTGGCAAAAATGATTTGGCACGGGAAGATCAGTTCTCTGTTGTTTGATTGTATGGCGATGTGAATTAATTCTCATTCTGAGTTTCTGACCAGTCTCTCCAACATACAGATTTTCAGTGGAACATTTGGTGCAAATGATCAAATACACCACATTAGGTGTGTTACAGGTGAACGTACCTGGGGTTTTATATTCCCTGTTAGAGTTTGGTATCTCTATCCTGTCAGTGGTCAGTATGTGCGGGCAGGTTTTGCACCTCTTCTGTCCACATGGTAATGTTCCTTTGTTAGTTGGAGGTGACAGAGAGCTGCTAATAATCATATTCCTGAGGTTTGGTGGCTGTCTGTAGCATAGGAGAGGGGGGTCAGAAAATATGGATTTTAGACGGTTGTCTTTTTGCAGTAGTGGATGTAATTTGCGTGTGATTCCTCTCAGCGTCTCCAGGTGGGGGTTGTATGTGACAACCAGGGGTACCCGAGTGTTCTCCTGTATAGTCTTGTATAGTCTTGCACAGCCATGCATGGGGCTGTGCGGTTTTGTAACTGTTTCCTGCACAGCGGCTGTGCAGGGGATGAGCTTGATGGGACCATGATCTCTTGATAAGTGGGTGTTCTCATGGTATGTCAGGATCTAGAGGTTGGATCTTGCTCATTACTTTATGACCTATACTGACAATATACTGTAATATTATAAGACGAGAATGGCCTAATGTTCTTTTTATATGCTTTGCATATACCTAACTGTTTATGGGTTGAGTTTATGCATTTACATCAGTGCCCTTCCTTCAGATCACACACATGCCATGGAAGTCTTGCGGTGCACTCCTATAAAGGTATCTCACATTGATATACACTTTGGTCTTTTATATAACTCTGAGAAAGGGTATGAAAACTTACCGAAGGAGTGATAAGTAGGGACTATCTCTATACTGCACACAGTCACAAGAGGTCCTTAGCGCTTTGTAGGCATCCGTTCAGTCAGACATACTGTATCAGCGATTGGCTGCCAAAAGAGGGAATAGAGGCAGACTTTTAGGCCTAGAGTTTACGGGAATGACAAAAATGTTCATCATATTAGCTGTCAGACCACTGAAATTTCTGTTATGTTGTGTAAATGAAAACCTTGTGTATTACAAAGTCATTTCATACTAGCAAAAGAAGGATAGTTATGGGAACAGTGAGCTCGAATCTCACGACTGTCTCAAGAGAATATGATTCACTCTATTATACGTAGCTCGTATATCAAGCTGCATGAAAAGAGGGAGGGAGGCAAAATACTAGCCATGTCATTTAAAAGAGTGATGTGGAACCACTGTAATCTTCACATTTTCTCCAACCTCAGTTTAAAAAAACAAAACAAATAAAACACACAAACTTACAACAATATATAAGAAAATTTACAGGGGATATGTGGGTATATAATAGTTGTTACAGTGCATTATATTGGTCATAGATGTGATCTAGTAAGTACAATGGCCAAGCTGAAAAGGAAGCCATTAAGTGCACGTTTATCATTTCTGATGGCTTTCTATGCTAGGGAGTTCTTGTTGTGCTGCCTTTTTTATTCTGTAGTAGTCAGATTTTTTTTAAAAATGTCTTCTTAATAGAAGGGTTGATCTGTACAAGGCACGTGTTCTGCATCAGCCTTTTACACAGGCAATATAAAGCACATGTAGGAGTGTGGATTGCTAAAACCATTGTTTTCCTGGCATGTACGTTAATTGTTTACCGGCAGCACATCACTTATTACCGGTACATAGCGTAATATGCTGCTGGCAAACCATGATTGTTTCCCTGACTTAGTGAATGAGCATATTCTCATTCATTGGGTGATTGGTGTCACTATTAGCCAGGGCTATTTTCAGAAATGAGCGTTCATTGACTATAATATCCCTAAATATCAGTCCTTCAGGCCATAATAAGACTTATACCCTTTCTCTCTTATTCCTGTTTCATTTAGTTTTTTTCCAAGCTCTCCTTTTCCAATACTCTCTTAGCATGAGTCACTTACATTTTGTCTCTTTAGACATGAGTTTTACAATATTTCTAAGAGTTGTCTATCGTGTAGTGGGTGACGTACTAAAATGGCCGACAGATAACAGATACCTTGTCTGAGATTTTTATTTGACTGTCAGCATTGCATCGCTTGGTGTGAACGTTCGTTCAAAGTCACTCTTAATTTGGGGGTAACAAACTAGGCATAATAAAAGTCCAAAATCATTAATAAACGTAGTGTAAGATCTCGTACACCGGTATGCACAGAATTCTGGCTCATTTTCACTAGTAAATCTGCCCCAGTAGAGGGATTTTATATGCCAGTCTTCATTTCTGTTTCTGGCATATAGAGGGACATAATTTATTAAAGTGAACCTGTCACATGAAAAATGCTGTCTAATCTGTAGGTAGCATGTTATAGAGCAGAAGGAGCTGAGTGAGCATATTAACCCATTAACTGCCTCCCCCCCCCACCCAATAATACGGGAACTGCATCGTGAAAATGACCTCATGTGCGCTGGCAATGCATGCACGTGATCAACTTAGGTTTCCTATCACGGGTGACATCCTGCTGCGACTTGTGATTGTTCTGTTTCTTTTCCTCAATGACAGATGGCGTTCGTAAGCAGAGTAAAGTACCCGATCCCCAATTGGGATCATGACAGTTAATGGGTTATTGTAATCTATGCATTAACCCTCTTCTCTTTCCGTCTTGAAATATCATGAAGGTGATCCTTCTTGATAGGACCGCCTCCTTTACTACTAAGCATAGAAAAAGCACACATTCCCATGGATAAATGACAGGTTATGCTGAATCTTTTCCTTCCAAATGATATATCAGTCAGCTCAGCACTTGCTCTATAACATGCTGACTGCAGATTGAACAGTATTTTTCATGTTCCCTTTCCTTAGTAAATTTCTTGGGCATGGTTAGACCAAACTCGTCCACCCAGTTTAATAAAAACTGGAGGGGATGGTGTAAAAAGTCAAACATTTGCACAAATATCATCATGACTTTTTATTCCAGGTCCCTTGTAGCCCTAATTATTACCTTTCTACAGTTTAGGGGGGAGAAGCTGAAGTGTTGTTCCTCTGCCTTCCCTGCTGAGGCTCCAAATCTGTCTTGTGAGCAATTCTGTTCTGCTGTATACAGCCGGAGTAGAGTGAAGTTGGCGACATCACATAGGAGTGGCGTTGCAGTATTCATTATGCATACTTTTCCAACACCCCAGTGCGCATAGACTTCTGGCACTCCACTACGTTCTAGAGAGGTAAAAACTGAGCCTGTGGTCTTGGTTTAGTAGTAAAGCTTCTCTAGTGCAGGGAATCCACTGATAACCATTATATCTCCCTGCATAACACCCGTGACACCTCAACCTTTAGAAAACATACAGCGTATTCCTCAGCCAAGACAACCAATGATCTCCACAACCAAAAAAATAATACCCTGAAGCCGAGTGTTGCCGACAGTACAGAATAATGCATCTATTTACTGATATTGGCTCTGCTATTAATACCTGCCATTTCTGTGTCTGTGCTTAGCACCCTGCCTCGGCTTTACTTTATGTTAGTTGAAATAAAGGTTCACTTTAATAATAATATAACAAAAGCCATAACATTTTTATGGTTGATGCCCTTTATAATATTAATTTCTGTCCCCCACATGTGGCTAAGCGCAGACAAATAGAATCCAGGTGAATTGTGTTATGTCAGGTCACACTATTCTATGTGGAAGGGAAGTGTGTAGGATGTGGGAACTATAGTAACTAGAAAAACTCCAATGGAGGTCATTGCAGCACATCCAATTATACTCATATCTACCCACCTACATACGGTATCTTTTTGTGCTACTTTGAAGTGGATTTTAGGTACAAACACAAAACTACTCATCTGGAAAGATTAAAAAAAATATTTCAAGATCGCCTTTAGATCATACATCATTTCGTATCAAAGCAAGTGTATCTTTCCAAGGAAAACAACAAAGTTAAAGGGGAAGTACTTTATATTTTAGTAACTTTTAGTTATGATAGTGAGATATGTAGGACAGAAATAATGAGGGGGGGATTAATGAAGACCAGCATATTGCTGTCCCCTGTGGCAGTAGAGAATGTCCTTAATTCATGACAAGCTACATGCCTCATCATAAAATAGGCGCATTCTCCAGGGATCCATGTACCTCGACTGAAATCTACTCCAGTCCATAGCGGAATGTGGAATGTAGCACGCTAATAGATTTGACTATGTCCTCCCACTTTTAGAAAGATGGCAAGGCTGACTCAAAAACGGCACTTATTTTAGATACTAGTGGCATTAAGAAGCCAAAAGCCATTTACGGGTTTTTTATGTAAAAAAAAAAAAAAAAAAAAAAAACATACAATAATAATGAATTTCCTCCAATGCATTAACAACAATTATTATTTATAACAAAGCTGGATATATTTTACTTTATTTTTTTTAAAAAAAAAAAATTAAACTTCCTAAAGGGTTGCTATTTTGATCGCTGCAATGTATGTATGAAGAGTACAGCAAGGTGCTTTACAGCAACACAGTACAACCCCATCCCCAAACATGAGAGAGGTATAAGGGAAATGCATGCAGAACTATGTGTATATAGGGTGACAATCTTGTCATAGCTAGGCTTCTGTTGGAATTCCATGTAGCTTATAAACTCATGGTTTACTAATGCCTTTTAAAGGGGCTCTATCATTGGGAAAAGTCATTTTTAGCTAAGCACATACTTGCATAGCCTTTAGAGAGGCTATTCCACACCTACCTTTTTAGTATGTAAACTGCCTCAGTGGTTTCTGAATAAGTCCGTTTTTATTAGGTGTGGAATAGCCTTTCTAAAGGCTATTCAAGGACGTGATTACCGGTAGTTAAAAATGACTTTTCCCAGTGATAGAGCCCCTTTAAACGGCCTTTTGGTTTTAAGTTAAAAACTGCTCCCTTTTTATACCCCTTTTGTATATTTTTAACTCATGAACTTCTTTGCCCTATAGGCAGTTGTGTGAGTACTGCCGTGTCAGCCAAGACTGGGTCCACGACCTTAGGGCCATGACATTATACTGTGTGGAGGTGCCACTGTGGGACATTATACAGTGTGAAGGGGATGCTATGGGATGTTATACTGTAAAGAGGCAAAACTATGATACATTATACTGTGTTGTGGGCCTGCTATGGGATATTACACAGTCTTGGGGACACTTTACAATTTATAGTGTGTGTAAATGTGGAACTGTACTGTTTGTCCGAGAATTGTCAGAATTGGTACTCTTCACCTAAATCCTATCAGAAGCATTACCATTATGATGGCTGTCCATGTGGTTGGATGAATTTGTACAACAGTGCAGATAAGTTGTCTTTTGTTCTCTCCTTTAGCTTTAGTGAAACATATAACAAATGCCCTTATGTCATCCTGGTGACAGAACAGTAATGTAATGCACTGTAACACTTTCATATGATGCCAGCAGTTGTCAAGTATATATGATAAGGTGCTCATCTTCAGTTGTATTTACATTTTTGCTTCTGTTTTATAAATTATTCATATTTATTAACCTGTTTAGTTTATAGTATTTAGAGAATTAATATTTTCATATTTTCTGATATAGATATCATATCCCAAACATAACGTAAATCTAGTGTACAAAACTGTCTACTTACTGTTCTTCACACTTTACAGCTGATCGCAAGGGGGTGCTGGGTCTCTGACCCCCCTAGATCTGTTAGTGATGACCTAAGTTTGTGCTGTATTAATCTCCTCCTTCCTAACTTACTAATGGTAGTTGTTGTCTACCTTATTGCTGATGCAGCGGACCTGCAAACACTGGTGACTGTTTCTATAAGCCTGATAGCTCACATTACTTTTACCATTCTTCTTTACTACCATTTCAACTGTAACCTCTGGAAAATTGTACAGCTCTCCATTTTACAAACCATAACATTTACTTGTTAAAACTTGACTTATCCTTTCACGCTTAGCACCATAATAGTACGACATTTCCATGTTGCAGGCACAGCAGCTGTGTCTGCGTTTCCACAGGTATAATTGACATGCTGTGACTCTCAAAAACCGCTTGCGTTTTTGAAAATGCAGCTTTTCCGCTAGATATTTTTTCTGCAATGTGTGGAGGGGATTAGCCAGAATCCCATTCACTTTGCAGGTACTGTCAGTCACTGCATTTTTGCAATGTGGGGCTTCAGCCTTAAAGCACTCCAAATCCATCAGCTTAACACCTCAGATGTTGTGATCAATAATGATCACAGCATTTGGACGGTTTGGGGACAAGATTGACCCCCTTCCTTATTCCCTCTCTGTTCCCCCACAATGAGATTGAAAGGCCCAAGGGCTTGTCACAGCAGCCAGGAGGCCAATCCAAGGACCCCTGGCTGCCTCTCCCTATAACACACAGGGAATCAACTTACTTCAGTACAGAAGTATTGCAGTACATTGTACAGGGTACTAAGAGATCCCAGATTCATGTCATCTTATGGGACAGTAGAAAAAAAAAAAGTGTAACAGTGTTAAAAATAAAAAAACTTGTACACACTGGAATGCCTAATCTATTTGTTTTATTTTATTAGCTTACACAAGTTTGCACTATCCAAAAATAATACCATTTCCTCTGTGCAGTGGGCCTTCTCAAAAAAAAAAAAAAAAAAAATGTCCAGATTATTGCACCTCACCTTCCGCAAAAATAGCAAAGGATCCACATTGCAGAAACACAGCTTTTATTTATTTATTTTTTTTGTTGTTGTACATTTTGCTGCGTTTTTTTTTTTTTTTTTTTTCCCCCAGGCAGAGCCAGGAGTGACTTGAAAAGGAATGGAGAATATAAAGGAAACTCTTAGACGGTTCACGTTTTTAAAATCCACTCCTGACTTTGGCTCAACAAAATGCAGCAAAATCTGCAATACAAAACGCTGTGTTTCTGCAACATGGACCCTTAGCCTATAAAAACTTGTACATACCAAAAAACTGAAATAATAAAAACAACAACAATGCCACCACATAGTTCAGTCAACAAAACAGTAAAAAAAAAAAAGGTTCTGAACATCAGAATACTGTGCCCCTGGCAAATTTATTTTTAAATTTTTTTTATTTTGATTTAATAAAAGCTGTAAAATATAATAAGACCTATATATATATATATATATATATATATATATATATATATATATATATATATATAATCTATATCTGTATTCATGACGACTCTGGACAAAGTTGCCATGTCATTTTTTTCTTTTTTAATGCAGATTGAACTCTGTAGAAACTCTGGGGTTTTTTTTTAAAGCCAAACCAAGGAGTGGCTACAACAGACATGGGAAATATTTTTTTTGCATACAAAAAACAACAAGAAAGATAGCAGATCTTCCGCAACATGGAGCCTTAGCATTGAATTTGCACACTGATGTGCAAATCTTCAGGGTGTTGTAGATCAATTGGGGTACACAATTCCAATCAGTTGCAAATTTTATCATTTTTTAAGTTGAGCAATGTATGTAGATTGTGAAATTCTTTAACTGGATGACATTTTTCTAGAAATCGAACAATAAGATTGAGTTATGTTCAGTAGCTTTGTAAACTTATGCTGCTCTTGTTCTGCATTTAGCTCCATGCTTCATATACCATTCATTTTATATTTGATGTTTAATTTTGACTAACCAAGTGTGTTATTGCCAACTGTTATATTGTATCTGTGAGAAAATGATTCAAGATATAGTAGTTAAAGGGAATGTCTCATGTATTTGGTTTCAGTTTCATCAATAAGAGAAGGCATAGAAGAGAAATAATGTGTTTGTTAAATGTCAAAACAAATAAAACTCCAGAACGTCTTCTTGGGGTGGTCACAATGGAGGCAGACCAGTATGGCAGCTCAAATTAATGGGAGTCAATTGGCAGTCAAAAATGTCATAGATTATTACATCCTCCAGGAAGTGATGGAGGGAAACTTCCCCCACCCCAAAGAACAAAAAGTCACAGGGTGGGTGCGTACAGAGTCTTATGTGTCTGCATTATTGCTATGTCTCCTTGTCTAGACCTCCAACAGTACAATAGAGTGATCATTGATTCACCCACCCACTGTTGGTAATGAGATAATTTTAATGAGACTATGCACATTAGATGCAAGTCATCCCTGAGGCCTTGGACTGCTATCCAATGTGTCTCAGGGTGTCCAAGCTCACCTCCAAAAGCCAGTATGAGGGAAAGCAGGGTTAAGTTTATATTAAAGTTCTTCTGCCTTTATTCCGCACAGCTGACAAGTGAGCTACAGAAAATAGGAAATGTCATCCTATTGTGACTGCTCACAAGATTTTATTTATGTGGCAAAACACATAAAGAAATAGGTTTAGAATAATATTAAAAAGTTATTCAATTTTTTTATGATGCATTCCCTTTAAAAAAAATTTAGGTTGAAGCAAATGTATGTATTGTATGTTTAACTTTATAGACATTATATATTGTAAATGTAACAAAATGTAGAATGGATCTGTAGTTTGTATTCTTTCAACTCAGGCAGCAATAACTACAGAACACAGCACAGCTTTTACAGCTGACATCACTATGAAGTAGATCATATCACAATTTTACTAGGGAAGTAACAGTCTGCATTGTTCAGAACTAGCCAAGTATATATTGTTGCCTGGCTGCTATACATGATATAAAAGTATCCCATACATTTTCTCTCTTTTGAAAGGGTTAATATTGTGTGCCTTAAGAAAGAATTACTCTAAGAATCAGACTAAACTCACGGCAGAAACAAATGGTGACATCCATGCACAGATACTGTACCTTCAGATAGGTGATTTTATTATTTATCATATACGGACAGACATATGGAGGTGTATGCTTATAAAACTGGCTATGTTTTCCACACACTACAAGCTAATCTAGGTTTTTTGTTGCACTTTTCCCAAACCACAGAATGTTCTATCTTTGGACTATATAGCACATTAACATTAGCAGCATGGCAACTAATAACACATGTATTTGAGATGTGGTATAATGCATTTAGGAAAAAAAAAAATAAAAGAAGTCTATGACTACCTATAATGCAGACCAGAAAGCAAGATGAGCTCATTTTCCATTTCTGACCATCTTGACAAGTGTGTTCAGGTAAGTACAGAACAGCTGTACAGAGTGACTGTTCTGTGTCGTGCCTGCTCAGTGTCGGTAACACCCTGCACCAATTGGCAACTAAAAATACCAAAGGGAGCCTATCACTAAAGCTCAGCATATCATCTCAGCACTTCAGAAAGGTAGATTACAGTCCCATGGCAGTGTGCGCAAACCAAGGGGGGCATCAGTGTATCATCCTTCTCCATCAACTCCATTGGAGGGTTCCCTTCCCATATCGATGAGTCAGATTAGGTCTTCTCTATAATTATCACAACGGAGCATTGGACCCCCATCAGGAAAGTCTCGGCCTGCACACACGGTTTTACACTTGTGAATCAGTGTCTCCGTTGCGGCAATGTCACTAGTTTTGTCGATATGTATGTGAGCTCTTTGGAGCAACTAGAGTAAGCCTCTACCCCTCCTTCCTTCCTCTGACTAACAGAGCCAACCAGTGTATACCTAATCTCGCCTGGCCTGGAGTTCTGTCGCACTCACCGCTGCGCATATTCTTGGCACATGTAATGTGCATCATTAGTTTGAACACCAAGGAGCAAAGCCTTGGCAGTTTATATCATGTGTCAGCGATGATATAGTGGGTAAAAATGACTCTAGAGAAATGTGTAGGATCTTAATATTTTCAGCTCGCAATTGGTACAGGGTTTTGTAGACATTGAACAGGCAAAGACCTCTGTACAGCTGCTCTGCCCTTACCTGGACACACTGCTCAAGAGCCTGAAAGAGTCAGGAATGGACAATGAACCATGAACCACCTCTGTCCTTTCCATCCTTCAAGGTGCCATGACACTGATCCTCTATCTAGGCTCCCCACTGTCAGGTGGGTGATCCTGTGCTGGGACACACAGGGACAGCTCGCCTAACAGTAAAGAGCATAAATGATTACTCAGGAATGGTGGGGGCTCAAGAAAATCGTCCACCATGTGCTGGGATTAGTGGAGCTGCACCTATTGAAGGATGAGTTTGAGTTGAATGAGGTGGTGATACGTCCTCTTTTAATTCTCTTATGTCACACAGCTCAAGGATTTGAGAATCGGAAGCTTAATTTAAAGTACACATTTTTCTTAGCAAAAAAATAAGAAAGTAACCTATTTTATGTAAGGATGAGGAGGCCAAAGCCTCACACAAGAGAATCATGGTAACAAGTAGCAATATTTTTCCAGTTACATAGTATTTATATGAAAACACAAAATGAGTTATATGGATTGTTACCTATATCTCTATAGGACAATGTCCATAAATGTATGTAGTATGGACATGGTTTACAAAGTTAGCGATTCACTGCTATGAGCTTTATAATTTGCTTTGCAGTTTATTTTTCATAATATCCCAAATTTATGACTCAAAGAAAGTCAAGACCAGTTATAAATTCTGAAAACTGTTTAGGTCTCTCATGTTGCATTAGCTTTGAATATTTTTATCTTTTTTAGCATGGAATGCAAGGATCCTTCATCTAACGCTTTACACATTTCCAGATTCCTCGTCACATGTTTATTTTGCTTTTCTTTTTGACCCTTCTTTCCATCTTGCCATCCTCACGCTTCTCTTTTTCCTTGTCGCTTGTTGTGGGCCACTTTCCTCTAGAATGCCTGGAAGACCACGAGGTCGCCCAGCTGCTGCGTCGCTTTTCTTCTGACTACCCTCAGTCTCGGAACATCTGTCTGGATGGGGCCATGGCCCACCACCTGCACCAATGCTACTACCATCTTCGTCTCTTCAAGAACTGGCTGATATCGGGCCAGGACGATTTGGAGTGCCTCTACGGTACTGCACGCTTGCCACTGTGCCTTCAGCTATGGGGGCAAAGACAGTTCTGCTGTCTGCTTTATGGAATGCAAAGTGCGCTGAGAAATATTCAGATGCCCGTAGCACAAAGCAAGCATATAAATGTCTGTTTGGTCATTAACCTACCTTTATTACCTCAGTGTTCTTTTCCAGTGGTTTGCTTCCTGTGCATTTTTGTGTTGCATTCAGTCATATTACTTCTCAAGTTCCCAGTATGCACGTGAGAGCTTTGCTTGGTTGCTGTGTTTGTAATGAAAGATTGAGACTAGCATTTATTTTACATTTAACAACAAAAATGTGAAATACAAGTGTAAGCCAAAACACAGTTGAACTCTGCATATAAAAACTAGCATGGATACAGATTGGAACAATTACCCAAATGCAACCAGTCATGTTTCAGTTTTCATTAGAACAAGCAAAACCTCATCCAATTCTTCACTGTGAACAACTGTTCAAGTGCACTTCATATACTGGGCTTGGTATATAGCATGAATAGTGATGACAATTAAAGAGATAAGGATTCAGGGTAAATGGCCACAATCATTAAACAAACCTCATCAATAATCTGGTTTTCAGTTGGTGTCAGACACTTAAAGCCACAAATGTAATCTTAAAGGGGCTCTATCAGCAAAATTATGCTAATAGAGCCCCACATATGCGTGAATAGCCTTTAAAAAGGCTATTCAGGCACCGTAAATGTAATTTTAAATCCCCGTCCCGTTTTAAAATAAAAGCATAAAAACATATATGCAAATCTTACCGAACGTGCATCGGGGGCGGTGATGCACGGTGCCGCGTCATCTTCGAGCACGCCTACCTCTTCTTTCTTCTTGGAGCGACGCCCTCTGGTCCCGTCTCTTCTGCCGGCTTCCTATTGGTCTTCTTCCAGCTTGAGGTCTTCAAATCCCGCGCCTGTGTAGTAGCGCTTCCCTCCGGAGCGCTACTGCGCAGGCTCACTCGACATTTTATTCAATGGCAGTTCGCGAGCGTGCAATACGCTCGTGTAGTTCTACGGGGACTGGCAAGTGAGCCTGTGCAGTAGTGCTCCGGAGGGAAGCGCTACTACGCAGGCGTGGGATTTGAAGACCAGAAGACGGAAAAAGACACGGAACCAGAGGGCATCACTACAAGAAGACAGAAGAGGCAGGCGTGCCCGAAGCTGACGTCACACCGTGCATCCCCGCCCATGGTGCGTGTTCAGGTACGATTAGCATATATGTTTTAATGCTTTTATTTAAAAACAGGACCAGAATTTAATGTAACATTTACGGTGCCTGAATAGCCTATCCTCTCAATAGATTTGTTTGAGTGAAGCTGAGTATGGAGACGATACTAGAAGGAGGAGAGTAGCCTAATAAGTGGTGAAGGAAACTTTAAAAAAAAAAAAAAGTTAGAGTTTCTTAAATTTAGGACTAAATGAACTATTAGGCTTGATTTACACTAGCACTGTTTTAATAGGATCAGTACAACATACTGAAAAGTTATAGAATGATAGATGCAGAGGATGCACCTTCTTTTGACATCCATCTGCATTCACAATAATGTTAAAAAGAAAGCTTAGAAGCTTTCATCATGTGCGTAGAACATTCTCCTCCATCTGAAAAGTTAATTAAAAAAAAAAAAAAAAACACTGAAGAAAGCTTCCATATTACTTTAAAGGATTGTCCGGGATAACTGGAAATCTCTACACTAATCTAAACATCCTCCCCCCTCCTACTTTATAGATAACCTAATTAATAAAAAAAAAAATGTTTAATTATCCGTATCCCTGGTGTGGTTATGTGACCGCCCCAGGGTCAAATGGTGATGGTCCATTTTCCCATTTACGGAAATGGATCATCACTACTACTTCCCCTCCACCCCATCCACTTCATCATGCTTCTTCCTGCGGGATGGCTCCTTCCTTGGCTTCTTTTCTTATTGCCGGTGCTTGTCCCAGCGCTGATCTGCGCACTTCTGCTGATAATGCACCTCTACTGCACAGCTCCTGCGCAGTAGAGGTGGATCATCGCTGCAGAGAACAGAGCAGCGATGGAGAAGAGTGCATGCCATCTCACAGGAAGGTTTGGAGGGTTGGAGGTTGGACTTGGTAGGTAGGATAGAGAGACAGGGAGCGGCTGTGAGGGAGGGAGAGAGGTTGGCGGTAGCTAGTGTGGAAGTTGCATAGCAGGAAGCTGAAGCAGGTAAATGCAGGAGCTCCCAGAGACACCCAGAAATTACTGAAACCATGGCTAAAGGTATATGGGTGTATTTATTAACCCATTAATACCTGGAACAGACATTAAAAAAAAAACTGCCCAGAAAACTCCATTAATTCTAAAGGGTGTCTCTCCGCACTCCCAGTACTTTGTAGTGCTCCTTATACACATTCCAAATGTGCCTTTTTTTTATTAAGCATTGCAGCTCCATTATCAAGAAAAATCACAGTGTTATTCATATTCAAATTAGGTAAAAAGGTCCAATATCCAAAGGGACGTTTGGAAAGTGTGTAAAGAGCAATACAAGGTACTGTCATTACTTTGATTATTGCTGACAAACTCCTTTTAATATTACTTTGCGTGTAGACTGATGCAAATCTAGGGTGATCCATCTGTATCTGTCATTCTATTACTCTTTCAGGCTAGGGTCACAATACCGCTCGCTATACGTTCAGGGTTTCTGCCTTTGAACCCGCTTTAAAAATGGAGAGAAAAGTCCTGCAGCAGGACCTGGCTGAACCTGGAGGACTCCATTATTTTTTTTTTTTTTTTAATTTCTCTCCCAAAGAATAGAGAGCCGATCACTGTGAACCTTGCGTCAGTCTGTTTTTCTGATCCTATGTCAGATCAGAACAATAAACCAAATAGTGCTAATGTAAACCTAGCCTTACTAGTAGGATTGTATCAGCTTTTATTATGAGCAATGTCACTTGCAGACCTTTCTACAACTCTCCCACCCATCAGAATGGGGTTTTCAGAAATCCACACATATGCAGCAAAAGCAACCCTTCCCAAGTGTAGAACTCACTTTGTCATACAAATTTATGCATCACATTTGCTGATGGTAAATATACCCTTATATTCCCACTAGTTTTATATAAGGTATCATTTTCTCAAGCTGGTATGGGAATTCTAAACATGTCATGTACAGTCCGATGCTTATGCCACTGTTATCTTTGTGATATGTGCCTAAGGCTGCATGTACACGACCATGTGCAGTGTATGGGTCAGTATAAACTGTACGGATGATACATGGATTGATATTCATATGTCATCTGTGATTTTCATGGACCCATACATTGAAGTGAGGGTATGTTCACACAGAGTTTTTTGCAGGCGGATTCCATCTCAAAATATGGCTGCAAAAATATGGGGCAACATGGCGGCTCACTGGTTAGCACTGCAGCCTTGCCGCGCTGGAGTACTGGGTTCGAATCCTGACAGGAACAACATCTGCAAGGAGTTTGTATGTTCTCCCTGTGTTTACATAGATTTCCTCCCATGCTACAAAGACATACTGATAGGGGAAAAAATGTACATTGTGATCCCTATATGGGGCTCACAATCTACATTTAAAAAAAAAATCTGGCTGCAAAAATGTCTGCCATTCACTTCAATGGGAGTCACTCCCCTTTTTTTTTTTTCCCCCGCTAGCGATTTTACAATTAGTGGGAAAAAGAATCGGCGAGGCCTATCGTCCCATGGATTCCGCAGCTGGGTAGGTCGCGGCTCGAGACTCCATCCTGATTAGGCCCAATCATTCGAGCCTAATCAAGAGCGTGATTTTGATGCAATGCATAGGCATCCAGTTGTGGCTAGCCACACAGAAAAGTCACATAGCGGAAAAGGTTTCCACCGTGTGAACATAACCCTTAATGGACCTAGCTGCAAATGTCCACAAGTATACCACCTGCTCCATATTTTGCTACAGCTTGGACACAGAACTGCAATACGGTCGTTTACATGTGGCCTTGTAGTATTTTAACTGGTTGAAAAATTATAATAGCATTGTAAGTAAGTTACATAGAAACTGATGGTGGTTTATTATTTAAAGAATATATTTTTTGTTAGATATTTTATACAGATGCATTAGCGATATCTACAGTACATGGTTTTAAAGTTTAAAACAAAATATTTTAGTGGATATGTACAGATGGCTATTAAATGGTAAATTCTGTCATAAGGTCAGTATTTAATTCCAAAATAGATTAAATTTTAGATTGTTGGAAATAACACTTTTGTAAATTAGTATAATTTGTAAAATACTATAACTCAATGTAGTTAATGTCCGAGGAAATTGATTTTTCTTATTGTTTTTTATTAATACTGTAATTTAGTAAAATTTTAATATATAACAGTTTTAAGTGTTTTCTCTGACACTGGGTCTGTCTGAGCTTAAATATAGTTGATCTGTAAACTTTTTGAACAAATCTATTTTTAAGGGGTTGTCTCCTGTTTGTCTCAAGTTGTAGGGTGATCATCTGATCATTGTAGTTCCAAGCACAGCAAACAGTAGTTTTTTTTCTGGGGTAAGTTGCATTCAGCAAGACATATAGTATTACATGGCAGCCATTCCATGTCATCTCTTGCAGAATATATTTTTTGCCCTAGCTCAAAGTGGGGGGTATTGAAAGGAAGACCCCCTCCTTTATGACAACCAAACGCATTTAGACAAGGTTGTCATCTGAAACTACCTTTTTTACCCTTGTATTCCTTTTTATCATTTTTTTTTTTTTATTTTATTCAACTTGTAACCCTATCATAATGGGTGTGGTTGTTGATCATAAAGCTAAAGCTGGTCATACAGTTGGTTTTACTGTTCCTGTAATCTACATTATAATAAATCTCTGTAAAGAGCCTCCCTGGCAGTAACATTCCCTGAAGTTCTAGTTCTTTCTAAAGGTCCTAGTCAGTTTACAATATCCACTGTACTAATGTTCAGTAAAGCTATGCATCTCTGCGGTCCTGATATGACTGATGAGGGTGGGTCTCATGTATCAGCAACAATATTGGGAACATAGCAATTACCATTCTCGTGCCTTAGTGAGAACCAATGGAAAGAGTTACGATCGAAACATGCCCTGTCAATCTTTCCACCAACAAGAGTCAATGAACGTTGCCTCTTACCATTCATTTTCTTGCTTTGTCCTGCACTGAGAAGCCACCATATCGGTGGTGACTGCTACAAAGAGTAAAGCTTCATCGGGTGTTCTGATATTCTGTGCTGTTACAATATTTATAGAGTAGATCTTATAAAATATTGAAACACTCTATGGCCTGCATTCTTAGTCGTGTACATGAAGCCTTAGGGTACTGTCATTAATTATTGAGTATATATAAGGTGCTACAACTGTCCTAGGATGAGACAGGAGAATTTAGGCAGAATACAGCTAAAAAGCTTACTGTAAATAGAGCTCAAATACATATTGCAGGACCTTTATTTTTCAAACAGGGCTAATAGTAGTATATGGATAGCCCCACACAAAACTGACTCTGACTTTGGTGGTTTGGGAACCACTCTTTGAGAGTATTATCTAACATCTCTGCATGGCCAACTGTGGGCTTCTGTTTGGGGACACACAATTCAAATACTGAAATGGTTATTGATCAGTCTTCATGTTCTCATTCCAATACTGTGTGCCCTTCATATCTGGACCTCATTTATTAAAGCTGTCTAAGGTTGAGGCCCCATGTTGTGGAAAAAGAGCTTTTCCTTCGCAGATTTTGCTGTTTTTTGTTTTGTTTTTTTATCCAAAACAAAGAATGGCTATAAAAGGAATGGAAAATATATAGGGAGCTCTTATACTTCTCCCTTCTGCTCAATCCACACTAAGCTTTGGCTAAAAAAAAAAAAAAAAAAAGCTGCGTTTCTACAATGTGGGGCCTTAGCCTAAAAGAAAATTTGGTCTCACTGCCCATAATATCCAATTACAGCTTATTTCTGATTGCTTGCCGTGGGCAACAATTCAAAATTTTCTTCTAAATTGTTTTGATAAATGGATTCCAAAGGTGGTGTGTGTGTGCGCTAAGAGTATGAAAATTAGGCTCCCCACTAAGAAATAGAAGGGCCGATTAGTGTGAGTTTTGCTTATTGTTAGTGATTATATTGCCCCTATTTTAGTTACTAGCAGTTAGGCCGCCAAATAGAAAGTGCTGCTCATTATTGAAATTTGTGAGGAATAAATGGTTAAGTTAAAGGAGGCCATAAAATGTTAACCCCCAATAGACACATTAAAGGGGTTGGCCACTTTCAGACCAATATTGACAAACTTGCAATAAAAAGATATACAATTTTCCAATATACTTTCTGTATCAATTCCTCACGGTTTTCTAGATTTCTGCTTGCTGTCTTTCATTCTGTTACTTCTAGAGGATAAAACTCTGACCATGGTCATGTGATTTACGGTCCATGGTCATGTGATGAGCACACAGGTGTACAGCTGATTACCAGGCAGATGTCTGATTATTGTGCTGTGACTATAACGAGCGGCACCTGTGTACCCATCACATGACCATGGACCGTAAATCACATGACCATGGTCAGAGCTTTATCCTCTAGAAGTAACAGAATGAATGACAGCAAGCAGAGATCTAGAAAACTGTGAGGAATTGATACAGAAAGTATATTGGAAAACTGTATATCTTTTTATTGTACGTTTGTCAATATTGGTCTGAAAGTGGTCAACCCCTTTAAGGAAAGGAGATTACTCCTACAAGAGAACTTCGTCCTTTACTTAATTTCTTTTTTGGGCATTCTGAAGAAGTAACCGGTCCATTTGATCCCAAATAAGGCTCATACTATAGGACACAAACACTCTTCAGAATATTCCATAAATCTAAAATATTTCTTCATGATTGTCCACATAAGTGTATTTAAGAAAAATATCAATAACTTAGAAAGGCTTGGGGACCTGTCCCCAAATAGGATATTCTAGCCAAGTGGGCAGTAATACTGTATGACTTACAGTAAGCAGAGACCCCACCCCCAGAAAAACCACATGACCAGAAGTCACAATAACGCCTGTAAACGCATCTTGTGTATATTAATATGCATGAGACGCTTCCATATTTCAGCACAATTGCACCTCAATAAATTAGAATATCTTCAAAAAGTTTTTTTTGTAATTCACTTGAAAATGTGAAAGCCATATATTATATTGTCATTACAAACAGAGTGAACTTTTTCAAGTGTTTATTTCTGTTAATGTTGATGATTATTGCTTACAGCCAATTAGAAAATTATATAAGACCAACTGTAAAACAATTATTTAACACAGAAATGTTGGCTAAATGAAAATTGTGTCCAGTAAATGCCTTCAATGCTTTGTCGGGGCTCTTTTTCCGTGAATGACTACATCAATGTGGCATGGAGGGGATTAGCCTGTGACACTGCAGAGCTGTTATAGAAGCCCAGGTTGTATGATAGGAGCCTTCAGCTTGTCTGCATTGGTGGGTTTGGGGTCTCTCATCTTCCTCTTGACAATACCACATAGATTCTCTATGGGGTTAAAGGGGTTGTCCCATCACAAGGATCCTATCCATACTGCTTGTTAATGTGAATGTAAGACTTTTCCTAAATACACTGCTTCAGCAAAACTGCTTTGTGTGTCCACTATCTTACTTTATTCATTTTTTTGTGGCCACAGCCCTGACCTAGCTGCTCCTGAGTCAAATGATGTATCTGCTGCTCTCAGGGGGGAGGGAGGAGGGGCTAAGTGCACGGGAGCGAGCCTGTGTATCTAGCTATTCCTGTGTCTACACCATGTGACCTAGGTCCTGCACTCAGATAGAGGAGAGGAGCTGCTTTCATTTCTTCTGTTCTCCCAGTTATCAGGCTAGCTAATTCAATTGTGTTCATTATGGCAGAGACAGGCAGTGTCTGTATGTAACACAGAATGGAGTTGCTGCTGCCTGTACTTCATAGTTCAATGTGGGTGGGCGGAGTTACACACGAATTTGGGGGCGGGGCTAAACGGCAGGTTGCCTGTGAAACCCCGCCCACCAAATGATGCAAGAAACCAGGAAGAAAGAAGATTTTACAAGAGTGAAGACTGCTGAGTATGTGAGGTGGGAATACCCCTTTAAGGTCAGGTGAGTTTGCTGGCCAATCAATAACCACAGTGATACTGTGGTTATTAAACCAGGTATTGGTACTTTTGGCAGTGTGGATAGGGGCCAAGCCCTGTTGGAAAATGAAAATTCCATCTCCAAAAAGCTTGTCGGCAGAAGGAAGCATGAAGTGCTGTAGAATTTCCTGGTAGACTGTTGCGCTGACTTTGGCCTTGATAATACACAGTGAAGCTACACCAGAAGATGACTTGGCTCCCCAAACCATCAGTGATTGTGGAAACTTCACACTAGACCTCAAGCAGCTTGGATTGTGTACAGCGGCCTCTCCACTCTTCCTCCAGACTCTGGGACCTTCCAAATGAAGTGCAAAATTCACTTTCATCTGAAAACAACACCTTTGACCACTGAGAAACAGTCCAGTTCTTTCTCTCCTTGGCTCAGGTAAGACGCTTCTAGTGTTGTCATGAGTGGCTTGACACATGGAATGCGACACTTGTAGCCCATGTCCTGGATAGGTCTGTGGTGGCTCTTGAAGCACTGACTCCAGCAGCAGTCAACTCCTTGTGAATCTCCCCCAAATTCTTGAATGGCCTTTTCTTAACAATTCTATCAAGGCTGTGGTTATCCTGGTTACTTGTGCACCTTTTCCTACCAAACTTTTTTTCTTTCCACTGAACTTTCCATCCAGCTTTTGGACATCTGTCAAGTCAACAGTCTTCCTCATGATTGTGTCACCCACTGAACTAGAGTAAGGGTAAGGCCCCATGTTGCAGAAACGCAGCTTTTTTTTGTTGTAGATTTTGCTGCTTTTTTGAGCCAAAGCCAGGATTGGATTGAGCAGAAGGGAGAAGTGTAAGAACTTCCTGTATATTTGCCTCTGTAGCCATGCTTGTCTGTGGCTCAAAAAACTGCCGTAAAACCTGCAACAAAAGCTGCGTTTCCGCAACGTGAAGCCTCAGCCTAAGGGACTTTTTTAAACACTTAGGAAGCCTTTGCAGATTTTTTGGGTTAATTATTCTAATTTTCTTACAGCCAGGGAAAACCCAAAAGTCATCATCAACATTAACATAAATAAACAATTGAAAGAGTTCACTGTTTGTAATGACTCAGTATAATAATATGTTTCACTCTTTCATTTGAATTACTAAAAAAAAAAATAACTTTTTGATGATATTCTAATTTATTGATATGTATTTGTAAGTTCAGTCCTCCACATTCAGTGCAACCCCTTGCAGACATTGGTGGTGCTGTTTATAATATAGCGCTCACTCTGCTTATAACTATTGAGTCTCTGCAAGGAAGTAACATTTTTAATGCCCACAACCAGAGTCCTCTCTGATCGTGGGCCTTTAGTATATCTGGGATCCCCCTATACCACTTCCATGTCCACCTCTACCCAGTCACACCATTCCCATAGATGCTGATGCGGCAAGATCGTGGGAGCAGTTCAGTGTCTGACAGTTGAGAGCCTTATGAAGACCTGTCTTAAGAATATAACTATTAAGCTTTGACTATGGTCAGCTTCAATAGTTAGTGATTTATACCATAGAATGCCGGACAGTAGTATTGTAGTCTGTTTCAAGCAATCTAATGTGTTGGAGATAAGAAAAAACAAGTTTTTTTAAAAAAATATTACAAAAATTCAAGTTAAACTCTTTTTCTATAGAACACAAATAAAGCTAAAAAAACAAATTGGCCATCCTCACATCCAAAAGTGCCTAAAAAAAAAAGAAAAATAGGTGATCAAAACGTCAGCCATTTCTTAGTATGGTATAAATAAAGACAAAATTTGATGCCATAAAAAGATGTCTTGCACAGCTCTGTACACAGAAACATAAATAAGTTGCTGGTGTTAGGATATGGTAACTAAAATAATTTATTGCAGTTTTCAAACTTTTGGGTTTTGGTATTAAAACATGACAAACACTATAGCAATTTGGCATTGCTGAGACTGTGCCGACGCAAAGAATGTAAGTAACAAGTCATTTTTAGCACAAAGTGAAAGCCATAAAAATGAAACCCTAAATTTTCTATTTATACATAGAAGACTGTTATAATAGTGGTTTCCCTGCTTAAATAGCAACCTCTTAGCATTATTAAGACTACATATGATTTATTGCCATTACTGCGAACTTCATACTCCTCTGTGTATAAGAAGAGTATTTCTATTCCTCTAGAAAAAGTATATTGCGGTTTGGATAAACTAAACACCGAAATACTCAGGTGATGCCATTGGGCCTTTCAGACCTGAAGACAGGTCCTCTTTAAGTGTCCTAAGGTTGCCCATGAAGTAAGGAACTTTTAAGTCATTATGACTCCTTAAAGGGGCTCTATCAGCAAAATCATGCTGATAGAGCCCCACATATGCGTGCATAGCCTTTAAAAAGGCTATTCAGGCACCGTAAATGTTAAATTAAACTACCTCCCCGTTTTAAAATAATAACTTAAAAAAGAATGTTCTCTACTTACGGAACGTGCACCCTGGGCGGGCATTCAGGGTGCGCCGTCTTCTTCTTCCCCGCCTCTTCTTCCTCTGACGTCTTCGGGTCCCGTCCTCCTCCGGCGCTTGCTCGTGGACACTGATAAAAAAAAAAAAAATAGCCCGGGCGCATGCGCAGTAGTACGCAGCTTCTACTACGGCTACTGCGCATGCGCCCAGGCAATTTTTTTTTTTTTATCAGTGTCCGCGAGCAAGCGCCGGAGGAGGACGGGACCCGAAGACGTCAGAGGAAGAAGAGGCGGGGAAGAAGAAGACGGCGCACCCTGAATGCCCGCCCAGGGTGCACGTTCCGTAAGTAGAGCACATTCTTTTTTAAGTTATTTTAAAACGGGGGGGTAGTTTAATTTAACATTTACGGTGCCTGAATAGCCTTTTTAAAGGCTATGCACGCATATGTGGGGCTCTATCAGCATGATTTTGCTTATAGAGCCCCTTTAAAGATTTTGGGACTAGAGATGGGTGAACTGATTTGTACCAAGCCGTATTCAACACGAATATTCCAAATTGTTAAGTTTTGTAAAATGGAGATTTGTTTTGGGAGAACTAAAATGGCCACCACATTATACTCTGTGGTCTCTTATAATGGGGGAAGGCCCAATGGAGGTAACAAAAATATTAATAAACGAATATTCCTACTCGCCTTCCATTACACTTTTGGGCCTCCATGCATTTCCTGGTACTCTCCTGTGACTTCAAGTGTCCAGGGTCACCACCGACGCCTGTGATTAGGCGATCAGCAGTCACATGGGCACGCCGGCCGTCGTGGCATCATGATACTCAATGTACCCGTCACTACTACACTTCCAGAGCCCAATTAGTAGTGACCTCAGACGCATGACGTCACAGGAGAGCACCAGATGTCACCAAGGAGGCAGAGACAGAGCGCTGGACACCAAAGGAGGCCCAGAAGAGGTAATGAAAGGTGAGTATATGTGTGTGTGTGTGTGTGTGTGTGTGTGTGTGTATATATATATATATATATATATATATATATATATATATATATATATATATATATATATATATATATATTATTAGTTTTAAAAGAAAAACCTCCTGTGGACCTCCATCTATTATACCCTGGGATCTAAAGAAACCCCAGAGTATAATATTGTCACTTTCACTTTGACATAACTTTGGCTGTGTTTGCTTACAGAGCTAGAAATTGGATTGACCGGTTTCTAGAAGCCCTGAGAGTATTATACACTATGTTTTAAGCCATTTTAAGGTATGGTTTGTACCAGTCTAATTCAGCCCGAAACAAATCTCAGACCTGAGACACTCAAACCTGAAATTAAACAAATCAAATTGAGAGGTTTGCCCATCTCTACTTGTGATCTGACTCTCCCAAACCAGAGACTACCATCATTAGACAGTTTGATCTGCACATGGAAATCCAGGATCTTGCAAAATATACAGGGAAAGTATACCAGATACATCCAAAAGTTAACAGATATAAAGTAGTCAGCTGAAATTTTTGCAGGAGCCTTATGAAATATCTGAATATGAATGGGGGTTTATCCATAAATGTACATCCTCCTATTATAATGGTTTCCCTGCATGCTGGAAAGCATGCTATAGCTACATCTAAAAAATAGTAAGGTGAGCATGCTGAAGAGAGTAGTATATACTTATGTGAAGTCTATTGGTGTAATGATCTGCTACATTTCTATACAGACATGCTAACATTTGTAGTTTGTTTTTTTCTGTTTTTCTTACAGGATTTGAGGGCTGTTCAATGGTTCCTACCATCTACCCACTGGAGACTCTTCACAACGCATTGTCTCTCAAACAAGTCAGCGAGTTCTTAACAGACACATGTAAAAAGTTTGCAGAGGCTCATTCAAGAGGATCATCGGGTATAGTACATTGAAACTGTTGCTGGACAGGCTTTTCAGGGAGCGATGTACGTAGTATTATACAGTGTATAATAACTTATCAAACGATACATTTCTCATTATACATATTTATATATACGGAATCCATATGTATTCCTGAAAATATTATTGGTTTTCATTAGTAAAACATAACAAAAGCAAAATAAATTTGATATTACAGTAATTATATCGAACCACTGAAGAAAGTTAATATACTGTGAAAACAATACCCAAAAAGAATAGCAAGATTGCAGGGTTGCTGGATCGTGCTTCACTTCCATGCTTAATATGACCTTGGATAATAATATCGACTCCAAGTCGCATCTCTGTTACAGCTCTGTAATCTTTATCATTTGTGCCATTATATCGGCAGGATGCGACTCCATGAATCGCCATGCAGGAGGAGATGTTTACCTGCCTCACAGAATTCTTTCTTCATCATCACTTCCTTTAAGACATCGCTCAGAGAGGCCTCCTTGGTGTAAGTACTTTTTGTGTATATGGTACTGGATAAATATTGTGTGAAAAAGTGAGATAAAATCTGTATGTATTTCTGCTACTCCACAAATTGGACATCAATGTCAGCTGGACAGCGATCCGACATCAGTACACCTGCGGTCAGCTGTTAGTAGTGTTCACGGCACTTGAGCAATCGCCGATTCTGCTTCATAGACCCTTGACATCATGTTCATGAGTGAATTGAAGAGGACTGGGCTACAGTACTAAAGACACTTGCAATACAATGTATTTTGTTGTGCTTTGTAAGCAGTGATGGGTGTCGGACCCCCAAAATCTGGTGGTGTTGTTCTATCTAATAGATAGTTCTAATAAATAAAAGTTTTAACAGTTTTAAGCAGGACCTTTCATGTCTTCATGAGGACACGGTTTTATATACTGCTAGAAAGCAGGCAGTGCACTGACTTCAGCTCACTGTCAGCTTTCCCAATATGTGCCCCGATGCTGAGGATATGGGGATATTAAATGCACCGCTTGAAGGACATTTCTCACAACTCAGTGTCATGGGAGATATCAGTGCAGAAATTAACGGCACTGATATCTCTAGCACCAGGGCACATTCAGCACACTGCTTTCTAGTGGTATATAAAATGCATATTCATGAGGACGTGAAAGATCTTTAAAGAATTACTGCACAAAAGTTCTCACATGTTGTACTGATGTCAGAAGTTTTGATTGCTGGAAGTCTGAGGAGGATCTTGAGGATCAGAGGAGGTCATCTGGGTTTTATTACTGAAATTATAGGAGGAAAAATTTGGACTTGATTTCTGATGGATCTGCGCCAGATGGACGACCGGCACAGATATGAGTTTAGCCTTAGTTGTTAACTCTGGCCATTACAAAATGTGCAGAGCTGTGCCTTTTCCAGAGAGCTGCAGCCACTTACATTTCAGCAATTGATCCTTGGGGTTTTGGGAGTCAAATCCTCAATGATTTGATGTCCTATCCTAAGGATAAATTCATAGATGGTTTAACTCCACCAAAATTACATTGAGTGTGTTCACACAGAGGAATTTGCCGCGGATTTGGGGGAGGATTTTGCCCCTGGATCCAAAGCAGATTCCTCCCAGAATCCACCTCCCATTGTTTTCAATGGGAAGCAGAAATCACTGCAGAAAAAGGAAGCTTCCTGCTCGATCTCACCGCAGAATCCTCTGGTGATCCGTGGCTCGAGACTCCCTGCTGATTCGGCCCATTCATCCAGGCCTAATCAGTAGCAGGATCCTGCGAAGGAATGCTGATGCAATGCCAGCGGCAGAAAATAAAGAAGAATTCCTCTTCATTTTCCGCCGTGTGAACAGACCCTAACAATTCACTGAAATGAGTGGAGTTAAATGATATGTATGCTTTAAGGAAGAGAATAAGGTTGAGGAATCAGTCCGGGAATTATAGATGGCTCAATACATTCACAACCAAGAATTATCGGGGTCATTATTTTTCCTGCCTATTTATGCAGTGTGGAACACTTTATCAATTTTAATACATATCAAATAAAAGTTAATTTTTATTTTATCATACCATATTTCAGTGACTTGCTATCCTAAGTATAGGATATTAATATTGAACTCCAGTAAAATTGTAACAAAAATCTGTTGTTATCATTAACAGACAGCAGCGGTCCATCCAGCACCGTATCAAGTGCAGGACCTTCATCTCCAACCGCTATAGACCTTTCAGCACGTTTCAACTTCAATGAAAAGTCACTAACTGAAGAGCAGGGAAGAAAGTTGAATCTTGAAAATGATAACACTGCCAACAGTCAAGACATTGGACATGAGACACCTCCAGCTGAAGATTCTCCAAATAATGACCCATTGGGTCTGTCACCACTGCCGCCTTGTGACATGCCTGACGCACCACAGCCATGCGAAGAAGATGAGACTGGTATTGAAACAGTACCTTCAGGTGAAGATTTACTTGCAAATGACAACGCTACAGAGGAGACAACATCTGCGACATGGAACGTGGACTCTGATGATCCAACACTTCAGCGATCAGCCCTGAATGAGCAACTATTAGAGTTATCTATACATGGTCAGGAAACCTCGCTGTAGATCCTACTAGTGGCATTTATCAGGCCTAATGTGGCTCAAACAGTAGTGACTTTTTTCATTGTCATAAATAAAATGACGGACTTTAGATTATTACAATAACATCTTATTTTCATTGGCTCAAAAACAGGTGCCTAGGACATCCTCAAGGGGCTTACTGAATGTGCTCGATGAACAAGTGTTGGAATCCTTTCTGGATCAGCACCGGATCTTTGGCTCTAGTAAATTCACTGATTTATTTCTAAGCTGCTGAGAATGTTTTTTTACAGGGAGTACAATTCTGCTGGCTTTTACCCATAAGATCCTGGACAATGAACCCTCAACTCCAGATTTACCATCCTACGGTCAGATGTCTTGGACTTCACCTGATCACAATAAACTCTTTACTTAAGGACTACTTGCAACATGTACGCTTAAGTAGAAGCTGTTTGGTTGCATTCTACTTCGAAGATGTTTGCAGTCTGATGTAGCTGAATTCTTTGCTATTCTTCCTTTCACTGAACGGTTTAGACTTTTTTGCTCAGACTTTGCACCATTGAAAATCATGACGGATGACTTGTAGATGAATGTGGAAGAATACAATGCCATACTGAAGAGCGTCTGACCTACATCTTCAGCTCCACCTATAACCTACTCATTCTTACTAAGCGGGTGATTGAGAAGATATTTTTTGATGAAGACTTCCTAAGTACCTTTGTAGCGAATGAGGACAATCCATTTATTTATTAACCTTTTATTTTTATATTCATCTATTTTCATTAGTATTCTCTATATATTGACTTGTACACCCTGGCGATGCTGGTAATGACGGTACGTCCACCATATGTCACCAGCGATGAATAACTGTAAGCTAAAACCTGATTATTTAAGGAAATATTGATTACAATTTTGAAACTACTGAATATTTTTGGGCTTTTTTCAGATACTATTTACTCTAGGACAGCATTAATGGTATTGTACCTTGCCAAGTACAATACTCACTCTCTACTTGTGAACACTCTAGTCCGATAAGGCATCTTCAAGTTGGAATTAGTTTCCTAGTGTTTAGTGTCAGTAACTTTAAGGATTCTGAACTATTGTTCGGAAAATGCATCGTCACTGAGCTATTACATCATACACTATTTGCAATTTTTGCTCTTGTGGTCAGGAATGATTGTTCCAGAAATATGTTAAAGGGGTATTCCCATCTTAGACATTTTGTAGCATATCCACAGGAAATGCTGCAAATTTCTTAGTTTGGGTCACAACTGTGGAACTCGCCGGCATCTTCAATACGGGAGTCCCTGGACTCTCTTGTCTTATCTGCGAATGGAAAGATGGAGGTGGTCACTCACTCCTGACTGTCTCCATTCACTTCTGTGGGAACTCCTAAAACATGAGTACACTTAAAAACTCCCAAAGAAATGGATAGAAAGAACTCTCCATCTACAGCAGCAATGGCATTTGAGGAAACAGAAGTGGGCCCTCTTCTAGAGATAGATGTAGATCCCAGAGGTCCTTTGGATATGCCATAAATATCTAAAATAGGAAACCCCTTTTTATATGCTGGTATATATGAGTAGGCATGTTATATCTGCAGGTCCTCACTGTTGGTAGGTAAAACAGCCAAACCAAACTATGATACTGTATGGCACATCCGAGACCTATAGCTATAATATGCAGGTTGACTCTCCTACATCTGTACATCAGCATAAGCGAACTGATCTGCTTAAAAAAAATTAAATGCAGTGGCTGAATTTCATTTCCTCTTCCTACTTTGGTAGGCTTTATGTAGAATATACTGCCAGGCGTCCTTTTGGACGCTAAGAGATTTATACTAGAGCAGATATGGCTTCTTATTTTGTATATTGAATGGTCTTTACAGGGTGCATTTTAGTCCTGACGAATACTTGAAAACCACTACTGGGCAAGATTTTTTTTTCTTGCATATAGTTCACAGTCTACATATTCAACAATATTTAGGTGCCAAAAGACTAACAATGATAATCGTTTTCTATTTTCTTAAGTATTACAAGAAAAAGTAATCTAATACACTCAATGAAAACCCAAAGTGGAATGTAATCTGAAACCGTATTAACGGAATACTAGTCTAAGCGTTCTATGAGAGGATGGATACACTTACTAGAATGCATCCTGTGCTGTTATACTTGATCATAGATTATGGCTACCGGTTTTGATGTACTGAGATTTGCTTTTCTAAACCTATAGGTACATTTTTCTAATCTAATTATTATTTTTTTTAAATGACTAATTTATTGTAAAACTAGAATATAAATATTAAAAAATTCTAAGTAATCAAAGAAAGCAAATAAAAACTTTTAACAAAACCGGAAGCCCTAATAGCAGTTGGAGAGAGTTTTATTGTATCAGAGGTTGAAGAGAAAATGCTATTTTTAAAATAATCTATTACAATTTAAATGAATAAATCTATAATATAATATATATAAAGTTTATGTAGAAACAGCTGTCTGATGTCTGTCTCCATACCCTATGGACCATGTTACCACTGTGCTGAATACCTGGCGTTTGTGTCTGCTTTGTATTTGTGATCAGTAGGCTTTATGTATACATATGCTGGGCGCTCAGACTGTACGCATTGTAGGGGTTTTTTTGTGGGCAAGTACGCTCTAAATCGTCATTTCATGTTGTGATGATCTTTATAATTGTTGTTTCGCTGCAGTGTGTATAAGTTGTATGGGACATGGCTTTTCTGTGTCGTATACCTGCCTGTTGTGACCGTACACAATAGGATTTTTTATTAGAAAGGAGGGTCATTTTAAGGATACGGAATAACTTGCACCTTTCTAAGATAACATCATTTGTCTTTGTTAATATACATTTTGCGCACAAAACAATGCATCTGACAACATAAGGGAATTTCTTAAGATATGGAAAAATCCATCCAACACTTATATTTAAGACTGAGCATTGTAAACTGGCAACGTTTCTGCCATTAGTCAGGTTTAGGCATTTCTTTATGTAAGAGCTGTAGTAATAATGGTGCTGCGCTGCAGTGTATAAAAGGAAGGGTATGGATAGGTTCACACCACCATCATTAATGTCCATTGGTCTCATCCGTCATCCGTTTTAAGGGTGAATTCACACTGAGTAAACGCTAGCTTATTCTGAACGTAAAACACGTTCAGAATAAGCGGCGTCTAAAGCAGCTCCATTCATTTCTATGGGAGCGGGGATACGAGCGCTCCCCATAGAAATGAATGGGCTGCTTCTTTCACTCCGTGCAGTCCCATTGAAGTGAATGGGGAGTGCTGGCGTGTACGCTCCGGCATGAGCAGAGCTTGCCGTATACGCCGGCACTCCCCATTCACTTCAATGGGACTGCACGGAGTGAAAGAAGCAGCCCATTCATTTCTATGGGGAGCGCTCGTATCCCCGCTCCCATAGAAATGAATGGAGCTGCTTTAGACGCCGCTTATTCTGAACGTGTTTTACGTTCAGAATAAGCTAGCGTTTACTCAGTGTGAATTCACCCTAAAGTTGCCTAGAATATCCTTCTATTGAAAAAATAGTGCAAGCAACAATAGACTTATCACACACTGTTATGTTTGTTCTGATCACATACTTACCATACACTAAATTTAAGGACCACAAAGTGACCACTTTAGTGAATTGTTGTTTAAGTGCACAATTCAATAGTGGTTATTAAATCAGGGTTTCTTTGGTATAAAGATGTATAAGTTTATATACTATTGTGAATCACTGCACTGGACAACTGTTGCCCATAACCATATATATTTTGTAATGCCCAGAACCTCCTATTAATATCAAAAGATTGTCCAGACCTATGTAAAAAAAAAAAAAAAAAAGTTAAAATGGTATAGTTAAAAAATACCTATTGTTTACATCAATTTTTTATGGGGACATATTTTTAAGACATTTTGTTCGTTATTCTAATTTTCCTCACAATAGACTAAAACTTCCTGCTCTGTAGAGATCACTTCTAAAATAGCCATCTCATTATTATCACAGAAAGGTTACACCTCTAATATAGTGCTGAAGGCAAATATAGGTGGTGATGGTAACAGTTTACCTCCTTCAAGTCCTCTGCACTGGTCACAGAGCATGACCACAATGCTCTCTTATGAAATTCAAAGACTGTCTCCAGATTACAGGCTCCTATTGGTCTGTGTGGCTGCTTTAAAGCATATCTCCAAACTGCTGTTGAATAAAATACAAAATGGGTTTCTGTGGTATACGTCTGCTTACTATCTGCAATATTATACTGCAGCCTTGACAGTCCACATTTAAAAGTTCTGGGCAAGGCTCTAGGTAGAAGTACATACCAGCTGAAATAGTCAGGTGCTCTAACACCAAATGGATGAAAAAACAAACAAACCTAAGAATCAGAAAGGAGTTTTAAGTGCATGAACTGAATATCTTGTATGTGCGCATCATGTTTTAAATGGAGTTGAAATAATAATTTTTAATTAATCTGGTGCTGAGGAACACACAGATTTCTATCTGAGTGACTGTAAATAGAGCAGCAGCTCAGCCAGAATATGAAGTAAAACATTGACATTAAAAACAGATGAGAAATAAATGAATATACTTTAGTATCTGGTTTTAATTATTAAAATCTAATAAAGGCTAAAAATCCCTTTACCCTTACTTATGTATTACAGTTATGTGACATACTAATAGATTTTGCTTCTAAGTTCCACACTGTTTCCAGGCTCTCTGCATTGGTTACCTTTAGAAGCTGAATATCCATCCAAGACTTCTTTAGGATGATGCCTTTTATTGTGGAAATGCAGATTTTTGTTTTTAATTGCAAATTTTGGTGCGTTTTTTTTTTTTTTTTTTTTTTTTTCTTGAGCCAAAGCCAAGAATGGCTACAAAAGGAATCTGAAATATATAGGACGCTCTTTTACTTCTACCTTCTACTTGATCCACTCTTGGTTTTGGGTCAAAAAATGGCATCAAAATCTGCAACAAAAAAGGCTGCGTTTCCGCAATATGGGGCCTCAGCCTTTAAGGGTTTGCACTGCCTTAGAAATGTATGGTTGTATTGTAGCAGTATTGCCACACCTGTCTGTGGTCTGGTTGTGCAACTTAACTGCACTGAAATGAATGAGGCTGAGTTGCAATGCCACGCACAACCTGCGGAAAGGTGTGGTATTATATTTGGAAATCGGCAGCCATGTTCTTAAATACTGTAAAACCTTTTAAGAAATTGTTTATCCCTTTAACAATTATCTCTTGTTAAAGTATTTATTATACTTCTTATAAAACTGCATCATAATATAGTATAACTAGTGAGATCACAAGTTGTTCTATCCCAAAATTGGAGGTGCTTGGCAAAGTTAATAAGAAGCTCCTTTAGATTCACTATTGCCATATCTTTCTATAATTATTTCATTTGTTTAATTGTATATTGGGTCTGGGCTGACTGTATAGAGATTGCCTATGCCACATTAAAGCCATATATTTTAATACGTTCCTGTATGAAAGCTTATGAAGCAAAATATAGCTTTTAAAATTATTAAAAATTCTGCTTCTGTAGTCCTTGAATGGTTAAAACCACTTGTTTGTTCAGTAATGTATCTCATTGTCCTGTGTTGCATATGGTACGGTATTCTTGCTAAAAATAAAAAATACTGCACTCATATTCTATGGTAATCGTAGAAAAGTACACAAATTGCTTCTTGTTTAATTGCAGCACTCCTGTGTTAAAGCAATAAAGTTGTGTTGAATACTCACTTTTCTCTGAGAGTCTTCCTTTTCAGACTTTTTTTCTTTTTCTTTTTCTTTTTTTTTTTTTGCAGGAAACTTTTGTTTTTTTGTGCACTGACTTCAGAGAAGAGATGTAGCTAGGGGTTCAGCATGGGGGGCAAACTTATCCAAGTGGGCCCCCAACACAGTTATACCAATATATACTGATAGATATCGGCTCTATACAGGGCTCTACAGTCCATTTGGATGAATACAGTGCAGTTATATTTAGTGTCTTACAGGTGATGTCTCTGACTTATCGGTCACATTTCCCTTCTTTTCCCTCCGAACCACCATGACCACTTCTTCCAGCAGTCTCTGTAAAGTTTGCAGCACAGACTCTTTGGCTCCTTACTTTTTCAGACACCTGACCCAGATTGTCCTCACCTATATAAAGTCCCCATCCTGCTATTACCCCCATTTCTAAAATATATAGTACAAAAATCTGCTCTAAATTAATAATGCCCCTGTGTACCCCCTCAGTTAATAATACCTCCTGTGTGCCCTCTTAGAGGTTGTCCAGGATCAGACATTTTAATGCATTCGGTAGGAGAGGTTTATAAAATAATAATGCATTGACACCTGCATGCTCCAGTCTGTTCCTGTGCTGGGCCGCCTGTCACCTTCACTACTCTGTATATGGAGCTGCTGCAGCAGTGACGACAAGCTAATGGGACCTCTACAGCCAATCCCTGCACTCAGCAGTATACAGTATTTGGCTGCCCTTTGTCTTGTCGACATCAGCTGTTCTGTATACATACAAGGTGACAGTTGACCCAATGCAGGTAAGGAGGGAATGATACATTATAACCCTCCCTTGCCTTCTTTTTTTTTTTTTTTTTTTTTAATCTAGATTGTAAGCTCCACATAGGGCTCACAATGTACATTTTTTTTCCCTATCAGTATGCCTTTTTTTGGAGTATGGGATGGAAATCCACACAAACACGGGGAGAACATACAAACTCCTTGCAGATGTTTTTTTGCCCTTGGCAGGATTTGAACCAGGGACTCCAGCACTGCAAGGCTGCAGTGCTAACCACTGAGCCACCGTGTGGCCCCTTACCCTCCCTTGCTGTCTGTATTAAAAGTTATCTGGGAAAACACTTTTAAATTAAGAGTGTCCCTCAATTAATAATGATGATAAACTGTTTTTGGCAAGGAGGCCAGGTAAGGTAAAAAAAAAAAAAAAGCATACTCACCTGTCCTCAGGGTCTCTCACCGCAGCCCAGTCCTGCTGCTCTCAGGGTCCAATGGAAGTCCCTCGCCACACGTGATGGCTGAGGCCAATTAGAGGCGTATCTAAAGGAAACAAGAAGTTACAGGTGACGTATGCAAATGACATTCTGGTACCTTCTCTCAGTGGTCACATGCGGTGAGGACTTTTGCTAGAAGATGCATTGCGGCGTTGCTGAACTGGAATACAGTGAGAGACACCAGAGATGGGTGAACATTGGGTTTTTTGTTTTTTACCTAAAAACAGTTTATCCTGGACATCCCCTTTAAAGAGTTGCCCAGGAATTTCAGAAGTCAAGGAGGAGGTCGGGGAAAGTTAAACATTATAAAAAAAAAAAAAAATGCCACTGTCATGTGGACAATAGTGACGGCCACTGAAGCGCTGGAGACAGGTTGTCCTCCTCTCTGACATCTGAACTTCCTGTACCCCTTTAAATCAATAATGCTTACCTTAAAAGGGTTGTACAGGCAAAAATAGACAACCCTATAAAGGTTTAAATTAGTTGGGGGCAGTGGGGAAAAAAAAAATGCTCACCTTCTCCATTGCTGCAGTGTCCTCCCATGTCATCTGCTTCGGTGGTGTTTTCCAGCTTTGCACTGAAGCAACTGATCAGCAAAAGGCCTGAATGTCACTATTTATGACATCACAGGTCCTCTTCCTGAGGCTGCTAATTAGCTTATATGGATTTCTCGTTGGTACAAAATTCCTGAATGGCTGCATGCCTAGAAACTAGTGAGCAGCAATTTTTGCTGGTGCTGCAATAAACAGACTTGGAAAATATGACAAATTAGGGGTCAGCCCTCTCATGAGTTACTATATATGTAACGAACTTATAAGTACACTAAAGAAAATCTAAAAAGCACATCCCATGTGGGCTTCGTACTGTATGGTCACATATGTAAAACGAAGAACCCCTAATTCATAAGAGTACTTTATAGATCACATTAGTTGATTTTTACCATAACGTAATGCCTTTTCGGATTTCTATTTCCATATGCCATGGTGGTGCTGTGCCCAGAGCGCTACTGTAGTTTTTGTAACTTATTAGTACTCTGTATAAACAATGTCTAGTGATTTATACCGTATACTGGACCTTTCGTTTTGATATATTACATACAAGTGTTCCCACTTGCTGTAACCTTCTGCCAGGGAACCACAAAGCGCTATAAAATAATGCTGTAACAAGAGAGCCAAAACTCCATCCTTATTCTTTGGTGTGAGCTATAAATCACCCCACCTTGTCCTCTCTTGTTTCTTCTCTTTACACATGAACAGGTTGGAAGCGTTTTAAACGCCCTCATATTCCCACCCATCCAAATTCTATATTTAATGCTCTTGTATCTCTGTGCTTGGTGGTCAGGTTCTGGAGAATAGAATAGGATTGATAGCTTAGGATAAGAAATGTTAGTGTGATGTTCAGAGGTGTAGAACAATGCAACTGTTCTAAGTGATAAGCTTGCCTAAAAAGATGTGATTGTAGGGCATGATTGAAGCTGCTGTAGTTGGGTATTTATTGGATTGTCTAGGGTAAAGCATTCCAGAGCACTGGTACAGCTTGAGAAAAGTCTTGGAGATGGGATAACACAGGATACAAATCTAAGGGCATTGGCAGAATGGAGAGGTCAGTTAAGGTGGTATACAATGACAATGGAGAAGATATAGGGGGGGGGGCAGCTTTATGGATGGACTTGTGGGTGATAATTTTATTTTGTGGAAGAACAATATATCCACACTGGCACCTCTGAGTGGTGTTGATTTTGGTGCTCTCTTTATGCCTAAATGGTAAACTGGTGCTCAGTCCCCAGGACCACATGGCACTGGGTTCAGTGGTAATGGTAATCAAAGTGATCAGGGGAAGAACTGGGTGCATGCAAGCGCTGCTTAACCAGGTTGTCAGGTGTAGGTAATGATAAAAATCTGAGTGGATTAATCCAGTAGGTAATGTTATTCCACTTTGCAACAATTATCAGGCCTGTGGAATAATAATAATAATACATTTTATTTATATAGCGCCAACATATTCCGCAGCGCTGTACAATTTGTAGGGTTAAAATACAGACAGATACATTACAAAGAGAATCATTTCACACAATGGGACTGAGGGCCCTGCTCGCAAGAGCTTACAATCTATGAGGTAGAGGGGGTGACACAAGAGGTAGCAGGGGCGGCATTACTTATACAGGGGTCAGACACTTCTGTAATAGAGGTGACTGTCATTACACAAACATAAAACTTTATGAGCTGTCACCAGTCGTGTCCTGTAACATGTGGATGGAGCTTGGACCTATAAAGTTATCCTGAGATGACATCATATCATGTGGGGTAATGTGGGAGCGGGGACAGAGGATGGTTAAGGGTTTACGTTAGACATTGTGATAGGTTTGTCTGAAAAGATGCGTCTTTAGTTTGCGTTTGAAACTGTAGAAATTGGGAGTTAATCTTATTGTCCGGGGTAGAGCATTCCAGAGAAGTGGTGCAGCTCGGGAGAAGTCTTGTATACGAGCGTGGGAGGTTCTGATAATAGAGGATGTAAGTGTTAGGTCATTGAGTGAACGGAGAGCACGGGTTGGGCGGTAGACAGAGATAAGGGAGGAAATGTATGGAGGTACGGCATTATGGAGAGCCTTGTGGATGAGTGTGATAACTTTATATTTTATTCTATATTGAATAGGCAGCCAATGTAGCGACTGGCACAGACCAAAGGCATCACTGTAGCATCTAGCCTGATAGATGAGCCTGGCCGCTGCATTCAGAATAGATTGTAGAGGGGAGAGTTTAGTAAGGGGAAGACCGATTAGTAAGGAGTTACAGTAGTCAAGGCGAGAATGAATCAGAGAGACAGTAAGTGTCTTTAGTGTATCTCTGGTAAGGAAAGGGCGTATTCTGGAGATGTTTTTGAGGTGGAGGTGACATGAACGTGCAAGTGATTCAACATGAGGGGTGAAGGAAAGGTTTGCGTCAAACATAACCCCGAGGCAGCGGGCCTGCTGCCTAGGAGTTATAGTAAGGCCTGAGACTGCAATGGATATATCAGGGACAGATCTATTAGATGGTGGAAACAGTAGTAGTTCAGTCTTGGAGAGATTTAGTTTCAGATAGAGAGAGGACATGATATTTGAGACAGCAGAGAGACAGTCACTGGTGTTCTGTATGAGTGCAGGGGTGATGTCATGGGAAGATGTGTATAATTGGGTGTCATCAGCATAAAGATGGTACCTGAAGCCAAATCTGGCAATGGTTTGTCCAATGGGGGCTGTGTAGAGAGACAAGAGCAGGGGGCCTAGGACCGAGCCCTGAGGAACCCCAACAGCAAGGGAAAGAGGGGAGGAAACAGAGCCCGCAAATGATACACTGAAGGTGCGGTCTGAGAGATAAGAGGAGAACCAGGAGAGCGCCGTGTCATTGAGACCAACTGAGCGGAGCCTATTGAGGAGGAGATGATGGTCAATAGTGTCAAAAGCTGCAGAGAGGTCCAGAAGAATAAGAAGAGAGAAGTCACCATTGGATTTAGCCATTAGGAGATCATTGGAGACTTTTGTGAGAGCCGTTTCAGTAGAGTGCAGAGCGCGGAAGCCAGATTGTAAGGGGTCAAGCAGAGAGTTAGCAGAGAGATAGCGGATTAAACGAGAATAGACCAGGCGTTCCAAGAGTTTAGAGATGAAGGGGAGGTTAGAGACAGGTCGATAGTTAGCAGCACAGGATGGGTCCAGGGAGGGTTTTTTCAATAGCGGGGTTATAACAGCATGCTTGAAGGAGGATGGGAAGATTCCAGAAGAGAGAGAGAGGTTAAATATTTTAGTAAGGTAAGTAGTGACAGCAGGCGACAGAGATTGGAGAAGGTGTGAGGGGAAGGGGTCACTGCTGCAGGTTGTAGGGCGAGATGAAGAAAGTAGTTGGGAGACTTCCTCTTCTGTAACAGGTTCAAAAGATGAGAATGGACAGTCTGAAGTGCGGTTGGTGAGGGGATCCTTGCTATGGTAGGTGGTGGGATCAATGCCACCTGCGGCTTGGGCAGTGATTTCCTGACGGATCTTATCAATTTTAGCATGGAAATACGTGGCCAGGTCATCAGCACTAAGGTCTGTGAATGGCGTCTGCACCTTGGGTGTGAGTAAGGAGTGAAAAGTTTCAAAAAGCCTTTTAGGATTGCTGGAGAGAGAAGAGATGAGGGCGGTGAAATACTCTTGCTTGGCGAGGTGAAGGGCAGAACTATATGTTTTAAGCATAAACTTGAAGTGGAGGAAATCTGCAGGTGAGCGTGATTTTCTCCAGAGACGTTCGGCACACCTAGAGCACCGCTGAAGAAATCGTGTCTGTGGCGTGTGCCAGGGCTGCTGCCTCCTACGTGGGACTTTACGAGTGGAGGGGGGAGCCACCTCATCCAATGCATTTTTAAGGGTTTCATTATAGTGACTGGTGGCCAGATTGGGACAGGAGATTGAGGAGATGGGGGACAGAGAGGATGGTAGAGTATCTAAGAGGTGCTGGGTGTCGATAGTACGCAAGTTCCTATATGTGTGTTGGGTAGGTGTATCTTGTGAAGGGGAGAGGGCACTGATGGTGAGAGACAGAAGGTTATGATCAGAGAGGGGCAGAGCAGAGTTAGTAAATTTAGAAACTGTGAGGAGTCGATGGAAGACAAGATCAATCGTGTTTCCACCTACATGTGTGGCAGAAGAAGAACATTGGAATAAATGTGGAATAAAGTTAACTACTGGATTCATCTGGCAGATTTATTAAAATGGTCTTTACACAAAACTGTCTTAGTTAACCATGTCCAGAGCAACCCATCAATGCAGAATACAAAAAGGATATGAATACTAATCTGTTGTTTGCTATCTTAGGCCTAGTTCACATCTGCGTTCGGTAATCCATTCGGGGAACCCGCATGGGGACCCCCCGAACGGACTACTGAACGCATTGGAAAGTGATGTGCAGTTAAAGCGCACAGATCCCCATAGACTATAATGGAGTCCGTGAGCTTTCCGCGTGGTCTCCGTACGAGTCATGTGGACAGGAAAGTCACATGGACCCCATTATAATCAGTGGGGTCCATGTCCTTTCACTGCACACCACTTGCCAATGCCTTCAGTATTGTGTTCGGTGGGTCCCCGTGTGGACTTCCCGAATGGATTACCGAACACAAATGTGAACCAGGCCTTAAGATATGTATGGATAACTAAGTTATGCTTGTAAACAATTTAATACATATTTACTTAGTTTTAAAATTGTAGGATGTTTCTCTTTCCATGAACCTCTGAGCCTTTGTACAACTACTTGGTGTCTCGGTCTGTAAATTGCTGCAGAATATGATGGAGCACAATAAATCAATAACTGTGGCATCCGAGTTGTTCGGCCGGGATCCCAGTTCAATCTTCTTATGTTCTCTCATTCACGTCATGTTCTCTTGTATGCTAGAAAATATTCTTTTTAAGGCTCAGTTCACATTAATTTTGTTTTTTTTTTTCAGGCCTATACCTACACAAAGTAATTTCCCACAATGGAGCCAGTTATGTGTAAAATGGTAACATGTGGATGTTAGTTCTGAGCCTTTGGAGATTTCAGTCCGGGTATTGATGTGTTTATAGAAGACGTGTAATATCATGGCCGCACAGGTCCAAGACGGTCAGCCTGTACATGTACTGAAACCTGGGAGCACCCAACGCTGGTTGTTATGGGGAAGGAATGACTTCTCCTTCATGGGTAATTACCTTTTTTCTTCAAGGATTGTTGATGTAAGAATTTCTTTTCCCTCCGTTGTCTAAATCTCCACTTCTGCTAAGGATCTTTCTTCCTGTTGCTAAGTCACCAGTTGTCATGGAAATGGCTATTTGGCCTGCTATATTAATGGCAGAGTAAGATCCATCTTCCCTGTAAAGCAATGGAACAGGCTCCTTGTCCTGCCACTCGCCTTATTGGCGCTCAGTATTCCACCGAAGCTTCAAGTTGGCCCTCTAGGGATTCTGGGATGAAAATGCAAATGGCGATGCAGCGGCATGAACGGCACTAGAGGGAGATCTTACATCAAGCACAATTAGTCAATTTCCCTCATTTACAGAAATTTCCTACCGCTGATACAGAAGGAGAATTCTGCAGCACACTTGCTTCTTATCTTAAGTTCTGGCTTCTTGTGGACTGGAAACAAAACCATCTGCCCCGTATTCAGGGATATATGATTTTATCACCTTTTTGTCATCTTTACCAACCATATATAAGACCTGGTTCACTTCTGCATTTGGTATTCCGTTCAGGGAGCCTACTTGGAGACCCCTGAACAAAATGCCGAATGCATTAAGCAGCAGTGAGTAATGAAAGCACATGGACCCCATAGACTATAATGGGGTCCATGTGTTTTCCACACGGTGTCTGCACGACTCATGCGGAGAGAAAAGTACTGCAAGCACTACTTTTCTCTCCACATGATTCCTGCGGAAAACACATGGACCCCATTATAGTCTATGGGGTCCATTTACTTTCATTGCTTACAGCTTTTTAATGCATTCGGTATTCTGTTTGGGGGTCCCCAAGCGGACTCCCCGAACAGAATACCGAACACAGATGTGAACTGGGCCTAAGACCTGTCACGTTCCACCCTTCAATCCAGTATTTTTAGGCACTCATTTAGATTTCATATAAACTTCATTGTATGGGCACCCGAGTTACATCTACCCGGTCCTGGTTCCATTTACGATATGAATGCTGACACTGGCCATGTTATTGTATATAATGTATGAGTATATAATATATAGATATTTGCATTGTGTAAAGGGAACCTAAGCAATATTAATTCCCTTTGCCGAAACAAGTATTTATAGCAGTACTTAATATTGATAACTGACCAATGTGAATGTTCTCCTGATCAGCTGAAAAATTAACAGATGCAATATAAAAGATGTTCGACTGTGGGCAGTATAGTGCTCTGTGCAAGCAATGATGTGCTATCAACAGTCGTAACTATATGGGGGAGGAACAATGTCGTTTTCCTTGGCCTGCGTGAAAGGTTACTGCAAACAAGCACCGATTGACGTGTTTTCTCGCCAATTAAAGCTCATTTGCCTGAATCTCAGGCTGTGTAAATTCATCCTTCTGGAGCTGGAGGAGCTGAGATGATGTATAGTTGTGTGGATGAAGATTCAGTATAAATGTTATTCATTTAATCTCTTTTTATGCTTAGGAGTTCAGTTGGTGGCCCTGTCATATAGGGAAGGCGGTCTGTCACTGAGTTGGATGGCCTACCGGTGCACAAAAATTGGAGACAGCTGCAGTAAAGGGATAGCAAAACATCACATAGGAGAAAACCCAGCATTTGGTGATGTCCATAGGTTCCAGACTTCAGGGCACTCATTGCTAGAGATGAGCGAACAGTGTTCTATCGAACACATGTTCGATCGGATATCAGGGTGTTCGCTATGTTCGAATCGAATCGAACACCGCGTGGTAAAGTGCGCCAAAATTCGATTCCCCTCCCACCTTCCCTGGCGCCTTTTTTGCACCAATAACAGCGCAGGGGAGGTGGGACAGGAACTACGACACCGGGGGCATTGAAAAAAATTGGAAAAAGTCATTGGCTGCCGAAATCAGGTGACCTCCATTTTAGACGAATAGTGGATTTCAAATCCGGGTCATATGAGAATGTGAACTTTGTGACTATGAGACAGGGATAGCTGTACAGGCAGGGATAGCTAGGGATAACCTTTATTTAGGGGGGAATGTTATTAAAAATAACTTTTTGGGGCTCTATCGGGTGTGTAATTGTGATTTTTGTGAGATAAACTTTTTCCCATAGGGATGCATTGGCCAGCGCTGATTGGCCGAATTCCGTACTCTGGCCAATCAGTGCTGGCCAATGCATTCTATTAGCTTGATGAAGCAGAGTGTGCACAAGGGTTCAAGCGCACCCTCGGCTCTGATGTAGCAGAGCCGAGGCTGCACAAGGGTTCAAGCGCACCCTCGGCTCTGATGTAGGAGAGCCGAGGGTGCACTTGAACCCTTGTGCACCCTCAGCTCTGCTACATCAGAGCCGAGGGTGCGCTTGAACCCTTGTGCACACTCTGCTTCATCAAGCTAATAGAATGCATTGGCCAGCGCTGATTGGCCAATGTATTCTATTAGCCTGATGAAGTAGAGCTGAATGTGTGTGCTAAGCACACACATTCAGCTCTACTTCATCGGGCTAATAGAATGCATTGGCCAGCGCTGATTGGCCAGAGTACGGAACTCGACCAATCAGCGCTGGCTCTGCTGGAGGAGGCGGAGTCTAAGATCGCTCCACACCAGTCTCCATTCAGGTCCGACCTTAGACTCCGCCTCCTCCGGCAGAGCCAGCGCTGATTGGCCGAAGGCTGGCCAATGCATTCCTATGCGAATGCAGAGACTTAGCAGTGCTGAGTCAGTTTTGCTCAACTACACATCTGATGCACACTCGGCACTGCTACATCAGATGTAGCAATCTGATGTAGCAGAGCCGAGGGTGCACTAGAACCCCTGTGCAAACTCAGTTCACGCTAATAGAATGCATTGGCCAGCGCTGATTGGCCAATGCATTCTATTAGCCCGATGAAGTAGAGCTGAATGTGTGTGCTAAGCACACTCATTCAGCACTGCTTCATCACGCCAATACAATGCATTAGCTAGTGCTGATTGGCCAGAGTACGGAATTCGGCCAATCAGCGCTGGCCAATGCATTCTATTAGCCCGATGAAGTAGAGCTGAATGTGTGTGCTAAGCACACACATTCAGCACTGCTTCATCACGCCAATACAATGCATTAGCCAGTGCTGATTGGCCGAATTCCGTACTCTGGCCAATCAGCGCTGGCTCTGCTGGAGGAGGCGGAGTCTAAGGTCGGACCTGAATGGAGACTGGTGTGGAGCGATCTTAGACTCCGCCTCCTCCAGCAGAGCCAGCACTGATTGGCCGAATTCCGTACTCTGGCCAATCAGCGCTGGCCAATGCATTCTATTAGCCCGATGAAGTAGAGCTGAATGTGTGTGCTAAGCACACACATTCAGCACTGCTTCATCACGCCAATACAATGCATTAGCCAGTGCTGATTGGCCAGAGTACGGAATTCGGCCAATCAGCGCTGGCCAATGCATTCTATTAGCCCGATGAAGCAGAGCTGAATGTGTGTGCTAAGCACACACATTCAGCACTGCTTCATCACGCCAATACAATGCATTAGCCAGTGCTGATTGGCCAGAGTACGGAATTCGGCCAATCAGCGCTGGCCAATGCATTCTATTAGCCCGATGAAGTAGAGCTGAATGTGTGTGCTAAGCACACACATTCAGCACTGCTTCATCACGCCAATACAATGCATTAGCCAGTGCTGATTGGCCAGAGTACGGAATTCGGCCAATCAGCGCTGGCTCTGCTGGAGGAGGCGGAGTCTAAGATCGCTCCACACCAGTCTCCATTCAGGTCCGACCTTAGACTCCGCCTCCTCCAGCAGAGCCAGCGCTGATTGGCCGAATTCCGTACTCTGGCCAATCAGCACTGGCTAATGCATTGTATTGGCGTGATGAAGCAGTGCTGAATGTGTGTGCTTAGCACACACATTCAGCTCTACTTCATCGGGCTAATAGAATGCATTGGCCAGCGCTGATTGGCCGAATTCCGTACTCTGGCCAATCAGCACTGGCTAATGCATTGTATTGGCGTGATGAAGCAGTGCTGAATGAGTGTGCTTAGCACACACATTCAGCTCTACTTCATCGGGCTAATAGAATGCATTGGCCAATCAGCGCTGGCCAATGCATTCTATTAGCGTGAACTGAGTTTGCACAGGGGTTCTAGTGCACCCTCGGCTCTGCTACATCAGATTGCTACATCTGATGTAGCAGTGCCGAGTGTGCATCAGATGTGTAGTTGAGCAAAACTGACTCAGCACTGCTAAGTCTCTGCATTCGCATAGGAATGCATTGGCCAGCCTTCGGCCAATCAGCGCTGGCTCTGCAGGAGGAGGCGGAGTCTAAGGTCGGACCTGAATGGAGACTGGTGTGGAGCAATCTTAGACTCCGCCTCCTCCAGCAGAGCCAGCGCTGATTGGTCGAGTTCCGTACTCTGGCCAATCAGCACTGGCCAATGCATTTCTATGGGGAAAAGTTAGCTTGCGAAAATCGCAAACTGACAGGGATTTCCATGAAATAAAGTGACTTTTATGCCCCCAGACATGCTTCCCCTGCTGTCCCAGTGTCATTCCAGGGTGTTGGTATCATTTCCTGGGGTGTCATAGTGGACTTGGTGACCCTCCAGACACGAATTTGGGTTTCCCCCTTAACGAGTTTATGTTCCCCATAGACTATAATGGGGTTCGAAACCCATTCGAACACTCGAACAGTGAGCGGCTGTTCGAATCGAATTTCGAACCTCGAACATTTTAGTGTTCGCTCATCTCTACTCATTGCCTATAAAGGATTCTCTACAAAGTATTAAAAATGAAAATTTAATTTATGGTAATGTTAATTTGCACAATTACTTATGAGCCCCTGAAATGAGGAGGATTTGTAGAGAAATGGTTGCACTTACTAAACGTCCCACCGGATATTTTTGTTCAACCCCTTGCTAGAAGTGGCATGGTGGCTCAGTGGTTAGCACTGCAGCTTTGCAGTGCTGGAGTCCTGGGTTCAAATCCAACCAAAGACAATAACTGCAAGGAGTTTGTACGTTTTCCCTGTGTTTGCATGGGTTTCAGTGGGCCCCAGTTGTTCTTAGGAACTGATACATAGAGAATGGAGCAGGAAGCAAACAGTTCTGTTCTCTGTGTTGTGGCCAGGTCAGGTTATTACAGATGAACTTCTATTCATTTGAAAGGAATCTGAGATATAGTGATTCACTTTTACTACTACACAAAGAACAGCGCTGCCTGCTTCCTGCTTCATTGTCTATGTATCAGCTGCAGAGAACATCTAATCGAAAGGGGTGATAGATGTCAGACTCCCACAGATCTGACAATATTAACCTATTAATAGGTTTTAGCCTGGAAAACCTCTTTAAGGCTAAGGCCCCACGGGAAAAACGTGGCAGGAACACATCACGTTTCTTCCCGCAGTGCTTTAAATAGAAAGTTCACAGAGTTTTCCTCCACGGACATTCTTACAATTATACGTGTGTTCCTGCCACAGTTTCCCGTGGGGCCTTAGCCTGCAGTGCTAACCACTGAGCCACTATGCCACCTCTAGCAGCAAAAAAATTGCAACGAAAATGTGCAAATTTCTCAAGTGTTTTATCATTGAGTTTTTGCTGCTTTTTCATTCTCATTTAAATTTTCCCCTATTAACCCATTTCTGACATTCACTGTAATAGTACAGTGGATTCTGGGTCTTTAAAGATAGAGGGCACACTGAAGCAGAATAGCCACCATAGCCTCTGGGGACCCAGAGCTAAATTTGGTGATCACAGTTCACTTTGATCACAGGCATTGCTTTCTTGCTTCTCCCCAAAGTCAAAAATAGCCATCTGGGACCAGTCCCACAGTTTTTTCCGTTACAGAATAGCTCCCACACAGCAAGAATGCGAGAGTCGTCTTGTTCCTATGTCAGCGGAGAGCCCAATATAGGCTCCTGGGCATGTTATAGTAATATACAGTAGCTACTGAGGCTGGTCTATGTCCAGCCTCAATAGTTTAGTAGTGTATCTCCAATAGACTACAATTCAATGGTATTGCAGGCAATGGGACATGCACTCAAAAGATTGCAGTTTCAAGCTCCCTAGGGGGACTAATACAATAGTTTAAAAAATGTAAAAGCTTTTTTTAATCTTAAAAAAACCCATAAAAATTAAAACCACCTATCCTTACCATAGATTTGAAATTAAAATAAACTAAAACATGAACAAATTATACATCCCTGCATCTGAAAACACTGGATCCATAAACATTAAAAAATATATATTTTTCCCATATGGCAAATGCCATAGTTGGTAAAAAATAAAAATCAAATTGCCAAACTCCCATTTTTTCACAGTTTCGCCTCCTATAAATAAATGAATAAATAATTTGAATACAAAGCTATCAAAATATTAGACATTCTGCAAAATGATATAACTAACACATACATCTGGCCTTGCAAAAAAAAAAAAAAAAAAAAGGCGCTTTGAGCATCCCAGAAATATATAAAAAAAAAAAAAAAGTTATGGGTGTCAGAATATGTTTTAGATTTTTTTAAAGGGGTTAAAACTTTTTTTTTACATTTTAACTGTGCAAAGTACTATTTGTCCCGCAAAAAATTAAGACCTCATATGGCTCTGTGAACAGAAAAATAAAAAAATTATGGGATTTGGTAGGTCAGGAAAATAGAAAAATGCCTGTGGCAAGAAGGGGTTAAATTTATCAGCTAAAAACACATATGTTTCTGAAAACGCAGCTTTTCTGCATTTTTTTCCCCCACAATGTGTGAATGAGATTAAAATCTCAAACACTAAGCTGGTACTGTAAAATACAGTGTTATTTTCTGTTGTGTTTACACGCAGTAGACTTACCATTAGAGAAGTTTGTCTGCATATTTTTTCAGAAGGAAAGTGGGGAATATTTAAAATCTTTAAATCATAAATTTATTAATATTATTAAGAAGTGGTTTTAATAAAATAAATAAAAACAAGAACAAGGGGCAATATCTGAAATTAGTTGGGGGAAGATCAAAAGCGATTGTGGGAAATATGTTTCCTGGAACAGTACTTGAGGCTTTGAACAAATTTCTATCAGATGTAATTGGGAAATCTACAACAAGTGAATTTAACTCCTTCCTGACACCCGCCATAATAGTAGGGCTGATATTGGGTATTTAAATATGGCGGGTGCTGTATTTTACAGCAAAGACCAGGCCCATGATCAGTGCCCACACTGATTGCAGTTATTAAGGCCTCCGAGGTTATTAAGCTGACCGAGGTGCCATTTTCCCAACTGTGCTTGGGCACTTCCATTATGGGATGGAACAAGAAACTGGGCCAACAATCCATTGCCGGGACAGCCAGGAGTCTATTGAAGGCTCCCAGGTTTGTCTGGCATTACCTTGTATGACAGGCAATTGCAATCCATTATCATTGTAATGCATTGCATTAGTGACCAGGTCCCCTGGGGTTCAAGACCATATAGGTGGTTTAACCCTTTCTTGACATCCACCGTACTAGTACGGCAGATGCCAGGTGTTTAAAGATGGCGGCCACTCAAGAGCCAGGCAGGAGTCATAGCCACCGGGTGTCTGCTGTTTTATACAGCAGACTCGTGGGGGTAATGTCCGCAATCAATGCCTGCACCGATCACCGGCAATAACCCCTCTGACGCGTTGGTCAAAGCTGACTTATGTGCTATTTTACCGGTGGTGTGTGGGTGCTGCCATTTTCCTGGTAATTGCCAGCACCTGAAGCAAGCTCCGGGCCCGACGTCCTGTTGCTAAAACACCTGGGAGCCTTGTGAAGGCTTGTGAAGCCTTGTGAAGGCTCCCAGGTCTGTCTTTCAGTATATTCTATTGCAGGCTACTCTATGTAACTCTATGTAGCCTGCAATAGAAATGCCCTAGGGGGTCTAATAAATGCAGAAATTGAAAATGAAAATAGATAGAAAGTATTAAAAGTTCAAATCACCCCCCTTTCCTAGGACACACATAAAAGTACTTAAAGGGGCAGTGGCGTAGCTAGGAATGGCGGGGCCCCGTGGCGAACTTTTGACATGGGGCCCCCCCGACACCGAAGATCTCGACCGAGTCCCTCCTACGCATTCCTGTGAGCTCTATTATGTTCCATAGTGGCCCCTGCACACAGTATTATGTCCCATAGTGGCCCCTGCACACAGAATTATACCCAATAGTGGCCCCTGCACACAGTATTATGTCCCATAGTGGCCCCTGCACACAGTATTATGTCCCATAGTGGCCCCTGCACACAGTATTATGTCCCATAGTGGCCCCTGCACACAGTATTATACCCAATAGTGGCCACTGCACACAGTATTATGTCCCTTAGTGGCCCCTACAGGACTAAATACTGTCACGTCACCCGCTGACCGCTATACCAGGACAAATTGTGGATAAAAAATCTGATCATGTGCATTACAATTTAGTAACTCCTTGTGCCTCATATTAATAGCAGTTAACCCCATCATCTCCCTCACATTAACCCCTGTGTGCCTCACCGTAAGAGTTACTGATATGTGAGAGACATGGAGGTAATAATACAGTATCTTCATTATTATTACCCCCATAAGTCTCACATATCAGTAACTCTTATGGTGAGGCACACAGGGGTTAATGTGAGGGAGATGATGGGGTTAACTGCTATTAATATGAGGCACATGGAGTTAGTAAAACACAAGTAATCCCCCCATATGCCTGACATTAATAAGTAACCCCAGTACGTACCTGTGTAGCTTTAGTTTCACTTTCCTTCTTCCTTTCTTCCTCCAGTGCAGGACGGCAGGAGCTCGGCAGGGATAAGCCCCGCCTCCTCCTCTCATTGGTGGGCAGAGGACAGCAGAGAAAGGGAGGGGGGAGAGAGGGGGAGCATCCTGAAGCGCTGACAGGAGCCAGAGCTGCAGCTCCTGTGTCTCAGCCGTTGCTGCAGCTTCGGGGCCCCCTGTTGGTGGAAAGTATTCCACCAACAGGGGGCCCCGATCATTATACTCGGGGGTCCGAAAAGACCTCCGAAAATAATGATAGCAGCGGTAGCAGCTGTCACCGGGCCCCTAATGTCCCGGGCCCTGTGGCAGCTGCTACCGCTGCTATGGTGGTAGTTACGCCACTGTAAAGGGGCTCTATCAATAGGACAAGTCATTTTTAACTAATCACATGCTTGCATAGCCTTTAGAAATGCTATTCTACACCTACCTTTAGTATGTAGATTGCCTCAATGGTTACTGTATAAGTCTGGTTTTATTCATATGCTAATTAGACTGATTAGATACATCGTGCACCCTCTTTGCTATTGTTTCCTATGTATGTATACAGAACAGGCTGCTGCTGATGACTTCCTACTTCCTGTTTGCACATACATATAGGAGATAATAGCAGAGACGAGTACTGCTGGGAACTTCCCCTTCTGGAAGCTCATTAGCATGTGAATAAAAACGACTTATTCAGAAACCACTGAGGCAATCTACATACTAAAGGTAGGTGTGGAATAGACTTTCTAAAGGCTATGCAAGGATGTGATTAGTTAAAAATGACTTTTCCCAATGATAGAGACCCTTTAAATACGGTGAAACTACTACACATTAGCTATCCCTGGTCCTGCAAAAAAAAGATGCTCTATACATTCCCATACATGGAAGTATAAAAAAGTTACGGGTGTCAGAATATGGCAACTTTTAGAAAAAAATAAACTTTTTAGCATAGTTTGGGATTTTTGTTAAGGGGTTAAAAAGTAAATAAAAGCATATACATTTGGTATCTTCTGAATCGTACAGAAACTTAGAATGCAGGGGACATGTCATTTTGGCTGCACTATGAACGCCATAAAAACGAAACCCATAAGAATGTCGCACAAATGCACTTTTTCTTCAAATCCACCCCATTCTGAATTTTTTTTCAGCTTCTCAGTACATGGTACAGAATAACAAACGATAACATTATGGAGAACAATTTGTCCCCCATGCAATAAGACCTCATATGGGTCTGAGAGTGGAGAAATAAAAAAACAACATTATGGGGTTTGGAAGGAGTGGAGTCAAAAACAAAAATCGGAAAATGCACCTGGCAGGAAGGGGTTAAGCAAACATGTCTATCCTAGTATAAAATGTTTATGATATAAGGGGGCTCGCTGGACCCTGTGGCCTTTCTCTGTCACCAATTTTCTGTGTCTTTACTGTCCAAAACTTTAATAGGTCAAATGGTTGACATTTAACTCCAAAATAATTATAAAACTAAAACTGTGAAATGCAAAATATGAGATAAAAGCATCCGTACCGCACACGGTAGATAAATGTATGCCGAACTTGTCAGTTTCAGCAGATGACATTATGTGTGCGGGGGTCCCTAGGCTCTCTTCAGATGGCAGATGTTGGAAGGAGGAATTGTCATGTTTAAGCATGATTTAGGAGCAATAGCTGTCAGCCAAATCAGGAAGAAGAGAACCTGCGTACAATTTATGGGAAAGCAGAGGAAATACAAGCAGTGACAGCTCTTATTCTGACAATGGTCAAGATACCTTTTATACTAAACTGGGCAGTTCACATAAAGGTGTATCAGTTAGCCATTCAGCCAATATCCATATGTGCACAGACATTAAGTGCATTAGGCTACATGCACACGGATCTCCATGAAGACATTACAGTGTAATACATCAGCATTTAGCTCAATGAGATATTCCTAATACAGATTAGATCCTTCTGCGTGGTAATAGCCTAACAGTATTTCTTTACCAACAGAATGATCCTAATTCAGTATAAAGTAGGAGGCTGGGGGAAGAGGTCACCTCAGTTAACTGTTAACTGTTTCTGGCAATATTAACAGTTGACGACATAGTTGGCAGTGGGTGCTTCAGCCAAAGGCATAGTTATAGGAGGTGTAGATATGGTAGCCGCAACTAGACCCTGACAGACTCCCACAGGCCCCATTGCCATAGGAAATATACCATGATAAATAGTAAAATGAAGTTAGTGACCCCCTATTATAGATTTTGTTCTATGGCACAGGAGCTTCCAGTTACGCCTCTGGCAGCAACTGGTTTGATTTCTCTTTTGTTACTACTAGAACTGAGAATCCCAGCTATATGGCACCAGAACCACTACTCTAGGTGGTATACAGCTATTTGACCCCAAGTTCAAAGCTGTTGGTGCTGTGATGTGAAAATCACAACAGCATGAAATATACAGGAATGCATTTAATGTTTCACAAATGTTCCTGTGAATTTAATACATATGTTGCACTTCAAAATCTTCACCGTTTGCATGTAGCCTAAGGGTACAAAGAGTGTGGAGGTTACTCTTGAATACAGGGAAGAGGTATTAACCAGAGATGAGCGAACAGTGAAATATTTAGATTCGATTTTCGTTTCGAGTAGAGCCTCAATATTTGACTACTCGATCGAATATCAAATCCCATTATAGTCTATGGGAAAAAATGCTCGTTTTAGGGGAAACCACTATTCGAGTAAAGGAGAGTCACCAAGTCCACGAATAGCAGGAGTGTGTTTAGGAGGAGCACTGTGCAGTTAAAGTGCACGGACCCCATTATAGTCTATGGGATCCGTGCGCTTTAATTGCACAGTGCTTGCAGTTGCGCTGATAAAAAGTAAGCTCCCTCGTAACCGCAAGCTGCCAGCTCTCCCGACTAGCAAAGACGAGTCTGCGACAAATCAACGTTGGTTCTGCAGCAGGCTCGTCCTTGCTAGTCGGGAGAGCTGGCAGCTTGCGGTTATGAGGGAGCTTAATTTTTCTCATAGGAATGAATTGACCAGCGTATCGAATACTACTAGCTATTCGCAGTAAATATTCGCAGTAAATATTCGATTCAGAACCAGCGTTGATTGGCTGAATGCTATACAGTGTATAGCATTTGGCAAATCAACGCTGGTTCTGCAGCAGGCTTGTCCTTGCTAGTCAAGAGAGCTGGCAGCTTGTTGTTACAAGGGAGCTGACTTTCTCATAGGAATGAATTGACCAGCGTTGATTGTCCAGTGTACAGCATTTGGCCAATCAACGCTGGTTCTGCCGGAGGCTCGTCTGTGAGGAGGCGGAGTCTAAGATCGGACCACAATGGAGACTGCTGCGGTCCGATCTTAGACTCTGCCTCCTCACAGACGAGCCTCCGGCAGAACCAGCGTTGATTGGCCAAATGCTGTACACTGGACAATCAACGCTGGTCAATTCATTCCTATGAGAAAGTCAGCTCCCTTGTAACAACAAGCTGCCAGCTCTCTTGACTAGCAAGGACGAGTCTACTGCAGAACCAGCGTTGATTTGCCAAATGCTATACACTGTATAGCATTCAGCCAATCAACGCTGGTTCTGAATCGAATATGTACTGCGAATAGCTAGTAGTATTCGATTGAGTACGAATATTTCGAATACCGTAGTATTCGATTGAATACTACTCGCTCATCTATAGTATTAACAAATAATGGTGTAAAAAGGATGGCGGTTAGCTTAGGAACTGTCATATGCCTGCTTATAAAAATAAGTATTTGGAACAAGCTTAAAGGGGTTGTCCCATAACAAGGATCCTATTTATACTGCTAGTTTATGTGGATTTTTCCTAAATACATTGTTTTATCAAAACTGGTTTGTTTGGCCGCTATCTTAATTTATTCACTTCATTGTTGACACTGCGTTTCTATGGCCACTGGGCTTATTTGCTCAATTCCCAAGTGACATAGCTGTCTGCTCTCAAGGGGGAGGGAGGGACTGAGTGCTGCTTATGTCTGATAAGTAACGGAGCTCCTCAGATAGGGGAGGGGAAAGGTGAGAGCTCCGGAATTACTGTGCTGTCCATCTTCAGCTCTTCCACTTATCAGCTGGTTTAATTGAATTTGGCTGATAAGGGCTGAGATAAGGAGTCCGTTACCTCTGTATGTAATGCAAGCTGACTCAAATCCAGCTCTACTACATCAGCCTCTACATCAGCTTCATACTGTGGTATTGCATTTACAACTAGAGATGAGCGAGTACTGTTCGGATCAGCCGATCCAAACAGCACGCTCCATAGAAATGAATGGATGTACCTGGTACTTCCGCTTTGACGTTGGCCGGCCGCTTAACCCCCCGCGTGCCGGCTACATCCATTCATTTCTATGCGAGTGTGCTGTTTGGATCAGCTTTTCCGAACAGTACTCACTCATCTCTATTTACAACCAATCCCTCATTACTAACTGCAAGCATAGCAGATAGCAGAGCAAGTGAAACCCCGCCCACCAATGTGCCCAGAAACCAGGAAGTGAACAGAGCACAGAGCCTGAAGGTTGGTGATCAAGGGTTATGGGAATACCCCTTTAAGACTATGGATCTTAAGAACCAATATAACTGTGACATGTGAAAAGTCTGAGATCCTAGTAGACAGCAGACTAAGGGTAGGGAAATGCTGGAGAATTTTGTACTTTGTGACTTCTAAAAATGTTACTTTCTGGCATAGTGTATCTAAATTTTATATCCATGAATGCCCAATGTGGTACTGGATCCCCTTTATACAATATTACCTTTAATAATATGATCCCTTGTAACGATGACTATATATCCATCAATGCCTGAAGCTCATTGTACTTTCTATCCACTAATGGGTATACAGTACTGTGACTATATTTTCTGGTTGAGCAGCTTTCACCAGGCTCCATTTAATATGTGCGGTCACACAGCAATGCTCATAAGTCATGCAGGTGTAGCTGATGTAATGAGGTAAAAACAAGCAAATTGTCATTACTTGCCTGCTGTGAGCTGGTCTTAATGCAAATGGAGGCATTAGGTTTGGCATAATTTGAAGTCAGCCATAAATTACAAGGAAAGGCGAATCCCATCCAAGCTCCTCACACCCATTCATCTCCACTAATCTATGTGTTATTCCTGTTCGATCTGCACTATAGATCAATAACTATTAAATATAAACTATGTACATGCTTACATGGATCTAGATGACTAGCTGACATGGACGAACATGGTTTATAAACGGTAAATTTCTTGTTTAGATGAAGCCAAATTTATGATATATATCCCTTGACAAAGCCGTATAGGCGAAACACGTGTCGGGTGTCAGGCACAGCTGGTATGGTATGGTATGTAGCAGTAGTCTTCATGCATTTAGTTATACATTAGATTTATGGTGTTTATTGGGTTATTGTCTAGCAGGGTTAGGTGAGGTGATTATGCAACTTGGCAGTTCACCCCTGGAAGTATTTGGGGAATCTCTCACATATCCATTCATATGGATACATAGAATGCATAATTAACCCTGGATTGTTGGGCAAAAGTCCTTTTGTCTATAGGTTCATGCATGCAGTCACATACATTGCACAGTTAGCCCCTCTATTAGGTCTTTCATGTGAGTTACTTTCTGCATGCAGGCATATATACTGCACAATTGATTTTTGGGGCAAGTCTTTGACCTTTCTGGTTATAACATGCAGGTATCCTTTTTGCACAGTTAACCCTTTTTTACCAACTGGTACACAGGGCCATCTTAATGGGTCATTATATATCTTCCTTAAGGGGTTTCAGTGTTGTTCTACTTGCACACCCAGCTAATTGTATGTACTCTGTGTCACCTTTTGCTGCTACAATACTCGTTGTAACATCTTTCCATACCATCTTATGCCTCTGTTTTTAGGTATATCAGTTTCCCTGTATCTTTTATATGTATTGTTATATGTGCTTTTGTTATGTGTATTTTTATTGAATTAAAGATTATGTATTTTTGCATTAATTTATGCCTGGTGATTTTTCGTATGCTTTGTGTTTATACACACCAGATGGTCTACCTTTTTTGAGGTAGTTTGTGTGACACAAATTTATGATATACTATACAGTTCATGATAAGTCCACTTTTTTCTCTATAGGTTAGGCGGAGTTCATTCTACCATTGCTAATGTCCATTGCTGTCTTCTGTCATAGGATGATAGCAGTGGACATGAAACTGTCACAGGCTGATTATGTGTCAATTTCCATTGACAACAATGTAAACAACATGACACCAGCTAGCTTCCATCATGTTTGTTTACTTTTGTAAGGGAGCGTTCACACTACCGTCAGTGTCCGACAGGTAGTGTCCGCTCCTAGTGTCCGTCCAAAATCTGGCACGGACATTGGGAGCGGACACTAGCTGTGTCCGTGACACTTTTCATTCATTTAAATGGAGATCGGGTGCGTTCTTTTGCAAAAAACCTACATGTCGGGTTTTTCTGTCTGCTTGAAAAGTCGGACATCTTTACAAACGGACAGTGAAGGACAGGCACGAAGTGCAAAAGAACGCACCCGATCGCCATTTAAATGAATGAAAAGTGTCACGGACACAGCTAGTGTCCGCTCCTAATGTCTGTGCCAGATTTTGAACGGACAATAGGAGCGGACACTACCTGTCGGACACTGACGGTAGTGTGAACGCCCCCTAACAGAAGATAAAGTTGTGCATGCAGGACTTTATCTTCCGGTCATAGAACAGCCTCAATAGTTATATTCTTTTTTTTAATGTAGATTGTGAGCCCCTTATAGGGGCTCACAATGTACATTTTTCCCTATCAGTATGTTTTTGGAGTATGGGAGGAAATTCCACGCAAACACGGGGAGAACATACAAACGCCTTGCACTTGTTGTCCTTGGCAGGATTCGAACCCAGGACTCCAGCGCTGCAAAGTTACAGTGCTAACCACTGAGTCACCATGTTGCCTCCAATAGTTATATTCTTATGACAGGCATGGTTGCCTTCATTAGACTCCCGGCGGCCGTAGGAACTGGCTCCCAACCGCATGGGATCCTTATGGTATGTTCACATGACATAAAATGCATTTCACATGTGAACATACTGCGCAGCTAGCTGCAATGGGATGCCGATGCAGTGCACCACCATTCCGCCTTGGATTAGTCTGAATGGGTCTAATCGTGGGGAAGTCTCGCGCTGCGGACGCCGTGACTGAGTCAGCCTCAGAATCCACGGCAAGATAGGTCATCTTGATTCCACTACTAGCTTGCAGAAAAAAGGAATGAATGGCTCTCATTTAAGTCAATGGGAGCCATTTTGAAGCAGATACTGCCTCAAAATCTGCTGCCAAAAAAATCCCGTGTGAACTAGCCCTAACTGCAACTTCACGGGTACGGAGCCCATCAATAAATAAAATAATATTTTTTTCATCATGTTAATCTTTATTATATGTGAGTTGTAGCCCTTCATTAACATAATATAGTTCATTGCAATAAAATCCATGCTAACTAACCAATGAAATGGCCCCGTAAGAGTTCATAATGAATTTGGGGTATGTAGCCGGAAAGGGAAGCCACAATCTGCAGTGGTTATAAACTTTGCCTAGTATAGTCATGGCCAAAAGTTTTGAGAATGACACAAATCTTATATTTTCACATGATCTGCTGCCCTCCGGTTTTTATGTGTGTTTGTCAGATGTTTTTATCACATACAGAAATATAATTGCAATCATATTATGAGTAACAAAAGCTTATATTGACAGTTAGAATGAGTTAATGCAGCAAGTCAATATTTGCAGTGTTGACCCTTCTTCTTCAGGACCTCTGTTAGGGAGTTTCCAGGCCATGGACCCAAAATCTCTGTTATGTTCCCTGAGCCATTTAGTTATCACCTTTGCTTTATGGCAAGGTGCTCCATCATGCTGGAAAAGGCATTGTTGATCGCCAAACTGCTCTTGGACGGTTGGGAGAAGTTGATCTTGGAGGACATTCTGGTACCATTCTTTATTCATGGCTGTGTTTTTAGGCAAGACTGTGAGAGAGCCGATTCCCTTGGCTGAGAAGCAACCCCACACATGAATGGTTTCAGGATGCTTTACAGTTGGCATGAGACAAGACTGGTGGTAGCGCTCACCTCGTCTTCTCTGAATAAGCTGTTTTCCAGATGTCCCAAACAATCGAAAAGGGGATTCATCACAGAAAATGACTTTACTCCAGTCCTCAGCAGTCCACTCCCTGTACCTTTTGCAGAATATCAGTCTGTCCCTGATGTTTTTTCTGGAGAGAAGTGGCTTCTTTGCTGCACTCCTTGAGACCAGGCCTTGCTCCAAGAGTCTCCGCCTCACAGTGCATGCAGATGCACTCACACCTGCCTGCTGCCATTCCTGAGCAAGCTCTGCACTGCTGGTAGCTCGATCTCGCAGCTGAAACACTTTTAAGAGATGGTCCTGGCGCTTGCTGGTCTTTCTTGGGCGCCCTGGAGCCTTTTTGCCAACAATGGAACCTCTCTCCTTGAAGTTCTTGATGATGCGATAGATTATTGACTGAGGCGCAATCTTTCTAGCTGCGATACCCTTCCCTGTTAGGCCATTTTTGTGCAGTGCAATGATGACTGCACGTGTTTCTTTAGAGATAACCATGGTTAACAGAAGAGAAACAATGATGCCAAGCACCAGCCTCCTTTTAAAGTGTCCAGTGGTGTCATTCTTACTTAATCATGACAGATTGATCTCCAGCCCTGTCCTCATCAACACCCACACCTGTGTTAATTGAGCAATCACTGAAACGATGTTAGCTGGTCCTTTTAAGGCAGGGCTGCAATGATGTTGAAATGTGTTTTGGGGGATAAAGTTCATTTTCTAGGCAAATATTGACTTTGCAAGTAATTGCTGTTAAGCTGATCACTCTTTATAACATTCTGGAGTATATGCAAATTGCCATTAGAAAAACTGAAGCAGTAGACTTTGTAAAAATTAATATTTGTATCATTCTCAAAACTTTTGGCCATGACTGTACAATCCCTCACTAATTTGCAATGTTCTGCTTTATCTCCTAATATTCTGCTTAGCCTCAGGTCTTATAATAATTATGGAAATGAGGGAACCACGAGGCTGTACTTGTAATGTATTACTGGATGTGTTTATTATAATGCTGGTCTACTAAGTGCCATTTAGCATGGTCTGATACCCATATCCTAAGGGACATAGAAAACACCATATCTTGTTTTAGGGATAGTCATGTTTGTGCTGTCTCCATACTACACATATATTAACCCCATCAATCTCCTCTAAGTAATACCTTACTTCATGTATTGCTTGCTGCACAGTTTGTTGTTGCACACTATCTATAGTGTTGGTACTTGTAGACGTACACTTGAATATATTACCCAGTTATTTGTTCAGAGTGTCTTTGTTGTATTAAAATAACATTGTATATTTTATGTAATTTTTTTTTTAGATTTTACTATATTTCCCATCCATTTTCATCCATGAGCTGTTATCAATTGAAATGAATGGAAAACCCAGAAGGAGTTTATTTTGTTCATTCCAAATGTGGACAGCCATGAGACCATTTCTACCTTGATGACTCCTCTTAATTTCTGCTCATCTAAAGCTGGCCATACATTAGATTGTCAGATACAATATCTGACATGTACATTGTAAAATGGCTGTTCCTGGCTGACCAACATCAGACTTTAGTCTACTGAAAATGGATCAGCCATGCTAGATATGTTCAGCTGGCTTTCTGCTGAAAATATCATCTGTTTCTGGCTGATCATCAGCCAACTGGCACCAAGTCACTTTGCTTCTTTGTTTTCAACAATTGCCAATTGTGTAATTTAGTTTTTAATGATGAAAATGGATGTGAAATATAGTATAATATGAATGATCCCATCATCGATTGGACAGCTGTTCTAATCTAAAGTGTATAGTCAGCCGAAGACCCATGCCCACGACCAAGAGTACATCCGATGTGGGGCTGAGTTTGCTGCGGATTGCACTCGGGGGACATTTCAGTGCATTTTGTTATGCATTCACATCTTGTAGGGGCTACGGATCTATTCTGTTCCGATGAACGGATGATTATAAAGCAGGTCCTATCATGCTACGTGTCATATGTATAGAATGTGTCTGAAGCCCCCATAGACGTGAATGCATAACACAATGCACTCAGATGTCACTCCAAGTGTCATCCAAGTGCATTCTATTGCAAACTCAGCCCACATTGGATGAACACTTGGACCTGTGCATGGGGGTCTAAAGAGACAAAGCACAACCATTTGACTTTTAGACTAACATGCACTGGAATGACAGAAATGGTCGAAGGTGGGTTGGAAAGTGTCTGGAACCTAGCTCCAAATCCAGAAGTATATCCGTGCTTGTGTGCTGCTCTACTCATTTACAATCAGATTTGGTTTATTTAATGCTGACCATACACATAAGATATTTATCTGCAGAGAATCTAATGTATGTGGTGGTTATTAGCATAATATTAACAGGAACGTTAACTAAAATAAGATGGTATGTGTGCAAGTGTTATTAAATTACAATTATAGTTATGGCTGTAAGTCTTGGCATCCTTGAAATTTTTCTAGAAAATAAAGTATTTCTCCCAGTAGATTATTACAATTACATGTTTTCTTAGACACAAGTTTATTTTATTTGTGTGTATTGGAACAAGTTACAAAAACAGAGATAAAAAAGTAAAAAAATGATATCATTTCACGCCAATTACTCGCACCCCCAACTTAATATTTGGGCACACTTTTTTGGAAAAATAACTGAAATCAATCACCTCCAATAACAACCAACAAGCTTTTTACACCTCACAAATTTTGGACCACTCTTCTTTTGCAAACTGCTCCAGGTCTTTTATATTTGAAGGGTTCCTTCTCCCAACAGTAATTTTAAGATATTGCCACAATGGGATTTAGATCTGGACTCATTACTGGTCACTTAAGAAGACTCCAGCTCTTTGTTTCTATCCATTTATGGGTGCTTTTTGAAGTATGTTTGGGGTCACTGTCCAGCTGGAAGACCCAAGACCTAAGACGCAAAGTAACATCAAGATCTCTGGAGATGGACTTGTAATCTTGAGATTGTTAATATTTTTCCACAATTTTGGTTCTCAAGTCCTCAGACAGTTTTTCTCCTCTTTCTGTTCTCCATGACTCAAACAGTGCAAAGATTGAGTCAACTTCTCTCTCTTTCATCTGGTTTCAGATGTTATTTTTATATTGCCCACACCTGTTACTTGCCATAGGTGAGTTTAAACCAGCATCAAATGCCTGAATCAAAGTTATTTATAGTTATAGCAATTTTGTCAGGCCCATTTTTAGATTTTTGTGTGAAATGATGTCCAATTACCCTTTTTCTATGTTTTTTTGTGTTATTCCAATACACACAAAGGAAATAAACACGTATATAACAAAACATGTGTAACTGCAATAATTTTCTGGGATAAAAACTTCATTTTCTGGAAAAAGAATTTAGCATTGCCAACACTTACGAGTATGACTGTAGAATACTAAGCATCTACTCCCTTCATGGGATGTGTGAGTGGCTGTTTTGTCAGTATTTTGCACTCCTGCAACATCCATCATACACCATAGTGAATTGTCTACATCCTGCTGTGGACTGGTACCAGAAAGTGTGGCCTTTTCAGTCATATGAAATAACTCATCATATTACATGCATCAGTATGATCGGTTTTGGTTAATTTACTCCACTTTCACCACTGCATACAATTATATACTGTATGACACTTGAAGCCCTCTTCGTAACATCTCAGTTGTTAACATTATGATTTCCTGATAATCCTAAGTGCTTGGTGATGAGTGATCTCCATCATGGCCAGGTACATAATACAAGATAGGGTTAACACTGGGGAAAGTGATTCCTTCACAAGATTAGAATTCTACATTAAAGGCTGTCGGTATCTGTAATGTTTGCATGGTTTCCAGGTTGCTGTATCCTGTAATATTCCCATTGCATAAAACTGAAGGATTAGTATTCTTGGCACACTTTCTTGGTGCTCGCTGCACCTCCCCCCTCTCATTTAATTCCATATCACACGTCTGCTTAGGGCAGCCAGGCAACATACATCTCCCTGCCTGAGTGACTGAGGATTTGGATACAGAGAATTTACCATGTAACCCTTCAGGAACTTCTTTTTAGGTGAAACCATTGCCTAGATGTATTGATTTTTACTGAGTATAGCTCGCTATGACTGACCCCCCTCCCCCAGCTCTGTGCGCTCACACCTATCCTTGATGGCTTTGTAATAAGCATGAATTAATTTTCTCTTCTTGGCGTCATACCAGGCACCTTAGGTGAGAAGTGGGTGTTCATGGAGTTATGTAATTTACACTGTTCGTATTAACCTGATCTCTGCTAGAGGAAATGACGAGCTATTACAATGCTCAAGCTGACTCAAGGTTACTGTATCATCTTAAGGAAGTTCATCTGCGATTTATTTCTGCATGAAGATCAGTTCATGTTCATTGGGTCAAGCTATGTGTGGATGAAGATGCTGAATAGTGCACCTTGCTGGTCACTAATTATCTCTTCTTGAGATGTAAGACTAGATGCCTACACTAATGACAGCTAGGATTCCAGAGTATTTGTATGCAGTTAGCCCTCTGAATGTGATGTATCCCTGATATTGTTCTGGGAATCTCTGCAGAATTGGTGGCAGTAGATGCTGTGGGCTCTGGGGTTGGGGAGGGCCTCAATAGTAATGTAGCGAATCTCCCATAGATTTCAATACAGTTTTATTGCAGTTTATGGGACTTGCAATCAAACAATTGCAGGTTAAAGTCCCCTGGGAGGAGGGAGAAGGGGGGAGGGTTAATAAAATAGCAAAAAAAAAAAAAAAAAAATTAAAAAAAACTTTAAAGAAATAAATTTCAAAAACTAAAACTTCCAATCACCAGTTTCCCTAGAGTACATATTAAAGGAAAAAAATTACAGTGAGACACATACACATTAGTTATCCCTAGAGATGAGCGAACACTAAAATGTTCGAGGTTCGAAATTCGATTCGAACAGCCGCTCACTGTTCGAGTGTTCGAATGGGTTTCGAACCCCATTATAGTCTATGGGGAACATAAACTCGTTAAGGGGGAAACCCAAATTCGTGTCTGGAGGGTCACCAAGTCCACTATGACACCCCAGGAAATGATACCAACACCCTGGAATGACACTGGGACAGCAGGGGAAGCATGTCTGGGGGCATAAAAGTCACTTTATTTCATGGAAATCCCTGTCAGTTTGCGATTTTCGCAAGCTAACTTTTCCCCATAGAAATGCATTGGCCAGTGCTGATTGGCCAGAGTACGGAACTCGACCAATCAGCGCTGGCTCTGCTGGAGGAGGCGGAGTCTAAGATCGCTCCACACCAGTCTCCATTCAGGTCCGACCTTAGACTCCGCCTCCTCCGGCAGAGCCAGCGCTGATTGGCCGAAGGCTGGCCAATGCATTCCTATGCGAATGCGGACTTAGCAGTGCTGAGTCAGTTTTGCTCAACTACACATCTGATGCACACTCGGCACTGCTACATCAGATGTAGCAATCTGATGTAGCAGAGCCGAGGGTGCACTAGAACCCCTGTGCAAACTCAGTTCACGCTAATAGAATGCATTGGCCAGCGCTGATTGGCCAATGCATTCTATTAGCCCGATGAAGTAGAGCTGAATGTGTGTGCTAAGCACACACATTCAGCACTGCTTCATCACGCCAATACAATGCATTAGCCAGTGCTGATTGGCCAGAGTACGGAATTCGGCCAATCAGCGCTGGCCAATGCATTCTATTAGCCCGATGAAGTAGAGCTGAATGTGTGTGCTAAGCACACACATTCAGCACTGCTTCATCACGCCAATACAATGCATTAGCCTGTGCTGATTGGCCAGAGTACGGAATTCGGCCAATCAGCGCTGGCTCTGCTGGAAGAGGCGGAGTCTAAGGTCGGACCTGAATGGAGACTGGTGTGGAGCGATCTTAGACTCCGCCTCCTCCAGCAGAGCCAGCGCTGATTGGCCGAATTCCGTACTCTGGCCAATCAGCACTGGCTAATGCATTGTATTGGCGTGATGAAGCAGTGCTGAATGTGTGTGCTTAGCACACACATTCAGCTCTACTTCATCGGGCTAATAGAATGCATTGGCCAGCGCTGATTGGCCGAATTCCGTACTCTGGCCAATCAGTGCTGGCCAATGCATTCTATTAGCTTGATGAAGCAGAGTGTGCACAAGGGTTCAAGCGCACCCTCGGCTCTGATGTAGCAGAGCTGAGGCTGCACAAGGGTTCAAGCGCACCCTCGGCTCTGATGTAGGAGAGCCGAGGGTGCACTTGAACCCTTGTGCACCCTCAGCTCTGCTACATCAGAGCCGAGGGTGCGCTTGAACCCTTGTGCACACTCTGCTTCATCAAGCTAATAGAATGCATTGGCCAGCGCTGATTGGCCAATGTATTCTATTAGCCTGATGAAGTAGAGCTGAATGTGTGTGCTAAGCACACACATTCAGCTCTACTTCATCGGGCTAATAGAATGCATTGGCCAGCGCTGATTGGCCAGAGTACGGAACTCGACCAATCAGCGCTGGCTCTGCTGGAGGAGGCGGAGTCTAAGATCGCTCCACACCAGTCTCCATTCAGGTCCGACCTTAGACTCCGCCTCCTCCAGCAGAGCCAGCGCTGATTGGCCGAATTCCGTACTCTGGCCAATCAGCACTGGCTAATGCATTGTATTGGCGTGATGAAGCAGTGCTGAATGTGTGTGCTTAGCACACACATTCAGCTCTACTTCATCGGGCTAATAGAATGCATTGGCCAGCGCTGATTGGCCGAATTCCGTACTCTGGCCAATCAGCACTGGCTAATGCATTGTATTGGCGTGATGAAGCAGTGCTGAATGTGTGTGCTTAGCACACACATTCAGCTCTACTTCATCGGGCTAATAGAATGCATTGGCCAATCAGCGCTGGCCAATGCATTCTATTAGCGTGAACTGAGTTTGCACAGGGGTTCTAGTGCACCCTCGGCTCTGCTACATCAGATTGCTACATCTGATGTAGCAGTGCCGAGTGTGCATCAGATGTGTAGTTGAGCAAAACTGACTCAGCACTGCTAAGTCTCTGCATTCGCATAGGAATGCATTGGCCAGCCTTCGGCCAATCAGCGCTGGCTCTGCCGGAGGAGGCGGAGTCTAAGGTCGGACCTGAATGGAGACTGGTGTGGAGCGATCTTAGACTCCGCCTCCTCCAGCAGAGCCAGCGCTGATTGGTCGAGTTCCGTACTCTGGCCAATCAGCGCTGGCCAATGCATTCTATTAGCCCGATGAAGTAGAGCTGAATGTGTGTGCTTAGCACACACATTCAGCTCTACTTCATCAGGCTAATAGAATACATTGGCCAATCAGCGCTGGCCAATGCATTCTATTAGCTTGATGAAGCAGAGTGTGCACAAGGGTTCAAGCGCACCCTCGGCTCTGATGTAGCAGAGCTGAGGGTGCACAAGGGTTCAAGTGCACCCTTGGCTCTCCTACATCAGAGCCGAGGGTGCGCTTGAACCCTTGTGCAGCCTCGGCTCTGCTACATCAGAGCCGAGGGTGCGCTTGAACCCTTGTGCACACTCTGCTTCATCAAGCTAATAGAATGCATTGGCCAGCACTGATTGGCCAGAGTACGGAATTCGGCCAATCAGCGCTGGCCAATGCATCCCTATGGGAAAAAGTTTATCTCACAAAAATCACAATTACACACCCGATAGAGCCCCAAAAAGTTATTTTTAATAACATTCCCCCCTAAATAAAGGTTATCCCTAGCTATCCCTGCCTGTACAGCTATCCCTGTCTCATAGTCACAAAGTTCACATTCTCATATGACCCGGATTTGAAATCCACTATTCGTCTAAAATGGAGGTCACCTGTTTTCGGCAGCCAATGACTTTTTCCAATTTTTTTCAATGCCCCCGGTGTCGTAGTTCCTGTCCCACCTCCCCTGCGCTGTTATTGGTGCAAAAAAGGCGCCAGGGAAGGTGGGAGGGGAATCGAATTTTGGCGCACTTTACCACGTGGTGTTCGATTCGATTCGAACATGGCGAACACCCTGATATCCGATCGAACATGTGTTCGATAGAACACTGTTCGCTCATCTCTAGTTATCCCTATGTCCGAAAACCCAGTCTGCAAATTTTTTAAAATATTTATCTCGTATGGTGAATGTTGGAAAAATGAAAAAAATAAAAACACAGGAGCCGCAGCACAGTTTTTTTTTCGCTGTTTCACCCCTTATTTAATAAAAAGTGATCAAAGCAAAAGACATTCCCCAAAATGGTAAAACTATAAATTACATCTGGCCCTGCAAAAAAAGACATTTTAGGGATTTTGTTTTGGATTTTTAAGAGATCAAATGTAAATAAAACTATATAATTTGTTATCCTCTGAATCATACTGAAACATAGAATACAGGTTACATGTCATTTTGGCTGTACAGTGAATGACGTAAAAACAAAGCCTATAAGAAAGTCGCACAAATCCACTTCTTCTCTAATTCCACCTCATTCAGAATTTTTTTTCCAGCTTCCCGGCACATTGTACAGAAGAATATACACTCACCGGCCACTTTATTAGGTACACCTGTCCAACTGCTCGTTAAAACTTGCTCTCGGCACCACTGGCTTCGACGGTGGTGCCGAGAGCAAGGATTTGGATTTTTGGACCACGGCGTGAATTACCTCTACGATGGACTCCTTGCTAGAGACGGTATACATCTCACAAAACCTGGGAAAAACATATTTGCCAGAAGACTTGCCACACTCATCAGAAGGGCTTTAAACTAGAAGAAGAGGGGATGGGAAGAAAAAAGAAAGACAAGAACATGCAGCTAAAAGACATACTTAACAAGGTTACTAGATGTGGTAAAGAGGACCCAAGACAGGATACTCAGAAGGAAATTACGAAAAAGGATACAACAGAGCACAATCTGAAATGTTTTTACACAAACGCACAAAGCATGGGAAACAAACAAGGAGAACTAGAGCTGATGATACACAAGGAAGACTATGACGTCATCGGCATCACAGAAACCTGGTGGAACGACATGCATGATTGGAACATACAGATGGAAGGATACAACTTATTCAAAAAGAATAGAACTAATAAAAGAGGGGGTGGAGTTGCATTGTATGTTAAAAAAGAACACATCTCCACAGAAATGACAGTTTTACAGAATGATAATCTACTGGAAATTATTTGGGTAGTAATTCAAGGGAAAAACAATGATAAGGACATCATACTAGGCGTTTATTACAGACCACCAGGACAGACAGAAGACATGGATGAGATTTTTTCACAGCAAATGACCACGCTCTCAAAGAAACATGAAATAGTGATCATGGGAGACTTCAATTACCCTGACATTCATTGGGAAACCCACACAGCCAAGAGTAAAGGCTCCATCAAATTTTTATCCTCTCTAGCAAACAACTTCATTGCCCAGCTAGTAGAAGAAAACACGAGAGGAACATCCATTTTGGACCTAGTCCTAACCAACAAAGAGCACATGGTTGAGGGACTACGGGTAGCAGGGACACTGGGATTCAGCGATCATGCTATACTTGAGTTTGGGGTTGCAAGAAGAAGAAGACCTGAGAAGACACAGACTTCAAGGCTCGACTTTAGCAGGGCAGACTTCAAGAGCCTGAAGGCAAGGGTTAGCAGAATTCCATGGTGCAAAATTCTTAAGCACAAAAATGCACATGAAGGGTGGGAAATCTTCCGTAGGGAAATCATTAAAGCACAGGAACTAACAATACCTAGAAGGAAGAAAAATGGGAAGCACCTAAAAATATCAGGATGGATGACCAAAAAATTACATAACCTGCTAAAAAGGAAAAAGGAAGCATACAAAAAGTGGAAGATGGGAACTATACCTAAGGAAGAGTACACAGCAGTCTGCAGACTCTGCAAGACATGCATCAAAGGAGCTAAGGCTGAACACGAATTGAAGCTTGCAAAAGAGGCAAAGAGTAAGGTAAAAGGATTTTGGGAATATGTTAAAAGCAAAAGAAAAGTGAAGGAGACCATTGGAGTCCTGAAAAATGACAAAGGAGAAACAGTTAACATGGTGGAACAGCAGGTGGAGCTACTAAATTCATATTTTGTATCCGTCTTCTCCCAAGAAACTAATGGAAATATCGACATTAATGGAGATGAGGGGAAGGAGGACTCCAAACTGACTATAAGCAAAGGTCTGGTAAGAGAGCACTTAGCCAAGTTACAGGAAACCAAGTCCCCAGGACCAGATGATTTACACCCTAGAGTCCTGAAAGAGATAGCAGAGGAAATAACAGAACCCCTTGCTATAATCTTCAGTAAGTCATGGGAAACAGGAGTGGTCCCTTTAGATTGGAAAAGGGCAAATGTTGTCCCCATCTACAAAAAGGGGAAAAGGGACGATCCAGGAAATTACAGGCCGGTAAGTCTGACCTCGATAGCAGGAAAAATCTTTGAGCAAATTGTCAAGGAACATTTACTTTGGTACCTGGATGGGAAGGCATTAATTAACCAGAGCCAGCACGGCTTTATGACCAATAAATCTTGTCAGACTAACCTGATTTCCTTCTACAACAAAATCACTGAATGGTTGGACCAAGTGAATGCCGTGGACATAGTATATCTTGACTTCAGTAAGGCATTTGATAAAGTATCACATAACCTTCTTATTGAAAAAATGATTAAGTATGGCTTTGACAAAAAATCAGTTAGGTGGATTCACAACTGGCTTAATGATCGGGCACAACGAGTAATACTAAATGGCTACACATCCAACTGGAAGAAAGTCAAAAGCGGGGTGTCCCCCTGGCTCTGTTCTGGGCCCAGTACTTTTTAATATCTTTATAAATGATGAATTATTGGGGAACTCATAAAATTTGCAGATGATACGAAGATAGGAGGAATAGCCAACACTAGAGAGGAGAGAGAGTGTATTCAAAAGGACTTAGACACACTGGAACAATGGGCTGAGGCGAACAAAATGGTATTTAACAGGGACAAATGCAAAGTTCTACATCTGGGTAACAGAAATGTAAAAAACAAATATAGTATGGGAGGAATAGAACTAAGTGATAGCATAGGGGAAAAGGACTTGGGCATAATAGTAGATCACAAATTCAACATGAGCCAACAGTGCGGTGCTGCTGCAAAAAAGGCTAATAAAATTCTGGGATGTATTAAGACAAGCATTGAATCTAGATCAAGAGAGGTCATTATTCCGCTGTACTCTTCCCTGGTCAGACCACACCTGGAATACTGTGTACAGTTCTGGGCGCCTCAATTCAAGAAAGACATCGATATATTGGAGCAAGTCCAGAGAAGAGCAACCAAAATGGTGGAAGGTCTGCAAACCATGTCCTATGAGGAGCGGCTAAAAGAACTGGGATTGTTTAGTTTGCAGAAGAGAAGGCTGAGGGGAGATTTAATAGCAGTCTACAAATATCTGAAAGGTAGTCACAGTGCAGAGGGATCTACCCTATTCTCATTAGCACAAGGAAGTACAAGAAGCAATGGGATGAAACTAAAGGGAAAGAGATACAGATTAGACATTAGGAAAAACTTTCTGACAGTGAGGGTAGTGAGAGAGTGGAATAGGCTGCCACGGGAGGTGGTGGGCGCTCCATCAATGGAAATCTTCAAGCGGAATCTGGATAAACATATAGCTGGGATGATTTAGGAAAACCTGCACTCGCAGGGGGTTGGACCCGATGGCCCTTGAGGTCCCTTCCAACTCTACCATAAGAATAAGAATAAGAACACTTAATTTCTAATCAGCCAATCACATGGCGGCAACTCAGTGCATTTAGGCATGTAGACATGGTCAAGACAATCTCCTGCAGTTCAAACCGAGCATCAGTATGGGGAAGAAAGGTGATTTGAGTGCCTTTGAACGTGGCATGGTTGTTGGTGCCAGAAGGACTGGTCTGAGTATTTCAGAAACTGCTGATCTACTGGGATTTTCACGCACAACCATCTCTAGGGTTTACAGAGAATGGTCCGAAAAAGAAAAAACATCCAGTGAGCGGCAGTTCTGTGGGCGGAAATGCGTTGTTGATGCCAGAGGTCAGAGGAGAATGGCCAGACTGGTTCGAGCTGATAGAAAGGCAACAGTGACTCAAATAGCCACCCGTTACAACCAAGGTAGCCAGAAGAGCATCTCTGAACGCACAGTACGTCAAACTTTGAGGCAGATGGGCTACAGCAGCAGAAGACCACACCGGGTGCCACTCCTTTCAGCTAAGAACAGGAAACTGAGGCTACAATTTGCACAAGCTCATCGAAATTGGACAATTAAAGATTGGAAAAACGTTGCCTGGTCTGATGAGTCTCGATTTCTCCTGCGACATTCGGATGGTAGGGTCAGAATTTGGCGTCAACAACATGAAAGCATGGATCCATCCTGCCTTGTATCAACAGTTCAGGCTGGTGGTGGTGGTGTCATGGTGTGGGGAATATTTTCTTGGCACTCTTTGGGCCCCTTGGTACCAATTGAGCATCGTTGCAAGGCCAAAGCCTACCTGAGTATTGTTGCTGACCATGTCCATCCCTTTATGACCACAATGTACCCAACATCTGATGGCTACTTTCAGCAGGATAATGCGCCATGTCATAAAGCTGGAATCATCTCAGACTGGTTTCTTGAACATGACAATGAGTTCACTGTACTCCAATGGCCTCCACAGTCACCAGATCTCAATCCAATAGAGCATCTTTGGGATGTGGTGGAACGGGAGATTCGCATCATGGATGTGCAGCCGACAAATCTGCGGCAACTGTGTGATGCCATCATGTCAATATGGACCAAAATCTCTGAGGAATGCTTCCAGCACCTTGTTGAATCTATGCCACGAAGAATTGAGGCAGTTCTGAAGGCAAAAGGGGGTCCAACCCGTTACTAGCATGGTGTACCTAATAAAGTGGCCGGTGAGTGTATGTTCCGCATAGACTATAATGGGGTTCGAAACCCGTTCGAACACTCGAACAGTGAGCGGCTGTTCGAATCGAATTTCGAACCTTGAACATTTTAGTGTTCTCTAAACACTCATCTCTATGTGCAACCAAATATTAAGTTGAGGGCGCCAGTAATTTTGTCTGGGTCCATTTTTGTAGTTTTGCTATAGTTTTTGGATTTTTTAATTCAGCTTTTTGTGTTGTTCCAATACACACAAACAAGTGTATAACAAAACGTGTAATTGCAATAATTTTCTGGAATAATTTCAGGGGTGCCAATACTTTTGGCTATGACTGTATGTGGATCATATTTACGGATTTACAACAGACAGTCACAAGAGGTGTCACATTCATGACAGTGGCACAGGTTGTGCTATACAATGGGTTTATCTTGCATGAGTTTAGACCCTACTTTAATCATCTCTGGTACCAGGGAAATCTGGTGCATGGCAATAATAAATTTGGTGCAAGTTATTGTTTCACTTAAATGCCCATTTTTGAGCAGGAAATAACCTCTATAGAACTTGGTGAACAGTGACATTCAGACATAAACACCCCTGTTGCGTTAGTAAATGTGTGCCCTCTTTTATGAGTACTACATCCATTATTTCAGCCGAGTTCCTGGCATACAGGCAATATACGATCACTTAATGCAAACATTAATAATTCTGCAATAGTACAAGTCCTCTTGTAGTCCGTGTTCGCTCCTCCGTTGTGCGGGGAGACGCCAGCGCCCTCTCCTCCTGTGTCCAGAGTGGTTAAGGTTAAGGATGACTCACCTAATGGCGTCAGAATTATCGCCATGGCAACATTCTCCTTTCTTGCATTCATTCACTTTTCCAGTAATTGTTTTGAAGAACATTTTTTTTCTGTTTTAAATATCTGAAATAATGGGAATCTGCAGCACGCAGCTGGGGCGTAATAGACAGCCCCGTAAATTGTGGTAACATATATAATGTTTTAATTACATTCTGTGACAGAACAAGCCATGAAAGGCTTCATGAGAGCGGCTCTGAAACCGATGATGTTAATAAACAGACCCTGTCCACTTTCCGACAACCCTCAGACCCCTGCGAACAGACTCTAGTAACAGTGAAGCTGGAAGTGATAAGGCTTATGGGTCCTGGTGCAAAAGCTCAGCTTGGCCCCCTTTCTCCATGTAACTTCTCCACACCACCATCCACGACATCCCATCTGTACATTTTATCAGCAATTACATTTCTCGTACCAGGTCACCATTAGGACTTGTTCACATGCAGCTTTTTTTTTTTTTTTTGCAGATTTTGTTGTGGTTTTTTTTTAGCCAAAGTCAGGAGTGGATTGAGCAGAAAACAGAAGTATAGGAGCCTCGTATATATTTCTAATTCCTTTTCTAGCCGTTCTTGGATTTGGCTCAAAAAAACGCAACAAAGTCTGCAACAAAAAAAGCTGCATTTACGCAACGTGGCGCCTTAGTCTAAAGGATTTTTTTTCCAGCCAAAACAATTTGCTTAGGGCAGGCTAGAGAGTAAAATAAAAAATAATTCCAACTTTCGGTCGTCTCTGTCCATGTTGTTTCCAGCGCTCCAGTAATAATTAGAGATGAGCGAGTAGTGAAATATTCAATATTTGTTTTGAATAGCCCCTCAATATTTGACCGAATATCAAATCCTATTATACTCTATAAGGAAAAAATGCTCGTTTCAGGGGAAACCACAAATTCGAATAAGGACCAAGTCCACTATGACACCCCAGGAAACAACACCTCTGGAATGCAACTGGGACAGCAGGGGAAGCATGTCTGGGGGCATCTAACATGCTCAAGTCACTGTATTACCCCACTATCACAGCCTATCAACTAGACACTTTCCTCACTCAATACAACCTCTATGAAAGTGGAAAAATACTTGGAAACCTTCTTTCCTCCACAACAGTATGGACAGAAACACAAATTTAAAGCTAAAGAAACATTACCATGCACCCCTTTAAATCACGTTGCCCATGACAACCACAGATGGCATAGGCAATGGGAAATACAACAGCCCCCACCCTTAACTGCCATTGTTTATGTGTGTGTGAGATGTGGTGAGACCTCCAAAAATTACTTTTCTGGCCCTTCATGTGAGCCCTTCCAAATTAAGTTAGAGGCCCTTAAGCTGAGCTACCAGCAGAGATTGAGGCCCTTGAGGTGACTTCAGCCTTTTACCAGCAGAGTTTTAGGCCCTTTAAGTTAGTTCATCCTTGCACCAGCAAAGTTTTTTGCCCTTTGGGTGAACTGAGCCTCTAACCACACACAACCATACCTGGGCCCAGGTGCAGCGGCGCAAACCACATTGCTGTCTTATCGAGGATGGCATCTCTCACCTCGGAGGCAGTGTGCTGTCTGTCCCCCAAGCTGATGAGCTTTAGCACGGGCTGCTGACGTCTCCCCATGCTAGTGCTGCAGCGTTTCCAGCTCGCAGCTGGGGTTGATGTTACGGCCGAGGAGGAGGGGGGTGGTTCTGAACCCCTGCCAGGAATCTTGGTGGGGAGAGGAGGTAGGACGTCCCACTTTGCGACCCAATCCCAGCCTCCACTACATTCACCCAGTGTGCCTTGAGTGTTATGTAGCATCCCTGTCTGCATGCACTTGTCCACGCATTGGTGGTCAAGTGGACCTTAGTGCAAAGTGCGGAACTAAGTGCACGCCTGATGTTACTAGAGATGAGCGAACACTAAAATGTTCGAGGTTCGAAATTCGATTCGAACAGCCGCTCAATGTTCGTGTGTTCGAACGGGTTTCGAACCCCATTATAGTCTATGGGGAACAGATACTCGTTAAGGGGGAAACCCAAATCCGTGTCTGGAGGGTCACCAAGTCCACTATGACACCACAGGAAATGATGCCAACACCTCTGGAATGACACTGGGACAGCAGGGGAAGCATGTCTGGGGGCATCTAACACACCAAAGACCCTCTATTACCCCAACATCACAGTCTAACAACTACACACTTTACACACTCAATACCACCTCTCTGACAGTAGGAAAACACCTTGAAACATGTGTATTTGGCACTTGCAGTGAGGAGAGCTTGTCACCAGCAGTGAATTTGGCCTTTGTAGTAAGTTGATGTTGGCACCAACATTTGTTTTGAAAATCAGGGTGGATTGAGCCTCTAACCAGCAGAGTTTGGGCAAATTCATGGTGGAGGGAGCCTCTAAAAACCCCAGTTTGGGCAAATTCATGGTGGAGGGAGCCTCTAAAACCCCAGTTTGGACCAATTCATGATGGAGGGAGCCTCTAAAACCCCAGTTTGGGCAAATTCATGGTGGAGGGAGCCTCTAAAACCCCAGTTTGGGCAAATTCATGGTGGAGGGAGCCTCTAACCAGCCCAGTTTGGACCAATTCATGGTGGAGGGAGCCTCTAAACAGCCCAGTTTGGGCAAATTCATGGTGGAGGGAGCCTCTAAAAACCCCAGTTTGGACCAATTCATGGTGGAGGGAGCCTCTAAAAACCCCAATTTGGACCAATTCATGGTGGAGGGAGCCTCTAAACAGCCCAGTTTGGGCAAATTCATGGTGGACGGAGCCTCTAAAAAACCCAGTTTTGACCAATTTATGATGGAGGGAGCCTCTAAAAAACCCAGTTTGGACCAATTCATGGTGGAGGGAGCCTCTAAACAGCCCAGTTTGGGCAAATTCATGGTGGAGGGAGCCTCTAAAAACCCCAGTTTGGACCAATTCATGGTGGAGGGAGCCTCTAAACAGCCCAGTTTGGGCAAATTCATGGTGGAGGGAGCCTCTAAAAAACCCAGTTTGGACCAATTCATGGTGGAGGGAGCCTCTAAACAGCCAAGTTTGGGCAAATTCATGGTGGAGGGAGCCTCTAAAAACCCCAATTTGGACCAATTCATGGTGGAGGGAGCCTCTAAACAGCCCAGTTTGGGAAAATTCATGGTGGAGGGAGCCTCTAAAAACCCCAGTTTGGACCAATTCATGGTGGAGGGAGCCTCTAAACAGCCCAGTTTGGGCAAATTCATGGTGGAGGGAGCCTCTAAAAACCCCAATTTGGACCAATTCATGGTGGAGGGAGCCTCTAAACAGCCCAGTTTGGGCAAATTCATGGTGGAGGGAGCCTCTAAAAACCCCAATTTGGGCAAATTCATGGTGGAGGGAGCCTCTAAAAACCCCAATTTGGACCAATTCATGGTGGAGGGAGCCTCTAAACAGCCCAGTTTGGGCAAATTCATGGTGGAGGGAGCCTCTAAAAACCCCAATTTGGACCAATTCATGGTGGAGGGAGCCTCTAAACAGCCCAGTTTGGGCAAATTCATGGTGGAGGGAGCCTCTAAAAACCCCAATTTGGACCAATTCATGGTGGAGGGAGCCTCTAAAACCCCAGTCTGGACCAATTAATGGTGGAGGGAGCCTCTAAACAGCCAAGTTTTGGGAAATTCATGGTGGAGGGAGCCTCTAAAAAACCCAGTTTGGACCAATTCATGGTGGAGGGAGCCTCTAAACAGCCCAGTTTGGGCAAATTCATGGTGGAGGGAGCCTCTAAAAACCCCAATTTGGACCAATTCATGGTGGAGGGAGCCTCTAAACAGCCCAGTTTGGGCAAATTCATGGTGGAGGGAGCCTCTAAAAAACCCAGTTTGGACCAATTCATGGTGGAGGGAGCCTCTAACCAGCAGAGTTGTGGGAAAGCAGGGTGGAGGGAGCCTCTAACCAGCCCAGTTTGGGCAAATTCATGGTGGAGGGAGCCTCTAACCAGCAGAGTTGTGGGAAAGCAGGGTGGAGGGAGCCTCTAACCAGCAGAGTTGGGGGAAATCAGGGTGGAGGGAGCCTAGTATTAGCATAATTGTGCAACGCTTATGGTGGATGAGCATGAGGATGCGGAGGAATTGGAGAGGTTGAGTACAGACATGGAGTTTCATGTTGGGGTGCTTTACACAGGTGGGCACAAAAATGAAGGCTCTATCCAGTGGTGGTTCATTTTTATCAAAGTGAGCCGGTCGGCACTCTCAGCTGACAGACGGGTGCGCTTGTCAGTGATGATGCCACCGGCTGCACTGAACACCCTCTCAGATAGGACGCTGGCGGCAGGACAGGACAGCACCTCCAAGGCATATAGGGCAAGTTCAAGCCACAGGTCCAACTTCGACACCCAATACGTGTAGGGCGCAGAGGGGTCGGAGAGGACAGGGCTGTGGTCGGAAAGGTATTCCCGCAACATGCGCCTATACTTCTCACGCCTGGTGACACTAGGACCCTCCGTGGCGGCACTTTGGCGAGGGGGTGCCATCAAGGTGTCCCAGACCTTAGACAGTGTGCCTCTCGTTTGTGTGGACCGGTGAGAACTTGGTCGCCTACTGGAGGAACTGCCCTCCCTGCCGCCAACGTCACATGCTGGAAACATCTCCATCATATTCTGCACCAATTGCCTGTGGCAAGCATTGATGCGATTGGCCCTCCCCTCTACCGGAATAAAAGACGAGATGTTGTTTTTATACCGGGGGTCAAGGATAGCAAAGATCCAGTACTGGTTGTCCTCCATGATTTTGACAATACGCTTGTCGGTTGTAAAGCACCCCAACATGAACTCAGCCATGTCTGCCACAGTGTTAGTTGGCATGACTCCTCTGGCCCCACCGGAAAGTTCAATCTCCATTTCCTCCTCATCCTCCATGTCTACCCATCCGCGCTGCAACAATGGGACGATTCGAAGTTGCCCGGAAGCCTCCTGTATCACCATCACATCATCGGGCAACTCTTCTTCCTCCTCCTCCTCCTCCTCCTCCTCCATTAAACGCGATGAAGCGGACAGATGTGTGGACCTACTCTCCAGCTGTGACGGATCGGATGCTATCCCTGACTCCTCTGTGTGATCTGAGTTATCCCTGATGTCAATCAGAGATTCTCTCAGAACACACAAGAGCGGGATTGTAAGGCTCACCATCGCATCCTCAGAGCTCACCCTCCTTGTGGACTCCTCAAAGACCCGTAGGATGTCACAAAGGTCTCTCATCCATGGCCACTCATGGATGTGAAACTGAGGCAGCTGACTTTGTGGCACCCTAGGGTTTTGTAGCTGGTATTCCATCAAAGGTCTCTGCTGCTCAACCACTCTATTCAACATCTGAAACGTTGAGTTCCAGTGTGTGGGGACGTCGCACAAAAGCCGGTGTTGTGGCACATGCAGGCGTTGCTGGAGAGATTTTAAGCTAGCAGCGGCTACTGTCGACTTGCGAAAGTGGGCGCACATGCGCCGCACTTTCACCAGTAGCTCTGGAACATTGGGGTAGCTCTTTAGGAAACGTTGCACCACTAGGTTGAAGACGTGGGCCAGGCATGGAACATGTTGGAGTCCGGCAAGCTCCAGAGCTGCTACCAGGTTCCGGCCGTTATCACAAACGACCATGCCTGGGCCCAGGTGCAGCGGCTCAAACCATATTGCCGTCTCATCGAGGAGGGCATCCCTCACCTCGGAGGCAGTGTGCTGTCTGTCCCCCAAGCTGATCAGCTTCAGCACAGCCTGCTGACGTCTACCAACGCCAGTGCTGCAACGTTTCCAACTCGTAGCTGGGGTCAATCTAACAGCGGAGGAGGAGGCGGTGGCGGAGGAGGAGGCGGTGGAGGAGGAGGAGGAGGGGGGTGTTCTTCTCGTGTCCCTGCCAGGAATGTTAGGCGGGGAGACGAGGTACACCGGGCCAGTTTGGGAAGCAGTCCCAGCCTCAACTACATTCACCCAGTGTGCCATCAGTGAAATGTAGCGTCCCTGTCCGCATGCACTTGTCCACGCGTCGGTGGTCAAGTGGACCTTTGTGCAAAGCGCGGAACTAAGGGCCCGCCTGATGTTGAGTGACACGTGCTGGTGCAAGGCGGGGACGGCACACCGGGAGAAGTAGTGACGGCTAGGGACGGCATAGCGAGGTGCCGCAGTTGCCATCAGGTCCAGGAAGGCGGGAGTTTCAACAAGCCGGAACGCCAACATCTCCTGGGCCAGCAGTTTAGCGATGTTGGCGTTCAAGGCTTGCGCGTGTGGGTGGTTAGCAGTGTATTTCTGCCGCCGCTCCAATGTCTGAGAGATGGTGGGTTGTTGTAAAGAAGCGCCTGATGGTTCCTTTGATGGTGCAGGAGAAGGAGATAAGACAGGAACAGGGGAGGATGAGGGAGAAGTCAACAAAGTGGCGGAGGCAGATGAAGTGGTGTCCTGGCTCGTCCTCTGGAGTGCATCGCCAGCACAGTCAGCAGTGGCAGTGGCAGAGGCAGAGGCAGTGGCAGAGGCAGTGGCAGTGGCGTGAACGGCAGGCGGCCTTTGTCCTTCCGTTGCTGCCTGCCACTGATTCCAGTGCTTGGATTCCAAATGACGGCACATTGAAGTGGTGGACAGGTTGCTCTTCTCAGAGCCCCTAATCAATTTCGAGAGGCAAATTGTGCAGACAACACTATATCTGTCCTCGGCGCATTCCTTGAAAAAACTCCACACCTTCGAGAAACGTGCCCTCGAGGTGGGAGTTTTTCGGGGCTGGGTACGAACTGGAACATCTTGGGAGATTCCGGGTGTGGCCTGGCTTCGCCTAAGCTGCTGACCTCTGCCTCTGCCTCTAGCTACCCTTTTTGGTGCTGCACCTGCCTCAACATCCACACTACTTTCCCCGCTTGACATTCCCCCTGTCCAGGTCGGGTCAGTGTCCTCATCATCCACCACTTCCTCTTCCAACTCCTGTCTCATCTCCTCCTCCCGCACAATGCGCCGGTCAACTGGATGCCCTGACGGCAACTGCGTCACATCATCGTCGATGAGGGTGGGTTGCTGGTCATCCACTACCAAATCGAACGGAGATGGAGGAGACTCTAGTGTTTGAGCATCTGGACACAGATGCTCCTCTGTTAGGTTCGTGGAATTGTGACGTGGAGAGGCAGGTTGAGGGACAATGAAAGGAGCGGAGAACAGCTCTGGGGAGCAGGGACAGTTGGGGTTATTGTTCTGTGAAGCTTGGGAATTTTGGGAGGAAGGAGGACAAGACTGTTGGGTAATAGGAGGAGAGGAGGCAGAGTCTGACTGGCTGCTGGACAATGTGCTGTAAGCGTTCTCTGACAGCCATTGCAAGACCTGTTCCTGGTTCTCGGGCCTACTAAGGTTTGTACCCTGCAGTTTAGTTAATGTGGCAAGCAACCCTGGCACTGTGGAGTGGCGCAATGCTTGCTGCCCCACAGGAGTAGGCACGGGACGCCCTGTGGCTTCACTGCTACCTTGCTCCCCAGAACCATTCCCCCGACCTCGCCCACGGCCTCGTCCACGTCCCTTTCCGGGAGCCTTGCACATTTTGAATTCCCAGTTAGAAACTGGCACTATATACCAGTAGCAAAAATTGTGGGTGCACGTAACCCCAATATATTCTTTGAATTACCAGTCAGAAACTGGCACTATATACAAGTAGCAAGAAATGAGGGTATTTGTAACCCCAATATATTCTTTGAATTCCCAGTCAGACAATGGCACTATATACCAGTAGCAAAAATTGTGGGTGCACGTAACCCCAATATATTCTTTGAATTACCAGTCAGACACTGGCACTATATGGCAGTAGCAAGAAATGAGGGTATTTGTATTCCCAATATATTCTTTGAATTACCAGTCAGAAACTGGCACTATATGGCAGAAGCAAGAAATGAGGGTATTTGTAACCCCAATATATTCTTTGAATTCCCAGTCAGACAATGGCACTATATACCAGTAGCAAAAATTGTGGGTGCACGTAACCCCAATATATTCTTTGAATTACCAGTCAGAAACTGGCACTATATGGCAGTAGCAAGAAATGAGGGTATTTATAACCCCAATATATTCTTTGAATTCCCAGTCAGACAATGGCACTATATACCAGTAGCAAAAATTGTGGGTGCACGTTACCCCAATATATTCTTTGAATTCCCAGTCAGACAATGGCACTATATGGCAGTAGCAAGAAATGAGGGTATTTGTAACCCCAATATATTCTTTGAATTCCCAGTCAGACAATGGCACTATATGGCAGTAGCAAAAATAGTGGGAGTATATAGCCCCAATTCTATTGCTAGGGGACTTGCAGGGTATTTCTGGGGTGAAGGTGGGGGGGCACACCGTTGGAACGGGTATCGGGGGTATATATCGGGTATATGGGAATACACTGTCAGTGTATTCCATTCAGGATCCGCGGAAAGCTGGGTCAGTGCCACGTTACACTGACAAGCTTCTCCCTGGAATTTAGCTCTTATAAGAGCTGTTGGTTGTCTTCCTCTTCCTATTCTAGCCTGTCCCTGCCTACCCAGAATCTAAGCCCTAGCTAACTGGACGGAAACCTCCGTCCCCGGGGAATTGCAAGCTCAGAATGACGCGAAGCTGGGCGGCGCTGTTCTTTTAAATTAGAGGTCACATGTTTTCGGCAGCCAATGGGTTTTGCCTACTTTTTTCAACGTCACCGGTGTCGTAGTTCCTGTCCCACCTACCCTGCGCTGTTATTGGAGCAAAAAAGGCGCCAAGGAAGGTGGGAGGGGAATTGAGTAATGGCGCACTTTACCACGCGGTGTTCGATTCGATTCGAACATGCCGAACAGCCTAATATCCGATCGAACATGAGTTCGATAGAACACTGTTCGCTCATCTCTAGATGTTACGTGACACGTACTGGTGCAAGGCGGGGACGGCACACCAGGAAAAGTAGTGATGGCTAGGGATGGCATAGCAAGGTGCCGCAGCTGCCATCAGGTCATGGAAGGCCTGAATCTACACAAGCCTGAATGGCAACATCTCCAGGGCCAGCAGTTTGGAGATGTGACCATTTAAGACTTGGGCATGTGGGTGGGTTGTGCTATACTTTTGCCTGCACTCAAACGCCTGGGAGATGTGGGTTGCTGGGAAGAGGCGCATGATGGTGTAGGAGAAGGAGCGGAGGCAGGAAAAAGGGAGGATGAGGGTGAAGTCCCCAAAGTGACAAAGGCAGATATGGAGGTGTCCTGGCTGGTGGTCTGGACTGCAGCAACAGCACCGAACACAGTGGAAGAGGTAGTGGCGGCAACGCCGGACGACGATTAAAAGAGCTGTTGGTTTTAATTTTTCTTGCCTATCCAAACGTACAGTGGGGCAAAAAAGTATTTAGTCAGTCACCAATAGTGCAAGTTCCACCACTTAAAAAGATGAGAGGCGTCTGTAATTTACATCATAGGTAGACCTCAACTATGAGAGACAAAATGAGAAAACAAGTCCAGAAAATCACATTGTCTGATTTTGTAAGAATTTATTTGCAAATTATGGTGGAAAATAAGTATTTGGTCACCTACAAACAATCCAGATTTCTGGCTCTCACAGACCTGTAACTTCTTCTTTAAGAGTCTCCTCTTTCCTCCACTCATTACCTGTAGTAATGGCACCTGTTTAAACTTGTTATCAGTATAAAAAGACGCCTGTGCACACCCTCAGTCAGACTCCAAACTCCACTATGGTGAAGACCAAAGAGCTGCCAAAGGGCACCAGAAACAAAATTGTAGCCCTGCACCAGGCTGGGAAGACTGAATCTGCAATAGGCAACCAGCTTGGATTAAAGAAATCAACTGTGGGAGCAATAATTAGAAAATGGAAGACATACAAGACCACTGATAATCTCCCTCGATCTGGGGCTCCACGCAAAATCTCACCCCGTGGGGTCAAAATGATCACAAGAACGGTGAGCAAAAATCCCAGAAGCACGCGGGGGGACCTAGTGAATGCACTGCAGAGAGCTGGGACCAATGTAACAAAGCCTATCATCAGTAACACCCTACGCCACCAGGGACTCAGATCTTGCAGTGCCAGACGTGTCCCACTGCTTAAGCCAGTACATGTCCGGGACCGTCTGAAGTTTGCTAGAGAGCATTTGGATGATCCAGAAGAGTATTGGGAGAATGTCCTATGGTCTGATGAAACCAAACTGGAACTGTTTGGTAGAAACACAACTTTTCGTGTTTGGAGGAAAAAGAATACTGAGTTGCATCCATCAAACACCATACCTACTGTAAAGCATGGGGATGGAAACATCATGCTTTGGGGCTGTTTCTCTGCAAAGGGGCCAGGACGACTGATCCGGGTACATGAAAGAATGAATGGGGCCATGTATCATGAGATTTTGAGTGCAAACCTCCTTCCATCAGCAAGGGCATTGAAGATGAAACGTGGCTGGGTCTTTCAACATGACAATGATCCAAAGCACACCGCCAGGGCAACGAAGGAGTGGCTTTGTAAGAAGCATTTCAAGGTCCTGGAGTGGCCTAGCCAGTCTCCAGATCTCAACCCTATAGAAAACCTTTGGAGGGAGTTGAAAGTCCGTGTTGCCAAGCGACAGCCCCAAAACATCACTGCTCTAGAGGAGATCTGCATGGAGGAATGGGCCAACATACCAACAACAGTGTGTGCCAACCTTGTGAAGACTTACAGAAAACGTTTGACCTCTGTCATTGCCAACAAAGGATATATAACAAAGTATTGAGATGAAATTTTGTTACTGACCAAATACTTATTTTCCACCATAATTTGCAAATAAATTCTTACAAAATCTGACAATGTGATTTTCTGGATTTGTTTTCTCATTTTGTCTCTCATAGTTGAGGTCTACCTATGATGTAAATTACAGACGCCTCTCATCTTTTTAAGTGGTGGAACTTGCACTATTGGTGACTGACTAAATACTTTTTTGCCCCACTGTAAATCCTCTCTTTCCCTCAGCATAACGTCTCTCCCTATCTAACTCCAAACCGCAAATGACACGAATATGGCTGACACTATTCTTACGAATCGGAGGTCACCTGATTTCGCCAGCCAATGACTTTCCCATTTTTTTTCGATGTCTATGTTTTCCTGCTTCCTGTCCCACCTTCCCTGCACAAAAAAGCGCTAGGGAAGGTGGGAGGGGATTCAAATTTTCACTGCATTTACCGTGTGGTATTCGATTGGAATCAAATATCTCGAATACCTTAATATTCGATCGAATATCTACTCGATCGAACGGTATTCACTCATCTCAAGGAATAATGTCAGTGCCCCCACACCCAAGGCTGTTGTACTGGAATCAGTAGTCTGGTACAGTAGTTGGTTGAATGACTGCTACAGAGATTACAGTGCTGCAGTCAAGAGGACTACCATATGTGACCCCTGTAGGGACCCTGGCCCCACAGCAGGGACGGCAGGGAGAGAAGGAAGTGAGCTACATTTTACTCTTTTTTTCCACCTTACCATTCCCTTAGGTATTTTACTTTTCGATTTTTTATTTTGGCAAAAAAACTAGTTTAATTCTACCATGGGCCCTACGTGTATGAAGCTTGTGCTGCTCCCAAAAGGCATAAGGTTTTTAAACTTATCTCATGGGTAACATAATAGAGCTAAGCTCACTGCATGGACATGATAAAATCAACTTTACTAAACCAAGCTGTCTATGTAGATATAAAACAGAACCAAACTTACTGCATAGATACGGTACAAGAACCAAGCTTACGTCAATGATATGGTAACAAAATACAACTCAACACTTTGATACAATAACAGAATCAAAGCTACTGCAAAGGTAAACTAATAGGGCTAAGATTACTTCATAAATATAATACAACCAAGCTTTTTTTTTTACATAGATATGCTAACAGAACTAAACTTACTGCATAGATACTGTACCAGTTACAGCATAGATAGGGCAACAGAACTAAGCTTACTGAATAGACAGGAAAAGAAAAATGGTACTATACAGTGCCCATGTGTATGAGATAAGAATTGGTACTGTACCGTGACTGTATAAAAGATTAAAAGTGGTACTGTACAATGTTATACTGATACTTCCCAGCCCATATACTGAGATAAGTGGTACTGTGAAATGCTCATATACACAGGGCAACATAACACACAGGATAAAAGAAGTGGTACTGTGCAATGTCCATATATACACAGGATAAGTGAAATGATACCTCTGCAATTCCCATATCAGAGAAATAGTAGGTGACTGTATATACACAGGGTAAGAGATGTGGTACTGTATAGTGATCATACACATAGGTAAGAGATGTGGTACTGTACCTTGGTCATGCACACAGGTAAGAGATTACATTTTGTACAATATAATATTTTTGTTCTGTATGGTGGTGGCCACTATATACATTATTTAGGTGAATGTATAGCACTTATGTAGGGATTAAACTATATGTTACTCTTTATTAGGCACAGCAATGTATGGGTATTTATATGACAGTAAAGGATAAGAGGGGGCACGGACAGGCACGGACAGGCCCCTAAAAGGCACAAGTTCAATAGCTACAGAACCATAAAAACACTTATCATTTCCTCAATTTAAGTATAGCTGCAGATATGTAAACACAATGGAGCGTGGCAGTGACGTGAATCTGTGGCAGGGATACATAAAGCTATATGATGCCTCATTCGTCCCAGAAGCGACATGTGCCAAACAAAGGCAGTATTTATAGTGCTGCTTAGAGTAATCTATCTGTGTCTGCTTCTTCTTGTCCATATCAAGGGCAAAAAGCTCCTACAGCCAAGGCTGAACTTCTACCGACCCCTGGATTTTAGTTCTAATGTAGAAGAGTGTTTAGCATATAGTGGCTTGGCTTCTATGGGTGCATTCAGATGGTGTGGCAGACAAAAATCTTATCAAAACTACACGGAAGAAACACATGCATTGTGTCACAATTTTGATGTTATTGCAGTTTTCACAGGATAAACATATATTATTTTATATTTCGCCTGTAAAAGGATCTGTATAATACATGTCTAATGGATGCCTGTGTGATGCCATACTGTTGCATCTGTCATCTATAGGTTCCCAAGAAATGTATATAGCTCAGTATATATCTTTTACTAAGTCTATGACACTATTCTATGTCTATGACGCTATTCCAGATGCATTTCAGCCTGTTCTCCAGCGCTTTCCTAGTGCACATGCTAAGCAGACATCACAGACGTGATATGTAAACATCCATGCATTATCCTATGGAAACAATGTTTCTGCCAGCTTCTAGTTCCTTGCTATTGGCTCTTACTATCAGACCACTATTTATTCTAGAGATGTATCTAAATATTCTATAATGTTCTATAACTCTGTTTTCCTTGTTTATTGGATCATTCATGCTGTATATGACAGTGATTTCTATTGCTTGATAGGTTGGTATTATTTGTGAATTATATTTTAATGTAAGTACAACTCTTTCTGTGAATGGACCTGTCACTGAGTGAGTACAGACCCTCTTTAGGTCTCATACAGATGACATACAGATGTTTATTTCAATGTGTCCCTGTCCTATTTTTGTCTGTCCAACAATAGGTTCTATGATGGATCTACAAATATGACTGCCCCCATGGAGGCAAAATGGCTGTAAAAAAAACTGACGGACATATGTTTTCATTTTATTTTCAATTGCTAGTATTATTCAGTTTAGTAACTAAATGTAAATCAATGCGAATTAATAAAGTGCAAGAAGCAAAACACGACTAGTATATGAGCACATTCAGAATCTGGTCTGCTTCCCTTATATGGCCTGTAATGGCTTGGAAAACAGAAGAAATTGTCTTCATGCCAGGGGATGAGAGAGGGCTCATTATAATTTTCTTCATGGAGCTGGCTGTGAACGTCTCTCATTTGTTAGGATGTTGATTTGTTTTGCTGTGTGGATGCCATACCACACAGTCAACTATTTGTCACACAGCCCAAACAAGGGACCAAGCAGAACAGAGATGTCTTTGAAAAGTCTCATTATTTATAGGACAACAAGAGAAAACACAAAGATCTATCAGCACGCCATGAAATAGAATTTGTCTCCCTTGGGAGATCCTCGTGATACATACTGTGATGTCATTGGTTGTAGTAATAAATCTGGAAGGATGTTTTTACTTTAACTACACTGGTATACTTTAGTGTTGGTACATCTGTTATGTAGATTTGTGAAATATTCTTACAAACGAGCCCTAAATCTAGACCTCCATAATTTGGCATGAGATGGAATAGTTTTTACTTACGGATTCAGTAGAATACGGTGCATTACTTCGGCACAATACTGTACTGACAGGTTGCCTATAGATCCTCAATATCATGTGCACAACCTTAACTCAAAATTACATTAGATGTTACGTAGTATGAGGTATACATGTGGTCAAGTAAAGATGTCAGTGTTATATATTCCCCCAATATGGTAAAGTATACCCTTTTTTCAACAACATCTTATAGGCAATAGCTGCACTTTCAGATGCTAAATTTAGCAGTTGTGTTACCTCTTGGATATTCTTGTCTTTTTTTTTTATTGTAATTTTTATTGAAGTTTAAAAAAAAAAAAAAAAAAAAAAGTAGAACAGTAACACAAAGACAAGGCAAAATGAAACAAGCACAAAACACTCATGCAACAAAATAATCAGATAAGGCAAAAAGGACAGTGAAATGATAAGGAAACAGAGAGATCTGAAATCCGACGCATATATCAACAATAAAGGAAAGGAGGGACACAGGACAAGAAACAGAAGGAAAGGAATAGATAGTATGAAGAATCTTGCCTCAACAAACTGCTTGGCACACTTGTGATAAACTTTCTTAATGTTCCACTCACACTCTGTGAGTGTCTGAGTTCATAGGATAATATGAAATAAGCTTTATATATTTTATGCTAGCCTCTGCCCGCGACTTCGTCTGCGGGTTGTTGGCGTTGATGATCCGCCTATATTCAGCAAATTGCTGCCATCGATGGTTTGCCTGCTCCGGCGTTTCGGCAGTTCTTAAGCTGTCCTGTTGCTGAACTTGTTCCTCACACCGTGCCTGTGATTGTTCCGGAATCTCAGTTGCTCGCTGGGACGCCATATAATGAGCGTATTGTTGGCGTCGATGATCCGCCTGCTCCGGCGTTTTGGCAGTTGTTAAGCTGGCCTGCCGCTAAACTCATTCCTTGCACTGTGCCCATGATTGTTCCGGCATCTCAGCAGCTTGCCGGGACACCATATAATGAGTGTATTGTTGGCGTCAATGATCTGCCTGCTCCGGTGTTTTGGCAGTTGTCAAGCTGGCCTGCCGTTGAACTCATTCCTCATGCTGTGCCTGTGATTGTTCCGGCATCTCAGCAACTCGCTGGGATGTCATATAATGAGTGTGTTGTTGGAGCCGATGATCCCCCTTAGTTTTGCTTGAGGAAAACTCTGTTGACTTCTGGTTACCTTCATAGATCTCGTTGTTTTAGAATTTTGCAACAAATTAGATTTTATTTTTCCCCGGCATGTTTAAAAGTAGTAAACTGCCAATTTGGTTTAAAAGTCTTTTCCCATCCACCGTGTGTCAGCATGTTGCCTGGAGCAGATCAGATTATAGGCAAATGCATGTACACAATGGACTGAGGGTTAGCTGAGTGTTTACACAGAGAGATAACAGACCTGACCTTTATCAGAACATGAGATAAGCTGCTGCCAAGAGCAGTTTAATATAGTATGTGAACATAAATTCATAACAGCAGTGAAGCCATTTCATTTACCAGGATAAAAAGTAGCCTATGTTTTAATCGAGGTTACAAACTATGTGCCAAATTTCATTCAAATCCATTCAGCCCTTTTTGCGTGATTGAGGAACAAACATCCAAACACACAAACTTTAACTTTTATAATATTAGTAGGATAGGATATTTATTAACCCAAGTGGGTCAGTATTTGCCAATAACATACACACGGTATACATCAATGGATTGTCAAGCAAATACAGGTAAAAGCACTATACGATACAGAAAATAAAATGGGAATAAAAGATAGTAAAGAAACAATACCAAAACAAATTTGTAGTTTGGTTCACTGAGGCCTGACTCCTAGGCCCCAGGGTACTTGATGTGTTCTCTACATGCTGTTTCCTTTCTGAGTGACCAAGAATCTTGATCTTGCTTTCAGAATATGTCCAGTGCCCGACCAAACCTGCCTTCCAGGTAGACCCCCTCCTCCTTCCCCCACTGCAGAATCCTGGGAAAGAGGGGTGTGTTTTTAGGTGCTGGGAAAGATATATGTCTGGGGGTGAACTTAGGGTCACTAGCACCCTCTCCCTCCCTGGACATCTGTTGCCCAGGAGTAATAAACTGGCTGGCCAGAAAGGCCAATCTCCCATGGTATACACATAAAACTACTGAAGCGAAATGACCGCCAATGTAAACACAGCTTAACACAACATTCCTAAAGGTATGTGTAGGACTGATATGAACAAGTAAAAAATACATTTCAAAGAAAGATACATAAATGAGGGTTTCTTCATCACAGATAGGATAATGGATAAGCTGCACCATCAGGGAAAGGTTCAGGGGAAGTCATATCATCAAAGGTCACAGATTTCCCAAATGGTATCCCAAAGAGTATTCTAGTCTTAAAGCAAATCCACGGTTGACTGAAGGAATAAAGTGAAAAAGAATGAACTTCTTTACCTTTTACTTTGTTGTGTAATTTATGATCTGTCCTAAAAGATCAAATTCTAAACTAGATATTTGATAATGCTGAAGTCAGACAAACTCTCATGACATATCCTCTATCACTAATCCTCCAGTATATAACTGTGTTAACATTTTCTGTCTCCCGACATGGTATATGATGCCCTTTTCTGGCTCATCACATAGTATATGACCCCCTTTATTATCCCCCACAGTATATGACCCCCGTTTTTAGCCCCCCCCCACAGTATATGACCACTTTCTCATGGCTTCCCCACAATATATGACCACTTTTTTGCCCCCACCCTCACAGTATCTGACCCCTTTCTTATGGTCCCCACACAGTGTATGACTGCCTTTTTTCTAACGCTCGAATCCAGGATGCTGGTGCTGTAGCCATTACTGCTACACTTACGCCACAACACTGAAGAACATCGTGACTATACATACGGCGTTCTAGAATTCTTCTGCTTTGTATCATAAATGTAGCAGCAGCAGCATGAACAGTTGAGTAAACTTTGTCTGCTGCTGCAGCTGCACCGAGCTCCCTTCTGGATAACCTCTGTACTATCCTCTCCTACACTTGCAAGCCAGCCCAGGACAGGTCCTGCTTGGTGTGTTTTTTATAGCAGCTGGTCTTGGGCTGGTTTTGTGTTAAATAAATTGTCCAAATGCCACCCTCCCTAGTTCGCCACGGATAGCACCGTCTGAGGCAACTGCCTCACTTCGCATCATTATAGATGCACCCCTGATTTAGGAGCCATATAAATTAAGTGGGGGCTGCTGGAGAGCATTATACTGTGGGTAGTAGCCACTAGGGAGTTGTTGGATGGCACTTAGGAGCATCAAACTGTGCATAGGGGGCTACTGGGGAGCATTAAAGTCACTAATCATCTTGCAGAGTCTTTCTGCTGGTGTGTAGGCACATATCATTGGCTCACAGAGCTGAGAGAACCTAGTCAACACAATAACTAAGCAGCAGACTATTGATATGACTCCATGATAGAAACAATTAGCGGCAAAGACTAAGATTAGGCAACTGTCGTGTTTCTCCAAAAATAATACAGGGTCTCTGGGTCCATTCACACAGAGTATTGTACCCTGTGATGTGGCACGTATACGGCCTGTGAGACTTTGCGCGCTGTAAAAGCTCCCATTGATTTCAATGGGAGCCTGGATCGTATACGCGGCATATACGATCCAGGCTCCCATTGAAATCAATGGGAGTTTTTACGGCGCGCAAAGTTTCACACGCTGTATACGTGCCACATCACGAGGCACGTTACTCCGTGTGAATGGACCCTTTTTTTTTTTTTCTCTGAAAAAAAGGGCTAGAGCTCATTTTCAGGGTAGGTCTTATTTTCTTCCATGAACAACAATCACACATTTGATCGCTTTTTATTTAAATTTTTATCAGAGGTGAAACAGCAAAAAAAACGTCAGTTCTGCATTTACCATAGAGGAAAAATATTTTTATAAGTTTGTAGACTGTGTGTTTTTGGAAACAGGGATACCTAATGCGTATGTGTTTCACAGTAATATTTTAGTTTTATATGTATTCTAGTGAAAGTGGGGGGTTGAACTTTTATTATTGTTGTTTACAGGGTCGGACTGGGGTGTCTAGGGCCCAGCAGTGTAATTGTTTCTAGGGGCCCACCGCCAGGACTCTGCAGTTCAGCGGCGGTACCAAGACACGACGACTAAAGGTAATAACATGTCGGGAGCCATGCTGCTCACCCACTATACCATCTGCACTACCTGGTAATGCCTGCATTCAGAGTGGACTTTGATCGTGGGCATTAACTCCGGTCTCCGCTGTACAATAGCTATAGGGGGTTGGGACCAACACTGGGGACTGTGGTGCTACTTTGGGGGACGGATCATACTTAACAATGCCCGCTATCAGAGTCCACTCAGATCACGGGCATTAACTCTTGGTCTCCGTTATTATGTACAGCGGAGACCTGGTACAGTAACTATGGCGGTTGTGCTACATTGTTGGGAATGAGGGAGGACGGGGTCACACTCAACAATGCCCGTGATCAGAGTAAACACTGATCACAGGCATTAACGCCAGGCATGTATTTAACTTAATATCTTATCAAACTGCAGACTCGTCTCCTGGTCACTTTTTTCAAATAACAAGTCTGTGTTCTTACATTTCCATTGTGTCCCTATCTGTTAGACTGAGGGCTTTCCCATTGCCACAACCCTTCAGTTCCTATTGAGTATAGCAATGCATTGTATAAATTTGTACAGAAACGATTGCTGCATTATGTAACTGTCTGCTGTACTTTCACTATTGCTATTCAAAGTATAGGCAATTAAATATAAAGCATAATATCTATCACCATGTCACAGTACCTTCTCACTAGAACAAGTTCCCTTCCTTAATCAGTACATAATGTCAGATAGTGATTTTTATTTAGAAATACTCCCACTCGGTGCTAAGTATTCTAAGAATCTAAGAACTAATAGATCTGTGATTCAGAAGAAGGAGTTGGATGGCATTTTGGAATGCCAGAGCTGTGCAGGTCATGCCCCAAGCTTTTAGCAGACATGGAAATAAATAAAAGACTGGAGCGCTTACTGACGAATTAACACAGTTAGAGACTTTATTATGTAAATTGTAGTCACCCAGAATATAAGTGGCGCCGTTGTTAATACATGCACTGCAACATAAGCCAGTGTCTAATAATGTTTACACATTGTGTATTACTAACTAAAGGAGCATCCCCATCGTTGGATAAGGCCCCACGTAGCGGGCCAGCAAAAAAATGCTGCAGGAAAATCCGTGGCGGCAACACATCTTCATATACCTATAGGGAAAATCGTCAGCATTTCCATAGATATAACTGACCTGCTGCAGTTTCCAAAACTAAAGAAATCCTAGCATGTCTGATTCGTATATTTTTCTGCAACATGTGGATGGGAGGCCTTAAACACAATCTATCAGCATGGAAATCAGTATCAGTTATTAACAGTACCTTGTAAGGCTGCTTCTGCACTTTTCAAAGATGCCTTTCTTATTCAGCATTGCAGCTCTATTTTTATGAAAATCAGTGTTTTATTATGCAAATAGCTGAAACATATTTTTGCAATGCGTCCTCTCCTGCCAGGGCTTCTATTCTAGCCCTACCTACTCAGTAGCTTGAGTGCTGCTTCTTTCCCTGTGGTCATCATCTGGATTGGCCATGGTAAGCTCAGTTCTGACTATACTGCACATACATGGTGAAGTCAGACTGCAACTGGAAAAGCAGACAGACAGAGGCAGCTGCGGACAAAGTGGGAGAAAATGGTGGATGCTAGAGATGAGCGAGTACTGTTCGGATCAGCCGATCCGAACAGCACGCTCGCATAGGAAGGAATGGACGTAGCCGGCACGCGGGGGGTTAAGTGGCCGGCCGGCGTCAAAGAGGAAGTACCAGGTGCATCCATTCATTTCTATGGAGCGTGCTGTTCGGATCGGCTGATCCGAACAGTACTCGCTCATCTCTAGTAGATGCCATTCAAGCAATAGGTGACAGAGGTGGGTGGAAATTAGGGGTGATTATCTAGAGTGAAGAGGGAAGCCATGGCAGGAGAAGAAACACAACTAAAGCCCTTTAGTCGGATAATTTGCATAAGAATAAACTACCCATTTTTATGAAAATGGAGCTGTAATGCAGAATAAGAAAGCCCCCTTTGATACTAATCTTTCTCCTAACAGACTCCTTTTAATCATGACACTAGATATGACTGGGATGTCTAAGGCCCACCCTACTGCTAGTGGTACTGCAAGAAAAAGAAAGTCATGCCACTTGCCTGGCCCCGTCAGATTTTTCATCACTTACACCAGTTTTGTTCACCTGCCAGGTATTGCACCACTGCAATACCTAAACCCACCACTACACATTGCGAGCGTGCAAGCTGCATGGCTCCTGGAATTGCTAATATTACTGGTAGAAATTCAGTCTCAGAAAAGCTGATCTGCTTGGGTCCCAGTTGTTGTCAGTTGTAATATTAATGACCTTTACTTTTTTTTAATGTAGATTGTGAGCCCCACATAGAGCTCACAATGTACATTTTTCCATATCAGAATGTCTTTTTTTTTTTTTTTTTTTTTTTTTTGGGGGGGGGGGAATATGGGATGGAAATCCATGCAAACACGGGGAGAACATACAAACTCCTTGCAGATGGTTTTATGCCCTTGACAGGATTTGAACACCAGGACTCCAGCACTGCAAGTCTGCAGTGCTAACCACTGCAAGTCTGCAGTGCTAACCACTGAGCCACCGTGTGGCCCATATCGATGGCTTTTCCTGAAGTCTCATGCCAACCTCTTCTGGTTGTGAGTCTTGTGCCTCATATGACATTGAGACCAAGTAGTAGCCTCAGCAGTCTCTGGTAAGGCACTGGTGATGTATGTGAGTGATAACATTGGTCCCTCTCCTTTCCAGCGACCCCTGAAGTCTCTGATTGCTCTTAGTGGTCACCTGAATTACAAGACTTCCGACAGGGCACTGGTGACAAGGGAGTATGCTTTATGCTTTTTCTAATTTTAAACCTCTCTGCTGCCCATTTCATGAACAACCCCATTAATATTTTCCCCTTAAAGCTACACACACTTAAATGCTCCCCTTTCCTCACAGGATATTGGCCCTCATCACAGCCCCCATACAATATAATGGCACCATCATTGATCTTCATATGGTATGAAAGGACCAGTGAAGAAAGCACTGTATGATGAGACAAGTGAAGGGGCCACTGTATGGGGCGGGTCAAAGAAGGAACCAGCTATGGGGTAGTACCTCTGCATGGTGAACTAGTGAAGGGGGGCCACTGTATGGGCCATATAGTGGCCCTTTCACTGGCTCTCCATACAGCAGAAGTCTCTCATTACTTGTCTGCCCCCTGGTTCAGCTCTGTCTCTCTGCTTCCTGCCCCAGGTGCACATGAAATCACAGTATGCCTGGTTCAGGGATGAGTGGGTCAGGTAGCAGACAGGTAAGTATCAATATGCCACACAGCTTGTAGGCTATAAGCCCAATGTGGCCTGAGGCCTACAAGTTGAGGAGTGGTAGAGCAGGGAGCCTGTGGTAGAGATGAGTTGGGACTCCATTTTTTCCCCAGATCGGCCAATCCAGAAGTTAAAAATACAACTGGATCGCAGAAGCAGAGAGAACTGGCTGCATTCACTTAGCGATCTCCATTTCTGCCCACAGCCATCTCTGCTTCCACTTCATCCTTCAGGGGCCCTGTGGGCCAAATATCATGTTTCAAAGCAATAACGCAATGTGCAGCACAGGAGGTCCCCTATTCCAGCTGGTAACATCCTATTAAAAATGCAGCGGGGGCCCCAAAAGGGGATTCACCAGTATCGCAGTGGGCTAGTCCAAGCCTGAAGACTGGCATTCAAAACACTGGTTTTCATAAATTTCTTCCATTATGTGCTATTTATGGGAGACAATATAATAGCTAGTCACCACTGTCTCTGTAGCTCAGCTGAAAATTAAATATAGTACCTGCAGAGGAAAAAATGGTGAAAATGAAGAATAAAGAACAAAATAATGGTCAGAAATAGTATTACTCTTTACGCTTTAAGTCTTTTGTTCTGTTGCCCCATATCTGTTGTTTGGCAACTCTGTGATATCATAGGGCTATAAAACCTCATACATACTGCACCAACAATTATGTTTTATTTTCTGGTGAGTACTAGAAATCTGAATTAAAGTTTTCCCATCTAAGTGTTTCAACAGCTTTGTCTTCAGTCTGTTCTTCTCATTTCCTGTATTTCCCTCCTCCCTCTTGCTGAATGGGACACATAATAGTTTTGCAGATCAGATAATATGCAGATGCTTGTACAGAATGGACTCAGTGTTATCTGTGTGTTTATATAGAGAGATAACAGACACAACTTTATTGGTAAACTGCAATTAGCTGAACTGATTGTCCTGCTAGAAGAGTAAGTAATGTTACTTGTTCTATAGCAACACTGGTTATAGCAACGAGTGTAAACAATGGGAGGAATAAGGTCACATAGCAGGCAAACAATGCAGCATTATATAGTAATATATTTAGGAAAATTCTTCAATTTACATAAGCTTTGAGTATAGAGAGGATCCTTGAGTTGGGACAACCCCTTTAAGTTGGTTTCACACTAAATGTTCTTATTCTTACAGTGATCATTGCACTGTAGAAAAAAGTTGAATATTTGGGACAACAAATCTGATAACAAATAAGTATTTTTAATATAGATTTTTAAAACACATGAAAAAGAATTTTAATGGCTGGATTACCAAAAGGGCATATATGCCAGAGGCCTTTTCAACTTTTGGTATCCTGATTGATGGATAGACGGAAGCAGAGTGAGAGATTTGACATTTGTTTTAATCATAGAACATAGACTCTGTGATCTGAGCCTCTTTCATCCACAGACGGTGCAGTTATATCTTGCAATGGCCGCACTTAGAGCACAATAAAGTTTTTGTGGAATTTTTTTTGATAGTCAATTGTTAGGATCATTTGTGACTTGGACACAAATATCTCCATTGCATTTTTTCCTCAGCTAGCTACATTTGTTACATCACTCTGTATATGGCTCATATACTAGCTAGGTGCTGAGTTCATGCAGATGTATATTCTGGTTGCCAACACAAAGGCCTGACCCTTCAACAAAATAAGCACCATGTCACTGTAGAGCAGGGGTACTCACACTTTTCGAGAATGTGAGCTACTTTAGAAACTTACCAATGGATAAGATCTACTATCCATTTCTTGTGGGCGGGGGTGGGTTGAGGCCGGGCGGTCCAGGGGGCGGGGCCTGTGGGCAGAGCGGAGCGTGAGAGCAGGAGACAGCTATCTGATGTCTGCGTTTTGACAGCGCAGGCTGAGAATCATCTCCGGACACTGGCAGGCGGGGCCGCCGCAGCCCTGACTGCGAACGAGTGCAAGGCCCCGGCCTGCCAGTGTCCGGAGATGATTCTCAGCCTGCGCTGTCAAAAAGCATCCCGCGATCGACCCATACGTCCTTCGCAATCGACTGGTAGATCGCGATCGACGTATTGGGCACCCCTGCTGTAGAGTGTAAATTCTCATGGCCGTATTGTTTCCTTATTTGTTTTGAATAAAATACAGGCAGGCAGCCAGGGAGATTAAGAAAGTAAAAATGCATTTATACTTGGGTTTGGCTGCAGTGGTCCCTTGATAGTGTGTCACTGATGTAGTCACTCTTTATACAATGAGAGCTGGAGATGATGGCTGGTCCAACCCAGGAATGGAATGGAGGCAAGGATGCATGTAAGTATAAGTGCATTTTTATTTTTGACATCTCCATGGCTGCCTGAATGTATTTTTTTTAGTCCTGGACATCCCCGTTAATCAGTTCTTAAATATGAATATGTTGGCACAATATAATGATTAAACATGGTATCCAGACAACTCAGACAAGTGAAGTCTTCCCAGATGTCTGTTGTCTGGAAAACAATAGATGGGTTGGACTTTAACATATCTGATCATTTTTCCATACAAGTGATGTCCACACAGCCATAACTCTGCCACAACAGTGACAGCCACACAGCCATAGCTCTCCCACAACAGTGACAGCCACACAGCCGTAGCTCTGCCACAACAGTGACAGCCACACAGCCATAGCTCTCCCACAACAGTGACAGCCACACAGCCATAGCTCGCCCACAACAGTGACAGTCACACAGCCATAGCTCTCCCACAACAGTGACAGCCACACAGCCATAGCTCTCCCACAACAGTGACAGCCACACAGCCATAGCTCTCCCACAACAGTGACAGCCACACAGCCATAGCTCTCCCACAACAGTGACAGCCACACAGCCATAGCTCGCCCACAACAGTGACAGCCACACAGCCATAGCTCTCCCACAACAGTGACAGCCACACAGCCATAACTCTCCCACAACAGTGACAGCCACACAGCCATAGCTCTCCCACAACAGTGACAGCCACACAGCCATAGCTCTCCCACAACAGTGACAGCCACACAGCCATAGCTCGCCCACAACAGTGACAGCCACACAGCCATAGCTCTCCCACAACAGTGACAGCCACACAGCCATAACTCTCCCACAACAGTGACAGCCACACAGCCATAGCTCTCCCACAACAGTGACAGCCACACAGCCATAGCTCGCCCACAACAGTGACAGCCACACAGCCATAACTCTCCCACAACAGTGACAGCCACACAGCCATAGCTCTCCCACAACAGTGACAGCCACACAGCCATAGCTCTCCCACAACAGTGACAGCCACACAGCCATAGATCTCCCACAACAGTGACAGCCACACAGCCATAGCTCTCCCACAACAGTGACAGCCACACAGCCATAGCTCGCCCACAACAGTGACAGCCACACAGCCATAGCTCTCCCACAACAGTGACAGCCACACAGCCATAGCTCGCCCACAACAGTGACAGCCACACAGCCATAGCTCTCCCACAACAGAGACAGCCACAGCTTGCCCACAACAGTGACAGCCACACAGCCATAGCTCGCCCACAACAGTGACAGCCATAGCTCTGCCACAACAGTGACAGCCACACAGCCATAGCTCGCCCACAGCAGTGAAAGCCACGCAGCCATAGCTCACCCACAACAGCGATAGACACCATTCCCCTATAACTATAGGAGCCAAAGCACCTCTATAAGAGTTGGGTCTCATTCATATACCCATGTGCATTGTCAGTGTGCTAGCTGTGTTTTTCAATTATTTTTTTCCTACATGACACTATGGACTGTCCTCCATAGTTTGTGGATTGTCCATGAATTCACAAGGAAGAAATTTTTTTTTTTTTAAAAAAAGCCAGTAAACACATATTTGATCTATTCATGTAATTTTATTGTTAGAGTTTCAGGCGTTTCCATGTACAGAAGTTCAGAAGGACAGAATATTGCACACAGATAGGGGAAATTAATGAACAGAACGAAACAAAACTTTTCTGGGAAACAAGTTTATAAGTAACGCTGCGGAACATAAAGAGGAAAGAATGAAAAGTCAGGGGTTTATTTATACAACATCCAACGTAGAAAGAAGCTATCAGGAATACAGGTTGCAATTTTCAATACAATTAAGACAGGTTCACTTTTTATATAGTTGTAAAATAGTTATTTTTAGTTTTATCTATTACATACAGGAGTATACCTCCCTGTAGTCCACATGCAGAAACAAGCAACAGCTGATTTTACGTGTTTCTATTTTATATATCACCTATATGTTATATTGTAATGATAGTAATGGATTTACAGGTAATCTGTATTCGTTGTGATACATGTTAGTGAATACAGCCCATCAAGGTTACAGGCTCTGCCCTCTGATAGCCATCATGGTGTCTGGCCTAGTGGACGGCAGAGGTGTTGAGCATTGACTGTCCTTGGATGTCTTGGGTGTCTTCTTTTTATGTAGACCTGGAGGGCCTAGGTTTGGCCTTCTGCTTTTATGCTACAAAACTACCAAAATGCATCAAAAAGCAGCAAAGAAGAGCTCAATTTGGTAAACTGTCATCTTACTATGTTGAAAAGCTTCTTAGAGGGAAACCAAAAAGTCACTGGTTGAATGCACACAAATAAAGATGAGAAGGTGTAAGAGAATTATGGTTACATTCGTCTTTACAAGATCATTTTGAGTGTGTACAGTTTTCCATTCAGTATTGTCATGTGCAAGGCAGGTTTCTAAGTGAACACAGTCATCCTGTTCTTAGTATTTTCATGGTAGAGTTCAAGTTATAGAGTAATAGTAACATTCATATCTCAATTTTTTTAGTGCATTTCTATTCTGCCTAGACACTCTTATGGATGTGAGCGAAGGAAATGGCTGTGCTCTAGCGTGTTCCTTTTGGGTCGTCATCAAATGAGTGCGCTAGGCATCCAGGCACCTATGTAGCTGGCTTAGAGCCACAAGCATTGCAGCAAGTAGGTGGGGCTTGTAGGTCAAACATCCACATCAATAACAAATGGAACACATACACAAGTTTGTTAGAACGGGCATGGGGGTATACAGCGCAGCTCATGCATCCTTCAAGATTCTGCTTCATCCAAATAAATAATGCATGCCATTCTTCTACAACAATACAATGTAGCGCTAGCAAAAATGTGCGGATACAGCACTGAAAAACACAGGATCGGATGAAAGAAGGATTGTAAAATAAAGACCGGACATTCACAAACTACACATTCCAGAAAGAGACTGCTCTTCTTCGTAGCAAACAAATCCGTCATACATTCAATCTATGTCCTAAGTCATCTCATTCCGGACAACTTTACTTTTGGTCTGAACTTTTCTGGACTTTGGGTTTATGGGATCTAAAGACATCTATAGATTACTGATCACACAGGCTAATGGCAGCTGATAGCTGACGTCCAATCCATCATACAACATTCCCATGACTGTCATAGTGCTGTGTTATCAAAGCACAAGACCAGTACAATGACCAACTTCTATTATTACACCACAACCACAACCAGTCACTCAACACCAAACACTTCACAAATACTTGTCAGCCGGAAAAGCACAAGTGTAATTTAGAAGAAATTGACACAATGGGGTGAGGTATAAAAACTGGATAGAGTGGTGTTGTCCAATGGAACCAATGTAAGGAATTGTCTTCATTTATAACCCCAAAGAGGTCGCCTCATGAGGGTATCACAAAGAGAAGTCCCGATTTGAGACCGCCATTCATTCTGGCAGACCTATAGACGTGGCTGCCATGTACAGTAATCTGCCATGTACAGTAATCTGCCATGTACCTGGGTTTGAGACAGTTAACCAGCGATTTTCCGTTTATCTCTGGACTTGCCTCTACTTGTAAGGGGGGTCTTAAGACAACCCCTTAGGCTGGTTTCTCATGATGAGTTTGGGCCTAGAAGCTCAGCAGAACTGACCTCAGCATGTCAATTCAGCTTAATTGAACAGGGTTCGGGCCAGTAAATCTAACCAATACATAGATCGAGTTTCCCAGCCATGTGAAGAGTTCCGTAAACTTGGAAAATGTCAGAAATTTGATTGGTTGCCATAGCCAACACCAATAGTTTTTATACTTGACCCCCTTCCCTCTATGTTCATCTTTCAGTTTTCAGAATATTGCAGAATTAAATATTGGATTCTATAAAATAACATTTTTCTTTTTCTACAAGATGGCCTGGCTATCACGGTGAATTTGAGGTTAATACAGTTAAACTTCAGGGAATTCATCAAAGGACGCTATTTTATATGTGCAAAACTGCAAGGGTTTTAATCTGACTATGGATACTAGTGCAAAATCTGGAATAAACCCTTTATCTCTATCTATTCCTACATCATTTTTGTTCTATTACATAGCAGATGTGTTATTTCTACAACATTTCCCTTTGAAGCTCATTCTATGTAAGAGCTATTGTCAGTTTATAACACAGTATTCCTATTGTCAAGCTCTTAGCTTCACTTGGAGACCAGTGGTTGAATCAATACATTAGACTTCATTAAAATGCAACTAAATATCTACAGAATAAAATACATACAAAACATACGGTTAGACCCATAAATTAATAACATGTAGCTAAGCTTTGATAATAAAAAATAAATATATAAATTAGACAGCAAAATTCACCATTGATATGTAATGGTTTTGTTCAGCAATCAGAAAGTGTATTCTTGTAAGGCAAGTTGCTCCCTACAGCAGCGAACAAAAACTACAATGTAAACAAAAAGAAATAGAAATGTTGTGAGTGTGTAGCAGCTTCCACAGTTGGCTAGATAAGAGATCTGATCGCGTTTCTATGAATCTATAGTCCATACAGCTTACATGAGCAGGAGCGATGTACAATGCATTGAATGGTGCTCGCCTGCAATTCCACTGATCGATTGCTGGGCTGCCACATTGGCAATGCCAATAGATGAACATGCAACAGCAAGAGGTGAGCATTCAGCTATGTACAATAATGAAGGGGGCTTCTATGTTAGAAGATCGAGGCTAGCTTGTTTTCATGGGCAAGCAGACGCCTAGCGAGGCTACCAGTAAACAGTTTGATCCTTTACATTCTGGAAGCTGACATAAATAATTGTGCAAACATGACAATTGTACTTGATACTGACGGATCTCAGTCCAATATTTACTGGAGTATCAATCCTGTTTTCAGTTCTAATGCTCTTCTCCATTTTTACAATGATAATGTAATAGCTATTCATCAGGTGTAATATAATACAGGGTTTGATACAAGAGAAACAAAATGTTGGTTTTCAATTTTTACAACATCTCGAACACCATCAAATCTGTGTTGGGAACATTTTGGTGCAAGTTTTGCAGAGAATAGAAGAAGACTATGTTCCTATGTATGTTCATGCCAACCATCTGACTACCCACATCTGCAGAGGCTTTGCTTCACTGCTCTGACTGCTCAGCTAGTGCAGGACCAGGAATAGAAATGTAACAGGGCTATGGATACATGCCAGTGCTATAGAAAATCGTGTTATATGACGCCAGTTTATATAGGTATATATTGTCCCCAGTTAGATCAATTCATCTATAAAAAGGGCTGCTACAATGGGAACATTTTACATACACAAATCATGTCCATGGTAGCAGATTAAAATCTGGTATAGAAGTCTTTCCTGACATCATTGTTTATACGCTACAATTGTAGCCATAATGGCGCTTGTAAGAGAACAAGTGTTAATCCGATTAGGTAGAGTCTATGCAGATGTGATTCCTGTGTGTGAACACTCCACTAGAAGAACGTTGTATCTTAGACAACCTTTGTAAAAGACTAAAAACGTGGCTACCCTCTCCCAGAAACCGTGTCATCCCAGTCCATGGGCTGTGATTAATACTGTAGCTCCATGCCAGTAAATAGGACCGCCATACCAGGTAGCACTGTTTCTGGAAACAAGGTGCCAGGTTTTCCTAATGTTATTTTCATGCCAGAGTTCACACATCCAGCTCTTTGGTCCTGCAATAGCGATTCCAAAATGAAATCAAAGCTCCACATAAATAATACCTCCTGCGCAGACACACTAGCATTCACTTCTTGTAGCCTTAGATACTTTGGTTTGTTGCAGAACATGAAATGTGTTTTGCTGTTATTTTACATATGGCATTAATCTGCTTGTCGACTATTTTCAGACCTTTTCAATGTGTTGTAATCTACAAGTGCAATTTTCAATTTGCAGATTAATGTAAAATATAGACGCTATCTATTTACAGCACCCACAAACTGTACGGGGGGGTCTAGTCTTATATACCCTAAAACACATAACCTACTGATAAATCCGAGGGGTGTCTTACTGCTGGTAAATGTCCAGCCCTAACCCAGTCCTCTTGAACATTCATAGCCTATAACAAGCCATTCTTCTCTGTATTCTCATTATGGTGCTTATAGTATGCGTTGTATGGAGACATAAGAGGTGTACAGATGGTGTAATGCGCCTTCGTGTCAAATTGTTCTAAAAAACTTTCCCTAAATAAACTCAAAAGCTTCTTGTATTGTGTAATCCATGTAAGTATTCAATGCTGGAAAATATGACCTATCCAAAGACCCAGCCAGTATAAAGCTAGCTGTGAAGCAGGCATGGTTCGGCAAGGCTGACAGTACAGTTACAACTAGATTTAGAAGAGAACTGGGCTGTGACTGGACACATACCTAAACACAAAGTACGCATGGACATGTTAGTGACTGCCATGATGCTTAAAATTCAATTTTGCATGCTGGGAAGGATTCGTCTTGCATCACTACAGTACTGCTGCTAGCTAACACCATTATATTAAGTTCTTGCTGCTTCTCATGGGTCTGTTGGTACCATTCACGTGTCACCTCTGTGTCATGTGTAGGGATCAATGTCACCTGAAAGAAGAAGTAGAAAGTAGTTATTTATATATGCATAAGAGGACCATTCCACGTTCAGAATCGCTTTCCCTACAGTCTTATGCCTTAGTAAAGCATGCTAGATTTTACATGGATTTGTGCTAATCTGAAGACAAGCAACATGCATAAGAATGGATCTCTCATGAAAAATCTGGGTGGTAAGAATGGGGTTATTGTGACAGTGTTTACAAGCAGCAGAAAAAAAACATTGGCTGGATTTTTGGTGTATGCTACTTATGTCTTAAGCCAAAACAGGCCCCACTGAATGACAATGGAAGGCATACTCTTACACTTACTCTTACATTCTCTGTGGACCTTACACATGCTCCTATACCTAGTGGAGGGGCTTCAAAGTGCATAACACAGATTCTCATTTTGGCGTTCTTTAAAAGTAACCTGTCAGATGTTTTTTTGTCCCCAAGCATGTCTGCCATGACTTAAACAGCTCTCCTATCGTGCCCCCAATAAGATGGCTGATACTGAAAAATAAAATTATAATCAATGAAAAATTTCCTGTGCCATAAGCAAATGAATCTGTAAGTAGTTGCCAGTGTGGAGCGACAGGTCCAGCTAGCCAAGCAGTTCTGGCTGTAGTGATGACCTTTGAGACATGAGTGACAGGTATATGGGCTCCATTGTTAGCCATAAGTCTCCTGAGCCAGTGTGACTCCAGCTAGTACTACTGTGTGTACCCCAAAAAGTGGATGAAATAGAAGCTAGATGAGATTTGAGAATCATTCTGGAGAAATTCTGCTGACGTCAGAGCCCAAGTCTGGACATGACTATAGTCGCGACTATTTGACTAGCCAACTCTCTGCCCGTGACCAGTTTTAGGTACATTAATACACAATTCAGTATCATCCAGCATATTGAGGGGTATAATAGGAGAGCTGGCTAAGAGATGCAAGAAATGTTGAGAATAGTTTGGGGTACAAAAAACCTGATAAGTTCCCTTTAAATCCCTGTGTCATGCACCATCTTGCACTAGGCATAATATAGTGTCTCAGTTTTGCTGTGATTGTTCATTTAATGCAGAATTATAATTTAACCTCATGATAATATACTTGACAACCGTATCACAGCACAGATGCACATATGTAGCAGAGTGAAGACTGTAATGTATTTACTGTTGCATATATAGCACCTGCATACTGTACTCTGCGATTGCCATCAGTCATATCTGTGTCTGTTATCAGTAACATTCAGAATCTAATTTTCCCTCTAATAAGTACAATGGGGCCATTTTCATAGGAAGCCAATTCACCTACAGTATATGTATGTATGTTTTCGTAGTGAGAGGAGAAACCAGAAAACCTGAAAGAAATCCATGCAGATGTCGTCCTTGACAAAGCTGATAGTATTGGAGAGTCAGGCGACCAGGGTTGTTGATCCTCTTGGCTTTTGTCATACTGCTTATGCCAGTAATCTGGCTGGATGCTATGATGCGCGTCTCTAAGCCTCTAAGTACAGGCGTGATGGTAAATGTTCACAACGGAGTCACACTTGATGTAACTGAAGCCCAGTCCACTTTCCCAACACATTGAAAGACTACCACAAGGGCTATATACATATATATGTTCAATGTATTGTATAGACATTCGGACTAAATAGGCTTAAATATGGCAACAGAGTAAGATGTCTAAACTTATAGTTAACTTTTAGCCAGACTTTCAACCAAAATACAAGATTTTTATCACATTATTCTTAGATTTTCCTTGGTATTTAGCATATGAATATGACATGTAGGACATTCACTCTTTGTGATAACTCGGCCACAATACTGAAATCATGGTCAGATTTGCAACAAATGCCAGACCATAGAAAGTTCCTGCATTCATGGTCGTATTCATTGGCAACTGATCAGGACAACAGACTGTCACCACTAAGATGGTTAGAGAAAATCTATAAAACTCTGCAAAACTTCTAATGATTTATATTTGCATAAATGTTTACATTGTCTACAAATGTGTATATGGTTATATTAAAACCCCTTTAAACTCCTCCCCATTTCAGATGTACAATGAAAAGGACTTAGGACCCCTGCTATAGAGGTCGGTGCGGTCCCAAGCTGGGAACTTAGTGATCATACTTGTATCTCCTATTCTGTGTATAATCTGTTTCCCCGAAAATAAGTCATCCCCCGAAAGTAAGACATAGCAGAGGTTTTGTTGACTTGTCTAATATAAGGCACCCCCCCAAAAGTAAGACATCCCCCAATAATAATAATCATTCTGTGCAAAGATTGTATGAAGAAAAACATTGCAGCCGGCTGAACACTGTGTGCAATGTTCCGTGTGCACAGGTATGCTGGCTGCTGTCTTTGCTGCGATACGTTGTATCCACTGTTCCTGCTGCTGTAGGATGAGCTGGGAGATGCCCCGTTGTGCATACACTAAGCATCGTATGTGGCAGGGGGTCCACTCTCCCAGCTCATCCCACAGCAGAAGGAACAGTGGATACAACATGTGGCTTTCCTGTGCACACAGAGCACCGCACTCAGTGTTCAGCCGGCTGCAATGTTTTTCTTCATACAGTCTTTGCGCAGCAAGCACATCTCAGCGTAGTGCAGTGGTGGCAGCAGCACACAAAAATAAAATAAGAGATCCCCTGAAAATAAGACATAGCATATCTTTAGGACAAAAATTTAATATAAGACACTGTCTTATTTTCTGGGAAACATGGTAGCTGATAAATGTCATTTGTGAGAAAGGCTTATAAAGTTATCGACATATACTGCATTAATATTAATGCTTACTTGCAAGTTTTCTCCCCACTGGGACTTTCCTTCCAAAAGTGCATCTAGTACCGCTCGGCTAGGTTCCCCATTGGCTGTGTCGTTTCCACTAACAACATAATATGCTGCACGGACCCTCTTGAAGAATTCCAGATCAGTATTTTTGCCATTGCAATGATTAGGAATATATGCTAAATCCACATACACTGGTGGACCAGGAGGAATGGTAGAGCTGGCTTTAGAGCTGCTTGTTCCTATGAGAAATAGATAAATGTTATTAAAGCAAGAAAATGCATATAACCATTAAAAATACCTAAAAACGAGACATTTCTTCATTTAAAATCACAATGTTTACCCTTATCTTAACTGATATTCAAATATCCAGCATGCCAGTTCTATCACCTACTGTACATGTTGCAGATCTTTGGAAAATTCATGCTGCATAGGAAGTATCCTAAAATACTAGCAGCTTCCTCTAATTTTTTATTAATACTAATGAATACCAAACACAGCACCTTCTATAGCACAGAGGTTGTGCTTAGTATTCCAGCTCAGCCCTGTTCACTTGAATGAGACTGAGTTGGGAAAAGGCCATGTGATGAATAACAGTGACATCACTGGTCTCTGAAACTAAAACAGAGCTCCGTGCAGCTGATCTGTAGGAGTCCTGATATCAGACCCCACTGATCAGAGATTTATGGCCTATCGTAAGAATAGATCATCAATTTTTAATTTCCAAAAAAAAAAACCTTAAAGGGGTTGTCCCATCTTAAGGATCCTATCTGAACTGGTATCTTATGTAAAATGAAGACTTTTCCTAAATATATTGCTTTAGTAATACTGCTTTGTTTGCCTGCTATGTGAACTTATTCCTCCCATTGTTTACACAACGTTGCTATAATCACGGGCCTGGAAGATAGGACAAGCAACATCACTTACTCAGTGCGGACATGACAATCAGCTCAGATTATTGTAGTTTGCTGATAAAGCCGAGTCTGTTATCTCTCTAAGACTTAAATGAGAACTCTTAAAGTAGTGAAATGATGTATTATTCTTATGATACCGGCAGCATATGGAATTAATCAGCTGTAAAGCTGGTGCCAACTACAATTTACAGTCCTAAAAGTGCAGTTTTCATAGTTTTTATAAAGTAAGGGGTACGGTGGCTGCTGTCTACATAAAATGAATATAGAAATTGTATAATACATTGAACAGCAACAACACCAGGGCTACCAAGGCTGTACATACCCTTAGTTAGGATTTGGTGGTATTGATAGTTAGATTCATCTTTATAAGGCTAAAGTGTACATTGGACTCTGATGGTGCTTTTATGGAATTTAATAATTATTTTTCTTTATCAATGTTATTAGGTGTTTATATGTCCCAATTTCATTTTAGTTTTCGTATTGAAAATAAAAACTCTCCTTATACCTCTGTATGAAATCTGATGTATACGGCAATACAGAGAAAGCAACTATGTGACAATTCTGAATATTTTACTGGTTTGTATCTACAGTTCCTGTCAGTTTTATGTGTCTCCATGCTTACAAAAAGCATACTCATCCCGTGTAGTCTAAGGGTCAGTTCACATGTGAACCGTCCGCGCGGCTTTTGACACCGAGAGAGACGCGGCTCACCACGTCTCTCTCTGGTCAAAACCTGCCTGCTGCGACCAGCGCGCCGTGGTTTCCGCCTGAAGATAGGACATGTCATTTCTTTTCTCCGCTAGCAGCAGCCCGCCGCTAGCAGAAAAAAGAAGCCCGGCGGTCTGCATAGACCACCATTGTAAAGGGGCGGATTTTGAAGCGAAATCCGCTGTCAAAATCCACCCCTTTGCCCACGTGTGAACGAGCCCTAAGTCTGTTCTTCTGCTCCCGTCCATCTGTCCTCTGTCTCACTAACATACATTGGTAGGTTAGTATGAATGCAGGATCAGACTACACAAGGTTTGTTTGTTGTTACCATGGAACAACATGGCTTTACTTACAAGTTATAGCCAAAACTATAGGAGATTTTAATTAGGATTATCTGTGTTGAAGCAAATAAAAATTGTTGTGAATATGAACAAAGCCTTTAAAGGGAAACAGAACATTTTCTTTTTTGCTTGGCAAACATTCCTGAATACTCAAAACCTGTGTGTAAGCGGACAGAATGCAAGAATCTAAGTATTCTTCAACCTGAACACTCTTTAGCTTTTGAGAATATAACCTTGAATAATCTTACATATACATTGTATAAGCATTCTATATATGCTGCTCTTTCATGCAGTTTTCTATAGTTTTACTCTTTACAAAGTAATGTTTATTAAATTGCTTTTACCTGTCGATTTGACACCATTGACTAGTTTGCCAGAATTACCACCTTTAGATGTATCGTCTTTCTCGTCTCTGGAAGAATGCATTTGCAACGTACTTCTTGTTTTCAGAGATTTCTCTGTTGTTTCCTTCTTCACTGTTGCATTTTTTAGAGATTTTTCTGTAGTTTCCCGTGATGTCTGTTTAGACAGTGTTGGAGAACGTTTTCCCTTTGACTCTAGTTTCCTTGCTGGAGAGGTTGCTTTTGGTTTACTTAAAGGCTTCCTTACACTCTTAGTTTTGTCTTTTAGATCTTTTTTAAGTACCTTGTCGCCTTTTATAGGATTCAGTTCATTGAGTAGCATTTCAGGATCTACCATGCAGACATCTGGATGAGGAGGATGAGGGTAGGGATCCATCATTGGTGCTGGATGTGGATCATGACCTTGCCTTGAACTACTGTGATGAGAATTTCCCATTGCTTTATCTACAGGAAGAAAGTCCGCATCTTCATCAGAGTCCATTGCAGCATCTGCTGTTATAGATGGGCACTCTTCTGTTTCAGGTGGAACATCTGAGTCGGACTGAGATGATCCTGAATCACTGACAGATGTTGGCGGTGTTTCATCAACTGTGCCACCCTCAACATGACGGTTTTTTACATGGTGGGTCCTTCCCTTAACTGAAGGGTGGCCTTCATCTTGTGAGACATCACTATCGTCTGAAAGGTCAAGGGGACTAGGATTGATGAAAGATGGCGAAAGTTCCCCTTTCCTGTGTATATATTCTGATGAAGATAATTTGTGCTCATACTCAGTTGATGTACTCATACATGTCTCACCTTCATGTGAAGCATCTCCATGATCTTCAGACCCTCTACCTCTCTGTGCATCAGGAAAATAAGGCTGAAATGTGTGCTCAGGAGACATGAGAGAAGAAGGCCGGTTAGGTTTTTCAGTATCTTCCTCGGAGTATGGAGACTCTCTATCTGAATCTGGAGATGACTTTTCATCTCTAAACTCGGATGAGTAAAACTGTTTATCTCCATATTGTGAGTGCTGGAATAACTCGGGCACGTTGTTGATTTCTGTAGGGCCATTGGCTGTTGATGATTCTTCTTGCTGATGGGGTGGAAATGATGTAAGAACATTTGATGGTGAATACACTGCGTCTGCACTTTCTCCGTGTGTAATATCCTGATGTATAGTAACGGATTCTTTCACTACATCAGTCTTTGATGCGCAAGAGGTTTTATTACATTCAACTCTACATGGCAATGTGCAGTCATCCATGTCATATGTACATGTAGATTCATGATCATCAGTAACATCTTTTTCATCTGAAGGCTTGGTAGTATCAGCAGGAACAAGTGGAGATACATCCCATAAATTCCTTACAACTGGATCTGCTTCAGCTCCATAACTACTGATCATTTGTGAGTAAAAACCTTCAGCGCTGTCCTTTTTCACTGGGGTGCTGGCTTCAGATGAAGTTTCTGACAAACTCTGAGAGTCACGTTTCTGGTAGCCTGCCTCAGTAAACTCCTGAGCAGAAGTCTTAGAATACAAGGGATCTTCCTGAGGACTTAAGGATGAGAATCTAGTTAAAGATGAACTTACTTCCGAAGATCTTTCAGAGACCTGTAAGTACTCATCCTGTCCTTTTGCAGAATGTGATATATTGAAAATATCTGCACCTAATTCTTTAGAATCTACGTAAGACAATGGCTGCTGGTGACTTGTGTATGAGTCCGAAGAGTCTCCTATTTCTTTTTTTATGACTGAAAATGCCTCAGAGGAATATTCTGGTGCTGATGCAGTAACCTCATGATGCTCTGCCATGGCAGAGAAGGTTTGTTTCTCCTTAGCACTAAGGACACAACTTTCTAATTCCTGCCTAACATTATAACATTCACTACTGGCTTGTGGCTGTTGGTATTCCATTTGAAATCCAGTTTCTTGTGTATCTTTTGTAGACTCCATTTTTGACACGAAAGGAGAATATGTATAGTCAGTATCTTCTTTTTCATGCTTATCTTCATGGAAGCTATATTCTGTACTTGAAAATGAATCTAGCGCTTGAGCGCTACTTAGCCCTGAAGTTTTCATTTCACTATGGACGTTATAGTGTTTATTGTCTACTTCTGTTACCTCTGCTTGAGCAGCAAAATTAGACAGGTTGTTCTCCTTGTCTTGACCATATGTGTAAGTTTCATGTAAGCTATCTTCAGGGTGTTTGGTTTCCTTTTCAGATTTTTCATTTGCTCCTTTTTCTAGCTCATAATCACTTGCATTTCCTTCCAATACTTCTGTTTTCTCATAATATGAGTCTTTCATCTCAGGAAGTCGTGATTCAGTTTGGGTAATGTTCTGACTAGCTGAGCTTATGTTATCTTCATCATCCTCATCCTCATCCTCCTCCTCATCATCATAATCAGCATCTTGATGTGCATGAAGATAAGCAGATTTTTCATGATATTCATGCTCCAATGTATCTGGTTTTGACGAGAGATCTGTGCCAAGTGAGAAGGCGTTAGACTCTTTTTCGGCTTGTGTTTTTTGATATGGTCCTTCCATGTGTGTTTTTTCTGATTCTTGAGCAGATACACTACTTGTTGCTTTAGTGCTCTCTGAACTTACCAAGAAATGTTCTTGCCTTTCTGTATAATCAAAAATGGCACTTTCTCCTTTGTCTTTTGGCGATACTGGTGAAGAAAGTTCCTTCTCCGTTGAGGTATACAAATGAGATTCCTCTTCTTTTGAAGAGATTTGTCCATACACTTCATGTTTGGATGTCTCTGTGCCTAGAGTTGGTATCTCGGCCTTTTCTTTTTGTAGATAACTAGCACTACTAGGTTCTACCTCTTCTATGATATGTTCAACTCCAGAAGTAGCTATCTTCTCATATATGTCAGCGTATTGAAAAGATTTGTCATTTGGATAAGGGGTTGGCTCTCTTTCTTCTACTTTTCCTTTTTTTGTGGCGCCATATGATTCCTTCTCTTGGGAATATAACTCAAATGGGCTAGCAGGTGACTTTAACCCAGTATCCAATAGAGTGGGGGAACCTTTTTTGTCACGTTTAGCGAAAAGATCTTCTTTAGGGTCATCCCTATAATCTTCAAAATTAATGTCTATGTTGTGTTTAGAAAATGTGGTCTTATTGTACGATGTTTCAACATATTCTTGCTCTTTATCCACTCTAGAATAATCATAGTCTTTGCACTCCTGCTTGGTCTCTTCTTGATATGTATAGCTGTCTGATGGTTCCTTTGGTGATTTTTCTTTTGCATCATGATGTTCATCCTTGTGAATGTCATACTCTGTTTTTGCTGGCTCCGTCACTTCAGAATGTTCATATTTTTCAAATACATTAATCATTTCTTCCCCAAGTTGAAGATCACATTTTTTGTCCGTAGCATCACTTTGATAGGAAGAAACTGGGAGGTCATGAGCAGTCTGTGAATATGGATATTCATCTTCTTCTGCTGAGTCATGCTCTTCAAAACCTATTTCCACTGGTGTTAATTTTACTTGTATACCTCCTGTGTTGCTATCCTGAACTGTATCGGATGAAGATGTTGTTACGTAGGAAAATTTGTCTAAAATGTTTGTATCCTGGGAATGATATGAAGCTTCTACTTGTGAAATGGGCTCTTGACTTTCAACTTTGCTTTCACCTGTAATATCTAGTGCCTCTTGGGCAGAAGTTTCTTCTTGAAAATGTGCATATTCTGTATCTAATATATCTCTGTCTGATTTATTAGATGCTTCTTGCTTTTTAGACTGGTCTTCCCAATCCAGAGAATCATCCAGGAATGTGCTCTCTCCTTCTTCGGTATACCGCCGTCTATAGATTTCCTTTTCTGAGCACTGAGATTCTTTTCGTTGTTCTGTAAACCACACTCTCTTTTCACAGGTCATCTGTTTCATGTAAATGTTTTCACTATCATCAGATCTTTCATTATCAATGTACTTATCATTGTATGTATCCTTCTCTGATGTATCTGATGTTTCTTTTTTCTCTAATACATTTGCTTCTGATTTTACATAGTCAAGAGAAAATTCGGTATGTTGGAAAGGCTTGTATGACTCCTGAAATGGACAGGATTCTTGTTTTCCAACTGGATCGCCTTTGAAGGGACTATCTGCAAAAGAATATGACTCTGAGTCATCAGGGCTGGAAGAGGAAACTAAGAAAGATTTTTCTTCTTTTTGCTGAACTTGACTGTCAGAGTGATATGAATGTGTCTTTGCCACTGAAGACTCTTCTGAATGGACTTCTGAAAATGTTTGCTTATCATCTCTAGATTCAGGTGTCATGAAGGACTGAGTAGTAACTTGACAATGTTTATCAAGTGCCTCCAGATGTTTTTGATCTTCAGCAAAGCTTTCCTTCATGGATAGCAAAGGGTCCACATACTCTGTTGATATTTCATCAGAGTAACATTTCAGTTCTTCTTTTTGAGTTAACTGGAAAGGACTTTCTTCATCTAGGTATGTTTCCTTTGTTGGACTTCCTTGATATGTTTCATTTACAATTGGACTTTGTTCTATCAAAGACATCTGTAAAGATGTATCATCTTCTTTTCCTTGCTCTGTAAAAGAAAGTGACTTTGCATCTCCTAGGAATATGTCCTGTCTAGAGCTCTCAGTTGATGTATCATCTTTTATAGGACTTTGCTCTATGACTTCAGAATAATCATACCCTGCTGACATCTGTTTGGGTGATACTGGCTGCAGTGGATCAGCATCCGTTTCTTCATGGCGGGGTAATAAATCATCATGTGAAACTTTCTTAGATGAAACTAAATCTTCAAGTTGCATATATGGCTCAGAACTCAATGAATATACTGCATCCTTAGATAGATCACACTTTTCATTGTCCATATATCTATCATCTTTGTCTATAGTTTTTTCAGGAATACTTTCTCTCTCGGTTTCTATAATTTCTTTGGCCACCGGGACGGATGACCCTTTAACTAAATCTTCTAGGCCTTCATTGTATACGTCACATGTATATGATGACCCTGAATGTAGCAAGCTTTCCACATCAGAACTCTGCACTGAAGCTCCAAAAGGCATTTCTTCTTGAGTGATTGGCTTATCTAGGTGTACTTTATTTTCTGCAGATGACTCATATGATACTTGTATTTCATCTTTTCTTTCATTTTTAAGTATATCTGCAGCTTCAAAAAGCTCAGCTTGTGTAGTTTCAAATCTGTCCTCTACAGGGGACTGGTGAGAAGGTGTGTGTCCTGTGCTTGTAGGACCTGACTGCGTTGGAGATGCCATTTTTACAGTGCTGTCATCAGGGCTTAAGCATCTCTCCTCCGCTTCTCCAAAGCTCGTATCGACTTTGTCCACTTCACTACCAGAAATATTAGGTGATATCTTCAGATCTGTACTATATGCATACTGTACATCAGCACCTTCGTGTTCAGGAAATAAAAGGTTACTGTAAAGTTTTTTATCAGTTGTCTCAATATTTATCACATCATCCAGTCCTTCATCCTGGCCACTAAGATGGTCTTTTCCAGCAGTGATCAGAGATTGGAAATCTTCTGGTGGAGGGGATTTAAAACATTTATCTTCTTCTAGAGAAGATGTAGGTGAAATAGTGCCGGCAGATGGCAAATACTCTATACCCTGTGTGGCCTCAGTGTGAGAAGATGGAATACTGTTGGCAGTATCAAGTAGTAGTGAACTTTTTCCAGTCTCTTCAGTTTTTGGTGCAGTAATAGAAGCCACGGACTGATCTTCTGCAACAGATGTGGCAAAGGAAGATAGTTTGTCACACTCAGTTATAGATGTTGCTGAGGAAATGTGTTCCTCTTCTGCAAGAGGAGCAGCGACAATGTTCGTAGAGTAACCCACTATGTCGGATTCTTGCATAACATAACCTTTTGTAGGCACCTCAGAGGATGAAACTGCTTTGATACCATGTATTGTGTCAAATGATCCTGGATGGTCTGGAACAGAAATATCGTAACTGCCTACATCATACTGTAAATGAGGAATTCTTTCTTCCTGTTCATCATGTATTTCCTCATCAGAAATAGTTTGTTCTGTCTCTGAATAACCTGGCATTGTTTCATCTTGGATGTATGATATGTGTTCTGCAGCAGTTCCAGAAGACACTGGGGCACCGGTTAAGTATGAGGGCTCCTTGGATATATCTTTGTCACATATGTTTATTTCTTCATCTGTCTCTTTTTGCACTGGCATTGTAAAATCACTGGATTTTTTCCCCTCCTGTTCCTTCAAATGTTCTCTGTATTCATCATCCTTATACTTTAGACCATCTCTAGGTTCTTCTGAATATTCTTCCATTTCTTCTACATCTGCTTTTTCCACCACATCTATATTTCTCTCTGCTTCCTTGTCATCTTCTGCCTTTTTACAGACTTCATCATCTCCAGAATGTGCAACTATTTCTTCTTTTTGTTTTCTATCCAATATTCCCTTTTCATCCAATTCATTTTCTTTATCTTCATCTATCTCTAAGTCTTGAATGTCTAAGGTTGGCATAGATTCAAATTTGTTTCTACTAGATACTCTCTCTTTATCATCATCTGGAGTCGGTTCTTCTTCTGTGTTCATCTCTTCTTCAAATTCTGCCATCTCAGCAGGTTCCTCCATGGCTGCACCTTCATCAACCATTTCTGCCGTCTCATCTGCCTGATACACTGGTTTCTCCTCATGTTGTGAGTCTCCCTCTACATCAGTGGTTGTGATGCCTTCATCTGGGGATTCAAGAGGACTTTTCTTATCTGATGTTATTTCATCTAACACAATTTGATCTTTGAACTGGTTTTGAATCATTAACATATCTGATGGTCTATTTTCAATAATCTCTTGCTCTGAAAGAATGGAGTCATCTTCCTTTTTATTGGATTGTTCCAGGTTCTTTTCATACTTCAGCTCCTCAAAGTCTTTGGTTAGATCTTCAGGCGATGACATACCTGATCTCTGTTCTGCCATATCAGCCATTTCTGGTACCTTTTCCACTTGTACTTGCTGCACATGAGTTACTTTTGGTTCACTTATGACCTCTTTTTCAGGTTTGCTTTTAACCTTTTCAGTTCGGATTTTTCCAGGGACTTTTGCTTTGTGCAATGTTTTTCTCACTTCAGGTGTAAATGGCCGCAAGTCTGGTTTTAGTAGCTTCTTCATTTCAGGTTTAACGTCCTTTTTCTTCTCTTCCTTCTTTAAGTCTTTCTTTTCGTCCTTTTTAATATTTTCTTTCTTTATATCTATTTTTTCTTTCTTTATCTCTTTCTTTTCTTTATCCTTCTTTTCATCCAGTTTGGAAATCTTATCCTTGATGAATTTTTTGCCGGTCTTTTCTTTCAGAAGTTTTCTTTTTTCTATTTTTGCAGAATCAATTGGTTCTGATTTTATTTTTTCAGTTTTTAAAGGTTTCTCAATATGTCTGTCTACTTCCTTGCTTTTTTTCTCTGGTTTGGTCTCTTTTGTAATCTCTTGCTTAATGTCTTTAGCCAGTTCTTCAGAAATGTCTTCTTTTTTAGCTGGCTTACCTGTGCTTGGTCTTGTAGAGGACTTCAGACTTTCCTTGCTGTCAGCCCTTTGCTTTATTTTTGTGTGCTTGCCAGTAGATGTTGGACCACCACTGGATATATCTTTTTGTGTTGCTACTGGATATCTCAAGAAATCTAAATGTTTCAGCTTTTCTAGGCCTTCTAGAATCTTATTTTGTGGAGCATTTCCAGGAAATAAAACACGCACAATTTTTTCTGTTGGGCTAGCAGGGAGCCAAACAACCAGGGCAGTGATAGATGTAAGATATGGTACTGAAATTTCACCCTCTTTCCCATTTGGTAGAATAATACCGGTTTTTGCTTTGCTGTTTCCGGCCCATTTCTGCATCAAAAACTGCATTTCTTTGCTGTCTTTTACTGGGTTCAGGACATACATATCCAACCTGCCAACTCCCATTTTGTGAAACAATGTTATGGGCTCTATTGTGTTACTAACTACCCGGTATAAAGGTTCAGACTTAATTCCTAACTTATTTAAGTACTGTAGTGTCAGACAAGCTTCTTCAATACTTCTTTTAACCTTCATACCAGACTCAGGCATTTTAAGTTTATCTGGAACATTAAAAAACACTACCCCCAGTTCTGGCGATATTAAGTTCTTCATCCAGTCACTATAGGCAGTGGAGCCCTGAGATTGTTCTTCATCTTGCTCAGCTATCTTTCTTTGAAGAAGTCCATTTATTCCAGGCAGATTATCTGCACCAATATGTGTGAGCAATATGGAATCAATTCTATCCAAATGCCGAACCAACTTCCAGAAACAGGACTTCCTTTCTGAGCCACCATCTACTAAGATATTAAATCCGTTGACAGCAAAAAGGGCAGAGTCTCCCCTTCCTCCAGGAAATATGTAACAACATGGCTTTGACAACTTCAAAAATCCACCAGAATTTGGTGGCTCCAAGAGATCAAAAGGAGAAGGGACATCAACAGTCTCTGAGACATAGTCTGCAAATTCTGAAACCCCATCCATGGCAGGTAAAACTAGCTCAGGGTTTAGTTTCCAATTTATGATATCCTGGAAACTGGAATGTCCAAAGTTGCACCAATCTCCCTCTTCCAGGCAAGAAACAGTTAAAGAAGCTTTGATCTCCGGATCAGTGTTACTGAATAGCTGGCAAACCTGCAGTGACAAAATACAAGAAAAACAATTAGCCCCATAACATTGAGATCTATTACTATATTAGTGAATTAAAATAATTACACGTGTTAATTTCATCAAGTTCCATATGAAGGTACATTAGAATTGACCAATAAAATACATAGACTGTTTACTATTGCTGAATTTCGTTCCTTGTATGGCAGGTTTTTCAGTAAAGTACATGAATAATTAAAATAGCTTACAGTAAGCAACAATGAATCAAACATGTAAGCAATATTTGCATTGGATTGGGCTACTTGCTTACCTCTGGATCACTGAACACCTCTCCAAGTCTATGTAATGGAAAGGTACCACTTTGCAGAATTAAATCTCCTTCCTGGTCAGAGCACTGGCCACTCAGAATAAGGAGCTTGTAAGCAGAAGGGTCTGTGATCAATGAGCGTACCTAGTAGTAAAGGTAGAAACCTCCTTTAGCCAAATAACATATTAAGAAGAACAGTTACAGTAATAACAGTGCAGAATTTGTCAATGGATAACACTTAAGAGACACAGAAGAGTACATACATAGACCACAGAAAATCAAAGTACAGCGACATTGTAAATATTTCAACTGCGTTTACACCTGCATTAGAAATTCCATTTTCTGTTCTGCCATGGAAGCAGAAAAAATAATTCAACTTGCTATGGTCCATTAGGCTACATCAAGGAGTCCATCATTTTACCAAATATGAATACAAGTGGTTTAGAAATGATTTTTTAAGGTGGCCACACACATTAGATAAACATTCAGTGGGATTAGATAACTGCACAATTTGTACGGGGTTGTCTTGACTTTCATCACAGGCAGAAGTCAGAGCAAAAGCAGTATTGAAGATGCTGGATATTAATGTGCTCAAATCTTGTCTAGGGAGATAAGCTACGAGCAGATAAGATAACAGATAGTCTGGTAGCAGCTTTTACTCTCTCAGTATTGTGAACACTAGAACACTTGCCTGAGCCAAGCATGTATGTGTTTAGAGGGTCTGAAGGAATAGCTGTTGGCTGAATAGGGATTTGGCAGGCAGTCATCTGTCATTTTTATACCAAGCTGATTTACACAGCTTAAGTTTCACAATTCTACTTCTTCAGACTAAACTACAGAGAAGAAACTTAGAAGTTTATACACTGTCTACCAATAAGTATTTGAACACCTGTGGTAGAATAGATAAACAACATCTCTTCATACACAATAGTTGGTAGACCCCAGCAGATGCTTCCTTATGGCTGGTATTGATTGACACAATACTCCTGGATGCCTGATGAAACTCCTGGTGTATGTGAGCCATCGGTTGGGTGCGGTTTCTCTGGCCAGCACTCGTCTGTCTCTATCTCTCAGTTTCGGGGGTCTGCTGACTCAGGGCACATTCCGACAATCACCGTTCACCTTACACTTTGTAATCACATAGGCCACTGTAAATTTTGGGTAATTCAGTTTGCTTGCTATGTCCCTTAAAGATCGACCATTTCTGTGGTACCCCACAATTACCCCTTTCTCGAACTCGGACAACTCTGCACTTAATGGCATCTTGCATGCGACTAATGCCAATGCTGTTTTCTATTTAACGTTGGAAGGCGTGACGTACATCATGACCGCAGATATCTTCATTTGCATTGGTGTCCAAATACTTATTGGTAGACAGTGTATATACACACACAAATTCCCTTAATCTACTGTATACCCTTCATACTATTTTGTATCATGTTACAGTCAAAACTGAACTGAGAAATGTATAACAAAATCTTCTCAGTGATACCCCTTCCTCTTCATTGTCTTGTGTATAGCTATACGACAATTGGCTGGAGCAGTGGGCAATAAACAATTATTAACACCATTCACTATCCGTATCCTCTAACTGGCCAACAGCCAAACATGCGGCAGATCAGCAGATGTTCTTTCTCTACAGCATTTCTAGAAATGGGGGAGATAACTTGTACCGATCGGGGTTCTACCCAAATATTCCTGAATAACTTCATTTCCAAGAAGGACATTCCCAATTCCCATTGTTGAAATCCTTAAACTGTACCTCATAAACAATGCTGTCTGCGTTGGGGTTCACCAAGATCACCGTCTCTAGAACATCACTTTGATGCTGCAACGTTCTTTGGCCTATGGAAATAAAACAAAGTATTACATTAAATTGCAGAAAACTTTCAATTAACCTCCAGTACATGCCAGATTTTGGTTCCATTCACTCACTTAACCTCCCCATACAACACTGCTGAAAATTAAGTACTTTTGTGTAATGTTGACTTGAGGAAAACAGTCATTCAAGTAAAAGTAACAAAAGCATTTTTATTCATTTTACTCCCAAATCAGATTGTAATTTTCCTCCCACGCTGCACTTGTATTCAGTAAATGTAAGATATTATCTTCACAGCTGTAAGTGTTTTAGGAATTTACATCTGTACAAAGGCTACACTAAATATCCTGATAAGTTTTTAGCTTATAAAAGAGAATTTGATAAAAATGTCTTGAGATATATTGAAGTCAAACATGTAAATATGAATATACATATTGAGAACATGTTGGCTTTTTTCTTTACATTCATATAGAGAAGGTATATGTTTCAGTCTTTCTTTGATACTTTTCCTTCTTTTTGGATCAACAAATATTCTATTAGGTTTTTTTTACTAGAATCAGCAGTCAACACTTTGTTGACACCCAACCCAAATATCTCACGTGAACTCCTTAAATGCAATATTCCTTGCTGGACTGCATATTGACACCACATAAAAGGCTGGTACACAAATACACGAGAATACTGGGACTATGGGAAATTATGTGTAACTGGGTTAACGGTATCATCAATAGAAAACAGAGGGTGGTTATTAATGGTACATACAGATTCGGTCACAGTCACCAGTGGGGTGCCACGGGGATCAGTACTGAGTTTTCTTGTTTTTAATATTTTTATTAACGATTTGGTAGAGGGTTGACAGAGTTGAATCTCAATATTTGCAGATCATATTAAGCTCAGAAGGATCTGAGGAAGCTGAAAACTTGGTAAAGGCAATGGCAAGATCTTGTAGAATGTTAATTTTAAAGTTATGCACCTAGGACATGGAAAAAATTTAATGGTTATGTATTAAATCACACCGCCCCTGAAAAAGACTTGGGGGTACTGGCTGCCAGTAAGCTTAAAGTGTACCTAACCAATAAACAAACTTTGCATAAGAGAAAGTTTCACGAGAAACATAGAAAGGGATCCTTCACAGTAAGAACAGTGAGGCTATGAAACTCTCTGCCCCAGGAAGCCAGGTTGGCTTATACTCAAATATATATGGTATATATCTTGTGAGAAGGTGACAGGCAGGGTGCTGGAAAGTTGCTATATTTCCACCAGATTCTCACCTTTGTCTGGTAGTTGTGTGCTCCGGTGCTGCTAGGCAGAAAGCCTCAACCCTGGTGATGGGGGTTGGGCTCATCAATGGGCCTTTAAAAATCCTAGGCGGATCCTGGGAGAGAGAGAGGAGGCGCCTGGGTCTGTCTAGAGAATAGGAAGTCTGATGTGATGCAACTGTGAATTGTTGCTATTTTTTTCTCTTTTCTGTGTGGCTCAAGCAAGCCAAACGCAGACTTAGTTATATTCTGTTTAGTAAGTGCTCGAACAAGCAGGCTTTTGTTTGACGTTTTCTGTACCTAAAGTGAAGGTTTATTTATTTTGCTATTTTCTCCAAATAAACCTGTTTCACCGGACGTTGGTGTCCCTGTCTCTGACTGTTTGGCCCTGCGCTGCTGCTACCAAGCTGTTTCCCTACAATATATAGATGTACAACATACAGTACATAGAAGTATGAAGTATGACCAGTATTGATGTAAATAAAGTACTCCTATAGAGATGTGTAATCTGAGTCATGTAATCCACAATTCTAGTAAGCAGTGGAGACCAACTGGCTGCACAGAATCAATAATTCTCATTTTACTGGAGTTGTCCCACTATACAAATAATATAATAATAGAAGCTATCAATTTTCATTACCCTTCATTACCCAGTTTTCTGAAAAGTTACTTTATATTTATGTCCAGGCTTCACTTTCTGTTGTCAAATTGAAAGAAAATAGATGGTATCCTAATTTATGTGGCATATCCCAACTTGAATGTAGCTGGTATTCTCCAAGTATATATCCTATATACTTAATCTCTAATCTGTTTAAATAGTAAAATGTCTGCAACAGAGTTCATCTATACTAAATGTCATCTGTCAGTCTAATAGACTAGCTAAGATTGTGATTTGCTTATTACCACTGTCTATAACACACAATCCATTACAAACATGAAGTCTTCTATAGAGAAGTCATTGAGCTTCCATATGTGGGTGAATCATTTTTCGATGAAAATATAACTATAGTAACAAAGATACTTCTCTCAATATAACAATTAGTAAATAATAATATAAATAATTTAAGCGTAACTAAACTTTCACACTGTTTCTGTATTGAGCTGTTCCTGCCTCTCACTGAATGTTACTATGGTATATGGGACTGTGTAGAGAAAATGAGGGTGGTAGAGGGACACATCAAACAGTTCTATCTCGGACATTATAAAATGTACAAACTTGCTTTTGGCGTCCTGTGAAAAGGGAGATTTTCTAAATTATCTAAACTATTAAGAGAGATATCGCTTGTTGAAAGTTGGTATTTGGATTTTTATGTCTTTTTAAATCATGTATTTTATAGCTGCATATAAATATCCAAATCCCTACGGTGTTTTCAACCAGTGATATATCTGAAAAGAACTGAGATAGCACTGTAACCTTAGTGTAATACGAAAGAAGATAATCTCCTCTTTCATATGACACCAAATGCAAGTTTATAGGTTTTATCAGGTCTGACATATGACTGTTTGAAGTGATTCTCCCCCATCCATTCTCTCTACAGCTTACACAGTCCCGTACTCCCCGTACACAGTAACATTCAGTAAGGGTATATTCACACTGAGTTTTTTACAGGCAGATTTTGACGCGGAATCCCCCTTCAAATTCACCTGCAAAACAGGCTCCCATTCATTTGAATGGGATTGCTTGCTTTTTTTTCCCGCTAGCGCTTTTTTCGCTAGAGGGGAAAAAAAGTGAGATGCCCCATGGATTCCGTGACTGAAAAGGCTGTGGTGTCCATGGCGAGACTCTCTCCTGATTAAGCCCATTCATTGGGGACTAATCAGGAGCGGAATGCCAGGACTGAATGCCAGTGCACTGCATCGGCATCCCATTGCGGCTAACCGCACGGAGAGTCACACGGCGGAATTTGGTTTCCACCAAGTGACCGTACCCTCAAAGGCAGGAACAGCTCTCAATACAGAAGCAAGGGAAAGAGTGAAAAATGCAGGATTTCACAGAAAGGAGGCCACATAGCACCAGATTTATTGGAGTACATATTTGATGATAAATCTGGCTTATTTTTGACTCTCTAATCTAACATCACACTATCAATTTGTTGTTGAATCAATTTTGGTGAATCTTAGGTTAAGGTTCCACATAGCAAAAAAAAAAAAAAAAAGGTGCATAAAAAAAACGCATTTTATTTCCGCAGTGTTTTTTCATTACGATTTTGCAAGGTTTTCCTCAGCAAACTTTCTGCTCCTGTTATACGTATATGGAAAACGCCAGCATTTCTGCAGGTATAGTTAACATGCAGTGATTTTCAAAAATGCAGCTTTTCTGCTGCAGATTTTTTTTCTGCAATGTGTGGATGGGATTCGCCACTTTGCAGGTACTGTATAACACAGTGTTTTTCCAACATGGGGCTTCAGACTTAAAGAGGTTTTTCTTATTAACTGATGACCTATCTTTACGATAGTTCATTGATTACATATTGGAAGTGGTCTGATACCCAGGCCCCCAGGTCGATCAGCTGTTTTTAGAGGCTTCAGTGTCTGTGCTGCAGCCTCTTCAACACTAACCAGGCAAAGCGTCATACATTTGTACAGCAGCTGTACTTGGTATCGCAGCCCATTCACATCAGGCCATGTGACTGATGAATGTAACATCACGCGGCCTGTGAAGTGGAAGTGGCACTCAGAAAGACTGATCCGCAGGTCTCCTGTGCCTTGACCTCACAGATCTTCAGTTAATAATAACCCCTTTACGCGATGCCCGCTTCCTCACTAATCATGATAGGCCACGTTTTATAGTTTGACACGTCATAAAAAAGTGTCTAAAACAAATGATACATGTGGTCCATGGCACATGCGCCAGCTTTTTGGAACAAAATGCACCAGAATTCTGAGATATTTTCATTAGTAAATCTGACCCACAGTCCTGATCAAGAGAAAAGGGAAAATTCCTTATGAGTCACTTACATTGTACTGTATTAGGGGAAAACATTCCTTCCAAATTACAGTCCTAGTAGGAGTTTTTACTCAGCTTTTTACTGGCTCACGAAAGAATGGAAATCTGCAATGTTATACCGTATTATATTGTTCCCTCTATTCCCATTTCTTACCACGGAGTTAAAAATAATCATTCTTCCTGCAGCCATCTTTCTTTCATTAATATTCTTTGCTCTTACTCCTAAGCATCTTAATCTTATAGAACCTGTTCTTTAAGACTGGTTCCCTCCCTTTTATTACAGGATAATAGGGAATAAGCCTGTAAATTGTATAGCCTGCATTGTGCAGCACATTAGTCAGGCCTAAGGAAGAGATAACCAGAGTCTGTCACCTACAAATCTACTTAGGGGGTGTATTACCTCCCTAAGCAATTTAACTAGCTGGAGTAGCCATAAACGTTAAAGGCATAATAAAAGTTCTGTTTACCAATAGGTTTTACTGTACACATGGCCAGCACCACGGACTATGGCCCTGGGCTATTTATGTAGTAAAATTGTTACGTACAATAAAGACATCTGGAGGTGACAGATGCTACGAGAGCTTCCAGTGATTTTGGTGGGAGGAGAACTCCTTCCTTGGCCAGATAATATGTCCTGAAGCAGTCAGTGGCTGATTTTGCAGGAGGTATCTGTGCGCTGGATTTCTAGCAGATGTGGATTTTCGATCTTGTTTCACTTAAATACCAATGCTGACCATGACTATAATTTAGTAACCCTTTCATATCAACCCAATAACGCAAGGATCTCTTCTTGAAATTGCAATGACATTAACAGACTAGATAGATAGATAGATAGATAGATAGATAGATAGATAGATAGATAGATAGATAGATAGATAGATAGATAGATAGATATTAGTATTTCTGTTGTTTTTATTAGATTAGTGTAATTGGTCTTGGTTACTAATTTTCGGATTTATACCACATAGACCCAACATTAAGCAATTAAACAATTAATCTTCTCCGTAATATGCAATTTGCTGCGCAGCAGACAACGGACGATACAATTAATAATAAAGCAAATAAAAAAGTGCTGCAAAATCTAGTCTAAATATAAAGCAATGAAACTGCACATGTGCTAGATCTGTGTGTGTATACATCCAAACTAATAATCATAATTATTATATTTAAATATATACAGTATATTGTAGTTAAAATATACAGAAATGTTTACTGCAGTACATTGTTCCCCGAACTGCCATAAAGAATTGGAGATACGGAAACCACATAGCACATTTATCTACAATGTTTCCGTATCCATGAGACTACAGAAACTGTTCAGCTCAGCAGTGTTACGCTTTTTCCATGGATCCTATTTTCCTCTATGGGAGTTAGGAGAGCAGTATGAAGCAGCATTACTTGGTCGTTCCTATAAGTTCTGACTGTAGGGATCAGAGCGGTTATTCCCATCTCAACTGTGATTTACCGAGATGAGAATAACCTTTTAATGTTTTGCACCTTTGTCATGTACAATATATACATATTATACACCACTATATACACAGTCCCTGTTAGGGGCACAAGTTTGGCTTTCAGTACCCATTTTACGCTAATGGAACTCAACTACTGTATGTAAAGTACATTCTCCTGAAACGTTTCTCCGACTTCTCCTACTATTTTCCTACATTTGAAACTCTTTATTGATGTTGCTATCTCTGTCTGTAAAAAAATCTTTTGTTTTTGTACCATGTTAGCTAGTGGGTATGAAATATAAAAAACCCCAAAAAACTTGAGATTCTTCAGTAGTTGATACCTTTTCTAATGGCTAATTAATAATGATGACAGATTACAAGCTTTCAAAGCTCTTGGCTACTTCCTTAGGTATATTTAAAATCAATTCATCCTTCAGAAATTGTTTTTATACTATACCTATACTATACTTTACTAAAATACTGGCTCCACTTCAGTTCATCATGAGTACAGCACTCAGACTGATCTGTATTACAGGCATACAAACATCTCAGCCTCTGTCTTCATCTACTAACCAGTCTGTGATCACTCAATGACTCACATATTAGCCCTATCACTTTCTTTTGCAGTTCTTCTCCCGAGTTGCACTCATTCTATGGAATTTCCACTTGCTCACTATTACACTATTCTCAATGCCGTGAAGCCTAATTTTTTTTAAAGAAGTTATATGTCTCATAACCACGTCCAAGGCCCATGTACAACATTACATGGCTGCAGATATTGCGACGCCTTTCTTCTCTCACCTATATTCACTTGTCAAGTAATTTTTCACTATATATCTATGTTATCTCAGGGTGGGCTCACACTACCGATGGAAGCCTGTTATGCTAGGATCCGTTAAAAAATGGACACTGATCATAACAGACGGTATATGGAAATGAACTGGTATTTATGAATCTGTTTTTTTAAGTAATCCATTTAATCAATTTTGTTCTTCTTTCTGAGCATGCACAGAAGAAAAAACGGACAGAAATAACAGGCGGTATAACACACGATCGTCCATTACCATTCATCATATGTCTGTTAGCCATTGACATTCATGTTAAAGAAATAACAGACACTTTACATCCATCATAAGTCCATTATTATGAACAGTCCAAAAGATTTGCATCCTGTGTAACCAGCACCAAAATAACAGACCTGTGTTGGTTTTGATGAAAATGGACGTAAATGGACAACAGAAGTCTATGAAATCCATTGAAATCTATGGGATTTTGTAAAATATTTTTGACTAATCTGTTACCATTTTGTGACGGATGCTAACAACGGTAGCATGAATGCCCCCTAAGATACTGACGGTTTCATGCAGCTTTATTTATATTCCCCTTGCCAACAGAAGAAGCTGGTCATCTGGATAAATGTAACACCGTACATCTACAACATGCGAATAGACAATGACATTTTATATGAGAGCGAAGCTTCTGCGCCTGTATCATCATGACAACATCTTGTGTTCCTGTAATCTGGAAGCTCATGGTTATTTTAATCAATGACCACTAACGTCCCTGTATCCTTGCTCAGGGAGACATGGCTCCATTACCTCGCCTTTTCCTGGCAGAGTCCAATTATTTTCACTCAGGATAGGCAGCGCTAGAGGCGTCTGGCAGCTGCTCTCACCTCCTACCTCCATAGAGATTAATTTGCATGCTAATGGTAAGATCGTGGTGCTATCAACAAAGATCTTTTCGCCAACAAATAACATATGTTTGCCGAGTCTGAGAACGACTTGGATGTAAATATAATCTGCAGCCATTGTGACAGAAGTAATGTAATCCAAAAATATTTGACTACTCAGTAAAAATCTATGTCTACAGATAAAGAACTACAATACAGAATAACGTACACCGGGTTGGTAGCATGTTATAGAGAAAAATTAACTAGGGAGATTGCTATACAGTTATATATGTAAAAAGTTCCATAATAAATTGCCATTTATTCATCTCTACTTCTTATACAAAACCATGTATGATGCTGATCTATAACATACTGCCTGCAGATTGGACACGTATAAGTTATTGTAAAATATAACCCCAAACATAAAAAATGCAAAACAGTAATGCCATATATTCCTATACCTTCTCCATGTATCTATTCCTATCCCATCATATTTAATCTCATATTAAAAATACAAAGTATATAAAGAATGCTTTGTGTCCTAGGAAATCAGTCATATCCTGTGTGTAGCTGTAAGACAACTGGCTGCAGCAAGGACCTCCCTGCTATATCCAATTTGCAGATGAACAAAAAAATTAGTTAAACCCTTCCCCTTGGCTAAGCCCCAGTCTCCTCAATCTATCTAAGGCTAGGTTCACACTAGCGCTTGGCTCCCATGTGGACCTAAAGAAGGGAAACCCTGTCTGCCTAAGAAAGTGTCAAAATAAAAGAAAAGACAATGCCGAGCAGCACAGCGTATCACTGTAATATTACATAAATGGACATGAAAAGGTGTGACAGTGAATACAGGCGCTGATAGACTGACAGTGAAATATGATTCCACAGAAGTCATGGTGAGGTCTAAAAAGGTGGATCAAAGGTCATAGGTGTCAATATTGATGGTACAGTTGGCCTCTCATCTGGGGTAGTTGTGATGAGCCATAACTACTATATATGCTTGTTACCACCAATATTAGAAGAAACTGCAGGTTCTCCCAGCGTCTGGATAAGAAATAGGAGGGGATCTCCAAGAAATGAGAGGAATCTTGGTGAAGGATTCAGGTTTATTGGTACTCAAAACACACACAACGCGTTTCAGGGATCCGGTCCACTTTCTCAAGTGTGAGACCAATTTAAGCAGAATTTCGGTTGGATTTGCCCAAACGCTAGTGTGAACCTAGCATAAAGGTCAGCACAGTACAATTGAGCAGCAGATAAGCCCTGTATGCTATGCAGAAGGGGTTGCAGCAGTAGCAGTTGATACAGGCCTCAAACGTCCCTCTGGTACATGAAATATAACACTATTCTAAATGGCTTGAAGGCAGACAGGGGCCCCATTATAGATTTTGCATTATAGATTTTGCATTGGAGCTCCAGGTTATGCCTCTGCTCTGCATACAATGTTAATGAAATATATTGTATAACAAATGAAAGCAATATGCTTCCTCCACACATGAGAATACAAGAGACATTCCTGAAAACTTGCAGCAGGATTTAGTCATGTGTATATTACACCATCCTGTTATGCACGGCTGTTGAATGTCTCCAGTGATATAATTACATGACTTTTCTTCCCATTCTCTTGGTACAGTAGCTAAGCTACAGACCCTTTTGTCACCTGGGAATACCTCCAGATGTATATACATTAGGCCCTAACCTTCCTTCTACACCAGCTGCTTGGATCCCTTTGTTCACCTAGTTCATTTGGTCATGTTTTATTAAAATAGCTGCTAAATAAGAACCGGGAGCAGAACCATTTTTAGTCAAGTAATAGAGAAAAATGCATTAAACTTGCCTGGAAGCATTTCTTGCTGACAACTACGGCAAAGTCATATTCAATGAGGCAGGAAATGTGTTATTTTGGGTTGTTTTCCAACTTATTCTCTATTGAGATCTTATTTGGAAACAAAGCCTATTAAATTAATATTCTGATCACAACTTGCCGTTTTCCAGCCACCATTATTCAAGAAAATCTTGTGTGCTGCTGGATTTTAATGCAAAACAGGTTATTGCTGCAGGGCTGCGAGATGTAAAACATTCACTGCTAAATGAGTGCAAGTAGGTCTGGAGAGTCGGAAAATTTGTTAAAGAGTCACTTAAAGGTACGGTATGATCTTCATATTGAATACATGCAATAATCATTCCACATACCTGTAACATGAAGGACACAAATGTAAAACTGCACAGTATACCTTCACACATAGCTATATGAACATACATCTATTAGGGACACAGTTGTTGGCTTGTGCATCTGTAACATAACTCATTTCTAAAGACAATAATTGCCTTTTCCCAGATAAAAGCAATCTAGTTGCCTCTGCATTATGAACATGTTAGGTAGAAACCTCTTTTCAAGTATGCTGCACATCAGCTGACCAGGGAATTCCTTCAGATCGCCTTGGGACCTTGTGTTGTTTATGCCTATGTTCCCTGGAGAACCCTATTGTTTACCATGGATGATTCTTGGACTGAATTGGAAAAAGTCTTTTGCTGTATCTGAACAGTGCTCCTGGATATTAGGTGAATATGTTATAAGGTGTGTGAAAGAAGAATCGGTCAATGCCAGTAAGGGGGTGGTCTAAGATTACTAATAAGGGTCTGTTTATGTCCAGAAATCCCAGTGCCTTTGCTACAGTATGTCTAGTATTGTAGCTCAGCTCCACTCACTTGAATCCTTCAAAACGTGACACAGCCCATGGACAACGAATGGCAGTGACACTTTTAAAAACACACTCATTTTACTTATCTCAGATAGCCTCTTTACGGTTGACGCCCCACATGGGGGAAACGCAGATTTTTTGTTGTGTTTTTTTGAGCCAAAGCCAATAAAGGCTACAAAAGGAATGAGAAATATATAGGAAATACTTATACGTCTTCCTTCTGCTCAATCCACTCCTGGCTTTGGCTCAAAAAAACGCAGCAAGATTTTATTATTATTATTGTTTATTTATATAGCACCATTAATTCCATGGTGCTTTACATTTGGGGATCTACATAAAAAAAGCTGAATTTTAGCAACTTGAGGCCTCAGTCTTAAAGGGACACTATCATTAGAAAAGTCATTTTAACTAAGCACATCCTTGCATAGCTTTTAGAAAAGCTATTACACACATATCCTTTGTATGTAAATCACCTCAGCAGTTTTTGAATGAGGCTGTTTTTATGCATATGCTAATTAGCCTTCAGCGTGCACTGGACATTCTCAGTGAGCACTGTCTGCTGTGTGTGAGAGCAGGGAGATGAGTCATCAGCAGCAGCAGCAACCTTCCCTGCTCACACACAGAGCAGAGTGTGCTCACTGAGACTTCTGGGTGCACGCTGGAGGCTAATTAGCATATGGATAAAAATGGGTTCATACAAAAACTACTGAGGTGATTAACATACAAAAGGTATGAGTGGAATAGCCTTTCTAAAGGCTATGCAAGTGTGTGATTAGTTAAAAATGACTTTTCCCAATGATAGAGCCCCTTTAAGAAGTAGCTTGGTATTTTAATGGGGTCAGAATGGCATAAAAAAACAACGGTTATACGGTTATAAGAGGTTATACGCATCTCACCAATCCCTTGCTGTTCCAATCCTAGCTGGTCTCTACTTTCAAGTCCCTCTGGACACAGGAAATAAATACTCAGCCCATCACTAGGAAAGGTGGGTCACTGGAGCAGCCAGGGGTTGTCCAAGGGAGCAAAAAGTTCAGCGAGGACCAGCATCAGAACAATGAGACTGTTTTTATTTTTATATTCCTTTCTAAGCCTTGACTATTGTGGCAACTCTTGCTTTATCTTAGCAGGGAGACTAGACGAGGAAGCTCCTTACTGGGAGAATCAGTGAAATGATGTGTGCTAGTTTTTTTGTTTTTTTTTTAATTTTAGCTATACTGACCCTTAACCCCAGTTATTCTCATCCAGCTTGTTTGATATAGACAGATCATCAGGTCCTGTGCACTATCACTGTGCAAAGAAGTGAGCTGACTGCATTAGCATTTAATATGGGGTGTATAGGACATATGACAATGCAAGGAAATAATTCAGTACCATAGCATTGTCTGTAAGTAAATTGTAGATGACAGCTGTCCTACCATCCTCCGTACAGTCTCAATTCATCTAGCTTACAATAACAAAACACAGTGGCCCGCAATGGAAATTTAGCTGCAACAACCAATGCTCATACTGTTTTACTATTACATTTTATGTGGGTGAATGTCAATGTTTTATTGATTTATGGCCAATTGTTTATTTCATACCAGTCTTCTTCTTTGATCATTGAAACAAGAAAGTGTGCATGTAAGAAAACTATCCAGGCTGACCGCACTAAAAGAGGCCCACTTCATTCTTTTCAATGGGCATTTAATAATGTCCCCCCCACGGTAACCCTTGGAAGAATGCACACTGAGGAATCTAGAGCAGGATCAGTAATATCGCATCTAAATAGAGCTGATTGTGTACACTCAATGATGTCATGCATTATGTTCCTAGCAAACTTCATTCACTTGGAAATAAGCTTAGGCACTGTGAAGGCACAGACATGCAAATACTAGCAGAGTAAATCCTTCTTGCTTCACCTCTTTGCTTTGCATAGAGATAGAAAAACACAACAGTAAGACTGGGGCAAGCTGTATTCTATATAACAACCTTATTGTAGAAAAATACTCATTCTGAGAACATGCAGTACATGAGCGTGCAGTTTACCGCACAACTACTACAATAGCAGTTATTTGGAGGTATTTGCACGTGGTAATTTTGTTTTGGGTTTTTTATCCAATTTGTGCAACACAATGCAAAAACAAAAAAAACTATTACTTGCCTCTATCTATCTATCTATCTATCTATCTATCTATCTATCTATATGATCAACAGCAATGTAAGCTTGCCAACTAACTACCGATTGAACATGCTTTTTTTTTTTTTTTTTCTTGCAGGAAAGCTGTGGGTTTTTTTGCATATTTTGCTATGGTTTTTTGAGCCAAAGCCAGGGGTTAATTAAGCAGCAGGAAGAAGTAGAAGTCTTTCTTATATATTTCTTGTTCTTGGTTTGTCACTCTTGGCTTTGGCTCAAATAAATTGCCTCAGCCTATGAAACATTTTTACATTAATGTCCTTTACGCCACTTTCTTGTTCAGTATTTTGCATGAGTATTTGTAAGCCATAACCAGAAGTGGAACACAAACAGAGATTTGCATCTCGTCTCTATTTCAGATCCAGTCATGGCTTTGGCTCACCAAGACTGATACAAAATATGCCTGTGTGAATGTGGCTTATCACTCCGTACGAATGTATTCCATGATGTTCCATTGCTGCAAAGAGTCTGTATATATATATATATATATATATATATATATATATATATATATATATATATACACACACACACACATTTGGACATAGTATGCTTCCCATTTATTATATTGATCAAAGAACAACAAGGCAATGTAATTTGTAAATGCCCCTTTCTGCCATTCTGATTCCCAAGACCATTTGCCTACACACTGTCATATATCACTAGTCAGCCATCAGTTCCTTGAGATTTTAGGTTTAAAGAAAGTCTATAGATTCAGAGATTTCTACAATCAGTGCCTTGGGCTGTTTGTGTCCTGGGGGGCCTGTCAGTAGCCTGTTGAACACTGACAATACATTGGATACATGTTATTTTAGGTTTCTATTCAGATGTGTATTTTTTATTATCTGTTTTGGTCTGCTTTTGATTTTGTGAAAATCTCAGACAGTACATGAATGCCATCCAGGTTTTGTCCCTTTTTTTCATGGATCCAAAGGAGTGAAAAAATACATTTAATTAAAAAACAAAAACAAAACAATAGGTCCTGACCGAATACGCCTATTAGAAATGGATGTATGAATGAGGCCTTATGTCAGCTGCATTTCCCTGCCCAACCAAGACTCATCTAGATGGAATTTACAGCATTATAGTGATTTATGAAGTTGTAAATTGAGAACTACCATGGCTCTACTGTCCTATACTCATATGAAGCTTCTCTAGAAGGTACAACTGGGAGGAGTCGGTTTCATACATCATCTGAAATGCAGGAGGAGCCTTGAGCGCAGAACAAATCAATTCATCAGTTTCACCGTTCTGTCAAGAACTTTCCTCACCTTTCCCCCAAGTCTGAACTTTACTACCTTCAGAATATTGTTATTTAGGAGCTGTATAATAAGATTTTCCTGAATATTAAGCAGCCAATGTCAGACTGGCGTTACTCGGGCCCACCAGTAAAATTCATCTGATGGTTTACTGTACAGCTACCTGCACATATCCCCTTACCACTTTCCGAAACACACATGTATTCAGTGATGGTTTGCTGTCTTGTTCTTAGCTTGGGCTGTTTGTGTCCTGGGGGACCTGTCAGTAGCTCGATAACATGCTCTTGTCTTGTACTCTGGCCCTCGTAGCATTGCGAGTGTAGGATTCTGTACATGGGCACACTTCAGTAGCCCTCTGGCTATAGCAAAATATTAGGAGATTATTGGGGCCGCCACATTGAGAAAGATTGGGGCCTTAGAGGGAATATGCTAGTGAACCTGCCTCTGTGCTACACACACCCATAAAGGGGCCCATTAAGGCCAAGTTCACAAAGGGTTTTTTAGGCTGGATATTTACACGGAATCTGCATCAGAATCCAGCTCAAAAAAACGCCTCCCACTGAAATCAATGGGAACCGGTCATTTTCTTTTTCCGTGAGTGGTTTGTTCTTGCTCGCGGAAAAAAGAAGCAACATGCCCTTTCTTCAGGCAGATTCCATGGCAAATGTCCGCCTCGCAACATTTCCTTCCGAATAGGCCTATTTATTTGGGCCTAATCTGGAAGAATGCAGCAACTGGATGCCGGTGCACTGTATGCACTGCATCGGCATCCAGTCGCGGCTAGCTGTTTTTTTGACTGGATTCTGAAGTGGCCACCATGTCAAAATCCGGTCCAAAAAACTCCCATGTGAACTTACCATAAGGTACTCACCTGTCCCCTGCAGGCCAGTCCCACCCTGTATGCAGTCCTGATAGAGGAGGATACAGCTGCTTCTCAGGGCTAGTTCACACTGAGTTTTTTGTCTACGGATTTTGACACAGAATCAAAATCTGCCAGCCAAATTGGCTCCCATTGACTTCAATGGGAGCCGCTCGCTTCTTTTTTTACACTAGCTAGTAGCGGAAAAAGGAAGTGAGATGACCTATCTTGCCACGAATTCCGAAGCGTGGGATTCCCTCCCGATTCAGCCTATTCATTCAGGCCTAATACGGAGCAGAATGCCGCGATGGGATTCCGGTGCACTGTGTCAGGATTCCGTCACGGCTAGCCACGTGGTATATTCACATACAAAATCCATTTTCCGCCATGTGACATACCCTTAGAGTTTCATCTGCTGGAGGAGGAGACAGTTGTTTGTGAATGGCTGCTTTGAGTCTCTTACTGCATACTAAACCTCTGAGCCAGAAGAAGCCACACTACACAGAGGAAGCAGTAATAGGGTCTACGTCTTTCGCTGATCTTTCTGGCTTCCTCCTTCATCTACTCCTGTCCCATAATTTTACATTCTGCTAACATGTTAACATCCAGCATTAAGTAAGTTAGCAGAAAAATTTAACCCTATGGTTTACATGCTGTACACTCACAATCTTCACATTTTAAGTTTCTGTTTTCTATCTATCTTCTGTTTTGGAGACCCCACCTACCAAAATACATAGATAAAATAGAACTGGTACAAAGGCAGGCTTCAAAAATGGTGGAGTCAGAATGATAAAATGTATCAATAGATACCTAAGGAACTTTATCTGTATAGCTAACTAAACAGAAGAACAAGGGGGCACAATCTGATGTCAGCCATTGGGAAGATCTGAAGCACATTTTTTTCGCTTCTTTCATTACTATCAGACTTGCATCTCAGGATTATGTAGACACAGAATTTCTGATGCATGTTCTGTAGCCTTATTCTTACAGAGAGCCTTTCACCACCTCCAAAAACTTGAATTGTCTTCATGCTTTAATAGTCACCCCTCCACTGATTCTGGCAGAGTTGGAATTTTTTCTCTAGTTCCCACTGTGGCTCAGTGATTAGTACTGCGGCCTTGCAGCACTGGAGTCCTAGGTTCAAATCCTGCCAAGGGCAACATCTGCAAGGAGTTTGTATGTTCTCCCCATGTTTGCGTGGGTTTCCTCCGGGTACTCTGGTTTCCTCCCACACACCAAAGACATACTGATAGGGAATGTAAAATGTGAGCCCTATATGGGACAGTGACTGACAATATCTGTAAAGCGCTGCGGAATATGATGGTGCTATATAAGTAAGCATAATAAATAAATAATCCAAAGCAATCAGTGCAGTTAGTTTAAATGCCTGCTATGATAATTAGACTCCCTATTATCAAGTGGGTGGTGTAAGGTAGGAGAAGACAAGGGGGCATGACTTAGAGTTCTAATCAGAAGTGGACAGTGTCAGATGGCTCAGAATCCCATCCACTTGACATCAGGACTTAGTATATCAGGCACTAAAACTAACTGCAGTCATTGCTCGAGAATGGTTTAAGCTATAGAAGAATTTCCAACTGTGCCAGAATGGGTGGAACGGTTCCTGTTGCAGGATGAAAAGAACTGGAATTGATGGAGGTAGTGAAAGGTCCTCTTTAGCCCTCTCTGGTTCTCTTGCAATAGATGGATTATTTTTTTCATCGCAAACAACAGCTTAGCCTATGTAAGGGAGGAGGGGGGGAATTACACACAAGATGAGGTCTTTTAATTTTGAGACTGGGTCTTGTTCAGTTTGTCTTACAAATCTGGACTGAGGTATAAGAATTGTAAATGAAGATGCCATTTGCGCCAGCACACATGTATATGCAAATCTGTGATCAAATAGTCAAAGGGAGATGATACAGAGTGTAAAGGCTCTGCCATAATCACTGCAATGTTTGATGTCAGAATGGACCCGCAGTCTGTCCTTAAGCTGATCTGCATAATCGGCAGCACAGACGATGTCAATATTTGTAGAAATGGAAATTATATTTTTCTTTGTGTGTAAGTAAATGGGCTTTTCTTTCCTCATATATTGGCAGAAATTCACATTTAGACCAATGCTCATTATAATATTCCTTCATGGGCTTAACGTCATATAGACATAATTAATAATGACCGGACTGTATATGGTACTAAAATAATTTTATTGGTTAGAACAAATACAGATCCCAATAACGTCCCAATAATGCTATTCTCACCACACCACGACTCTCTTCATGTTCTGTCTCTATCCCTCTTCCCTCACAGACTCGAAGCCCTTGCGGGCAGGGCCCTCTACCCCACTGTGCCTGTCGGTCATTGTTAGTATTATATCTGCTTATATATTTTTTGTACTGTATGTAAACCTCCAAATGTACACCACCATGGAATTAATATAATAATGTACAGCACCATGGAAATAACATAATAATGTGCAGCACCATGGAATTAATGGTGCTATATAAATAATAATAATAATAGATCTTGTAAAAAATTTTCAGCTGGTCATCATTCGTTATCCATTTTAGATATTTCAAGCAATAAGCAAAGGTAAGGAAAGATGCATCTGTTTGGTGGTATTATTTTGAACCGTATTGTAGTATTATTTAGAAACCGTATTATGTGGACTCATTAAAAGTCTTATCTGGGACTAGAATATTGATTGCTGTGACCTCTTCACTACATTACTAGACACAGCGCCATTCATTGTATACTGGCTGTGCTTGGTATTGTAGTTAAGTCCCATTTATTTGAATGGGAATGAACTGCAGAATGGCTATGAGCAATGGATGCCATGAAACTGGCCTACGAATATGAAATGGAGCTCAATATCGCAGTCCTAGACAACTCCTTTATGTAATGTAATGTTGCGATTTTGCTGCAGCGTTTTACAGTCTCTGCAAAGTGGCAAGTCGCATCCATCACACTGCAGAAAATAATCTGCAATGGAAATGTTGAGATTTAAAGATATACAAAGATACTGGCGGTTTCCGTATGTGTTTAATGGAAGCAGAAAATCCTCAAAGGAAAACGCTGCAGACTTTCTGTGAAAAGAGATGCATAAAAAAAGCAATCTGTTTCCGCCACTTTTTTTTCCCACAGTGGTTTTTGGCTGTGGCCTGCCATGTAGGGCCTTTGCCTAAGGGAGAATTATTTGGGCTGTATATGATGGTATTATGTGTTGTATAACAGAGTAGTAACTTAGCAGTCGTTGGCAGTATGGCAGTTTTATGTGGGCTAAAATAATTAGTGAAAAACTGTGTGAAAAAAACAAGCCCTACTTTGCTTTAGAATCCGAGATTTGCAACAGTGGAAAAGATTTTGAGATACTGTTCTTCATTCTTCTGTCTATGGCCAGGATTTGCCAGTCCAAATATTCATCTTTCACTGAACCTAATATTTATTATTATTTTTATTGCAGTTGCTAAATTGTCTACACTATAATTTCCATAAATTAAGGATAAACCTCTACTTTGGAGGTAGTCAACGGAAAATACAAATAACCTGCTTTAAAGGATTGGTTTCTAAAAAAAAAACATCTTCACACACATTAATAAGATGTAGGTTTTAATAGAGGGTGAGTCCTTCACTCAGGACTTAGACCTCATGCACATGAGTTTGTAGGCCAGGGGGAGTACGATTTTTTTTAACACGATGATACTCAAATGACATCCAAGTGTTGATTTCAATGATGTTGGGTGAGCTAAAGACTGGGCATGCTGTATGTTATGTATGAGTTGTCTGGTTGTAACTTTTTCCCTTCTACATATGGCACAACCAGTGGATTTTTGTACATAGCAAATTCAGGGAAAAGCATAAAATTTAGGCTAAAAACAATCTAAAGCCGACTTAAAGCCATAAACTCCAGACTTCAGCCGCCTACACGAAGACTAGCTAATTCTGAAAAATATGTAATGCCTAGAGAAGGGACTGAAGAGGGAGAGCACCATGGTTTAATCATACATAGAAAAACAAAGAAGCCTTGTGTCATGCCCTGAGGCCCTGTACTAGGCATAATATAATCTATGTATTATATTAATATGATGAGGTACAATAGATTTTGGTAATTCATTACTTTTACATTATTTTTCTCCAGGAGATGATAGGGTTAAGGATATATATATATATATATATATATATATATATATATATATATATATATATATATATATATATATTTTTAAAGAAACTAGTATAAGCATTTGTAACGTTAAATAAGCTCATAAGAATAATACAAAATGACAACACTGGTAATAATTTTGTTTTTAGATTTTTAACTTAACAACATGGTCTGAACAATAGAACAAAAGTGAGATACCCCATAAATTATTCCGTTATTTTTCTATCTGGCACCACTCATGTGTTGTTACTAGACTGATAAAAGGATACAACTTGTAATATTGTGATATGTATGCTGGTAATATGTGCTACTTGTCACTCATTGTATGAAGAGCTTCAGACCTATACACAAGGTTTTACTCAACCAAATTTTATGGCAAAACTTCACAATGCAGTTAGAACAGAATATCTGATTGTTGTTTTGCGAAATACGGTAAAGATCAATGCCAGCTAAGACAAACATAGACATTATATGATTATGTAATTGCACTGCAAAGCCCTAAATACAGTGTAGCAGAAACAGTTATTCCTAGAAAGGCCAACCCACATTGAGAAATCCTTGTAAAGTAATGCAAGTCATGATCAAAATGCACAACAAGATTAAAGTGCCACCAAAATATAGTGCCAGGCCAAATTATACACAGACTAACGCAAGTATATATGTTACAAAGGTAAAGAAAGACAGTCCAAAGACCCAACGCTAGAATGGAGATAGAAAAGAACAATGTCAAAGTAGATGTTTACAGGTCATATTAAGTACAAATAGGTTATGTATCACCATGTCACATAATAACTAAAATACAGTAATAGAGCGCAGGAAGTTAATTCAAGTAGAAAAAGATAACTGCAGATACAACAGATCAGACATAAAAGATTACAAGAATCCAATGGCAAAGGCGCATCCAAAATGGAAGGTCCAACATTCTACCACCATGTGTTTTTCCAACGCTTTATCTAGGGTGCTGTGCCGTTTATCTATGTTTGTGTCATTGCACTGTCCCACTGTACTGACTATTCTGTACTGGCCATTCTTTATATATATATATATATATATATATATATATATATATATATATATATATAATTTTATATATTTTTTTTTTTTTTGGGGAGGGTATAATTTAATCTGGTACTATATGTATTTGTTGGTGCTTTTGTCTGTAGAATGAGTAGTGTTGCTAGAAGGAGGACTGTGCAGTCAGTAGGCCAAACCACCAACTCCAACACCTCTAGTTTTCTACGACTAAGTGGATCATTTATCCTCGAAACGCGTCAGTTGAACAGATCCTGATATGTTTTTTTTGTACCATCAGAAGGATATAATGATGTATGATTTTAAAACTCGCAAATAAAGGCTAAGTTTTAAGAAAAAAACGTCACGTTTGGTGCTGGATACCGTTTGTATACTTGCCACTACTCACATCGATGGAGGTTTGATACCGGGCATCCGTGACGATTTATGAAGACTGCACAGGAGGAGTTTTTTCCACCATCACACAAATAGAGTAAGTGGGCTGTGATTTTTCCCTCTTTTCCCGTACCCTCAACTTTTGCATTTATCTAGTTTTCTACAGCTTGTCTGCTTCCAGGATTTCTTCATAAATGGCTGACATCCGTGGTTGGTCAGAAGCGGTAATTCCTCAAGAAACCAGTGACTGCTTTCTTATGAAAGTAAATATGCAACAAGCTATGTATCTAATTATTTATAAAATATAAAAATTAGAGATGAGCGAACAGTGTTCTATCGAACACATGTTCGATCGGATATCAGGGTGTTCGCCATGTTCGAATCGAATCGAACACCACGTGGTAAAGTGCGCCAAAATTCGATTCCCCTCCCACCTTCCCTGGCGCCTTTTTTGCACCAATAACAGCGCAGGGGAGGTGGGACAGGAACTACGACACTGGGGGCATTGAAAAAAATTGGAAAAAGTCATTGGCTGCCGAAATCAGGTGACCTCCATTTTAGACGAATAGTGGATTTCAAATCCGGGTCATATGAGAATGTGAACTTTGTGACTATGAGACAGGGATAGCTGTACAGGCAGGGATAGCTAGGGATAACCTTTATTTAGGGGGGAATGTTATTAAAAATAACTTTTTGGGGCTCTATCGGGTGTGTAATTGTGATTTTTGTGAGATAAACTTTTTCCCATAGGGATGCATTGGCCAGCGCTGATTGGCCGAATTCCGTACTCTGGCCAATCAGTGCTGGCCAATGCATTCTATTAGCTTGATGAAGCAGAGTGTGCACAAGGGTTCAAGCGCACCCTCGGCTCTGATGTAGCAGAGCCGAGGCTGCACAAGGGTTCAAGCGCACCCTCGGCTCTGATGTAGGAGAGCCGAGGGTGCACTTGAACCCTTGTGCACCCTCAGCTCTGCTACATCAGAGCCGAGGGTGCGCTTGAACCCTTGTGCACACTCTGCTTCATCAAGCTAATAGAATGCATTGGCCAGCGCTGATTGGCCAATGTATTCTATTAGCCTGATGAAGTAGAGCTGAATGTGTGTGCTAAGCACACACATTCAGCTCTACTTCATCGGGCTAATAGAATGCATTGGCCAGCGCTGATTGGCCAGAGTACGGAACTCGACCAATCAGCGCTGGCTCTGCTGGAGGAGGCGGAGTCTAAGATCGCTCCACACCAGTCTCCATTCAGGTCCGACCTTAGACTCCGCCTCCTCCGGCAGAGCCAGCGCTGATTGGCCGAAGGCTGGCCAATGCATTCCTATGCGAATGCAGAGACTTAGCAGTGCTGAGTCAGTTTTGCTCAACTACACATCTGATGCACACTCGGCACTGCTACATCAGATGTAGCAATCTGATGTAGCAGAGCCGAGGGTGCACTAGAACCCCTGTGCAAACTCAGTTCACGCTAATAGAATGCATTGGCCAGCGCTGATTGGCCAATGCATTCTATTAGCCCGATGAAGTAGAGCTGAATGTGTGTGCTAAGCACACACATTCAGCACTGCTTCATCACGCCAATACAATGCATTAGCCAGTGCTGATTGGCCAGAGTACGGAATTCGGCCAATCAGCGCTGGCTCTGCTGGAGGAGGCGGAGTCTAAGATCGCTCCACACCAGTCTCCATTCAGGTCCGACCTTAGACTCCGCCTCCTCCAGCAGAGCCAGCGCTGATTGGCCGAATTCCGTACTCTGGCCAATCAGCACTGGCTAATGCATTGTATTGGCTTGATGAAGCAGTGCTGAATGTGTGTGCTTAGCACACACATTCAGCTCTACTTCATCGGGCTAATAGAATGCATTGGCCAGCGCTGATTGGCCGAATTCCGTACTCTGGCCAATCAGCACTGGCTAATGCATTGTATTGGCTTGATGAAGCAGTGCTGAATGTGTGTGCTTAGCACACACATTCAGCTCTACTTCATCGGGCTAATAGAATGCATTGGCCAATCAGCGCTGGCCAATGCATTCTATTAGCGTGAACTGAGTTTGCACAGGGGTTCTAGTGCACCCTCGGCTCTGCTACATCAGATTGCTACATCTGATGTAGCAGTGCCGAGTGTGCATCAGATGTGTAGTTGAGCAAAACTGACTCAGCACTGCTAAGTCTGCATTCGCATAGGAATGCATTGGCCAGCCTTCGGCCAATCAGCGCTGGCTCTGCCGGAGGAGGCGGAGTCTAAGGTCGGACCTGAATGGAGACTGGTGTGGAGCGATCTTAGACTCCGCCTCCTCCAGCAGAGCCAGCGCTGATTGGCCGAATTCCGTACTCTGGCCAATCAGCACTGGCTAATGCATTGTATTGGCTTGATGAAGCAGTGCTGAATGTGTGTGCTTAGCACACACATTCAGCTCTACTTCATCGGGCTAATAGAATGCATTGGCCAGCGCTGATTGGCCGAATTCCGTACTCTGGCCAATCAGCACTGGCTAATGCATTGTATTGGCTTGATGAAGCAGTGCTGAATGTGTGTGCTTAGCACACACATTCAGCTCTACTTCATCGGGCTAATAGAATGCATTGGCCAATCAGCGCTGGCCAATGCATTCTATTAGCGTGAACTGAGTTTGCACAGGGGTTCTAGTGCACCCTCGGCTCTGCTACATCAGATTGCTACATCTGATGTAGCAGTGCCGAGTGTGCATCAGATGTGTAGTTGAGCAAAACTGACTCAGCACTGCTAAGTCTGCATTCGCATAGGAATGCATTGGCCAGCCTTCGGCCAATCAGCGCTGGCTCTGCCGGAGGAGGCGGAGTCTAAGGTCGGACCTGAATGGAGACTGGTGTGGAGCGATCTTAGACTCCGCCTCCTCCAGCAGAGCCAGCGCTGATTGGTCGAGTTCCGTACTCTGGCCAATCAGCACTGGCCAATGCATTTCTATGGGGAAAAGTTAGCTTGCGAAAATCGCAAACTGACAGGGATTTCCATGAAATAAAGTGACTTTTATGCCCCCAGACATGCTTCCCCTGCTGTCCCAGTGTCATTCCAGGGTGTTGGTATCATTTCCTGGGGTGTCATAGTGGACTTGGTGACCCTCCAGACACGAATTTGGGTTTCCCCCTTAACGAGTTTATGTTCCCCATAGACTATAATGGGGTTCGAAACCCATTCGAACACTCGAACAGTGAGCGGCTGTTCGAATCGAATTTCGAACCTCGAACATTTTAGTGTTCGCTCATCTCTAATAAAAATTACATAATATAATGAAATATAATTAATAATTTTATTTTGAAGCTGGAGTCAGTACCTTTTTTCCAACTCCAAACCACCCACAATGGCTCCTGACTCTGACTCTACAATTCTGACTCCAACTCCATAGCTCGGTCTAGAAGAAATTCGCAGGCAACAATCAAAGCCAGGTCCTAATAATATAGCCTACCCAATCACATATGAATGAATTATAAACTCTGACTTTAAAATAAACTAAAACCTAACACTTGTAGATGATGCTGTCTTACACTGCAAGTTGACATGTACAGTGTGTATACTCTACCTGTTATGTCATGACTAGTCACGAAAACGCACTGATTTGCAAGAGGGCCTGCTTACAGTTTCTGCACTATTTGCCAGAAAATCAAAGCTTTGCCTGTACTAGATACTAAAACACCTATATATGGCCTTGATACAGTTTATCAAGATCACTGTCATTTGTCGCTGTTTATGCAGATGTTGGAAGATTGTAATGTAATACAGTAATAGTGAGTTGCTGATAACTGTATCTTATAGTGTCAGTACAGTATTGCAGCCGTATTCTAAAGGACACACAGTTAGATATCCTATGCTTCCTGCATGCCAAGCAAAAAAAGGCATTCGCTGCTGGAATAAGCACTTGTTATGGTGAAACCGAGGAAAGAGATATCTTATTAAAGAGAAAATGGCTTGCTCTGCAGCAGACAGCTTGTAGGAATCAGCTGCAGCCTTTGCCGCAGTGTGAGTGCGTGTGTATGTGTGTCACGACCAGCCCCTCCCAAACCAACAATATCTCTTTGTGATGAATGGGGTCTATACAACTATCCTATCAGACATCCAATGTCAATTCTTTCTCAGAATCTGGTCTGTGGTCATTTCATTATAGTTACTGACACTGTGAGGCTCCTTTCTTCCCTCCCCCACCTCCTCCTCCTCTAAATCGAGGTTTTGCTGATGCATCCTCTACTGTGTACTGGATCTCTACAGAAACCTCTCCCTATTCTTACTATATTCTACAAGCAAAAAAATGGATTGTAATATGACACTTTGCACTTCCATTGGACCCTACAATTCACTGACTCTGAATGGACCAGGTTTGTGGAAGTCTAGATATGTATGGAGAGATAAAGGAAGTATAAAACTATACACGAGACATAAAGGCTAAACCAACATATATCTGGAAGATACATATGGGATGGAAGGATGAATGAACCAACATGAAGACGCATGGATAGAAATGGGATATGAAATCTGTTAATAGATGAATAAAAGACAGATAATAGATAAGAGAATATATATATATATATATATATATATATATGTACCAGATATGTGTTTTCATTGTTTATCTATCCATCTATCAGCCTACCTACCACATTTGTCTATCTCATATATACCATGTCTGTGTGTCTGTTTATCTATGTGTCTGTCTGTTATCTAATCCGTCATATCTGTCACATCTCTGTCTTTATTAGCATCTATCAATCTAGCATTAATCTCTCTCATATATATTATCTATTTATTTGATCTATTTGTGTCTGTTAAATGATCTCTTTCATATCTATCATACCTCTGACTCTTTTATTATTGTCTAGCATCAATCTCTCTCATATATGATATCTATCTATCTATCTATCTATCTATCTATCTATCTATCATATATGATATCTATCTATCTATCTATCTATCTATCTATCAATCACTATCTATCTATCTATCTATCTATCTATCTATCTATAATATATGATATCTATCTATCTATCTATCTATCTATCACTCTATATATCTATCTATCTATCACTCTATCTATCTATCTATCTATCTATCTATCTATCTATCTATCATATATGATATCTATCTATCTATCTATCTATTTCCTATCTATCATATATAATATCTATCTATCTATCTATCTATCTCCTATCTATCATATATGATATCTATCTATCTATCTATCTATCTATCTATCTATCTATCTTTCTTATACTATGATCTCTTTCGACACACATCCTGCATATGGAAGATTAAACATATTCCCTATGATATAACTCTAAAAGTATACTGGTAAAATGGATTTTAAAAAATTTGCAATATTTACTTTTAAAATCAATGGTTTACACAGGGTGAAAAGGTATAAATGCTGTCACTGAATATTGGAATCACGACTGCTGCCAAACTGCATCCCCAACATGACTTAATAATTGTGCATCACATTGTTTGCACCTGTAAATTACTTCTGGAAAGACGAAATGTCACCACGATGGATATGACCTGTTCACACAGACTGAAGTTTGTGATAAATGAAGGCCTTGTGATTTGTATGCGGAAGCCATTTTGAAATGGAGCGTTGTAAAAGCCTGATAGGTTGGAAATATATATATATATATATATACATATATATATACACATATATATATGTATATATATATATATATATATACAGTATTACCAGTATATAGCTATATATATATATATATATATATATATATATATATATATATATATATATATATAATCAATGCAAAGCTGAAATGTTTATGTAACGTCACATACATTGGTTATAGACAGTATATTGCAACTAAACATATTAAACATGTATAAGGATGATGGCTGGATGGACAGATAGATAGAGACACCACAAGTAAGTGACGGGAATAATCCATGCTCAGTACAATAAGCAATACATGAGTGACCATTTTCTGTAGACTGCATAGCCATAACCATATGCTACACATGATAATGACCATACGTAAAAGAAAAAGATAACTAATAATTGTGATTACTAATTAACAAAACTAAATATCGGTCAGATCACATTGCTGGACATCTTGTGAAAACTGTTGATCTGGTGGCTGAGGAAGGGTTAAAGCCCTAGAGATACACGTAGGGCCAGTCCGGGAAGGCTTCAGGTACCCAGAGGAAACAGTCGCCATGGAGACAAAACCTTCTATTGCAATGATATCTATGTGATTTCCTTATTTCTCTGTATGTCAAAGGCCTCAGAGTGAGCATGACACAGAATTTTCTAGACCAGGCCTGTCGGGCCTGCTTTTAACAAATCCCTACAAACTGGTCCCAAAACACATAAATACTAAGCATCACATACAATCCCAACATAGGATGAGTAACAACGTGGATTACTGAGACCCTGCCAGCCAGTGCTCATTCACTTCTGACTAATTCCTAATATTACAAGGGTGACATCGAGATGGAAAATATCCATGCCCCAGAGGGAAGTCACAGAACAAGATGTCTGTTGAATCGCTATAAACATCCCAGTTACTTTTTATCATAAGCAAATGCCTTTGCATCCCCGGTGCCAGCTTTAGGAGGTCCATATGGGACAGGAGTGGCGAGGGAGGAGCAATATTAAAATAATCTGAACCCAACGCCCTTCTGACACACTGTCCTCTAAAATTCTTAATCTGCACTAGAATGTGGAGCGTCACTGTGTAGTCCGTACATCCATTTATCTTTACAACCCCTGATCTCAAGTGTCAGCCTGGTCAGAGCATCACTTGAAGGATGCTAGAAGAAGGATTAGATACCCTGCTCTACCCTTTTAGAGCGAATACTAGTGATGAAGGAAGCAGAGAAGGGATTTGGTGGCTGGTGTCAGGGAAATTACACATGAACACACTTCTTCCTTCTAAGGCTGGATTGTATGGAATTTCCATCGTACTTTCCAGCTGGATGAAAACAGACAGACATAACATTCGCATGAGCAAGGGAGAGCTTCAATTAATCTGTTTTTAGCGCAAGGCTTCTTAAATGCAGACGGCAGCTAATCTCAGATTACCAATACATTAACACTCTAATTCTATAGAGAGGCAGCATGAAAGACGTGAAGGTCCTGCTTATTGTAACTTGAAGTTTTTCAGCTATAGAAGATACAATTGCAAGATACAAGTCATCAGTCTAACACTACAACTGTACAGTGGAAAGAGCCATTTTACAACATACCATTCTGTACCAGGAATCCAGAGTAGTGTCATTCAGTGCTGGAGATGCCAGGAGAGCCGAAGATTATATAAAGCGTCTTAAGATAGTGAGTTTTAAAAAAAAGAAGTAAAATAATAGTGAAAACAGAGAGAGAGGTGCAGTGATACAATCGTACAGAAGAGCCAGCACAAGGCAGCTGCTCTCTGAAAGCAAACCAGGGAGGAGCCCTGCCTCTCTCTGACACCCACTCCACAATGCACCAGGCAGACTTAACCCATAATCTGCCACATTTACAATGGTCTTGTAGCCCCCTTTAGTAACACAATCACACTGACCTTTAATATTTAATGCTGACACTTGTAGATTGTGGCCACATCATGAGCACTAGAAAAACAGAGTATATTATTTCTCCAAAAATCACCTGTAAGTATTTGAGCAAATTCTGTATCCAGACTGATATATATATATATATATATATATATATATATATATATATATATATATATGTATATATATCAGTACTGGTTACCTGGACGGTATGGGTAGGTATAGGGGATCGAAGTAACATCTCCTCCGATAAACTAGTAACTGAAATGATCAAGGACACTAAATCTGGAATATGGTTACAGTGCAAGTAAACGCAATTTATTATTCTCTGTTCTCAACCAGTTTAGTCTGGGCAGAGTGTGACTGAGCTGGCATGTAAAGAAACGTGTCTGCCATCATGACCACTATTTTAACTCTCTCCAGAAATATTTGCATGTATATTTATTTTCATGCACATCCTGCCAAATGTGATACCTATTCACTTGTCCTGAAAACAAAAATTTGCAATTGAAGATATTAAACTTAAAGGGAAACTGTCAAAGACCTGTGGTGCCCAAGCCACAGGATATACTTAGAGAATCCCTCCTTGCCAACAGCTATGGTTTACTTTGAAAGGTTGCGTTGTAAGTAACCAAAGAAAGCAAACAGTTTTATAAAGATCTGGGTATGGAGGTGTTCACACTTATGTCCTTGTCCACCCGCTGGGTCTCTGTCCTATTCCCCGGCTTCCTGGTGGTCAGTTTTAAAACCCATTCAAATGAATGGGTTTTAAAAGCAAACCGTCGGTGTCTGTATGCAGCCTCTCCGCGGGGAAACCATTTTTTTGGGCTGGACATAGTCAAACATGCAGGACTTTGTGTCCAGCCAAAAAAAAGTGGTTTCCCCACTGCATAAGGACACCGGTAGTTTGCTTTTAAAAGCCATTCAAATGAATGACCTCCAGGAAGCCATCCCCTATCCAGTTTCTCTGGGCAATAGGATGCAGACTTGGTGGGCGGACAGGGGCGCAAGTGTGAATGCCCCCTAAGGAGAGAACTGTTCACCGGGCAGCTCCCCTCTGACATCTCCTCCACCCAGCTCAGCCCAGTGCTGGCTTCTACTTAAACTATATATTCTGTTATAGAACATACACTGTGATTAGGGGCAGCAGGAAATTGCTTTTAGGTTCCCTTTAAGTACAACTCATCTTACCAGTCATCATCTAATAATGCAGAATATAGAAAAGACTTGGCAAAGACCAGACAGATCTACATCAAAGCAGCAACATTTTGATATAGCAATTCAGATTGATGTGGTTGATATACTGATCTGCTTCTTACCCCCACAAAAAACATATGTCTGTCAATAACAACTCAATTCCAGTTGCAATTTCTCTACCATATATGTAATGTAAGCAGAGTGATTATTGGCTATTGTGGACCGCACATCTATTTTTCACTTGAACTGACAACTAAGGCATACTACGAGCAAGTTTCTCCCCACCTAATCCGGTTTCCTAGTTGCAGACCTAAACACTTTATTCTACTTCTATATACAGCTTATGACAACACAAGGTTATGACAAAGATAGAGGTCTAAATGGAGATAGACAATGGATGTATATATATATATATATATATATATATATATATATATATATATATATATATATATATATGATGTGGCAGATACATATTACAGGTTATGGGTATTAGACAAATTAATCCAGGGTTCTATACTGATTGCTGGATTTTGACTTGTAAAGGATTTTTTTTATCCCTGACATGGGCAGGAGCATATATAGAAATAAAAAAAAAGCAGTATAAAGAAAGGTTGGTAATTAGGGTTGAACGACTGGGATCACAAAAGATCAGATTCCGATCGGCGATCGAGTAAATTTCACGATCACAATTGGAATTCCGATCTCGATCTTTTCCGGCGGGATTGAGGTCAGAGGTTATCTCAAGATCGGCTCAACCCTATTCATGTATAATATCATTAATGGGGTTGAGCGATCGGGAAAGATTGAATTTGATCAGCGATCAAGCAAATTTCATGATCGGTATCAGGATCAGTTGGAAAATGATCGAAAATCGGATTTTAAAAATTATCCTGAAATTTCAAGATCAGCTCAACCCTATTGGTAATGAGGACCTTTCATGTCCTCTGGCACACATGGTTATATATATATATGTAATATATATGTTATGTAATGAATTCATTCCACTGTCAGCTTTCCGGTTCTTTGCCCCTGGGGAAGAGATAACGGTGCCGTAACCAATGTCTGCCAACTGTCAGAAGGGCTTTCCTAACAGTCTAGCTGGGCTGTGAGGGTTCGCCCTTCCTGACAGTACTTGTCCATAGCTCTCTACTGCCAGAGGGGGCGTGCCTTACCGCTCAGCCATGATGCTGAGCTGTGAAGAATGCCCCCCAGTACTAGTTTATGGATGAGTACAGTCAGGAGGGGGGCATTCCTCACAGTTTAGCATCATCGCTGGGCGGTAAGGACTGCACCCTCTGACAGTACAGAGCTATGGACGAGTATTGTCAGGAGGGGAGTTCCTCACAGCCCAGCTAGACTGTCAGGCATGTCCTTCTGACAATGGCCAGAGATCATTGCCATTATAACTGCACTGATATCTCCAGCCCTAGGGCACATAACGGGAAAGCCAACAGTGTGCTTAATTCAGCGCACTGTCAGCTTTCTAGCAGTATATAAAACCGCATGTGCCCGAGGACATGAAAGGTTCTTTTTAAAAGTAATTTATTTTCTAATATTATATTTTCCTTTCTTGTACATTTGAAGAAAAAAAAAATCTCACCAATCATTACAACAATGGGGTACTAACCTCTTCCTAGAAACCACAAGTCTAACTGGCTGGCGGTAACCCTTTTAGTTATATGGTTCTTCACAGCCTCCTTTGTTTGTCTATATACTGATCTTCTGCTATTTTAATTTGAAGATTAAAGATCTCCTGACAAAGTAGGGGGCATGTCTGACAAACTGAATCATTGATACTTAAGGAAATGCATAGAATGTCACCCCCTTTCCTATCTCCTGGTTGAACTTGATGGACATATGTATTTTTTTCAGACGTACTAACTATGTAAATCTCAATAAACAGCACAGGGAAGCAGAGACATCAAAAAAGATCAAAGTGTTGTGAGAGGGACATGGAGGGGGGCCATAGTAGTTGCCTACTCTTCTTCCATTGTATGTATACCACTGGACATGGGGTAATTGGTATTAGCTTCATGGGAATTTTTGCCTTCCTCTGGATCAACACCATAGGGGTTATAGATTCGACTTCATAGACCTGTGTCTTCTTTCAACCTCATCTACTATGTTATAGATGAATAGAATAGAATTAGAATAGAGTAGAATCAGCAACACCCCAGAAATAGTAAAAAGTAAAATCATCTGTTATCACAATTTGTTAACTGCTTGTAATTTTTCTACATATACAGTCCTATGAAAAAGTTTGGGCACCCCTATTAATCTTAATCATTTTTAGTTCTAAATATTTTGGTATTTGCAACAGCCATTTCAGTTTGATATATCTAATAACTGATGGACACAGTAATATTTCAGGATTGAAATGAGGTTTATTGTACTAACAGAAAATGTGCAATATGCATTAAACCAAAATTTACCGGTGCAAAAGTATGGGCACCTCAACAGAAAAGTGACATTAATATTTAGTAGATCCTCCTTTTGCAAAGATAACAGCCTCTAGTCGCTTCCTGTAGCTTTTAATCAGTTCCTGGATCCTGGATAAAGGTATTTTGGACAAACAATTCAAGTTCAGTTAAGTTAGATGGTCGCCGAGCATGGACAGCCCGCTTCAAATCATCCCACAGATGTTCAATGATATTCAGGTCTGGGGACTGGGATGGCCATTCCAGAACATTGTAATTGTTCCTCTGCATGAATGCCTGAGGATTTGGAGCGGTGTTTTGGATCATTGTCTTGCTGAAATATCTATCCCCGATGTAACTTCAACTTCGTCACTGATTCTTGAACATTATTCTCAAGAATCTGCTGATACTGAGTGGAATCCATGCGACTCTCAACTTTAACATGATTCCCGATGCCGGCATTGGCCACACAGCCCCAAAGCATGATGGAACCTCCACCAAATTTTACAGTGGGTAGCATGTGTTTTTCTTGGAATGCTGTTTCTTTTTGGACGCCATGCATAACGCCTTTTTTTATAACCAAACAACTCAATTTTTGTTTCCAAAATGAAGCTGCCTTGTCCAAATGTGCTTTTTCATACCTCAGGCAACTCTATTTGTGGCGTACGTGCAGAAACGGCTTCTTTCTCATCACTCTCCCATACAGCTTCTATTTGTGCAAAGTGCGCTGTATAGTTGACCGATGCACAGTGACACCATCTGCAGCAAGATGATGCTGCAGCTCTTTGGAGGTGGTCTGTGGATTGTCCTTGACTGTTCTCACCATTCTTCTTCTCTGCCTTTCTGATATTTTTCTTGGCCTGCCACTTCTGGGCTTAACAAGAACTGTCCCTGTGGTCTTCCATTTCCTTACTATGTTCCTCACAGTGGAAACTGACAGGTTAAATCTCTGAGACAACGTTTTGTATCCTTCCCCTGAACAACTATGTTGAACAATCTTTGTTTTCAGATCATTTGAGAGCGGGCTGTCCATGTTCGGCGACCATCAAACTTAACTGAACTTGAATTGTTTTGTAGAAAGAAATGGTCCAAAATACCTTCATCCAGGATCCAGGAACTGATTAAAAGCTACAGGAAGCAACTAGAGGCTGTTATCTTTGCAAAAGGAGGATGTACTAAATATTAATATCACTTTTCTGTTGAGGTGCCCATATTTTTGCACCGGTCAAATTTTGGTTTAATGCATATTGCGCATTTTCTGTTAGTACAATAAACCTCATTTCAATCCTGAAATATTACTGTGTCCATCAGTTATTAGATATATCAAACTGAAATGGCTGTTGCAAACACCAAAATATTTAGAACTAAAAATGATTAAGATTAATAGGGGTGCCCAAACTTTTTCATAGGACTGTAGATAGAAAGACCGCTGGAGAGATTAAAGACATAAAGAGTAGCTTCTGTTAGATACGTGTACACATATGGATGAAAGGAGGGATGGATGGATGGATGGATGGATGGATAGATAGATAGATAGATAGATAGATAGATAGATAGATAATGGTGAGCTAGAATGATAGATAGATAGATAGATAGATAGATAGATAGATAGATAGATAGAATCACACAAAAAAATTTAACTAAAGCTGTTTTTTCATGACACTGTTATGGGTCTCAGCTGTCCCTCCAGAGGGATTGTATTACACAGGACAGAGGCACTTTATCCAATGTTATTACAGCTCTAGGGCTTGGGGTATCACTTAGGCAATGGTTAATGACCCAGAAAAATCATTCTACAGTTGGTCCCTCACAGTAAATCAATGCATATATTATTATCAGTGTAATGTAGCAGCATTTTGGTCTTAAGATGTACGCTATACGTCTTGTTTGTCTTTTGATGAGACTGAATCATCTGCAGAAGCATTAGGTAATAATAATGATGGCAATGTCTAAATCACTTGTTTTTTGCCCAGCTTTTGTCTTCCTGCAGTGTTCATTCTTCAGAAGTCATTAAGACTGTGGGGACCTATTGCCAGAACCTGCTGTTTACTTTAGATGCTGACCTACTTTTATAATGGCCAACACCCAAGTTGTTACATCATAAATGGACAGATTTTCCACTGCAAGTTTCTAAAATTTGGAAGCCCTCCCCTTAAGTGAATAGGAAGGAATGATGGAAAATTATATTCACGTGTTGCACCACTGTAATGTCTCAAAAACAAATCCTCTAATAGAGAAGCTTAGCCTTTTCCCGGAAGTCAATATATCCAAATCACAGTAATGACATGTGCTTCTATTTCTCTCCCTCTGTCTCTCTGTCTACTGCTCCATCTATCTATTGCTCTTTCTATGTTCTGTATCTGCAATGTTTCTGTTTATTCTACTATCTGTATTTACCTACCTAAATCCTTTCTATCACTCTGTCAACTATCTATCTATCTATCTATCTATCTATCTATCTATCTATCTATCTTCTATTAATATATCCATCTATCTACTATGTATCTATCGAGAACCTATATAAATTATTATTATTATTATTATTATTATTTATTTATTTATATATATAGCACCATTAATTCGATGGTGCTTTACATTTGGGGGTTACTTACAATTTGGGGGTTACATACAATACACAGAATATACAGGTAGATATAATGCTAACAATGACCGACTGGCACAGTGGGGTAGAGGGCCCTGCCCGCGAGGGCTTACAATCTATATAAATGAGGTAGTATTCCAAATTAGAAAAAAACATTGATTAACATGAAACCACATTAACTTTTTTTGGCTATTATGGAGTATTGCTTCATTGAAAAAAATTTCTGTTATTAATATTCTCAGGATCCACCCATTTCATTATAACTGTGCAGTGATTCTTGTATTCTATCTGTCTGTCTGTCTGTCTATAAGTTCCTTCTATTTAAATAGCCATATATACAGTAGAAATCACCTTTCTATATATTTCAACTCTATCTATACTGAGGCAGGGGTGGTTTGATTTTTGAAGCCTTTAGTTGTGCATTTTGATCAATAATTCACTAGGATGAATTATTCAGGGGATTATTGATTCAAGGTTTGATTGTTCTTGCTGTTCCCAATTGTTTATCTCTCGCGACTCCATACATGAGACAGCAGAATGGACATCTTTCCAGGGATCCAAGTCTGGAGTCAAGCAGTGTAGTTAGAAAATACAATAATCATTTGGGACTGCTGCAGGGATTTGATCATTGAAATTGTGATCACATTAGGCATCACAAATTGCAAAAATAATTGCCAAGCATTCTGTAAAAAAAATTATACAATCAATGAACAGAGCAAAATAATTATACTGGTTGGCAGTCTAGATATGTTTAATAGACAGATAGATAGATAGATAGATAGATAGATAGATAGATAGATAATACTGTAGATACATATATAAAATATATGTATAGTATAGATACATAAATAAAAAAAACAGACAAATACCGTTCACAAAGTAGATATTATCTGGAGCAATAGATAGTACATAAATAGATGGCATACACAGTAGTTGTGCTATGTTTATTCTTCCAGTATAGTCTATGGGTGATATTGATACACAGTGATACTCATTATTTTCACCTTACCACTCATCTATGTGGTTTGCTGACACTATAACCTTATGGTTTTCCCTATTTATGTCTTAGTGTTATATATTGTTGTATGTGTCCTTACATTTTTTACTTTTGGATACTAATAAAAATCTAAATTTAAAATTTTTTCAATATATTTGGGGTTGTGGTTGTTGTTTTTTGATTTATTCCACTCATGTCCCACATCTAGTCATGTATTATCGGCCTTTATATGCGTTGACATACATAAAAAGGGCAACAATCTCATATCCTCCTTTATGTCACGTCAGGCGTTCCACAAAGGTACAGTTTGTCTTTGCTTTTATTTCCTTTATTTACCGTTTACATTTATTTCATCTTATATACCACAGAATTGTCCTTGGAATTTATTCATTAGAGAGTCCTTCACATTTTCTAATGAATAATTTGGTTTTGTGCTGTATGTATGAGACTGGCACTAGATGTCTTCTGTCCATTGCCTAGCAAAAGATGCAATCTGAAGCGGTGACTATGCCAGAACTCTGTGCTCCTGAAGGCCGGGGTGGTCTCCTGCCAATATGAGGAAGAGCTATGGATAGCCTATACTGAGGATGTATCACTGGCGCTGAAGCAGCTCAGACATGATGACCTTAGACACAGCAGTGGAGATAAGGATACAAGATAGATGAGAATTTCTTGCTTAAAGGAGCACTAAACCAAACAAATTACAAAGAAAAAACATAATTTCTTATATGACACTTCACATTATGTTCTTATTTTGCAAGCTCTTATTTTGTTTTATTAATCACAGTTACAGAGCCTAAGTATTAAATTATTGAGAATACTTGACAATAGCTGACGCTAGGTTCACACTTGAATTTAGTTTTTTTTTCTTCTGGTCTGCTTGGGGACCGGAAAAACGGAAACTCTATCGACTTGAAAAGGGGTTACCTGCGGAAACCCGTGGACCCCATAGACTATAATGGGGTCCGTTGGGTTTGGCCTGAAATTAGCAGAGAGAATAGTCATGCTTGCAAGACTTCTCTCTGCCTATTTTAAGTGGAATGGATGGCGGAGTCCCCGAAAGTTAGCAAGAACAGACCCTTAGGGCCCCTTCACACGGAGGATACTCTGGCTGATTCGGAACGTGTAAACGTTCCGAATCAGCAGCGTTTAAAGCAGGTCCCATTGCTTTCTATGGGAGCCGGCATACGTGCGCTCCCCATAGAAATGAATGGGCTGCTTTTTCCCATTCATTTCTATGGGGAGCACGTGTATGCTGGCTCCCATAGAAAGCAATGGGACCTGCTTTAAACGCTGCTGATTCGGAACGTTTACACGTTCCGAATCAGCCAGAGTATCCTCCGTGTGAAGGGGCCCTTAAAAGCAGTATTAACTAGGTGCAGTGACAGTGCCAACAGTAGTAGTATCAATACTACCAGCAGTAAGTAGGTAATGCTGTGATAGTGTATTATTCACTAATGCCTAACATAATATAAAATATAGTGCCCTGCTTGCTTTATTGCTTGCCAGATTTGTCTTTTATTCCCCAGGTAAAGCTGGGTAGTGTAGTTATAATAAAGAATACTGAATACTTTAGTTACCAAACTAAATCTACCTCATTGTACTATAATTATACTGTAGTTTGCCATGATTTTCCTTTCAGGGTTCTGGGAATGCTTAGCAGTAGAGATGAGCGAACACTAAAATGTTCGAGGTTCGAAATTCGATTCGAACAGCCGCTCAATGTTCGTGTGTTCGAACGGGTTTCGAACCCCATTATAGTCTATGGGGAACAGATACTCGTTAAGGGGGAAACCCAAATCCGTGTCTGGAGGGTCACCAAGTCCACTATGACACCCCAGGAAATGATGCCAACACCTCTGGAATGACACTGGGACAGCAGGGGAAGCATGTCTGGGGGCATCTAACACACCAAAGACCCTCTATTACCCCAACATCACTGCCTAACAACTACACACTTTCCACATTCAAAAAAACCTCTATCAAAGTGGGAAAATACCTGGAAACCTTCTTTACTCCCCAAATGGATGGACACAAACCCCAATTTAAGCTCAACAAACAGTAACAACCACCCCTTTAAATCACGTTCCCCATGACAACCACAAATGGAATAGGCAATGGGAATTCCAAAAGCCCTCACCCTTAACTGTCATTTTGAGTGTGTGTGTGTGTGTGTGTGTGTGTGTGTGTGTGTGTGTGTGTGTGTGTGTGATGTGGTAAGACCTTCCAAAATTCACTTTTCTAGCCCTTAACATGAGCCCTTCCAAACAAAGTTACATGACCTTAAGCTGAGCTACCAGCAGAGATTGAGGCCCTTGGCATGAGTAGAGCCTTGCACCAGCAGTGTTTTTGGCACTTAGGGTGAGTTGAGCCTTGTACCAGCGTGTGTCCCTTAACATCAGGCGGGCCCTAAGTTCTGCGCTTTGCACAAAAGTTCCACATTAACTAGGCTGAATGGTACAAAGATTAGTAGGCCCGAGAACCAGGAACAGGTCTTGCAATGGCTGTCGGATAACGCTTAAAGCACATTGTCCACCAGCCAGTCAGCCTCTACCTCCTCTTACCCAACAGTCTTGTCCTCCTTCCACCCAAAATTCCCAATCTTCCCAGAACAATAACCCCAACTGTCCCTGCTCCCCAGAGCTGTTCTCCCTTCCTTTGACTGTACCGCAACCTGCCCCTCCATTTCGCGATTCCACGGACCTAACAGACGAGTATCTGTGTCCAGATGCTCAAACACTAGAGTCTACTAGGTGTAGAGTTTTTTCAAGGAATGCGCCGAGGACAGATATAGTGTCGTCTACACAATTTGCCTCTCGAAATCGAGTAGGGGCCCTGAGAAGAGCAACCTGTCCACCACTTCAATGCACCGTCATTTGGAATCCAAGCAATGGAATCAGTGGCAGGCAGCAACGGCAGGACAAACGTCGCCCGCCGTTCATGCCACTGCCTCTGCTCACAGTGCTGGCGATGCACTCCAGAGGACGAGCCAGGACATCACTTCATCTGCCTCCGCCACTTTGTTGACTTCTCCCTCATCCTCCCCTGTTTCTGTCTTATCTCCTTCTCCTGCACCATCAAAGGCACCATCAGGCGCTTCTTTACAACAACCCACCATCTCTCAGACATTGGAGCGCCGGCAGAAATACACCGCTAACCACCCACCCACGCAAGCCTAGAACGCCAACATCGCTAAACTGCTGACCCAGGAGAGGTTGGCGTTCCGGCTTGTTGAAACTCCCGCCTTCCCGGACCTGATGGCAACTGTGGCACCTCACTATGCCGTCCCTAGCCGTCTCAACTTCTCCCGGTGTGGCGTCCCCGCCTTGCACCAGCACGTGTCACTCAACATCAGGTGGGCCCTTAGTTCCGCGCTTTGCTGCAAGGTCCACTTGACCACCGACACTTGGACAAGCGCCTGTGGTCAGGGATGCTGCAGTGCTTATCTTTAATGACAGGCAGGGTGAATGTGGTGGAGTCTGTTCCCCGGGTGCAAACTGGGGTGGCCTATCTCCTCTCCCAGGCCAAAATTCATGGCAGGAGTAGACTGAAACCCTACGACGCTGCAACCTCCACCACAGCTACTAGCGGCAAACGCTAAAACACTGGTGTGGGGAGACGTCAGCAGGCGGTGCTGAAGCTCATCAGCTTGGGGGACAGACAGCACAGTGCCTCCGAGGTCAGGGATGCCATCCTGGCTGAGATGGCATTTTTTTTTCCCTGCTACACCTGGGGCCAGGCATTTTTACGCCTGTGATAATGGCTGGAACCTGGTAGCGGCTCTGGAGCTTGCCAGCCTCCAACACGTTCCATGTTTGGCCCACGTCTAACCTAGTGGTGCAAAGTTTTTTAAAAACATACCCAAATGTACCGAAGCTACTGTTGAAAATGCGGCGCTTGTGCGCCCACTTTTGCAAGTGCACAGGAGTCGCTGCTAGCCTAAAAACACTCTAGCAAGGCCTACATCTGTCCAAACAAAGGCTGTTGTCCGTCATTCACACACGCTGAAACCCTACAATACCATATCTTGAGCAGGGTGTGTGAGCTGCACAGACCTTTGATGGAGTTCCATCTACAAAACCCAAGGGTTCCTCAAAGTCAGCAACCAAAGTTTCTGCACCATGAGTTTCCAGGGGTGGCAGAGTTATGGCTAGGGGAAGAGGCATGGATAGGGATGATGTATAGGGGCAAAAGCAGTGTGGATGTGGAGGCAAGCTAAGCAGGAAAAACTGGGGGTACAAGCTAAGGCATGGACTGGGGTGATGTCTAGGGGCAAAAGCAGTGTGGATGTGGAGGCAAGCTAAGCAGGAAAAACTGGGGGTACAAGCTAAGGCATGGACTGGGGTGATGTCTAGGGGCAAAAGCAGTGTGGATGTGGAGGCAAGCTAAGCAGGAAAAACTGGGGGTACAAGCTAAGGCATGGACTGGGGTGATGTCTAGGGGCAAAAGCAGTGTGGATGTGGAGGCAAGCAAAGCAGGGAAAATGGTGGCTAGAGGCAAAGGGATGTCCATAGGCAGCAAGGGCAAAGATGCAAAACTCTCCCGTTTCAAGAATTTTCCTGACTTGTTTCCCCACAAAACATTCCTGGGAGGAGGGCTGAAACACCACCCTCCTCCTCCTCCGCTGTTAGATTTACCCCAGCTACGAGCTGAAAACGCTGCAACACTGGTGTGGGGAGACGTCAGCAGGCTGGGCTGAAGCTCATCAGCTTGGGAGACGGACAGCACACTGCCTCTGAGGTCAGGGATGCCATCCTGGATGAGATGGCAATTTGTTTATCCCCGCTGCCCCTGGGGCCAGGTTTTTTAGCTTGTTGGAGGGCTCTGGAGCTTGCCAGCCTCCAACACGTTCCATGCCTGGCCCACATGTTCAATGTAGTGGTGCAATGATTTTTAAAAACATACCCCAAATTAGCTGAGCTAAGGGTGAAAGTGCGGCACTTGGACACCCACTTTCCCAAGTCTACAGTACCTGGAGCTAGCCGCAATACACTCCAGCAAGGCCTACATCTGCCTGAAGCACCTACTGTTGTGCGAGGTCACCACACGCTCTAACCCTAGATACCGTATGTTCAGCAGGGTGTGTGAGCAGCAGAGACCTTTGATGGAGTACCAGCTACAAAACCTAAGGGTTCCTCAGAGTCAGCTCCCTCACTTTCTGCACCATGAGTTTCCATGGGTGGCAGACTTATGGCTAGAGGCACAGGCATGGATAGGGGTGATGTGTAGGGGCAAAAGCAGTGTGGATGTGCAGGCAAGCTAAGCAGCAAAAACTGGGGGTACAAGCAGCCGGTGACATCATCACTGACAAGCACAGCTGTCTGTCAGCTGACAGGCTGACTTTCACCAAAATGAACAGACAATGGATAGACTCATCATATACATGTCAGTTACATGACAAATTTAGTGCAATTTGCAAGTCCAAGATGGTTTGGAGATCTGCGGAGAGGAATCTCACCACCTCTTGCGGGTGCCATCATTTGGAAGGCAAGCCCTGGGCTCAGTGGGTGAGAGCAAGCGCAGGATAATCGTTGTTTGGCCTGGCGGCCACTGCCTCTTCCACTGTTGACAGGGCTGGCGCTGCAGTCCAGACCAGGAGCCAGGACACCTCCACATCTGCCTCTGACACTTTGGGGAGTTCACCCTTATCCTCACCTTTTCCTGCCATTTCTCCTTTTGCCCGCGCCATCATGCGCCTCTTCCCAGCAACTCCCCATCTCCCAAGCCTTTCATTTCATGCTAAAGTACAGCGCAACCCACCCACATGCCCAAGGCTTCAACGGCCTCATCTCAAGAAATCTGGCCCAGGAGATGTTGGAATCCCGGCTGGGGGACACTCTGCCCTTTTTGGGCAGAGTGTCTACTGCGCCACCGCACTGTGCCGTCCACACCAGCACTTTCCCCCAAACATGAGGCGGTCCCTAAATTCAGCGCTTAGCCCTAAAGTTCCATGTGACCAGTTACGAATGGACAAGTGCATGCGGACAGGGACGCTACCTTTCAATTTGGGCACAGTGGTTGAATGTAGTTGAGGCGTGGACCGGGTCGCAAAATGTGGTGGCCTGACTTGTCTCCCCACACAACATTCCTGGGAGGAGGGCTGAAACACCACCCTCCTCCGCTGTTAAATTGACCCCAGCTACGAGCTGGAAACGCTGCAACACTGGTGTGGGGAGACGTCAGCGGGCCGTGCTGAAGCTCATCAGCTTGGGGGCCAGACAGCACACTGCCTACAAAGTGAGTCATGCCATCCTCGATGAGACGGCAATGTGGTTTTTGCCACTGCACCTGGGCCCAGGCATGTTGTCATGTGTGATAATGGCCGTAACCTGGGATTGGCTCTGTAGCTTGGCAGCCTGCAACATATTCCATGCCTGGGCCACGTTTTTAACTCATTGCTGCTAATCTTTTGAAAAAGGTACCCCAATGTTCCTGAGCTACTGGTGAAAGTGTGGCGCTTGTGCGGATAGTTTTTAAAGTGTATAGTTGCCGCTGCTAGCCTCTATGCACTCCTACAACGCCTGTACCTGCTGGAACAACGGCTGTTGTGCGACGTCTCCACACTGCTGGCACTAAACATATCATGTGTTGAGCAGAGTGTGTGAGCAGCACAGACCTTTGATGTAGTTCCAACTCCAAAACCCTCGGGTTCGTCAAAGTCAACTCCCTCAGTTGCTCAACCATGAGTGGCCATGGGTGGCAGACTTATGTGAAATCCCATCCCATCCATTGCACTGGACACGAAACATTAGCATGCGCTCAGCACAACTTCGGATATGGCAGATGCGTTAAGCAGGGTGCAGGGTACAACACAGACCAGGCCCGAGCACCAGGAACAGGTGTTAGAAATACTGCAGCATCTGCCATTTCCTTCCAATTTTGGGGTTTTGGACCCGCCACCGACTTGTCTGGACCTAAGTGGGGATCATGAGACACAGTTGCCATCAAGGCAAGCTGTGGTCATGTGCGGTTTGCAGTAAGGGGGCAGTGCGCAATTGGAAGAGGAGTTGGTGGATGACGAGGCCACCGACCCCACATGGACAGGGGTGATGTCTAGGGGCTAAAGCAGTGTAGATGTAGAGGGAAGCTAAATCAACAAAAAACCTGGGTAGAAGCAAAGGCATAAACTGGGGTGATGTTTAGGGGTGAAAGCAGAGTAGATGTGGAGGGAAGCTAAGCAGCAAAAACAGTGGGTAGAAGCAAAGGCATGCAAAACTCTACCCTGTTGGAAGACTTATTCCTAGGTCTGGAACACATTAATGGCCCCCCTGGACAAATTACTGCCACTCAGGGGCCTAGTGTCACCAGGAGGGACAAGTATAGGCGCATGTTGTGGGAATACCTGGCCGACACCAGCTCTGTCCTCTCCGATCCCTCTGTGCTCTACAGCCTAAACTTATTTTCTCATCTTTTTTTCTGAACTGCACATCTCTTGCCTGCTTCCTTTGGGATCTTAGAAATGGTGGTCCACTTCCACAGATGGTAACTTCAATAGACAGTGTAACGGGAGTAGCTGAGGGATCGCTGTCTTAACCACTTTTTGGCACAAAATTAACTTCCAAAGCCAAATATGGTGCAAGTATATGATGCAAGGACACCTACACACCTATCTCTGACACATTGGGGAGTTCACCCTCATGCGCCCTTTTGGCCTGCACCATCATGCGCCTCTTCCCAGCCACTCCACATTTCCCAAGCTTTTCATTGCAGGCAGAAGTACAATACAACCCACCCCCATGCCCAAGCCTGTAACAGCCTCATCGATAAACTGCTGGCCCTGGAGATGTTGGTGTTTGTTTATGCTTCTGGAGACCCAGGCCTTCCGTCAGCAGATGGCAGCTGGGGCACCTCCCTATGCTGGGCCTAGCCGTTACTACTTCTCTTGGTGTGCTGTCTCTGCCTTGCGCCTGCATGTGTCCCATAACATCAGTCGGGCCCAGAGCTCTGCGCTTTGCTGCAAGGTCCACTTGACCACCGACACATGGACAAGCGCCTGTGGTCAGGGATGCTGCAGTGCTTATCTTTAATGACAGGCAGGGTGAATGTGGTGGAGTCTGTTCCCCGGGTGCAAACTGGGGTGGCCTATCTCCTCTCCCAGGCCAAAATTCATGGCAGGAGTAGACTGAAACCCTACGAAGCTGCAACCTCCACCCCAGCTACTAGCGGAAAACACTGTAACACTGGCATGGGGAGATGTCAGCAGGCCGTGCTGAAACTGATCAGCTTGGGGGACAGACAGCACAGTGCCTCCGAGGTCAGGGATGCCATCCTGGCTGAGATGGCATTTTTTTTTCCCTGCTACACCTGGGGCCTGGCATTTTTGCGCCTGTGATAATGGCTGGAACCTGGTAGCAGATCTGGAGCTTGCCAGACTCAAACACGGTCCACGCATGGCCCACGTTTTCCAACTTGTTGGTGCCATGTTTCTTTGAAACCTACACCATTGTGCCTGATATACAGGTCAAAGTGGGGCCATTTTCGTAAGTGAGAACTAGCCTCTGCTAGGCAGAAAACATTCAGAGCACACTCCTCTCATCTTCGCACCGTTGGCTGGCGGAGGAAGACGAGGGGGTTGGAGTGGCATCTGATGTCCCTATCCCACACGAGGCTAGAGGGTGCACTTCAGTGCATCCCATTGCTTCACCACAAATGGTGTGAAGGGGAGTAAAAAATGGAGGAAATGGAGAGTGACCCTTACAGTTGGGGCCAGCAAAGGCATGCCAAGTAACACACTGGCACACATGGCTGACTTCATCTTGGGTTGCTTTTCAACACATATTTCACATCATGAAGAACAAATAATACTGGATTTTTTCAAGCCTCGAACCCCGATCTAGGTCTAATGTCTGTTCCTTTCTTATATTAGGGGAGAGGGAAAAAAAATTACTTCAGTGATACGTTTAGCGTACATAGACTGACTATTAATGTGTATCCCACTTAGTGTTGTTAGGGTTACACACCGTCACAACCTGGCTAAAGCTTCTATAGCTGTTAATAAAGTCAACATAACTTTACGGTATCCAAAAAGACAGCTGGTACCGACAGAGAGCAAGACAAATGTCACCCAAAGCTGTGAGCTCTGAACACCCACAGTGACTTTGGCGTCATCATCATTATAAGGGAGCGGGTGGTAATAAATAACTTGGCAGTGCCTAAAACCCAAAAAGCTTATACAACTATATTTACATTAAGATACACAAATGAAACTTTTCAGTAGCATGTCATGAGACAAGCTGATAAGCTCTTCCTTTGTGCAGTGCTATTTGAAAGTTAAACGCTGCCTTTATTTTAATTCTGGAGAAGGTGCAGACATTAGATTTAGAACATGTTGTCTTCATTGTCCAAATCCTCTATATAGGTAACGTGTTTTTCGGGCCGAGCTGTCTGGGAACGAGCTGGTGCAGCACTGACAACCTGGGTGAATATGGCAAGAGCCTGAGATGTAGGGTGAATGAATCCCCAAATTATTTGTGGAATTCCCAGTGAGACAATGGCACTGTATACCAGTATTAAAAATTGTGGGTGCACATAACCCCCATATATTCTTTGAATTCCCAGTGAGACAATGGAACTGTATAGCAGTAGCAAAAATTGTGGGTGCACGTAACCCCCATATATTCTTTGAATTCCCAGTGAGACAATGGCACTGTATACCAGTAGTAAAAATTGTGGGTGCACATAACCCCCATATATTCTTTGAATTCCCAGTCAGACAATGGCACTGTATACCAGTATTAAAAATTGTGGGTGCACATAACCCCCATATATTCTTTGAATTCCCAGTCAGACAATGGCACTATATACCAGTATTAAAAATTGTGGGTGCACATAACCCCAATATATTCTTTGAATTCCCAGTCAGACAATGGCACTGTATACCAGTATTAAAAATTGTGGGTGCACATAACCCCCATATATTCTTTGAATTCCCAGTGAGACAATGGCACTGTATAGCAGTAGCAAAAATTGTGGGTGCACGTCACCCCAATATATTCTTTGAATTCCCAGTCAGACAATGGCACTGTATACCAGTAGTAAAAATTGTGGGTGCACATAACCCCCATATATTCTTTGAATTCCCAGTCAGACAATGGCACTGTATACCAGTATTAAAAATTGTGGGTGCACATAACCCCCATATATTCTTTGAATTCCCAGTCAGACAATGGCACTATATACCAGTAGTAAAAATTGTGGGTGCACATAACCCCAATATATTCTTTGAATTCCCAGTGAGACAATGGCACTGTATACCAGTAGTAAAAATTGTGGGTGCACATAACCCCAATATATTCTTTGAATTCCCAGTCAGACAATGGCACTGTATACCAGTATTAAAAATTGTGGGTGCACATAACCCCCATATATTCTTTGAATTCCCAGTCAGACAATGGCACTATATACCAGTATTAAAAATTGTGGGTGCACATAACCCCAATATATTCTTTGAATTCCCAGTCAGACAATGGCACTGTATACCAGTATTAAAAATTGTGGGTGCACATAACCCCCATATATTCTTTGAATTCCCAGTCAGACAATGGCACTATATACCAGTAGTAAAAATTGTGGGTGCACATAACCCCAATATATTCTTTGAATTCCCAGTGAGACAATGGCACTGTATACCAGTAGTAAAAATTGTGGGTGCACATAACCCCAATATATTCTTTGAATTCCCAGTCAGACAATGGCACTGTATACCAGTATTAAAAATTGTGGGTGCACATAACCCCCATATATTCTTTGAATTCCCAGTCAGACAATGGCACTATATACCAGTATTAAAAATTGTGGGTGCACATAACCCCAATATATTCTTTGAATTCCCAGTCAGACAATGGCACTGTATACCAGTATTAAAAATTGTGGGTGCACATAACCCCCATATATTCTTTGAATTCCCAGTGAGACAATGGAACTGTATAGCAGTATTAAAAATTGTGGGTGCACGTAACCCCCATATATTCTTTGAATTCCCAGTCAGACAATGGCACTGTATACCAGTATTAAAAATTGTGGGTGCACATAACCCCCATATATTCTTTGAATTCCCAGTGAGACAATGGAACTGTATAGCAGTAGCAAAAATTGTGGGTGCACGTAACCCCCATATATTCTTTGAATTCCCAGTCAGACAATGGCACTGTATACCAGTATTAAAAATTGTGGGTGCACATAACCCCCATATATTCTTTGAATTCCCAGTCAGACAATGGCACTGTATACCAGTAGTAAAAATTGTGGGTGCACATAACCCCAATATATTCTTTGAATTCCCAGTCAGACAATGGCACTGTATACCAGTATTAAAAATTGTGGGTGCACATAACCCCCATATATTCTTTGAATTCCCAGTCAGACAATGGCACTATATACCAGTATTAAAAATTGTGGGTACACATAACCCCAATATATTCTTTGAATTCCCAGTCAGACAATGGCACTGTATACCAGTATTAAAAATTGTGGGTGCACATAACCCCCATATATTCTTTGAATTCCCAGTGAGACAATGGCACTGTATAGCAGTAGCAAAAATTGTGGGTGCACGTCACCCCAATATATTCTTTGAATTCCCAGTCAGACAATGGCACTGTATACCAGAATTAAAAATTGTGGGTGCACATAACCCCCATATATTCTTTGAATTCCCAGTCAGACAATGGCACTATATACCAGTAGTAAAAATTGTGGGTGCACATAACCCCCATATATTCTTTGAATTCCCAGTGAGACAATGGCACTGTATACCAGTAGTAAAAATTGTGGGTGCACATAACCCCCATATATTCTTTGAATTCCCAGTGAGACAATGGCACTGTATACCAGTATTAAAAATTGTGGGTGCACATAACCCCCATATATTCTTTGAATTCCCAGTCAGACAATGGCACTATATACCAGTAGTAAAAATTGTGGGTGCACATAACCCCAATATATTCTTTGAATTCCCAGTGAGACAATGGCACTGTATACCAGTAGTAAAAATTGTGGGTGCACATAACCCCCATATATTCTTTGAATTCCCAGTGAGACAATGGCACTGTATAGCAGTAGCAAAAATTGTGGGTGCACGTCACCCCAATATATTCTTTGAATTCCCAGTCAGACAATGGCACTGTATACCAGTAGTAAAAATTGTGGGTGCACATAACCCCAATATATTCTTTGAATTCCCAGTCAGACAATGGCACTGTATACCAGTATTAAAAATTGTGGGTGCACATAACCCCCATATATTCTTTGAATTCCCAGTCAGACAATGGCACTGTATACCAGTATTAAAAATTGTGGGTGCACATAACCCCCATATATTCTTTGAATTCCCTGTCAGACAATGGAACTGTATAGCAGTATTAAAAATTGTGGGTGCACGTAACCCCCATATATTCTTTGAATTCCCAGTCAGACAATGGCACTGTATACCAGTATTAAAAATTGTGGGTGCACATAACCCCCATATATTCTTTGAATTCCCAGTGAGACAATGGAACTGTATAGCAGTAGCAAAAATTGTGGGTGCACGTAACCCCCATATATTCTTTGAATTCCCAGTCAGACAATGGCACTATATACCAGTATTAAAAATTGTGGGTGCACATAACCCCCATATATTCTTTGAATTCCCAGTCAGACAATGGCACTGTATACCAGTAGTAAAAATTGTGGGTGCACATAACCCCAATATATTCTTTGAATTCCCAGTCAGACAATGGCACTGTATACCAGTATTAAAAATTGTGGGTGCACATAACCCCCATATATTCTTTGAATTCCCAGTCAGACAATGGCACTGTATACCAGTATTAAAAATTGTGGGTGCACATAACCCCCATATATTCTTTGAATTCCCAGTCAGACAATGGCACTATATACCAGTAGTAAAAATTGTGGGTGCACATAACCCCAATATATTCTTTGAATTCCCAGTCAGACAATGGCACTGTATACCAGTATTAAAAATTGTGGGTGCACATAACCCCCATATATTCTTTGAATTCCCAGTCAGACAATGGCACTGTATACCAGTATTAAAAATTGTGGGTGCACATAACCCCAATATATTCTTTGAATTCCCAGTCAGACAATGGCACTGTATACCAGTATTAAAAATTGTGGGTGCACATAACCCCCATATATTCTTTGAATTCCCAGTGAGACAATGGCACTGTATAGCAGTAGCAAAAATTGTGGGTGCACGTCACCCCAATATATTCTTTGAATTCCCAGTCAGACAATGGCACTGTATACCAGTAGTAAAAATTGTGGGTGCACATAACCCCAATATATTCTTTGAATTCCCAGTCAGACAATGGCACTGTATACCAGTATTAAAAATTGTGGGTGCACATAACCCCCATATATTCTTTGAATTCCCAGTCAGACAATGGCACTGTATACCAGTATTAAAAATTGTGGGTGCACATAACCCCCATATATTCTTTGAATTCCCTGTCAGACAATGGAACTGTATAGCAGTATTAAAAATTGTGGGTGCACGTAACCCCCATATATTCTTTGAATTCCCAGTCAGACAATGGCACTGTATACCAGTATTAAAAATTGTGGGTGCACATAACCCCCATATATTCTTTGAATTCCCAGTGAGACAATGGAACTGTATAGCAGTAGCAAAAATTGTGGGTGCACGTAACCCCCATATATTCTTTGAATTCCCAGTCAGACAATGGCACTGTATACCAGTATTAAAAATTGTGGGTGCACATAACCCCCATATATTCTTTGAATTCCCAGTGAGACAATGGCACTGTATAGCAGTAGCAAAAATTGTGGGTGCACGTCACCCCAATATATTCTTTGAATTCCCAGTCAGACAATGGCACTGTATACCAGTAGTAAAAATTGTGGGTGCACATAACCCCCATATATTCTTTGAATTCCCAGTCAGACAATGGCACTGTATACCAGTATTAAAAATTGTGGGTGCACATAACCCCCATATATTCTTTGAATTCCCAGTCAGACAATGGCACTATATACCAGTAGTAAAAATTGTGGGTGCACATAACCCCAATATATTCTTTGAATTCCCAGTGAGACAATGGCACTGTATACCAGTAGTAAAAATTGTGGGTGCACATAACCCCAATATATTCTTTGAATTCCCAGTCAGACAATGGCACTGTATACCAGTATTAAAAATTGTGGGTGCACATAACCCCCATATATTCTTTGAATTCCCAGTCAGACAATGGCACTATATACCAGTATTAAAAATTGTGGGTGCACATAACCCCAATATATTCTTTGAATTCCCAGTCAGACAATGGCACTGTATACCAGTATTAAAAATTGTGGGTGCACATAACCCCCATATATTCTTTGAATTCCCAGTCAGACAATGGCACTATATACCAGTAGTAAAAATTGTGGGTGCACATAACCCCAATATATTCTTTGAATTCCCAGTGAGACAATGGCACTGTATACCAGTAGTAAAAATTGTGGGTGCACATAACCCCAATATATTCTTTGAATTCCCAGTCAGACAATGGCACTGTATACCAGTATTAAAAATTGTGGGTGCACATAACCCCCATATATTCTTTGAATTCCCAGTCAGACAATGGCACTATATACCAGTATTAAAAATTGTGGGTGCACATAACCCCAATATATTCTTTGAATTCCCAGTCAGACAATGGCACTGTATACCAGTATTAAAAATTGTGGGTGCACATAACCCCCATATATTCTTTGAATTCCCAGTGAGACAATGGAACTGTATAGCAGTATTAAAAATTGTGGGTGCACGTAACCCCCATATATTCTTTGAATTCCCAGTCAGACAATGGCACTGTATACCAGTATTAAAAATTGTGGGTGCACATAACCCCCATATATTCTTTGAATTCCCAGTGAGACAATGGAACTGTATAGCAGTAGCAAAAATTGTGGGTGCACGTAACCCCCATATATTCTTTGAATTCCCAGTCAGACAATGGCACTGTATACCAGTATTAAAAATTGTGGGTGCACATAACCCCCATATATTCTTTGAATTCCCAGTCAGACAATGGCACTGTATACCAGTAGTAAAAATTGTGGGTGCACATAACCCCAATATATTCTTTGAATTCCCAGTCAGACAATGGCACTGTATACCAGTATTAAAAATTGTGGGTGCACATAACCCCCATATATTCTTTGAATTCCCAGTCAGACAATGGCACTATATACCAGTATTAAAAATTGTGGGTACACATAACCCCAATATATTCTTTGAATTCCCAGTCAGACAATGGCACTGTATACCAGTATTAAAAATTGTGGGTGCACATAACCCCCATATATTCTTTGAATTCCCAGTGAGACAATGGCACTGTATAGCAGTAGCAAAAATTGTGGGTGCACGTCACCCCAATATATTCTTTGAATTCCCAGTCAGACAATGGCACTGTATACCAGTATTAAAAATTGTGGGTGCACATAACCCCCATATATTCTTTGAATTCCCAGTCAGACAATGGCACTATATACCAGTAGTAAAAATTGTGGGTGCACATAACCCCCATATATTCTTTGAATTCCCAGTGAGACAATGGCACTGTATACCAGTAGTAAAAATTGTGGGTGCACATAACCCCCATATATTCTTTGAATTCCCAGTGAGACAATGGCACTGTATACCAGTATTAAAAATTGTGGGTGCACATAACCCCCATATATTCTTTGAATTCCCAGTCAGACAATGGCACTATATACCAGTAGTAAAAATTGTGGGTGCACATAACCCCAATATATTCTTTGAATTCCCAGTGAGACAATGGCACTGTATACCAGTAGTAAAAATTGTGGGTGCACATAACCCCAATATATTCTTTGAATTCCCAGTCAGACAATGGCACTGTATACCAGTATTAAAAATTGTGGGTGCACATAACCCCCATATATTCTTTGAATTCCCAGTCAGACAATGGCACTATATACCAGTATTAAAAATTGTGGGTGCACATAACCCCAATATATTCTTTGAATTCCCAGTCAGACAATGGCACTATATACCAGTATTAAAAATTGTGGGTGCACATAACCCCCATATATTCTTTGAATTCCCAGTGAGACAATGGCACTGTATAGCAGTAGCAAAAATTGTGGGTGCACGTCACCCCAATATATTCTTTGAATTCCCAGTCAGACAATGGCACTGTATACCAGTATTAAAAATTGTGGGTGCACATAACCCCCATATATTCTTTGAATTCCCAGTGAGACAATGGAACTGTATAGCAGTAGCAAAAATTGTGGGTGCACGTAACCCCCATATATTCTTTGAATTCCCAGTCAGACAATGGCACTATATACCAGTATTAAAAATTGTGGGTGCACATAACCCCCATATATTCTTTGAATTCCCAGTCAGACAATGGCACTGTATACCAGTAGTAAAAATTGTGGGTGCACATAACCCCAATATATTCTTTGAATTCCCAGTCAGACAATGGCACTGTATACCAGTATTAAAAATTGTGGGTGCACATAACCCCCATATATTCTTTGAATTCCCAGTCAGACAATGGCACTGTATACCAGTATTAAAAATTGTGGGTGCACATAACCCCCATATATTCTTTGAATTCCCAGTCAGACAATGGCACTATATACCAGTAGTAAAAATTGTGGGTGCACATAACCCCAATATATTCTTTGAATTCCCAGTCAGACAATGGCACTGTATACCAGTATTAAAAATTGTGGGTGCACATAACCCCCATATATTCTTTGAATTCCCAGTCAGACAATGGCACTGTATACCAGTATTAAAAATTGTGGGTGCACATAACCCCAATATATTCTTTGAATTCCCAGTCAGACAATGGCACTGTATACCAGTATTAAAAATTGTGGGTGCACATAACCCCCATATATTCTTTGAATTCCCAGTGAGACAATGGCACTGTATAGCAGTAGCAAAAATTGTGGGTGCACGTCACCCCAATATATTCTTTGAATTCCCAGTCAGACAATGGCACTGTATACCAGTAGTAAAAATTGTGGGTGCACATAACCCCAATATATTCTTTGAATTCCCAGTCAGACAATGGCACTGTATACCAGTATTAAAAATTGTGGGTGCACATAACCCCCATATATTCTTTGAATTCCCAGTCAGACAATGGCACTGTATACCAGTATTAAAAATTGTGGGTGCACATAACCCCCATATATTCTTTGAATTCCCTGTCAGACAATGGAACTGTATAGCAGTATTAAAAATTGTGGGTGCACGTAACCCCCATATATTCTTTGAATTCCCAGTCAGACAATGGCACTGTATACCAGTATTAAAAATTGTGGGTGCACATAACCCCCATATATTCTTTGAATTCCCAGTGAGACAATGGAACTGTATAGCAGTAGCAAAAATTGTGGGTGCACGTAACCCCCATATATTCTTTGAATTCCCAGTCAGACAATGGCACTGTATACCAGTATTAAAAATTGTGGGTGCACATAACCCCCATATATTCTTTGAATTCCCAGTGAGACAATGGAACTGTATAGCAGTAGCAAAAATTGTGGGTGCACGTAACCCCCATATATTCTTTGAATTCCCAGTCAGACAATGGCACTGTATACCAGTATTAAAAATTGTGGGTGCACATAACCCCCATATATTCTTTGAATTCCCAGTGAGACAATGGCACTGTATAGCAGTAGCAAAAATTGTGGGTGCACGTCACCCCAATATATTCTTTGAATTCCCAGTCAGACAATGGGACTATATACCAGTAGCAAAAATTGTGGGTGCACATAACCCCCATATATTCTTTGAATTCCCAGTGAGACAATGGCACTGTATAGCAGTAGCAAAAATTGTGGGTGCACGTCACCCCAATATATTCTTTGAATTCCCAGTCAGACAATGGGACTATATACCAGTAGCAAAAATTGTGGGTGTATATAGCCCCAATTCTATTGCTAGGGGACTTGCAGGGTATTTCTGAGGTGAAGGTGGGGGGGCACACCGTTGGAACGGGGATTTGGGGTGTATATATGGGGTATACGGGAATACACTGTCAGTGTGTTCCATTCAGGATCCTGGGAAAGCTGGGTTGCGGCGATTGAGCCCGTCAGTGCCACGTTACACTGACAAGCTTCTCCCTGGAATTGAAGTTATATGTAAGCCCAATATATTCTTTGAATTCCCAGTGAGACAATGGCACTATATGGCAGTAGCAAAAATAGTGGGTGTATATAGCCCCAATCCTATTGCTAGGGGACTTGCAGGGTATTTCTGGGGTGAAGGTGGGGGGGCACACCGTTGGAACGGGTATCGGGGGTATATATCGGGTATACGGGAATACACTGACAGTGTATTCCATTCAGGATCCTGGGAAAGCTGGGTTGCGGCGATTGAGCCCGTCAGTGCCACGTTACACTGACAAGCTTCTCCCTGGAATTTAGCTCTTACAAGAGCTGTTGTGGTTGTCTTCTCCTTCCTATCCTAGCCTGTCCCTGCCTACCCAGAATCTAACTCCTAGCTAACTGGACGGAAACCTCCGTCCCCGGTGAATTGCAAGCTCAGAATGACGCGAACCTGGGCGTCGCTGTTCTTTTAAATTAGAGGTCACATGTTTTCGGCAGCCAATGGGTTTTGCCTACTTTTTTCAACGTCACCGGTGTCGTAGTTCCTGTCCCACCTACCCTGCGCTGTTATTGGAGCAAAAAAGGCGCCAGGGAAGGTGGGAGGGGAATCGAGTAATGGCGCACTTTACCACGCGGTGTTCGATTCGATTCGAACATGCCGAACAGCCTAATATCCGATCGAACATGAGTTCGATAGAACACTGTTCGCTCATCTCTACTTAGCAGCATTGCATGTGGAGCTGTATTAGGGAATAGAGATGAGCGAACAGTGTTCTATCGAACACATGTTCGATCGGATATCAGGGTGTTCGCCATGTTCGAATCGAATCGAACACCACGTGGTAAAGTGCGCCAAAATTCGATTCCCCTCCCACCTTCCCTGGCGCCTTTTTTGCACCAATAACAGCGCAGGGGAGGTGGGACAGGAACTACGACACTGGGGGCATTGAAAAAAATTGGAAAAAGTCATTGGCTGCCGAAATCAGGTGACCTCCATTTTAGACGAATAGTGGATTTCAAATCCGGGTCATATGAGAATGTGAACTTTGTGACTATGAGACAGGGATAGCTGTACAGGCAGGGATAGCTAGGGATAACCTTTATTTAGGGGGGAATGTTATTAAAAATAACTTTTTGGGGCTCTATCGGGTGTGTAATTGTGATTTTTGTGAGATAAACTTTTTCCCATAGGGATGCATTGGCCAGCGCTGATTGGCCGAATTCCGTACTCTGGCCAATCAGTGCTGGCCAATGCATTCTATTAGCTTGATGAAGCAGAGTGTGCACAAGGGTTCAAGCGCACCCTCGGCTCTGATGTAGCAGAGCCGAGGCTGCACAAGGGTTCAAGCGCACCCTCGGCTCTGATGTAGGAGAGCCGAGGGTGCACTTGAACCCTTGTGCACCCTCAGCTCTGCTACATCAGAGCCGAGGGTGCGCTTGAACCCTTGTGCACACTCTGCTTCATCAAGCTAATAGAATGCATTGGCCAGCGCTGATTGGCCACTGTATTCTATTAGCCTGATGAAGTAGAGCTGAATGTGTGTGCTAAGCACACACATTCAGCTCTACTTCATCGGGCTAATAGAATGCATTGGCCAGCGCTGATTGGCCAGAGTACGGAACTCGACCAATCAGCGCTGGCTCTGCTGGAGGAGGCGGAGTCTAAGATCGCTCCACACCAGTCTCCATTCAGGTCCGACCTTAGACTCCGCCTCCTCCGGCAGAGCCAGCGCTGATTGGCCGAAGGCTGGCCAATGCATTCCTATGCGAATGCAGAGACTTAGCAGTGCTGAGTCAGTTTTGCTCAACTACACATCTGATGCACACTCGGCACTGCTACATCAGATGTAGCAATCTGATGTAGCAGAGCCGAGGGTGCACTAGAACCCCTGTGCAAACTCAGTTCACGCTAATAGAATGCATTGGCCAGCGCTGATTGGCCAATGCATTCTATTAGCCCGATGAAGTAGAGCTGAATGTGTGTGCTAAGCACACACATTCAGCACTGCTTCATCACGCCAATACAATGCATTAGCCAGTGCTGATTGGCCAGAGTACGGAATTCGGCCAATCAGCGCTGGCTCTGCTGGAGGAGGCGGAGTCTAAGGTCGGACCTGAATGGAGACTGGTGTGGAGCGATCTTAGACTCCGCCTCCTCCAGCAGAGCCAGCGCTGATTGGTCGAGTTCCGTACTCTGGCCAATCAGCGCTGGCCAATGCATTCTATTAGCCCGATGAAGTAGAGCTGAATGTGTGTGCTTAGCACACACATTCAGCTCTACTTCATCAGCCTAATAGAATACAGTGGCCAATCAGCGCTGGCCAATGCATTCTATTAGCTTGATGAAGCAGAGTGTGCACAAGGGTTCAAGCGCACCCTCGGCTCTGATGTAGCAGAGCCGAGGCTGCACAAGGGTTCAAGTGCACCCTCGGCTCTCCTACATCAGAGCCGAGGGTGCGCTTGAACCCTTGTGCAGCCTCGGCTCTGCTACATCAGAGCCGAGGGTGCGCTTGAACCCTTGTGCACACTCTGCTTCATCAAGCTAATAGAATGCATTGGCCAGCACTGATTGGCCAGAGTACGGAATTCGGCCAATCAGCGCTGGCCAATGCATTCTATTAGCCCGATGAAGTAGAGCTGAATGTGTGTGCTAAGCACACACATTCAGCACTGCTTCATCACGCCAATACAATGCATTAGCCAGTGCTGATTGGCCAGAGTACGGAATTCGGCCAATCAGCGCTGGCTCTGCTGGAGGAGGCGGAGTCTAAGATCGCTCCACACCAGTCTCCATTCAGGTCCGACCTTAGACTCCGCCTCCTCCAGCAGAGCCAGCGCTGATTGGCCGAATTCCGTACTCTGGCCAATCAGCACTGGCTAATGCATTGTATTGGCTTGATGAAGCAGTGCTGAATGTGTGTGCTTAGCACACACATTCAGCTCTACTTTATCGGGCTAATAGAATGCATTGGCCAGCGCTGATTGGCCGAATTCCGTACTCTGGCCAATCAGCACTGGCTAATGCATTGTATTGGCTTGATGAAGCAGTGCTGAATGTGTGTGCTTAGCACACACATTCAGCTCTACTTCATCGGGCTAATAGAATGCATTGGCCAATCAGCGCTGGCCAATGCATTCTATTAGCGTGAACTGAGTTTGCACAGGGGTTCTAGTGCACCCTCGGCTCTGCTACATCAGATTGCTACATCTGATGTAGCAGTGCCGAGTGTGCATCAGATGTGTAGTTGAGCAAAACTGACTCAGCACTGCTAAGTCTGCATTCGCATAGGAATGCATTGGCCAGCCTTCGGCCAATCAGCGCTGGCTCTGCCGGAGGAGGCGGAGTCTAAGGTCGGACCTGAATGGAGACTGGTGTGGAGCGATCTTAGACTCCGCCTCCTCCAGCAGAGCCAGCGCTGATTGGCCGAATTCCGTACTCTGGCCAATCAGCACTGGCTAATGCATTGTATTGGCTTGATGAAGCAGTGCTGAATGTGTGTGCTTAGCACACACATTCAGCTCTACTTCATCGGGCTAATAGAATGCATTGGCCAATCAGCGCTGGCCAATGCATTCTATTAGCGTGAACTGAGTTTGCACAGGGGTTCTAGTGCACCCTCGGCTCTGCTACATCAGATTGCTACATCTGATGTAGCAGTGCCGAGTGTGCATCAGATGTGTAGTTGAGCAAAACTGACTCAGCACTGCTAAGTCTGCATTCGCATAGGAATGCATTGGCCAGCCTTCGGCCAATCAGCGCTGGCTCTGCCGGAGGAGGCGGAGTCTAAGGTCGGACCTGAATGGAGACTGGTGTGGAGCGATCTTAGACTCCGCCTCCTCCAGCAGAGCCAGCGCTGATTGGTCGAGTTCCGTACTCTGGCCAATCAGCACTGGCCAATGCATTTCTATGGGGAAAAGTTAGCTTGCGAAAATCGCAAACTGACAGGGATTTCCATGAAATAAAGTGACTTTTATGCCCCCAGACATGCTTCCCCTGCTGTCCCAGTGTCATTCCAGGGTGTTGGTATCATTTCCTGGGGTGTCATAGTGGACTTGGTGACCCTCCAGACACGAATTTGGGTTTCCCCCTTAACGAGTTTATGTTCCCCATAGACTATAATGGGGTTCGAAACCCATTCGAACACTCGAACAGTGAGCGGCTGTTCGAATCGAATTTCGAACCTCGAACATTTTAGTGTTCGCTCATCTCTATTAGGGAACACTGAATACTATATTTCTACCTCCTTGCACTAAAATCATACCATAACGTGCCAGGATTTCAGGATTCTGGGACAACAGGATGACATAGCATATGGAGATGTAATAGAGAATACTGAATACTAGCTAGAGCTACAGCTAGATAGGTTTCCTTATATGAATCTGGGAAAACTCAGTGATCTTCATATAGTAGATAATGCAAAAATTTGATCTTACTGGTGTATTTCATGCCCTGGAGCTGTACTGTTTCCATTATACTAAATTGCACTCTATTACAGCATTAGGCTGAGTTCAGATGGGGTTTTTTGGTCAAGATTTTGACTTAGAATCCGTGTTAAAATCCTGACCAAAAAAAATGCCTCCCATTGAAATCAACGCCTCCGCTTCAAATTCTGGACCAAAAAACTCCGTCTGAACTCAGCCTCATAGTGAATGTGAGCTAAAGCCCACACCCTTCTGAACTCCTTGTGATGTCATGCTCCTAGTCAGTCATCAGCCGATAATGGCGCTACAGGGAAGCAGGAAGAACTATCTACAAGATTTCTGTTAAACTGTTCAGAGTAGCAATTTGGCAGTTAATCAGATATAACTATAGATGAATTAAATGATGCACCTGTTTGTTTTTTTCCCCTTAATTTTCAGGGTTTAAAGGATTAAGGGGAACCTGTAAGGCTGTTTGGCATCATTAAACTACCGGCATGTCGTTAAGCAACTGGGGCTTATGGTTCCAAACCTCAGTATCCTACTACTGGTATCCTTAGGGGTCAAAAATGCATGCACATTGCATGCAGTGAAGCTCAGGTCAGTATACCTTGCTTACAAGCTCATGTGTCTGAAATGTACAGCATGTGCAGTAATGAGTAGTGTATAAACAATGCGAAATCTCTGGATTATCTCCAGTAATGTAGAGTGTCTGCATACATGGCTAATGGTGGCCATACACCTTAGGTAACTCACGTGGCCAACAGCTATTCCTTTTGCACTCCCCATACACATATACAATATATTTGCCAACTGTGCATGTTTCTCCAAGAGCGAAGCTGAATTAGCCACTAGCAAACACCTCTGGTGACAGACTATCTCTCCTGAGATCAAAAGTATTGTGCATGGTGAAATGCAACATGCCCAAGTTAGGACACCCCCATATCCACTGGATGGTCAGCAGGCTTGTCCATCATTAAATTAATGACACCTTAACTCTTTGCTCTGCCCACCTCTTCTCAGTAGGGATTCCCACTGGTCAAATGTTTATAGCATATGCTATGGATATATCATAGACATACCTCTGGGAATTTATAATTGGGTCTAAGGAAGAGATTTTTTTTTTCTTCTCTCTGTTGGAGTTTTTCTTCATCTTTTGACTGAAAGACAACATTGCCCATAAGGAATTTCTCTGCATTATGTACTCTCCAGCTCTACAAACATACAATATATTTATCCGCTGTCCTACTTTCTAAAAGAATGTGTTAATGGTGTAAAGATATTCATGAATAATACCATAAGACAAGAATATAATAAAAAGCGTAAATAGTAAATTTCTTACACCTCTACCATAATTAATGTTGTTGAAATTTGCACACAGATGCTTCCATATCTAATAACGGGTTGCATTTAGCTCCTGAGAATATTCTTATGTCTTCATTGGTTTTATTTTCAAACCATTTCTAATTTATTGTATACATAACTCTCTTGCCATGGTTCGCATAATCCTGGATAACAATAGAACATATGGGAAATTTTATTACCTCCTAAATCCACTGCAATATGCAACAAGCTTGTACTGACCTCTGTATAAGCAATGCCGCCCCTGCTACCTCTTATGTCACCCGCTTTACCTCATAGATTGTAAGCTCTTGCGAGCAGGGCCCTCGGTCCCATTGTGTGAAATGACTTTTTTTGTAATGTATCTTTCTGTCTGTATTTGAACCCTACAAATTGTACAGCGCTGCGGAATATGTTGGCACTATATAAATAAAATTTATTATTATTATTACTGCATGAAGCAAAACTACAATACCAGACATAGTGCATGGACAGCTGTGAAGTTCTTTCACGGGAATAACCCACTTTTTCTAATTGCATACAGTTCCTTTAAAGTGTAGAGTAACGTTTGAAGGATTATTCATAGCTCAAGGATCCTATCTATACTCCTAGTTTATTTAAATTCAACAGTTTTCCTAAAGACTTTGCTTTAGAAATGCTGCTTCCTTTACCTGCTATGTGAGAGTATTCCTCCTCCTATTGTTTACACAACATTTCCTTGGTCCATGCCTGTTATCTAATCTCAGGAGGATGATGTGAATTGCTACTCTCTGGAGGGGAAGGGGGCTGAGTTCTATAGATCATGCTTGCTCTCCTAGCTGTTATCTCCTGCTCTTATCAGGTCAACTGATTGCATTATGCTAATGAGAGCAGGGCATGGGTCTTGTTCATCTCTGGTATCTCACAGAGATAAATGTTGAGATTAATGCAATCCAATTCTCTATCCTGAGTCCTGGCAGCATGTGTGTTTTATTCTCTCCAAACCTGTGTAATGTAATATACTTTTACTGTGCATTATATTTGATCCGCATTTATATTAGCTTTCTACAGTAATACTCATAATAAATAATCTTTCATGATAAAGGTAATGTATGTATCTATTGAGATACTTCATAGTGTCCTGTCCATCACAGAGTCAAAGCCCATCCATCAGCTTGTGGAAGAATATAGGAAATGAGAAGAAAAGAGAGGAGGCAAACTGGTGAGTGAAGAAAATATGAAAACCCCTTTAACCATAGGCCATCAATTTTGTAAGGGTGGATAACCCCATTAATATACCTGTAAATCTCAGCTGATTTAAAAGCTAAAGGGGTTTTCCAGCAAATATTTTTCAAGATTATCAGATTGGTTGGCTATGACACCAGGCAAATCCTCTGGCCAGCTGATATCAACAGTCACAATGCAGTTAAAATATAGTGTATAAAGCTGTAAGCAAATAGCTCTGCCAACTGCATAGTGGCAGGAAGGCTAGGTTCACACAGGGGGCTACAACAACGGATAGCCCGTCTGCTAAAACAGTGGTTACCCTCGACTATAATATAAGCTACAGTGGGGTCCGCCAGGTGTTTGTTGGGTTTCTGCCATTTTTATACTGAAACCACCGGAGAGAGAAGTCCTCTGTGCGGGACTTTTCTCTCTGCCAATGTTCAGCGGAATCTGCAGCGAAGTCTCCTTAATGATTACTGCAACTCAGCTTCTAATGATTTGTATGACATCTGAGCTGCTACTACACAATGGATGGAGCTGTCTGCTTTCAGTACTATGCATTCTCTACAGTGTATACTAACAGCTCTCTATGGCTACCAATATCAGCTGTGGATAGGACTGCTGGGTGTCAGACCACCAATCTGATGAGGATGGCTCATCAAAATATTCTACCTTCAAAGACCACAGCAGGGTTCAGCGCACACTCAGCTCTGCTACGTCTCTCATGCAGCAGAGCTACAGTAAGTGTGCAGCAGGGTTCACATCTCCGGTGTAGCAGTGCTGGCTGTGCGCTCAGCTCGGCTGCATCTCCGGTGTAGACAAGCTGAGCGCACGGCCAGCACTGCTACATCTCGGTATAGGAATGCATTGACCAGCGTTGATTAGCCAAATGCCATACAAGGTACAGCATTTGGCCAATCAACGCTGGTTCTGCCGGAGGAGGTGGAGTCTAAGATTGGTCTACAGCAGTCTCCATTCTGGTCTGATCTTAGACTCCGCCTCCTCACAGACGAGCCTCCAGCAGAACCAGCGTTGATTGGCCGAATGCTATACTCTGTATGGCATTCGGCCAATCAATGCTGGTCAATGCATTCCTATGGGAAAAAGTCAGCTCCCGCATATCGCAAGCTGACAGGGATCCCGACGTAATACAGTGACTTGGGCATGTTAGATGCCCCCAGATGCTGTCCCAGTTGCATTCCAGGGTGTTTGCATCATTTTTGGGGTGTCATAGTGGACTTGGTGACTCTCCTGAGACGAAGAGTGGGATCCCCTGAAACGAGCATTTTTTCCCCATAGACTATAATGGGCTTCAATATTCGTTCGAATAATCGAATATTAAGGGGCTATTCGAAACGAATATCAAATATTTTACTGTTCGCTCATCTCTACTCATTAATATATCCAAACATAGAGCTAAGAGGACATATAGACAAGACCTGAGTAAACAATAGCCCAGCTTACATTTAAGTGCTAGGACACTGTTCCCATTTGGGCATTCACAATGGGTGTTGGCTCCCCAAATATCACACACCTATTCACAGCTTAATATCTATTGGTAAAGCAGCCGAGAGTGAAAGGGAGATTCCCTATGAATGCTTTCAAATGGATAACTCGTCTACTCAGGCTAATGACCTTTTCATGAGAATTTAGGGACAGCCCAGAGATAGGTATAATAGCAATTGGGTCATCTATAAATGGTAGTCCTGGATGGAGTCATCTTATATGGATATTATAAAAGTGGAACAATGAAACTGTGAACTTGCCTTCTATGAACACCATCTAGAAGTTAGTAGGCCTGTTGCCATGGCACTATATAGCAGTAGCAAAAATTGTGGGTGCACATAACCCCAATATAATCTTTGAATTCCCAGTGAGACAATGGCACTGTATAGCAGTAGCAAAAATTGTGGGTGCACGTAACCCCAGTAGCAGGGCCCTCGGTCCCATTGTGTGAAATGACTTTTTTTGTAATGTATCTTTCTGTCTGTATTTGAACCCTACAAATTGTACAGCGCTGCGGAATATGTTGGCACTATATAAATAAAATTTATTATTATTATTACTGCATGAAGCAAAACTACAATACCAGACATAGTGCATGGACAGCTGTGAAGTTCTTTCACGGGAATAACCCACTTTTTCTAATTGCATACAGTTCCTTTAAAGTGTAGAGTAACGTTTGAAGGATTATTCATAGCTCAAGGATCCTATCTATACTCCTAGTTTATTTAAATTCAACAGTTTTCCTAAAGACTTTGCTTTAGAAATGCTGCTTCCTTTACCTGCTATGTGAGAGTATTCCTCCTCCTATTGTTTACACAACATTTCCTTGGTCCATGCCTGTTATCTAATCTCAGGAGGATGATGTGAATTGCTACTCTCTGGAGGGGAAGGGGGCTGAGTTCTATAGATCATGCTTGCTCTCCTAGCTGTTATCTCCTGCTCTTATCAGGTCAACTGATTGCATTATGCTAATGAGAGCAGGGCATGGGTCTTGTTCATCTCTGGTATCTCACAGAGATAAATGTTGAGATTAATGCAATCCAATTCTCTATCCTGAGTCCTGGCAGCATGTGTGTTTTATTCTCTCCAAACCTGTGTAATGTAATATACTTTTACTGTGCATTATATTTGATCCGCATTTATATTAGCTTTCTACAGTAATACTCATAATAAATAATCTTTCATGATAAAGGTAATGTATGTATCTATTGAGATACTTCATAGTGTCCTGTCCATCACAGAGTCAAAGCCCATCCATCAGCTTGTGGAAGAATATAGGAAATGAGAAGAAAAGAGAGGAGGCAAACTGGTGAGTGAAGAAAATATGAAAACCCCTTTAACCATAGGCCATCAATTTTGTAAGGGTGGATAACCCCATTAATATACCTGTAAATCTCAGCTGATTTAAAAGCTAAAGGGGTTTTCCAGCAAATATTTTTCAAGATTATCAGATTGGTTGGCTATGACACCAGGCAAATCCTCTGGCCAGCTGATATCAACAGTCACAATGCAGTTAAAATATAGTGTATAAAGCTGTAAGCAAATAGCTCTGCCAACTGCATAGTGGCAGGAAGGCTAGGTTCACACAGGGGGCTACAACAACGGATAGCCCGTCTGCTAAAACAGTGGTTACCCTCGACTATAATATAAGCTACAGTGGGGTCCGCCAGGTGTTTGTTGGGTTTCTGCCATTTTTATACTGAAACCACCGGAGAGAGAAGTCCTCTGTGCGGGACTTTTCTCTCTGCCAATGTTCAGCGGAATCTGCAGCGAAGTCTCCTTAATGATTACTGCAACTCAGCTTCTAATGATTTGTATGACATCTGAGCTGCTACTACACAATGGATGGAGCTGTCTGCTTTCAGTACTATGCATTCTCTACAGTGTATACTAACAGCTCTCTATGGCTACCAATATCAGCTGTGGATAGGACTGCTGGGTGTCAGACCACCAATCTGATGAGGATGGCTCATCAAAATATTCTACCTTCAAAGACCACAGCAGGGTTCAGCGCACACTCAGCTCTGCTACGTCTCTCATGCAGCAGAGCTACAGTAAGTGTGCAGCAGGGTTCACATCTCCGGTGTAGCAGTGCTGGCTGTGCGCTCAGCTCGGCTGCATCTCCGGTGTAGACAAGCTGAGCGCACGGCCAGCACTGCTACATCTCGGTATAGGAATGCATTGACCAGCGTTGATTAGCCAAATGCCATACAAGGTACAGCATTTGGCCAATCAACGCTGGTTCTGCCGGAGGAGGTGGAGTCTAAGATTGGTCTACAGCAGTCTCCATTCTGGTCTGATCTTAGACTCCGCCTCCTCACAGACGAGCCTCCAGCAGAACCAGCGTTGATTGGCCGAATGCTATACTCTGTATGGCATTCGGCCAATCAATGCTGGTCAATGCATTCCTATGGGAAAAAGTCAGCTCCCGCATATCGCAAGCTGACAGGGATCCCGACGTAATACAGTGACTTGGGCATGTTAGATGCCCCCAGATGCTGTCCCAGTTGCATTCCAGGGTGTTTGCATCATTTTTGGGGTGTCATAGTGGACTTGGTGACTCTCCTGAGACGAAGAGTGGGATCCCCTGAAACGAGCATTTTTTCCCCATAGACTATAATGGGCTTCAATATTCGTTCGAATAATCGAATATTAAGGGGCTATTCGAAACGAATATCAAATATTTTACTGTTCGCTCATCTCTACTCATTAATATATCCAAACATAGAGCTAAGAGGACATATAGACAAGACCTGAGTAAACAATAGCCCAGCTTACATTTAAGTGCTAGGACACTGTTCCCATTTGGGCATTCACAATGGGTGTTGGCTCCCCAAATATCACACACCTATTCACAGCTTAATATCTATTGGTAAAGCAGCCGAGAGTGAAAGGGAGATTCCCTATGAATGCTTTCAAATGGATAACTCGTCTACTCAGGCTAATGACCTTTTCATGAGAATTTAGGGACAGCCCAGAGATAGGTATAATAGCAATTGGGTCATCTATAAATGGTAGTCCTGGATGGAGTCATCTTATATGGATATTATAAAAGTGGAACAATGAAACTGTGAACTTGCCTTCTATGAACACCATCTAGAAGTTAGTAGGCCTGTTGCCATGGCACTATATAGCAGTAGCAAAAATTGTGGGTGCACATAACCCCAATATAATCTTTGAATTCCCAGTGAGACAATGGCACTGTATAGCAGTAGCAAAAATTGTGGGTGCACGTAACCCCAGTAGCAGGGCCCTCGGTCCCATTGTGTGAAATGACTTTTTTTGTAATGTATCTTTCTGTCTGTATTTGAACCCTACAAATTGTACAGCGCTGCGGAATATGTTGGCACTATATAAATAAAATTTATTATTATTATTACTGCATGAAGCAAAACTACAATACCAGACATAGTGCATGGACAGCTGTGAAGTTCTTTCACGGGAATAACCCACTTTTTCTAATTGCATACAGTTCCTTTAAAGTGTAGAGTAACGTTTGAAGGATTATTCATAGCTCAAGGATCCTATCTATACTCCTAGTTTATTTAAATTCAACAGTTTTCCTAAAGACTTTGCTTTAGAAATGCTGCTTCCTTTACCTGCTATGTGAGAGTATTCCTCCTCCTATTGTTTACACAACATTTCCTTGGTCCATGCCTGTTATCTAATCTCAGGAGGATGATGTGAATTGCTACTCTCTGGAGGGGAAGGGGGCTGAGTTCTATAGATCATGCTTGCTCTCCTAGCTGTTATCTCCTGCTCTTATCAGGTCAACTGATTGCATTATGCTAATGAGAGCAGGGCATGGGTCTTGTTCATCTCTGGTATCTCACAGAGATAAATGTTGAGATTAATGCAATCCAATTCTCTATCCTGAGTCCTGGCAGCATGTGTGTTTTATTCTCTCCAAACCTGTGTAATGTAATATACTTTTACTGTGCATTATATTTGATCCGCATTTATATTAGCTTTCTACAGTAATACTCATAATAAATAATCTTTCATGATAAAGGTAATGTATGTATCTATTGAGATACTTCATAGTGTCCTGTCCATCACAGAGTCAAAGCCCATCCATCAGCTTGTGGAAGAATATAGGAAATGAGAAGAAAAGAGAGGAGGCAAACTGGTGAGTGAAGAAAATATGAAAACCCCTTTAACCATAGGCCATCAATTTTGTAAGGGTGGATAACCCCATTAATATACCTGTAAATCTCAGCTGATTTAAAAGCTAAAGGGGTTTTCCAGCAAATATTTTTCAAGATTATCAGATTGGTTGGCTATGACACCAGGCAAATCCTCTGGCCAGCTGATATCAACAGTCACAATGCAGTTAAAATATAGTGTATAAAGCTGTAAGCAAATAGCTCTGCCAACTGCATAGTGGCAGGAAGGCTAGGTTCACACAGGGGGCTACAACAACGGATAGCCCGTCTGCTAAAACAGTGGTTACCCTCGACTATAATATAAGCTACAGTGGGGTCCGCCAGGTGTTTGTTGGGTTTCTGCCATTTTTATACTGAAACCACCGGAGAGAGAAGTCCTCTGTGCGGGACTTTTCTCTCTGCCAATGTTCAGCGGAATCTGCAGCGAAGTCTCCTTAATGATTACTGCAACTCAGCTTCTAATGATTTGTATGACATATGAGCTGCTACTACACAATGGATGGAGCTGTCTGCTTTCAGTACTATGCATTCTCTACAGTGTATACTAACAGCTCTCTATGGCTACCAATATCAGCTGTGGATAGGACTGCTGGGTGTCAGACCACCAATCTGATGAGGATGGCTCATCAAAATATTCTACCTTCAAAGACCACAGCAGGGTTCAGCGCACACTCAGCTCTGCTACGTCTCTCATGCAGCAGAGCTACAGTAAGTGTGCAGCAGGGTTCACATCTCCGGTGTAGCAGTGCTGGCTGTGCGCTCAGCTCGGCTGCATCTCCGGTGTAGACAAGCTGAGCGCACGGCCAGCACTGCTACATCTCGGTATAGGAATGCATTGACCAGCGTTGATTAGCCAAATGCCATACAAGGTACAGCATTTGGCCAATCAACGCTGGTTCTGCCGGAGGAGGTGGAGTCTAAGATTGGTCTACAGCAGTCTCCATTCTGGTCTGATCTTAGACTCCGCCTCCTCACAGACGAGCCTCCAGCAGAACCAGCGTTGATTGGCCGAATGCTATACTCTGTATGGCATTCGGCCAATCAATGCTGGTCAATGCATTCCTATGGGAAAAAGTCAGCTCCCGCATATCGCAAGCTGACAGGGATCCCGACGTAATACAGTGACTTGGGCATGTTAGATGCCCCCAGATGCTGTCCCAGTTGCATTCCAGGGTGTTTGCATCATTTTTGGGGTGTCATAGTGGACTTGGTGACTCTCCTGAGACGAAGAGTGGGATCCCCTGAAACGAGCATTTTTTCCCCATAGACTATAATGGGCTTCAATATTCGTTCGAATAATCGAATATTAAGGGGCTATTCGAAACGAATATCAAATATTTTACTGTTCGCTCATCTCTACTCATTAATATATCCAAACATAGAGCTAAGAGGACATATAGACAAGACCTGAGTAAACAATAGCCCAGCTTACATTTAAGTGCTAGGACACTGTTCCCATTTGGGCATTCACAATGGGTGTTGGATCCCCAAATATCACACACCTATTCACAGCTTAATATCTATTGGTAAAGCAGCCGAGAGTGAAAGGGAGATTCCCTATGAATGCTTTCAAATGGATAACTCGTCTACTCAGGCTAATGACCTTTTCATGAGAATTTAGGGACAGCCCAGAGATAGGTATAATAGCAATTGGGTCATCTATAAATGGTAGTCCTGGATGGAGTCATCTTATATGGATATTATAAAAGTGGAACAATGAAACTGTGAACTTGCCTTCTATGAACACCATCTAGAAGTTAGTAGGCCTGTTGCCATGTTCTTGTTCATTGTCAGGTTTCATTAATATTACTGGAACTTTAGTGACTAGAATCAAGTCATTTTTGGATTTCATATTTGGGTTAGAAATTAAAGTATTGGTGTTTAATAAGGGGCAAAGCGTACTTTGGCACTGGTAGCGTATTAGCCCCTTGGAGACATATGTTTGATGTTTGGCTATGACAGTGAAGGGTTGACTGTTGGCAGTACAATATTCTCTTGGATGCTGGGAGGATTTTAGCTGCTTCACAAGCTTTGACAGAAGCCAGAAAAGCAAAGAAGACACCAGTCAACTGCAGTGGGTGCAGCTGGGTGGGTTTCTCTGCAGAGAGGAATAGCTGGAAACAGAGACAATCCAGGCTCCGCCATACTGCCAAAGTATTTTATTCTACTTTGCACATTTGGGAATATTTGATTTTTGTCATCTGAAGGCAAGATTCACAAAAATGTATGTATGAGGGTACTTGTGAGACAGTACAGTGCTAGGTACTGTGGCTGGCTGTATCACCATTTTATTGCTGATAGACTGCCTTTATAAATAACACTCTGAATTACAATTATATGTAAATTAAAAAATGTATGCAGTAGCCTAGTAAATTATTCTTTGAAGTGCATTGGACCATATTTTTATATACAGTGGTGAACCTAGCCTCTCTGCCGCCTGAGACAGCGGGGGGGGGGGGGGGTTGGGGGTGCTAGCGGTAACATTACAATAGTAATATTTTGCGCAGTAATACTCACAGGCTTGGGGCCTATATGGTAATATCCCAGACCATGTGATGTCTGGACATTACCATATAGGCCCGAAACCTGCTAGGATTAACATTGGATCCCGGAGAGATAAGTAACATTGTTTATTATGTTCCCTCATCTCCCCTGGGGCTTCTATTATTATACTCGGGGGTCTGAAAAGACCCTTGAGTATAATAATAGTGGTAGTGGGATCATGGCCTGGGCCCGGGCCTATTCACTACCGCCCTCAGCAGCCTATAGTACAAAGGGAAGTGGGGGCGGCAGTGAACAGGTCCGGAGAGGTTGGTAAATAGGCCGCTAGCTGCTGGAGATACTCCAGTAGGTAGCGGCCTATTATAAAACAAAAAAAAAGTTGTTATACTTACTGAGCTTGCTGCTGCTGCTCCCGCATTCTCTCAGCAGTAAGACGTCTGCGTATTAGCGTAGGCGGCGTGATGACGTAGATGTTAAACCAGCGCAAAGAGAGCAGCAGCAGCTCTCCTTGCATTCGTTTAACGTAAAAAAGGAAAAAAAAATTGCCTGGGCTGCCAAGTAAATGGGTGTGAAAACTGACTGCTGGGTTTCCATCTCCTGTCCAGTTTCTCAGGCAGAAGACGGAAACCCACCTGCCTTAGGCTGGGGCCACGGACCGGAAACGCCACAATTTGCCCACAGCGGAGACGCTGCGGGAAAAATCGTGGCTTTGTACAGTGCAGGTAAAGTGGATGGGATTCATGTGAATCCCATACCCATTTTGCGGAAAAGATCGCAGCGCGGACACGCTGCAATTTGCAAAGCCATTGCGGCTTTGCACATCGCAGCATGTCAATTATATCTACGGAAACACCGGCGGCGTTCCTGTAGATATAATGTTAAGAGAAAGTCCGCCGAGGAAAACTCTGTGAACTTTCTCTTAAAAGCGCTGCGGAAAGAACAGCAATGCGTTCACGCAGCGGTTCTTCCCGCAGCGCTTTAGTACTGCGGATACGGCCCGTGGGGCCTTAGCCCTAAGGGGTATTTTTTTTACAGGGCAAGGTATAGCTTTTATTGATACCATTTTGGGAAATACATGATGTTTAGACTAGAGATGAGCGAACAGTGTTCTATCGAACTCATGTTCGATCGGATATTAGGCTGTTCGGCATGTTCGAATCGAATCGAACACCGCGTGGTAAAGTGCGCCATTACTCGATTCCCCTCCCACCTTCCCTGGCGCCTTTTTTGCTCCAATAACAGCGCAGGGTAGGTGGGACAGGAACTACGACACCGGTGACGTTGAAAAAAGTAGGCAAAACCCATTGGCTGCCGAAAACATGTGACCTCTAATTTAAAAGAACAGCGACGCCCAGCTTCGCTTCATTCTGAGCTTGCAATTCACCGGGGACGGAGGTTTCCGTCCAGTTAGCTAGGGGTTAGATTCTGGGTAGGCAGGGACAGGCTAGGATAGGAAGGAGAAGACAACCAACAGCTCTTATAAGAGCTAAATTCCAGGGAGAAGCTTGTCAGTGTAACGTGGCACTGACGGGCTCAATCGCCGCAACCCAGCTTTCCCAGGATCCTGAATGGAATACACTGTCAGTGTATTCCCGTATACCCGATATATACCCCCGATACCCGTTCCAACGGTGTGCCCCCCCACCTTCACCCCAGAAATACCCTGCAAGTCCCCTAGCAATAGAATTGGGGCTATATACACCCACTATTTTTGCTACTGCCATATAGTGCCATTGTCTCACTGGGAATTCAAATAATATATTGGGCTTACATATAACTTCAATTCCAGGGAGAAGCTTGTCAGTGTAACGTGGCACTGACGGGCTCAATCGCCGCAACCCAGCTTTCCCAGGATCCTGAATGGAACACACTGACAGTGTATTCCCGTATACCCCATATATACACCCCAAATCCCCGTTCCAACGGTGTGCCCCCCCACCTTCACCTCAGAAATACCCTGCAAGTCCCCTAGCAATAGAATTGGGGCTATATACACCCACTATTTTTGCTACTGGTATATAGTGCCATTGTCTGACTGGGAATTCAAAGTATATATTGGGGTTACGTGCACCCACAATTTTTGCTACTGCTATACAGTGCCATTGTCTCACTGGGAATTCAAAGAATATATTGGGGTTATGTGCACCCACAATTTTTACAACTGGTATACAGTGCCATTGTCTGACTGGGAATTCAAAGAATATATGGGGGTTACGTGCACCCACAATTTTTGCTACTGCTATACAGTGCCATTGTCTGACTGGGAATTCAAAGAATATATTGGGGTTATGTGCACCCACAATTTTTACTACTGGTATACAGTGCCATTGTCTGACTGGGAATTCAAAGAATATATGGGGGTTACGTGCACCCACAATTTTTGCTACTGCTATACAGTGCCATTGTCTGACTGGGAATTCAAAGAATATATGGGGGTTATGTGCACCCATAATTTTTGCTACTGCTATACAGTGCCATTGTCTCACTGGGAATTCAAAGATTATATTGGGGTTATGTGCACCCACAATTTTTGCTACTGCTATATAGTGCCAGTTTCTGACTGGTAATTCAAAGAATATATTGGGGTTACATGCACCCACAATTTTTGCTACTGGTATATAGTGCCATTGTCTGACTGGGAATTCAAAGAATATATGGGGGTTACGTGCACCCACAATTTTTGCTACTGCTATACAGTGCCATTGTCTCACTGGGAATTCAAAGAATATATTGGGGTTATGTGCACCCACAATTTTTACTACTGGTATATAGTGCCATTGTCTGACTGGGAATTCAAAGAATATATGGGGGTTACGTGCACCCACAATTTTTGCTACTGCTATACAGTGCCATTGTCTCACTGGGAATTCAAAGAATATATTGGGGTTATGTGCACCCACAATTTTTACAACTGGTATACAGTGCCATTGTCTGACTTGGAATTCAAAGAATATATTGGGGTTACGTGCACCCACAATTTTTGCTACTGCTATACAGTGCCATTGTCTCACTGGGAATTCAAAGAATATATTGGGGTTATGTGCACCCACAATTTTTACTACTGGTATACAGTGCCATTGTCTGACTGGGAATTCAAAGAATATATGGGGGTTACGTGCACCCACAATTTTTGCTACTGCTATACAGTGCCATTGTCTGACTGGGAATTCAAAGAATATATGGGGGTTATGTGCACCCATAATTTTTGCTACTGCTATACAGTGCCATTGTCTCACTGGGAACTCAAAGATTATATTGGGGTTATGTGCACCCACAATTTTTGCTACTGCTATATAGTGCCAGTTTCTGACTGGTAATTCAAAGAATATATTGGGGTTACATGCACCCACAATTTTTGCTACTGGTATATAGTGCCATTGTCTGACTGGGAATTCAAAGAATATATGGGGGTTACGTGCACCCACAATTTTTGCTACTGCTATACAGTGCCATTGTCTCACTGGGATTTCAAAGAATATATTGGGGTTATGTGCACCCACAATTTTTACTACTGGTATATAGTGCCATTGTCTGACTGGGAATTCAAAGAATATATGGGGGTTACGTGCACCCACAATTTTTGCTACTGCTATACAGTGCCATTGTCTCACTGGGAATTCAAAGAATATATTGGGGTTATGTGCACCCACAATTTTTACTACTGGTATACAGTGCCATTGTCTGACTTGGAATTCAAAGAATATATTGGGGTTACGTGCACCCACAATTTTTGCTACTGCTATACAGTGCCATTGTCTCACTGGGAATTCAAAGAATATATTGGGGTTATGTGCACCCACAATTTTTACTACTGGTATACAGTGCCATTGTCTGACTGGGAATTCAAAGAATATATGGGGGTTACGTGCACCCACAATTTTTGCTACTGCTATACAGTGCCATTGTCTCACTGGGAATTCAAAGAATATATTGGGGTTATGTGCACCCACAATTTTTACTACTGGTATACAGTGCCATTGTCTGACTGGGAATTCAAAGAATATATAGGGGTTACGTGCACCCACAATTTTTGCTACTGCTATACAGTGCCATTGTCTGACTGGGAATTCAAAGAATATATGGGGGTTATGTGCACCCACAATTTTTGCTACTGCTATACAGTGCCATTGTCTCACTGGGAATTCAAAGATTATATTGGGGTTATGTGCACCCACAATTTTTGCTACTGCTATATAGTGCCAGTTTCTGACTGGTAATTCAAAGAATATATTGGGGTTACGAGCACCCACAATTTTTGCTACTGGTATATAGTGCCATTGTCTGACTGGGAATTCAAAGAATATATGGGGGTTACGTGCACCCACAATTTTTGCTACTGCTATACAGTGCCATTGTCTCACTGGGATTTCAAAGAATATATTGGGGTTATGTGCACCCACAATTTTTACTACTGGTATACAGTGCCATTGTCTGACTGGGAATTCAAAGAATATATGGGGGTTACGTGCACCCACAATTTTTGCTACTGCTATACAGTGCCATTGTCTCACTGGGAATTCAAAGAATATATTGGGGTTATGTGCACCCACAATTTTTACTACTGGTATACAGTGCCATTGTCTGACTGGGAATTCAAAGAATATATGGGGGTTACGTGCACCCACAATTTTTGCTACTGCTATACAGTGCCATTGTCTCACTGGGAATTCAAAGAATATATTGGGGTTATGTGCACCCACAATTTTTACTACTGGTATACAGTGCCATTGTCTGACTGGGAATTCAAAGAATATATGGGGGTTACGTGCACCCACAATTTTTGCTACTGCTATACAGTGCCATTGTCTCACTGGGAATTCAAAGAATATATTGGGGTTATGTGCACCCACAATTTTTACTACTGGTATACAGTGCCATTGTCTGACTGGGAATTCAAAGAATATATGGGGGTTACGTGCACCCACAATTTTTGCTACTGCTATACAGTGCCATTGTCTCACTGGGAATTCAAAGAATATATTGGGGTTATGTGCACCCACAATTTTTACTACTGGTATACAGTGCCATTGTCTGACTGGGAATTCAAAGAATATATGGGGGTTACGTGCACCCACAATTTTTGCTACTGCTATACAGTGCCATTGTCTCACTGGGAATTCAAAGAATATATTGGGGTTACAAATACCCTCATTTCTTGCTACTGCCATATAGTGCCAGTTTCTGACTGGTAATTCAAAGAATATATTGGGGTTACGTGCACCCACAATTTTTGCTACTGGTAGATAGTGCCATTGTCTCACTGGGAATTCCACAAATAATTTGGGGATTCATTCACCCTACATCTCAGGCTCTTGCCATATTCACCCAGGTTGTCAGTGCTGCACCAGCTCATTCCCAGACAGCTCGGCCCGAAAAACACGTTACCTATATAGAGGATTTGGACAATGAAGACAACATGTTCTAAATCTAATGTCTGCACCTTCTCCAGAATTAAAATAAAGGCAGCGTTTAACTTTCAAATAGCACTGCACAAAGGAAGAGCTTATCAGCTTGTCTCATGACATGCTACTGAAAAGTGTCATTTGTGTATCTTAATGTAAATATAGTTGTATAAGCTTTTTGGGTTTTAGGCACTGCCAAGTTATTTATTACCACTCGCTCCCTTATAATGATGATGACGCCAAAGTCACTGTGGATGTTCAGAGCTCACAGCTTTGGGTGACATTTGTCTTGCTCTCTGTCGGTACCAGCTGTCTTTTTGGATACCGTAAAGTTATGTTGACTTTATTAACAGCTATAGAAGCTTTAGCCAGGTTGTGACGGTGTGTAACCCTAACAACACTAAGTGGGATACACATTAATAGTCAGTCTATGTACGCTAAACGTATCACTGAAGTAATTTTTTTTCCCTCTCCCCTAATATAAGAAAGGAACAGACATTAGACCTAGACCAGGGTTCGAGGCTTGTAAAAATCCAGTATTATTTGTTCTTCATGATGTGAAATATGTGTTGAAAAGCAACCCAAGATGAAGTCAGCCATGTGTGCCAGTGTGTTACTTGGCATGCCTTTGCTGGCCCCAACTGTAAGGGTCACTCTCCATTTCCTCCATTTTCCACTCCCCTTCACACCATTTGTGGTGAAGCAATGGGATGCACTGAAGTGCACCCTCTAGCTTTGTGTGGGATAGGGACATCAGATGCCACTCCAACCCCCTTGTCTTCCTCCGCCAGCCAACGGTGCGAAGATGAGAGGAGTGTGCTCTGAATGTTTTCTGCCTAGCAGAGGCTAGTTCTCACTTACGAAAATGGCCCCACTTTGACCTGTATATCAGGCACAATGGTGTAGGTTTCAAAGAAACATGGCACCAACAAGTTGGAAAACGTGGGCCATGCGTGGACCGTGTTTGAGTCTGGCAAGCTCCAGATTTGCTACCAGGTTCCAGCCATTATCACAGGCGCAAAAATGCCAGGCCCCAGGTGTAGCAGGGAAAAAAAAATGCCATCTCAGCCAGGATGGCATCCCTGACCTCGGAGGCACTGTGCTGTCTGTCCCCCAAGCTGATGAGCTTCAGCACCGCCTGCTGACGTCTCCCCACACCAGTGTTTTAGCGTTTGCCGCTAGTAGCTGTGGTGGAGGTTGCAGCGTCGTAGGGTTTCAGTCTACTCCTGCCATGAATTTTGGCCTGGGAGAGGAGACAGGCCACCCCAGTTTGCACCCGGGGAACAGACTCCACCACATTCACCCTGCCTGTCATTAAAGATAAGCACTGCAGCATCCCTGACCACAGGCGCTTGTCCAAGTGTCGGTGGTCAAGTGGACCTTGCAGCAAAGCGCGGAACTAAGGGCCCACCTGATGTTGAGTGACACGTGCTGGTGCAAGGCGGGGACGCCACACCAGGAGAAGTTGAGACGGCTAGGGACGGCATAGTGAGGTGCCACAGTTGCCATCAGGTCCGGGAAGGCGGGAGTTTCAACAAGCCGGAACGCCAACCTCTCCTGGGCCAGCAGTTTAGCGATGTTGGCGTTCTAGGCTTGCGTGGGTGGGTGGTTAGCGGTGTATTTCTGCCGGCGCTCCAATGTCTGAGAGATGGTGGGATGTTGTAAAGAAGCGCCTGATGGTGCCTTTGATGGTGCAGGAGAAGGAGATAAGACAGAAACAGGGGAGGATGAGGGAGAAGTCAACAAAGTGGCGGAGGCAGATGAAGTGATGTCCTGGCTCGTCCTCTGGAGTGCATCGCCAGCACTGTGAGCAGAGGCAGTGGCATGAACGGCGGACGACGTTTGTCCTGCTGTTGCTGCCTGCCACTGATTCCATTGCTTGGATTCCAAATGACGGTGCATTGAAGTGGTGGACAGGTTGCTCTTCTCAGGGCCCCTACTCGATTTCGAGAGGCAAATTGTGTAGACGACACTATATCTGTCCTCGGCGCATTCCTTGAAAAAACTCTACACCTTCAAGAAACGTGCCCTCGATGGGGGAGTTTTTCTGGGCTGGGTACAAAAGGGAACATCTTCGGACATTCCGGGTCTGGCCTGGCTTCGGCAAAGCAGCTGACCTCTGCCTCTGGACATGTCTCTGCCTCTAGCTACCCTTTTTGGTGCTGCACCTGCCTCAACATCCACACTACTTTCCCAGCTTGACATCTGCCTTGTCCAGGTGGGGTCGGTGTCCTCGTCGTCCACCACCTCCTCTTCCAACTCCTGTCTCGCCTCCTCCTCCCGCACAATGCGCATGTCAACTGGCTGCCCTGACAGCAACTGCGTCTCATCGTCGTCGATGAGGGTGGGTTGCTGGTCATCCGCCACCAAATCGACCGGAGATGGAATGGAGGAGACTCTAGTGTTTGAGCATCTGGACACAGATACTCGTCTGTTAGGTCCGTGGAATCGCGAAATGGAGGGGCAGGTTGCGGTACAGTCAAAGGAAGGGAGAACAGCTCTGGGGAGCAGGGACAGTTGGGGTTATTGTTCTGGGAAGATTGGGAATTTTGGGTGGAAGGAGGACAAGACTGTTGGGTAAGAGGAGGTAGAGGCTGCCTGGCTGGTGGACAATGTGCTTTAAGCGTTATCCGACAGCCATTGCAAGACCTGTTCCTGGTTCTCGGGCCTACTAATCTTTGTACTATTCAGCCTAGTTAATGTGGAACTTTTGTGCAAAGCGCAGAACTTAGGGCCCGCCTGATGTTAAGGGACACATGCTGGTACAAGGCTCAACTCACCCTAAGTGCCAAAAACACTGCTGGTGCAAGGCTCTACTCATGCCAAGGGCCTCAATCTCTGCTGGTAGCTCAGCTTAAGGTCCTGTAACTTTGTTTGGAAGGGCTCATGTTAAGGGCTAGAAAAGTGAATTTTGGAAGGTCTTACCACATCACACACACACACACACACACACACACACACACACTCAAAATGACAGTTAAGGGTGAGGGCTTTTGGAATTCCCATTGCCTATTCCATTTGTGGTTGTCATGGGGAACGTGATTTAAAGGGGTGGTTGTTACTGTTTGTTGAGCTTAAATTGGGGTTTGTGTCCATCCATTTGGGGAGTAAAGAAGGTTTCCAGGTATTTTCCCACTTTGATAGAGGTTTTTTTGAATGTGGAAAGTGTGTAGTTGTTAGGCAGTGATGTTGGGGTAATAGAGGGTCTTTGGTGTGTTAGATGCCCCCAGACATGCTTCCCCTGCTGTCCCAGTGTCATTCCAGAGGTGTTGGCATCATTTCCTGGGGTGTCATAGTGGACTTGGTGACCCTCCAGACACGGATTTGGGTTTCCCCCTTAACGAGTATCTGTTCCCCATAGACTATAATGGGGTTCGAAACCCGTTCGAACACACAAACATTGAGCGGCTGTTCGAATCGAATTTCGAACCTCGAACATTTTAGTGTTCGCTCATCTCTAGTTTAGACCACTTTTATCCAACTACTATTGGGAGGTCAAATAGTAAGAAAAAAAAAGGTAATTGAAGCATTCTGATTCTTTTTCTTGCTATGGGATATGTTAGATTTTTATGTTGTGATGTGGGGGTATTTAATGTGTATATTTTTATTTATTATTATTTGTGGGGAAGACAACAATAACTTTTTTTTTATCCCCTCTAGTGGAATCATGAGATGGCTTATACCACAGACTGGGACTCCTGGCAGTCACAGACAGACTTCAATAGCAATATAACCGCTCGTTCACATCTGCGTTGTAGGGTCCTTATTGCAGGTTTCCGTTTCCTGCATAAAACAGATGCAGGAGACGGAAGCCTGCAGGAGACTTTCTCACCCATTCATTTGAATGGGTGAGAAAGCTGTCCGGCCGTGCGCGGCAGTGAGCGTTTTGCGCTCTCCGCCGCGAAACCGGGTTTTATAATCCGGACACAGAGTCGGACATGCACTACTCTGTGTCCGGATAAAAAAATCCGGTTTCGCGGCGGAGAGCCTAAAACGCTCACCGCCGTGCACGGCCGGACCCGGTCTATGGGTCCATAGTACGGAGACCCCAGACGCAGGTGTGAACCCAGCGTTACTATGACAGGCCCGAGAGCCTACAGAGGACTGCCGGCTGCCATAGCAACCAAACGACTATGAAAAACTCCTCTGCTGAGCGGGTTCCATATTTAAATACTTTACAATGTGTAGTACAACAGCAGATGTCAAGAAGGGGTTAAAAAGCCATTGAGAAGGTCAAGTTAAAGTTCAGTGACCCCGTGTAGTTAACTCCTCAAATTTAACTTTGTTACATCTGTGCATACATAAAAAACATATACAACTTAAGCTATGGAGGTATGGAAGATACCACGGTACCCTGATAACAACTCTTACACATGGCTGTTTTATAGTTCTGTTTAGTACAGAAGAAATCTCCCGTTCCAGGGATACTCAACTGGCAGACTGTGGCACCTTATAATGCTCCTTATTGCCCCCGCGCACAGTATAAAGCTCCTCAGAGACTCCACCTGCAGTATAATGCTCCTTAGTGCCCCCATTCACAGTACAATGCTCCTTAGTGCCCCCACGCACAATAAAATGCTCCACCTATTCCTTCTGTTTTTTCAAAATGGGTGCTGTCAATTTTTCTTTTCATAGACCCATAGACTTGAATGGCTGAGACTAGTAAAGAGAAAAAGAGAAGAAAATACTGCATGCCATGATTTTTTTTGTCAATGTCTTTAGGTGTGTGAAAAAAATAGACATGTAAATGGCTCCACTGACTATAATGTGTCCGTGTACTGTCCATGCACATAGTGTGAGAGGGCCCTTAACCAGTGTATTGGCTTCTGCCGTCTGTTTTTGATGGGAGCAATTGCACATTATGGCCCAATGACGCACAGCCAGATTATTTTTAATCTAAACTTCTAAGGGTCAGTTCACACGTGAACTGCCGGCGCAGGTTTTGACACCGCGTCTCTCTCTTGTCAAAACCCGCCTGCTGCGACCATCGCGGTCGCGGCTTTCCCCTCCGCTGTCGGCTCAAATGAATGAGCCGACATAGGAGGGAGCTGCCGGGGGCGGAAGCCGCGCGGCTGAGCCCGCGCGGCTTCCACCTGAAGAAGGGGCATGTTGTTTCTTTTCTCCGCTAGCGGCAGCCTGCCGCTAGCGGAAAAAAAAAAAGCCTGGTGGTCTACATTGACCACCATTGTAAAGGGGCAGATTTTGAAGCGAAATCCGCTGTCAAAATCCGCCCCTTTGCCTACGTGTGAACTAGCCCTAAAAATGCACTTTAAGCTAACGCCCCACATAACGGGCCGCAGCAAAAAAGCGCTGCAGGTAAAACTGTGGCAGAATTGCATTGCAATTTTTCTTGCAGCGCTTTTCACAGAAGTCCGTAGATGTTTCCTCAGTAGACTTTCTGCTTCCATTATATCTATAGGGAAACTGACAGTGTTTCCATAGGAATAATTGACATGCTGTGATCTCCAAACTGCAACATTTTTGGAATTTGCAGCATGTCCACAGCACGTACTTTTCAGCAAGTTGTGGATGGGTTTCGCTTTTTTCTGTGGCGTTTACGCTATGTGAGGCCCCGGCCTTAATATAACTTGCAGCATAATAGGTAAAACAACAGTAAGTAAAAGAATGTGTTGTTCCTTGAGACTCTTTTCTTACCATCTCTTTCAGGCAGATGACGGCATCAGGTTTTGAACTTAGAATAAGAAAGCGGCATTATCTCTGCAGGAAACGTCTTAATAAGCGGCAATGGTTGTTGTCTGACAATTTAGCTTCAAACTGATTTTAATGTAAAAAATCTCGCAGCTTGAATTGTAAGCAATGCTGCCTAGGTGACTGCAAATTAACAGATTAATTAGGGATGGAACGATAAAATTTATCTAGCAGAAGCTCCGTTCAGGGGTCTCAAGAGTATAACAAAACTGCATTATTGTTTGACAGCACTTTACATTGAGGTCCTGGAGTAACTGGAGAAGTTTTATATATAATAACCAGAAAAATACTTTTATTTATTATAGATAATATGTAACAGAGTGCTTGGCTGTTGTCCATTAAGATTTCTAGGAACATATGTTTCCCCCAGGGGTGGTGGAGGAATTATGGCATTAGGCCTATAATGGCATATGACAGCAATTAATCTGATACCAAAATGGGATTACCAGATTGTCTTCGCTTTCTTCCTTAATGCTTATGGGAATTTGGTTGCATTACAGTTTCTGTCTTCAAAATGCAAGTGACATAGGGTTGCCAGCTAATAAACCAACAAAGTAATAGAATTTAATAGGGCTCAAATATTCTATTCTAAATAATTGTGAAGCCCTGGCAATATGGTTTCATGCAAATGCTGAAACTGTTAGACATTTAACTTGTTTTATGTACATGTAATCATAATAAATCTCTATAATCTACATTTATACTCAAATATTTAGGCTGGCCTTGAGCCATGATGGATAGCAAATTATTCAACATTATGAATTTTAAGAATAATTTTTTAAAATTACAATTATAATTATTTTTACAGTAAATTCTGGAAAATCCTAAAGCTCAATTATAATGAATATATAGGTAAAAAAAACAAACAACAATATTATAATTGTATATTGATGGCCACAGGGAAAAAAAACCTAGCATTTAACAGTCACTTTCCAAATTGCAGTTTTGGAAATTGCAGCATGTCAATTATACCTATGGAAATGTATATATGGAAATGCTGGCAGTTTCCCTATAGGAATAATGGAAGAAGAAAGTCCTCAAAGGTTTCCTTTTTGTGAAAAGCGCTGTGGGAAAAACCACGATACGTTTTCGACACAGTTTCTCCCGCAGTGCTTTTTTGCTGTGGCCCGTTACTTGGGGCCTTAGCCTCAAGCAGTTTCCCATCTCATAAAGTAATTAAAAGCAGGCATATCAGCTCACGCATTTTCAGGCAACCTAGCTCAGTCAGTATTGCCTTTCACCCAGCTGCCAGCTTTGTTAGGGCTCGTTCACACGGGGGGCGGTGGGGCGTATTTTGGCATCGAGAGTGACGCGGGGAGCCGCGTCACTCTTGGGTCAAAACCCACCTGCTAGGCCCGTCACGGTTGCAGCTTCCCCCTCCGGAGTCAGCTCAAATGAATAGGCCAACCCCGGAGGTCGCTGCCACCAGGCAGAAGCCGCGGCAGCCGCGGAATCCGCCTGAAGAAAGGGCAGATCGCTTCTTCTTTCCGCTATCGGCATGTCGCTGATAGCAGAAAAAAGAACGCTAATGGTCTCCATAGACCACCATTGTATGGAGACGGATTTTGAGGTGAAATCCTCTGTCAAAATTCGCCTCCTTTCCCCCATGTGAACTAGCCCTTAGTATTCACTGCATTGTGACGTCAACTCAGTGCAGTGAATATTAATGAGAGTGTTGCTGGAGGATCCCCCATCTGTTTAAAAAAAATATATATATATCTATCTATCTATCTATCTATCTATCTATCTATCTATATTATAGTAATGTATATACAATTAGGTTTGTGACTCAACTTTTTCGGTGACTTCCTTCCCTATACAAGGTCCTGTGTTGTTTGAGACGTAGTGATGAAATAAATAAAGGAAACCTTTGGACAGATGAGAATTTACTTAATGTTTTAGTAACTTTTACTTTGTTTTTCACTGAGATTATGTTGTGTATCGTCTTTTCCTATTAAAACTATAATGAAAAAACTTGCAAACACTTGTGTTTTTAAAGACACTGCTTTTTCGCAATTTTTTTTTTCTACAAAATGTTTGGATGAGATTAAATAAAATCTCATTCACTTTGTGGATACTTAAAAAACAAAAAACTTGAGAGTCTTCAGTAGTTAATACCTTTTTTAATGGCTAACTAATAATGATGACAGATTACAAGCTTTTGAGGCTCTCGGCTTCTTCCTCAGCTTGTAATCTGTGATCATCATTATTAGTTAGCCATTAAAAAACTTTGGAAATTGCAGCATATCAAATATACCTATGGAAACGCTGGCGGTTTTCCTATAGGTATAACTGAAGCAGAAAATCTGCAGAGGAAATCTCTGCAGGCTTTCTGTGCAAAGCACTGAGGGAAGAACCACGATGCGTTGCCGCGTTGCCGCTGATGGTTTTCCCACAGCGCTTTTTAACTGTGGGTCGCTTTGTGTTGCCTTAGCCTAATAAAGGCGTAAAGAAAGTCTCCCTTGAAAAAAATAAAAAACCTTAGACAACTTGCCATATGGTCAGAGAATATTCTTCCTGATCCTCCCATACACATGCAAGCTTGGCTTAGTGTGCATGTGCTGTCCATAGGGCGAAGACATTTCTGGCAGTGGTTTATCTCCTGTGACAACAGAAGGATCTAAATCCAGCATGTCCAATTCTTCTTTCCCTCATTGTTCACTGTTGCCAGAGAGCTGGTCCAACCCTATAAAGATTAAAGAGGACCTTTCACCATATCTGGGCACAGGCAGTGTTATATACTGCCAGAAAGCTGACAGTGCGCTGAATTCAGCGCACTGTCGGCTTTCCCGATCCGTGCCCGGTGTAAAGCGCTATCGGTCCCGGTACCGTAGTGCTTTACAGTCAGAAGGGCGTTTCTGACCATTAGCCAGAGACGTCCTTCTGCCTCGCGGCGCCAATCGCGCTGTGCTGTGGAGCCGGGAGGAACGCCCCCTCCCTCTCCTGATAATGTTAGTCTACGGACAAGCTGTGTGAGCAGAGGGAGGGGGGAGTTCCTCCCCGCTCCACAGCACAGCGCGATTGGCGCCGCGAGGCAGAAGGACGTTTCTGGCTAATGGTCAGAAACGCCCTTCTGACCATAGAAGAGCTACGGTACCGGGCCGTAAGCTCTTCACACCGGGCACAGATCGGGAAAGCCGACAGTGCGCTGAACTCAGCGCACTGTCAGCTTTCTGGCAGTATATAGAACTGCCTGTGCCCGGATATGGTGAAAGGTCCTCTTTAAATGGTTGACTGGACTTTTGTGATCATTTGTAATAGACCATAAAGTACCATTTAGTGACAACCCCCATCCCCCCACAAAGCTCATATTGCTTTTAAGTAGCAGTGGCTGAGAGAAGTGTAAGGTGATGTGACCTCTGTATGTCTGCTGAATGGATTGTATACACATATATACTACATAGAATAGTGCTCTGTATTATTAGGGAATACATAATATACACTGTTGTAATTTTTCCTGCCCTAATGAAGTTGTGTAAGAGAATAAGGCTGGTCTTACACGACCATAATTTAAGTTCGCAAATGGTCCGCAATTGAGGCCATGAATTCATGGCACTGCACGGACTCGCCCATAGAACTCTATGGGCAAGTGCGGCAGGACATGGGAGTCTGTGGTGTCTATGTTGCTGATCAGCAACTTGCGGACCGTAAAACGAATACGGTCGTGTAAGACCAGCCTAAGTGAAAAGAGTATTCTCAAAAAGTTATCTCTGACCCACAGGATGGGGAATATTGGAGAGGGTGCAACCACTCACACTCCTATCGATCAACAGAACACAGGATTTTGTATCTTATTAATGGAATGATAGTTGGGCCAATTTGCAGCACTCCATTCATTTCACTGGAAGCACTGCACTTCTGCTATCTCTGACACTCCTATTGAAATTGGACTAGCACGAACACTACACCATTACCGCTTCCCCATTCCCATGAAGGGTGGGCATGTGAGTAGTCAGACCTCCAACGATCTGCAAATTATTTCCTACCCTATGACTTGTTAAGAAGTAAATACCCCTTTAAATGTATTTTCTCTAAATCCATTAAAAAGATATACTCGATTATACAAAATAAACATGATAAAAACGTTTAGAGATTCTCTGTGATAAAAATCCAAGGTAAAATAAGACTATTTATAATCCTAATTAGATTCTATCTGTTTTGTTTGTTATGCTTGTCTAACCATGTTAAAATGTATTCTGCCGCTGAAATTGTCATTTATACAGATTTCTGTGAACTTGTTAACTCCATCCTCTTCATTTAGCTCTATTTTGCATAACACTTATAATAATAGTGAAATAGTCCACAGATGTAGTATAGTGTATTATATATCCACATATAGTGCTTACATAAGACATGGCATGCTTATATTTATATCCCCCATAGTGGGTATTGCAGGCAAGCTACATACAGAGGACGACTGATATAGGCACAGCACTGAGTACATTTCTGAAGTGCGGTGGCCAGCCTGTCTCCATGTGATTTCATGCATCTAAATCTATTGTCATTTATCTTTGTCCTACTGTCAGTTCCACTGAGATCTTACAAGGTGATATCAAGGACAACTTATTTTTAGTCTTTTGACAGATGCTGTAAATGTGGCAAATTATTATTTGGAAAAAAATCAAGAATCTGAATGTGATTTTAGAGTTTACTGGAAAATGAAAATGTAAGAATAGCGTTGTTTGCATTTATTATATTATTAGTGGTATATACAGAAGCTTCATAATATATAGAAACTTCATTATATACATTACAATATCAATGTTTATCTGTATCTGTATAAAAGCAAACACTTTAATACATCAAATCAATAAGATACAGAATAATACATCCTGGGGAGAGGAAGGCATTGGGTGCAAATATAACAATCATTGTATCTCTATGAGGGCATTTTATAGATGGCTTAGCGGGTGCAAACATAACAATCAGCGTATCTGTATAAGGGCACATTACAGATGTTGTAAGTGATCAGGGTGTGCCTGCAGACAGGTGCCCTTTAATACATTCTGCTACTAAAGGAGGTCAATTAATTTTAGCAAAACGGCAGGAGAGCAAGGAAATGAAATTCCCAGCTGCTTAAATGAGGCCAGCTAAAGTACCATGACACATACTGTTAAATAAAACTGAAAGTCATAGCTTCATAGCTGAAACTAGAATAGAAACTTTGACTGCATTTTTATATTGTTCTTTTACCATGGCAAGATCAAACGCTGCATAAGGACGCCACAGAGGCATTGTTGTCTCTCATAACCTACTGTAACTAAATATGAACATTTCTTCTGTAGCCACAGGTTTAGGAGTCATGCCCACAGTCATAATAGGGTAACTGTAATAGTCCAGGGACTATGCTGTACCTATATAAAGTAGAATATAGAAATTTATAGGTCTTGAAATGGAAAAAAAATCATGTTATGACTTACCTCTCCCCTAGAAGCACTGCTTTTATCAGATAATAGTAGATGGAGTGCCTACGTGGCACACACAGTGTCTATGGTACTGTAGCCATAAGGAGCTACCCTGGTTGTCTGTTATCAACTGTACTATGTAATACAAAAGGAGACACACCGAGTGCCAATATAGTGCAGTATTGAAAACAATGAAGTGGAGAATGATTCTCTGAGTGGCCTCTTACCTTCTGGTGTTGTGATATGCCACAACACTACAACAGCATAGATATAAGGCCCAAATGATAAGGTGGCAGCGGCCTTCCCCTCGCGCTAATCAAGGTTCCCAAGATAGTGTGGACATTAACAGCAAAGAGTCCCTCAAGGTCTAAACCAGTCAGGATTGGAAGATGGGATGGGACCGCATTTCAGGCTGAGCCGTTTCTCAAGTGCAATTGGAACTAAGTTAGCAGTCTATCCAGATAGACCCACCGGTTAGACTACTAACTTAGTTCCAAAGTGCTCGGCCCGAAACGTGTTGTGATTGCTACTCAATAAACTTGTCAAAGAATCCCTGTGAGTCTTTGGGTTGTGCACGGTCCCACCCCATCCTCCAATCCCGACTGGTTTAGACCTTGAGGGACTCCCTGCTATCAACTGTACTATGTTACAATATTGCTGTATTGACTCCATGCATATATTTAGAAACTGTTCTCTCAATTTAATAGTAAAAGGGTCCATTCACACAGAGTTTTTGGCACTGGTTTTGACGCTGAATCCGCCTCAAAATCAGTATCCAAAAAAAGTTTTTTTTATGGAGGCTGATTATGAGGCGGATTCAGTGTCAAAATCAGTGCCAAAAAACTCTGTGTGCACAGACCGTAATATCAGAAAGGGTAGGGAGATACTGCCAAAAAATAATGAAATTGCTGGAAAGAAACAAAAGAAAATGTTTTGTCAATTAAAAGCCTTTGCCAAAAAGGGTAATAAAGTGGAAAAGCCACTCAGCTGTACAGAGCTGTAACTTAAAGGGAACCTGTCATGTGGTTTTTCCACCATAATCTGGCCCCATCATGTGCAGGATGAAGTCATTCAGCAGGTGTGAGTAGCCATGGGACTAGTCTGAAACTTTTCCCTGCCCACCATGATTACTTAAAGTGCATTCACAAGGAGGAAAATGGCGCTGAATTTGGTGTGGAGTCCACATCAGCAGAAAAAGGAACCCATTGAAGTCAATGGGAGGCTCTTTTTTCAGAGCTGAATCTGACGCAGCTTCCACATTAAATTCTGCGCCATTTTCCTCCGTGAGAATACACCCTTAAGATACATATGAGGTTTTTTTAAGCTTTATACTTTTATGCTTTCAAACATTTATAACTTATATAAGAGAATGATAAAAACAGAAATGGAATTACTTGATCCCACACATAATGGGGCCACTTTATGGTGGGAAACCCACCTGACAAGCCCCCTTTATGGCCAGGATCCTACATAGTGAAAACGAAATGAATGGGTTTGAAAAAGTCCTGCAGGTTTCCGTCTCCTGCCTCTGTTTTGTGCAGGAAACGGAAACCTGCAGAACGGAGACCGGGCGCAGATGTGAACAAGCCCTTACCCTTGTATCTGAACTGTTCAATTTTTCAATATAAATATACTGCTTTTGAGAGATAACAATTATGTGGAATATATAAGTTTAGAAAAGTGAAAATGATAAAATATGTATTAATATTTATCATATATTGTATATATTTACAGGTTACACAATTATACCTACTAACCATCATTACATATATTTTACAGTAGAGAATACCAATGATTTCTGTGCATTATAAGGCTACTTTCAGACCTCTAGATCTGATCTGTCATAATTATGCAAACTCATTCACTTTAGTTTCAGAGACCTGTATTCATAATAAATGCTCAATAATTTTCATTCTTATGGAAATTTCATATGCATTTGTATTTCTCAATCGTTTTACAGCAAGAATTGACACATATATTATTAATTGGAATGATGTCTTCTCCAGAATGGTAAATTGAATTTATATTAAAAAATAAAGTAAGGATATGAAAGGTTACGCATACAAATGTGACCTTATACGTAGTTATAACTATGAGATATGCAGGAAATATTCACTCCATTGTGGTATATGGGAGCTTAGTGTGAGATACACTAATATGTAATGAAACAGGTTCTTATCAAGATGCAGAATATAAGAAGAAATGAAGCCATCAGTGAATATATAATATATGTAATGGCTCCATCTAGTCATGAAGGGTGAGATTATTCAATTTTGCAATCCAAAGCGTGTCATAGTCACATGCTTCATTCATGAGTGGATAATCTAAATATAAGGTGTTTAGCAGCAGGTCCGTACCCTGTTCCATTGACAAGACTGTGCAATTTGATTAGAATTTTAGATAATACAATCAAATCTTTCAGCAGCCAGAACAGTCACCTTGAGGTGTTCAAAACAGCTGATGATATTTACTTGCATATGGCTAAGGCCCCACGTAGCGGAGTGCAGCGAAAAAGCGTTGCAGAAAAAACGCAATGGAAATGCATTCTGAATTTTTCTTTGCTGACTTTCTGCTTCAATTATACCTGCAAGTAAACCTCTGCAGACTTTCTGCGATAAGTGCTGCGGTAAAATCCATGATGTCTTTGGTGGAATAGTCCATGATCAGGCTGTTAAACCACTCCAAGAATATGGTAATACTGATAGCATGCATTACAGTCTAGAAACCCTGGTCTACAAAATACATAAAAAATGCTGTAAATCCTAGTCCGAAGATGGCAGCTTCTATCTGAAGTAATGCAATGTTCTTATTGGAACCAAAGATGTTAAGTGGGTGAATAAAGGAACCCAAAATCTATTATTATAGGAAGATCCCTATTTGAATTATAAGAGGTTGAATATTTTTCTGGGGTTCTCTGACTTCTATGGGGTACATATGGTACTAATACAGTCAGTGATATACTATGTATGCTTGGTTTTCAGTTATGCAGAATAAAAATGTACATCAAATATAAATTAATCATTGTTATCTATAGGAGACCTATACAAGTCCATGAAATCCCCTGTGTATCCATATTTATAATCACAACCAAAAATCACAGTTTTGCATTTCCCTAAAGTACTGACATTAGCTGGCCTGTCTCTTCTACTTGCCATAGTGATCCTCAGATAGAACAGGGATGGACTAGAAAAGCAGATGTTAAAAGGCTAAAACATTTCCAGGGACAATGTGGATCATGTAGTTCTCATATAAAATATACTCAGCTATAAAGTATGCTTCACAGTGTGTAAAGTTTGGCTCCAAAGTAACATTACTGCTACTGATACAGAACTTGGTGCTTTCACTAGGTAAATTCATCTAATGCAAGTAGACATTATCATATCCCACAGAAAAACTGTAAAACTCATACTTAAAGGGGTTGTCCGGGATAATTTGAAATCCCTACACTAATCTAAACCCCTCCTACTTTCTAAGTAAAATTACTAGTAAAAAATTTATATTTACCCATACATTTTCTGATTATCTGGTAACAATCTGTTTCCCCATTTCCGGAAACGGATTGTTACTACTATTCCTCCACCCTCCACACTATTATACTTACCATCCGTGGATTCTTCCGGTGAGACTGCTCCTACCTCTGTAAAGATGTCTGTGCGCGCTCTTCTCTACTGTGTGCGTCATTGCTGGTAATTCACCTCTATTGTGCACCCATGCATGTGTAGTAGAGATGGATCATCGCTGGAGAAAGACTGAATCAGTAAGGAAGAGGAGGGGCTGTCTCACAGGAAGACATGTGAAGGGTAAGTATATACTATATGTTAGGGGTTGGGCTATGTAGGTAGAGAAGGACAGGAGAGAGACAGGGAGGGGGTGTATGGGAAGGGGGAAGTGAGGAAGGAAGAGAGATTAAGGAAAGGGGGGGTAGTGAGGAAGTTACCGCTCCCAGAGAGACCCAGAAAGCACCAAAAACACACTAAAAAGTATATGGGTGCATTTATTAAACCATGAGTAGCACTAACAAACACATTTTAAAAAAAACATTTTTTGCCACCCCTTTAAGTGTGTAAGGAGGTCAATTTTATTACAGTGTGGTCACTGCACTAGATAAATATCTTACTGATGTGCAAGAGGGTCTTCTGGTGTGAGGGTCCTCAGCTTCCTATGCTGGTGCCATGGCTCTCTAAAGCATCATTGACTCTGCTCTACTCTGCAGGTCCATAGAGTACAGAAAAAACACTCAAACCATGGGATGCTGAGGAACCATTTTGCATATCAGTAAGAGGTTTTTCCAGTGCAGTTACTGCACTGCACTCCCTTCATAACCTCTTTAAGACTTCCATTTCCAATGCCATTTTTAATCAACTACTTCTGTGACACACCAGAGTGATTAAGTATCTTCAGACTCCTGATAAGTAGTTTGGGGATCATGATAAAATTCTATCACAACACTCCCAATAATTCTGGCACATCTTGGGAGGTTCCATACGCCAGAATTAAAATTTATACGAGGCAGGAGCAGGCCTAAATTTCATTTAGAACTTACATCAGTTTTTTTGCTATACTTAAGCTGGGTTTACATCTGTATTGGAGACCCTGTAATGGAGACAGCTGAGAATAAAATCTTGTAAGGAGGACTTATTTTTCTTTCTGCTTTCCGTTTTGAAATGGCAGACACTCAGCAGACCACATTATAGTAGTCCAACTATCCGTAGTTCGGGTCCCCCAACAGATCTACATGACAGAGAGCCAGTTGATAGTGTGAACCTAATGTAAAACTGCTGGGCTGATATGTTCCTATCCAAGCATGGCTTGATTCCCCACCTACTTTTATTAAAAATGCTGAACAAGTCAGATAATAATCATATTTTACTAGCGCAAGTGTCCATACACCAAAAGAAAAAAAACAATTTTTATAAAAAAAACTATACACGATTTCATAAATTTAGATCAGAGTGTCATGCCCAGAGCAGGACTGAGGGGAGGCATTACATTAGGATTCCATCTATGATTTTTTATGGACCCCTGTGTTATGCAATGCCCCCTCAAGCCTATATACGGTATATGCTTTACTGGAATCATTTCTAAACCCAGACTGCAAAGTGAAAATGAATGGATCTGTTCTACAAAACACACAATGGCTCTCAATGCGGCTCACTTTGTATCCATCATAATTAAATGTATACAAAACGCTCTTGCAGAATTTCTACTTTAATTTGAGAATACTTTACATAAAGAACAACTCATTTCCACTTTAGGAGTGCCCTGCTTATTAACCTGCCTGCTTGAATATTTCTTCTTAATATTCTACTCTCTCAATCTAAGTACAAGATTTAATCAGAAATCTCACGATTAGGAGACATCAAGGCTGTTTTACTACATAATACAATTATCTGAGATGGCGGTTTTACCAAGACTTGTAATTAAAAGTCCAAGTTTGCCCCATTATAATATTAGTGATCAATTTAAATTAGTTTCACCTGTAAAGTACACCGAGGCCTGATTCATATCTGTGCATGGGTCCGCTTTGGGACCCCCCGAATAGAAACTTAATCTGCATAAAAAACGGTTACCTTAGGAAACCTGCAGACCCTATAGATTATAATGGGGTCTGTGTGGTTTCCGCTCAGTTTATGCTCAAAAAATTTGGAGAGAAAAGTGCTGCTTCCTGTGCTTTTCTCTCTGCATTTTTCATGCGGAGAGGGGAACGGAATTCCCAAATGCAGATGTGAGCCGGGCCTAAGATGTTTAAGTCATCAAGCCTAAACTTTATTGGTTTCAAAGGGAGCCTATCGGATCCAAAATGCCTTCTGAAAAAATAATAATATTGTATTGGAACCTTTAATACTAGCAGAAATATACCTTTGTGGCCACAACCAAGCAGTGCAGAGATAATTCATTTTATGTGGATATGCAAATTAGCCTGCAATTGCACCAGGGGCGGGGCTGATTTCAAGGTTTGCTGACATGCAGCCATGACACGTGTCGTCTCCCTACATCATAGCTTTGCTTGCGACATATACCATTTACATTTCTCTGCACCTCGGGTGGGCGGACCTACAGTGGAAGAAGATGTGGGACCAATAAACCCCCAAACTCCCTTATTATACTATTATAATATTTATTTGAACGGATGCCATCTTCATGATGCTATTGTTTCCTTTCAGGTTCACTATAAAATAAGAGATGGAGGCTGTTGGTTGCTTTTAGCAAACCACTGCATTCCCATAGCATCAGCTGAAAGTAAATCTTGGTTCATTCTTTATGGCCAAGTCAAAGAAACGAGGAAACAGCTATGCCTTGGGTGCAGCGAACAAGTCATTTGCATCAAAAGATTATTTTCTTAGCAGCAAGACTGCACTTTTACACAAAAAGTTCTGTTCTCTACGTGACTAACCACCACTACAACAGCATAGAAGTGGATTACAAGTGATTATGGTTTGGGTGACTTCCTTTAGAGATATATCTCATGATGAGAGACTGCTTTAAAGGGTATCTCCAATTATAAAATAACTTTTCATGAATAAATAGTACAGGCTAATGTTAGAAACGTTGTAATATGTCTTATTAAAGAATTATGTTTCCTTTTGCTGTTATTAGGCTGAGCTTTTTGCATATAAATCTGTGAAGAGGGAATGGGAAGGAAGGAAACCGATAACTGGTAAGGCTAAACCCTGCTATTCTGTGAGTCAGCGAGCTCTAGTAACACTGCTATGTTTTATGATAACTAGAAAACTCTACTATGGAACAGAATGAGGCAAAAAAAATCAATTAACAGCTTCCTCCCCCCCCCTCTCCATAGACTTCTGTGTGAGGCTGAGTACAGAGACAGATTCTATACAGATAAACAGCCTGAGTCAAGATAAGGAGGTGGAGAACAGCCTAATAAATATAGAAGGAAACAGATTCCTATAATCAGTATATAGATAGTATAGTATGTTATATAATATAAGAGATATTCTAACATTTCACATATACTATACATTTATAACAGGTTGTTTTATAACTGGATATACAGGTTTGTGCTCTAAATAAGAGGTGTCTGTGCAGAAGATCAGTTCAAAACAGTGTCTGTTCTATGGTAAAATGGCTCCAGGCTCCATATAACCACCGGCAAAGAAGCGTCTGTAACTTGCATAAAGAAAAAAGCATTTAAAGGTGACCTGTCAGACTGCAGATGCTTTCTGATCTGTCAGCAGCTAGTTACAGAGCTGGAGGAGCTAAGCAGACTGATATATAGTATAGTATTGTAAAGATCCAGGGTAAATTTCAATTTTTAACATTTTATCTCTGCTTAGGTTCTATTCACTAACAACCATCTCTACAGTCTCTACAGTCTCTTCCTGCTGTTATTCTTCCACCTATATAGGCTAAAACTCCATGTTACGGAAACACAACTTTCTTTGTTGGAGATTTTTCTGTGTGTTTTTGAGCCAAATTCATGAGTGTTTTGAACAGAAGTGAGAAGTATGAAGCTGAGTTCACATTGAGTTTTTGGGCCAGATTTTGAAGCGGAGGCCGTCTCAGAATCCAGCTCCAGAAAATGTCTCCTGCAGCTAGCCGTGACTGGGTGCTGGTACAGTGCACCAGCATCCAGTCGCGGCATTCCGCTCCGAATCAGGCCCAAATGAATGGAATCCACGTCAAGATAGGGTAGCTCACTTCTTTTTTCCGTGAGCGGGAAAAAAAAGTGAACGGCTCCCATTGAAGTCAATGGGAGGCATTTTTTATAGCCAGATTCTGAGGTAGATTCAAAATCTGGTCCAAAAAACTCAGTGTGAACTCAGCTTAAGAACTTCCTATATATTACCCATTCCTTTTGTAGCTATTCTTGGCTTTGGCACAAAAAACAAAGCAAAATCTGTAACAAAAAATGTGTTTTTCTGCAACATAGGGCCTTAGTTTTACAAGGGTTCTGCTGTCAGTATGTTTTTTGATGGAACACATACAGTATAATGCACATTATTAGTAAATATAAAATTTTTTGTACAATCCAAGAAATCTGTTCATGATACATGTATGAGTTACACTGGCAACTGCAACTTTTTGCATTTTTATAATTCTAACTACTGTGGTAAAGAACAGCTTTGTTTAGTATTCATCAATATTTTTTTTACATTATAATAAGTGTATAATATTATATAGCTAATCATTACATAAAAAGGTACCAAAAGATAAACATTTCTGGCAGTGTGAACAACACAATAACCCCATTGTTTTATAGCAGTTAACAGTCTACTGATACTAATGTACCATACTGGGGATTTCTGCAATGACCTTATACTTACACTATCAATAATTTCCAAACCTCAACAGACCAAGGCAAAGCACTCTATTTGTATATGTTTTAGAAGCCTTCCTAGAGAACCTTCCTACAGCAACATTGGCATCAGACATTGGCAGCAAATACTGTTACTTCAGTTTGCATTTGTTCCTAATAATGGACTGTTTTTGTTATGTCCTTTGCTCATGTTAGCAATCCCATATGTAACAATCCCATAACACATTACCTTGTAAATACTGCTCTAGCTGTATTGTTTGATGCTCTGTGCTTTCGTGAATAAAAAATCCAAAAACGATCAAAAAAAGGTTCAAAAGGTAGAGTTCACTGGCAGTATTTTACAGAATTATTGAATATCCTTATAATGATAACATTAGAAATATTGGAACTAGAACACTACTTACAAAATGTGAATGAAAATCAGCAAATCAGGTATTTTGATGGTAAGCATATCCTATTAGAAATGAATAGATCGTGAGCTTGTAAATGCATATTTCTTTGCGGAGGAGGCAATTCACATAAAATGGAAATCTCCATCTGCCCACTGTCCTCTAGTTCCTCAGCCTTCTTCCATTTAAGTGGAGGTGGGAAACATAATGTTAGAAGCAATCATTTACATAAGTGTCTCTAGAGCTAGTGAAGCTTGAGAAAACAAGGGCAAGTACAAGAACTGTGAAAACACATAGAAAGGTGTGCACGCACATGCAGTCATCTCTTATTATTATTGTTAGGTGGCTTCTCTAACAAGTTTAGCATTAAAGATGAGAAAACTGAACGAAACACTAAATACATTTTGACAGCCATTTTAAAGGTCTATCTAGAAGACAATAGGGAGATTTTACTAAACGATCTACGCCAGAAAACTAGCATAGAAGAAGTGTACAAGTGGGAAAATTCAGTGTGTTACAGCAGCATAGATAATAATACAAGAAAAAACACATATAAGCTCAGAATAGAAGATAAAAATAGATATTAGGAGTCATTACAAATAAGAAAGAAAAAAAAGACTTCAGGATCATTTAGTTTTCTGTACAGAGTGATCTCCGCTTTACCTGATGTTGATTGTACAGCCTGTCGCGGTTGGGGGGAAGGACCTCCGATAGCGCTCCTCATAGTTGGGTTGAAGCAGTCGGTCACTGACAGTACTGCCCAGTGCTATCACGTCTCATACATGGAATGGGAGTTATTCTTCAACATGGGACTCACCACGGACAGTATCCTTCTGTCACCCACCACCTGTACTGGGTCCAGCGGGCTCCCCAGGATAGAGCTGGCCCTTCTAACCAGCCTGTCCAGTCTATTTCTGTCCCTAGCTGGTATGCTACTTCCCCTGCAGGCCACTCCGAAGAAGATGGCTGATGCTACTACAGAGATGAAGTGTCCCCTGAATTCCAAAGTCCCTCAGCCTCCTCAGCAGGTAGAGTCTGCTGTGGCCCTTTCTGTGCAGCGCCTCCAGGTGATCAGCCTAGTCCAGTTTATTATTGAGGAGCACACCCAGGTACTTATAGGTCTTAACTATCTCAATGTCTGTCCCCTGGATGTCCACCGGATTTAGAGAACATCTCCGCTTGCTAAAGTCCACCACCACCTCCTTGGTCTTCCCAGCATTAATCATGAGGTGGTTCCACTGGCACCATTCCACAAAATCCTGGTTTAATTCTCTCTCTCTATCATCTTCCTCTGTGATGAGGCCCACTAGTGCAGAGTCATCAGAATACAGTCAGCAGTGTACAGTGTGAAGAGAAATGGTTAAGAAAAAAGATGTGTATTCCAGCATACCATATATAAAAAATAACTTTTATAGCTATGAGTAAGGGACCAACAACAGTTTCCTGAAATGCGTAAGCCAACCTTGTTTTTAAACATGATTGGGTCCTTGTATGTGTTTTTTATTTTTAACTTTATGAAGTAAAAGTTATTTTTGTTATATATGGCATGCTGGAATACATATCTTTTTTCTTAACCCTTGTACTCCACTCTGTACCAGTCCAGAGGTATATTTCCATGCAGCCCATATCTCATGCTCTTATTTTCAGTCCATTTTGTACCACAAGCTGGTTGTCAAGTTCGTGTCTATGTCCTGACCCAAAATCTGGACTGTAGAATGCACCGCTAAGAGAACAGGGGAGGGAAACTTTCCCTGACGCTACGGCGGCTAGCTGGGCCCTGCCTGCGGGTGGTGGTCAGCTGTTCCCAAGCTAGCCTTGGCCCCGACAACTCCTGGCTCTCTAACACGACAGGCCTAGCCGACAGATAGGGCGAGAGATACAAGAGGGTTAGGGACTGGGGATACTAAGGTGGTCACCCCTACAGAAACCAAGGTGCAGCTGCAGACAACACAAACAGGACGGGAAGTACTGGACAACAGACACGCAGCACAACACAATACGCAACAAGAGAATGAGGAGAGGAACAGTGGAGAGGTGAGGAAAGGGTTAACAAAGGACTGGGGCAAAACAAACTGGAACCCAAACTTCCTCACAAACACCAAGACAGTGACAGGCAATCAGAACTGAAAGACAGGGCAGAGTAGAAGTGTGGAGGGGAAAACCAGACTCACATACAAGGCAACACTCACACCACTTCCATGTTAGCTAAAGTTCCAAAAAAATACTCCTCCTCCCTGAGCCACAAATTCTATGTTGGATACAACAAAAACCAGCAACAAGTGAAGCCAGCCCTCCTCCTTATACAGGCCCCAGAAGCGTCCAATAGGACAATGGTAACGACCAACACCTGAGGCTCAATCTAAAGAACCTCAGCTATACTCCGAAGGCCAACACCAAATGTACAAACAGATGGTCCCATGGCAAGGAACCCACCAAAAACCACAGAACACCGGATCAAATCCCCACCAGAAAACCACACAACTTAATCACATGAATTCAGGTCGTGACACTGGTTAAGCGACAGAACTTTTGCTGTTGTGCTGAAGAGAAATGGAGCAAGAACTGTACCTTGTGGTTCCCCCGTACTACAGATCACAGTGTCAGACATACAGCCCTGGGTTCTCACATACTGAGGCTGTGTGTCTGACACTGTGATTGCAAAACCCCAATTTGTGTCAAAGATTAGCTATTTTGTCAGTCTTCACCTTGCTTGCAGATCCAAGTGGGCAGAACAGGGCATAGGCCAAGATGAACTGGGACAGTAATACCTTGACCCATCAAATTTAGTACAACTCAAACCAGAAAAATGGTGTGCATTATAGCTGAAACCCTTGCCAGCCCCAAATGACATAGATTTTGTGCAATTGGGGGTAATCAATTAGGACTGGCATAATAAATGTTAGTCTTACCAAATCCCCCATTGTTCTTTTTAGTGTTTCTGCTATAAACTGGAAATCCTTTTTATGTTACTGTATAGACATAGTAATAGAAGATTAATAGCACAGTTGTTGCTCAGCACAGTTGTTGGCAATGCTACCTTATAGGCCCCTCACTCTATTGCAAATAGGAAACAACTTGCAGTTATATTAGTTTTCTTCCTATGTTGCATCTGTTTCCTTTTAACTAGCTGGAATCTTAACCTATTTTAAAAGGTTTGTCATAGTGATACTAAGGGCTCGTTCACATCTGCGCCCGGGGTCTCCGCTTTCAGGTTTCCATTTCCTGCCCGAAACTGGGCAGGAAACGGAGGCCTGCAGGCATTTTTCAAACCCAAACCGTTTTTTTTTTAACTGGACACAGAGCCGGACATGCAGGACTTTGAGTGCGGGTTTAAAAAAATGGTTTCACCACGGAGAGCATAAAACGCTCACGGGCACTCACAGGCATGACAGGTTTCCGTCTTCTACATGCAGACGACGGAAACTGAAAGCGGAGACCAGACGCTGGTGTGAACCCAGCGTAAACTGTCCTGTCTTATAGACATTACATTGATATGAATGGAGACATTTAACATTTGCTTCCAAGTAACCCCCCCCCGATTGACTGATGGTGGACTCCCTAACCAGGGAGGATTATTCAAAGTAGAGAATCTTTTTAAAGAAAAAAAAAAAAGCAAATCTACATATATTCTAACAACAAGTTGGAGCAGGACAGAAATGTGCAGCTTCCATGTAAGCCAAATTATACAGAAGACAGGCAGCACCCTAATAGATAATCCATCTTGGCTAGTCTATAATGCATCGTTTCAGCTCCTTCATGAAGCACAGTTAAGCAGTGTTCATATGTATAAATATTTAACCCTGTGGTGTACAGTGGATAAGTATGGGGAACAAAATCTGTACTGTAGGCGCCCTTCTTCCTCTGCATCTCTCATTTCAGGGCATGTTCGCTCTAGTAAAGGGGTAGGGGGCCTCGGACAAAAGTTTGCACCCCGGCCAACAAGACTTTAGTTACGCCACTGTATTTGAATATGTGTATAATGTATATTCTTACTGATAAAATAATGACAGCATGATGGCAGTACTTTTTATCTCAAAGATATAGCAATGTGAACAACATAGCACATGATTTATGCATGTGATGCAGATTCTCTACGCATTACTATCAATCCAAATTGTAGCTGTAATCCTATCTTTTTAAGCTACTTCTCCTTCCACAATTACACAACATACAACACAACAATAAAGTAGTACATGTAAACGGAAAGTTAAGTTTTTGTATAAATATCGAATAAGGAGTACTTCTAACACCTGAAGCTCCTTCTCAGCTTAATGTCAGGAAAAGATAGTTTTGTTGCAAGGCAGGGAATAATTTATGTTATGCACAAGGGAAGATTCCGGATTTAGAGACATTTCTTAGATCCTATGCACAAGCAGATACAGCCAAGGGATACCCTTGCAGAGAAATGCCTGATATGTCTTAAAATCTCTGCTCTGATGCTTTACTATGGCATTACGCCAGATAGAGAAGACAGAAAAATGGATAACCCACAGGGTAAATCTGATTTATATGTTGTAATATACAGTATTCTCTGCTGTCTTTATTTCTGTTGCTCCGTATTTCCTCGCAATACAATATTTCAAGAACAGTAGTTGGTTATATTGTTATATTGTTTGTTGAATGCAAAGCCATAAAACTATCCATGTATTATCTGCTATATATATGTAATGAAAGAAATGAAATGACACTGTAAAATAGACAAATGATAACATAAAATAGTGAATTCTTCATGTAAATCAAAATACCACCAAATGGTTTCAATATGATATAATTGATGCAAGGACATAGAATACATTTCAATAAGTCTAAATAGGTATATACACTTTAGTGAGCATTTTATTGCTATATGGGAATTTGTTGGGTGAATTTAGGACACTAAACCATACCTCTCAACTTTTGAACAACAGAAAGAGAGACAAAATGTGCGTCGTGCGTAGCGTGCCGCAGCAAATTTAGCCCTGCCCACTTTTATGTTGACTCCATCCATTCTCTTTCATTTTTCATGTCCCCCGACACATTATAATCCTCCTACAGTCACCCGCACATTATATGTCTCCACATTGTAATGTCCCCCTTCCAACTGCCCCACAGTATTAAGTCCCTCTCCTGGTTCCCCAGTTTAAACATGAAACTGGATCAGCTGGAGGGGGACATTGGCAATGGGGGTAGTTGAAGGGGGCAATAAATAAATGCAGATGAAGTGGGACATTAAACGGTGGGCAACTAGAAGCAGACATTAAACCGTAGGGGTAGCTGGAGGGTGACATTAAACTGGGGGCAACTAGAGGCAGACAGGTCCCCCTCCAGCCCCTCCTACGGTTTAATGCCCTCTCCATTTGTCCCCCAGTTTGTGCCCCCTTTATCTGCTCCATTTCATGTCCCCTCCTTCATCTCTGCCCCCGGTTTCATCTCCCCCCCCTCCATTTCTCCCTCAGTTTCATATCCCCTTTCATCTGCCCCCAGTTTCATGTCTCCCTTCCATCTCTGCCCCCAGAATAATGACAAACACACAGACAGACAGACAGACACACACACTGTTATGACCCGGTCTCAGCAGTCTCGGCCTGTTAGGTTCAGGCGCAGAGTGTCCGGACGGCATTCAGCGCGTGAACCACCTGATGCACGGCAGGGGAATGTTCACACCAGACATGCAGTTTCTGCTCTGGCACTCGGGCGTGGATCACGTGGTGAGTGGCCTGATGGATCAGTGCCTGGTGTGTCTTGGCCTCTGAAGGGGTTAAGTTCTCTGCAGTGCTGAATACTTTACAGGCCATGGGCGAGGCCTTCTGTTTACTATATAAGGCTGTTGCACATGCTATCTGATGCCGGTCTTAAATGTCTGTTCCTGTGCTCCAGTAATGGTCTGTTCTCTGAAGCTGCTACCATCTGCATCCCGGCCCATCCAGTTTCTTGCTCCTGTTCACACAAGACTGGTTAGCTAAGTATTGAGCTCCTATCCAGACATAGTGTTCCGGGCGCAGCGAGCCCTAGGTATTTTTTCTGTTTGGAGGTTTGGATTTTTTTTGGTAGGGGTTTTTATAGTGTGTGATACTCAGTTCTGTTTTTTCCTATCCCTTGCTTAGTTCAGTTATTCTGTGTTTCATGTTTATCTTCTCTCTATGCTTTTGTGTTCTCATGTTCACCGTTAGTCCAAGTCTGGACATCCGTGGGGGGCTTGTTCTGTATCTGCCTCTCCTTCGTAAACGTGAAGCTAGACAGGGGCTCTATTTCCCTTTGCAGGTTAGCTACTTCTCCGGCTGTGCTCGTGCCCCTTCAGGCAAGTTAGTCGGGCCCACGGCTACTTCTAGTTGTGCGAGGCAGGGTGTAGGAGTATCCACACTAGAAATCCAAACTGCTCATACTTATTGTTTTTTTTATGTTTTTTCCTTACTGGACTGAGAAGTTATCAGTCAGGGGCCAGTCCGTGGTCAGGGATCCCCAGACCATAACACACACACACACACACACACACACACACACACACACACACACACACACACACACACACTCTCTCTCTCTCTCTCTCTCTATCTCCATCCTGCATCTCAGATCCCTCCTTCCCCTCCCTTCTCAGTACCTTACACGGATCTCTTCTCTCTTCACTGCACGGGACACTGACACGCCACCTAGTCACGTGACTGTGTGATGTCACACAAGGTCCTTGAACCATAGTAAAGCGTTCCTCTGATCACAGCAGCCTCTTATCTGTTATAAGAGCAGGCGGTGATTGGAGGAATGATTGATCAGTAAATCATTAAAGGGACATGTAGGGAGCTGCGCAGGACGGCAGGACAGGGGTAGGAAAGTGTGAGTGTCCCGCGGAAATCGGGGTGGTTGGGCGGTATGCTAAACCACTAGCATGTTCTTATGGACCAGTGGTTTAGTGTCCCAAATATGCCTAAAAAGCCCTAATCTTTACAAATAGATGATTTTGACATCTAGCGCATGTACAGATTGCCTGCCATCAAAGGAAATCAGTAAGAAGATCAAACATGTTTAATTAGTCTTAGCATGGTGATGGTGACCTGCAAGCCCCTCGGCTGTCACTGCAGCCACCACCATAGTCACACTTACGGGCCCCCTAAGGCTCCTGAGCCTGGAATCGACTATACCCTCTGCACTTTCATAAACTACACCCCTGTGTGTAGTATATTTTTATGGGAGCTACAATTTTATCCTTTTGTACTTGACCCAGAACTAGCAGCAGAAATAAAAAACTACTGCTTGGAATTCTACCAAGGAAGAGCCATGGATCTATAAAAACATTTTCCTAAACTTGGCAAATCCATGTCTTTTCCATGAAGAATCGCGAGAACATGCTCATTATTCTCATGGATAGCAGTGCTAACAAAAATTACAGAGAATTTTTCCACTGCCAAGGCCCCATTCACTTTCATGGGAGGTGTATGAAGAATAGATCAGATGTGAATTCTGCCATGGAAATCCATGTGAAATCCTCAAAATTTAAACTAAGATAAAACAATTCAAAATATATTATTTTAAAACTCTCATTTCCCTCATTTTTCTGTGTTCTTACATTTAAAGTTATACTTTTTACTTTTATATGAAAACTTGCTGATCATATTTATACGTAGAGAAATAATTCACTTTTCTTAGTGGAATATGTATAAGCATCTTGTATGTACTGTATATTGTACCTACAGATAATACATTTTGTACGGATGATTGGAAGTCCTATTACATTCACAGCAATGTTTGTCTTTCATTGGCTACTAAGTCAATGCTACTTTAGCAGGCAGAATGGATTTTGGACAGATAACAAAACAATAATATATGTAGAAGTGGATGCAATAATCCTACTCTAAGGAGATGGCTGATGCAGATATAAACTAAAGCCTACTCTCTACTCTAGTACATTGTGTATTAAGATGTTTGCTATAGAAAATGCTAATTTGTCTGCTCATATATGAATGTGACTTTATATTCTGTGGGTAGAAGTCTCTGTCCCAAAGAATAGATGTGTGTTTGCTACTAAATGATAGAAAATTGATGAGTGGGAGTAAGAAACGGAAAGGTTGCAGTGATATTGTTGCTTAGTATGTCGACAAGGTTATTGCTGTGTAGGAGGATAGGAGTTATACTGTGCCTGTGTAGGAGAGCAATAACTTAGAGATGAGCAGCTGGGTAGTAGATTTTACCACCAGAAATGAAACAAACTAATGGCATTTGTACAGAGGCCAGTGAATTTTTTTATTTGTCTCTTATGCTTGTCATTTCAGAATAGTTATAAAGGCTTGAAAACTTGGAAAAACATCAGCGTCGTGCCAGGAAGAAGCTGTAAATGACAAGCGCTTACTTCTCTTGGTTTAGTGAGTATTTGGAATTAAAGTGTTACATTTAACTATAGTCAGATAGTCTGCACTGTGTTCCTGAGATGTAGATATTGGAGATAACGTGAACCTGCAACTTAAATGAAAACATCAAATACTGGGATGTATGTGATCAGGATGCCAACAGTCAGACCATACGTCACTAAATGTATGCCCTCTTACCGTCAATAGTACCCACAATAGAATAAATATATCTGTATTAGGCCCTGTTCACATCTGCATTGGTAATCCATTCGGGGAAGTCACATGGGGACCCCCCTTTCCCGAACGGACTACTGAACGCATTGGCAAGCAGTGTGCAGTGAAAGCAGATAGACCCTATAGACTATAATGGGGTCCGTGTGCTTTCCACGCGGTGTCTGCACGGAAAATACATTATATACGCAGGGACATCACATAACATTCTTGCAAAAAAATAGCCCGAAAAGACTTCACAGTATCACATGGAAAAAGCACAAGCTAATGCAAGAAGACAATAATCAACCAATATATATAAAAAATATATCAAATATTTTATTACACATTAAATAGCAGATAATTATTAAAAACAATAATGTACAGCAGGGCAGATGGATTAAAGCCAAAGACATACACAAATAGACACATAGAATAAAGAACGTGGGTTCTTATGCTAGACCATGTAAGATAAATAAAGGTAAGTATAGTAGCAAAAAATAACACTAGTATGAATATAGCAAAACTACATTAGTGCCAACCATAAAATACTGTTGGCAAAAAGCACCCCTCCAAAAATATGTCCCTATAAATGTAGACTAGTATTTTGTAATTATAGCATAAATATCTGAGGACATATAGGAGGAGACAGCTACAGTATATAAAGTGTGAGGTAAACTACATAGATATTGCTCCCATCAATAGGGAATATAGATTACATATGTGATCACACTACAATGCAGCCAAAGCTATATACATACAAAATACAAATAGCTCCTATAAGGCAATCAGCCAAATACCTGAAGTCATGTCTCCAAATAAAGGTCAGCTAGCAGCCACGATAGAATACTAACAGATAGGTAGACGGACCACCCCTACGCGTTTCACCACTACTGTGGCTTCCTCAGGAGGTGACCTTGGTGACTTTGGCTTTAATCCATCTGCCCTGCTGTACATTATTGTTTTTAATAATTATCTGCTATTTAATGTGTAATAAAATATTTGATATATTTTTTATATATATTGGTTGATTATTGTCTTCTTGCATTAGCTTGTGCTTTTTCCATGTGATGCACGGAAAATACAGGCAGAAAAGTACTACATGATCTACTTTCCTGTCCGCATGACTCATGCGGAGACCGCGTGGAAAGCGCAGGGACCCCATTATAGTCCAACGCAGATGAGAACGAGGCCTTAGAGAATAATACTTCTTTTGTCACTTATCAGGCTCTCTTTCTCCTCTTTCCCCTCCTAAACTAACATTCAGTATACATTTTTTGCTGAATTTGTCTTGGTCTCCCAAGATGGACTAGAGATGTATCAGATTACATGCTAAGGGTGCATTCACACTGAGTAAACGCTAGCTTATTCTGAACGTAAAACACGTTCAGAATAAGCGGCGTCTAAAGCAGCTCCATTCATTTCTATGGGAGCCGGCATACGAGCGCTCCCCATAGAAATGAATGGTCTGCTTCTTTCACTCCGTGCAGTCCCATTGAAGTGAATGGGGAGTGCCGGTGTATACGGCAAGCTCTGCTCATGCCGGAGCGTACACGCCGGCACTCCCCATTCACTTCAATGGGACTGCACGGAGTGAAAGAAGCAGCCCATTCATTTCTATGGGGAGCGCTCGTATCCCCGCTCCCATAGAAATGAATGGAGCTGCTTTAGACGCCGCTTATTCTGAACGTGTTTTACGTTCAGAATAAGCTAGCGTTTACTCAGTGTGAATGCACCCTAATAGTAAGTTTTCCATCTCACCCCAAAAGATTTATTCTCACCAACACTGTTTATACTTCTCTAGAATATCCTCCATATTCCTGCAGTTGCTTCTGGGTCAGTGAGAGAGTTAGGGAATAGATTCTCCTCTACTCTTTGAGGGCAGCGTATAGGAGACAACAAATCAACAATTAGATATAGAGCCGTCAAGGGGGGAAACAACTAAAAATGCAGTATATCAGTCATATAATGGCCAGGGTACTCTTGTTGTGCACACACTGTGCTATTTATGCAACCTTTGCTGAAACATTGAAAGGCCATTTAATGGTGGTGAATGGCTTATATTGGAAAACTAGTTTTTAGATGATGTTTTTTTGTTGCAATTTATCAGTCTAGAATGTTGCATTCGACTAATTTTATTTTGTTTGTTTATCAAATGTAGAAAGGCAGAAACAACGTTATTGCATCATGTTGCTTCAATGGATAGTACTGTTGCTTTGTAATCCTGGAGTCCTGGGTTTGAGTCCAACCAAAGGCTGTATTCACACTGAGTAACGCTGGCGTTCTTTGTGCTTATTTTTGCACATAGCGCTGCGTTAACGCCGCGTATACGCCGCGTTAACGCCGGGCAACGCCACAACAAAATAGCACGGTGTTAACGCGGTGTACACGCGGCGCTACGCGGCGTTAACGCGGCGCTATGTGCAAAAATAAGCACAAAAAACGCCAGCGTTACTCAGTGTGAATACAGCCAAAGACAACATCAGCATGGAGTTTCTATGTTCTCCCAGTGGAAACAAGAGTGAGACAAAAACAAAATATCAGCGGCTCCAAGGCATCAAATCCCAGGTAAAAGCCAATGGAGGTGATTATTTTTTTAGCTTTGTCTTGGATGCCAAGTTAAACTTTTTTTTTGTTTTGTCATAAATTATATCTTTATTTCTAGAAATAAACCTTTGGATTTTCTTAATAAAACAAGGTCTATGCAGCACATTGTGTTAAACCTGTGCTGAACAAAATAATTGATATTAGAAGATACCGCAGAAATCTGTTATTTATATCAGCCTGACGAATGACATTGAGAGAAAAACAAGTATAGTATAATAGCATATTTTAGGTGTAATACATCATGTTGATGGGTAGGCAATAGCAATCAGTTAAATAGTAGCTACACTTGTTTCAACAAAATGTACTGCTAAAATTGAAACAGCTTCAGCCTAAAGGATGACATTATAATATGCATGATGTCATGGGGATGACATTATAAAATGCATGATTCGAAAAACATGCTGAAAAATACCAGCATCAATGTAAAATATAACTTTTAATTATTTTCTCAAAACATCAGTAAAAAACTTTCACATGACAAGGATCTATGAAATAAGAAAGCATAGAATCAGCTTACGCATTTCAGGGTGACCATCTCAAGCCCTTTACACATAGACTAAACAATCGACGACAAGATAGGGTATGACAAGACAGGAGAACAAAAGGGCAGAGAAAACAACATGAGAGGGGGAGGTCCAGAAGGTATCTGTTTTTTAACGGACACAATCATAATGGAATCCAGTGTTAGTGTGAACCCTGCCTTACTTATCTATTGGCAGTGCTGAGTTGATATCCTGGGCTCTGGTGATAGTCTTTTAATATAAAATGTTGACTGATTTCTTTCCCTCCTTTTCATTTACTGAACTATTGCTAGTTAAAACCAGTAATGGTTGGACGCGTTCCTTGAAGTGTTCCCTGGGGCTCATCATCACCTCCACGAAGTCTTCTGTCAGCAGAGTCATGACAACATCATTAATTGCAGAAGACTCCACTGCCTTGTAGATTAAACAGATTGCTGTGCTGTGTGTCTATAGAAGTGTGTTCACAAGATTTACAAATACATCAATACTGTAGATGTGAGATGTGGGAACGCAATATGCCTTCAAGTCGTAATGTCTTAGCTAAAGAATCATTCACAGTTCAATATAACCATCCAACCAGATGACTTTCTGATGACCAAGTGTGTTGTTTTTTTGTCTATACAGTTGTGTCCAGAAGAGTCTCAGTGACACAGTTTTGATAATGTATCCTCTACACACCATCTTTTAAACAAAAACACCAAGATAGGATTGAATTATAGACTTTCAGTATGGTTTTTACAGAAACATTACAGCCATTTTTTGCATAGTCCTTCCATTTTCACAGGCTTACAGTACTTGGCAGTCTAACATAATCACAGTATAAATGGAAGGATTATTTTAACACTTGGATGCTAATTCTGAAGTCTATACCGCATGGGCATCACCAAGTGCTGAGTTTCCTCCTTTGAGATGTTTTGCCAGATGTTTTGTACTGCAGCTGTCTTCATTTGCTTCTTGTTTTTGGGTCTTTCTGTCATGAGTTTTGTCTTCAGTAAGTGGGAAGTATGCCCAAGCAGGTTGAGGTCAGATGACTGACTTGGATACTGAGGAATACTTTACCTTAAAGAGGATATTCACCACCTCTAACAACACCAGTTTATTGAAACCTATAATAGGCGCCGCTGTACTGATTCTGAATTTTTTCTCTAACCCCCGCCATTCTTGAGCAATCAGTGAAATTAGGCATCATTTGCATGTCCCCTTTTAGTCCTCATGCCACCATCATAATTTTATGTGCAATTGTGGATATAAGTAAGAACCCATACATTTCAATGGGCCCATGTACACAGCCCTAGTTTTTGCAGTTGTGCGTCTGGGCTGCACTTCAGAGCTGCAAATTATGGAGCAGGTCCTATATCTGTCTGCATTTGCAGCTCGCCCATTTATTAGAATATATGAGTCAGTGTAAACCATGGAGAACACCTTCCTGCAGTTGTTCATGAAAAATACAGAGCACATGGGTGGCAACTGTCTGCTGTCTTTGATTTTCTCAGACCCATAGATTTTAATAGGTATCCAAAAAAAGGTGTTCCTTTTCCACAGACATGCACCTATTAAAATTAATGGATGTGCATGCAGACTGCATTTCACATGGACATTACATGTTTGCTAAAAGTGAAAGTGTGAATAAGCTTTTAGTTTTGGTTGGTATTCTAATTAGACTCTCTATTGTCATGTGGGTGGTCTTGAGTCAGAGGCGATAAGGGGCCACGATTCACTGTTCCCAAATAGGATCTGTTTTCACAATGTAAAAACTGAGAGACTATGCAAAAAAGCTATAATTTCTAAATGGTTAAAGGAATGTTTTTCAAAAACCTCATGAATTAAATATGAAATATTTCTATCCCATCATTACGACTTTGAAATCCATTGTGGTGGAGTAAAGTGGCTAAAATCAGAAAATTCCGTCAGTGAGCAAATCTTCTGGGTCCAAATGTACCAGGCAACCTAGTTAGCAATGTCCGCTTCTGTTAATCTGGAAGCTTTTGTCCAGGTTTACTAACACTGTCTAAAAGTCAGACAGTGCAGACTCAAACTAGACTAGAATAGACTCGACTCAGACTAGACAGTCTTAAACTGCACCAGATTTATCAAAGTCTGATGTTGTTTGATAAAGCTGGTATATGCTTAAAGGGGTATTCCCACGTCGCATACTCACCCGTCTTCGTTTCTGTGAAATCTTCTGTCTTCTGGCTTTGTTGCGTCATTGGTAGGCGGGGTCACATATGCAAAGCCAAGCGGCGAGATGCCGCTGGCCCTGCGTGCGCGCTCATAGACCAGTCTAGCCTTCACAATGCGAATACAGACCCGACAAGGTGTCGGGTCTGTATTCGCATTGTGAAGGCTAGACTGGTCTATGAGCGTGCATGCAGGGTCGGCGGCATCTCGCCGCTTGGCTTTGCCTATGTGACCGCGGAGCGGAATAACAGCATCGCTTCTGCCGCTGCTGGCTTCATGCAGGGCAGAAGCATAGCGATGTTGCTGGCTTCACCTGTGCCGGCGTCTACACTCCCCGGCATCCGCCTCTCTATTACAGCGGATGCCGGGGAGGGTTAGACGCCGGCACAGGTGAAGCCAGCAACATCGCTATGATTCTGCCCTGCATGAAGCCAGCAGCGGCAGAAGCGATGTTGTTATTCCGCTCCTCCGCCGCGATGTTGCTGGCTTCACCTGTGCCGGCGTCTAACCATGTATTGGCGGCCCCTTCCCCCCAAAGCGTAAACTACCCCTTCCCCTCCCGGCTCGCTCCCGTGCACTTAGCCCCTCCTCCCTCCCCCTGAGAGCAGCAGATACATCATTTGACTCAGGAGCAGCTAGGTCAGGGCTGTGGCCACAAAAAAATGAATAAAGTAAGATAGTGGACAAACGAAGCAGTTTTGCTGAAGCAATGTATTCAGGAAAAGTCTTACATTCACATTATCAAGCAGTATAGATAGGATCCTTGTGATGGGACAACCACTTTAAATTGTCTAGTCTAAGGTTAGACCTCCTATTATTTGGCTTAAAACTTCTTGGTACATTTTTGTCACATGTTAGGCCATACCCTTTCTAGTGAAGCCACGCCCCCAATACTCAAAAGGCCACTCCCACTTTTCATCCAAATTCGAAAAGTGTCTATAAAGTCTCATACACTTGATAAATGTGGCACACATCATGCTAGACCAGAGGAGGTGAGAAAAAAAATACTCACCTTTCCCTGGTGCTCCACTGCCTCCTAGCATGGTCTGATCGTGTTGCTCCATTGATGTGTTCCGGTGGAAGTCACTGCTGAATGGAACTCAAGGGAACCGGGGTGTCACTAATGGAAAGGAATTTCGCTTCTAGAAGATATCGGAGCAGCAGGATGGGACCGCGAAGGGAGGACACCAAATCACCGGGGAAAGGTGAGTATGACTTTTTTATAAAAAATTCACCTCCCCTATTTTGAAATTCAGTTTTTTTTTGTCCGGACAATCTCTTTAAGGATGTATAACCATGATTTGTCTAATGTTACATGCAATTTATAATGTACATTATACGCTTTATTAAACGTTATAAAACTTCAATAAGTATGTTCTACAACCACAAAACATTAATGTTCATGGACTAAATGAAGGGTTTAGTAGATACAGCAGTAGCGTGAACCTAAAAGACGACATTGTAAAGCGGAGTTAAGGTAGGTGTGCAATGTCTTATCTGCAAAATATCTGCAGTTCGTCTAGATTTATGAGCAGGAATAAGAGGTTTCTGTTGCCATAGCAACACAAGCATCCCCTTGTTCCAGCACCACCTGTTCTGCTGCAGTCTGGAGACAGTTGCATGCTCTGTGCACAGTGGAAATGAATATTCTAGCCCTTACCTTGCTGCAGTCTATAATAACTTTGGCTTCTGGGATTGGCCATCAATTTGACAATTATTGGAAAATCGTTTCACAATGGCAGCATTCATAGAATTGTGCTAAATAAACACACGGGGATGTTGAATGTAAAATGAATGCCAATGGAAAAGTGAATTGCTAAAATAACACGATTTAAACTAAAAGGCTGCAGACATATACTCACGACATAGGAGCACAGAAAGTTCTTCAAATGTCCTTACTGCCAAATAATGGATGAGAGATATATTAATTTGTTCAAAGCAAAGATGCTCATAGCAGCCAACATGACCGTCTCCTAATTTTTTAAGCTGACTGGGAAGATTCCTTTAGGCTAAGGCCCCATGGGACGTCCCGCAGCAGAAAAATGATCCCATTGAAGTCAATGGGAAGCTTTTTTTTCAGCACTGAAATTCCACACCAAATTCCTCATCATCTTCTGTGAATGCACGGGGGCGGTGGGGCGGATTTTGGCACTGAGAGTGACGCGGGGAGCCTCGTCAACATGCCACTAGCGGAAAAAAGAACGCCAGCGGTCTCCATAGACCACCATTGTGAGGGGGCGGATTATGACGTGGATTACGCACCATACTCTGCCGCATCTGTGCCCATGTGAACAGGTCCTAAGACTTTTCTCCCACCTCTGCAGAGGCTTAAAATAACAAAGTATGCTTTGCAATTGAATACAATTCAATCTGCCAAAAAATATTTCCTCCTATAAACCCTGAACAGAAACCTGAACGCAGGTGTGAACATAACATTAGGATAAGGTCCCAAGTGGCTCCCTGCAGCAATAAAGCGCTGCGGGAAAATCGACGGCAGTAATGCATCGCGGTTCTTTACACAGCACTTTGGACAGAAAGTTTGCAGAGGTTTCCTCTGCGGATTTTCTGTTTCAATTATACCTATGGGGAAACTACCGGTGTTTTCGTAGGTATAATTGACATGCTGTGATTTCCAAAACAGCGCCAATTTTGGAAATCATGATGTGTATGCAAAGTGGGCATGGGATTTGCTAGAATCCCATCCACTTAGACCTGATTGTAAGACGCCACGAGTTTCCTCCGTGGGTAAATGGCAGCATTTACACCACGTGGGGCCCTGGGCTCAAAGAGGATTTTCAACCAAAAAGTTTGACCAATCACTGGTTGGAGTTGGGACCTAGCTCAGCCAGTTATCAGCTGGAAAGGCATTTCTACTAGTTAGTCTATGAACCAGAGCACCCGGGAATTGGGGAGAGGTGAGTAAGGTTATGTTAATATGCTCCATTAAAGGGGATCTATCACTGCGAAAAGTCATTTTTAACTAATCACATCCTTGTATAGGTTTTAGAAAGTCTATTCCACACTTACCTTTAGTATGTAAATTGCCTCAGTGGTCTCTGAATAAGTCCGTTTTTATTCATATGCTAATGAGCTTCCAGCCAGCTCAGGAAGTTCCCAGCAGCCTTCTCTCTCCTATTATCTCCTATGTGTGTGAGGTAAACAGGAAGCTGAGTCATCAGCAGCAGCAGCAGTCTCCCATAGGAAACAACAGGAGAGGTGTGCACGATGTATCATGCACCAGACTAATTAGCATATGAATAAAAATGGACTTATTCAGAAACCACTGAGGCAATCTACATACTAAAGGAAGGTGTGGAATAGACTTTCTAAAGGCTATGCAAGGATGTGATTAGTTAAAAATGACTTTTCCTAGTGATAGAGCCCCTTTAACTGTATTTCATGGTGCCAGAAAACTCCTTTAAATCTATACAATATATTTATTATATTACAGGTTTATAGGGTTTATGCCACCTTTGTAAACTGCAATAAGTAAACTCAATATGCATAGCAAATTAACTTAGCATATAATTGTTATTAAAAGAAAATGTCATTGTATAAATATTGCAGTTCTCTGCTTGTAATAGCGTATCCTGATGTTTATACTGTATAGGTCTGTGCATGTCATTCTAGTGAGGCTCTGTTATTCGTGCATGCCCTGTAGAATACTGATTTTCTGCCAGATCCTTGTTGAAGGCAATTAGATAACAACCACACCACTCCATGTTACTTCAACCTGCACAACCCTTCAGGTACAGAGATAGGAAGGACCATGACAGGTTCCCTTTAAATGGTGTCCATTAAAATAATTCTGTCCAAACAGACTTGGCTGGATCCTCCCGAAAGTAAGAGTGAGATGTTCTTTGTATCTCAAGGTCCTGACACCCCACCAAATAAATCAGAATGCGCTATAGCCGTGGCTCCATATAGTGAATATGCAGTTTTAGTCGCGGCAGAATTGCTGCGTTTTACAGTATCTGCAAGGTGGCTAATCTCACTCTGGCTAATCCCATCCACACTTTGCAGATAATAACCCGCAGTGGAAATACTGCACGTCAATTATTCCTACAGAAACGCTAGCGGTATCCGTATTGGTATAATGGAGACAGAAAGTCCACTGAGGACAACTCTGCAAACTTTCTGTGAAAAACACTGTGGAAAAAAAATGATATGTGTTTCCGCCTGTCGTTTTCAGGTGTAGCTCACTACATGGGGCTTTAACCCTAAAGGGTATTTGACAATGGTTTTCTACATAGACAACACTTTAAGCAGTTATTTCAGGAGGAATCCACAGATTGAACAGACAGGTGTATCGCGGCTTCCTGATGACAACCCTGCAGTGAACTGAAGTGAGAATGTATTCTTCATGCCATTTACATTCACTGATGCATGCGTCCTTTAGCAATTGTTCTGTAATCAGAGATGCCAAACTCTTTTTTTGTTTCCTTTTTGTTGACAACTTATCAAAAATCATGAACAGAGAGAAATGTCTACAAATTGGAAATCCAAAAATAAACTGTCAAAGAAAACCCTTTCTAAAAAAACAAAAAAAACCCTCATTTTATCTTGTAGTTCAACATCAGAGGGGTCTAGCCACTGTATAAGCAATGCTACTTCCGATGTCACCCCTGCTACCTCTTGTGTCACCCCCTCTACCTCATAGATTGTAAGCTCTTGTGAGCAGGGCCCTCAGTCCCATTGTGTGAAGTGACTATTTCTTTGTAATGTATTTTTTTTGTCTGTATTTGAACACTACAAATTGTACAGCACTGTGGAATATGTTGGCGCTATATAAATAAAATTTATTATTATATTATTATTATGCCTGACTCCCCTGACCGCTTCATAAAGGTTCCGTTCCCGGAGTAACGCGGCGCTCATTTAGACACATAAACATGTGTCAGAGTGAGGCGCTTCAAAACAGATCCCATTGATTTCAATGGGTATCGGCTTACACGCGCTACACATTGAAATCAATGGGAGGCTTTATAACCCATTGATTTCAATGGGTAGCGCGCGTAAGCCGGCACCCATTGAAGTCAAAGGGATCTGTTTTGAAGCGCCTCGCTCTGACACATGTTTATGTGTCTAAATGAGCGCCGCGTTACTCCGTGGGAACAGAGCCTAATAATTAGCAGAAGCACTGCTTTTTCTGATCAGTAAGAGCTGTCTGCTGCACAGTACTCTCTTTTTATCCCATTCTGATCTATAACATTACTGCTGGGCAGGAAAGAGGAAGCTTCAATCTACTGTATATAGTGCAGCTGATGGACTGTGGTCCAGAGGTGGACCACTACCACCAGCTGTCCAGACCCCTGCCTCCTGGCACTTCATAATGACAGTAGCTAGGAGAAACATTGTCCATTTGTCCAGCAGCAAAGGTTAAATTAATATTAATAAATATTAATATTTTTCTCTAATTTTTCTTGTCTAAACCAGACGTGTGTCTTATCATCTGAAAAATAAGGTATGCCAATAGCTCAAAAAATTGATATGAACAAATCTTTCTGATCACATACTGTGCTATGTATCATGATGATAGAAACATAACAGCAACATTTAACTCATCGCATATTGGGAAGACCTAAATCCCTTATAATTGGCTGCAGGTCTAAACATTTGTTTGACCTCATTCGCCATGCTGTAATGTAAATCACACCAGTGGCAAACCTGCTGTGGTTACTGTCAATGTGTCCTCAGCCGTAGGTCAGTGATATATGCTGAGTACATGCATCACTTTATTTGCTGATATACCACTGGCAACTAACCTGCTGTCAAGTAGGAACTAGATCTAAAAGTCTTACATGATAAAGAGCAGGGAAACATCACTCGTAAGGGGTTGTCCAGCATAAGTGTCTTTTTGCAAGGGGGCCAGGGAAGATGAAAAAAAAAACCACTCACTTGCCCTTGGTGCTCCGGTATCTCACAGTGGTCTAGTCTTTCTGCGCTGGGATCTGTTTCAGGTGACAGTCCCCGCCGCATTTGACTGCCAAGGCCGACCAGTGGCCTCAGCAGCCTAAGGAAAGGACATAGTAGGTCCCAGAGCATCATAACTGGGCTATGGTGGGAGACACTGGAGTATTGCGGACAGGTGAGTATAGGTTGTTGTTTTTTGTTTTTACCTTCCCCAACCCCCTTGTATAAAAATGTTTATCCTGGAAACCCCTGCGTTGCTATATTTTCATTTCCATATAGATATGATATGCAATTACTATATAAGAACAGGCATAATCTTTGCTAATTTTGCCAGTACACACTTTAATGTTCAGCCAAGCTAGTCTGTAATTTTTTTGCCAGTGCTAGATGGCAGTAGAGCTCCTTTTTTGCAAGCATTAACTAATAATGTTCTACATCCCTGGCCAAGAAGGAGAGATGACTCATCACAACAGAGCAGGATGAAATGCAGCAAAGCTACTGACTAGGAGATGCCTAGGCAATCCAAACGCAGGGGTGACCAATGTTGTCAAATAGGTAGGCCACTTTCAGCTGATTGATATGACAGGTCGGTCTACACTCCCTTGCCCCTAGAAATCATCAGCCATCTATGTGTGTGGGACATTAGCATCCAAACACTGGTCAGCTGGACTAAATGTATTATTGAGCATAGGGGCGTAGTTATAGGGGTGCAGAAGCAGTCGCTGCTCTCATTGTTTGGGGAAGCCCAAATGCACCAGTAAATATCCCATGGAAGATGGCACCTGTCTTATGGATTTTGCATTAAAGGGATTCTATCACTACCATAATCAATTCTAAGCCACGTACATAGAAGTGCAGTCTTTCTGCTGAGAAATATTCCATAAGCAAATTAGCTGTTCGGTGCACTTAGGGCAACGCCACACCTGCTGGACCACCAATTTTCTTTTGTGTTCAACAGAAAGACTGACATGTCCCATGGATAGCAATTTGCAGTGTCCACAAAATAAGATGGTGGTCCCGCAGGTGTGGCTCCACCCTGAGTGCGCTGATCAACTCATTAGAATATAGAAATAAAGCTGAATTTCTCAGCAGCAAGATTGCTCTTTGACACAAGTAAGTTATAAGCAGTACTGGATGTAACTACTCATACAACAGCATATAACTGACTTAAAAGCAGTTTTAGTGGTGGCAGACTCTTCTTATGGCCTATAAGCTTTATCCCTTATTCATACGTGTGACGGACGTTATTAAAATCTTAAGTGTCTGTTCACATGTCCTTTTTTTGGGCAGGTCATTTTTCATTTATGTAAAAAAAAAATGACATGCTACCGTATATATGTTCATGTGATTAGACCCATAGACATCCAAGGATTTATCACACAGCCATTATTCACTGTCATATTAATAAGTCCTTTCAATAGATGAATTCTGGTCTGTGAAACCCACCACTGTTGTGTCAATAAGGCCTTAAATTAAGGCTGTATTGCAGTACTAAATGCATGGCTGATAAGGACCATATCTACTTTTGATGAGGACGACATCTTACCTTACTGTGGTTTCCTCCTACATTGCTAACAAAAAATATGTACAGTACCAGTATACATATGTGTATTACAAAGAGAAATGACATTGTGAGTAGAGATGAGCGAACAGTAAAATGTTCGATATTCAATATTTGTTTCGAGTAGCCGCTCAATATTCGACTACTCAAATCGAATATCGAACCCTATTAGAAGAAGATGCCGCGGGCACTACTACTATTTTAGAAGAATACAATAAAGATTGTATGTGAATATTCTATCTAAACCCGAGTTCCAATCCATACTGTTTCAACCAAAATTGGGATGAAATTCCAAATGGGCAGAACAGCTACTAATTTATGGTAAAAAATCTGGAAGAACAAATAGACATGTCTTGTCATGAGTTTTCTCTTAGCTCATGAGATGTGTGCCATAAAAGATGAGGTCACAAAGATATGAGATGTTTTATATGTGTATATATGGTTGGGTTGTGAACTGTATTCAGTCAAGGGTTTTGTTGTAAGTTGTGTTAGGCCCGGTTCACATCTGCGTTCGGTATTCCGTTTGGGAAGTCCGCTTAAGGACCCCCTGAAGGGAAACCAATACGCATTAAAAAGCGGTTAGCTAAGAAACCACATGGACCACATAGACTATAATGGGGTCAGTGTGGTTTCCGCACGAAACATGTGGAGAGAAAAGTGCTGCTTGGAGTCCTTTTCTCTCCACGTTTCATGCGGACAACGAGTGGAAACCACATGGGGTCTATGTGATTTCTTAGCTAACCGCTTTTTAATGCATATTGGTTTCCATTCAGGGGGCCCCGAAGCGGACGCCCCAAATGGAATACCGAACACAGATGTGAATCGGGCCTTAGTATATTAAGAGAAATTGAAGTCCTTAGCCAAATCTGAGCTCAGATAAGAGTGAAAACCATCCATCTAGAGATGAATATGCTCATGTAATTGAGTCCTAATGCTGTGCGTTTAATCATATGAATCTGTTATCAATCAGTATTTTATAGTCTATTGACTGCCATGTCGGCTATCCTGCTTCACATTTTGCAGTGATCGCTCTACTTATGTTATACTAGCTCAGCTTCTTATGATAAGCTTTTACGACTAGCCACTCTATAATGTGATGCTTAGTTTTGCTTACCAAGATTTTCCAATGGATTAAATCATGTTGCTGATTTCATTGAAAATGAACTCTACGGAGACGCATCCACTTGCTCTTATATGCTTAGTCTTCAGATACCGAATTTCACTACAGAGTATTGAAATCCACAAGCTCAAATAAATTGGACAATGAACTAAGTTTTAGCCAAACTAATGAAATAGCGAACTGGCCCCATAATTCATAGTGAAGAAGACATCTGATTATTCCTTTTCTTTATTTCAATAATATATTTGCAAATGACCATATACAACATACATAGAACTGAGAGGGCTATATAACAAAAGTCATAATGGAAATCAGCAATATAGTGCTGGGAGTTCCCACCCAAGACAGGAGGTTGTGGTGTCTCCATGTCCCTCCATGCCCTTGCTCATTCTAGTTTATTAAGAATGCAGTTGCTCTGTATAGGGAAAACCCTCTAAGGACTTGCAACCAAATAGAGGATGGGATCAGCTAGGCCGGGGACCACTTTGCCAAGGGTCCGATAGCAGTCATATGGGCAACCTCTGTGGTACTGTTTATATTGTATATCATTGACCATTTGAAGGTCACCATCTGCCTCCAATGATTAAAGGTCCGAAAGATATTTGGTACCTGTTAAAACGCTTGTCTCTTCAGCTAATTGGGGGGTGGTCCTGATAAAGTCATTATTTTGTAAAGTGAATTTGGTATTTAACATTTTGGGGCATGTTTGTACATCACGACAAAAGAAAATTATTATGTGTTTGGCAACAAAAGTAACAAGTAACAGATTTAGATAAGCTATATCTGACTGATTCAGCTCTACTAGCTGACAAATGGATCTCTTCAATTAAACTTAAAGGGGTTGTCCAGGCAAAAATGTTATATTTTAAATAGGATGGGGAGGTGAAAAAAAAAATCATACTCACCTTTCCCTGGTGCTCCGGGGGCTGCCAGTGCTGTCCGGTCCTGCCAGTCTATTGCTGTCTTCCGGTGAAAGTCCCCGCCTCACGTGACCAATAAGGCCAATCAGTGGCTTCAGTGAAGGGCACATGATGTCACTACCTGTGATGTCCCGGGGTCTCTTCCTGAGGCCTTTAACTGGTCTGAGTGGTCACATACTGTAATCACTAAGGCCAATGAGCGGCTTCAGCGAAGGGGTCCAGGACATCACAGTTGGCGAGCACTTTGAGAAGAAGCAAGCAGAAAGACTGGACTGCACTGGGAGGAAACTGGAGCTCCAGGAACAGGTGAGTATGATTTTTTTTTTTTTTATTATTATTTTCACTTCCCTTGGGCTTTTTAAAAAATATTTATTTTGCCTGGACAATCTCTTTAAGGGCATGTTCACACAGTTTTTTGCAGGCTGATATTGAGGTGGAATTCACCTCAAAAAACGCCTCCCATTTAGAGATGAGCGAACACTAAAATGTTCGAGGTTCGAAATTCGATTCGAACAGCCGCTCACTGTTCGAGTGTTCGAATGGGTTTCGAACCCCATTATAGTCTATGGGGAACATAAACTCGTTAAGGGGGAAACCCAAATTCGTGTCTGGAGGGTCACCAAGTCCACTATGACACCCCAGGAAATGATACCAACACCCTGGAATGACACTGGGACAGCAGGGGAAGCATGTCTGGGGGCATAAAAGTCACTTTATTTCATGGAAATCCCTGTCAGTTTGCGATTTTCGCAAGCTAACTTTTCCCCATAGAAATGCATTGGCCAGTGCTGATTGGCCAGAGTACGGAACTCGACCAATCAGCGCTGGCTCTGCTGGAGGAGGCGGAGTCTAAGATAGCTCCACACCAGTCTCCATTCAGGTCCGACCTTAGACTCCGCCTCCTCCGGCAGAGCCAGCGCTGATTGGCCGAAGGCTGGCCAATGCATTCCTATGCGAATGCAGACTTAGCAGTGCTGAGTCAGTTTTGCTCAACTACACATCTGATGCACACTCGGCACTGCTACATCAGATGTAGCAATCTGATGTAGCAGAGCCGAGGGTGCACTAGAACCCCTGTGCAAACTCAGTTCACGCTAATAGAATGCATTGGCCAGCGCTGATTGGCCAATGCATTCTATTAGCCCGATGAAGTAGAGCTGAATGTGTGTGCTAAGCACACACATTCAGCACTGCTTCATCAAGCCAATACAATGCATTAGCCAGTGCTGATTGGCCAGAGTACGGAATTCGGCCAATCAGCGCTGGCTCTGCTGGAGGAGGCGGAGTCTAAGGTCGCTCCACACCAGTCTCCATTCAGGTCCGACCTTAGACTCCGCCTCCTCCGGCAGAGCCAGCGCTGATTGGCCGAAGGCTGGCCAATGCATTCCTATGCGAATGCAGACTTAGCAGTGCTGAGTCAGTTTTGCTCAACTACACATCTGATGCACACTCGGCACTGCTACATCAGATGTAGCAATCTGATGTAGCAGAGCCGAGGGTGCACTAGAACCCCTGTGCAAACTCAGTTCACGCTAATAGAATGCATTGGCCAGCGCTGATTGGCCAATGCATTCTATTAGCCCGATGAAGTAGAGCTGAATGTGTGTGCTAAGCACACACATTCAGCACTGCTTCATCAAGCCAATACAATGCATTAGCCAGTGCTGATTGGCCAGAGTACGGAATTCGGCCAATCAGCGCTGGCCAATGCATTCTATTAGCCCGATGAAGTAGAGCTGAATGTGTGTGCTAAGCACACACATTCAGCACTGCTTCATCAAGCCAATACAATGCATTAGCCAGTGCTGATTGGCCAGAGTACGGAATTCGGCCAATCAGCGCTGGCTCTGCTGGAGGAGGCGGAGTCTAAGGTCGCTCCACACCAGTCTCCATTCAGGTCCGACCTTAGACTCCGCCTCCTCCGGCAGAGCCAGCGCTGATTGGCCGAAGGCTGGCCAATGCATTCCTATGCGAATGCAGACTTAGCAGTGCTGAGTCAGTTTTGCTCAACTACACATCTGATGCACACTCGGCACTGCTACATCAGATGTAGCAATCTGATGTAGCAGAGCCGAGGGTGCACTAGAACCCCTGTGCAAACTCAGTTCACGCTAATAGAATGCATTGGCCAGCGCTGATTGGCCAATGCATTCTATTAGCCCGATGAAGTAGAGCTGAATGTGTGTGCTAAGCACACACATTCAGCACTGCTTCATCAAGCCAATACAATGCATTAGCCAGTGCTGATTGGCCAGAGTACGGAATTCGGCCAATCAGCGCTGGCCAATGCATTCTATTAGCCCGATGAAGTAGAGCTGAATGTGTGTGCTAAGCACACACATTCAGCTCTACTTCATCGGGCTAATAGAATGCATTGGCCAGCGCTGATTGGCCAGAGTACGGAACTCGACCAATCAGCGCTGGCTCTGCTGGAGGAGGCGGAGTCTAAGGTCGGACCTGAATGGAGACTGGTGTGGAGCGATCTTAGACTCCGCCTCCTCCAGCAGAGCCAGCGCTGATTGGCCGAATTCCGTACTCTGGCCAATCAGCACTGGCTAATGCATTGTATTGGCGTGATGAAGCAGTGCTGAATGTGTGTGCTTAGCACACACATTCAGCTCTACTTCATCGGGCTAATAGAATGCATTGGCCAGCGCTGATTGGCCGAATTCCGTACTCTGGCCAATCAGTGCTGGCCAATGCATTCTATTAGCTTGATGAAGCAGAGTGTGCACAAGGGTTCAAGCGCACCCTCGGCTCTGATGTAGGAGAGCCGAGGGTGCACTTGAACCCTTGTGCACCCTCAGCTCTGCTACATCAGAGCCGAGGGTGCGCTTGAACCCTTGTGCACACTCTGCTTCATCAAGCTAATAGAATGCATTGGCCAGCGCTGATTGGCCAATGTATTCTATTAGCCTGATGAAGTAGAGCTGAATGTGTGTGCTAAGCACACACATTCAGCTCTACTTCATCGGGCTAATAGAATGCATTGGCCAGCGCTGATTGGCCAGAGTACGGAACTCGACCAATCAGCGCTGGCTCTGCTGGAGGAGGCGGAGTCTAAGATCGCTCCACACCAGTCTCCATTCAGGTCCGACCTTAGACTCCGCCTCCTCCAGCAGAGCCAGCGCTGATTGGCCGAATTCCGTACTCTGGCCAATCAGCACTGGCTAATGCATTGTATTGGCTTGATGAAGCAGTGCTGAATGTGTGTGCTTAGCACACACATTCAGCTCTACTTCATCGGGCTAATAGAATGCATTGGCCAATCAGCGCTGGCCAATGCATTCTATTAGCGTGAACTGAGTTTGCACAGGGGTTCTAGTGCACCCTCGGCTCTGCTACATCAGATTGCTACATCTGATGTAGCAGTGCCGAGTGTGCATCAGATGTGTAGTTGAGCAAAACTGACTCAGCACTGCTAAGTATGCATTCGCATAGGAATGCATTGGCCAGCCTTCGGCCAATCAGCGCTGGCTCTGCCGGAGGAGGCGGAGTCTAAGGTCGGACCTGAATGGAGACTGGTGTGGAGCGACCTTAGACTCCGCCTCCTCCAGCAGAGCCAGCGCTGATTGGCCGAATTCCGTACTCTGGCCAATCAGCACTGGCTAATGCATTGTATTGGCTTGATGAAGCAGTGCTGAATGTGTGTGCTTAGCACACACATTCAGCTCTACTTCATCGGGCTAATAGAATGCATTGGCCAATCAGCGCTGGCCAATGCATTCTATTAGCGTGAACTGAGTTTGCACAGGGGTTCTAGTGCACCCTCGGCTCTGCTACATCAGATTGCTACATCTGATGTAGCAGTGCCGAGTGTGCATCAGATGTGTAGTTGAGCAAAACTGACTCAGCACTGCTAAGTCTCTGCATTCGCATAGGAATGCATTGGCCAGCCTTCGGCCAATCAGCGCTGGCTCTGCCGGAGGAGGCGGAGTCTAAGGTCGGACCTGAATGGAGACTGGTGTGGAGCGATCTTAGACTCCGCCTCCTCCAGCAGAGCCAGCGCTGATTGGTCGAGTTCCGTACTCTGGCCAATCAGCGCTGGCCAATGCATTCTATTAGCCCGATGAAGTAGAGCTGAATGTGTGTGCTTAGCACACACATTCAGCTCTACTTCATCAGGCTAATAGAATACATTGGCCAATCAGCGCTGGCCAATGCATTCTATTAGCTTGATGAAGCAGAGTGTGCACAAGGGTTCAAGCGCACCCTCGGCTCTGATGTAGCAGAGCTGAGGGTGCACAAGGGTTCAAGTGCACCCTCGGCTCTCCTACATCAGAGCCGAGGGTGCGCTTGAACCCTTGTGCAGCCTCGGCTCTGCTACATCAGAGCCGAGGGTGCGCTTGAACCCTTGTGCACACTCTGCTTCATCAAGCTAATAGAATGCATTGGCCAGCACTGATTGGCCAGAGTACGGAATTCGGCCAATCAGCGCTGGCCAATGCATCCCTATGGGAAAAAGTTTATCTCACAAAAATCACAATTAAACACCCGATAGAGCCCCAAAAAGTTATTTTTAATAACATTCCCCCCTAAATAAAGGTTATCCCTAGCTATCCCTGCCTGTACAGCTATCCCTGTCTCATAGTCACAAAGTTCACATTCTCATATGACCCGGATTTGAAATCCACTATTCGTCTAAAATGGAGGTCACCTGATTTCGGCAGCCAATGACTTTTTCCAATTTTTTTCAATGCCCCCAGTGTCGTAGTTCCTGTCCCACCTCCCCTGCGCTGTTATTGGTGCAAAAAAGGCGCCAGGGAAGGTGGGAGGGGAATCGAATTTTGGCGCACTTTACCACGTGGTGTTCGATTCGATTCGAACATGGCGAACACCCTGATATCCGATCGAACATGTGTTCGATAGAACACTGTTCGCTCATCTCTACTCCCATTCATTTCAATGGGAGTGAGTAGAAGTTTTTTCCACTAGCAGAGGAAACCTCTGTGAACTTTCTGTCTATTAAATCCCCTATTATGGCTTTTAATGCTGTACTATGTATTTTCTCATTTATGGTGGAATGTACTTACAGACATGTTGTTTTCTAACATTGTCTTATAAAAATAAAACACATAAATTCTAAGCTTATCTCAAAAATATTTTTAATAGTGTATAAGACAATAACACATGCAGACCTTTGACGTTTGGTGAAAAGTGAGCCAGATGTCTTGTCACAAACAGCTTCAGTTGCTCATCTAGGTTACAGGAATCAAGATCGATATTCCAAGAGCGAATACCTGTGAAGAAGAAAGCAACAATGATTAATGCAATGTAGGAAATAGAAAGTAAAAGGCTCTCCAAACTATAAAGGTTCTTGTAACCCAATAATAATACTCACAATACTGTATTAAGGGACCTAAACATTTAGAAGAAATAATAATAATAATACATTTTATTTATATAGTTCCAACTTATTCCGCAGCGCTGTACAATTTGTTGGGTTCAAGTACAGACAAAAAGATACATTACAAAGAAATAGTCAATTCACACAATGGGACTGAGGGCCTTGCTCGCAAGAGCTTACAATCTATGAGGTAGAGGGGTGACACAAGAGGTAGCAGGGCGGCATCGGAGGTAGCATTGCAGATTCCTACATACCATGCCTTTGTATCAAGTACAAGTGACTCCTGAAAGACACAAGTCTACTGGCTATATCCCAAAATATTTGTTAACCACTTACAGGGGTTGTCCAAGCAAAAATAGACAACCTGTTTAAGTGAAAAATTTTTTAAAAAAATCATACTCATCTTTCCATGGTGTTCCAATGCCTACCAGTACAGTTCGGTCTTCTCGGACTGTGGCGAAAGTCCAAGCCTCACATGACCACTAAGGCTAACCTGTGACTACCTGTCGCATCACGGATCTCTTCCTGAGGTCTGCTGAGGCCGCTAGTGGTCACGTGACCGATAAGGCCAATCAGCGGCTTCAGCGGAACTCAGGAACAGACCCATGAGAAGCTGTCAGAGAGGAAGGACCAGAACGCACAGGGGGGACATCGAAGCACCATGGACAGGTATGATTTATTTTTTTATTTTTTTCACCTCTGCTAGTTTTCTGGACAACCTCTGTAAGAATCAGCCTATTTTGGAGTGATGTATTTATTTTTTAATTTATCCATCCATCTACATATTTCTAGACAAACATTTTCTTTATTTTTTTCCATCAACAAAGCTTTGCAATGGCTTGTTTTTTGCAGGAGGAGTTCTATTTTGATGGGCACTAATTTTGGTTACATATAATTTATTGATTCATTTTTGTATTTTTTTGGAGGGGAATAAAAAATACTGCAATTCTGCCACTATTTTGCAAGTTATCTGAAAATAAGTTTACTCTATGGGTCAGTACAATTACGGGACCCTCACATATTATCCATTTACATTATAGCAGTGAACATATATATCTACAGTGACAAAATCTCTTTAAGGCCATGTTCCCAACATCAACAGCAATAATGGACATGGTGTGGATTTTAAAATCTTCAGTGCATTTATTATGCCATGTGGATTTTTTCAAAAACATGTGAATATGGCTTAAAATAATTCCATTAGGAACTTTTGTCACTACTTTTGTTGTTGATGTCTTTGATTTTTTTGTTGTTTCATTGGAAAATGTTAATAAAACATGTATAAAATAACTCCATTCACATGCAGTACAGGTGAGTTAACTGATTATGCCAGAAAATCCATAGTAAAAAATTTTCTTCTTTACACTTGTTCAGATTCAGTTTTATTAAAAAATAATTAAGAGGAAACAGCAGTAAACTACGTTTGTGTAAAATAGTATAAATGAAAAATTCAGAATGTGGGTACAAATTTCTAATTTAAAGGATATACTGCAGGTAGTATCACGCAAGGAACTATCACAGCCTGGAAATTAATTTGCTAATGTTATATTCTCTGGACACAGGAGATCTCGAGAGTTAAAGCTCTGGATCTTTGCTCAAAACATACACAAATATCAATCTCTACTTGTAAGTTACTGTCTCTGTGGCTGATTCTCCATGCTTCTGGAGAAGAAGCATAAGGGGCATACTTTCATTTTAAATTAGGTCCAATTACAGCTTTTTAGTAAATTAGATAATACTGCTATCCATATTGCTAGCTTATGCAATTTTTTTTTATTTTTTTTTTTATGTATATTGTGAGCCCCACACAGAGCTCACAATGTACATTTTTCTCTATCAGCATGTCTTTTTTGGAATATGGGATGGAAATCCATGCAAACATGGGGAGAACATACAAACTCCTTGCAGATTGTTTTTCGCCCTTGGCGGGATTTGAACACCAGGACTCCAGTGCTGCAAGGTGCAGTGCTAACCACTGAGCCACCATGTGGCCCCTAGCTTATGCAAATTTAACAGTTTTCGTAAATGCATTCTTTAGCAAAGCTGCTTTGTTTTCCTGCTATGTGAAATTATTCCTCCCATTGTTTACACACCGTTCCCATGGTGCTTAGCCTATATCTGATAAGACAGGACAAATTACGTCAGTCCTGCTCTCTGGGATGGCAGAGTTCTCTCGCTATTACGTACAGCTCTGCTTGCAGGACAATTAGTTCAGCTAATTGCAGTTTGCTGATAAAGTCTGCTAGAGCTGTGTCTGTTATCTCTCTATGTAAACACAAAGATAATACTGAGTCTGTTCTCTAGAAGCATGGTAAGTATTCTATACAAACCTGTGTAATGTAATATACATTTCCTGTGCATATTACTTGATCTGCATTTATATTAGACTAGCTGGTACCCGCGACTTCGTCTGCGGTGATTGTAGAAGTGGGTATATACAGGTGTGGGTAAGGTTTTCGTACTGTGTATAAGGTATGGGATATGAAATGTAACTTTGTATCTTGTTTTTGCTGTAATTCAGAGAATACGTGAGACTTTTGTGTTGAAGTTACTTTGTATTTGAGCTGCTATATATACGGTGTTGTGAGAAACTTTACATAGTGACTTTGGGACAGAGGTATTTGAAGTGAACCCCTTCCCGTCAATGGCATTTTTGTATTTTGGTTTTTCATTTTTGACTCCCCTCCTTCTAAACCCCATACCTTTTTTATTTCTCCGCTCCCAGAGTCATATGAGGTCTTAATTTTTCTTGGGACAAATTTTTCTTCATGATGCCGCCATTAATTATTCTATATAATGTACTGGGAAGCAGGTAAAAAAAATTCTGAATGGGGTGGATTTGACAAAAAAATGCATTTCTACGACTTTCTTAGGGGCTTTGGTTTTACAGCGTTCACTGTGCAACCAAAATGACATGTCCCCTGTATTCTGTGTTTCGTTACGATTCCGGGGATACCAAATTTATATGGTTTTATTTACATTGTGACCCCTTAAAAAAATCCAAAACTGTGTTAAAACATTTTTTTTTTAAAAAGTCGTCATATTCCGACAGCCGTAACTTTTTTATACGTCCGTGTACGGGGATGTATAGGGCTTTTTTTTTTTTCGGGGTCGGGTGTACGTTTTAGTTCTACCATTTTCGGGAAATGTTATTGCTTTGATCACTTTTTATTCAAATTTTTATCAGAATCAAAAGAGTGAAAAAACGGCGGTTTGGCACTTTTGACCATTTTTCCCGCTACGGCGTTTACCGAACAGGAAAAATATTTGTATAGCTTTGTAGAGCGGGCGATTTCGGACGCGGGGATACCTAACATGTATATGTTTCACAGTTTTTACCTACTTTTATATGTGTTCTAGGGAAAGGGGGGTGATTTGAATTTTTAATCCTTTTTATTTGTTTTTATATTTTTTTTTACTTTTTTTTAAACTTTTTTTTTGCATTTATTAGACTTCCTAGGGGTATTGACATGGGTGGGCGGTGTCGCGGATTGTCAGAGCGGTGGGGGTCGGCAAACATGGCTGCTCCGGAGCGTTAAAGAGAGCCTCCTGGAGTATCGTTAAGGGGAGGGGCAAAGTGGTAAAGTATATGTATATGTGATTGTGTGGGGTTAGGGGCGAGGCTGTAGAGGGCAATATAAATTTTGTGGCTTGCTATGGTCCAAAGTGTGTGAGATTGCAGAGATGGTGGTGTGAGTTTGGGTTTTGTGGGGGTCCTGGCACAAACGTATGTGCGCTGTTGTGACGAAAAGTAGCCTATTGCGCAATCGAGTGTAGTGACTATGTTTGTGGAAAATTTCAGCCAAATCGGTGGAGCGGGTTTTGCGTGATTGAGGAACAAATATCCAAACATCCAAACACACAAACCCACAAACATCCAAACTCACAAACTTTCACATTTATAATATTAATAGGATTTGTAGTAATTATAGTAAATAATATTTCATGGTAAAGCCAAAGTCTATATTGTTATACTTCATAATGTCCTGTTCATCAAACAATCAAAGCCGCCTCCCCCCAGCTTGCAGGAATAAAGGAAGTGAAAAGAAGAAACAGCAGACAAAGCTGCTGAGACTGGGAGATGAGAACTCCTTTAACTCCTTTAAGCCCTGTTAAATATTTGCGTACACCAATATAAAAATACTGTATAGTATTTCAAAGAGTATGACTCTCTAATGTTTGGGACTGAGGTGTAGCAAGTCCCAGTATAACCTAGAAAAAATGCATACTCAAGGATGGCATGGGGTAACTTATCCTATAGTACCATGCCTGGTGACAGGGACAGGTTGTATTCCTTATCATAATTTGCGCTTTCATAGGACCACCTCCTTGACTCTATAGCAAATTAAGAGCAGGGATTTTAATGAATCAATGATAGGTTATACTCATTCTTTTCTCACAAAGCTATATATCAATCTGCTCAGCTTTTCCTGCTCTATAGTATGATACAGGCATATTAATCAGAATTTTCCTGGTAACAGGTTCCCTTTTAAACATCATACAATATTATAAAGTAACAAAAATTGTAATATCCACCTCCCACCTCTCTCATGTGGCTGCTTCTTTGGTTCCCTGCTGTTTTCTTTTTATTCCAACTCCAGCAATGATATATCTTGAGAATATGTGACCATTGCAGTGGTGACCTCAGCGGTTTTGACATGTCACTGCTGAAGCCAGTTATTAGCCTTAGTGGTCATATATTGTGTCGACTTGTCATCGCTAGAGCCAAGGGAATAGGGACTGTCTGAAGACCAGTGTCATTTCATAGTGTTGTAAGACATTTGAAAAAAATAAAAAACATGTTGCTAGACAACCTTTTAAAAAGCAATAGAAAAATTCTAAAATGTTAGAAATGCATGTTTATTAACATTTTCTCAGAACCCCTATAGATCATTCTCAACAATAGGATAACATGACCCTGACAGTTGTAAAACATATCAAATAAAGATGTGGTTGTCTCTCTGTATACGGCACAATGTTATATATAAGTTACCTTGTGTATAAAGTGTATTTCCTCTTTACATAATTATCTCATAGCCTGTATACCCTTATGTCCAAGGGCTGTTAGATGCTTCATGCCACAAAGTAAATAGGATGCGACAAAATGACAAGAATATGTCCTTTATACCATATGCTATATGCAATTATTGACATCTCACAGTCCAATCATATAGTAATATAATGCAATCTGTATACAGTCTATGTTTGGTTTCTTTCATTAGATGGTGTCTTCTTCCTTTCTGACCCTACTTCCTTCTCCCCCATTACTTTTCTAATTCATAATGTACTTAATGTTGGACTCAAACACTGTATGTTCCTGATCACAAAACTTAATTCTAAAACGAAATATCAATGACTCCTTAAAGCACATGACAAACTCAATGCCTGCAGGTTGAATCTGAACCTCCCTGCTATTTTATGTTATGTAACCCACAAGGACCAGATGCAAAAGGACCTGCTCTCCACTTTCCCTAGAGGAGCAGCCAGCATTTGATAGTATGGGCAGCACCAGCATAGGAAGCAGGTATCATATCTTGGATTCTGAGATCTGGCGTGTACACCCACACTGCTCTGTGCAGCAGCTTATAGGCGGTGGCACAGCTCTAGAAGGCATCTTAGCTACACTCCAAGGTAAGAAGCTTGGCGCTAAAGAGGTAGAAGGAGCTGGTTTTGATCTAATCTGGTTTTAAAGGACATTTTAACCTTTTACAGACGAAGTGGCACACCATAACATCTCTGGTGGAAGAATTAGAACTGTTTGCTCAGCAATCTGAAAAAAGGCACATACACCATAGAAATCCTACCGCGACACTTCTTTTCGGTGCACAATACATCTTCTGTAACTCCTGCCCGTTTACATCCCGTACCTCAGTTTTTGTAGCCAATCCAGAGAAATACCATCATAGTGCATAGAGCCAAGCTCCATAGTGTCCTTCAATACATCTGTGACCATATCCCGCCCTAAATTGCAGTAGTCTAGATCTATAGATTATACTTTTTATACAAGCTTACAAATAAAAACCGCCCTGTGAAGGTAACGATAATGCTGATGTGACCCTGGCTGAAAATGAGTTTAAAAATCCTGATTTAAAGGGAGACTACCACCTCAACCAAGCATATTCAACTGTTACCACTGCATTGCAGAGCAGACTACAGCAATAAAGATCAGACTATGTTATGTATGGCACTTTTGTATATTTGGAGAAAAACATCTTTGAACGCATTGAATTCATGCAAATGAGGCAGATGGTGCACTGAGGTAGGGCCTCCAGCCCTGGGAGCACTGCTCTTGCTGCTCAAGTAGTCTGTGTGATGCCATAGCAGTGGATCAACTCTCACTGCATGGGTAGAGCAGGCAGATGGTAGAGGTCTGAGTGGCAAGAGCAGTGATCCAGGCATCTGAAACTCCGCCCCCAGTGCACCAATGCATTCATTTGCAGTGCAGCTGCAGCTCAATAGTTAGGATCACTTAGTAACACTACAAAAAGTACAGCTGTAGCCCTGTCTTAAAAGGAATCTGGAATTTGCACCCTAAACTATCCCTAGCATGTGTAACATCAAGTAATAACATTTTCCCTGGGCCCATCACTGCATAAAAGTTATTGATGACATGAGGGAGAGAAGTAGTAAATGTATTGAGCCAAGTCATCTCCGCCTCACTCTGCCCACTTTTGTCTAAAGTGACCATCTTGGCGACTGTATAAACATAAAAATATAACTCCAGCTCACCCAGTAGCTTGTGAATAATCTCCTGATACCTCTAGCCGAGATGCACGGACACCGATGGACTCCCTCGGTCAGTGAAGACTTAGATAATTAGAACAGAATTCCAGCATTCACGGACAAGAAGATAATATAAAATCTTTTTCTTTATTTCTTCATATAAAACATATTCATTCCATATTCCTAGAGGTGCTGTATCGGCAGATCCAGCATATCGCTACTGACAAATGCTATGCGTTTCAGGACATAGTCCCTTCCTCATGGCATGAGAAAGGGACTATGTCCTGAAACGCGTAGCATTTGTCAGTAGCGATATGCTGGATCTGCCGATACAGCACCTCTAGGAATATGGAATGAATATGTTTTATATGAAGAAATAAAGAAAAAGATTTTATATTATCTTCTTGTCCGTGAATGCTGGAATTCTGTTCTAATTATCTTGGCGACTGCTTCTAATAATAATAATAATAATAATAAAATACATTTTATTTATATAACGCCAACATATTCCGCAGCACTGTACAAGTTGTAGGGTTCAAGTACAAACAAAAAGATACATTACAAATAAATAGTCACTTCACACAATGGGACTGAGGGCCCTGCCTGCAAGAGCTTACAATCTATGAGGTAGAAGGGGTGACACAAGAGATAGCAGGGGCGGTATCGGAGGTAGCATTGCTTATGCAGAGGTCAGACAATTTTGTAATAGGGGTTACTGTCATTACACAAACATAAAACTTTAAGCCGTCACCTTTTTTTTTTTTTCTAATGTAGATTGTGAGTCCCATATAGGGATCACAATATACATTTTTTTCCCCCTATCGGTATGTCTTTGTAGAATGGGAGGAAATCCACACAAACACAGGGAGAACATACAAACTCTTTGCAGATTTTGTTCCTGGTGTGATTCGAACTCCAGAGTTGCAAGGCTGCAGTGCTAACCACTGAACCACCATGTTGCTCCTCCAGTCATGTCCTTTAACATGCAGATAGTGCCTGGACATATACAGTACTGTTAATATCAAATGGTATAATATCGTGTGAGTCTCAAATGGTATCATATTGTGTGGGAGAGTGAAGAGGAGGGTTTGTTTTAGGGATTTTCATTATGGTACGGAAGGGTTTACATTAGGAATTGTGATAGGCCTGTCTGAAAAGATGTGTCTTTAGTTTGCGCTTGAAGCTGTAGAAATTGGGAGTTAATCTGACTGTCCGGGATAGCGCATTCTAGCGAAGTGGTGCAACTCCGCAGAAGTATGGGAGGCCATACAGCAAAATATTTTTTTGTTCTGTTTGGGTTAATAGGAGACATAACCCTGTAACATGCTGTTCATACACTGAGCAACATTTTCAGGTGACAAATTCACTTTTTATACCATTACTCCTTCCATAAAACAAATCTGCCATAATTATTTTTTATATAGCAGAAAAAGAACTGCAAGAGCAGAAAATGAGGCTACAGTACAATAAGCATGAAATCAGGCCAGCAGCTAAGACTTAGCATTAGCATATTGTTAAGTCATAATGAAAACAGGCACATGGTAGAAAACTCTGTTGTGATATTTTTGCATAAAATTAGTGAAATTGCTGCAAGACATTACTTTTATTAAAGATTAATCATTCGAAAAATAAAAGCAGGAAAATTCTCTTACCATATGGAGCAGTAACATCAGTGACAATACACAAGCTCCGTAGGCAAGCTGTAAAAAACTGGGGGCACAATTTAACTACGGACTAGATGCAAACTGGCACAACCAAACTTTCAAACAACTTTGACTTTCTGGTAGCATTTGTGGCATAAATAAACTTTGCAATATACTTTATAATATAAATATTAGGTCCTTTCTGTGATATCCTGCATTTCTTTATTTCTTCCCTTGCTTCTCTATTGAGAGCTGTTCCCTGCTTCTCACTGTCTACGGTAGATGGACTTGTGTGTAATGAAGAGAAAATTAGGGTGGCAGAAAGTCACTTCAAACAGTTATATGTTGGACATTACACAAACAGTTATATGTCGGACATTACACAAACAGTTATATGTCGGACATTACACAACTTGCTTTTAGCATCGTATGCAGTAGGGGATTTTATTTCAGTTCTAACCCCATTTCCAGAGATATCACTGTTTAGCCAGTCAGATCACCGATGGACTATATATGTCCAGGTAATCCGCTTCTTACTCTGCAAGGATGTACCTGTATGTCCTTGCCGTGTTAAGCAGCTGCATGAAATTGTGCAGCTGCAGAAGTGAGAAACTAGCTGCTCTCCTATAGAAAAAGCAGGGACAATTTATTACCATCCCTATCTTCTCAATGAGCGCTGTATACACAGCTATGGGGGCCATCATGATGTGGCTACCTCTGACGTGGCGGATGACGTTATCAGACCTAGAGGACTCAGATCAGCTCTGCAGCTATGATCACAAGGCTGCACTCCTCATGTAACTGGAGTTAATGTACTGTATGAGCCCTAGTTATAGAAGAGATCATCCAAAAAAACAACTGTTATTATGACCTTATGGACTAATGGGGGGGGGGGGGGGGGCAAAATGTAAAGACACCCCTGGAGCCATCAGCAAAGGGGGACATGACTTTGGGATGTTTGAACCAATAACTCCTGCAGTTTTTTCTTGTGTCCTATAACAGTATAGTATTGTACCTACTGACAGCTGCTAAGTCTTTCCTTATTACCTACATGACTCTGGATTATTCTGGAGCTGGTATGACTTAGTATTATTGCTTATACAGTATTTAGGGTGAGTCGTTTAAGTTATTTCTTTTAGAGCACCTTTAATTTCATGGTGCTGTATACTTATATATATAAAGGGATTTTCATGCATAGTCCCAACATAAGTACAATACTGTACATACATGTCTAACTAGCTGAGTGTTCTAGTACAAGTAGTAGAGAGGACCCTGTTTGTCTGGGTCTCCACTTTTTAGGCCAGTGTTTTACTTTGTTACTGTCACTGGCCTTGCATTATTATGTAACCCTAAATGACATGGTTGGTTAAGATTGGGACGCATACAACTGCCTCCAAGCCACTATGTAACAGGTTGTTTGAGATACACTAACAAGTTTTGCTGTTGATGTGGCTGTGACCCATCAAACAACAATGGAGGGTTATTTCACTCCAGTAAGTGCCCTGGGGTTGCTGTAGTATCTGGAGAAGCCGCAGCGCCACAAGTGCTTATCTCTTCCCTTCTTTATACTCTCTATGTCTTTCCTTATATAATATATAAGTATAAGTGGGTATAAGGTTGCCAATGTATGTAAATATGTAAATCGACAGTTCTAGTTTTTAGTGGGAGAGTTATTCATTGAAGAGGTGTAATCTTGTACATGGTATATACATCTATATCATGTGTATAAAGTTACTACCATAAGTGGGACCTCGCACCTGATAAGTGTGAAGTAGGTACTTCTTTGCATATATGGTTGGCAATTACATGTTTGGGGTGTGGTGGTATTCCCCATGTATACTGATTTATGGCAATTTCAGTATTAGGGGGAGTTCACACAGAGTTGAATAAATGCACGGCCGCAAACTAGCGCGGCACATACGATCTCCGCTCCCATTGAAATCAATGGGAGCGTGTACGGCCCGCAAAGGGTCCCGCGGCATCTACGTGCCACATCACGCGGCACGTAACTCCGTGTGAACTCCCCCTTATAGTCTATTTCTCTTTACTAGTTTCTGACTACAGCTATATCACTTTAGTTGCATTTTCAGCAACATTCATATCTTAGTGTTGTGGGGAGTGTAGTGTGGGACTTGTAGTATATAAGGTTTCTAGATGCTAGTGCATTCTTAATCAGTTTGGTGGCGGTCGAGTCCATTTAAGGTGTCAAATGGCCTCTTCTGTGGCGGTTAAGGAGTCAGGTGGAAGTTGCAGGCAAGTTATTGTGGACTTAAACTAATAGAGGAGGTTAAACCTCATGTTGGTGAACAGGCTGAGCTTTGGAAATGGTCAGCCTGAAGGATGTTGTAATAGTCATCCAGGGGTGGGCACAGGGGTTAAGCACAGGGTCGCTGGTGCCCTTAAAGTGTACTGGCTCTGCTAGAATTGCAAGCCGAAGAGTGCCGCCCCCCCTTTATTTATTTATTGCTGTCTGGCCGGGTGCTGTATGTCAGACAGCTGGGGATCTCACAGTATTTGTGAATCCCAATGGTCTAGCACAGGGGTAGGGAACCTTTGGCTCTCCAGCTGCTGTGAAACTACAACTCCCAGCATGCTCCATTCACTTCCATGGGAGTTCCCAGAACAGCAGAGCAAGTATGCATGCTGGGAGTTGTAGTTTTGCAACAGCTGGAGAGCCGTACGTTCCCTACCCCTGGTCTAGCACTTCACCTGACTCCTTCTGTCATTATTTTACTTCTGTGAGTTTAATAAAGCTGTGGCCATTTTGACACCCAAAATAAAGTGTTTTGTGCATTTATTCCAAAGTCAATATTTACCGTAGTTTGGGTGGTTTTAGGAAGGAGTGAGGGACATCCCATATCCAAAAGTCAAGAAATAAGCAAAATGGAAACAAAATAAAAGTAATAAAAAAGAAAGTTAAAACCACACCCACATGACAGATTCTAGCCCCACCCCAGAGACATAACACTACAAAAAATTACTGAAGTTACAGAGGTTTCCTCTGTGCACTTTCTGTTTCCATTATATCTATAGGGAAACCACCAGTGTTTCTGTAGGTATAATTTACATGTTGGGATTTCCAAAGCTGTGATGTATTTTTCCGCAGTGTGTGGATGGGATTCACTAGACAAAATTTAAATGTTACCACGAAACCAAACGTTTAGTTACAATATAATAGTCTGTATTATAGACCTAACATTAGGCTGACCATACACATTAAATACCTTTTGGCAGAAAACTTGTTTGTCTGACAGATATCTCTCACAACCACACACATACACACTTGAGTCTCTGATGGTCAACTTGAAAAGGTTGTAGAAACTTATCCCATGTCCATTCCAAAAGACATGCAGTAAGTTACACTTCGCTTGGGGTCCCGCCACTGGGTCGCCTAGTAATCAAGAAAACAGGGCACTGTGCTTTGTAATCTGTACTCCATTCAGTTACTATGGTGCAGCCTAGATTGTAATTTTCAGCAGCGCCATAGAAGTGATTGGAGTGACAGTCATGCGAGTGCACGGCTGTTTCGTTCACAGGGAAAATGCAGAGGGGCTTTCAGTCCCACATTCTCCTAATCACAGTTGGACCCCCCCTGCAGTGTTACATTTATCCCCTTTCCAGTGGATAGGCTACAAGTGTCAGTAATAAGACAACCACTTTAAGTACAGTTTGGTAGGCGCATGGGGTAGAGGACAGTTGTTGCAGCTGTAACATGGTGACAAAAGGTCTTATGCATAAATCCAACTGTTCTAAGAAAAAGTTTCTATGTGGGCAATGGAATCTATAGAATCATTACATTCATTTTCAAATCTGCACTGAAAGAAAATATACTGGAATCTTATTGGTTGCTTTGGGCTATTCCTTAGTACAGATGGTATATATTTCAGCTAGTGTTGTGTATAATAGAGAAATAAACATTATGCAGTCTGCTTCAATATTAATCTCTGCTTTACATTTTTTGTGCTTCCATTGTTTTTGGCTTTCAGAAGTAGCAGATAAAAGAGGCTTGGAGTGAGTAACAGACAATGGCTCATCAGGATAGCCAAGGCTTTGGTCTTATCATCAGCAAGCAGTTGTGATATACCCCATTCATAAAGCAGGGGTGTGAAGCAGGTGCTGTCTTTTGGGGAGGATGTACAGAACCTTGTATTTAGGTTTGTCTTTGTTAAGTGAGTTGCAACATGACGGAAATCACTAAGTAAGTTGCATCAAATCGGTTCCAACAAAAGCTTTAAATGTAAAATAGTGAGAGATTAAATGAATTTATGTTTGCTAAAGCGGCATAAAATGTAAGACAATCCAGAATGAATTTACATATTTGTATTTTTCTGTACTGAGTGTTCTTCTTCACAGCAGGCAGTTGGATATAACTTCTGCTAGCTAACCAATACCTCTGCTGCATATAAAAGGTCATACTCCAACATCAGTATACACTATGTCTTCCTAAAGGAAAAATGCTAGAGATGAACAGTTCACAAATAGTTGTGAGGTTTGTCTGGTTGTTTCCTTCAAACTGAAAGTGCTATTATTATACTCCATCTTTTCTCTTCATCTTCTTGTCGTCTAGATGATGTCATGAGCTCTAAGAGACTGCTCGTGACTGTAATTGGGTCTCAGAAATCACATGGAGTGTGTCACTGCCATGGCACTGGGGTCAGAGGTCTCACTCTGCCAAATCAGTATCCCTGTGCTATGCTGAGGAGGTCCAAAAGACCGAAACAGCGCTGTCCATAGCTGGGAATCTGTTCCTTATGGAATAGAAATACTCATTTGGCAATTAAATCCGCATCATGATAGTAGGCTTATTAACTGAGTCATGCATGATGTTAAGGAGGCTGCCCTCTAGAGGGCAGCATACAGAGGCACTGTTCTGCTAATTACATCCTGGAGAATAGATTTGCATATTTTTTTGCCATGGCACTTTAACACAAGTTTCATGATGTCATCATGCCCCACATGACTGCTGAAACGTTAAAAACTACTCATGAAATGGCACTGTACTTCTTTCCTGGTCTACTCTCAGAAACCTGCCCATTCCATTGACTTCCGTCCATCTGTTGTTAAACTGTACATAGATTACTGCTGAACATGGCATTTCTGCTATGTCTAAGAGACCAAGGGAATGTAGTATAATAGGCGAGTCCATAAAATGATTGGTTGTACAGTTATAAAAAACCACTTCCTTAACTCGCAACATCTCTCTCCACTGAGCATTTCTATGTGATGCAGCCTTACACTGCTCCGCCATCGTTGCTGCTTGTTAGATCTGACGTGAAACATCAAAAAACAGAAGGAAGGGTAGATATATTTACCAACTTTCCTGTCCAGGTAAGAGGAATGTTTAAAGGAATTTTTCAGGATATATATTTTTTGTGGCCTCCCCTTAGGATAGGTAATAAATGCACGATTGGTAGGGGGACAATAGATAGACCCTACACTGATCAGCTGTACAGGGACGCTTCTGACTTTAATGGGAGCTCATTGGCAGTACCAGAGCCATCTGTACAGGAACCAGAGTCAACTGCTTCTGAGCACATGTTGTGTATAGTACAGGTGTCAAAAGCAGCCTGTACAGTATATCAGTGTGAGGGACGCCTGTCGGCCCCCCATGATCATACATTTATGACTTATCCCCGGAAAGCTCCACTGTGCCAGAATAGTCTTTTTGGGAGGATTATTGGTAAATCTCTAGTTAGGCCAGAACATTCCCAAATGTCTCAGGATTGTTACTGAAAATTCAGGACAGCTCCAGGAAATTAATATAAGAAAAGGACCGGAATACGGAGAGGATCACCGCGCTCAGTAGATGAATAAAAAGTGCTTTATTTTGATAGAAGAAACACAACGCGTTTCGGGCATCTGTGCCCTTTCTCAAGTGTATATACTGTATCACAACAAATAAAAATAAAATAGAGTAAACATGTAAAAGAAAAATAAAAGCAACTGCATCCATATATGAATCAACTCCTTTTTGCAATTGGAGAGTTTTGACAAACAGTTTATAGATGGCAACTCTCTTCTTAAAAGATATATATATATATATATATATATATATATATATATATATATGAGAAGTCATGCTCATATACGCATATAATGTAGCCAGCTTACAACGTATTAAGCCATAGACACCAATTTAAAAAATACACAAATATTAGGTCTCAAATAAAAGGTATAGCAGATTGTTAGGAATGTGGTTTGCAGAAATGTACACATATGTATACTGCAAATGGTTTGGACAGGTAAACATATATATACTGCTAATGGTTTGGACGGGTTTCTCCAGACACATAATAAATAGACTCCTCATCTTCCATAGGAAGATTCCAAAAACCATCATTGACAAATGAATTGATGATAGGCAATGGTAATAATTAAAATTTTACGGTTCTTACCTTAGCTCTCGTCGGACTGGATGCTTCACCAGCCGACGGAGGCTTTGTGCTATAAATATCATTGGTGGCAGAGGGTAAACGCACGCTCTTACTCCAGGCGCGTGCGCAGACTGCCGCACGTGGAGAAGAGTCCCGGCGTCTGTTAAGTGTTAGTGCGCATGCGTCGGCCCGGCTCGCTACCTGAATACACCTCGGAACAAGTCGGAGAGCCGATCATGTATCCGAGATGGGCCGTATATTTGCGCATGCGCACCCGACCGGCAGAGCTGCAGTGGCAATAGAAAAGCCAGGTCTGTGTTATGCCGTGCGTTGTTTAAGGGTGGGAGAAACTCTGTATGGCACGGGCATCATCAAAGTGGCGGATTGATCCAATCATAGGTTAATATGCAGACAACTAGTCTACATGTCAATGTTCAGTATTTCAAATTGTATAGATATATCTTACAGTAGTTCAGTATTAACTGGTGTTAGGAAACAGGTTAATAAATTTGTATTTACAGACAGATGATGTGAATTGGAAGAAGAATATATATCCATGTATAAATATGTATACAGGAAATATAAAAAATATAAAAAAATAGGTCAATTCATAAAAGTAGGACATATAAATGACAATAAATACTTGGTGACACAAATGTGATAAAAGAACATTAATTAATAAATAAATACAAATAAGTAAAACCATCAGATGATAGTCCATCACAAGTATATTGAGTGAATGCAAGAACATATACCAATATCGAGCGACACAATAGAGAGATAATCTCGGCTCCAATCAACCTCAGAGGAGTATATTTTCAAAGACAAATTAAGTATCAAAAAAGGGTAAAAAGAATAAAAAGTACATATGTCTGTTTATGCCAAATTAGCCGGAAATGTCTTCCAGGGCTTCATTTAGGCCTATTGGGGTGAGTGAATTCATTTTATATATCCAGTACATCTCCTTACGCCGTAACGTACTAAACCTGTTTGCAGAGGAGATGGGAATATGGTCTATTGGAACTATTGAGAACCCTGAAAAGGATCCATCATGTGTTGAGGCTGCATGTCTAGACACGCTATGTTTAAGGAATCGGTTATTCACGTTGGATCGATGTTTTGTGAGCCTCTCTCTTAGAGTTCTAATGGTGCGTCCTATATATTGGAGGCCACAAGGGCACTCCAAAACGTATATTACAAAATTTGAATTACAGGACAGATGTTGTTTGATGGGGAAAATCTCTCCAGTGGAATTGCTAGTTATGCATCTTGCGCCATCCTTAATAGTTATACAGCATTTACACTTTTTACTGTTGCAGCGATAGCTTCCTGCTGGTTCAATGCTTGATGGATTATGTGAATGTGTGCTGTCTTGATCACGTAGTCTGCTCGGAGCCAAAGTACTCTTCAGGGTACGAGCTCTACGGAACGTAAGTCTTGGTTGCTTGGGGATTAATGGTTTAAGAAAATCGTCCCCTTCCAGGATAAACCAATGATCCTTTAGGATTTTCCTAATTTTAGGGTGTAGGCCATTGTAGGTAGTTAAAAAGTTGAGACTAAAATTTCCTTGACCGGTCTTCTTCCTGGGTTGGAGGCATTCACGTTGATTGGAATATGAGGCCCGTTTCTTAGCTGCATTCACTAGACCTCTAGGATAATGCTTCTCCGTGAATCGGTTGGTTAGAACCATACTTTGTTCTTCGAAATCGTTGTCGTCCGTACAGTTACGTCGTATTCTTTTATACTGTCCGAAGGGGACGTTGTCTTTCCACTTCTTATAGTGCAGACTTCTATAGTCCAGCAGGCTGTTACAGTCCACTGTTTTGAAGAAGGTACGTGTGTGTATCTTATTACCTTCCCTAACCAAAGTGAGATCCAAAAAATTAATTTGCGTTTTGTTGGATCCCCCCGAAAACTGGAGACCCCACTGATTGTTATTGAGATGTTCTGTAAATTCTTGGAATTCCACATCGGAGCCTTTCCAGATAAAAATCATATCATCAATAAATCTCTTATAGAGAATAATATTGTTTTCCCATTTCGTGTTGTTAAGAATGTACTGTTCTTCAAATTTTCCGACATATAGATTTGCAAAACTAGGCGCAAAGCGCGTGCCCATGGCGGTCCCTCGTGTTTGGAGGTAAATTTTGTCTCCAAAACTGAAGGCGTTATTCGCAAGAATGAAGCGGATGCCGTCAAGGATGAAGTTCTTCTGTGCATCTGGCATTCCACTACCTTCGTCCAGAATGGTCGCAATGTTCTCCACACCTTTCTTATGTGGGATATTGCTGTATAATGCCGTGATATCTAAAGTGGCCCATTTGTAGTCGTCGCACCACTGGAGGTCCAATACGAGATTGATAAGATGGGGGGAATCTTTCAGGTGGGATCTTAATTTGACGACAAGCGGTTGTAGTTGGATGTCAATATAATGAGACAAATTCCTGGTAACTGAGTTAAGTCCTGAGATTATGGGTCTTCCAGGAGGGTTTTGACGGTTTTTGTGAATCTTGGGAAGATGATAATAGATAGCCAACGTCGGGTTCTTAACCCATAAGAAATCTTTTTCGTTCTTTAATAATATTCCGTCGGAGAATGCCCTTTGGATTAGTTTCAAATATTCCTTAAGTTGCTCAGGGGTGGGGTCTTGTTCTAATATAGTGTAATATTCAGGATCTGACAGGATCCTTTCAGCTTCCAATAGGTAATCGGACCTGTTTTGTATGACTATCCCCCCCCCCCTTTATCCGCGTTGCGGATGACAATATCCCTATTGGCTTTTAGGGTTTCAATTGCTTCCTTCTCAAGCCTAGAGAGGTTGCTGGTGGATTTCGGATTGGATTTTGAAAGAGTACGGAATTCCTTCGAGACTAAATTGTAAAAAGTCTCTACTTGGCTGCCTTTATGGTGGGTGGGGTTGAAGAGACTCTTTGGTCTGAGATCCGTGGTAATTGGACCACCCGGGTTATCAGCCATAGCTGGAGGGTGAATAGCCTCAATGGTATTGTCTTGGCTTCTCTGGTGGGCCTTCTTTTTGTCCATAATGGCAAAGTGCCTGGATAATGTTAGTTTACGTGTGAAGTTATTCAAATCAATAAAGAGTTGTAGATCATCCAATTTTTGATCGGGGCAGAAGGAAAGGCCTTTGGATAAAAGTCTAACCTCTGCTTCAGGAAATTAGGAGAGTTAGTAAATGTGAACAAACTGAAGCAGCATTACATATGTAGTATGCACTGAGACTGGGCAGAGTTAGGGGACATAAGTTGTATGTCATTTAAATATTACTTAGTGTCCTTACATAGCAAAGCAAGTGCGTTGTGATGAGACCCCCTCTAGAAACATAATGGGAAATGTAGTCTACATTAGAACCACATCATAGGGTAGGAAAGAAAATACCTTGCACATCAAGTAAAAGAAGACTATAAGACAAGAGCCTCTAAGTTATCCTACTAATCCTACTAATATTATAAATGTGAAAGCTTGGATGTTTGTGTATTTGTTCCTTAATCACGCAAAAGCGGCTGAATGGATTTGAATGAAATCTGGTACATAGATTGTAACCGCAATTAAAACATAGGCTATTTTTTATCTCGGTAAATGACATGGCTTCACGACTGTTATGAATTTATATTAACATACTATATTACACTGCTCCTGCAGCAGCTTATCTCAGGTCCGAGGTCTGTTATCTCTCTATGTAAACACACTTAACCATCAGTGGTTTGTGTACACACATTTGCATATTATCTGCTCTGCTGCAAGCAGTGCAGACAAACTGACATGGGCAAACACCTTTAATCCAAATTGGCAGCTTGTCAATTTTAAACATGGCTGGAAAAAGAAAATCTAATTTGTCGCAAACAAGAGCTATGAAGGAAGCCAGAAGTCAACAGAGTTCTCCTCAAGAGGAGTTGAGGGAGATCATCGATGCCAACAACACATGCATTATATGGCTTCGCAGCGAGCTGCTGAGATGCCGAAACAATTCAGCGGCAGGCCAGCTTGAGAGTTGCCGAAATGCCGGAGCATGCGGATCATCAACGCCAACAACACGCTCATTATTTCGCTTCCCAGCAAGCTGCTGAGATGCCAGATTCATCCCGGGCTCAACGCAAGGAACGCGTTCAGCGACAGGCCAGCTTGACAGCTGTCGAAATACTGGAGCAGATGGATCATCAACGCCAACAACATGCACATTATATGGCGTCCCAGCAAGCTGCTTAGATGCCAGAACAATCACAGACACGGTGCAGAGAACAAGTTCAGCAGCAGGACAGCTTAAGAGCTGTCAAAACGTCGGAACAGGCAAACCATCGAGGGCAGAAATTTGCTGAATATAGGCGGATCATCGACGCCAACAACCCGCAGATTAAGTAGCGGGCAGAGGCTAGTATTTTAATAAAAACCTATGCTGTATTATGTAGCCAAAAATGTGCTTCTTTAAAATTGCATAGTGGAGTACCATTCAGGTGTACGGTTCAGTGCTATGTCAGTATTTATAAACGTTCCATGATACAGATGCTGGAAATAGTTGCAGTTAAATGAAAAAAATAACACTACTTTGTCAAAGAAAAATGTAAGTGTAGCATTGCATATGTTTACATTTACAGTATAACAAACTCTCCAAATATACACTATATATATATATATATATATATATATATATATATATATATATATATATTTCGTCTTTTAATAGTGGAATACAATCAGTCTTGGCCATATCCACATCCAGCCACTGGGATTATTCTCCAATGCAGTTTTTAGGCAAATGTATTATCTGTCAGCTGTTAATTGTTCTATAAATCCTCCTGGATGGAGTCAGACGATACAATGAATGTATCTATTTGGCTAGCATTGTGTAGCTGTCACTGAAATGTCACACTGTATGAACTGTTTGCTTTCATAATTTAATTGTAAATGAATGCCTATGCTTCATATTAATAACATCTGTCATGTATGTGAACAAGCGGCATCTACTGAAAACACAATTGGACTCTTTTGTCTGCTTTGGCAATTCCCCAACATTTGCCACTTTCTGTTTCATCCTGTAGTTATCTACTGTACATTTCTAGGAGAATACTGAACCAAGAAAATACAGAAAAAGTCTATTTATAAATCATTTCCATTAAATCGAGAATTGCATTGCTAACTGCAGAGCTTTTCAAGGCACAATATCCGCACGTGCACATTGATAGCATGGATTTTATGACATATATTTATAAGAACGGTAATAAACTCAGCTCTTATCAGTTTTCAGAAACATGATCAGTATTGATTCAGTCAGTCTACCGCTGCATGGAAAAACAGAGTCAGAAGCTATTCTGGTACAAAACAAGAAAACTCAGCCAGTAGAACAGAACAGAAATTACTGCATCTTGGTTTATCGCCATACATTTCTATCAATTTAAACAAATTTCATGTAAGTTGGCGACTTGGAAGTTATGTAAGAAAGGGTCACTGTTTTATGATAACCGAGGATCCCTGCTGTTATGAAGACAATATTGGCAGGAGAACTATCCCGGGAGAGTATCTCTAGCTTTATTATATCAGCTTGTTGTGGATCTATCGATTCCTTATACTGACGGGCCATAAAGTAGATACCTGGCCTTGATTGTATTTTCTTTCTGCCAATGTTTACCAGGCCCTCAAGCTATTTTTGATATGTTTTTGATAACATTACACTTTTCTAATTACTATTAAAAGTTATATCTTAGTGTGCTGATATTTTGATTTTCTATCTTTGGGTTCCTATTAGTAGTACACATACCTTACATCATTCTGGTTTGGTTTATTGAGAGAATATTCAGAGCACTTGTGGAGGTTTGTAGGCAAATCTGACAAATCAGACCTGCCGCATTACACCTGCCGCTGATTTTCATATCCATAAACAGATGATTTTCTCTGCATTGCCTCATCAGATTGTGGCTGCAAAGGAATATTTCTGCTTCTATACACAACACTATTAGGGTACGTTCACATGGGGTTTTATGGATCAGATTTTGACGTGGAATCCGCCTCAGAATCCAGCTCCAAAAAACGACTCTCATTGACTTCAGTGGGAGCCATTCACTTCTTTTTTCCGCTAGAGGTTTTGTGCCGCTCACGGAAAGAAGAAGGGACCTGCCCTTTCTTGCTGCAGATTTTGCTGTGGAATCTGCCACAGCGTCCATGGTGCAACACTCCCTCCCAACTAGGCCCATTCATTTGGGCCTAATCTGGAGAGGAATGCCACGACTGGATCACTGCACCGGCATCCAGTCGTGGCTAGCCTTTTTTGGCCCGGATTCTGAGGCAGCCTCCGCGTCAAAATCCAGTCCAAAAAACCCTGTGTGAACTTACCCTTAGTCCTGACAGATTCCTTTTAAGAGTCCTAGTCTGTGACTGAAAGTGTTGCCTGTCAGATTGTGCTTGCAGAAATAGCTGTCAATCACTTAAACTTTTCACATCAATCTGCTCAGCTCCTCCTGCTCTATAACAAGATGAATGCATATTGGACTACATGCACAATGTAAAAGATTTCCTTTAAAGTTTCGTTTTGACTTTGGTGAAAGTGGTGGCATAGAATTACGGGTTTTGTTAAGGAAATGAATTTACACCTCTAAACACCAAACTATTGTTTGGCTTCTGTTTCAGCTTTTGTTGATTTGAGGTCTGTAGTATATATAAGATTTTGGTGCAAATATACGTTTTAATGCATTTTTTTTTATAATAATTTGTGTTTGTCACAAAGTTACATAAAGGTGGACATGACTATTGTTGACCCACAGAGACAAATGTAACCCTCAGGTTACTTTCAAGAAATATATGGAGTTTAGGGGTGCATTTACTTTTCATGGTGTATAATCACTACATTATAGCAATGTAGCAATAAAACATGGAACATGAGTTTCTCTAGTTGTACCAATCTTTGATTGAGGCTGGTTTCTTGAGATCATGTGAGTGCCGGATTTCTTGACCTGTACATTATACTGGGAGAGGGACTATTATAGTCATGTACGATGCTAAGAGTTCTTGCCTCCCAGTAACATACTGTCCTGTACTTCAATCACTATGGGACAGTATGTCTCTAGGGGGCAGGGATGCCTAGCTTCATACGTAGCTATAAGGCTAGGAGTCCCTCTCTTGGCAAAATGTGCAGGTCAGGAAATATGGTAGTCACATGGACCGGGTCTACCATCTCACACTCAGTAATGTGAAAGCAGCATTAGCAACACTATGGACTCTTTAATATTATACTGGATTCAGAAGACAAATTGAAGATACATTAGAATACATTTTGAATTTTGGCATGGGCTTAGCCATTGGTGAGGTTCTGGCACATGAGAGCACAGTAAAAAAAAAAAATATAAAAACACTGCATAGGTTTATCTTGGGGGTATACTTTCACAGCAATAAGACCACAGATTGAGAAAATAAAAACCCTGCAGTTGCCTTACAAATCTGTCACTATGTTACACAATGCAATTCATAGTCATAAAGGGCCTGAGTCAGATTAAAGCCAAATGCTAGGCAAATACAATAAATTCAGCTTTTGGCAGTCATGACAACAAAGCCGATGGCAATGAAACAGCATTAGTATGAGCCTCTTACACAATGATGGTATGATACTTAGCAACAGCAGGAAAAAACTAACATTTTATATAGGAAAAAAAGGATATTGGGTCTATTACATATAAAGACAGCAAAGTCAGTGATAAAAACAAGTAGTTACCAGCTAGGGAAAAGAAGACATTAGTATGATGTATGAGCGAGTGGAGAGAATCTGGCATGGGGTGTCTAGAAAAGTGGCTGAGCATCTGGCCTTGGATATATGAATGAATGTGCTTCCAGCACTTGGTGTCTTAGTGACAGAGTACGATCCCAGGTGTCTGTACATAAAAGTTAGAAAAAGGATGCCAGGCCCTGAGCAGCTGGACAAGTAAGCTAGCACCTTACTCTGAGTGTCTAGACAAGTGAGAACAGCCTGAGCTTTGGTAAGTGGTTGGACGGAGGAGCAAATGTCTTATAATAAGCAAGTGCCAAGCCAATGGGGTGATCGTGCCCCTAACAGATAGCAGTGTGTGGGCACTATATAACAGTATATTACTGTATAGGGATGTTATTTTGCATTTCTTTCTTAACAGAAAAATGACACTGCATGATGCAAATGGGAAGTCAATGGAAGAGATCTAATGTTTTATTTTACCACAGATGTAAATGAGAATGGACACTGGGGAATACAGGGGTTGCCCAAGTTAATAACATTTTTGGCAATGTACAGGGATGCTTAAAACATTAAAAATAATAAAACACACTATATATAATTTTCTTGCCCTCCGCTGCTTCCAGCACTGGGATATGTTCACATGGATGCAATGGGGAGGTCTCAATAAATTCCGCAAACAATCGAAGACCTTAGCTGCCTCTTGTCGTATACCACTGAGGTCAGTGTTTGGCTACAGCAGTCTGTCTATATGTACAACAGCTCATCTATTGTGAATTACTGAAGCAGTGGCAAGCAGGACAGATTATTTGGACACAAATGGTGGCTCTTATTTTCACACTGTATGGCACTAATAATGGCACATTGGCACTAATATTGGCACTCTGCATAGTAATGATACATGGACACTGGTTGGTAATGTGACTGTATATGCACACTATTTAACAGTCTTACACTCCAGTCCAACACTTATAGTCCAACACTGTTGGTACTGTTATTTGGACAATATTTAGTTATTGGGATATTATTTTATAATGTTAATGCTATTTAGACATTGTCACTGCCACGTAACATATTTTATGCTCACAATGGCAGGAAAATCTTATGTTGATGCTGCAAGATTTTTGAAGAAAAGAAGTAATATTAGTACATTACATTATCAAAATATAGGAATATAGGAAGTATATAACATGCCACTGTGAAAGACATACATTGCTTATTGTAACTTCATATAGTACATTGATTCATATATTGAATTCTAGTTGAAGCAAAGATTTGACAGCTCCATAGATGTATGAGCAGGCTGGAAAAAAGCATCCCGTTCGATGAATCGGCTGCAGAAAAGATTGCCCGAGGCTCACACTGAATAGCCTCATTACATCGGAGACTAATTGTGTGCAAAGAGAACGGAACAGTAATGAGTGCCTGCAGGCGATGGTGGAGCTTCCTTGCAAGGGGCTGCATTTTTAGCAAATGGAGCTGGGGATTTTATCTCAACATTATTGAGTATTGAGTTGGTCTGGTGTTACATAGAGAGACAGAAAGACTTGAGCAAGCCTACATCTGTAGAAGATCTAAGCTTATTTCTCCAAGATGATTAGAGAAGATATGATAAGATAACCCGTTATTAGTCCCACCATGGGGAAATTCAGTTTGTTGCAGCAGCATAGATAATTTAATAATAATACAATATACAAATACAAGAGCTCCAAGGTAAAGGCTTTACAGTGACAGTAGGTAAAGATAAAAAGGTAAAGGATAGTAGAACGGATATGTACTATAACCTACCAGGCTGCAAGTGTATCTAGGAGAATTGATGCTGCTGTGAAGTCAAAGGGTGGTCACACCAAATATTAATGTGATTTAGATTTTCTTCATTCACTTTTGCATTTTGTAAATTGACAAAAATAAACTATTAAAACTTCCACTGGAAGCATTTTACCTTATAACATTTTTCCACACTTGGCTAAAACTTTTGCACAGTACTATTTGGATCACTTTTTATTAATATTTTTTGGAGGTGAAGCAGTGAATAATCAGTAATTCAGCTTTTTTGTTTCCCCTCCCCTCCATCGATACAGTATTAACTGTAGTTTTAAAAACTTTTCATTTTTTTATTACGAACAACTAGGGGACTTGAACTCTCAGGGGTCTGATTATTCATATGTTACTGCCGTCCTTCTACTACTGCTTCTAGGACATCTTACTTTGCTATAGACATGAACTTATCAGAAATAGCCACTTGTTGGTTCAGAATTAGAATGAAGCTGTGGAAATCAGAGTTCATAGTTTCAACCAACTAACTGACACCAATGCCAGGGACATAACTAGCAAAGACTGGGATCTATAGTAAACTGCTGAGTGTGCCCCCAGTGACCAGACAGTATAGCATTCCCTTTACTGGTGCCCACACAATATAACGCCCCTTTTAATGGTTTCCACACAGGACAAAGCCCCCTTTAGTGGCCCCACAGGGTATCATACCCCTTTACTGCCCCTTATATGGTATAATCCCCCTTTACTGGCCCTTATACAGTACAATGCCCCCTTTCCAGGCCCCACATGGTATAACACCCCTTTACTGATCCCCAGATGGTCTAAATCATCCACCTTTAGAGGCAACCACAAAGTAAGAAGGCCCCCTACTGATGCCAACAGGGCATAATTCTTTCTTTATTGACCCCCACAAAGTATAAATCACCCTTTATAGTGGACTGACCCTTTATTGGCTCTCATGCAGTAAGTGCTTCTCACACAGTGACTTTAGGCCACTACCTAAATGAGTAATCTGGATCTCCTTAAGCTAAAGGGGAAGCTGAGAAAGAGGTGATCGTGGCCAGGAGTGAGGATTGGTAAGCAATAGTGGCCGTTACCTGCTGGAGTCTATTGGCAATCGGCCCAGTAAAGTTACAAGCCCCACAGCCGCTTTGCCATTATTTCTGCCACTGTCTACAGTCCCATATATTGCTGACATTTTTGAAAGCATTGTTACTTTACAGCAAATTTTTCTACATCTGCCTAAATTTTTTGGACATTACATCATGGCTCATCACATTGCAACCATAGAGGTCAGAGCTATGGTATTCCTTATGTAGATACTTGTCTTTTCCATGTAGTTACATGATTATGTAACACTACACGTCCCCACACCAAAGAAATGATGAACAAGGGATTATTTATTAGACCCTTGGCAGTTTGCTAGTGAACAATATATTACACAGTATTACTTATTCATATGTCATCTCCCACTTTGTTTAATATAATTGTGCGTCTGCTAAATCGGATCACTGGTATGATCCTTGCTACTGACTAGGCTTGTTATAATTGCAGAATGAGCTTTCGTCTAAGTAATAAGGTAAAAATGGTAATTTGTCTATCTTGAATAAATAATTGAATCGTGGACTATTTTTCTTAGCTTAAAATTCCTTAATATTCTCCAAGGGTTGTACAGATGGAGCTTCTGTGGTAAAGCTGGGTATTTGATGTATAATTGAAAATCAAACATTCACATTTGCATCAAAGCTTCCTTAAAACCGTCTTTGATCATTTATTTCCCTTAATGGATTTAACACTCCTAAAAGAAAATGTTCTAATAAATTAGTAACTTGCTGAATAAATGGAATAGATTGATCTAGAAAGAAAAAAGCAGAATGTAACAATAGTGTAATTCGCCCACTTAGAAAAGAATACCTATTCTGTTTTACATGACGCAATGTTGCAGCCACCTCCTGAGATTTATACTGCAGATAAGCCTATGTATGCAATTCAGTGATCTCATTCAATACATGATGTTCTATTTATAAGTTACATTGTACAGGAATCAATAGTGATGAATAGTAATCTGTCCTTGTAGACCAGTGATCCTGAACTACTACTGTTAGCACAGCAAATTCCACAAACAGGGAAAAGCTTGTGACTGCACAATAAAAAGTTACAAAACTAAGACTGTTCATATCTTATGGGAACACATTTGGCATATGCAGTGGGGCAGATCCTGATACATATATCCAACACAGTTTCCCATTGATCCAATGGAAGCCAAAAGACTATTATTTAGTTTAAAACCCTCCCCAGCCTCAGCTTCCCTGTATTATACAAGATCCCATCCAGTGAGAAACAGAGTACAGATTGTTGCTGGCAAGGACCCAAAATTCATTAATAAAATATATTGCAACATTTATTTCTGAAATTGATGCTACCAGAAAATCATAATTTCTTCAAAAGTTAAGGTACACTTTAATAGACTCAAGTCTATAAGAAATCTATAAATGGTTAGCAATAGATGCATATCAGCCATGAAAAGCAAACCATTTCACAGTTGTTCCATGGCCAGCTTGTATCACCAATGTGTAAATATAGACTTAGGCCTTCAGTGTTTTTCATATAGTTTTCATGGATGTGTTCTGTCCATGTCTGATCCATTTTCAGGTTTCATGCATATGTTTTTGTCATTCTTCAATGTATAGAAGTCACACATTAAGGGTCCATTCACACGTAGTAAACGCGCGCTCATTTTGGCAAAATACACTTGTAAAGAATACATGTGTAAAAGTAAGAGTCCCATTGACTTCAATGACAATTTTTTACACGTGTAAAAATACACGTCAAAATACACGTGTAAAATGTCATTGAAGTCAAAGGGAGTCTTATTTTTACACGTGTATTCTTTACACGTGTATTTTGCCAAAATGAGCGCGCGTTTACTCCGTGTGAATGGACCCTAAGTAAGCAGTTGCTAATCACTTTAAGCGTTTCCGTAGGTATAATTGACATGCTGTGATCTTCCACTGCGGATTTTTTTTTGCAATGTGTGGATGAGATTAACCAGAATCCCATCCACTTTTCAGGTTATTTAAAACGTATTGTTTTTTGCAATGTGGGGCCCAGCCTAACTCCATTTTTCCATTGCTTTATTGTAAGTTATCTAGGTGCAGCAAGTTATCATGTTTCTGCTGAAGATGGCTACCTCTGTATGTCGCAAGTGAGAGCTTTGTGCTGGTGCTGCTATTTTTGGGCAGAACATATAGCAGTGTTTGTCTTGAGCTCTCTGGTTAATATATATAACGCAAGACTAACTATGAACACTTACAAATATGTAAGCTAAACCATAAGAAACAGGATGTAGGAATATTTTACAGTAATGAATATCAGCAGAAAGTGTCCAAATAAAACTTTACTTTTACTACTACATACTTAAAAAACACAGTTGCAACAAACCATAGTCAACCTATTCAAAATTCTGAGTCCAAAAACACTCATTGATCGATAAAATTCACAATTCCCTAGTAAATATATTCTCAAATTGCAATAAACTCATCAGAAGGCTAGAAAAATAGTTCAGTCTTACCCATATGGTGAACTTGAGATAGAGACCTTGAGGGAAGCATGGTCACTTGGGGACAATCATTCCCTATAGTGCCTCTACTAAGTACTGGCCCTGATCCCTTTTCGCTCCCATCCTTACAAGGGATTTCAGGCATTTCAAAGCCCATCGGGACAGCTTGTGGGAATGCCCATGCAAGAGCGGGAGCTAATGGGGATCAGGGCACTTTGTAGGGGCGCTACAGGGAATGACTGTGCCCAAGTGACCCCTCTTTCTCTTAGGGTCTCTGCCTTTAGCTAAACATATGGGTAAGATTTAACCATTTTCCGATTCTATTTATGACTTAATGCTTCTTGAGCAGATAGCTACTAGTGACTTGTGCATTTTATTGATCTATGAGTGGTTTTGACTTTGGGATAAGTTGACTATGGTCCACATACACCTATGCTTTTTAAGTATACAGCTGTAAAAGTTTTATTTGGACACTTTCTCCTGATATTCATTTCAATTGGTGGTGTCTTTACACATAACTGTATACTGATGTGTGTATTTTTTCTGAATTACTTGGAATATTTTACAGTACAACATAGCCTTACTCAGTGGGACTCTAATGGCTATAATTAGATGTTGTCATCCAAAATTTGTTATCCATGTTAAAACCTAACAAAGAAGAGAAGCTACAAAATAAAATTCTTTATCAATGAGGACAACTCAGGATTTCATAATTTAATGTACTTTAGTTTAGACCAAGCAACGTCAACTACTTTGCAGTAGAGTGGCATGCCCACCTGGATAAAGGGAGATTTATGTTACACAGATCACATACATCTTGAATTTCTGACAAGGTCCCTCCTTTCAAACAACCATTTTTACTCAGTAATGCTGCAGCAGAAAACATGCCGCGAGCAAGGAGATGTCTCCCAGGGACGGTCTTTCCTACCTCGCCCCTCTAAATTGACAAGTCTCTGGCTTTACACAAATAGAAATAGACATGCCGAAGAAACCTGTTAGTAAATTCACTTGCTTTACCATAAAACTTCTGAAGTATCTTTTCTAGACCTGTGTTACCAAATTAACTATTCCTATGCTGCCAGTCCAGCTGTGCCTGAACAATTACAGGCTTGGCACAGCTGAACCTTCACTGTTTAGGCTGGAACAGTCTGGTTATCTCACTGACTGTCTTCTGGGCAGTGTCCTCCTTGCTGTGTCCACATAAGGATCCACATTCTTGTATAAATACTACTGTACACAAGACACCCCAAAGTTCATTTATGCCCCAGACATCAGACATCAAAATTTATTCAGACTCCAGGGAACAGTTCCTGGAAATACTTTAGACTTCAGGATGCAAATTGAATTCAGATCCCAGATGTAAAGAACATGTCTGGGATTACTTAAATAAATGCAAAAGTTCTGGAGGTCTACAAAATAAAAATGCATGGATACTTACCTGCATCCTTCCCTCCATTCATGTGGTGGGCGCCTGCTCCATTTATATACACAGTAGCTGCAGCACTGACGTCATTGCTATGAGTGGTGACTGGCTGCAGCATTCCCATCAACAAAAAATGTAGGTGACAGGTGGCCCAATGTAGGAATGGCGGGGGCATCGTAAACATCTGTGCATTTTTATTTTCTAACCCTCATGAACAGTGTGCATTTAATTCTGTAAGCCACAACAACTCCTTTTAGAACCACAAATGATTCAAAGCCCAGACCCAAAATATTAATCTAGATCTTATGCAGAAAATTGAAGTGGTTTGCCCAGCAATGCAACTCATACCCTATCTATGAAAGTCCCATGAAAAGAAGTGAGCGATAGCATTCCTACCTGAGCACTGCTCCAATCAGAATAGAAACTTTGCTTTTGTGATCAATGGGGGTCCCAACAGTCAAACCCTCACTAATCTGCAATTTATCCCATCCTATATTCACTCCTAACAACTATGGTCTTTAGGGTCCTGCACACAGGTCCTGACAATAGAAAGTTGTGTGCGATATAGCTCCACCAAACAGCTTGGGAACAATGTCAGTCCCTGAAGAATGGACTGTGGTGAGGGAGTGAGGCCTGTGTCCAGACACAGGGGTATTATTGAGGACACAGTTCTGTAGAACTGTGGTTGGAAAACACTGAGTTTATGGGTAATGGGTTATTCACTTATTAATTTGTTCATACATTTCCAAGAAAGAACACAATACTAAACTGAAAGAAACGTTAATCCAGCATTATTACTTTATAGGAATACAAATGGCATATGAGGAATGCAGAAGTTATATGCAGCTATATTCACACAACCAGCATCTGCATGTAATAAAGCCCCCTTGATAGTGATACCTACACTGTGTGCATAATTATTAGGCAAGTTGTATTTGAGAGGATTCTTTTTATTATTGTTCAAGAATTATGTTCTCAATAAACCCCAAATACTCATAAATATCAAAGCTTAATATTTTTGGAAGTTGGAGTGGGGTATTTTTAGATTTGGCTATCTTAGGAGGATATCTGTTTCTGCAGGTAACTATTACTGTGCAGAATTATTAGGCAGCTTAATAAAAACCAAATATATACCCATCTCACTTACTTATTTTCCCCAGGTAAACCAATATAACAACACAAAATTTAGAAATTAACATTTCTGACATTCAAAAACAAAAAACATCAGTGACCAATATAGCCACCTTTCTTTACGATGACACTCAAAAGCCTTCCATCCACAGATTCTGTCAGTTGCTTGATCTGTTGTCCTGCATGAAAATCATGTTTTTCTTGAACGATACCGACTTCTTCCTGTACCACTGCTTGGAGAAGGTGTCTTCCAGAAACTGGCAGTAGGTCTGGGAGTTGAGCTTCAATCCATCCTCAACCCAAAAAGGTCCCACAAGTTCATCTTTGATGATACCAGCCCATACCAGTACCCCACCTCCACCTTGCTGGCGTCTGAGTCGGAGCGGATCTCTCTGCCCTTTACTCATCCAGCCTCAGACCCATCCATCTGGCCCATCAAGAGTCACTCTCATTTCATCAGTCCATAAAACCTTATTAAAATCAGTCTTAAGATATTTCTTGGCCCAGTCTTGATATCTTATGTTTCTTTTTCTTTTTTTTTCTAAATTCTTTATTTATGATAAACCAAACAAATCAGATAAACAGCAAGGCCGAGGAACACCAGCCTACAACAGCAAAGTATACAAATACGCATGTCCAGAGGGACGGAACAGGCACAAAGCACATAATATCTTATGTTTCTTGTTCAAAGGTGGTCATTTTTCAGCCTTCCTTACCTTGGCCATGTCCCTGAGTATTGCACACCTTGTGCTTTTTGATCCTCCAGTAACGTTGCAGCTCTGAAATATGGCAAAACTGGTGGCAAATGGCATCTTGGCAGCTTCACGCTTGATTTTCCTCAATTCATGGGCAGTTATTTTGCACCTTTTTTTATCAACATGCTTCTTGTGACCCTGTTGGCTATTTGCCTTGAAACGCTTGATTGTTCGGTGATCAAGCTTCAATAGTTTTGCGATTTCAAGACTGCTGCATCCCTCTGCAAGACATCTCACAATTTTTGACTTTTCAGAGTCCGTCAAATCTCATTTCTAACCAAATTCATTTTGCCAAAGGAAAGGAAGTTGGCCTAATAATTAAGCACACCTTATATAGGGTGTTGATGTCATTAGACCACACCCCTCCTCATTACAGAGATGCAAATCACCTGATTTACATAATTGGTAGTTGGCTTTCAAGCCTATGCAGCTTGGAGTAGGACAACATGTATAAAAAGGATGATGTGATCAAAATACTAATTTGCCTAATAATTCTGCACGCAGTGTATTTACTGAATGTATGAGCATGGCAATGTGGACTGCAAACCATTATTATGTTATAACAATCTATGAATTTCATTTCACTCATGGCAGCAGGCCACTTAAACCTAATAAATTAAGAACAAATAATCCCAAAGACAAATTTGCAACCGTGAATATTAAAAAGCGTGTCGTACATGATGTAGTTATGAGTATTCAAAGTGAAGCAGCGTTTTCATTTACAATGTGTAGTCAAGAAGACTTTGTGTTCCTCTAAGTGATTTTCATCTTCATGAAACAAATTACTTTAGTAAGATGGATGAGAAAAGATGCTCTCTGCTTCTTAGAGATCCACAGGAGACATTTAATGTCAGGTTATTTATAGAATACATGACCATGAACCTGCAATTGAGGGTGAAAAGGGTGAATGCAAATAAGACATTTCCAAGTTAAAATAATGACTCCATGGCTGAAATCTACAGAGAATCACTAGAATTGTTCTTGCTTAATGGATTATGCTTATAAATGTGTAAGTGCAGAAGGTAGGATATTAGGAGGCAGAATTTATATGGGTGCGATCACGCAGTGCAGTCATGACGTGGCTGAGACAAAGCAGAAAAACTGATCAGCCAATGGGGCAACACCGTGGCTCAGTGGTTAGCACTGCAGCCTTGCAGTATTGGAGTCCTGGGTTTGAAGCCCGCCAGGAACAACATCTGCAAGGAGTTTGTATGTTCTCCACGTGTTTGCGTGGATTTCCTCCCATTCTACAAAAACATACTGATAGGGGAAAAAAATACACATTGTGATCCCTATATGGGGCTCACAATCTACATTTAAAAAGAAAAACTGATCAGCCATGCCAGATACCATAGTATTCCATCAAAGCATTACAGATTGTTAATTGATTGTGATAGTTTTAGCAATATCTCCCAAGCATCAGAGTAAGATGTGCCCAAATAAGATGTGCATGACTCCTATTAAAGGTGCATCTCCTGCACTCCATGTGCTTAAATTTCAAATCCACTTCAGCTACATGCTAGTGTAGATATGGACTACAATTCAGATTAGTTTCTACGCCAGCATGTGTGTGTGTGTGGGGGGGGGGGGTCACATTTAGTGCAAAAATGGCTGTGTACTAAAATTTGCAACTTTTATCATAAATTGTACACCACAAGCTGCTGTAAAATGTACAATAAATCTGCCCCATTGTTTATTAAGTCATTACAAACTGATTGTTTCAACTAAATAACTGTATGGTAACATCATGATTGCACCATGTGATTGTACCCTAAAAAGCTGCTTGTCATTAGATGGCATAATTTGTGGCTATTCACATATTTAGCCACGTTAAGGCAAATGCCCCACATTGCATAAATGCAGTGTTTCATCCTGAATTGGAAAAGCAGCAGAAAAAAAAGTAGCATTTTACACTTCCAGCAAAGTGAAAGAGATTCTAATTAATCTCAACCACACAATGCGGAAAAAAAAGAGATGTAGATTTTCAAAAATGCATGTGTATTTGAAAAAAACGCAGGATGTTAATTTTAGCTGAAGTAACGCAAGTGTTTTCCTCATAGATCTAATAAGGAAGATAAATCCACAGAAAAAAATATTTGTTTTTCCGCAGCTCCTTTCACAACATGGGGTTTTATCCTAAAGTCGGTAAGAAAAGTAGAGAGAATTTAGCTGGAGGAGTGGGTTCTGCTATGGCCCAAAAGATTTACTATTTCTTTACATGAGAAGTTAGCACAAATGATTGCATGATATGCAGAAATATGGCACATTGTATGCCAATGAAGTATAGATTAAGAGTCTAGGAAAAAAAGTTTTTTTTAAAAAAATCTCCCTATGAAGTCAAACACCGCAACCATATATGACCAGAAGCAAGTCTGAATAATGTACATTAGAGGAACACACAACATTACTCTATTTCTTCTTGTTTTCCTTGCTGTGGATTTTTTTTTTCTATTACTGTATTGCATCAATAAACATTAAAATAAAATTAAATTAAAAAAGAAAACCATATCCAAGGCCTTGAAATGCGTAGGTCTTGTAACCCTCAGGATGGATTTTTTAATTGAGCGGTAAAGGCAAGTTTTTACATTTTTGCGTGGTGCTTAATTTTACATCTGAATCAAATGGTGCTTTCCTCTCGTGAATTAGTGTCTCCACTGAGATATAGACTTTTTTTTTTTTTTTTTTAAATCAATAAGCAAAAGAGCTGCCATTACAATGCTGGAGTCCTGGGTTTGAATCCCACCAGGAACAACATCTGCAAGGAGTTTGTATGTTTTCCCTGTGCTTGCGTGGATTTCCTCCCATTCTACAAAGACATACTGATAGGAGAAAAAAAATGTACATTGTGATCCCTATATGGGGCTCACAATCTACATAAAAAAAAGAACTGCCATTGCTCCAAAGAGGTAAGAAGCAGCACCTTCATTGCTCTGAATGACTCATTAGCATATTGACAAAAATAGCAATATAGCAATATCTCAGCAAAAAGGCACCAATTCACAAACACAATTTGATTCAGTTGACCTTAACCTATCTATCTGCAGGGCTGCGTTCTGGTGACAGACTCCCTTTAAGGATATAGCACAGTGTGATCCCTACATTAACTCTAATGCCCATTTATTTCACTGGTTAAACCTTACTAGACGTTGTCCCAGGAGGCAAATATGAAATAATGTAGAAGTTTAAAGGTTTCTAGCTTGTGTATAAAGAACGCAAAACGTTATTGGTGTCTTTAATGTAAACAAATGCATGGCAAAAGATTAAAAATTTTTACCGATAGATGACATGTTTATATTTTTATTCTGCTGTTTGCCAGAGTAGGTAACCTGCTATGACAGACCCTATTGCATATAACTTATACTGGGCATCCTGTTCCAACTCTCATCATCCTTCATCCCATAACCAATAAATGAATCTGTTAGTAAACTATAACAAATCACCTTAAAACACTGCAGTCGCAGAAAGCTCAATGCAAAATATTTTTATATGACTTTATTTGTCTTCTACCTCCTATAAACACCACTATTAGGTATGAAAGTGACTGTGATACATGGGTAATAAAGTTATTTATCCATTACTGCAGATCTCATGGGCTGCTAAGGTTTCCCGTCACATCAAGGATATTCAGATAAATGACTATGCAGGATCTTATGTCTTTATCGAGCTGTAAACCTCTGGCGTAATATTGTCCAGGCAGATGCAGGCCTGTGACTCAGTGATTTGAGTAGCACAGCAGCAATGCGTCACATCTCCTTGTGAATCTAATCAGCTCTTCTATACCATACGCCAATGCTTGCATGATTAAGCTCATGGGTGGGGCAAAGACTGCTAAGCATTCCTACGCAATCCCCCCAAACTCACCTATAATAGCCTACATACTACAAATAGTTAAAACAAGCATTGAAATATTATGCAAGTGTATTAAAGTGATCTGCAATGCAGGAGATCAGCATTCGGGGCACACAGCACATGGCATTTCTGTGGGTAACATGGAAATTCATTTCATTTACAACTACATAAAGTACAAAGATATATTCTATATAAAATATATTCTGCAGTGCTTTACAGTCAGAGGCAGAAACCTTACCTCTGCAGTGCAATACTCAAAATACTTAGTAGTGCCCAGGCTGAGCTCTGTATATTGCTGCAAAGTGCCCGCATACATAGGGGGAGTCTAACTTTAGTAGGCATAATGATTAACAGTATCTGCAGTGGATTACGCACCCTCTTCTGCTTACTGTACAGACTTACGCCTCATAGGGATGGAGCAGAACTAACTTCACTCTTTATGACCGGATAAGCCGCAGTCCTTTAGACGGCACATTGCATTATACACATCCGGCTCTGCTACATCAGACAAACCCAAGTCCACTACAGCTGTCCATAGACTTCTTTTCTATGCCACTAGACTGGCAGGCAGGTGCCCATTTCCTGCCCCCTTGCAGATGTTTGCAGCAGAGTTTTCTGCAGTTGTGAAGTACAGACAGCAGATCTGCAGCAGTCCCCACATACAATGCACATGTACATGTACACACACCCTTATGGGGTGCACTGCCTATACTCTTGGGCAGGCAGTACCGGGGGGCTCTGACAGCCACTCACCGTGCTCCAGGTGGTCTCTCACAGCCTGCAGCTGCCTCTCCGTGGCGATGTCACCGATAACGATGAGCAGGTAATGTTTGCGCGGATCCCACCTTGCAGCAGCGGCGGCGGCAGCGGGATTAGTCAGGCGCCGCTGGCCGTGGTGCTGAACCTCCAGCGCCGACCCTGCGCCGGTCTCCATGACAACGGCGAGGGCCTCCGCACAGCCCGCCTCGGTCGCCATGGAAACGTTCAGGAGGCTAAAAGCCGAGGGGAGTGAGCGCCTGCTCTTAAAGAAGGACTGGAGACCGCTGATTGGACGAGCCGGGAACATCAGTGACACGTCACAAGCTCCGGGGCGGGGAGACCTTACAAGTGGGCGGGGCTTGGCCCAGGGGAGCAGAGCATGGGATAGCCGCTAAGTAATAGGAGGAAAGTCCCGTAACGTCTTAGATTCCAGAGCAAAAGTCTGACTGGTAAAGCGGAGTATAGCAATGTGTATAGTATGTGATATAGCGGCCTAGCAGCAGGGGCTGGACTAATAACTAACCCCATCTTATATAACATGCTACATTTGGTGGTGGAGATCTGTGGGAGATATTGCTTAAAGGGGTTGGCCAACTCTTTTTCTAGTTTATTTAGGGCGTCTATGGTATGAGGCAATAATAACATTGTAGGGCTGCCAAAGCCGTGTAAACAGTGAAGAAGACACAGCACTCATGGGAGGGGGGGGGATGGGGCCTTACCTGGGATTTTCTAGAGGGGTGTCCACCTATCCACCCCCCCGCAAGGCATGACTACATCTTCCATATACCTTTCCTCGCCCACAGCATGATAAACTCCTCCTGTTAGCCTCCGCCCCCCACAGCATGATAAAATCCATCTATTCAGCCCCCCTGCAGCATGATAAGTTCCTCCTACTAGTCCCCCCTGCATCATGATAAACTCCTCCTATTAGGCCTCCTGCAGTATGATAAGCTCCTCCTATTAGGCCTCCTGCAGTATGATAAGCTCCTCCTATTAGGCCCTCCGCAGCATGATAACTCCTCCTATTAGGCCTCCTACAGCATGATAACTCCTCATATTAGGCCCTCCTCAGCATGATAAACTCCTCTGATCAGGCCCTCCGCAGCATGATAACTCCTCCTATTAGGCCTCCTACAGTATGATAAGCTCCTCCTATTAGGCCCTCCGCAGCATGATAACTCCTCCTATTAGGCCTCCTACAGCATGATAACTCCTCATATTAGGCCCTCCTCAGCATGATAAACTCCTCTGATCAGGCCTCCTACAGCATGATAACTCCTCATATTAGGCCCTCCTCAGCATGATAAACTCCTCTGATCAGGCCCTCCGCAGTATAAGCTCCTCCTATTAGGCCTCCTGCAGTATGAGAAGCTCCTCCTATTAGGCCTCCTGCAGCATGATAACTCCTCCTATTAGGCCTCCTACAGCATGATAAGCTCCTCCTATTAGGCCTTCTGCAGCATGATAACTCCTCATATTAGGCCCTCCTCAGCATGATAAACTCCTCTGATCAGGCCCTCCGCAGTATGATAAGCTCCTCCTATTAGGCCTCCTGCAGCATGATAAGCTCCTCCTATTAGGCCTCCTGCAGCATGATAACTCCTCATATTAGGCCCTCCTCAGCATGATAAACTCTTCTGATCAGGCCCTCCGCAGTATGATAAGCTCCTCCTATTAGGCCTCCTGCAGCATGATAACTCCTCATATTAGGCCCTCCTCAGCATGATAAACTCTTCTGATCAGGCCCTCCGCAGTATGATAAGCTCCTCCTATTAGGCCTCCTGCAGCATGATAAGCTCCTCCTATTAGGCCTCCTGCAGCATGATAACTCCTCATATTAGGCCCTCCTCAGCATGATAAACTCCTCTGATCAGGCCTCCTACAGCATGATAACTCCTCATATTAGGCCCTCCTCAGCATGATAAACTCCTCTGATCAGGCCCTCCGCAGTATGATAAGCTCCTCCTATTAGGCCTCCTACAGTATGAGAAGCTTCTCCTATTAGGCCTCCTGCAGCATGATAACTCCTCCTATTAGGCCTCCTACAGCATGATAAGCTCCTCCTATTAGGCCTCCTGCAGCATGATAACTCCTCATATTAGGCCCTCCTCAGCATGATAAACTCCTCTGATCAGGCCTCCTACAGCATGATAACTCCTCATATTAGGCCCTCCTCAGCATGATAAACTCCTCTGATCAGGCCCTCCGCAGTATAAGCTCCTCCTATTAGGCCTCCTGCAGTATGAGAAGCTCCTCCTATTAGGCCTCCTGCAGCATGATAACTCCTCCTATTAGGCCTCCTACAGCATGATAAGCTCCTCCTATTAGGCCTCCTGCAGCATGATAACTCCTCATATTAGGCCCTCCTCAGCATGATAAACTCCTCTGATCAGGCCCTCCGCAGTATGATAAGCTCCTCCTATTAGGCCTCCTGCAGCATGATAAGCTCCTCCTATTAGGCCTCCTGCAGCATGATAACTCCTCATATTAGGCCCTCCTCAGCATGATAAACTCTTCTGATCAGGCCCTCCGCAGTATGATAAGCTCCTCCTATTAGGCCTCCTGCAGCATGATAACTCCTCATATTAGGCCCTCCTCAGCATGATAAACTCTTCTGATCAGGCCCTCCGCAGTATGATAAGCTCCTCCTATTAGGCCTCCTGCAGCATGATAAGCTCCTCCTATTAGGCCTCCTGCAGCATGATAACTCCTCATATTAGGCCCTCCTCAGCATGATAAACTCCTCTGATCAGGCCTCCTACAGCATGATAACTCCTCATATTAGGCCCTCCTCAGCATGATAAACTCCTCTGATCAGGCCCTCCGCAGTATGATAAGCTCCTCCTATTAGGCCTCCTGCAGTATGAGAAGCTCCTCCTATTAGGCCTCCTGCAGCATGATAACTCCTCCTATTAGGCCTCCTACAGCATGATAAGCTCCTCCTATTAGGCCTCCTGCAGCATGATAACTCCTCATATTAGGCCCTCCTCAGCATGATAAACTCCTCTGATCAGGCCCTCCGCAGTATGATAAGCTCCTCCTATTAGGCCTCCTGCAGCATGATAAGCTCCTCCTATTAGGCCTCCTGCAGCATGATAACTCCTCATATTAGGCCCTCCTCAGCATGATAAACTCTTCTGATGAGGCCCTCCTCAGCATGATAAACTCCTCCTATTAGGCCTCCTGCAGCATGATAAGCTCCTCCTATTAGGCCTCCTGCAGCATGATAACTCCTCATATTAGGCCCTCCTCAGCATGATAAACTCCTCTGATCAGGCCTCCTACAGCATGATAACTCCTCATATTAGGCCCTCCTCAGCATGATAAACTCCTCTGATCAGGCCCTCCGCAGTATGATAAGCTCCTCCTATTAGGCCTCCTGCAGTATGAGAAGCTCCTCCTATTAGGCCTCCTGCAGCATGATAACTCCTCCTATTAGGCCTCCTACAGCATGATAAGCTCCTCCTATTAGGCCTCCTGCAGCATGATAACTCCTCATATTAGGCCCTCCTCAGCATGATAAACTCCTCTGATCAGGCCCTCCGCAGTATGATAAGCTCCTCCTATTAGGCCTCCTGCAGCATGATAAGCTCCTCCTATTAGGCCTCCTGCAGCATGATAACTCCTCATATTAGGCCCTCCTCAGCATGATAAACTCTTCTGATCAGGCCCTCCGCAGTATGATAAGCTCCTCCTATTAGGCCTCCTGCAGCATGATAACTCCTCATATTAGGCCCTCCTCAGCATGATAAACTCTTCTGATCAGGCCCTCCGCAGTATGATAAGCTCCTCCTATTAGGCCTCCTGCAGCATGATAAGCTCCTCCTATTAGGCCTCCTCAGCATGATAACTCCTCATATTAGGCCCTCCTCAGCATGATAAACTCCTCTGATCAGGCCTCCTACAGCATGATAACTCCTCATATTAGGCCCTCCTCAGCATGATAAACTCCTCTGATCAGGCCCTCCGCAGTATGATAAGCTCATCCTATTAGGCCTCCTACAGTATGAGAAGCTTCTCCTATTAGGCCTCCTGCAGCATGATAACTCCTCCTATTAGGCCTCCTACAGCATGATAAGCTCCTCCTATTAGGCCTCCTGCAGCATGATAACTCCTCATATTAGGCCCTCCTCAGCATGATAAACTCCTCTGATCAGGCCTCCTACAGCATGATAACTCCTCATATTAGGCCCTCCTCAGCATGATAAACTCCTCTGATCAGGCCCTCCGCAGTATGATAAGCTCCTCCTATTAGGCCTCCTGCAGCATGATAAGCTCCTCCTATTAGGCCTCCTGCAGCATGATAACTCCTCATATTAGGCCCTCCTCAGCATGATAAACTCTTCTGATCAGGCCCTCCGCAGTATGATAAGCTCCTCCTATTAGGCCTCCTGCAGCATGATAACTCCTCATATTAGGCCCTCCTCAGCATGATAAACTCTTCTGATCAGGCCCTCCGCAGTATGATAAGCTCCTCCTATTAGGCCTCCTGCAGCATGATAAGCTCCTCCTATTAGGCCTCCTGCAGCATGATAACTCCTCATATTAGGCCCTCCTCAGCATGATAAACTCCTCTGATCAGGCCTCCTACAGCATGATAACTCCTCATATTAGGCCCTCCTCAGCATGATAAACTCCTCTGATCAGGCCCTCCGCAGTATGATAAGCTCCTCCTATTAGGCCTCCTGCAGTATGAGAAGCTCCTCCTATTAGGCCTCCTGCAGCATGATAACTCCTCCTATTAGGCCTCCTACAGCATGATAAGCTCCTCCTATTAGGCCTCCTGCAGCATGATAACTCCTCATATTAGGCCCTCCTCAGCATGATAAATTCCTCTGATCAGGCCCTCCGCAGTATGATAAGCTCCTCCTATTAGGCCTCCTGCAGCATGATAAGCTCCTCCTATTAGGCCTCCTGCAGCATGATAACTCCTCATATTAGGCCCTCCTCAGCATGATAAACTCTTCTGATGAGGCCCTCCTCAGCATGATAAACTCCTCCTATTAGGCCTCCTGCAGCATGATAAGCTCCTCCTATTAGGCCTCCTGCAGCATGATAACTCCTCATATTAGGCCCTCCTCAGCATGATAAACTCCTCTGATCAGGCCTCCTACAGCATGATAACTCCTCATATTAGGCCCTCCTCAGCATGATAAACTCCTCTGATCAGGCCCTCCGCAGTATGATAAGCTCCTCCTATTAGGCCTCCTGCAGTATGAGAAGCTCCTCCTATTAGGCCTCCTGCAGCATGATAACTCCTCCTATTAGGCCTCCTACAGCATGATAAGCTCCTCCTATTAGGCCTCCTGCAGCATGATAACTCCTCATATTAGGCCCTCCTCAGCATGATAAACTCCTCTGATCAGGCCCTCCGCAGTATGATAAGCTCCTCCTATTAGGCCTCCTGCAGCATGATAAGCTCCTCCTATTAGGTCTCCTGCAGCATGATAACTCCTCATATTAGGCCCTCCTCAGCATGATAAACTCTTCTGATCAGGCCCTCCGCAGTATGATAAGCTCCTCCTATTAGGCCTCCTGCAGCATGATAAGCTCCTCCTATTAGGCCTCCTGCAGCATGATAACTCCTCATATTAGGCCCTCCTCAGCATGATAAACTCCTCTGATCAGGCCCTCCGCAGTATGATAAGCTCCTCCTATTAGGCCTCCTGCAGCATGATAAGCTCCTCCTATTAGGCCTCCTGCAGCATGATAACTCCTCATATTAGGCCCTCCTCAGCATGATAAACTCTTCTGATCAGGCCCTCCGCAGTATGATAAGCTCCTCCTATTAGGCCTCCTGCAGCATGATAACTCCTCATATTAGGCCCTCCTCAGCATGATAAACTCTTCTGATCAGGCCCTCCGCAGTATGATAAGCTCCTCCTATTAGGCCTCCTGCAGCATGATAAGCTCCTCCTATTAGGCCTCCTGCAGCATGATAACTCCTCATATTAGGCCCTCCTCAGCATGATAAACTCCTCTGATCAGGCCTCCTACAGCATGATAACTCCTCATATTAGGCCCTCCTCAGCATGATAAACTCCTCTGATCAGGCCCTCCGCAGTATGATAAGCTCCTCCTATTAGGCCTCCTGCAGTATGAGAAGCTCCTCCTATTAGGCCTCCTGCAGCATGATAACTCCTCCTATTAGGCCTCCTACAGCATGATAAGCTCCTCCTATTAGGCCTCCTGCAGCATGATAACTCCTCATATTAGGCCCTCCTCAGCATGATAAACTCTTCTGATGAGGCCCTCCTCAGCATGATAAACTCCTCCTATTAGGCCTCCTGCAGCATGATAAGCTCCTCCTATTAGGCCTCCTGCAGCATGATAACTCCTCATATTAGGCCCTCCTCAGCATGATAAACTCCTCTGATCAGGCCTCCTACAGCATGATAACTCCTCATATTAGGCCCTCCTCAGCATGATAAACTCCTCTGATCAGGCCCTCCGCAGTATGATAAGCTCCTCCTATTAGGCCTCCTGCAGTATGAGAAGCTCCTCCTATTAGGCCTCCTGCAGCATGATAACTCCTCCTATTAGGCCTCCTACAGCATGATAAGCTCCTCCTATTAGGCCTCCTGCAGCATGATAACTCCTCATATTAGGCCCTCCTCAGCATGATAAACTCCTCTGATCAGGCCCTCCGCAGTATGATAAGCTCCTCCTATTAGGCCTCCTGCAGCATGATAAGCTCCTCCTATTAGGCCTCCTGCAGCATGATAACTCCTCATATTAGGCCCTCCTCAGCATGATAAACTCTTCTGATCAGGCCCTCCGCAGTATGATAAGCTCCTCCTATTAGGCCTCCTGCAGCATGATAACTCCTCATATTAGGCCCTCCTCAGCATGATAAACTCTTCTGATCAGGCCCTCCGCAGTATGATAAGCTCCTCCTATTAGGCCTCCTGCAGCATGATAAGCTCCTCCTATTAGGCCTCCTCAGCATGATAACTCCTCATATTAGGCCCTCCTCAGCATGATAAACTCCTCTGATCAGGCCTCCTACAGCATGATAACTCCTCATATTAGGCCCTCCTCAGCATGATAAACTCCTCTGATCAGGCCCTCCGCAGTATGATAAGCTCATCCTATTAGGCCTCCTACAGTATGAGAAGCTTCTCCTATTAGGCCTCCTGCAGCATGATAACTCCTCCTATTAGGCCTCCTACAGCATGATAAGCTCCTCCTATTAGGCCTCCTGCAGCATGATAACTCCTCATATTAGGCCCTCCTCAGCATGATAAACTCCTCTGATCAGGCCTCCTACAGCATGATAACTCCTCATATTAGGCCCTCCTCAGCATGATAAACTCCTCTGATCAGGCCCTCCGCAGTATAAGCTCCTCCTATTAGGCCTCCTGCAGTATGAGAAGCTCCTCCTATTAGGCCTCCTGCAGCATGATAACTCCTCCTATTAGGCCTCCTACAGCATGATAAGCTCCTCCTATTAGGCCTCCTGCAGCATGATAACTCCTCATATTAGGCCCTCCTCAGCATGATAAACTCCTCTGATCAGGCCCTCCGCAGTATGATAAGCTCCTCCTATTAGGCCTCCTGCAGCATGATAAGCTCCTCCTATTAGGCCTCCTGCAGCATGATAACTCCTCATATTAGGCCCTCCTCAGCATGATAAACTCTTCTGATCAGGCCCTCCGCAGTATGATAAGCTCCTCCTATTAGGCCTCCTGCAGCATGATAACTCCTTTTATTAGGCCCTCCTCAGCATGATAAACTCTTCTGATCAGGCCCTCCGCAGTATGATAAGCTCCTCCTATTAGGCCTCCTGCAGCATGATAAGCTCCTCCTATTAGGCCTCCTGCAGCATGATAACTCCTCATATTAGGCCCTCCTCAGCATGATAAACTCCTCTGATCAGGCCTCCTACAGCATGATAACTCCTCATATTAGGCCCTCCTCAGCATGATAAACTCCTCTGATCAGGCCCTCCGCAGTATGATAAGCTCCTCCTATTAGGCCTCCTGCAGTATGAGAAGCTCCTCCTATTAGGCCTCCTGCAGCATGATAACTCCTCCTATTAGGCCTCCTACAGCATGATAAGCTCCTCCTATTAGGCCTCCTGCAGCATGATAACTCCTCATATTAGGCCCTCCTCAGCATGATAAATTCCTCTGATCAGGCCCTCCGCAGTATGATAAGCTCCTCCTATTAGGCCTCCTGCAGCATGATAAGCTCCTCCTATTAGGCCTCCTGCAGCATGATAACTCCTCATATTAGGCCCTCCTCAGCATGATAAACTCTTCTGATGAGGCCCTCCTCAGCATGATAAACTCCTCCTATTAGGCCTCCTGCAGCATGATAAGCTCCTCCTATTAGGCCTCCTGCAGCATGATAACTCCTCATATTAGGCCCTCCTCAGCATGATAAACTCCTCTGATCAGGCCTCCTACAGCATGATAACTCCTCATATTAGGCCCTCCTCAGCATGATAAACTCCTCTGATCAGGCCCTCCGCAGTATGATAAGCTCCTCCTATTAGGCCTCCTGCAGTATGAGAAGCTCCTCCTATTAGGCCTCCTGCAGCATGATAACTCCTCCTATTAGGCCTCCTACAGCATGATAAGCTCCTCCTATTAGGCCTCCTGCAGCATGATAACTCCTCATATTAGGCCCTCCTCAGCATGATAAACTCCTCTGATCAGGCCCTCCGCAGTATGATAAGCTCCTCCTATTAGGCCTCCTGCAGCATGATAAGCTCCTCCTATTAGGTCTCCTGCAGCATGATAACTCCTCATATTAGGCCCTCCTCAGCATGATAAACTCTTCTGATCAGGCCCTCCGCAGTATGATAAGCTCCTCCTATTAGGCCTCCTGCAGCATGATAAGCTCCTCCTATTAGGCCTCCTGCAGCATGATAACTCCTCATATTAGGCCCTCCTCAGCATGATAAACTCCTCTGATCAGGCCCTCCGCAGTATGATAAGCTCCTCCTATTAGGCCTCCTGCAGCATGATAAGCTCCTCCTATTAGGCCTCCTGCAGCATGATAACTCCTCATATTAGGCCCTCCTCAGCATGATAAACTCTTCTGATCAGGCCCTCCGCAGTATGATAAGCTCCTCCTATTAGGCCTCCTGCAGCATGATAACTCCTCATATTAGGCCCTCCTCAGCATGATAAACTCTTCTGATCAGGCCCTCCGCAGTATGATAAGCTCCTCCTATTAGGCCTCCTGCAGCATGATAAGCTCCTCCTATTAGGCCTCCTGCAGCATGATAACTCCTCATATTAGGCCCTCCTCAGCATGATAAACTCCTCTGATCAGGCCTCCTACAGCATGATAACTCCTCATATTAGGCCCTCCTCAGCATGATAAACTCCTCTGATCAGGCCCTCCGCAGTATGATAAGCTCCTCCTATTAGGCCTCCTGCAGTATGAGAAGCTCCTCCTATTAGGCCTCCTGCAGCATGATAACTCCTCCTATTAGGCCTCCTACAGCATGATAAGCTCCTCCTATTAGGCCTCCTGCAGCATGATAACTCCTCATATTAGGCCCTCCTCAGCATGATAAACTCCTCTGATCAGGCCCTCCGCAGTATGATAAGCTCCTCCTATTAGGCCTCCTGCAGCATGATAAGCTCCTCCTATTAGGCCTCCTGCAGCATGATAACTCCTCATATTAGGCCCTCCTCAGCATGATAAACTCTTCTGATGAGGCCCTCCTCAGCATGATAAACTCCTCCTATTAGGCCTCCTGCAGCATGATAAGCTCCTCCTATTAGGCCTCCTGCAGCATGATAACTCCTCATATTAGGCCCTCCTCAGCATGATAAACTCCTCTGATCAGGCCTCCTACAGCATGATAACTCCTCATATTAGGCCCTCCTCAGCATGATAAACTCCTCTGATCAGGCCCTCCGCAGTATGATAAGCTCCTCCTATTAGGCCTCCTGCAGTATGAGAAGCTCCTCCTATTAGGCCTCCTGCAGCATGATAACTCCTCCTATTAGGCCTCCTACAGCATGATAAGCTCCTCCTATTAGGCCTCCTGCAGCATGATAACTCCTCATATTAGGCCCTCCTCAGCATGATAAACTCCTCTGATCAGGCCCTCCGCAGTATGATAAGCTCCTCCTATTAGGCCTCCTGCAACATGATAAGCTCCTCCTATTAGGTCTCCTGCAGCATGATAACTCCTCATATAAGGCCCTCCTCAGCATGATAAACTCTTCTGATCAGGCCCTCCGCAGTATGATAAGCTCCTCCTATTAGGCCTCCTGCAGCATGATAAGCTCCTCCTATTAGGCCTCCTGCAGCATGATAACTCCTCATATTAGGCCCTCCTCAGCATGATAAACTCTTCTGATCAGGCCCTCCGCAGTATGATAAGCTCCTCCTATTAGGCCTCCTGCAGCATGATAAGCTCCTCCTATTAGGCCTCCTGCAGCATGATAACTCCTCATATTAGGCCCTCCTCAGCATGATAAACTCCTCTGATCAGGCCCTCCGCAGTATGATAAGCTCCTCCTATTAGGCCTCCTGCAGTATGAGAAGCTCCTCCTATTAGGCCTCCTGCAGCATGATAACTCCTCCTATTAGGCCTCCTACAGCATGATAAGCTCCTCCTATTAGGCCTCCTACAGCATGATAACTCCTCATATTAGGCCCTCCTCAGCATGATAAACTCCTCTGATCAGGCCCTCCGCAGTATGATAAGCTCCTCCTATTAGGCCTCCTGCAGCATGATAAGCTCCTCCTATTAGGCCTCCTGCAGCATGATAACTCCTCATATTAGGCCCTCCTCAGCATGATAAACTCTTCTGATCAGGCCCTCCGCAGTATGATAAGCTCCTCCTATTAGGCCTCCTGCAGCATGATAAGCTCCTCCTATTAGGCCTCCTGCAGCATGATAACTCCTCATATTAGGCCCTCCTCAGCATGATAAACTCTTCTGATCACGCCCTCCGCAGTATGATAAGCTCCTCCTATTAGGCCTCCTGCAGCATGATAAGCTCCTCCTATTAGGCCTCCTGCAGCATGATAACTCCTCATATTAGGCCCTCCTCAGCATGATAAACTCCTCTGATCAGGCCCTCCGCAGTATGATAAGCTCCTCCTATTAGGCCTCCTGCAGTATGAGAAGCTCCTCCTATTAGGCCTCCTGCAGCATGATAACTCCTCCTATTAGGCCTCCTACAGCATGATAAGCTCCTCCTATTAGGCCTCCTACAGCATGATAACTCCTCATATTAGGCCCTCCTCAGCATGATAAACTCCTCTGATCAGGCCCTCCGCAGTATGATAAGCTCCTCCTATTAGGCCTCCTGCAGCATGATAAGCTCCTCCTATTAGGCCTCCTGCAGCATGATAACTCCTCATATTAGGCCCTCCTCAGCATGATAAACTCTTCTGATCAGGCCCTCCGCAGTATGATAAGCTCCTCCTATTAGGCCTCCTGCAGCATGATAAGCTCCTCCTATTAGGCCTCCTGCAGCATGATAACTCCTCATATTAGGCCCTCCTCAGCATGATAAACTCCTCTGATCAGGCCTCCTACAGCATGATAACTCCTCATATTAGGCCCTCCTCAGCATGATAAACTCCTCTGATCAGGCCCTCCGCAGTATGATAAGCTCCTCCTATTAGGCCTCCTGCAGTATGAGAAGCTCCTCCTATTAGGCCTCCTGCAGCATGATAACTCCTCCTATTAGGCCTCCTACAGCATGATAAGCTCCTCCTATTAGGCCTCCTGCAGCATGATAACTCCTCATATTAGGCCCTCCTCAGCATGATAAACTCCTCTGATCAGGCCCTCCGCAGTATGATAAGCTCCTCCTATTAGGCCTCCTGCAGCATGATAAGCTCCTCCTATTAGGCCTCCTGCAGCATGATAACTCCTCATATTAGGCCCTCCTCAGCATGATAAACTCTTCTGATGAGGCCCTCCTCAGCATGATAAACTCCTCCTATTAGGCCTCCTGCAGCATGATAAGCTCCTCCTATTAGGCCTCCTGCAGCATGATAACTCCTCATATTAGGCCCTCCTCAGCATGATAAACTCCTCTGATCAGGCCTCCTACAGCATGATAACTCCTCATATTAGGCCCTCCTCAGCATGATAAACTCCTCTGATCAGGCCCTCCGCAGTATGATAAGCTCCTCCTATTAGGCCTCCTGCAGTATGAGAAGCTCCTCCTATTAGGCCTCCTGCAGCATGATAACTCCTCCTATTAGGCCTCCTACAGCATGATAAGCTCCTCCTATTAGGCCTCCTGCAGCATGATAACTCCTCATATTAGGCCCTCCTCAGCATGATAAACTCCTCTGATCAGGCCCTCCGCAGTATGATAAGCTCCTCCTATTAGGCCTCCTGCAGCATGATAAGCTCCTCCTATTAGGTCTCCTGCAGCATGATAACTCCTCATATTAGGCCCTCCTCAGCATGATAAACTCTTCTGATCAGGCCCTCCGCAGTATGATAAGCTCCTCCTATTAGGCCTCCTGCAGCATGATAAGCTCCTCCTATTAGGCCTCCTGCAGCATGATAACTCCTCATATTAGGCCCTCCTCAGCATGATAAACTCCTCTGATCAGGCCCTCCGCAGTATGATAAGCTCCTCCTATTAGGCCTCCTGCAGCATGATAAGCTCCTCCTATTAGGCCTCCTGCAGCATGATAACTCCTCATATTAGGCCCTCCTCAGCATGATAAACTCTTCTGATCAGGCCCTCCGCAGTATGATAAGCTCCTCCTATTAGGCCTCCTGCAGCATGATAACTCCTCATATTAGGCCCTCCTCAGCATGATAAACTCCTCTGATCAGGCCCTCCGCAGTATGATAAGCTCCTCCTATTAGGCCTCCTGCAGCATGATAAGCTCCTCCTATTAGGCCTCCTGCAGCATGATAACTCCTCATATTAGGCCCTCCTCAGCATGATAAACTCTTCTGATCAGGCCCTCCGCAGTATGATAAGCTCCTCCTATTAGGCCTCCTGCAGCATGATAACTCCTCATATTAGGCCCTCCTCAGCATGATAAACTCTTCTGATCAGGCCCTCCGCAGTATGATAAGCTCCTCCTATTAGGCCTCCTGCAGCATGATAAGCTCCTCCTATTAGGCCTCCTGCAGCATGATAACTCCTCATATTAGGCCCTCCTCAGCATGATAAACTCCTCTGATCAGGCCTCCTACAGCATGATAACTCCTCATATTAGGCCCTCCTCAGCATGATAAACTCCTCTGATCAGGCCCTCCGCAGTATGATAAGCTCCTCCTATTAGGCCTCCTGCAGTATGAGAAGCTCCTCCTATTAGGCCTCCTGCAGCATGATAACTCCTCCTATTAGGCCTCCTACAGCATGATAAGCTCCTCCTATTAGGCCTCCTGCAGCATGATAACTCCTCATATTAGGCCCTCCTCAGCATGATAAACTCCTCTGATCAGGCCCTCCGCAGTATGATAAGCTCCTCCTATTAGGCCTCCTGCAGCATGATAAGCTCCTCCTATTAGGCCTCCTGCAGCATGATAACTCCTCATATTAGGCCCTCCTCAGCATGATAAACTCTTCTGATGAGGCCCTCCTCAGCATGATAAACTCCTCCTATTAGGCCTCCTGCAGCATGATAAGCTCCTCCTATTAGGCCTCCTGCAGCATGATAACTCCTCATATTAGGCCCTCCTCAGCATGATAAACTCCTCTGATCAGGCCTCCTACAGCATGATAACTCCTCATATTAGGCCCTCCTCAGCATGATAAACTCCTCTGATCAGGCCCTCCGCAGTATGATAAGCTCCTCCTATTAGGCCTCCTGCAGTATGAGAAGCTCCTCCTATTAGGCCTCCTGCAGCATGATAACTCCTCCTATTAGGCCTCCTACAGCATGATAAGCTCCTCCTATTAGGCCTCCTGCAGCATGATAACTCCTCATATTAGGCCCTCCTCAGCATGATAAACTCCTCTGATCAGGCCCTCCGCAGTATGATAAGCTCCTCCTATTAGGCCTCCTGCAGCATGATAAGCTCCTCCTATTAGGTCTCCTGCAGCATGATAACTCCTCATATAAGGCCCTCCTCAGCATGATAAACTCTTCTGATCAGGCCCTCCACAGTATGATAAGCTCCTCCTATTAGGCCTCCTGCAGCATGATAAGCTCCTCCTATTAGGCCTCCTGCAGCATGATAACTCCTCATATTAGGCCCTCCTCAGCATGATAAACTCTTCTGATCAGGCCCTCCGCAGTATGATAAGCTCCTCCTATTAGGCCTCCTGCAGCATGATAAGCTCCTCCTATTAGGCCTCCTGCAGCATGATAACTCCTCATATTAGGCCCTCCTCAGCATGATAAACTCCTCTGATCAGGCCCTCCGCAGTATGATAAGCTCCTCCTATTAGGCCTCCTGCAGTATGAGAAGCTCCTCCTATTAGGCCTCCTGCAGCATGATAACTCCTCCTATTAGGCCTCCTACAGCATGATAAGCTCCTCCTATTAGGCCTCCTACAGCATGATAACTCCTCATATTAGGCCCTCCTCAGCATGATAAACTCCTCTGATCAGGCCCTCCGCAGTATGATAAGCTCCTCCTATTAGGCCTCCTGCAGCATGATAAGCTCCTCCTATTAGGCCTCCTGCAGCATGATAACTCCTCATATTAGGCCCTCCTCAGCATGATAAACTCTTCTGATCAGGCCCTCCGCAGTATGATAAGCTCCTCCTATTAGGCCTCCTGCAGCATGATAAGCTCCTCCTATTAGGCCTCCTGCAGCATGATAACTCCTCATATTAGGCCCTCCTCAGCATGATAAACTCTTCTGATCACGCCCTCCGCAGTATGATAAGCTCCTCCTATTAGGCCTCCTGCAGCATGATAAGCTCCTCCTATTAGGCCTCCTGCAGCATGATAACTCCTCATATTAGGCCCTCCTCAGCATGATAAACTCCTCTGATCAGGCCCTCCGCAGTATGATAAGCTCCTCCTATTAGGCCTCCTGCAGTATGAGAAGCTCCTCCTATTAGGCCTCCTGCAGCATGATAACTCCTCCTATTAGGCCTCCTACAGCATGATAAGCTCCTCCTATTAGGCCTCCTACAGCATGATAACTCCTCATATTAGGCCCTCCTCAGCATGATAAACTCCTCTGATCAGGCCCTCCGCAGTATGATAAGCTCCTCCTATTAGGCCTCCTGCAGCATGATAAGCTCCTCCTATTAGGCCTCCTGCAGCATGATAACTCCTCATATTAGGCCCTCCTCAGCATGATAAACTCTTCTGATCAGGCCCTCCGCAGTATGATAAGCTCCTCCTATTAGGCCTCCTGCAGCATGATAAGCTCCTCCTATTAGGCCTCCTGCAGCATGATAACTCCTCATATTAGGCCCTCCTCAGCATGATAAACTCTTCTGATCAGGCCCTCCGCAGTATGATAAGCTCCTCCTATTAGGCCTCCTGCAGCATGATAAGCTCCTCCTATTAGGCCTCCTGCAGCATGATAACTCCTCATATTAGGCCCTCCTCAGCATGATAAACTCCTCTGATCAGGCCCTCCGCAGTATGATAAGCTCCTCCTATTAGGCCTCCTGCAGCATGATAAGCTCCTCCTATTAGGTCTCCTGCAGCATGATAACTCCTCATATTAGGCCCTCCTCAGCATGATAAACTCCTCTGATCAGGCCTCCTACAGCATGATAACTCCTCATATTAGGCCCTCCTCAGCATGATAAACTCCTCTGATCAGGCCCTCCGCAGTATGATAAGCTCCTCCTATTAGGCCTCCTGCAGTATGAGAAGCTCCTCCTATTAGGCCTCCTGCAGCATGATAACTCCTCCTATTAGGCCTCCTACAGCATGATAAGCTCCTCCTATTAGGCCTCCTGCAGCATGATAACTCCTCATATTAGGCCCTCCTCAGCATGATAAACTCCTCTGATCAGGCCCTCCGCAGTATGATAAGCTCCTCCTATTAGGCCTCCTGCAGCATGATAAGCTCCTCCTATTAGGTCTCCTGCAGCATGATAACTCCTCATATTAGGCCCTCCTCAGCATGATAAACTCTTCTGATCAGGCCCTCCGCAGTATGATAAGCTCCTCCTATTAGGCCTCCTGCAGCATGATAAGCTCCTCCTATTAGGCCTCCTGCAGCATGATAACTCCTCATATTAGGCCCTCCTCAGCATGATAAACTCTTCTGATCAGGCCCTCCGCAGTATGATAAGCTCCTCCTATTAGGCCTCCTGCAGCATGATAAGCTCCTCCTATTAGGCCTCCTGCAGCATGATAACTCCTCATATTAGGCCCTCCTCAGCATGATAAACTTCTCTGATCAGGCCTCCTACAGCATGATAACTCCTCATATTAGGCCCTCCTCAGCATGATAAACTCCTCTGATCAGGCCCTCCGCAGTATGATAAGCTCCTCCTATTAGGCCTCCTGCAGTATGAGAAGCTCCTCCTATTAGGCCTCCTGCAGCATGATAACTCCTCCTATTAGGCCTCCTACAGCATGATAAGCTCCTCCTATTAGGCCTCCTACAGCATGATAACTCCTCATATTAGGCCCTCCTCAGCATGATAAACTCCTCTGATCAGGCCCTCCGCAGTATGATAAGCTCCTCCTATTAGGCCTCCTGCAGCATGATAAGCTCCTCCTATTAGGCCTCCTGCAGCATGATAACTCCTCATATTAGGCCCTCCTCAGCATGATAAACTCTTCTGATCAGGCCCTCCGCAGTATGATAAGCTCCTCCTATTAGGCCTCCTGCAGCATGATAAGCTCCTCCTATTAGGCCTCCTGCAGCATGATAACTCCTCATATTAGGCCCTCCTCAGCATGATAAACTCTTCTGATCAGGCCCTCCGCAGTATGATAAGCTCCTCCTATTAGGCCTCCTGCAGCATGATAAGCTCCTCCTATTAGGCCTCCTGCAGCATGATAACTCCTCATATTAGGCCCTCCTCAGCATGATAAACTCCTCTGATCAGGCCTCCTACAGCATGATAACTCCTCATATTAGGCCCTCCTCAGCATGATAAACTCCTCTGTTCAGGCCCTCCGCAGTATGATAAGCTCCTCCTATTAGGCCTCCTGCAGTATGAGATGCTCCTCCTATTAGGCCTCCTGCAGCATGATAACTCCTCCTATTAGGCCTCCTACAGCATGATAAGCTCCTACTATTAGGCCTCCTGCAGCATGATAACTCCTCATATTAGGCCCTCCTCAGCATGATAAACTCCTCTGATCAGGCCCTCCGCAGTATGATAAGCTCCTCCTATTAGGCCTCCTGCAGCATGATAAGCTCCTCCTATTAGGCCTCCTGCAGCATGATAAACTCCTCTGATCAGGCCCTCCGCAGTATGATAAGCTCCTCCTATTAGGCCTCCTGCAGCATGATAAGCTCCTCCTATTAGGTCTCCTGCAGCATGATAACTCCTCATATTAGGCCCTCCTCAGCATGATAAACTCTTCTGATCAGGCCCTCCGCAGTATGATAAGCTCCTCCTATTAGGCCTCCTGCAGCATGATAAGCTCTTCCTATTAGGCCTCCTGCAGCATGATAACTCCTCATATTAGGCCCTCCTCAGCATGATAAACTCTTCTGATCAGGCCCTCCGCAGTATGATAAGCTCCTCCTATTAGGCCTCCTGCAGCATGATAAGCTCCTCCTATTAGGCCTCCTGCGGCATGATAACTCCTCATATTAGGCCCTCCTCAGCATGATAAACTCCTCTGATCAGGCCCTCCGCAGTATGATAAGCTCCTCCTATTAGGCCTCCTGCAGTATGAGAAGCTCCTCCTATTAGGCCTCCTACAGCATGATAAGCTCCTCCTATTAGGCCTCCTACAGCATGATAAGCTCCTCCTATTAGGCCTCCTACAGCATGATAACTCCTCATATTAGGCCCTCCTCAGCATGATAAACTCCTCTGATCAGGCCCTCCGCAGTATGATAAGCTCCTCCTATTAGGCCTCCTGCAGCATGATAAGCTCCTCCTATTAGGCCTCCTGCAGCATGATAACTCCTCATATTAGGCCCTCCTCAGCATGATAAACTCTTCTGATCAGGCCCTCCGCAGTATGATAAGCTCCTCCTATTAGGCCTCCTGCAGCATGATAAGCTCCTCCTATTAGGCCTCCTGCAGCATGATAACTCCTCATATTAGGCCCTCCTCAGCATGATAAACTCTTCTGATCAGGCCCTCCGCAGTATGATAAGCTCCTCCTTTTAGGCCTCCTGCAGCATGATAAGCTCCTCCTATTAGGCCTCCTGCAGCATGATAACTCCTCATATTAGGCCCTCCTCAGCATGATAAACTCCTCTGATCAGGCCTCCTACAGCATGATAACTCCTCATATTAGGCCCTCCTCAGCATGATAAACTCCTCTGTTCAGGCCCTCCGCAGTATGATAAGCTCCTCCTATTAGGCCTCCTGCAGTATGAGATGCTCCTCCTATTAGGCCTCCTGCAGCATGATAACTCCTCCTATTAGGCCTCCTACAGCATGATAAGCTCCTCCTATTAGGCCTCCTGCAGCATGATAACTCCTCATATTAGGCCCTCCTCAGCATGATAAACTCCTCTGATCAGGCCCTCCGCAGTATGATAAGCTCCTCCTATTAGGCCTCCTGCAGCATGATAAGCTCCTCCTATTAGGCCTCCTGCAGCATGATAACTCCTCCTATTAGGCCCTCCTCAGCATGATAAACTCTTCTGATCAGGCCCTCCGCAGTATGATAAGCTCCTCCTATTAGGCCTCCTGCAGTATGAGAAGCTCCTCCTATTAGGCCTCCTGCAGCATGATAACTCCTCATATTAGACCCTCCTCAGCATGATAAACTCCTCTGATCAGGCCCTCCGCAGTATGATAAGCTCCTCCTATTAGGCCTCCTGCAGCATGATAAGCTCCTCCTATTAGGCCTCCTGCAGCATGATAAACTCCTCTGATCAGGCCCTCCGCAGTATGATAAGCTCCCCCCCCCCAGCATGACAAGTTTCTTCCCCACACAGTTGTTGTGATTTCCCAGCACACTTAGGCTGCCAGTTGGGACTCATGACAACTCAGAAGAACCAGATTACCAATGTCCAGCTAAACTCTGGCCCTTATTGAAATTTCCCATGACCTGGCTTGCCAGCGAGCCCCTTCCTATGACTTACTGCTAAAGATAGAGGGCCTCCGTGATCCCCACGAATGCTCCCCTGCTGTGCCACTAACATCTGCATGGGCAATGGGATGATGAATCATCATTATCATTGCCAGGTCCCAGCACAGCAGAAGAGCAGTAGTCATGGCCATCATTTGTAGGGACAGGGGGACTGCAAGGGGCGGTTTCAACCATGTAACAGACTCCTTGTGTGTGCCCCTAGATCTCTTATGGATGACCTGTCTTGAGGATAGGTCATCAATAAAAAGGAGTTAGACAACTCCTTAAAAGTGGGTGTGTAGTAGAATACTATTAATGTCCTGTCCTTAGCAATATGAATAACTGGTACAATACAGGGGCTGCAGTGTACCAGAACTAGCATAGATCTATACACTGTGTAGCACAGAATCGGACTGAATTTACAGTTCTCTGGTCACTAAACACCATACAGAACTGTGCCAGTGGCAGTGTAATGTGGCTGGTACCAATAGCTGATTACTGGGGTCCTGGGAACCTAAGGATTGTTTATCAAAGACCAACCCCTTTAAAGTTAGCGGATACTCACACAGCATTTTTTTTTACATTGATTCCAGCTCATTTTGCACTTAATCGGAGTACAATAAAGTTGGCTGCTACTGTCTCCAGTTGAAAACATATCATTGCTGTGTGAACATTCCCTTACCTCTGTGAATATGATAGTTTACATATTTATTATGCTCCTATTAATAAAGATGAGAATTCACATCTCTTCCACTTTCAGCGTGGCTATTTACAGAATAGAAAGACAATAAAATAGAATAAAAAAAAGGTTAATGATGTTAAATTGTATTGTTGGCAAAAAAAAAACAGACTACAAAGAAATTTATGAAATGATATGCTTTACCAAATCTGAAAACATATAGCCTATATAGCAATGCAGCACTATCAAAAACCTTTGGGAAAAGCTGCAATAATAATAATAATGATTGTGGATTAACCACATTCTTGGTATCCAACCACACTACTGCTCTTGTGGCTGAATAGCCAGGAATCACTGTCAGGCCTGGATCACATCTGCAGTCGGTATTCTGTTCAGGGAGTCAAGTTGTTCTTGAAGTACTTTTCTCTGCACATTACTCGTGCGTACACCGCATGGAAAACACACGGACTCCATTAAAACCTATGGGGTCCGTGTGCTTTCATTGCTTACCACTTGTCAATGCGTCCAGTATTCCGTTTGGGTGGTCCCCAAGTGGCCTCCCCGAACAGAATACCAAACGCAGAAGTGAACCAGGCCTCACAAAATCTAGTGTGACCCTTTCTTAGAAGAGTGGAGACTGTTACAGTAGCAAAATAACTCCTGTTCACATAGTATATAATAGGTCTTATAACGTTATGAGCAAAGTGAATGATAGTATAGGCATTCTAAACAAATCATAAGAAAATGGCTAAAGGTCTGTGTCGCTTGCTGTTCCCTACCCCTACCGACAATAACTCTGTCAGCAGTTTTGCAAGGTCAAAACTTGCAACACACTGGACGAGATTTATTATGATTCATACACAGATTTCGGCCATACAAGGCGTAAGAAGTCTCAATTTTTTAACAAAATATGGTTTGCACAAACAAATTTATTTTTTTAACTGTCACCACATTCCCCACATTTCCCAAAAAAGTGGGCATGACAATGGTGTGCAGAGGGCAGACCCATTGACCCTGCTAAATTTATCATTGTTTATGACAGAAACCTGGCATGATGCAGGAAATGTATGCTAGCTAAGAGCTGACGTAGATTTTTCTCCAGGTGCACAGACCGGTGGAGTGTATGCCTCATCATATGCAAGGCGCACCTTCCGCTGACTTTGCCTGTCTTTATAAATTTGCCTCACTGTCTTTAAATCATCATTTCTGCAGAACATGTTAAAAGGTCAATTAGAAACATGGTTTATTAGGTTAAAAAGAAACAAATAAGCAGTATACAAATATTACCATGTTCTTATGGATCTGAGGTTTATGCTATAGATTTACCATATTTTCCGGTGTATAAGACAACTGGGCGTATAAGACGACCCCCAACTTTTGCAGTTAAAATATAGAGTTTGGGATATACTCGCCGTATTAGACTACCCCTCTTCTGTGGGGTACCTCTTCTTAATGCACACTTACCCCTTAGAATACTCTATAATGCTTTTTTATTTGCTTTCCAGTCCTGAACCATCTTTTCACACTACCACCGCTGTCTGCCCGGGGTTTCCATCCTAAACCCCAAAGAAACTGGACAGGCGACGGCTTGCCGGCGGTCTGCTTTACAACCCATTCATTTGAATGGGTTGTAAAGCAAACCGCTGGTGTTCATATGCGGCCTCTCTGCCTGGAAACCGTTTTTTTTTGCACGGACAATCTGGCGGGGCCAGATTTACTGTAGTTGTACCATTATGGGGAATGTCTATTACTTAGATCTCCTTTTGTTTAAATCGGACGCAAACAGTGAAAAAAACGGCGGTTTGGCACTTTTGGTTTTGAAGTTCACCGTACAGGAAAAAATATTTTATAAGTAGACTGGGCATTTTCGAACACAGGGATACCTAACGTATATGTGCATCACAGTGTTTTTCTACTTTTAGATGTATTCTAGTGAAAGGAGGTGATTTAGAACTTTTTTAAATTATTTTTTATATATTTCTTTTAAAACTTTTTTTTAATTTTTTTTTTTAACCTCACTGGGGGACTTGAACCTGCAATCATTTGATTGCAAGTCCAATAGACGACAATACAAGTGTATTGCCGCCTATGGGAGATTCTGTACATTGCTATTGCGGCTGGTCATAGCTATGACACCCCAGGGTGTTTTTGCACTTTGGGGGGTCAGGATGGGAGGTTAAGTTTTAATGCCTGCAATTAGAATGCATTCTGATTGCAGGCATTAGCTTCAGGCATCCGCGGATGATGTGTAGGCTGTGGCTGTAACATCGGCTCCATTCCTGCTGCAGGAAGCCAGTGGCGGCAGGAGAGTTGCGATCCTGCTCCTCCGCCCCCTGCCCCACCATATACCCGGCGTATAAGACGACCCCCAACTTTTCAGAAAAGTTTTGGGGGTTCTTCTACCCGGAGATTATGTGCCTTAACTTTTAATTCCCTGTATTTTGTTTTAGGTTACAATAAGCGGATTGTATAAAAGAACAATTCATCGGGATACTCGATTTGATATGTTTTATTTTTGTTGTTCTGTATAATTGCTGTATTCTTTTTCTTGGACTCAGAATGTAGTATTGTTTTACGCTTTTCGACTACAAGTTTAGACTGTGGATTTTTGTTCTCAATTATTTTTCTGATATTGTTTTCTAGTTGTACTTGTAAAAAATTTGTAAAAATTTAATAAAATAAGACTTAAAAAAAAAAAAGTTTTGGGGGTTCAAAAGTCGTCTTATACGACGGAAAATACGGTACTTAGTGTCATCTAAGCTCATCTAACAAGGGTGCATTAGTTAGAACTGTTAAGCAGATTGTCCACAACTGACAATTAATGGTCATTACCTGTCAATCTCAGACAACCTCTTTAGGAAGGGTTTACAGATCCTTTCTTGATGAAGAAATATGTGTGAGTTTTTAATTGTAGTAATGAGCAGAGGTGTAAATTGAGTGGGTGGAGAGGGTGCCATTGCTCCTGGGTATAGGAGCCCTTAGGGAACCCATAAGCATTGGCATAACCTAAAGGGTTTGCAGTGTTAAAATGCCATTCAGCACTTTATACACAAAGATATCATCATGCAATTATAGGTCAAATTATAATTTTTATTTAAAAAAAAAGCATAAAAATTAATATTTGTCGCCAAAGGTATTACCAAAGCAAATAACAATTCTAATGCACAATACTTTCTAAGCATAAAAAGTTCAAACCTACATATTGCTTATGCCTATGTCTACATGAGCATAAAATCACCAGACCTCAAGAGACCACCCATACTGCAGGATCATCTATAACCACATAGGGTCATCCTCCTCTGGTCATGTATGCTGCCAGTATGTCTCCCAATGGACAGCCTTTGCTCTTCAGACAGGCTGATACGAGAGCTTTAAAGGGGCTCTATCAGCAAAATCATGCTGCTAGAGCCCCACATATGCGTGAATAGCCTTTAAAAAGGCTATTCAGGCACCGTAAATGTTATATTAAACTACCCCCCCCCCTCGTTTTAAAATAAAACCCTAAAAAAGAATGTTATCTACTAAGCTTTTCTGCATGTTCCTGAAATATGCTGAACGAAGTGTTAATTGTTTAAAGAGGACCTTTCACCATTTTGCCCACAGGCAGTTCTATATACTGCCGGAAAGCTGACAGTGCGCTGAGTTCAGCGCACTGTCGGCTTTCCCGATCTGGGCCCGGTCTGAAGAGCTTACGGTCCGGTACCGTAGCTCTTCTATGGTCAGAAGGGCGTTTCTGACAGTTAGCCAGAGACGTCCTTCTTCACAGCACAGCCAATCGCGCTGTGCTGTGAGAGCCGGGAGGAACGCCCCCTCCCTCTGCTCGCAGTACTCGTCCATAGACGAGTATTATCAGGAGGGGAGGGGGCGTTCCTCCCGGCTCTCACAGCACAGCGCGATTGGCTGTGCTGTGAAGAAGGACGTCTCTGACTGAGTGTCAGAAACGCCCTTCTGACCATAGAAGAGCTACGGTACCGGACCGTAAGCTCTTCAGACCGGACCCAGATCGGGAAAGCCGACAGTGCGCTGAACTCAGCGCACTGTCAGCTTTCCGGCAGTATATAGAACTGCCTGTGGGCAAAATGGTGAAAGGTCCTCTTTAAACAATTAACACTTCGTTCAGCATATTTCAGGAACATGCAGAAAAGCTTACAGGTGTAGGGTGCAAGTGGTGTTTATAATGTTAACGCTGCCCTGCTAGTTCTAAATGGTGAAAATAAATGTCACAAACTTTCACAAGAGTTCAAAACATTATAAAAGCCTGGGCTAATGTCCCCAGTTATTTCATACAACATAAGCTATGTTTATGCATATATCTACACAACATGAAAATATGCAGCATGCATTATCTAAGAGCTGCCAAAGTGTGAAATGTGCTTGTTTGACACAACTCAGCCAGAATAAATAAGCCATACAATAAAAATTCTAATAAAAAGAGAATGTTAATTGTCTATATACTGTACATAAGCATTACTGCTGCTGATAGGCTGGCTGATTCATGAAGTGGGTGGACCAGTGATACACCAAACAATGATTCTATGGGGTAACATATCATAAAAATTAGGCTGGCTCCCCATCCGTCATAACTGGGGAAAGTAACTGCCAGCTAGCGTAATCGCGCACCGTAAAAAAACGTGGCGTACACGCGCCGTAAATGCGCCACATTGCGCGGCGCGTTTACTCCGTGTGAACGAGCCCTTAAGTGAACCGAGATGAACTTTACTGTGGTAACTGATATCTCATGCTGCTTCCCAATGAGAGTTATAGTTATGAAATCTACTGTGGTGGCCAATCCCAGACTTGAAATGAGGGATGCCCAATATGATGATGGTAATATGGTGCATTTTTTCGCTCCAAATGTATGACGTCTATTCCTCATCCACTATGGCTATGGGGGGGTGAATTAATTGAAGTCCCTGGAACCCAGATACTTGGAAATGAATGGGTTCTGACAGGTACATTCCGCAACCTAGACTTCCTCCAAAGGTTGGCACTCTTTATTCTTCTATTGGGGCTGATAGCAATATCTTCCCTGTCTCAGGGTTGTAGCTAAATTGTTGTGCAGATGAACAGTTTCTTTCCCTCAGTGGCTGCAGAGAAGTCACAGCAAGTCTGCAAGTCTCCTCCCAATGACTAGTGATTGGCTAGGGATGTACTAAGTCCTCTAACTTAGAGGGGTAGCAAGACCACAGTGGAAGGGTCCTCTAAGGAGGACCATCAACATATGGGAAGCTACAAAACACACAATTAAAGGGGCAAACACATACAAATATACACAAACTTTATATACAGTGATACAAACACAATAAAATAAAACAATTTAGCAGTGTCCACTGGGATGCTGCGATATTAATATAATTTGGCCAGCAATTCAGTTGAATGGAGGCCCTTTAATACTAAGTTTCCCTGCATTGCTGTCTGGCTTTGGCTTCCCTTGTCAAAATCAACTTGCATTCCGAGTATCACTGTGCATACAGGGATAGCTTTCAGTCATTGACATGGCAGTACATGGCAGCACATCGCCATGACTAATAACGTATATTATATTGTTCCCCCTGCATGTCCTCTGCTGATTGAGCGCTGATGGCCACGTTTTGTAGCCCATCAGTGGTCATTCAGAAATATTGTTGGGTCTTAAAAGGATGTTTACTCTTTTCCTATAAACCTATATATATATATATATATATATATATAATACTAGCTGTTACCCGCGACTTCGTCTGCGGTGATTGTAGAAGTGGGTATATACAGGCATGGGTAAGGTTTTCGTACTGTGTATAAGGTATGGGATATGAAATGTAACTTTGTATCTTGTTTTTGCTGTAATTCAGAGAATACGTGAGATTTTGTGTTGAAGTTAATTTGTATTTGAGCTGCTATACGGTGTTGTGAGAAACTTTACATAGTGACTTTGGAACAGAAGTATTTGAAGTTAACCCTTTCCCGCCGATGGCATTTTTTGATTTTCGTTTTTGACTCCCCTCCTTTTAAACCCCATAACTTTTTTATTTCTCCGCTCCCAGAGCCATATGAGGTCTTAATTTTTCCTGGGAAAAAATTTTCTTCATGATGCCAGCATTAGTTATTCTATATAATGTACTGGGAATCAGGGAAAAAATTCAGAATGGTGTGGATTTGAAGAAAAAATGCATTTCTGCGACTTTCTTACGGGCTTTGGTTTTACGGCGTTCACTGTGCAACCAAAATGATATGTCCTCTGTATTCTGTGTTTCGTGACGATTCTGGGGATACCAAATTTATATGGTTTTATTTACATTTTGACCCCTTAAAAAAAATCCAAAACTGAATTAAAAAATAATTTTTTGAAAAGTCGCCATATTCCGACAGCCGTAACTTTTTTATACATAAGTGTACGGGGATGTATAGGGCGTCTTTTTTTGCGGGACCGGGTGTACTTTGTAGTTCTACCATTTTCGGGAAATGTTATTGCTTTGATCACTTTTTATTCAATTTTTTATCAGAATCAAAACAGTGAAAAAATGGTGGTTTGGCACTTTTGACCATTTTTCCCGCTACGGCGTTTACCGAACAGGAAAAATATTTGTATAGCTTTGTAGAGCGGGCGATTTCGGACATGGGGATACCTAACATGTATGTGTTTCACAGTTTTTAACTACTTTTATATGTGTTCTAGGGAAAGGGGGGTGATTTGAATTTTTAATCCTTTTTATTTTATTTTTTTTAGATTTTTTTTACTTTTTTTAAACTTTTTTTTTTGCATTTATTAGACTGCCTAGGGGTATTGACATGGGTGGGCGGTGTCGCGGATTGTCAGAGCGGTGGGGGTCGGCAAACATGGCTGCTCCGGAGCGTTAAAGAGAGCCTCCTGGAGTATCGTTAAGGGGAGGGGCAAAGTGGTAAAGTATATGTGTATGTGATTGTGTGGGGTTAGGGGCTAGGCTGTAGAGGGCAATATGAATTTTGTGGCTTGCTATGGTCCAAAGTGTGTGAGATTGCAGAGATGGTGGTGTGAGTTTGGGTTTTGTGGGGGTCCTGGCACAAACGTATATTCGCTATTGTGACGAAAAGTAGCCTATTGTTTAATCGGGTGTATTAACTATGTTTGTGGAAAATTTCAGCCAAATCGGTGGAGCTGTTTTTCCGTGATTGAGGAACAAACATCCGAACATGCAAACATCCAAACACACAAACACACAAACCCACAAACTCACAAACTTTCACATTTATAATATTAATAGGATATATATATATCTGGTCAGCTTCTCCTGCTCTCACATGATGACCAGGCGGAATGTGGTACAACAACAAAAGGGAAACCTCCTCCCACGGCTGTTAACCCCAACATACAATAAAAACTCTGACACGCACTTGGATGGTTAAATAGTGGGGGTCGGCCACAGCTTTATTAAACTATAAACATATCGGCAGGCCCTGCTATCCCCCTCCCCTTTACTCTTGGACCAAGCGCGTCACCAGAATGCCCCGCCACCGCCTGCGGTGTGCATGTGTATGATGTTCAACGGGTGACGCGCTCCATCTTCTACCACCGATGACCAGAAGGGGAAGGGAGGGGAAAGGCGCAAGGTCCCGCCAACATGCAAGCTGTGACACCTGAAAAAAATAAACCAGAATAAATAACAAGGCAAAGAAAAAACGAAACCAATAAATAATAAACAACCGTAATAATACACAGAGAACCAACAACAGTGGGGAGGGCGGGAGGGAAACACGTCCTGCTCCGACGCTGGCGGGGATCCGAAAGGAAGTCCCCGCCCAGCGCCGGAAGTTACATAGGGCTCGTAACCCCGCCTCCTCCGAAAACCCCGCCCCGGACAGCAACAGCCGCCGGGAGGGGAAAAGAGAGGAGGGAGGGGGAGCCACACGCCCGGTCAAGACCCGGACAGCTTAGGCAGCCGTCCGGGTCACAGACCAGGCGGAATGTGGTACAACAACAAAAGGGAAACCTCCTCCCACGGCTGTTAACCCCAACATACAATAAAAACTCTGACACGCACTTGGATGGTTAAATAGTGGGGGTCGGCCACAGCTTTATTAAACTATAAACATATCGGCAGGCCCTGCTATCCCCCTCCCCTTTACTCTTGGACCAAGCGCGTCACCAGAATGCCCCGCCACCGCCTGCGGTGTGCATGTGTATGATGTTCAACGGGTGACGCGCTCCATCTTCTACCACCGATGACCAGAAGGGGAAGGGAGGGGAAAGGCGCAAGGTCCCGCCACCGGACCCCGACGTAAACCTACAAAGGGGTCCGACCCCCCTCCAAGAGCATGAAGAGCGCACGCTCAATGCCATCCTGAAGCCCAGACAAGAAAATGTCTAGGCCGATGTCAGACAGATGGACACCATCCCTCCGGAGCAGCGCCCTGTTATCACCCTCAAGCTGCCTGTGCCGAACCACGACTCCCGATCGGGAGCGCACGTGGCGCGAAACACGCAAATTGAGCAGGCGCCTTGCACGCTCCAAAGCTGCTGGGTCTCGAGCATCACGCCATCTGGCCCGGGGAACAATTTCGGACCATACAATAACAACATCCTGAAAAAAGGCAGGAAAGCGGTCAATATCAGATCTAATCAACGAAATCAATTCGGACAAGCGTATCACGCCCAAATCGTTGCCCCCGGCATGAAACACCAGCACCACTGGGGCCTGGGAGGTCCTTCCAATTTCGACAACTTGAGGCAACATTTCCGACCAACTCATCCCTCTGACTCCATGCCAGCGCAGCTCCGCCTCTTGAAAACCAAGCTGCAAACCTCCAGGCCGGATGGCAGCGCGCCGCGCCGCCCAATAGATGTACGAGTGGCCTAGAATCCAAACCACCGGATATGGACCTAAAATAGAGAACAAAGTTAATGACCCTTTTTTTTTTTTTTTTTTTTTTTTTTTATAAGTCATCAAAGAAAAAGAAACACCACAAACCGCAAAAAGGTAAAAACAAAGCTAAGCCGTGAGGAGACCCGGGCGTACGTAACGCCGATAACAAGTAGACCGCCAGCGGCCAATACGCTTAATTTCCTCCTCAGTGAGGCCCGCCGCATCGGCCGCGGTAGCTGCCCCGATGCGAAAAGAGTGGGTGCCAAAGTCCTCAGACGGAACCCCTAACGCGGAAAGACAGCGCTTAAACAACGATTCGAACTGGAACCTCGTAAAAAATGAGCCATCAGCATGAACTAAGAACTGGCTAGACAAGGGGCGAACCGCAACAAAACAACGCACTCTATCAACGGGGCATAAGGGGCCGTCTAAACGCGAAATAGTCAACCAAGTACCTTGCCCGTAGGGATCCGTCTTAGACCGTTTAACCCGAACACGAATGGAATCCTGCAACACCACCACATCGTCTGCAGCCAACCCACCCGCTGCTCGCCGAGACGGAGCGACTAATTCACCCACACGCAAGGCACCGAAAAAGGCTAAAACAAAAGCGCAACTCAACAACAACGCCTCAAACGGAGACGAACAAACCGACTCAGATATCCCGACCAGGCGACGCAACAGGAAAAAAGAAATCGGTCGACGTTTATCAACCGGGCGGGCCGCCTTCTTCCAACCACGCAAAATCAACTGAAAAGCAAACTCTTTCGTCACATCCGGAAAACCCAACAACTTAAGCCCAAAGGCTACACCCGACAACCGTCTGGCCGCGGTAGCGGCCGACACAGCATCTGACCTCAAACGAGCCAAGTAAGCAAACGTTAAGTCCCTACAGCAGTCAGGATCTAACAATCTCTCCGGGGAACCAAAGGACAGCCACTCATTCCACGCCTTACCATGCGCTGACCACGTCGCCGGCGTAACAGAATCGTGTAATAACGGGCTCAAGACCGCAGAACCAGGTCCCACAGCAAAGGAGGGCACGGGCAGCCCACCAAATCCGCTCTCGGGTGCAGGTCTCTGAAGCGCTCCCACTGAAAACGAGAAAGAGAATCAGCAACAGTATTATCAACACCCGGGACATGGCGAGCCCTGAAAACCAAATTAAACTGTAAACATTTCAAGACTAAACGACGCAGCAAAGCTAAAACAGGTAAAGAGCTGGAAGAGAGGCTATTAATCACAGATACCACACTCTCATTGTCACACCAAAACAAAACCCGCTGGTTCGCCATGTCCGCGCCCCATAACTCCAAAGCCACTACAATAGGAAACAGCTCCAACAAAGTGAGATTACGGGTAAAACCCTCGGACAACCAGCTTTGAGGCCATGGAGCAGCGGACCAGCGAGAACCAAAAACGGCTCCATAACCAGACGAACCCGCAGCATCAGTGAAAAGCTGAAAGTCGGAATTGCACAACTCCCTCTCGGGGAAACAAGAAACGCCAGTATAATCTAAGAGAAAGGACTTCCAAACCTTCAAGTCCTCCCGCAGGACGCTCGTTATCCGCACATAATGATGCGGCATGCGGACTCCAGCCTTGGCCAAAGACAGGCGGCGAGAAAAAACACGCCCCATAGGAAAAATCCTACACGCAAAGGCCAGCTGCCCCAGCAACGACTGCAAACGGGACAGCTGGACCTTACGAGCCGACAGGCAAAAATCCACATCCGCACGGAGGCGAGACAACTTGTCCTGCGGGAGCTGAAGGATCATACGGTCTGAGTCAATGAGTATCCCCAAGAAGGAGAGTGACGACACCGGACCCTCAGTCTTGTCAAGCGCGAGGGGAACACCAAAATAACCTGTGAAAAAACGAAACGTATTAAGCAAGTATTCACACAGACGAGAAGAAGCAGGACCAACAAAAAGAAAGTCGTCCAAATAGTGAATTACCGATTGAGACCCCGTCTCCTGCCGAACCACCCACTCTAAAAATGTGCTAAACAACTCAAAATACCGGCAAGAGATGGAGCACCCCATCGGTAAACACATATCATAGTAAAAAGAACCCCCGAACTGACAACCCAAAAGATGATAACAATCGGGATGTACCGGCAACAGGCGAAACGCAGATTCGATATCCGATTTCGCCATGAGGGCACCCCTGCCAGCATTGACCACCAAAGAGACCGCTTTATCAAAAGAAACATAGGACACCACCGTCTCCTCCTTCGGGATACCATCATTCACGGATTCACCCGGAGGAAAGGACAAGTGATGTATCAATCTGTATTTGCCGGCCTCCTTCTTCGGGACCAAACCCAGCGGGGACACCCTGAAATTTGGAAAAGGGGGTTGCGCAAATGGGCCGGCTAAACGGCCCAACTCCACTTCTTTATCAATTTTGGCCTGAGCCACAACTAAATCTTTCTGAACAGACCGTAGATTATCAGTAAACATAACAGAACAACTAGGAACGTGAGGTATATAGAAACCGAACATAAAACCATTAAACAGTAGGTCTGCTTCCTGTCTCTTGGGGTACCTGTCGAGCCAGGGGCGCATCCTTACTGCGCTCACCGGCGTCCTCGGGTTTACCCGCACCAGATTTGGCGGCTCTGCCGCGCTTGGCGCAACGCAGAGCGGAATGTGCTCCTCCGCAAATCGAACATTCATGCTTGAAACGGCATGAGGTGAAGAAACGACAGTGTCCTTCATTAAACATCCAGCAGGCACCTGGCCTGCGAACGGCCGCGGAGGGAGAACCAGCTCCCCCAGCGGCCGCGGATGGAAAGGGAGAAGAAACCGGCTTCGGCGAGAGCATCAACTGAATCCAAATGTCGGTAGCCTTAGAGGCCCAACCAACTTCCGGCTGAAGCGCCAACCTACGCCGGAACTCCTCGTCGTATCTCCACCATGCCGTTCCACCATAGAGCTTGTGAGCAGTAAAGATAGTTTCCAAATACACGAAAAGATCAGCCGCCAAAGATGGTGTTGACTGACACAATATACAAGCATAAATAGCAAAAGCTTGTAACCAATTAGAAAATGTCTTAGCAACTTTGGGCTTCTTATCTTCACCCCGACCAAACCCTCTCTCCTTATCTACCGTCATCTGATCGGGGGACAGCAAGAGCCAGATGTCAATATACTCATTAGCCGTGATCTTGTGGCGAAGCTCAGCTGGGACATGGGTACCCAACGGAGCCACCGCGCAAAAATAAGAATCACGGAACCTCAAACCGGAAGGAGGGGGAACCGGCTCAGGCTGTGCACTAGTTGCCCCTGGAGAAGCAAGTGACTGCCCCCTACCTTCCAACTGACTAACCATTGCTTTTAACACATCCAATACATCACCACCAGCCGGTGGTGTTTGCGAAGACCAAGCCTGCGAACAGGACAACTCACCAGCCGGAATCACTGGGATCTGCGACGAAGCGACCAGGGGTGGAGGCAACGGAGCCACAACAGGAGGAGGTTCAGGAACCACAACAGCAGGCACGACTGGAACGCCCTGGGCGGAACCGTATTCTCTCCTCCCACTCCGCCTCCTGGAACTCCTGCTATAATGCGAACGCCGGGACCTACGGGAATCACGTGAGGAGGAGGACGAACGAGACTCCGACCGACGCCGGCTATAGCGAGACCCACGACGCCTCCGGCGACTTCGCGACCTAGAACGACTACGATACCGCCGAGACCGCCCAGAACGCATCGACACATCATCCTCCGGCCCAAAACTCCTGTAGGAGCGGGCCCCAGACCCCGGCGCATGACTAGACAGGGAACGGGAGTGACCAGGCGGCAAAACATGAGGAGTTCCAGGCACATACTCTACATCAAAGAACTCCTCTTCGCTCTCCTGAAACAACACTGGGGAGGCTGCGGCCGGCAACGGAGCCAACGCAGACACATGATCTAAAGCGCCAGCCGCCGTATCCTGGGCTGGTGCAGCACTGTCAACCCCCGCAGGGGTGGTAGATGCCCTCCCAAACCACCGCGCCAATCTACCCGGCGGCGGTGGGGGTGCCCCAGGAGGAACCGCAGCCGCAGCTGCACTAGGCCCCACAGGGGGCGCTACAACTAAGGCCTCTTGGGAGGCTTCCCTAGGGGGAGCACTCCTTAAAACATGCTGGGAGGAGGGCGGGGGGCCCATCGCCGGCCTAACCGAAGGGGCACTGCCACTGGAGACCGGTGGGGGGGATAGGGGAGGAGGGGGGGCGCCCCCCCCCCGCACTGGCTGCCATAACGGAGACCGGGGGGCGGCGCCCGCGAGCCCGGGTGCCCGCACCCCCAGACAGGGAAGCTGCGCGCCGCCCGGTGCGCGCAGGAGCCCGGGCGGCACGCGATACTGAGCGGGCGACCCCCCGCGCCGGAGCCCTGCTCCGGCTAGAGGGGGCCGCATCAGGGGACAGCCGCACGGGAGGCCTCGCCGTCCTGCTAGGCCGGGTAGAGGCCTCACGCTGCGGCATCGGTGGAGCGGGAGGCAGGCTGGAGCCGCCGCTCGCAGTGAGCAGCGTCTCCAACCACGCCGTCCCCTCGTCCCTTACCCTCTGTTGCAGCAGCTCCATGAGCTGCTGTTGACGAGCCGTCGGGTCCATCGGCGCTGCAGGAAAACACGTCCTGCTCCGACGCTGGCGGGGATCCGAAAGGAAGTCCCCGCCCAGCGCCGGAAGTTACATAGGGCTCGTAACCCCGCCTCCTCCGAAAACCCCGCCCCGGACAGCAACAGCCGCCGGGAGGGGAAAAGAGAGGAGGGAGGGGGAGCCACACGCCCGGTCAAGACCCGGACAGCTTAGGCAGCCGTCCGGGTCACATGTCTGCAGACAGGACTGCATTTTTATGGTGGCAACACATCATAGTGTTTATAAATTGACAACATACATGTTTAATGTCATAACTAGAGATGAGCGAACACTATTCAAAACAGCCGTTTCGAATAGCATGCTCCCATAGAAATGAATGGAAGTGACCATTCATTTCTATGGGAGCGTGCTCCTGAACACTTCCCATTCACTTCAATGGGAGCGCTTGTAACGCCGGCGTTCCGAGCACTCCCCGGCGTTACAAGCGCTCCCATTGAAGTGAATGGGAAGTGTTCGGGAGCCGTCCGCTGCGCTCGCGTGTACAGCTGTGAATGAGTATTTTTACAAGCCCGGCATAACTCCGTGTGCATTCAGCCTTAGAATAAAAGTGAGGTTGGGGCACATAAAGGAATGCTTTAGCTCAGTGGTTCTCAACCTTTCTAATGCCGTGACCCCACAATACAGTTCCTCATGTTGCGTTGCAGTTTGCAATGTGCGTCAATAACGGCATGTGTTCCAGCTGAATAGCGTTGCTGCAGACAGTAGCGTGGCTTCTGAGTGGCTAAAGCCATCGGAAATATGTATTTTCTGATGGCTTTAGGCATACCTCCCAACTTTTGAAGATTAGAAAGAGGGACAAAATATGTGGCGCACAAATTTAGCTCCGCCCACTTTTATGTTGACTCCACCCATTCTCATTCATTTTTCATGTGCTCCCACAAAGTATAATCCTCCTACAGTCACCTGTACATTATATGTCCCCTCACCATCTCTCCCTCAGTTTCATATAACCCCTTCATCTGCCCCCAGTTTCATGTCCCACCCTCCATCTCTGCCCCCAGGTTCATGTCCCCCCCTCCATCTCTGCCCCCAGTTTCATGTCCCCCCATCTCTGCCCCCAGTGTCATTCCGTACCCCCCCTTCATCTGCCCACAGTTTCATGTCCCCCCCATCTCTTCCCCCAGTTTCGTGTTCCCATCTGTTCCCCAGTTTAATGTTCCCCCATCTCTGCCCAGAGCTTCATGTCCCTCCATCTCTGCCCCCAGTGTCATGCCGCCCCCCCTTCATCTGCCCAGAGTTTTATGTCCCTCCATCTCTGCTCCTAGTGTCATGCCGTTCCCCCTTCATCTGCCCACAGTTTCATGTCCCTCCATCTCTGTCCCCAGTGTCATGCCGTCCCCCCCTTCATCTGCCCCTTCATTATTTTCCACCTTAATGTTTAAAACAAATAAAAACACTTATACTCACCTTCCAACGATCCCCCGCCGCTCTCTCGCAGTCTCGCTTACTCACATCGCGGCTACACATGCAGAAGCCGCAGCACAGCGTTAAAGCAGGAGCTGGCTGTGACAGCTCCTGCTTTAATCGCCTGTGTGTTCAACTCATCGGCGTCCTCCAGGTGCCAATAAGTTTGGGTTGGGAGGTATGCTTTAGGCAACCCCTGTGTTTTGGTTGTTTGACCCCTGCCGGGGTCGCGACCCACAGGTTGAGAACCACTGCTTTAGCTGAACCATAAGTGAGATGTATTTTCTATTGAACATCTCAGGAGAATGGTGATAACATTGCTACTATACTAAATATTCACGTTGGTCACAAAATGGTTGGATGAGAATAATAAAAATGATCTACACTTATCCTTCCCGATGCAATGTCATTTATATAATTAGTAATGCATCTTAGATACATTTAGTCTAGACACTGATATATTTTATGATTCAGTTAGAAGGTTGCATTTATGTCTTGAAAAACTAAGAATAGACACAAAAATGGCCATTAGATAAGTTACAGATATATGCCGCTTTATCCTTCTCCTTCTAGTTAGCTGTCAACTTTCTATTGATCTGCATTGTGATGAAGACCAGAATAGATTGTCGTTTCATATTTCACATGACCAAACCAAGATATTTACTGATAACTACCTAACTATGGACCAAAATAACATTCTGGCTTAGAGAAATTTCCCGGGATTCTTGGAGACCATCTCTAAATGTTATGTGATAGACAAAGGTTAATGGGCAGTGTATTCGGTTTTTCTCTTTTTTTTTATTTGCTAGGAGCGTGACTTCCCAGAAAAGCATTTTGCTGCAGTGCAGGACTGTTCATTTAATTGCCATTTTCCTACAATTAAACAATAAGCAGTCGTGACAGCAGCAAGTACTTGAAAGATGTATTTTATTTTAATGCAATAAATAAAAATACTGCGGCATTGATAGCTAGTATGATTCTTCTAACATTCTGAGGTTTGCTTCCTCTAAATATATGTAAGGAACATAAGCTTTATGATCAATCAATTTAAATTCAATGTAATTCAATCAATCAAAAAAAAAAATGCAAAAAAAACCTTTCAGCATCTCCATGAAGTCCAGCATGATTTAATAGCTGCTTCTCCACTGATTTTGGCACAGGTGGAATTTCTGTATACAGAAAAATGTGTATCAGCCCAGACGAAGGGACGTACCGTCCCGAAACGTGTCGCTTGGAACACGCTAAGGCAAGACTTCAGTTACTATGTAACTGTTTTACTGAAGAATGAAAATAAAAGTTAAATTTTAAACTTCGGAAATTTCAATTTTCATCATTGTCCTTGGAAGCAGCTGGCATATTTTACCGCTACATTGGAATTTCTGTAGCCCCAACCAGTAGAGATGAGCGAACAGTGTTCTATCGAACACATGTTCGATCGGATATCAGGCTGTTCGATGTGTTTGATTCGAATCGAACATCACGTGGCAAACTCCAAAAAAATTCAATTCCCCTCCCACCTTCCCTGGCACTTCTTTTGCACCAATAACAGCGCAGGGGAGGTGGGACAGGAACTACAACACCGGAGGCATTGAAAAAAATCGGAAAAAGTCATTGGCTGCCGAAATCAGGTGACCTCCATTTTAGACGAATAGTGGATTTCAGATCCGGGTCATATGAGACTGTGAACTTTGTGTCTATGAGACAGGGATAGCTGTACAGGCAGGGATAGCTAGGCATAGCCTTTATTTATGTGGGAATGTTATTAAAAATAACTTTTTGGGGCTCTATCGGGTGTGTAATTGTGATTTTTGTGAGATAAACTTTTTCCCATAGGATTGCATTGAGCAGCGTTGATTGGCCAGTCTACGGAATTCGGCCAATCAGCGCTGGCTCTGCCGGAGGAGGCGGAGTCTAAGATCGCTCCACACCAGTCTCCATTCAGGTCCGACCTTAGACTCCGCCTCCTCCGACAGAGCCAGCGTTGATTGGCCAAATTCTGTAAACTGGCCAATCAGCGCTGGCCAATGCATTCTATTGGCGTGATGAAGCAGAGCTGAATGTGTGTGCTGAGCTCAACTACGCCGGTGGCGTAGCCGAGAGTTCAGTGCACAGCCAGCTCTGCTATGCCGGAGATTGAACTCTCAACTACGCCGGTGGTGTAGCCAAGAGTTCAGTGCACGGCCAGCTCTGCTATGCCGGAGATTGAACTCTCAACTACGCCGGTGGCGTAGCCGAGAGTTCAGTGCATGGCCAGCTCTGCTATGCCGGAGATTGAGCAGAGTTGGCCGTGCGCTCCGGTGGTGTAGCAGAGCCGAGGGTGCAGAAGGGTTCAAGTGCACCCTCGGCTCTGATGTAGCAGAGCTGAGGGTGCAGAAGGATTCAAGCGCACACTCGGCTCTGATGTAGCAGAGCCGAGGGTGCAGAAGGATTCAAGCGCACCCTCGGCTCTGATGTAGCAGAGCCGAGGGTGCAGAAGGGTTCAAGCGCACACTCGGCTCTGATGTAGCAGAGCCGAGGGTGCAGAAGGATTCAAGCGCACCCTCGGCTCTGATGTAGCAGAGCTGAGGGTGCAGAAGGATTCAAGCGCACCCTCGGCTCTGATGTAGCAGAGCCGAGGGTGCAGAAGGGTTCAAGCGCACACTCGGCTCTGATATAGCAGAGCCGAGTGTGCAGAAGGGTTCAAGCGCACACTCGGCTCTGATGTAGCAGAGCTGAGTGTGCACAAGGGTTCAAGCGCACACTCCATCCGGAGATGTAGCCGTGCTGATACTGTCAACACTACTACATCTCAGATCGGACCACAATGGAGACTGCTGTGGAGTCCACAGCAGTCTCCATTGTGTTCCGATATCAGATGTAGCAGTGTTGACAGCATCAGCACGGCTACATCTCCGGACGGAGTGTGCGCTTGAACCCTTGTGCACACTCAGCTCTGCTACATCAGAGCCGAGGATGCACTTGAACCCTTCTGCACCCTCGGCTCTGCTACACCACCGGAGCGCACAGCCAACGGCATAGCAGAGCTGGCCGTGCACTGAACTCTTGGCTACACCACCGGTGTAGTTGCGAGTTCAATCTCCGGCATAGCAGAGATGGCCATGCACTGAACTCCCGGCTACACCACCGGCGTAGTTGAGCTCAGCACACACATTCAGCTCTGCTTCATCACGCCAATAGAATGCATTGGCCAGTGCTGATTGGCCAGTTTACAGAATTCGGCCAATCAATGCTGGCTCTGTCGGAGGAGGCGGAGTCTAAGGTCGGTCCTGAATGGAGACTGGTGTGGAGCGATCTTAGACTCCGCCTCCTCCGGCAGAGCCAGCGCTGATTGGCCGAATTCTGTAAACTGGTCAATCAGCGCTGGCCAATGCATTCCTATCGGAAAAAGTTAGCTTGTGAAAATCGCAAGCTGACAGGGATTTCCATGTAATAAAGTGACTTATATGCCCCCAGACATGCTTTCCCTGCTGTCCCAGTGTCATTCCAGGGTGTTGGCATCATTTCCTGGGGTGTCATAGTGGACTTGGTGACCCTCCAGACACGGATTTGGGTTTCCCCCTTAACGAGTATATGTTCCCCATAGACTATAATGGGGTTCGAAACCCGTTTGAACAGTCGAACAGTGAGCGACTGTTCGAATCAGATTTCGAACTTCGAACATTTTAGTGTTCGCTCATCTCTACCCACCAGTAATCATTGCTGTTAGTTTTGGTGCTTCATATGTTATTTAGACTCTGCCCTTCTGACATTACAGACATTACAGGTCTTCTTTAAAAGGAGTCTGTCAGGATCAAAATGCCTCCCAAACCAATAATAGTGCTCTATAGGGAAATTACATAGGAGCTCAAATATTTCTTTGAAAGAAAGCAGAGATAATCCTCTTTTTATCGACATGCAATCAGCCTGCAAGTGCACCAGCTACAAGGAGAAATGCAGCCTCCTATCACTTGTTGTTGAGCAGATCTACAGTCCATGCAGTTCTTAACCCCTGGAAGTCATGTGACTGTGGGACCAGAAGTGGAACTGCATCACAGCCTCTTCCATAGCTGTGTACCCCGTGCTATAGATGTATCATTTGAATGGGACTGAGCTGTATACAGGCCATGTTACTGATGTATGTGATGCCAGTAAAACAAAGGCAGCCCTCATTGAGCAATACTGCTGCTTTAACCTGCTAATCTGTGTTTTGGTTGAAAGACCTCTGCCAATCTAATACTGATGACCTATCCTAAAAGATCCCTTTAAGATATTGTTAGAATTGCCCAAAGGTAATTCCCAATAAACACTGCTAGCGAAAAGGGAAGACAGAGACAGTGAGCCCTAACACTCGATCCACCCCGTGTTCCTACCAATTTGCTGCAACTGTCCTAATGACAGGGACAACTGGACAACAAACCCTACTCTAGATAAGTGATACACAGAACAGGACAAGATGAGACAACACAGAAGAAGAGTCAGCAAGCCAAGGGTCAAACCAGAGAGACAGAACAGTACCAAATCGCAATCCAAAAGAGTATTAAAAAAGCCAAAAAGCAAGGTCCATGAATACAATACAAGAGCAAGGAAACCACTTAGCAAGGTCAGAAACACAATAGCCAGCAACCATGTGTGGCTGATGGCCAGTTTAAGGAAGTCCAGAATCTGCCCCAGGACTGATTGGCAGATAAGTTGTCAATCACAAACACACAAACGTTAACCCTAACCATGCCAACACAGAATGTCAAGAGTCTGTGAACAGGAAATCATGAGTGGACACACCTCCAACACCGTACAATGCGGCCAGATGACGTTGTAGGAGTTGGAACGGGTGAGGACGTAACAGATACCCTGCATTAAATACAATTCTGCTAACCCACAGATTTAGATAGGCTATTGGGTGTCCCCTTGTTTCTTGATAGCAGATATTGGGAGAAGGAACGATTAGGCATGTTAGATTTTACTATCTTTAATTCTGTCTTCCTGCTGGAGACAAGAGTTGTCTGGCATCTGCTTAAATTCCTCCTCCAGGTGAAAACACAAGCACATGTATGGTGGGGGTAGAGAGGAATAGCTCGCTTGCAAAACCCCTTCAAATTGCCAGATGGAAAATCTGAGCTACACTATATAGGGGTAACAAACACTTTCAGTATTTAAGTAGAGTAAAAATGCTGTAGAAGAGAGTAAAATGTATTATTGCAGAGTGTACCATTCAGAAAAGATGATGGTAACTGCTAGATATTTATCTGATGGCTTACATTCTGAATTGAAAAATGATCTGGACAATATCTACAGTACATACTGTATAAAAGCTGCCTGGATAATGTTGCATCAGGCTTTACTATGCACATGTATTAGTGTATGCAAAACAAACTAGCAAAGTGATTTTTTTTCCCATAATGATTTTTAATTCCTACAGTTGAAGGAAAAATGCCAGTCAGCTAACAATAAAATATACTGTATATACATTTACAATGTAGCACCACAGCACCCTCTAGGGGTACTAACTGGTAATATGAACAGGTATACATTATAGTTGGAAAACACACTTTCTATTCCAATAAATATTAAAGGGGTTGTCCAGGTTATTTAAAAAAAATTTAAAATTACAAACCTCCCCCCCTCCTTAAAATCTTAATGTGCCGTCACTCGGTCAAGGAGTTTGGTGCCAGGAAAAGGCTTCTCATAGCCATAGCAAAATAGAAATAAATTTCCTGCACTCAAATTAATGCTTCCAAAATATTGTGAACTTTTATTAACATCCGACAAATAATAGAAATAAATTTCCTGCACTCAAATTAATGCTTCCAAAATATTGTGAACTTTTATTAACATCCGACAAACCAAAAAATACCATAACAAAGTCTGAATTCACCTGTCTGTTCTCCTGGGATTTCAGTGCTGCTTCTACACTATTCCTCATGGTCCCTGTTTACATGCGTATGGTACATGCTGTATTACTGGCATCATTGCTCCCTCCACATAGTAACAATGTCCTTAATACGACAGGTGACCATTGATTGATTGTAGTGATCACATACTGTATGCATGCAAACACATGAGTGCAGGGCTGCTTTAGCCATAGAGCCAATGGTGCATCCACACTGGGCCCTATGGTATTGTGGGCCCCTCAACCGCCCTAGATCAAGTGGGACAGTCTCACATTTCGGGTGCTGTCCCATTTTTCTGGCATCAGAGAGTGAATTCAACGCTATTTGTGTCTTTAGGTTAAATAAATGTGTGTTTAGGTTAAATACAATAGTGGTGCACAATGCTATAAGCTCCATGCTCTATTAGTCATGCTTCAGCTGATGGTTGTCTGTGGCAGAAAAGTGCAGTAAGTGTTGAGCCATAGACATCATTACTCCTGGATCCTGCAGGTCCATGGGAACAAGGTTAGGTGAGTATTCTTTTTTTTTTTTTTTTTTGTGAGGGGGTAGTTTGTGTGTCGCATTAGTGGTTGAGGGAGCAGGAAGCTTTATTTGTGGCTAGTTAAGGGGCTGGGATCAATTACAAAAAGTTTGAACAGGGTCCCGTAATCTATTACCCCTATGGTCACCAGGAGGTACATGTACATTCTGGTGCAAATGACTCACCATGGCATAGCAGACTCTCTAGCTGCCGGGTCTGTGCTGTTTCCCATGATCACAGATGAGTCTGATGCACTGAAATGCGACCACGGCATCTGAGTGGTTACTCTCACTTTCCCTATCATGCTCCATAAAAGGGGACCCCCTGCAGCATGATCGTGGGAGCCATCATGTTACCATGGCAGCCAGGAGCCTTCTGAAGGCCCCCAGGCCTGCCGTAGTATTGTATCTATTGAAGTCTTCCTGCAGCAAACTTCAATAGTTACATAGAGAATCTGCCATAAACTGTTGTACAGTACTAATGCAATGTTAGAAAAAAGTTTAAAAAAAATAAAGTTTTTAAATATATAAAAAATAAAAGTTTAAATTACCCCGCCACTATCCCTAGATCACATATAAATATAAATAAACACATAAACACATCCTTATGTATGAAAATGCCCAAACTGTTAAAATATAATAACATTTGTCCCATGCAGTAAATGCAATAGCAGGACAAAAAATCAAAAGAGCTGAATTGGCATTTTTTAACAATTTGCCTCTCTAAAAAAAAATGGAATAATAAAATGATCACAACATTCCCCAGCATGGTTATCAATAAAATCTACGTATTTTCCCGCAAGAAAAGACATTCTACAGTGCTCCATTTACTGAAATATAAAAAAGTTACAGGTGTGACAATATGGTGATTCAAATCATTTTTTCTTCTGCCAAATTTTGAATTTTTGTAAAGTTATTATTAAAACATGAAAAAACTATATAAATTTGGAAGCACCGTGATCATAATGACCTGGAGGATAAAGGTAACATAGCATTTTTACCTCAAAGTGGAAGACTTAAAAACAAAACCGGTAAGAAAATGGCAATACTGCATTTTTTTTCAATTCCACCTCATTCTGAATTTTTTTCTCACTTCCCAGCACATTGTACAAATTAAAAAATGTACCACTTTTAAGTACCATATTTTCCGGTGTATAAGATGACTTTTTAACTCCCAAAAATCTTTTCAAAAGTTTGGGGGTCATCTTATACGTGGGTATACGCTGGCTGTTTTGGTGGGGGAGGGGGGCGGAGGAGCGGGATAGCAACATCACCATGCTCCTGCCACTGCTGGTTTCCTGCAGCAAAAGGAGTGGGGCGCTGCTGCGGACCTGGCAGTGCTAACCCTCCCCGGTATTCGTCATGCTATTGCAACAGATGCTGGATGTGTAAAGATAAACCTGGTCTCCGCTGTAATGTACAGTTGAGGCCTGAAGCTAATGCCCGCAATCAGAGTCCACTCTGATCGTGGGCATTAATACTTCAAAGACCTCCCCCGCAAAGTGTCAAAATAGCCCCCTGTGGTCGGTCCTCACCAGCCCCATACCTCTAAATTTGCAGGCCAGCTCCTGCACGGCGAGATAGCAGGAGCCAACCTGTCCTTATGACATCCGGGAGCCTACTGAAGGCTCCCAGTCCTGTTACTATTGTGACTGGTCTATGACACTTGTATTGCAGTCTTTGGGACTTGCAGTCAAATGATTGCATGTTCAAGCCCCCTAGGTGGGGGCTAATAAAATAGTTTAAAAAAAAAGTTTAAAAAAATATATCAAAGATAAAAAACCCCCCGAAAGTTCTAAATCACCTCCTTTTCCTAGAATACATATAAAAGTACAAAATTACTGTGATACATATACACATTAGGTATCCCTGTGTCCGAAAATGTCTGGTCTACTTATATAATATTTTTCCTGTACAGGGAATGTCAAAATCAAAAATACCAAACCACCTTTTTTTTTCACTGTTTGGCCTCTGATTTAAATAAAAGGTGATCTAAGCAATAGACATTCCCCAAAATGGTAGAACTAAATCTGGCCCGCCAGAATCTCCGTGCAAAAAAACCCCAGTTTCTAGGCGTAGAGGCCACTTACGGACACCAGCGGTTTGCTTTAAAACCCATTCAAATAAATGGGTTGTAAAGCAGACTGCTGGAAAGTCATCACTGTCCAGTTTCTCCAGGGTTTAGGACAAAAACCCCGGGGCAGACAGCAGCGGTAGTGTGAACCCTCCTTTACAGAAAAGATGGGTCAGGACTGGAAAGCAATTAAAAAAAACATTAAAGAGTATGCCAAGGGGTAAGTGTGCATTAAGAAGAGGTACCCCACAGAAGAGGGGTAGTCTTAGACAATGAGTATATCCTAAACTCTATATTTTAACTGCAAAAGTTGGGGGTCGTTTTATACGCCGGGAAATACAGGTATGTTACAACTTCACGCAAAAATCAAACCCTCATGTGACTACATAAATGGAAAAATTAGAAAGTTGAATGGCTTTTGGAATGCAGGGAGTGAATAACAAAAATTTTAAAAAAGTTTGTATCACACAAGGGTTAAATCGGCCCTGGATGGGTGCTATGGAGTACTGGCAGTGTTGAATCCCCAAAGAAACAGTACAGAGCACATATTTTTTATTAGTTCTATTTATTGGGTCCATACTAGGTTTTTATTCTCTCATTGATTAGTAAATTTGGACAGAAACAAAAACATGTGAACATAACCATACAGTTCTTAGCAATCCCAATTGCTTGGCCTCATATTCAGTTCCAGGGGACACAGTGGCTGGGATCTATGGGGTCCGTGTGCTTTCATTGCTCACCGCTTTTTAATGCGTTCAGTATTTCATTCAGGGGGTCTCGAAGCGGACTACCGAACGCAGATGTGAACTAGGCCTTAGTAAAAAGTTGCAAAAACACAATACCAAGTATTATTAGTATGTGCATTAATTAACATCTCTATTACAATTATACATATACTTGTAAGTATTAAAATTGTTAAAAACCAACACATATTGGCGCAAACTACTTCTCAGTCACAAATACAATCATATCAATCCACGTGTGAACATGGATATACTGTATATAGGGTATATCCTTATTTGCTTATCACATTCATAAATATTAATAAAACAGTAAGCATAAGGGTATTCTCACCAATGTGAATCGGCAGAACCCGTTTGACATGGAAAATGGATTTTACATATGTTAGGGGGTTACATTAATTTAAAGGGTTATTCCCATCTTGGCAAATCACTGCTGGGATGTAAATAACTGATCAAAGAGTTGGACTTACAAAAACAGGCGAGTGGTGTAGTCTATGCTGTTTCCAAAACAGTGAATAGAGGTGAATTTGAGACGGGAAACAGCATAGCACGGCTAAGCTACACTATTTCTGAAGCTCCACAGGTACAGAAACAACATTGTGTAGAATACAAAAATGATCCAGTCCGCACTCCAGAGATGACCTTTTTTCTAAAATTTAACTTTTAATTTTCCATACGTAAAAATGGGCAAATCTAGTACAAACAAAAAACGTGATAGTGAAGACACAAAAGTGTTTTAAAATCCCATCATTCGAGACCTGGCTGACGCGTTTCCGGGTATGCTGTACCCCTTAGTCATAGCCTGGCTATGACTAAGGGGTACAGCATACCCGGAACTAGATTTGCCCATTTTTACGTATGGAAAATTAAAAGTTAAATTTTAGAAAAAAGGTCATCTCTGGAGTGCGGACTGGATCATTTTTGTATTCTACACACTGTTGATTATCCCAGGAGTCCGGGATTTTTCTGGCCGTGCACCCGGAAGATCTGACCACCACATGAAAATTCGGTGAGCCACTACTTTACTTTTTTGTTTATTCAACAGAAACAACATAGCTAAATGTGCTACACTGCTAAATGTGCTAGCCCCCTTTAATCTCTGTGGTAGTTACAGGTACTTCATAGAGCAGCACGGGGTTTGTGTTACTCATGTCATTTCTATCTTTGCAGAAATTTGTTGAAATTGGAATGAACCACTCAGGGCTCGTTCACATCTGCACCCGGCACTCCGTTCTGCAGGTTTCCGTTTCCTGCATAAAACAGAGCAGGAGATGGAAACCTGCAGGAGACTTTCTCACCCATTCATTTGAATGGGTGAGAAAGATGTCCGGCCGTGAGCGGCGGTGAGCGTTTTATGCTCTCCGCCGCGAAACCGGGTTTTTTAATCCGGACACAGAGTCGGACATGCAGTACTCTGTGTCCTGATTTAAAAAACTGGTTTTGTGGCGGAGAGCATAAAACGCTCACCGCCGCTCACGGCCAGACCCGGTCTGTGTTTTCCGTCTTCTTGCATGTAGAAGACAGAAAGCACAGAACGGAGTGCTGGACGCAGGTGTGAACCTAGCATAAGTTGACATTTTCACATCTGCTGTACTATTACGGCCAATATTGAGTATTTAAATATAGCGGCTGGTCAGGAACTAGGCAGCCTGTTATAGAAGCATCCTTAATTTTTTAACACAATGCAATGCATGAATTAGTGATCAGACCACTTGGAGTTCAAGACCCTTAGGGGGTCTAAGTGTAAAAAAAAAAAAAAAAAAAAACTAATATAAAAAATTAAAATCATCCCCCATTCCTTAGGACACATATAAAAGTACATAAATAAAATGAATTACATGCACATTAGTAGAGATCGGATCCGCCAAGTTCCGGAAGTAGGAGGACGAAGAGCACGAGGAGGTTGAATTCATTGGAATTTTCCCGCGTGGTATTCGACCAATACGAGTATTCGATCGAATAGTCGTATGTGATCGAATACTACTCGCTCATCTCTACACATTAGGTATCCCAGTGTCTGACAATGCCTGGTCTACAAACATATAAAAATATATTTCCGTATAGGAAAAAAAATCAGAAGCACTGTTAGCTGTTTTAGGTCTCATAAAAATTTTAAGAAAAACATGTCAAAGCAACCGACATTCCCCAAAATAATATATAAATAAAACTTAAATCTGTTCCTGCAAAAAAAAGTAGCTTTTTGCAGCCCTATGCACGAAAGTATAAAAAAAAGTTACGGCTATCAGAATATGACGACAAATTTTTAAGGGGTTAAACTGTAAAAAAAAACTATACAAATTTGGTATCTGTTGCATCGTAACAATCCACAGAATACAGGAGACATGTAATTTTTTGGCTGTACTGTAAATGCCATAAAAGTGCACTAATGCAGTTTTTCTCCAATTGTCCAATTTTTCTTCAATTCCACCGCATTCTAAATTTTTCTCCCACTTTCCAATTCATTGTACTCAATATTAAATGGTATCATTACAAAGTACAATTTGTCCTGCAAAAATGAAGTGCTCATATGGCTCTGTAAATGGAAAAATAAAAAATGTTATCGCTTTTAGATGGTAGGGAGACCTAATGATATGCAATTTTCCATCAGTTCCTACCCCTCGTCTGTGTGCTTGCCGCGCGCTGCCCGCACAAATCAGATGGACAGGAAAGTAGATTGAGAACTACTTTCCTGTCCACATGTTCCCTGCAGAGATCTGGCGGCAAGCACACAGACCCCATTATAGTCTATGGGGATCCGTGTGCTTTAACTGCACACCGCTTGCAAATGCGATTGGTATTGCGTTGGGGGAGGGGGGTGCCCATGCGGACTCCCCCGAACGGAATACAAAAACAGGTGTGAACAAGGGGTTAGGCTCAGACTTTTCTTATGTGGTTGTGTCCCTCCCAGTATTATATCCTGGAGGTCAGAGCTTTGTGTCCATGATGCTGATGCCTTCACTAGATCTCATATACTTTCATATCTCCTATGGTAATGTAAGTTCGGAAAATGTTCTATCATATATTTAATACATTTTTTTTTAGTAACTTTCTTTCTAATAAACCAGAGTAATTGCCACCCCCACACCCCCCAACTACTCCCTTCAGAGGAGAAAATACTCCAAAAGTGATCTGTCTAAACATTGTAAGAAGTGATGAGATTGGGTGCATGAACCATCCACAGGTTGAGGATATTGTCTAAGGCTAAGGCCCCACGTTGTGGAAAAGCAGCTTTTTTTGTTGCACATTTAGTTGCGGTTTTTATGCCAAAGTCAGAAGTGGATTGAGCAAAAGGTAGAAGTATAAGAGCTTCCTATATAGTTCCCTTTCCTTTTGAAGCCATTCTTGACTTTGGCTCAAAAAACGCAACTAAATCTGCAGCAAAAGAAGCTGCATTTCCGCAACATGGGGCCTTAATTTGGGTTTGAAAGATGAAACCTTTGTTGTATAACTGGAGATTGTAACTGCTCAGCTTCTCTTCAATGTTCTCCTTCTCTGCACTGTAATGCTCCGTTCCCACGGAGTAACGCGCCGCTCATTCTGACACGTAAACATGAGGCGCTTAAAAACAGATCCCATTAGCTTCAATGTGTGCCGGCTTACGCGCGCTACCCATTGAACTCAATGGGAGGCGCGCGTAAGACCGAACCCATTGAAGTCAATGGGATTCTGTTTTACTGTGCTCACTCTGACACGTGTTTACATGTCAGAATGAGCGGCATGTTACTACGTGGGAACGGAGCCTTATCTCTGCACATAACACATACCAACAACATCTGCCTATTTTTAGGTCCAATGGACCTTTCTAAAACCACCTTTGCAGCAACTAATGGAAGACGACTATCCCCCTCAGAATGTAAAGGAAATAAAATAAAAATATAGATATCAGAAAATGCTAACATTTTACCATGACTGAAAGGGCATCTGATACTACATATTAGCTTGTTAAAAATAACTAGTTTATGTATGCTTAGTGTGAATGAGAGTAGATTTGTATATACTCAGACACAGAGTGGGAATAACTGATTACTAGCCTGGCATTTGGCAAATCACAGGTTGTGCAGTAACTCAAGCCATCGAGGGACACAAAATATATTTATACTCGAATATATGAGTACTAAGCTATTCAGCTGCTCCAAGTAATATCTGGGGAGTGAGTCACACCACTAGACAAATAATGGTTATTACATTTCTACAGTCAAAATGGGCTTGTCGACTGAAGATTTGTCAAGGTTTCTGCAATGACAAAAACTTAGTATTAAAGGGTGTGTCATTCTAAAAAGGTGACAAAATGCTAATTTTGACATTAGTTTCAATCTGTTCCATCTGGATTATATGTTTATATGTTTTACCTGACAAAAATACAGTAATAAAACATACATATATGCACACCAAAGTATGTGCGATATTGGTAGCAGTTAAAGCTATAAATTATAGAAAAAATGTTTTGTCAGTAAATGTAATGACTAGAGATGAGCGAACACTAAAATGTTCGTGGTTCGAAATCCGATTCGAACAGCCGCCCACTGTTCAACTGTTCGAACGGGTTTCGAACCCCATTATAGTCTATGGGGGAAATGCTCGTTTCAGGGGTAGGCAACATTCTACTTACCAAGTCCATGAGTGAGGGTCGGGCTGTATTCTTCTCCCTGTGCAGCGTTCCCGCGTCCTCTTCCGGCCTTGAATCCACTCTGCTAGACATCGGGCCTGGGCAGAGCCGCACTACAAGCGGACATGTGCAGTTGGCTCTGCCCAGGCCCAATGCCTAGCAGAGTGAATTCAGAGCCGGAAGAGGACGCGGGGACGCTGCTCAGGGAGAAGACTTCTAAAGGTAAAAGAACCAGCGTTGATTGGCAATGTATAGCATTCTGCCAATCAACGCTGGTTCTGCATCGAATCTTAACTTCGAACAGCTAGTAGTACTCGATCGAGTACGAGTATTTCGAATACCGTAGTATTCGATCGAACACCTACTCGATCAAGTACTACTCGCTCATCTCTAGTAATGACTATGACATGGTTGTAAAGGCTTTAAACCCCTGAGTAAAAGACAATAAGTAAAATGTAACCTTTATTCCCATGTTAAAAAAAAGAAACAAAGATGGCGGAAGAACGATAATAATAAATTTTATTTATATAGCGCCAACATATTCCACAGCGCTGTACAATTTGTAGGGTTCAAATACAGACAAAAAAATACATTACAAAGAAAGTCATTTCACACACTGGGACTGAGGGCCCTGCTCGCAAGAACTTATGAGGTCTATGAGGTAACAATCTAGTACAGACACGACAATTAACATGTTTCAGAGCACGACTCCTTAGTCATACCTTAAGGTTCTGAAACATGTTAGTCATCGTGCCTGTACATGGTGGTTGTTTTTTTAACATGTAAATAAAGGTTACCTTTTATATTTATATGAATATTTGCCGAGAGACGCTGGTGTTTTTACCTTTTGGAAATCAACTGCGTATTTTTTCCTTGGTCCAGGAAATCTTCTGTGTGCTGTGGCAAGTTTGAATCAACTCTGTATCTACGGGTGAGGGGGTGTTCACAATTGCGCCCTATATCCGCCCTGTGTCTCTCCGCCAGGTTTCCGTCGTCATCCAACAAGAAACTGGACTGGGGACGACTTCCTGGAGGTCAGCTTTAAAACCCATTCAATCAAAGAAAATGGCCTAGTCCACTGACCCAACGCCTAGAGGGAGAGCTGTGAGAGAGTTTATAAGGTTGGGTTCTTAGAGTTACTTAGTGTGCATAGAGACTAAGGAGCCCATATCTATCTTCAATGTAACTGGTAGGCCCCATATTTATTGAGGGAGGTAAGAGTGGATGTTTTCAAGAAAATGTCAAAATGTCAGCAGTGAGGTAGTGGGAGTGAAACTATATCTGTCTTGAAGCTGTCGTGTCAGTTTTAAGCATTATTTCTAGACATCCAGTGCCATGATGGTGACCTCCAGTGGTTTCCTCACATGACTTATGGAGTGTCATGAGGAGAGCGTTCAGTCAACCTGTTGCTTGTACATCTTTTGGGTTAGAACTTAGAAGTCTAGCTAGAAAGCTAGACCTATTCTTAACTAGGTGCTTGTGACTAGTAGTGGAGGAAGGTACCCAGAGGTCTGGGTGTACCTGGTGGATTGACCCATACACTGTGAGAGTCAGAGTAGAACTGGTGTGTAGGGGTAATATGTAGGAGAATTTAGAGGGGTGACCTGTGTCCGTGAAGTTAATGGTGCCCTATAGGCATGCTTGTAAGGCTCTGTGTAGTAGCAGTGGCCTTCTTCTAATATCTTTACAGAACGATATGTTAAGAGAGCGATAGTGAAAGTTGTCTTGGAGTCATCAAATTACTCTCCTATTGTCTCCTTCCCTTTTATTTCAAGTCCTCAAGGACACTGTCCTCATTTCCAATGGTTCAGCCTATCTCTAAGTTTAGTCATACTTGCCAACAATTGTGCAAAAGTGCCTGGGAGAAACACAAAACCTTTTGGATGCAGCCATGCCCCCAATTGCAAGCTCACTCCACCTGTGGGGACATTACCCTTTGTGTGTGTGACGCAATCCTTTTTTATGATATGGGCATACCAATATGCTGGCTATGCCACATTTTCATGATGTGACCTACACCTAGTATATCCATGTCACATATGATATGACAGATTTGTCAGATGACAGATCCTACTGTTTCAAGAGGTCATTCCTTTTTTCAGGAACATACTGGACATTCTGGGACAGTTAGCAAGTTTGAGTTTAGTTAGTATGTATTTTATTTACCGTATTTTTCGGACTATAAGACGCACCCAGGTTTTAGAGGAGAAAAATAGGGAAAAAAAATTTTCAGGCAAAAAATGGTAAAATATTTAATATATGGGAGTTGTAGTTTTGGAATAGCTGCAAGGCCAAATTGACAGGTGACCTTGCAGCTGTACGGGGATGTATAGGGCGTTTTTTTTTGTGGGGCCAGGTGTACTTTTTAGGGTGCATGCACACTACGTAACGCCGGGCGTGTATGAGAGCCGTACACGCCGGCGTTACAGCAGGGCTGCCGAACACTTCCCATTCACTTCAATGGGAGCGCTCGTAAACGCCGCTGTTACGAGCGCTCCCATTGAAGTGAATGGGAAGTGTTCGGCAGTCTGCTGTAATGCCGGCGTGTACGGCTCTCATACACGCCCGGCGTTACTCAGTGTGCATGCACCCTTAGATATACCATTTTGGGAAATGTTTATTGCTTAGATCACCTTTTATTTAATTCAGAGGCAAAACAGAGAGAAAAACCCGGCAGTTTAGCACTTTTGATTTTGACGTTCACTGTACATAAAAATATTAGTAGACCGGGCATTTTCAGACACAGGGATACCTAATGTGTATGTTTCACAGTAATGTTATACTTTTATATGTATTCTAGGGAAAGGAGGTGAACTTTTATTTATTTTATTTTTTATTATATTTTTTTTAAGTGTTTTTTTTTTTTTTACTATTTTATTATCCCCCGCCTAGGGGGCTTGAACCTGCAATCATTTGATTGCAAGTCCCATAGACGGCAATACAAGTGTATTGCCGTCTATGGGAGATTCTATACATTACTATCGCGGAGGGTCATAGACCAGCCGCAATAGTAATATATATCTATGACAGGCCTGGGAGCCTTCATTAGGCTCCCGGCTGTCATCGGAACAGGTCGGCTCCTGCGGCCTCGCCGTGCAGGAGCCGGCCTGCATTACTAAAGGTATGGGGCCGGTGGGGGGGGCTAACTGACTGCCGGGACCTGTGGAGGAGGAGCGGATTTGCAGCATGGCCGCGCTACTACTACCGCTGGTTTTCTTCAGCGGCAGGAGCGTGGCAATCTGCAGGCCCCGGCAGCTGCTGTAATAGACCGGCGGATGCCGGGGAGTGTCTTAGCTGCCGGGGCCTGCAGTATTGTCACACTCCTGCCGCTGAAGAAAACCAGCGGTGGCAGTAGCGCGGCAATCTGCAGGCCCCGGCAGCTAAGACAGTCCCCGGCATCTGCTGTAATAGACCGGCGGATGCCGGGGAGTGTCTTAGCTGCCGGGGCCTGCAGATTGCCGCGCTACTGCCGCTGAAGAAAACCAGCGGTGGCAGTAGCGCGGCCATGCTGCAAACCCACTCCTCCACCCACATTCAGACTATAAGACGCACCCTCATTTTCCTCCGAAATTTGGGGGAAAAAAAGTGCGTCTTATAGTCCGAAAAATACGGTAGTTTTGTGTTATGTGTTTAAGACTTTTTTATATATACAGTACCATGGAATCAATGGCACTCTCAAAACTGGCATTTTCTCCAATGACCTTGAATCTCTTTGTACTGGAGTGGAGATGCACCTTATCTAGTAGGAGGCGAATGCCTCTTAATGAGTTAGATGCAATTACTACCCTGCATACACTAGAATATCAAAATTTAATTTCTGTGTTCAGAAATTCTCCGCTCTGATCAGTGGTCTCTTTTAAACTAACAGTAAGCTGTGTGGAGTGAAAGGTTGTTTGAGTTGGGTACCAGATTGTTCCAGTGTGCTCATTAAGTAATGTGTGACCAGCAACCATAATGTCTAATTGTACCACCCTATATGAACTGTATTGTTTAGTAAAGCTATCCATTGAACTCTGAAGCAGTGGAGGAGCAACGGCCATAGAAGCTATAGCGGCGGCTATGGGGTTCATGACCTTAGAGGTAAAGGTCCCTATTTACTTACCAGTTCTCTGCTCCTTCCCACTGGAAAGTTAAAGGGGAAGTGGAGGCGGCTATGGGCAGGCGTGGGGATCAATTAGTAAGGCCACAGTTAATGGACAAGTATGATATTCCCTCTAGTGCAGCACTCAGCAACCATCAGCACTCCAGCTGCTGTGAAACTACAACTCCCAACATGCTCCATTCACTTCCAAGAACAGCACAGCAAGTATGCATGCTGGGAGTCATAGATTTACAACAGCTGAAGTGCCGAAGGTTGCCTAACCCTGTTATAGAGAGTTTCTTACCTTCAACTACAGACATATATTCAAAGTCTCTCCACACATGAGATTTCCCTCCCCACTATACTTTATGATTATATTTTTTTTCTCAAGGTAAATCTCACATCATGATTGGTGAATACTGCTTTTAAGGGTCGGCAGGCTTTATAATACTCTATGCTGTGATCAAGGACCACACCAGTCCCTAATGGATATCAATAAAGAGAAAAATTAATTCCCAGTACTGGGTTAATTTTTTATTTTTTTTTTTGGACTCATGTTTACTACTAAATTGTTTTAGTTCAACTTTTTGGAAGATTTGGAACATTTAAAGAGGGCACACATGTCTACCTGGGGAAAAAAAAACTAACCATTTTTTTTTCCAGGCCCCAGTTGAATTTATTTTTTTTAGAAATCCTTTATTTTGAAACATTAAAAAGACATACAAATAACAATCACGATACAGGTAACAATATGGGACACAAGAACTAAGTCCCAAAACAAACTAACAAAAAAAACAAACAAACAACACGAGGGATGAAACCCATCCCAAAAAGGAGAATTTAAGACCCCAGTTACCAGGAGCAGGAACAAGACCGAGGGCATTGCTTCAGCCCATCAGGTACTGTGAGCCCTGGAAAAGAATCCAAGGGGTACAGGCTTCCATAAAGGCCTCTTGGGCGTCTCAGAGGGAATCTGTGAGGTCCTCCATTGTCTGGATATCCTCCACCTTGCAGATCCAGTGGGATAGAGAAGGAGGATGCGACGACTTCCAGAGAGTTGGAATGCAGGCTCTAGCAGCATTGACAAAGTGCCGCAAAGAGGACTTGCGGTAGAAACGAAGCGGAAACTCTGATAGGTGGAGCAGATAGAGGGCTGGCGTAAAGGAAAGGGAGGTCTAGAAAATCTGACCGAGTAGTCTGTGAACACCACTCACTTGAAACTGGCAAAAACTTTCCTGGCTCTTCTAACTTATGTTTGAGAAACTGTGGGGCTGTAAGTACATAATATCATAATATACAGGAGTTGTCCAATTTTATCAGATTTTTAGAGTGATGTTTTTGGAGTACTTCTGCAATTGACTTCTGCAATTGACTGGTATAAATGTTACTTCTAACGCTCCTCTAGCCCTTTTACTTTATGAGCTGAATGAAAATCTACTTAAATATAGACCATTGGTTGGCTATTTGCTGCTTTCTGCTAAGATATTGGGGCTCGTTGACCTCAACTTGTCTTTCTGTGATTGATATTATGGCTGAACATTGTATTTATAAAAAGACCTCAATTAGAAACAATAGGCTTCTAGTGAATCCCGTCTCCACACAGCAGTAAAATACGCGCATTGGACACGCTGTGTTCTCCAAAACCTTTGCAGTTTTGGAAATCGCAGCATGTCAATTATATGTACGGAAACACCGTCGGTTTCCCCATAGGCATGATTGAAGCAAAAAGTCTGCAGAGGAAACCTCTGCGAACCTTCTGTGAAAAGCACTGTGGGAAAAACCACGATGCATTGCTGCCGCAATTTTTCCAGCAGCATTTTTTTTTTTTGCTGCGAGACGCCACGTGGAGCCTTGGTCTTAAGGGAATGCAGTGTTTTTTGTTGCAGATTTTGCTGTGTTTTTGAGCCAAAGTCTGGAGTGCTTTGAAGAGAAATGGAAAACATAAAGGAAGCACTTAGACTTTTCCCTTCTGTTAAATGCAATGAAATGAAAAATGCTACAGAAAAAAAACGCAATGTATTTTTGCTGCATTTTTTCTGCAGCGTTTTTTAGCTGTATTTTGCTACGTGCAGCCTTAGTCTTTATAATACAGCCAGCACCCGCCACTAACAGCAGCGATCGGTGCCTGCACCAATTGAAGCTGTTAACCATTTAGACGCCGCAGTCAAACGGGACATCATCGGAGGGCAGCGATCGGTTGCTATCACAGCCGGGAGCATATTGATGGCTCCCAGGCTTATCATTGCATTAGTTCTATTAAACACTGCCAGAGACAGCGTCTGATAGAACTGATGGCATTTTGCTATTCACTGCAATACAGTAGTATTGCAGTGAATAGTATGAGCAATCAGACCCCTGGGTTTCAAGGTACCTAGAGGGTCTGATTGTAAAAGAAGAAAAAAGTAAACATAAACACATTAGGTATCCCCATGATCCAAAATGCCAGAACCATTAAAATATTTATCTCATTCTGTGAATGACATAGCGGCGAAAAAAATCAAAATAGCCAAATAGCGTTTTTTCAAAACTTTTCCTCCTATAAAAAATTGAATACAAAGTGATCAAACAATCAGATCTTTCCCCAAATGGTATCAATAAAAAGTTAATCTTATCCCACATAAAAGGCGCCGCACCCAGCTCCATACATTTAAATATGAAAAAGTTACAGCCTATCACAATATGGCAACACAAGAAAATGTCTTTTTTGCAAAATGTTTCATTTTTTAAAAGGTATCAAAACATTACAAATTACAAATATTATATAAATTTGGTTTTGCCGTGTTCATACTGACACACAGAATACAGGTAACATGTCATTTTTACCAAACAGTAAATGCTGTAAAAATTAAACCCATATAAAATTGGTGAAAATGCGTTTTTTCTCCAATTGCACCTCATTCTGAATTTTTTTTCCAGCTTCCAAGTACATTGTACAGCATATTGAACAGTGCCATTACAAAGTACAATTTGTCCCACAAACAATAAGCAATCATGTGACCCTGTGAACTGAAAACTTAAAAAGTTATGCGTCTTGAAATGTGGGGAGGGAAAAACAAAAATGCGAAACTGAAAAATGCTCGGGTCCTTATGGAATCTGCGTTAGAATCTGACTAAAAAAAAAACGCTTCCCATTGAAATCAATGGGAGCTGGTCATTTCCTTTTTCCGTGAGCGGAAAAAAAACAAAAAAGCGACATGCTTCCAACATCTTCAGGTGGATTCTGTGGCTGAATCAGCCGCGGACGTCCGCCTCGCGACACTCCCTCCCGACAAGGCCCATTCATTTGGACCTAATCCGGAGTGGAATGCCGCAACTGGATGCCGGTGCACTGTATGCACCTCACCGACATCCAGTCGCAGCTAGCCGTTTTCTGGACCAGATTCTGAGGCGGCCACCGTGTCAAAATCTGTCCCAAAACCCCCCGTCTGAACCTGGCCTAAGGAGTTATGGGGCTTCAGGATTTAAAGACATAACACCTTTCTTACTCTCAAAGATGACGGGAAATCCCACCCTACAAAGTAATTTGTAATAACAAGGTGGTAAAGTGTTGTTCTAAAGGCCACAGTGTGTACACTTAAATGCAAAATTGTGTAAGATTCTGAGCCCATTGCAGAATCCTCTAGGGCTGTGTAACAATGTACGCTGAAAGTGGAGAAACTGGTTTAGAAACATTGTTGACTTAGGATCATAATTACTCCTAAATTAGCCAGAAGGGGGAAGTAGCTGAGCTTATGTATTTAGTTGACATATTTTCTTCAGAGGCCTCAGGATCAACCATTGACTAAAGCCTAGTGGAGCCAACAGAAACAGAGAGGGTACCCCATTTTACTAGTAGTGGCACTAGTTTTGACTGGCATGACAGCATTTGAATCCCCAATGACAGGACAATGTGTTATCCTAGTGACAGTGAGCAGGGGCATAAATGTTAAGCCTTTTCTCTAGGGCCTAAGGGGCTAGTAGACACTCTGCTACATAGAGAGTAACAGTGTGTATTCTTTGCATCACTATATTTTATTCCCATGCTGTGATTATTATCTTTTAGCAATCCTTGCTCTGTGACATCATTACACTTTAATCGTGCACTGTGCAATCACTGTATTTTTCCCCTGTGCTGTGATTTTAGAGCTTCATCCTAGTATAGTGAAACCTCTTTCAGATGACCACTCAAAATTGCATATATGAGTGGTCTTTTAGAGGGATGGTCTTCTCAAAGAAGTTGATTAATATAAAAAATATGAAAATCCATCACAGAAAAATATTAGGTCTCTTCATAAAAAAACCACAAGGTGAGCATGCAGATTTCATGCGGATGTTGTCCTTGGTCAAAGTCAAACTCAGCATTCCAGTGTCAATGAGCCACTGTGGTGTCCAGGGAACCTATCAGTAGATTCAGGCGTATTAACCACAGCCAGCAGGCAGAATTTTTTTTCTGAAACACTGAACTCCCCCTTCCTCCATACCTTCTATGTGCCCATCTAACCTTGACTGATCTCTGCCTATAGACAAATAAGGAGACAGCTGTTAATGAAACCATGTAAGGGTCCATTCACACGGAGGAAAATGGTGAGGAATTTTTCCTCCGTGTGAATGCACCCTTAATGAAAATTTGGGTGGGAGCCGCCCACTGGACACTTCCCTCCCTCAATCTATACTTTCCCCCATGCCTTGTGTTTTTTTTCAAACTATTGGGCAGATTTACTAAACCTGGCTAGTATTTAGACTTTGCAAACTAGACAGCATTAATAAAAAGTAGGCAGATTTATCTCAGTGGCAGATACTTCTACAGTAAGTTCAACCAATCATATAAGAATATTTTGGTATTTGTTTACTCCCATTAATATATAAAATTACACTGCGTGCAGAATTATTAGGCAAATGAGTATTTTGATCACATCATCCTTTTTATACATGTTGTCCTACTCCAAGCTGCATAGGCTTGAAAGCCAACTACCAATTATGTAAATCAGGTGATTTGCATGTCTGTAATGAGGAGGGGTGTGGTCTGATGACATCAACACCCTATATAAGGTATGCTTTATTATTAGGCAACTTCCTTTCCTTTGGCAAAATGGGTCAGAAGAGAGATTTGACGGACTCTGAAAAGTCAAAAATTGTGAGATGTCTTGCAGAGGGATGCAGCAGTCTTGAAATTGCACAACTTTTGAAGCGTGATCACCGAACAATCAAGTTTCATGGCAAATAGCCAACAGGGTCGCAAGAAGCGTATTATTAAAATAAAGTTGCAAAATAACTGCCCATGAATTGGGGAAAATCAAGCGTGAAGCTGCCAAGATGCCATTTGCCACCAGTTTTGCCATATTTCAGAGCTGCAACGTTACTGGAGTATCAAAAAGCACAAGGTGTGCGATACTCAGGGACATGGCCAAGGTAAGGAAGGCTGAAAAACGACCACCTTTGAACAAGAAACATAACATAAAACATCAAGACTGGGCCAAGAAATATCTTAAGACTGATTTTTCTAAGGTTTTATGGACTGATGAAATGAGAGTGACTCTTGATGGGCCACATGGATGGGTCCAAGGCTGGATGAGTAAAGGGCAGAGAGATCCGCTCCGACTCAGACACCAGCAAGGTGGAGGTGGGGCACTGGTATGGGCTGGTATCATCAAAGATGAACTTGTGGGACCTTTTTGGGTTGACGATGGAGTGAAGCTCAATTCCCAGACCTACTGCCAGTTTCTGGAAGACACGTTCTCCAAGCAGTGGTACAGGAAGAAGCTGGTATCGTTCAAGAAAAACATGATTTTCATGCAGGACAATGGTCCATCACATGCATCCAAATACTCCACAGCGTGGCTGGCCAGTAAAGGTCTAAAAGAAGAAAAAATAATGACATGGCCCCCTTGTTCACCTGATCTGAACCCCATAGAGAACCTGAGGTCCCTTATAAAATGTGAGATCTACAGGGAGGGAAAACAGTCCACCTCTCGGAACAGTGTCTGGGGGCCGTGGTGGCTGCTGCACGCAATGGTGATCGGAAACAGATCAAGCAACTGACAATCTGTGGATGGAAGGCTTTTGAGTGTCATCGTAAAGAAAGGTGGCTATATTGGTCACTAATTTTATTTTTTTTTTTTTTTTGAATGTCAGAAATGTTTATTTCTAATTTTTGTGTTCTTATATTGGGTTACCTGGTGAAAATAAGTAAGTGAGATGGGAATAGATTTGGTTTTTATTAAGTTGCCTAATAATTCTGCACAGTAATAGTTACCTGCACAAACAGATATCCTCCTAAGATAGCCAAATCTAAAAATACCCCACTCCAACTTCCAAAAATATTAAGCTTTGATATTTATGAGTCTTTTGGATTGATTGAGAACATAATTGTTGAACAATGATAAAAAGAATCCTCTCAAATACAACTTGCCTAATAATTCTGCACAGTGTAGAGCATGTACTATAGTGCAAAAGGTAAATTCTGCTGTAAATCTTTTGCAGGGTGCAGAAGAAAATAATGGCCAATCCAGGCCAGATATTCAAATCTGGAAAACCGTGGAATACATAAAGAGCTAAAAGATTTGCATGCCACGAGAGATGGTCTGTGCCATAATCTTTAACACATTCCTTGCAGCACAATATTTGTACCATTGTAACATGAAGATTCAAGGGAGTTTCACATAGTTTTGTTAGGAAAAGCATCATATTTCTGCAATGTTTTTCCAGGCATTTTTCAAGCTTTTCTTTGTCAAAAAACACCGTAGCCAGATAGTATTTGTAAGGCAACAAACAACTATGAAATACATAAGAAAAAGGGGTGTTTAGGATATTTTTCCTGACTTTTGGAGGATGCTAGAGTTTTTTTTAATAAACATGGTCAGAATAAATAAAAAATAAATAAATAAAAAGGTAGCATAAGCTGGTGTGGACAGACTGGAGTGAGATATTAGAATCTCACATGCACGTATCTCCATCGGCTAACAATAGATTAATTAAAGTATTTATAATTAGAGATGAGCGAACACTGTTCGATCGAATACATATTCGATCGAATATCAGGCCGTTCGAGGTACTCGAACACCACAAGGCAAACGCAGTAAAAATTTGTATCCCCTCCCACCTTCCCTGGCGCTTTTTTTGCACCAATAACTGTGAAGGGGAGGTGGGACAGGAACTACAACAACGGAGGCATCGAAAAAAAGTCGGAAAAAGTAATTGGCTGGCTAAATCAGGTGACCTGATTAACATTCATTTAATTTGAGACTGTGAACTATGTGACTGTGAGACAGGGACAGATGTACAGGCAGGGTTAGCTAGGGATTACCTTTATTTAGGTGGGAATGTTATTCACCCAGCTCTTTGGGGCTCTATCTGGTTGGGATCCCTGTCAGCTTGCGATATGCACGAACTGACTTTTCCCCATAGGAATACATTGACCAGCATTGATTGGCCGAATGCCATATAGAGTACAGCATTCGGCCAATCAACTCTGGTTCTGTCGGAGGAGGCGGAGTCTAAGATCGGTCCACAGCAGTTTCCATTGTGGTTCGATCTCAGATGTAGCAGTGCTGACACAGTTCTGCTACACGGAGAAGCAGCAGAGTTCAGAACACACACCAGAGATGCAGCAAAGCTGAGTGTGTTTCACTATATCATAACTCACATGCATGAGTTCAATTCGTACAGGCAAGATCAGTTCAGGAAATACGCCCTTCACATGGTCTGCTTTTCCCATATAAGAAACCAGTCATAGTCTGTGTAGATAAGTGGGGTGAGGGGATAGTTGAATTAGTTGCTGTTCACAGTGCACACAAGGAACAGTGTCATATGTCTTGGCTCACTTTAGCCATTATTACGCAGGTCATATTGCATATTGTACTGTGTTGATATATCAGTCTGGACCTGGTGATGGCTCTTTCGAGGATGAACAGAGTTGTGCCTGAGTTGCACTGTGAGAGAAATTTGTGTTGATTTCCTGCGTTGGTGCTCAATGACATTGGGAGGTGTATGGGATTGCCATGGCAGGAAGGGGCATGCTATTTAATGGCCTGTTCCTATAATGGTAAGGAGAAGGGGTTGTGCAGCAATGTGGAGAGGAGTGCCTGGCTGCTTGCACAGCTCGGTCAGCTTGAGGAGGAGAGGCACCTTGGCAACTCCTGTTTCATGGAACTGGGACACCAGCCAGACTCTGCTAATGGTGACACAGGTTTTAAAAGGAAATATTTGCATCCCCTGCACCAGCAGAAGCTCCGTGTCTGTCGCTGTGTGGACCCAGAGAACATAAGTTCTGCTGTACTGGTGTATGTCCAACTACTGTACCCAACAGTACCCTGCATCAAGAGGTCCAGGTTTCTCTTATGTGTGTCTCTATCCGTCTGCTAGTGAAGAGCTCTGGTAGGTGACCTGTGTGAGAGGGGGGCAATATGGCTAGGCAGCTGTTCCCTGAAGGCATGCCAGACAAGTGGTATATTGGCTGCTGAGGATTGTGCTGCTGGGTGACGCCAGATGAGTAGCATGTTGCACATCATCCCACTGGATGTCCCATTGATCCCCCTCCTATTCTGATGCTTACCAGGTTTAAATTGGTGTCTGATTCTATTTTATTTTAAACACCCAGATAACCCCTTTAAGGGCAGCTTCACACTGATATATTAATATGAGTCAGTAATTCCAATCTGATATATGGACATATGATGAAAGGGAAAATATGGGAAATCAGACAGGAATAAAGGGGAATGTGAATAATACTATAGATTATTATTCAACAGATCTAGTACAGGTTGTAAATACAGCTGTGTGAATATGACCTTAGACACTTCAATGGATGAAGTGTTTCCAATGATATGTCATTGAAATGGTTGTACATAGAATGGGCAATATTACAGGCATTGTTATTTTATTGATATGCACTTAATACATAGTGTAATAAATACAAATGATATAATACACTGAATAGAACAAGTTATTTCTAAGCAACTTCTAGCACACACTGCTGGGACTTGCAATTCCACAATACACTCATTGTAAGACAAGAATCGAGAAGATACATCTGTAGACAGAACACTGTATGTGCTTCTGGAGATTATCTCCTAGGTAATACCTATAAATCGTAGCCTGTCTTCATTACTATCTCAGTCCTCCTTACAATAATAACAATAATGGCATGTCTGATGTCAGTACAAAGAACTCCACCTCTGCCGGATACAGCGCCCCTAGCGTTCTTGCAGAGAGTGGCAGCTCAGATGAGCAGCTTTCTCCAGCAGCAGGAACCATTCTGTCCGTGTCCCTCCCATGCCTGCTTGCCTTCCATTCTAGATCTACGGGGCTCACTGAGGTACAGTAAGTCTGCATTTACATTCTAGTGATTGTGAGGGTCATGCATGCTGTAGACCCCCGGCTGTAAGCTGTGAGGGCTGGAGACAGTCTGGAGGATGCAGGGCTCCACAATGGCAGGTCTGCTGCGTAATCCTTTCATTCATTCTCCAGCTAGAAGAGATGCTATGACGTGTTCTATGTCATGGCAGTAGTAGATGGCATAGGGTAGGTCCTGGCACCCCCAAACTTTTCTCCTCTGGCACTCAGTGTAAATGAATGGGCATTGTAGCTTTGTCCCTGTTATGTAGAGGGGAGGCTCTTTGTTCTCTGCATAGGGTAGCCTGGATTGTGATGTTTGCCAGCCTCTCATGCCTGGCAGCAGTGTTCCAGGTTAAGTATTGCAGTGCCAGGAGCCTTCCTGGTATAACATGTCAGATGATGTCATTCTCATTACCAGTCTAACCTGTTATAATGTATCTGGGTGCCTGACACCCCTCTTTATGTTTCACAAGAATAGAACATGCAGTAAATAAATGAAATATATTGCAATTGGAAAATGGTCTGCATGTTTACAAACAAGCCAGGGATGAGTATATAGTGAAGGGGAGTGGGGGTAGCACTGGGCTTTGTTCTCTGTAAGGACTATATGGAAATGATAGACACATACATGTATAGATCAGGGGGAAGTGATCATGGCAGGGCTAAAGGAAATTGTGGTGATATTGATAACAATGGAGCTCAGCTAAATCCTCTGGAAAGGGAGAGCTGTAGCTTCCATGATTGTATCAGTAAAGGAAAGGATAAAAGAGACAAAAACACCAACGTAGAGACTATTTACCTATAAGGATTTAAGCTGAAAAGTTTTACTATATTGTGTCCTCTGTCTTCATTTAAAGCGAACCAGTGACTGGACAGGATCCTGGACATAGGACACTAAGGGTACAAATGGTGCTATCGTGAGGCGGGTGACACCGTGGGCATGGTGTGGATGTAAAATGGTTGGTTGTGCCAATGGCCACAGTGTTCCATTAATTCTTTACAGATCGTTTATTGGGTGTCCCTAGTTAAAGGGGTTTCCAGGATTTTATTTTAGGATAGGCCATAGATATCTGATTGATGGAGCCAGTTCCCACATGGATCAGCTGATGCCTATACTATACAGTTCACAGCGCCAAAAGGAGATAGCTTTATATTCTGTATAGTGGTTGGGCACAATTATTGCAGCTCAGCTATTGACATAGGATAGGCCATAAAAAATCCTGGACATGATTGCGTGTTAACTTGTAAAAACACTCTGCTGTTAACTAGGAACACTCAATAAGACATCAGCCATCAGTGGCAGCTGTCATGTCTTCTTCTGCATAGTGACCATGTCATGATTACTCGAAACCTTACTTTTTGCAATTGAGGCAACTCGAGGGCTTGGAGGAGTTACGTAATACTCTTCCATGTATCTCTGTTACTAAGAAACAGAAAAAAAAACTTTTCTAGAAAGTCAAGAGGGTGGGGCTTTATCATTGACCCTTTGTAGGCTATTTAGTCAATACGTTTCTATGGGGATTTCATGTTCCCTTTATATAAACATTATTATTTTAGTTATTGCTCTCATATATTGTAGTTGTTAGTATTATTATTCAGATAAAATAATCATTTGGTAAGATATGGGTTGGTTGGCATGTGAGATAGTAGCTTAACCACAGTCAGTCAGGAACACACTGGGGTACCCACTTTTGTTCATTGTCTTTTGGCTGGTTTGATATGGGACAAAGTAGTTTATCTCTGTAGATCTGTGATTATATGTCATTTCCTGTATGGAAATACATCAACTGCAGGAATCCGTATGACACCATTTTACAGTGCTTGCACACCACAGTAGTGTTCTGTAGCATATTCGAGGCAGTAGTTTTGTAACTTTATTTATAAAGGTATTTGTATATTATTATAAGAATTTCCCTGTACCATTAAATATCTTTTCTATCAACGTTGTAGGATTTTCGGGGCTAAAATAAAACAAACGAAACAAATCTTACTGCTGCACATAGCATGAGTAAAACGTAAACTATGCTCAGCAATCCCCACGACTCCAAGTGCGCTGGATCATGGTCTCCCACTAGTGTGTGTTTATATAGCTGATACTGTAACATGTTGTATAACATGTGACTGCTCCATAATAATGTCAGCATGTATTTTGCATTCTTGATTGTGCTTTATTTGCACACCTGGGGTCTGGACCCTTGTAAGATTCGGAGGTCAAGCCATAGGTTGTTGGACATTCCTATATCATGTGCATGATGGACTATTAATTTACATTTGATTACATTAAAGTTATTTTTAGAAGTTTCACTAATAAAATAGTTTATTCGATAATTGTAGGACTGTCATTGTGTGTGACCTGACTTTGAATAAATTGTTTGTATTATTATGGCTTGGGCTGTAATTTTACATAGCAGGCCTTTACAGTGATTTTCCATGGGTACTCTGTATACCTTTGTGAGACACTAAGGCACATTTACTAATACAGTCTACGCAGTGGCGTAACTAGGAATGGCGGGGCCCTGTGGCGAACTTTTGACATGGCCCTCCCCCTGACCGACACCGGAAATTTCGACCGACCCCCTCCTACGCATTCCTGCGTGCTCTATTATGTCCCATAGTGGCCCCTGCACACAGTATTATGTCCCATAGTGGCCCCTGCACACAGTATTATCCCCCATAGTGGCCCCTGCACACAGTATTATCCCCCATAGTGGCCCCTGCACACAGTATTATCCCCCATAGTGGCCCCTGCACACAGTATTATTCCCCATAGTGGCCCCTGCAAACAGTATTATCCCCAACAGTGGCCCCTGCACACAGTATTATGCCCTATAGTGGCCCCTGCACACAGTATTACGCCCCACTGTGGACACCCATAAACAATTATTATACTCTTGGGTCTTTTCAGACCCCAGAGTATAATAATCAGAGACCCAGGGGGAGAAAAACATTAAAAAAATACTGTTACTCACCTATCTCCCGACTCCTACGATGTCGGCATTCGAAGTAGTCCATCTTCAATGACGTCAGACGTCACATGACCCAGGACGCAGGCCGGGGTCATGAGATGTCAGACGACTAGGCCGAAGCCTGTCCGGATTGTGGAGAGGTAAGTAACAGTGTGTTTTTATGTTTCTTACCTCACCCGGGCCGCCGATCATTATACGAGTATAATGATAGTGGCGGTAGCGGCTGTCATCGGGCCCCTAATGTCCCGGGCCCTGTGGCAGCTGTCTCTGCTGCTACGGCGGTAGTTACGCCACTGAGTCTACACCTATATAGAACTGAACATGTGCGTGATCTGTGAGAAAACGGCACATGGCTAATATGCATGTGACATCTGTGACTTCTACGGAATCATACATTTCACTATTGAGTGAGGGCCACAAAATGGGAAGGAATAGGACCTGCCCTGAGTTTTGCCCACGGTCTCACAGCCCCTGTAGACCTGTAATAATACACAGTCATGAATATGGGTTGATAAGAAAAGAGTGTGTCAGTGTGAAAAGCATGTGCATAGGGGATAAGGTTAAGTTCACACAGAGGAATTTGAGGTAGCAGATACTGCGGCAGAATGAAATGTGATGCTTCTTTTTTCTACATGCTGAAAAAAATCCGTTCATCGCTGCTATACATTTTGAGGACTATAAAAAATTTAATCAGTGCATTTCTGTGTGCCATCCAATTTTTTTGCATCTTCTTTACTGTCTTTTTTATTTTTCAGCATTCATCTAGCAATGTATCCATGAAAAATATACAGCACATGGATAACGCCCATATGCTGTCTGTGTACTGTCAACGACCCATAGACTTGAATGCAGAGACAAGTAGAATAAAGAGACAAAATAGTACATGCTACATTTTTTTCCCCAGTGTGTCTTAGTCCGTGAAAAAAACCCGTCATGTGAATGGCTCCAATGACTGACTATAATGAGTCCTTGCGCTGTTCATGTGTTGTAATGGACAAAAAAATTGTGTAAAAAGGCCTTTAAAGTCGGTCATTTCAGAATGTACTAAATTTATCAAACTGGGTGACTTTGTATGATAAATCTGATGCATCTTTAGTCAGTCTAGTCCATAGTTGCTAACTCTCCTGAATTTGACGTTACAGGCCACACCTTTCAGTCCCAGAAAATCTGGGCATGTTGCAAGCTAAAAAGAGTGTATCTACCTCAAATTCCTCTGTGTGAACTTACCCTTAGCCCCTATGCACATGCTTTTCACACTGACATATTCTTTTCTTATCACCTCATACTCACGACCGTGTATTAAAAAGGGTGTATCCCTTGGAAACCCCTACCCTGTAGGGTAAGTTCACACATGGTTTTTTGGATCGGAACCTGAGACAGCCTCCGCCGCAGGTTCCGATCCAAAAGCCGGGTCGCCACGACTGAAAGCCGGTGCACTGCACCGGCATCCAGCCGTGCGCTCCGCATTAGGCTCAATGAATGGGCCTTATCCGAAGTAGAGAATGTCTTCCATATTCGCCTCAAAATCCTGACCAAAAAGAGCTTTTTTCCAGGAGCCGGCACAAGCGTGGTGCTCATTCTCCGGAGTCATTCTCTGGAGTCCCTTCTCCCTCCTCCGGACTAGTGGAAAAGGGCAGGACGGCGCTCACAGGTCCAATAGATTTTATTAATAAGAAGAATTGCAAGAAGTGCAATTCTTCTTATTAATAAAATCTATTGGACCTGTGAGCGCCGTCCTGCCCTTTTCCACTGCTGTTTCCCCGGCTGACACAACTGGTGCCTTTGAGACGTGCTGCTCCCCATACCTGGTATCATATACACCTTAGTACGGAGTTGTGAACGCTGTCACAACCAAACCAGGTGAGAGGCCACCAGGTCTGATACATTCATTACAATTATCCAAAAAGGTGAATCGACTATCTACACTATAAAGTGTGCTCGGTGTTTTTCTATCTTTTGCCCTCCTCCGGACTAGGCTCATTCATTGGGCCTAATCTGGAGCGGAGTGCGCCGGCTTTCAGTCGCGGCTATTCGGCTATTGGATTGGAACCTGAGATGGCCTCCGCCTCAGATTCCGATCCAAGAAACCCATTGTGAACTTGCCCTAAAGGTGTCCTTCAGGATTTATGGGTTCTCAATAAAAATGGGTGTGAATGTTTATCAGTAACCCATCCTAGAATCCCCATGCAAACATTAGTGGAATGGTAAGAAAGGCCGGGCCTTGCCTCATACTTCCTCACATCACTTCACTTCTTCATGGCAATCTGAAAGGCAATTGAAGGCAGGAGTAACAGCTAAAGGAAATGTGTCACCAAAAGCATCCATATATACTTGAGTATAAGCCGAATTTTTCAGCCCAGTTTTTGTGCTGAAAAAGCCCCCTTCGGCTTATACTCGAGTCAGCAAAAAAAAAATAAAAATGACCAGCAGCAATATCAATGTATAGAATCTACCATAAAATAGTGGGAAAAAAAAGAAGCTTTAAAAAAAAATAAAAAAATAAAAAGTTCTAAATCACTCCTTTCCCTAGAATAGACACAAAAGTAGAAAATTACTGTGAAACACATACACATTAGGTATCCCTGTGTCTGAAAGTGCCCGGTCTACTGAATATAGGGGATCTGCAGTGCTCCTGTTCCGTCAGAAAGGTGTTAATAGAAGCACTGCAGATACCCTATATTCAGCCAGGCTGAATTCCAAGTGGGGGAAAAAAAAACCCAGCCCTCAAGCTCAGGGAAGGGGCAGACAGACAACCAAAACACCCCCTCCCCTTCCCCAGCAGCTACTGCACCCAAAAACTCCGACCATTTTAATTTTTGAAGTTTTCCAGTAGCTGCTGCATTTCCCCCCTAGGCTTATACTTGAGTCAATAAGTTTTCCCAGTTTTTTGTGGTAAAATTAGGGGCCTTGGCTTATATTCAGGTCGGCTTATACTCGAGTATATACGGTAAGTTTTATAAGAAAAACACATTTTTAAGTCTTTTTGATTATTTTATTTTTAAGTTTCCATCCAAATCATCATCTTTCTTTTTAAAAAGTACAATATCCTGCAATTTTCCCTTTGTCTACTAAAGCCCAATAGCAGCTTTATACTTGATAATTTTGTAGCGGGTTTTCATTGCAGCAGTGACCTGATTTAAATCACAAACAAAATAGACAGTATCACAATAGAAGTTCACACCTTGCCAGATTACACCCATAATGACACATCATTACATCCACTACTGACAATTACCGTATTTTTCGGACTATAAGACGCACTGGACTATAAGACGCACGCAGGTTTTAGAGGAGAAAAATAGGGAAAAAAAATTTTCAGGCAAAAAATGGTAAAATATTTAATATATGGGAGTTGTAGTTTTGGAATAGCTGCAAGGCCACATTGACAGGTGACCCTGCAGCTGTACGGGGATGTATAGGGCGTTTTTTTTGTGGGGCCAGGTGTAGACAGGGCATTTTCAGACACAGGGATACCTAATGTATATGTTTCACAGTAATGTTATACTTTTATATGTACTCTAGGGAAAGGAGGTGAACTTTTATTTATTTTATTTTTTATTATATTTTTTTTAAGTGTTTTTTTTTTTTTTACTATTTTAATATCCCCCGCCTAGGGGGCTTGAACCTTCAATCATTTGATTGCAAGTCCCATAGACGGCAATACAAGTGTATTGCCGTCTATGGGAGATTCTATACATTACTATCGCGGAGGGTCATAGACCAGCTGCGATAGTAATATATATCTATGACAAGCCTGGGAGCCTTCATTAGGCTCCCGGCTGTCATCGGAACAGGCCGGCTCCTGCGGCCTCGCCGTGCAGGAGCCGGCCTGCATCACTAAAGGTATGGGGCCGGGGGGGGAAGGCTAACTAACTGTCAGGACCTGCGGAGGAGCAGTGGGTTTGCAGCATGGCCGTGCTACTGCCACCGCTGGTTTTCTTCAGCGGCAGTAGCGCGGCAATCCGCAGGCCCCGGCAGCTAAGACAGTCCCCGGCATCTGCTGTAATAGACCGGCGGATGCCGGGGAGTGTCTTAGCTGCCGGGGCCTGCAGATTGTCACACTCCTGCCGCTGAAGAAAACCAGCGGTGGCAGTATCGCGGCAATCTGCAGGCCCTGGCAGCTAAGACACTCCCCGGCATCCGCCGGTCTATTACAGCAGATGCCGGGGACTGTCTTAGCTGCCGGGGCCTGCGGATTGCCACGCTACTGCCGCTGAAGAAAACCAGCGGTGGCAGTAGCGCGGCCATGCTGCAAACCCACATTCAGACTATAAGACGCACCCTCATTTTCCTCCGAAATTTTGGGGAAAAAAAGTGCGTCTTATAGTCCAAAAAATACGGTAGCTGCTTAGTCTCCCTGCACAGAGCATGTCTAGAAACCTCTTCCACTCCCTCTCCTCTCCCTCAGTAAGTTGGCTCCATTGTATTGCTGCCTATGGCAATGACTATACTGTAAGGCATTATCACTAAATGCTGGTAACACAGCAGATGAGAGGCTCAGGCAAGATGGCAGCCCTCATAGTCACATACAGAAAACAGAATAAGAAATCTGAAAATAAAAAACAGATTAGAAAAAAGTGATACTGTCTGCTTTTAATAAATAGATGAAAAAGTTGGCGACACATTTCTTTTAGTAGCTGATTTTAGAGCTACACAAACTGCTCTACAATCACCTACTAAAGATATAGCTGTGCCCATACCTACAGTATACAATTATTAAAGGGGTGGTTCAGGCAAAATTGGACAACCCCTTTAACTTTTAAATCAGCTGGAGGCAGTGAAAAAAAAAAAAAATACTCACCTGTCCCTGACGCTCTGGTGTCTTCCTGGTGCATCCCTCTTCTCTTCCTGAGTTCCACTGAAGCTGCTGATTGGCCTCAGTTGTCACGTAACTGCTGAGGCCAATCAGTGGCTTCAGTGGAACTCTGGATGAGACCAATTGAGCAGAAGGACCAGAATGCGCCGGGAGGACACCAGAGGATCAGGGACAGGTGAGTATAAAATTTTTTTATTCACTGCCCCCGGGTGATTGAAAACTTAAAAGGGTTGTACATTTTTTCCTGGACAACCCCTATAAACCTGAAGAAGGAAGGTAGAATGCACCGTAAGGCAGTATGAGGCAAGACGTCGCCCACCCTCCATGAGATTTCATGAATCTTAGGGTTGACAGTCTTTTGCCGTGATCTGTTGTAAATGAATACAGCCATGAATGACTTTCTATGGTCTTGTCAGAAACCCAGCCATGATTTCTATATTGTGAACAGCTTATATCAGGCAGGGACACTGCATATATGAGAAATCATCGGCTACAATAAGGAAATCATGATTGGCTTTCTTACAAGTTCCAGACCATAGACAGTTATTACATTCATGGTTGTATGGATTTTCTACTAAAACTTTTAATTACTTATATTTACAAAAATATGTAACTTTTAATTGCCTTTAAATTTAAATCTGGTTTTGATTGCAGGAAGATTCCTTTAATGATAGAGCTGCTTTTTGTTTATCTAGACTTGAGAAATTCTAAGGCATGGCAAGACAGTTTTGCTGAACTTTTTATATACGTTATGTATTTTGTTTATTCCAGCTTTGACTTGCCATAAGTCTCCCATTGTGTAGCAGCGGGATTCCATTTCTGTCTCTTTGGACCACCTGGATCCCTTGCTTGTGCTCAGCCCCTGCAGCAGGACCTCAGAAATTAATTTGTGATGGCTTAGCTTTATTGCTTTTGCAAAAAAAATACAGAATCTACAGAAGTGCCTCAGGTTGAGGATATGTTGAACCTACTACCCCATTCAGACAGAGAAACAGGACCCCTGCTCTTGTGACCAATGGGAAAGAGGGATTTCCACTGATAATTAAAAATGTTAGTTATAGAGCTGCTTTATCTAGACTTGAGGGAGTCTACTCTATAGCCTGGGGAATGGTTACCACTAGAGATGAGTGAACACTGTTTGGATCAGCTGTTCCAAACAGCACGTAGACCACATAAACCTCACAATGTACATTTTTCCCTATCAGTATGTCTTTGGAATATGGGATGGAAATCCATGCAAACACGGGGAGAACATACAAGCTCCTTGCAGATGGTTTTTTTGCCCTTGGTGGGATTTGAACACCAGGATTCCAGCACTGCAAGGCTGCAGTGCTAAGCACTGAGCCACCGTGTGGCCCCTGACCCCATAGACTATAATGAGGTCCGTGTGGCTTCTGTTCGGTTTCTGATTGAAAAATGTAAAGCGAAAAGTGCTGCTTGCAATGCTTTTCTCTCTGCATTTTTCATGAGGAGAGGGGAACAGAATCCCCAAACGCAGATGTGAACCGGGCCTTACCCAGTCCCCATTAAATGGCAGGATTTCATTTCTGTCTTAGTACCCTACCTAGATCCCTTGACTATGCTCTGCCCCTGCAGCAGGACCTCAGGAATGAGTCTATACTATCTTAGCGTTATTACTTTTGCAGGAAAATACATAATCTACAGACAAGTCCCTCAATGTTCAGAGGACTCAAGGACCTTTCACAGTGTGTAATTTCTTTTTTTTAAAACTCGTTTTATTGAAAGTGTACAACACATTACACAACAGGAGTACGCAATGCATAATAAATGACAAAAGGTACACAAACTAAGAACCAAAAAACAACAATGCTGCAAAGTCCATGGTAGCAATGAACAATAAACAGATGTCGTCCAGTAGAAAGTCCAGGCTCAAAAAGCCAAGAGAAGTATCAATCGCAATTCAACCTGCAGATGGCGAGAGTGTAGAAAACACAAAAGAGGCACATACAAATATATAGACATTGCTCCAAATACAGTACAAATGAGATAAGAAATAAGAATCAAGGTCTCCCCCTGAGCGTCTGGGCAATAAACGCGCTTAGAGCAGCGCGAAAGGAGGTGTCCGTATACAGGGTCAAGGGAGAATTGCACCAAGAGCCCCAAACTCTATGAATCTTTTGAGGGCAGCCCCTGCCTTTATATATCATTTTATTATATGGGACAACAGAATTCACCTGCTTCCTCCACATTGACAGGGAGGGGGGCTGGGGAGCCATCCACCGCAGGGCAATAGTTTTTCTAGCTAAGAAAAGAGATTCCCGTAAAAAGATACAAGAATAATGAGGCCACCTCTCCTCATCTAGAACACCAAACAGACATATTTCAGGCAAGAGTGGAACTGGGGTATCCAATAGATTTGATAACAGGCGTACAACCTCGGAGTGTGTACTTCCTTAAGCAAAAAATAAGGCGGCATACATGTTTATTCCTTGTTCCTACTTACAGCCAAGTTGATGAAGGTAGATCAGGAGTTGCGGATGGCCACTAAGAACGATGTGAAGTGACAGAACAGTAGTCTCTAGTAGGTAGGAAATTTACAGCTCAGAAAAACTTTAGTCATCTGACAATGTTACGCTAGGTTCACACTAGCGCCCAGAGTCCGTTCTGAGCTTTCCGTCTTCGGCATGCAGAAGACGGAAAGCTGTCAGACCAGGTCCGGCCTTGAGCGCGGTGAGCGTTTTATGCTCTCCGCCGCGAAACCGTTTTTTTTTAAACCAGACACAGAGTACTGCATGTCCAACTCTGTGTCTGATTTAAAACAAACAGTTTCGCAGCGGAGTGCATAAAACGCTCACTGGCGCTCATGGCCGGACATCTTTCAAACCCATTGAAATGAATGGGTGAGAAAGAGTCCTGCAGGTTTCTGTCTCCTGCTCAGTTTTGAGCAGGAAACGGAAACCTGCATGACCGGGCACAGATGTAAACGAGCCCTTAGCTTGTTTTCTGGAAGGAAGCTTTATAAGGTATTCCAGTTACAACAGTAGGGGCCCGTGTCACAAGCAGACCGTCCTAGAATATAATGTGGGTTCAGCAGTCAGGGATTAATTCACTCCACTCACTCAATCTTGCACTCACACTTCATTCAGGTTGCAAATTCATTGTAAATCACATCCCAACACAGTCCATGCACACCAGATACATACTGCCACCACCAAACACACTTGACAATGAAATAGGTCCGTAGAACATAGCAAGGCCACCATTAAAGTGAGGCTGTAATACAATAAGGTTTCGTACTTACAAAAAGTGACATAAGCAAGCAATCAGTTATAACATAAAAAGTGAGAGAAACAAAAAAACCTTACAAGCTGCATTTCTTCTGATCCCATAGAGCATGGAACATCTTGGTCATTAAAAAACCATATTTCTTATCTGTGTTGTAAGCTTGCAGACCTTAAAAGGGAATGTCATCCATAGACCTAATAACAGAGGTGACAAAACCACAGGGGTTCTCCTGTGACCACAAGCAATTAACATTTGACAGGCCCAAATAGATACTAATATTTTTCTCTTGAATGTGTCGTAGTCACCATATATACAGACACATCAACCATATAATTCAATAACAAGTATGTACAAGTAGGGACTTTTATTACTGTCCAACCCAGTGCGATTACCACCATCACAGGACCAACCACTCGATTCACTTCTATAGGACTATTATTGCAGTGCGCATGCCGAAACTACCATCCGAGTCAGATAGGAAAACAGGAACCCTGCTGGCTTGGTGCAAAAGTGCTATCAAACACAATATGGGGATCCTATTCTAATTGGGAAACCTGTTCTACCCTTTAATGCCAAGGGCCAACTGACCCTCAATTTATCTGGTTCCTTTTTCAAATTAAGGGAAAAGATTTGCTTTACGGTAATGGATATGAGAACTGATGTGACTGGTGCCAATAGAAAGCCTTTTACAATTATCTGCATTTGCTGGAAGAGAAATCTCATAGATGGTCATCAAAAGTGTTATTTCATACTAAATATCTAATCCGCAGATAAACATTAAGTCTGTCATCAGTGACAGAAAGCTGAGAATTTCGTACCATTGCTAACAAGAACAATTTACATACTTTTTATGTTTTCTATGAAAATTTGTCAGAATTTGCCCATAAGTTCAAGATTTCTTACATGCTACTTTTACATGCAAGTATAAAAGAATAACTTATACTTTTAACAGATGCCTGTGAGAGAAAAAAGAAACCCTGATGTTTTTCTCCAAGGAGTCCATCATTTTGACAGTACTAATTTTCTCATCAAAAACGAGAGAATCTGCAAGGCAGGCTCCTAGTGGATCCTCTGATGCAGATGTGAACACTCAGAAGTCATAGTACATGGGGTAAGGATATCACTTTAAGACAGTGGTTCTCAACCTTTCTAATGCCGTGACCCCGCAATACAATTCCTCATGTTGCGGTGACCCCATTCAGTTTGGAACATGCATCCATAACGGCGTGCGTTCCAGCTGAATAGCGCTGCTGCAGACAGTAGCGTGGCTTCTCAGTGGCTAAAGCCATCAGAAATATGTATTTTCTGATGACTTTAGGCATACCTCCCAACTTTTGAAGATTAGAAAGAGGGAGAAAATATGCGGCGCGCGCAGCGAATTTAGCTCCACCCACTTTTATGTTGACTCCGCCCATTCTCATTCATTTTCATGTGCTCCCACACAGTATAATCCTCCTACAGTCACGCGGACATTATATGTCCCCCTGCCATCTCTCCCCCAGTTTCATCTGCCCACAGTTTCATGTCCCTCCATCTCTGTCCCCAGTGTCATGCTGTACCCCCCCTTCATCTGCCCACAGTTTCAAGTCCCCCCATCTCTTTCCCCAGTTTCATGTCCCCATCTGTTCCCTGGTTTCATGTTCCCCCATCTCTGCCCAGAGCTTCATGTCCCTCCATCTCTGCCCACAGTGTCATGCCGTTCCCCCTCCCTCATCTGCCCACAGTTACATGTCCCTCCATCTCTGCCCCCAGTGTCATGCCGTCCCCCCTTCATCTGCCCACAGTTTCATGTCCCTCCATCTCTGCCCCCAGTGTCATGCTGTCCCCCCCCCTTCATCTGCCCACAGTTTCATGTCCCTCCATCACTGCCCCCAGTGTAATGCCATCCCCCCTTTCATCTGCCCTTTCATTATGTTCCACCTTAATGTTTAAAACAAAAAAAAAACACACTCACCTTAAAAACGCTCCCCCGCTGCTCTCTCTGCAGTCTCGCTCACTAGTTGTAGCCGCGATGTGACGTCATCACATCGCGGCTACACATACAGAAGCCGCAGTACAGCGTTAAAGCAGGAGCAACATGTTCTTTCTTCAGGCGTATGCCGCGGCCGGACGTTCACCTGAAGACACTCCCTCCCGACTAGGCCCATTCATTTGGGCCTAATCCAGAGAGAAGTGCCGCAACTGGATGCTGGTGCGTTGCATCAGCATCCAGTCGTGGCTACCCGTTTTTTGATCCGGAATCTGACGCGGCCTCCGCGTCAAATTCCAGACCAAAAAACCCCGTCTGAACTCAGCCTTACACTACTGAAAGTCTATGGGTCTGTGAAAAAAAAATAAAAAATAGGTAACAGATGTGAAAAGAAGATCAACCTCGGACACCACACAGCCCAGAACCCTACATGTCGGGTTTTTCTGTCCGCTTGAGAAGTCGGACATCTTCACTTAAGGACAGGGAAGGACGGGCACGGAGTGCAAAAGAATGCACCCAATCGCCATTTAAATAAATGACAGGTGTCATGGACACAGATAGTGTCCGCTCCTAATTTCCGTGCCAGATTTTGAGCGGACACTAGGAGCGGACACTACCTGTCGGACACCGACAGTAGTGTGAACGCCCCCTAAACTGTATATCGTGCAGAATAATCTAAAATACACAAAAATGATCAGTAATATTTTAACCTCTTGATGCCAGGAGAACATTCATAGAATTCCAAAGAGTGTCATTCCTCTGTTTTACCTGCTGGAAATGTATAAATAAACAATATTATATTATATAATGGACATTCTGCAAAGTAGAAAATCTGTTTTATGTCCTGAATTCCATATGGAATCATTCTGCTGCATGTGAATTGGGTTTTGACCATATATCCCAACTTTTTGGATTTCTTAGGGACACTTTTAGTTAAAAGGGAGGGGAGGTGAAAAATACAATAAAAATGGATACTCACCTGTGCCCAGTGCTCTGATGTCCGTTGTTGATGCACTTTCTATCTCTTGCCAGAGGCTCACGTGACTGCTAAAAGCAATCAGTAGCCTCAGTGTTAGCTGATAAGGAACCAGTGATGTATGTGAGTGCTGTCATTGGTCCCTCTCCGGCATCCAATGAGCCCACTGATTTTTCTTTGCGGTCCCAACATGAACCTAAAGGGGCACCAGCGGTGGAGAGCAGAGCACAGGAGACAGGTATTTTTTATTTTACACCTCCCCTAGCTGCAGAATGGACAACCCCTTGGCTAAAAGTTTAAAAGTTGTTTGCATTAATAGGATCCAGAAATAATAGCACAGATGTGAATCGAATACCATTTGTGGTTCAGGAGGTCTTCACATATTTTGGGGACGAGTATATTTTACTGTAAATGTAAGTATGTTTACTTGTGTCAGTTTTGTAGAGATATTGGGGATTCCATAATAAATTAAGCAAAATTAAAGTGTTCTCTAGGACTGTGATGTTGATAACTTAGGCCCGGTTCACATCTGTGTTTGGGCTGCCATTCTGTTCCACTATCCGCATTAAATATGCGGAGAGAAAAGTTCAGCTTTCAGGACTTTTTCGTGCGGAAACCACACAGACCCCATTATAGTCTATGGGGTCCGCTGGTTTCCTAAGGTAACTGCTCTTTTATGCGGATAGGTTTCCATTCGGGGGTCCCCAAGCGGATCCCTGAACGTAAACCGGAACATAGATGTGAACCGGGTCTAACCCACCAAGTATGTCATCCAGTATGAGAAATTGCAGACTGAAGGTCAGGTTGCAGCACTTTTTCATCAGGAAATTTGTGACACATTAGTGCAGATGTGAATACAGCCTTAATATGCTCATTCTGAGTGCTGGATTTCATTTATCATAATAGGATCCCATTCTGGTATGGGATCTCCAAGGAGTGCTGTGTATATACTATATACCAGGGGTAGGGAACGTACGACTCTCCAGCTGTTGCAAAACTACAACTCCCAGCATGCACACTTGCTCTGCTGTTCTTGGAACTCCCATGGAAGAGAATGGAGCATGCTGGGAGTTGTAGTTTCACAGCAGCTGAAGAGCCGAAGGTTCCCTATCCCTGCTATATACCAAGGATAGGACACAAATTTCATAGTCCTGGAAAACCTCTTTATATTTAGGTAAGTTACCCATAGCAACCAATCAAATCAGTCCTTCAATTGTCCAATGTGCCTTTAAGAAATGAAAGCTGCAATCTGATTGGGCTTCTATTGTTTCCTAATGTACTGCATGCTGGTGAAATGTGTGAGCCCGGCCTCTCCCCTGCTAGTATGGAAGATCATATGCTGGTGAAATGTGTGAGCCCGGCCTCTCCCCTGCTACTATGGAAGATCATATGGATGTAGCAGAGACTCGGCACACTACAAGAAAGCTCGGCGGCGTTCAATGGGTTAAAGGTCTCGCTGAGAGCCCCTTAGCAACAGTAGCCATGGTGAGGCCGTGCTTCATGGCGGAGGGCGGGATTTCCTTCCACGGAACAAATGGGCAGGTCTGTTTAGCATGACGTCACGGGCTCCTGGCCAGTAGGAGAGGGCGCTGATGACGTGGTTCCCGGGCAGCAGTCAGCGTGTGTTGCTGCCCCTGCACTGGATAGGGCATATGGGCGCCCTGACTGGCGATATATCGCGACACGGTGGCTGTAGGGGGACACGGCAATTGTGAGTCGGAGAGAAGTACGTGCAATAAATGTGACTAGCGCCTTATAATGTGTAGGCTGAGGAGGACAAAGGAAACAGCGGGGATCCTGTGTATTGTGTCAGGAGAGCTACAAACATGGCTCCAGTATGTGGTGTGCCTGCTTCATCCACATAGCCCATCCTGCACTAAAGCTTGTGTATTGTTCTCTGTTATCAGCCACTGTCTGTAGTGATCTTCCTGCACAATCATTACTGTATATCTTATGTCTCCCCAAGGAAAGTAAGAGCATGTTTACAGATTAGATTTAGGGTTCACATGTGTGTCAGGGTATCCATCGTACTGGTCTGCAAAGGACCAGAAGAAGCTAAAAACTTATGTCAGACAGCGACAGATCCAGAGTGAGCCCCTTCATTATAATGGGGGTCTCACAGTCTTCTTTGGGTGAAGAATTCCTGTTTACAGGGCTTTCCCCTCCCAGGATTTGTGCTGGATCAGCCAGAGACTCAGACGTGATCGTAGTGTTATTCCTGCAGCCTCTAGAAAGCTGTTATGGCCATGGACCCCTATGAAGATTACACCAGTGTTCATTCAGTGGGGCTCACCCTTCGTGATTCTCTGTAGAAATAAGTAGCACACTATTTGTTTATATGGCATTGGCTAAAATCCATGTGGAAGAACAATGTGAAAACCTCCTGCTCATTTTATTGTGGAATCTGTCCTGTAACCTGTGTCTAATCTGACAGGTGTGAACATAACCATATATTTACGTTTGCCTGTGTAGATTATATAGGCAGCTGTCTAAGGATACTCGCTGGAGGTGACTGGTTCCCTGGACAGTATTTTGGTTCTGTATTCCAGAACCTAAGTGAAGGCTATCTGGTTTTGTCTGCTGGGATACAGTTCTGTTTTAGTAAAATACTCTGGTGTAAGCCAGGCTTTAGGCCTCATTCAGACAGCAAGAATGCAGCTGCATTTCAGTTTCTGTATACTTCCTGTCTACTCTCTTCATACAGGGAGAGTTTGCTACTGTACTCCTGAGCACCCCCATGGAGCTCCCGATCACTTGAGTATGGGGGGATTGACCTGCGACAATGAGTAGGGGGTTTCCAGGCTTGTTAGTTGGTGACTAATCTTTCCTGAGCGCTGTTTTACTTAACAGGCCACTTGATATCATGTTCAGCTTAGTCCCATTCAAGTAATGTCAAGCACTACTGTGCGGTGCTGTGATCAGTTTTCTGTGAAGAGGGTGCAGTGTTCACCTGAATGTTGTGGTCTCTGACAGCTGATCAGTGGTGGGCCCTGGGTGATGTAAATATAGGTTATCAATTAGTGACCTAGACAAATGAATAAATATGTACATCGGCTGACCACTTTGCAGAAAATAGGTACAACAATCCCAGGGATTTGTCTCTCACTGCACAGAGAAGGAGGAATCGCCAGGCTGGTTCCCAGGTAAGTATTAGCAATAAGTATAACTCCAGCACTTGTAAAAATATCCAAGTATATCTGGCATTGACTAAGAACCCTTGCTTGAATGGGTTGGAAACATGTAGACATTTTCTAGATGCTCTCCCCATTTTGTTTTTGACGTGATTTTTCAATAAAGTTTGGATGTTTTTATAAGATGGCAGTGTTGTGTTTATACTCATCACTTAGAAAGCATGAAAAACCCTTTTGGCCCCGTTCACAAATGGAAGAGGGGCCAGATTTTGGCGCTGAATTCAAGTCATAATCCGCCCCCTCACAATAGCGGTCTATGTAGACTGCTAGCTCGCTCACGGAAAAAAGAAGCAGGCTGCCCTTTCTTAAGGCGGATTCCGTGGTTGATTCAGCCGCGGTGTCTGCCTTATGACAGCACGCTCTGGGCTAGGCCCATTCATTTGGGCCTACTCCGGACTGGAGTGCTGCAACTGTTGGAAGTCACGGCAGATGTATTTTGGTCCTATTCTGATGCGTCAAAATCAGGACCAAAATACGCCCACCTTGCCCCGTGTGAACTAACCCGAAGTGGGTCCATTCACACGGAGGAAAATGGTGAGGAATTTGTGTGGAATTTTCCACGCTAAAAAAAAAGCCTCCCATTGATTTCAATGGGTTCTGCTAGATTTTTTTTCCAGTAGCGGAATTTTCCACTAGCAGAAAATTCCGCTAGTGGAAAAAAAACTAGCGGGCACCCATTGAAGTCAATGGGAGGCTTTTTTTTTTCAGTGCTAAAAATTCAGCGCCAAATAAAGTGCCATTTTCCTCCATGTGAATGGACCATTAGGCTGCAGCTCCACGTTGCGAAAAAGCTGCTACAAATGGAATGGGAAGTATAAAGGAAGCTCTTATACTTTTTGCTCAATCCATTCACGGCTTTGGCTTAGAAAAAAAAAATCAGCTGTTCTGCAATGTGGGGCTGGGCCTCAGCTTTAGGCTTGGAGCTACACATTGCTGAAAAGCTGTCTTTTTTTTTTTTTTTCTTTTTTTTTTATTTGTTGCAGTTGTTAGAGCCAAAGGTAGGAATGGCTTCAAAAGATGTAAGAAATAGAATGAAATCACTTATACTTCTCTCATCTGCTATATTCACTCCTGACAAAAAAATCAGCAAAAAAAGTGCACTAGAATATGGCTGCCCCAAAGATCAGCTGTCACAGGTCATACTATTCTATACTAAGCGATCAGCTGTCATCACATCTATATGGCTGCTGAGGACTATAGCGATCCTAAAGTTACAATGGCCTCAGGATTAAAATTTTTCAACCTACTTACAGTCATCATGGTGATGTCACTGGTAAAACCCCTGTATTAGTGACTGGCCCACTAGTAGTGGGCAGCACGGTGGCTCAGTGCTTAGCACTGCAGCCTTGCAGCGCTGGATTCCTGGGTTAAAATCCTGCCAAGGACAACATCTGCAAGGAGTTTGTATGTTCTCCCAGTGTTTGCGTGGGTTTCCTTCGGGTACTCCGGTTTCCTCCCACACTTCAAAGACATACTGATAGGGAATATAGATTGTGAGCCCTATATGGGACAGTGACTGACAATATCTGTAAAGCGCTGCGGAATATGATGGCGCTATAAAAATAAGCGTAATAAATAAATAAATGATAGTGCGTCTCTATACTATAGTGCATCATCTGTACTTCTCTTTGCTTGTGCCAGGGTGAGCAGTATACTGTATAGCAGTGTTTCTCAACCTTTTCAAGTGAAGTAGCCCTAATGAGAGAGTGTCCCAACCAAGTAGTGATCTCTTATAAATTCCTTATAACAGTTATGTTATGGCTCCTTCATAACATTGACCGTTCAACTGGAATGCTAGGGTAGTGGTCCCCAACCTTTTTATCACCAGGGACCGGCTTCAAGCAAGACCATTTTTGCCATGGCTGGGTGGGGCAGGACTTTGCTCGTATTAGGGCAGAGTTATGGAGGAGGTTGGATCTTAGTTCATACTTATTTAATTATGACATTAATTATGTGATTGAACTCACCATAGATTCAGGATGAGTAGGAGCCCCGGGTGGGACAACAGATGTTATATCTAGCTGCCCACTAGCATTCAGAGCTCCTCCCCATCAGCTCGCAGAACATACAGCTAGTAGTAGTTTAAAGGGTGCTGGACACATATGACATTTTTGTCCTTGCAATTGTCTCAGAAAATTCTGCAAGTAGAATAGCAGCACTGTACATTGAGCCTCAGTGCACAGCACTGCTACTGATCAGCGCTATACACCAAACAGTGCAGTAGATCAGGTGGTGGGAGCTCTGTGTACAGCTTTGTAGACCAGCTCCTCACCAGAAGCCATGACACCTTGGCCAGGTCGCCGACCCGCCCCACATATCGTGCTGTGGCAGAAGCCGCGTTTACTAAGGCCAACCTGCGGACCGGGAAAAAACAAAACAACGGCCCTGTCCTGATCCGTGGAGCGGTGGTTGGGGACTCCTGTGCTAGGGCAGATAAGGGAAGTTATTAACTAACTGTTAAGGTGCAAATACACATTATAATCCACCCCATGGACCCTGACAGTGATCAGGAGAAACACTTACCTTCCAACTGTTGTCTTTTAGCACGATTAACCCTTTGTGAATGTGTAAATTAACATATTAGCAGAAGAAAATGAAATTTGTAAATTTCATCTCCATCTTGTCTTAATTCTCTTACATGCTTATAGGGTTAAGATACTTTGTATATTCTATTTTGACTTATTTAAGGGGTGCAGTTTTGTAAATGGGATGATTTATGGGGTTTCTATTACAGTGGCCTTCATAACTGAATTGGTCCTTTCAAAAATGGGTTTTGGAAATGTTCTTGAAGATTGTTTTTTGATTGCAAGCCTTATAACATCCGTAAAAAAAAAATAATTAAAGGGTGATTAAAGTTTGATGCCAATATAAAGCAGAGATATGGTACATTAGATTTCTGAATTACCGTATTTTTCGGACTATAAGACGCACTTTTTTCCCCCCAAATTTCGGAGGAAAATGAGGGTGCGTCTTATAGTCCGAATGTGGGGGGAGGAGCGGATTTGCAGCATGGCCGCGCTACTGCCACCGCTGGTTTACTGCAGCGGCAGGAGCGTGACAATCTGCAGGCCCCGGCAGCTAAGACAGTCCCCGGCATCTGCCGGTCTATTACAGCAGATGCCGGGGACTGTCTTAGCTGCCGGGGCCTGCAGATTGCCACGCTCCTGCCGCTGAAGAAAACCAGCGGTGGCAGTAGCGCGGCCATGCTGTAAATCCGCTCCTCCTCTGCAGGTCCCGGCAGTTAGTTAGCCCCGGGGCCGGTCCCCACCGGCCCCATACCTTTAGTGATGCAGGCCGGCTCCTGCACGGCGAGGCCGCAGGAGCCGACCTGTTCCGATGACAGCTGGGAGCCTAATGATGGCTCCCAGGCCTGTCATAGCTATATATTACTATCGCGGCTGGTCTATGACACTCCGCGATAGTAATGTATAGAATCTCCCATAGACGGCAATACACTTGTATTGCCGTCTATGGGACTTGCAATCAAATGATTGCAGGATCAAGCCCCCTAGGCGGGGGATAATAAAATAGTAAAAAAAAAAAAAAACACTTAAAAAAAAAAAAATATAATAAAAAATAAAATAAATAAAAGTTCACCTCCTTTCCCTAGAATACATATAAAAGTATAACATTACTGTGAAACATACACATTAGGTATCCCTGTGTCTGAAAATGCCCGGTCTACTAATAGTTTTATGTACAGTGAACGTCAAAAGTGCTAAACCGCTGGGTTTTTCTCTCTGTTTTGCCTCTGAATTAAATAAAAGGTGATCTAAGCAATAAACATTTCCCAAAATGGTATAACTAAAAAGTACACCTGGCCCCACAAAAAAAACGCCCTATACATCCCCGTACAGCTGCAGGGTCACCTGTCAATGTGGCCTTGCAGCTGTTCCAAAACTACAACTCCCATACATGAAATATTTTACCATTTTTTGCCTGAAATTTTTTTTTTCCCTATTTTTCTCCTCTAAAACCTGGGTGCGTCTTATAGTCCAGTGCGTCTTATAGTCCGAAAAAATTTAGGTGGATATGACTATCTGTATGAAAAGCATATCATTTCAAACTTTTTATCTTTGAAAGTCAAAAACCCAAACTAACATTTTTTCGTTCTCTATAATGTAACTTGCAGGTAGGCTGATGGACCCCAGTAGGAGTCAGCTGGACTCAGACTTTTCTCAGCAGGATACACCATGTCTCATTGTCGAAGACTCCCAGCCAGAAAGTTTGGGAACAGAAGATGATCTGGACCGTGCGCGCTTTGGTCTGCTTGCACAGCATCTTCCACATCTGGAATCGCAAGTAGAAAGCCCCGTCATGGTAAGCATGTTATTCCTATGTATTGTACAGCTTCTATTCTTTTCATTTATTATAAGTGAACAAGATGTGTAGAATAGTAGGAGATTAAGATTCCATTAAAATATATCCAGGTACTGTGGTTTGTCTGTGTGCTGTTTAAAGGGATCCTATCATTCAAACAAATTTTTTTTTTCTCGCTAACACGTTGGAGTAGCCTTAAGAAAGGCTATTCTTCTCCTACCTTTCGATGTCTTCTCCGCACCGCCGTTCACTTGAAATCCCGATTTTCTTCTGTATGCAAATTAGTTCTCTCACAGCAATGGGGGTGGTCCCCAGCGCTCAAACAGCACTAGGGGCATCCCCAATGCTGCGTGAGAACTCTCCACCACCGCCTCCATCTTCTTCAGGAACGGGGTCTTGCCGCATCTTCTTCTTGGGGGTTGGCTTCAAACTTCTAGGCCTTGGTCCTAGGGCAAAGCCGACTGCGCATGCTCGCGCCCACAAGAAAATGGCCGCTTACACAGTAAGTAAGCGGCCATTTTCTTACAGCTTGTGGGCATGCGCAGTTGGCTCTGCCCGAGGCCTAGAAGTTTGACCGCCTGCGCCTGAAGAAGACGCGTGAAGAGGACGTTCCTGAAGAAGATGGAGGCGTCGCTGGAGAGTTCTCTCGCAGTATTGGGGACCCCCCTAGTGCTGTGAGAAAACTCATTTGCATACCGACAAAAACAGGATTTCAAGCGAACAGCGGCACGGAGAAGACATCGAAAGGTAGGAGAATAGCCTTTCTTAAAGCTATTCCGACGTGTTAGTGAGAAAAAAATGTGTTTGAATGATAGGATGCCTTTAAATCTGGACTTCTGACATTGAATAACTTTATTTGGATGGGTTGTTACTGTTCACATGCTTTTAAAAAATAAAGCTGCTATATGGATACACTAATCAGCCATGGCATTGGTGAATTTAATGCCTTAGGTTATTTTATGTCAATGTGACCTGTTAAGGGCAACTTTATATAAGGTAGCGACTATCTGAGCAACTATGATGAGGACTCCAACTCCTCCTCCAAATACTGTAACATAATCTATGATAAAACTGTGTTAAAATCCACAGGGCATTGCAACTTGCACTGTTTGGGATTGTGTAGCCACAGATGGGTCAGAGTGCCTATGTTGACCCCTGCCCACTTCCAAAAGCACCAATAATGGGCAGTATGAGCATTAGAACTGGACCTTGGAGCAATGACAGAAGTTTACCTTATCTAATGAATCATGTTTTTCTGTTACTACATCTGCATACTGAGCTGTTTTGGTGCTGTTTACTTAGGGAAGAGAAGGCACCCACATGCGCAGAGGCCATGTAATGCTCAGGGTGATGTTTAGCTAGGAAATCTGCCCTTTATGTGGATGTTAGGAGTATTTTACCTAACAAGTACATACTTTCATGGCACCCTTATATTGTAAAGGCAGTGCCTTCTTCAGCAGGTTGATGCTCCTTCCACACTACAAAATAATTTAGGAATGGTTGAGGCTCGGCCTACACAGGTACTTTGGCTGCAACTCTCGTCAAGAGACTAAAGATTGCGGTGTCAACCTTTAACTCCTTCACTAATGTAAGTGAATGGAGTCTCATTGCCATCCCGAGGGAGCTGCAACTGTGACTTCCAGTCACAAAAAAAAAAATGCACTGCTCAATGTTTTAGCAACTAGAAGTCACTGTAGCCTTGGGGGTCTTAATGCAACTTCATTTACTTGCATTAGTGAAGCAGTTGCATTGCGATCTTTGGTGTCTCGATGATAGTTACGGCCAAGGTCAATTTGTATCCCTAGCCTTAAAGAACATGAAATGTAGTCCACAATGTTGACTTGGACTTCAAATTCTCCAGATCACCGTGTGATTGAGAATCTGTGGGATCTTCTGAAGAAACTGCTTTGATACATGGAGGTCACAACTCTGGATCTATCCTTTCCACTTCTAATATTTTTATGGCAGAAACTACAGAACAGCTCTAGAGGTCTTTTGGATCTTAGGCCTTGACAGAACAGAGCTGTATGTGTGGCATGCATCGTTTCATTGGGAGTGGTTCTGATCTGCCAGGTTTGCCTACAGAGGGTTGCCAATGCTCCGACTCTTCTCTTTAATCAGTAACTAATGTTGTGATTGACATCGTTAGTAGAGATGAGCGAACACTAAAATGTTCGAGGTTCGAAATTCGATTCGAACAGCCGCTCACTGTTCGAGTGTTCGAATGGGTTTCGAACCCCATTATAGTCTATGGGGAACAGATACTCGTTAAGGGGGAAACCCAAATTCGTGTCTGGAGGGTCACCAAGTCCACTATGACACCCCAGGAAATGATACCAACACCCTGGAATGACACTGGGACAGCAGGGGAAGCATGTCTGGGGGCATAAAAGTCACTTTATTTCATGGAAATCCCTGTCAGTTTGCGATTTTCGCAAGCTAACTTTTCCCCATAGAAATGCATTGGCCAGTGCTGATTGGCCAGAGTACGGAACTCGACCAATCAGCGCTGGCTCTGCTGGAGGAGGCGGAGTCTAAGATAGCTCCACACCAGTCTCCATTCAGGTCCGACCTTAGACTCCGCCTCCTCCGGCAGAGCCAGCGCTGATTGGCCGAAGGCTGGCCAATGCATTCCTATGCGAATGCAGACTTAGCAGTGCTGAGTCAGTTTTGCTCAACTACACATCTGATGCACACTCGGCACTGCTACATCAGATGTAGCAATCTGATGTAGCAGAGCCGAGGGTGCACTAGAACCCCTGTGCAAACTCAGTTCACGCTAATAGAATGCATTGGCCAGCGCTGATTGGCCAATGCATTCTATTAGCCCGATGAAGTAGAGCTGAATGTGTGTGCTAAGCACACACATTCAGCACTGCTTCATCAAGCCAATACAATGCATTAGCCAGTGCTGATTGGCCAGAGTACGGAATTCGGCCAATCAGCGCTGGCTCTGCTGGAGGAGGCGGAGTCTAAGATCGCTCCACACCAGTCTCCATTCAGGTCCGACCTTAGACTCCGCCTCCTCCGGCAGAGCCAGCGCTGATTGGCCGAAGGCTGGCCAATGCATTCCTATGCGAATGCAGACTTAGCAGTGCTGAGTCAGTTTTGCTCAACTACACATCTGATGCACACTCGGCACTGCTACATCAGATGTAGCAATCTGATGTAGCAGAGCCGAGGGTGCACTAGAACCCCTGTGCAAACTCAGTTCACGCTAATAGAATGCATTGGCCAGCGCTGATTGGCCAATGCATTCTATTAGCCCGATGAAGTAGAGCTGAATGTGTGTGCTAAGCACACACATTCAGCACTGCTTCATCAAGCCAATACAATGCATTAGCCAGTGCTGATTGGCCAGAGTACGGAATTCGGCCAATCAGCGCTGGCTCTGCTGGAGGAGGCGGAGTCTAAGGTCGGACCTGAATGGAGACTGGTGTGGAGCGATCTTAGACTCCGCCTCCTCCAGCAGAGCCAGCGCTGATTGGCCGAATTCCGTACTCTGGCCAATCAGCACTGGCTAATGCATTGTATTGGCGTGATGAAGCAGTGCTGAATGTGTGTGCTTAGCACACACATTCAGCTCTACTTCATCGGGCTAATAGAATGCATTGGCCAGCGCTGATTGGCCGAATTCCGTACTCTGGCCAATCAGTGCTGGCCAATGCATTCTATTAGCTTGATGAAGCAGAGTGTGCACAAGGGTTCAAGCGCACCCTCGGCTCTGATGTAGCAGAGCCGAGGCTGCACAAGGGTTCAAGCGCACCCTCGGCTCTGATGTAGGAGAGCCGAGGGTGCACTTGAACCCTTGTGCAGCCTCGGCTCTGCTACATCAGAGCCGAGGGTGCGCTTGAACCCTTGTGCACACTCTGCTTCATCAAGCTAATAGAATGCATTGGCCAGCGCTGATTGGCCAATGTATTCTATTAGCCTGATGAAGTAGAGCTGAATGTGTGTGCTAAGCACACACATTCAGCTCTACTTCATCGGGCTAATAGAATGCATTGGCCAGCGCTGATTGGCCAGAGTACGGAACTCGACCAATCAGCGCTGGCTCTGCTGGAGGAGGCGGAGTCTAAGATCGCTCCACACCAGTCTCCATTCAGGTCCGACCTTAGACTCCGCCTCCTCCAGCAGAGCCAGCGCTGATTGGCCGAATTCCGTACTCTGGCCAATCAGTGCTGGCCAATGCATTCTATTAGCTTGATGAAGCAGAGTGTGCACAAGGGTTCAAGCGCACCCTCGGCTCTGATGTAGCAGAGCCGAGGCTGCACAAGGGTTCAAGCGCACCCTCGGCTCTGATGTAGGAGAGCCGAGGGTGCACTTGAACCCTTGTGCAGCCTCGGCTCTGCTACATCAGAGCCGAGGGTGCGCTTGAACCCTTGTGCACACTCTGCTTCATCAAGCTAATAGAATGCATTGGCCAGCGCTGATTGGCCAATGTATTCTATTAGCCTGATGAAGTAGAGCTGAATGTGTGTGCTAAGCACACACATTCAGCTCTACTTCATCGGGCTAATAGAATGCATTGGCCAGCGCTGATTGGCCAGAGTACGGAACTCGACCAATCAGCGCTGGCTCTGCTGGAGGAGGCGGAGTCTAAGATCGCTCCACACCAGTCTCCATTCAGGTCCGACCTTAGACTCCGCCTCCTCCAGCAGAGCCAGCGCTGATTGGCCGAATTCCGTACTCTGGCCAATCAGCACTGGCTAATGCATTGTATTGGCGTGATGAAGCAGTGCTGAATGTGTGTGCTTAGCACACACATTCAGCTCTACTTCATCGGGCTAATAGAATGCATTGGCCAATCAGCGCTGGCCAATGCATTCTATTAGCGTGAACTGAGTTTGCACAGGGGTTCTAGTGCACCCTCGGCTCTGCTACATCAGATTGCTACATCTGATGTAGCAGTGCCGAGTGTGCATCAGATGTGTAGTTGAGCAAAACTGACTCAGCACTGCTAAGTCTCTGCATTCGCATAGGAATGCATTGGCCAGCCTTCGGCCAATCAGCGCTGGCTCTGCCGGAGGAGGCGGAGTCTAAGGTCGGACCTGAATGGAGACTGGTGTGGAGCGATCTTAGACTCCGCCTCCTCCAGCAGAGCCAGCGCTGATTGGTCGAGTTCCGTACTCTGGCCAATCAGCGCTGGCCAATGCATTCTATTAGCCCGATGAAGTAGAGCTGAATGTGTGTGCTTAGCACACACATTCAGCTCTACTTCATCAGGCTAATAGAATACATTGGCCAATCAGCGCTGGCCAATGCATTCTATTAGCTTGATGAAGCAGAGTGTGCACAAGGGTTCAAGCGCACCCTCGGCTCTGATGTAGCAGAGCTGAGGGTGCACAAGGGTTCAAGTGCACCCTCGGCTCTCCTACATCAGAGCCGAGGGTGCGCTTGAACCCTTGTGCAGCCTCGGCTCTGCTACATCAGAGCCGAGGGTGCGCTTGAACCCTTGTGCACACTCTGCTTCATCAAGCTAATAGAATGCATTGGCCAGCACTGATTGGCCAGAGTACGGAATTCGGCCAATCAGCGCTGGCCAATGCATCCCTATGGGAAAAAGTTTATCTCACAAAAATCACAATTACACACCCGATAGAGCCCCAAAAAGTTATTTTTAATAACATTCCCCCCTAAATAAAGGTTATCCCTAGCTATCCCTGCCTGTACAGCTATCCCTGTCTCATAGTCACAAAGTTCACATTCTCATATGACCCGGATTTGAAATCCACTATTCGTCTAAAATGGAGGTCACCTGATTTCGGCAGCCAATGACTTTTTCCAATTTTTTTCAATGCCCCCAGTGTCGTAGTTCCTGTCCCACCTCCCCTGCGCTGTTATTGGTGCAAAAAAGGCGCCAGGGAAGGTGGGAGGGGAATCGAATTTTGGCGCACTTTACCACGTGGTGTTCGATTCGATTCGAACATGGCGAACACCCTGATATCCGATCGAACATGTGTTCGATAGAACACTGTTCGCTCATCTCTAATCGTTAGCTTCTGCTTGCATCACAGTTATCTGTAAGCAAATCTGGTGAATTGGGCCCGCACTCGATGCCTTGCAGGCTGATTTGCATATAAAAAGTTGATTATCACTGCATTGGTGCTTTTTCCGTTCCTATTAAAAGCCTTTGTGACCCTAATAGGGTAAGTTCACTCAGAGAATTTTGAAGATGCCACCTTAAAAGAAAAAAAATGCCTTCTAATTCTCCCATTCGTTTCAATGGGAGTTAGGCAATTTTTTTTCCTCTAGTTGATTTTTTTAAATTTTAATTTTGGCTAGAGGAAAAAGGATTGTCATAATCTGTCTTCTAGCTGATTCTGCCCTGCAAAGCACATTGAAATCGTAATCATTATCATAAGAGGCAAAATTTATTTATTTTTAGTGGTTTTTGCAAAACTGCTGAAGAAAAACACTCCAAAGAATGCAAGTGTTTTATATTTTTGTCTATTATTCATTTCAATGGGTATTGCAAAGTGAAATCTGCTTGACTATACATCATGATAATTTTTTTTTCCTTCTAGCAAAAAAAAATTACAGAAAAAAATGTAGAAAAAAAAATTCTCACAGCTTCACCAAATGTCATCCTTTTAACAGCTGATCAAAAATGAAATGCACAAATAAATATCCCAGGACTCCAAGGATGTGAAATATTGAAGAAATAAGGTAAAATTCCAGCATTAATAAAATAAAAAAAAAACCTTAACCTTTTAATTCTTATCAATAAGCTAAAAAGATCCAAAAACAAGGATCCAAGAAGAGGACATGAGAAATGGGCTTCAGAGCAAAACTGGCTCCTTACTCATGGCTTAATCAAAGAGAAAATGTTTTTGTTTTTTTTTTTAAATAAAATTTATTGATGCTGGAATTTTACCTTTATTCCTTAAAGGGATTCTACCACTAAATAGCTATTTTTTCTGCTTTAGACATTGGAATAGCCTTTAGAAAGGCTATTTGTCTCTTACCTTTAGACGTGGTCTCCGCGGGCCGTTCCTTAGAAATCCCGGTTTTTACCGGTATGCTAATGAGTTCTCTCGCAGCAATGGGGGCGGGCCCCAGCGCTTGAGCTGTGGACTCTCTCCAGCGACGCCTCCTTAATCAACTGCACATGCTCAGTAAGGTCTGTGCAGCCATCCGAAACCTGGATGACTTCACTCGCGCGTCGGAGCTCTATACAGACCTTACTGAGCACGTGCATGCGCAGTCAGCTCTACTAGTGTCTCGCTGGCAGAGCCGACTGCGCAGGCGTCGGAGATGACTCAGAAGTTAGACGACGAGAGAAGGGGAGGATGCAGCTGAAGAAGGAGGCGTCGCTGGAGAGAGTTCTCGGGCAGCAGTGGGGACGCCCCCATTGCTGCGAGAGAACTCATTAGCATACCGGTAAAAACCAGGACTTCTAAGGAACGGCGCCGCAGAGACAACGTCTAAAGGTAAGAGATGAATAGCTTTTCTAAAGGCTATTCTGACGTCTAAAGCAGTAAAAATAGCTATTTAGTGGTAGAAGCCCTTTAAAAAAATCTGCCTGAATCCCATTGAAATGGCCCTTAATCACCTTGCAAAAAGCTCTGTGTGCACATAACTTTATTGTGGTTTGGGAGGAAGTTTGGACCTGACAGTTTTCTTTTTAAAAAGGATCTGTCACCAAGTAGCAAATGCTAAGTAACATACATAATTAGATTTTTGCCGTTTCCCTGATCAATTTGATGCTTTTATTTTTAAAATCCGTTCACCCATTCCTAAGATATGAGCTATGGCCCTGGAAGGTGTTATGTTCACTAGCTCTGATCCTCCATTTGGGCAGGAAGCTTTTAGTTTCTCTGAGAAAGAGCTAGAATCCGAGCTAGGTTACACATAATCTTCCAGGAGCCATATCTTTTAAACGCTTGGACAGATCTTAAAATGAAAACCATCAAGTTGATCAGGCGCACAGTGAGAATGAAATGATGTATGACATTTTAGTATTTTGTACTTGGTGACAGAATAGACTACAGCCTAACCCTGGAGTGGCTAGAAAATGAATAGATAATATAAAGGAAGCTCTTATACATTTCCCTTTAAAAAAAAAAAAAAGGAGTAAAATCTGCAACAAAAAAGGCAGCTTTTCCACAATGTGGGGGCCTTAGCTTTAAAACCAGCAAATCCGTTTGTGTGTGAGAAGAACTGATGAAGAGCTATTCCACTTGTATACGGACCCTGTGTGGAAGCATTGTAATGGGGGAATGCTAGAAGTCTGGCCTTGTGTTCTATCTGGCCTTGTGCTTGTTACGAGACCTGTGAAGGATTTCACACGAGTCTGAGGCTTTGGATGATCACAAGACTGCATATGCAATAAAAACTAAATAGAATGACTTTATTTCATTTTTTTAAATCTATTTCTAGGATTTTGTGCCAGGCAAACCCTCCATTGGTGTTAAAGAACACACAGAAATAAATGAGCCTTCAAAAGAAAATCATCTTGGTAAAGTGATAATAGCTGTCTGTAGAATGTCATACACAATATCTGTAACTGCTTTGTCATTTGTATTCTTATGGCGTATTTTTATTTAATATATTTATATTCTCTATACACTCCTGTCACTGACACCTACGGTAGTGTGAACCCAGCCTAAGACCTTTAACATATCAAAATTGTGTTCATGAGAATAGCCCCATTCACTGCCAGTAACATTTTAATGCAGTTTTTTGAGTTAAGTACAGAGAATAGATTTAGATGTTAGGTATTCCTTGAATTTATTCAGATTCTCCTTCTGCCATTGGCTAAAAATAACCGTTCGTGTGAATCCAGATGTCCTTTTTGGATTGAATATATAGTTGACTTGTGTTCAGAATTGAGACTATATAGCTGTATTTCTAATTCTGATAGTATAAGTAAATGATCTATAATTTATTTTTTTTATATGCCTTTATTTCTATAGCACCTGTGGAGAAACTGCATGTACCAAGCAGTGATCGTGTTCTTAGCCAAATCATTGAGCGAATTCCCTGTCCAACAAACAGAATCAGGTACACTTTTTCTATTAGAATATGAATGGACAGTGTCAGTAGCGACTCAAGACTTAATGGCCATTGAATGAAAAGAATTTGGTGATTTCTAATAGTTTTCTCAGAGCTTGAAGTGAACAGTATATCGTACGTGTCTGTTTCATTGTGGGGAAAAAAATGGTAGAGATGCTGAATATCACGGAGTACAGCACTGCGACAACCCCATAGAATCAAACAGAAGACCAGTGTGACTGACACTCATTCTGACAGTGGGATATGGGATCTCCATTTTTGTGATTGGTTGATGGTCCAAGCCTTAAGAACCCCACAAATATGTGACTGGTTTAATTTGTGGGCAAATCTTTTAAAAGGGGTTAAAAAAAATTCCTTTATTAATTTTGGTATTTTCTGGCAGCCTATCAAAGCAACTGACTGTTTAGAGAAAATATTTAGTAGATTTAGTTCAAGAATGGGGTAGGCCAGAGATGAGGGGCTGTTGCTGTGTAACTTTTTATTTTAATTTTACAGTTATGAATTTTAAATGTTTTATTTCCATTTTTAGTGACTTTAACTGTGATGAAAGTGGTGAACTGGAAGAGGCTGCTGAGCGCACAACACAGTCACTACAAGCTGATGGTAATATTGCAAAGAAAACCATGATAGTGACTTGAGTTACGGTTATGTCTCGTGTGGGAAATGGCCTCTATTTTTTAGAATCAATAAAAGGATTTAATTGAACCTGTTGTAGAAATTGCTTTTCAGGCAATATGTTACAAGCATCAATCTGACTAGCTCCTTCTTTATAACATGCTTCCTGCAGATTGTACAGCATTTTTCATGTGACCGGTTCCCTTTAAAGGGGCTCTATAGAGCCCCACATATGCATGAATAGCCTTTAATAAGGCTATTCAGGCACCACTAAAGTTATATTAAACTATTCCCCCCCCCCCCCGTTTTAAAATAAAACCCTAAAAAATATGTTAATCTTATCGATTGTGCACGGTGTGCGGGCATTCAGGGTTTGACATCCTCTTCAGCCATGCCTCCTTTTCCAGCGATGTCTTCAGGTCCCGTCTTCCTCCGGCATTCACGAACTGCCATTGATAAAAAATGGTGCGGGTGCATGCGCAGTAGCATGCTGCTACTACTGCTGCTACTGCGCATGCACCCGCGCCATTTTTTATGAATGGCAGTTCGCAAGCGCCGGAGGAAGACGGGACCTGAAGACATCGCTGGAAGAGAAGGCGTGGCTGAAGAAGGCATCGGACCCTGAATGCCCGCCCAGCATGCACAATAGATAAGTTTAACATATTCTTTTTTTTAGGGTTTTATTTTAAAGGGGGGGGGGGGTACCGTATATACTCGAGTATAAGCCGAGACCCCTAATTTTACCACAAAAATCTGGGAAAACTTATTGACTCGAGTATAAGCCGGGGGGGGGGGGGGTGGTGGATGCATTACTACTGGAAAATTTCAAAAATTAAAATAGTCGCAGTTTTTGGGTGCAATAGTTGCTGGGAAAGGGGAGGGGGTGTTTTGGTTGTTTGTCTGCCCCTTCCTTGAGCTTGAAGACTGTGGTTTTTGTCCCCCCCCCCCCACCTGGAATTCAGCCTGGCTGAATATAGGGTATCTGCAGTGCTCCTATTAACCCCTTCCCGATGGAATAGGAGCACTGCAGATCCCCTATATTCAGTAGACCGGGCACTGTCAGACACAGGGATACCTAATGTGTATGTGTTTCACAGTCATTTTCTACTTTTATATGTATTCTAGGGAAAGGAAGGATTTAGAACTTTAATTTATTTTTTTGTTATATTTTTTTAAAGGTTCTTTTTTTTTCCGCTATTTTATGGGAGATTCTATACATTACTATTGCGGCTGGTCATAGACAGCCCCCGGTGTCGAGGAGGGTTTTTTCCGCACAAAAACTGCTGAAAAATTCGGCTTATACTCAATGTACGGTAGTTTAATATAACTTTAGCGGTGCCTGAATAGCCTTTTTAGTGATTTATGGGGGGGTTTAATACAAGGGTCTTTCAAAACCCCTTCATAACTGGATTAGTCCCTTAAAAAATGGGCTTTGGAAATTTCTTGAAAATTTTGAATATTGTTGTTTCACTTGTAAACCTTCTAATGTCCGTAAAAAATAAAAGGGAGAATAAAGTTTGATGCCGACATAAAGCAGAGATCTGGGACATGAGATTTATGATATAATTTTGGCGGTCTGACTATCTGTATGTAATGCACATCATTTCAGACTTCATAAAATGCATATTTTTCTAAATTTCCACCAAATTTCCTATTTTTTCATAATTAAACACAAAACATATCAACCAAAATTTACCACTAACACGAAGTACAATGTGTTACGAAAAAACAGTCTCAAAATCACTTTGGTAAGTTAAAGCGTTCCAAAGTTATTGCCACATAAAGTGACACATGCCAGTTTTGAAAAATCGAGCTTGGTCAGGAAGTCAAAAAGTGCCATCGGCGGGAAGGGGTTAAAGGCTATTCACGCATATGTGGGGCTCTATCAGCATAATTTTGCTGATAGAGCCCCTTTAAATGGTGGCACAAAGGGTGTGCTTTGTTCTGGGTTATAGAATAGATTACCTGAATGTGATGTAACCTTTAATTGTACTTAAAAAAAACAAACATCCTGCTGGCCTTTTCTAATAGGGTGTTTCCACCTAGGACATTTTTCTGTCCTTATAATTTTTATTTTTTATATATAAACTAAAAGAGAATGCAGTGTACAAAACTTAGATAACCTACATTGATCCTGCTGCAAATCTTGATGCTTTATCCTTTCTGCTCTGATCTGTGCATATCAGGTCTTTTTGGGGGAGGGGAGGCATTTTGCTGCCTTGAGGTAAAAAAAAAAAAAAAGTTAGCAGCAACAGCATTTCTGTGTGTTTGTGTCTCACTTGGCTACTCTCCTCCCTCCCCCTTCCCTGTACATATGTGTCCAAAGGAAAATGTTTGTTGTTGTACCGTGTTAGCCAGTGGGTTGGAAATATAAAAAACACGAAAACTTGGTGATCTTTAGTAGTTGATACCTTTTTAATGGCTAACTCATAATGATGACATCATTGTCATTGTCATCATTATGAGTTAGCCATTAAAAAGGTATCAACTACTGAAGATCACCAAGTTTTCGTGTTTTCCATATGTGTCCAAGACCTATTGGGGAAGTGAATTGAGCAGTTTGAGGACAGAGGAAAAGTCTGATAAGTGGAAAGGGTTTTTTATTGTTTTTAAAAAAATGTTTAAGAACATCTACATTACTACTTATGTTCAATTTTATGAAAAAAACTATTTACAGTTTAAAAAGGAGTTTTGATAAAAAGGCAACAGGGCTCTTATCAGACTGGACTCCCCTTTTTTTGGGGGGGGGATCCACTGTGGATCCACATCCAGATCCACAAGCTTTTGGAGAATTTAATTTGTTGCCACAGTTCACTAAGGGTATGTTCACACGAGTTTTTTGCAGGCTGAAAAAAAATCTTCAGGAATTAGGAAACTGTTTTATGATGTGCATTTTTTTATTTACATAATACATTTTTGCGCCATTTTTGCCTATTTTTTATTTTTTTTGTTCCATCACACTGTATGGACCTGGAAACTTCCCTTTTGGGAAAAAAAAAAAAAAAAACCCCGTCACAAAAACATTGTTTTTCAGCCTCCCGTTGATTTTTAACGGGAGGCAAAAATAGGTCTGCAAGGTCCTGGGTGCACAAGTGATTTAGAAGCTATATTAAAGGTGTCAGTATGCCTCTAAACATTGATAACCTAACAAATGGTTTTGCAGAACATTATATTTCTTTAGTTCACACAATGTATACATCCTTTCCAGATTCTGGAACCTCACAGCTAGCCTTTGGAGTACTAGAACTATCCCAAAGCCAAGATTTTGAAGGCCAGAGCACAAGGGAGAGCGATGGAATGGTTTTACAAGACATAACAAACTCTGAACCTCAGACACTTGAATGTAACCAAGCAGGTATCAATGTAATGCATGTCCTTGAGTGGTGTTATTGTATTTTTCACTATCCACTGCTGTTTGGAGAAATCTTAGATTCTTTAGAGCTATGGTAATCTTTTAAAGGAGTCTGTCTACAGTCTTGCCTCATTGTCACCGACCCTGCTACCACTACTAACACAGCTACCTCAGAGTGGGTTCATATCTGTGCCCGGTCTCCGCTTTGCAGGTTTCCGTCTTCTGCTCGAGAAACTGGACAGGAGACGGAAACCAGCAGTCAATTTTCAAACTCATTCACTTGAATGGGTTTGCAAAGTGACTGCCCGTGAGTGTTTTGGGCCTGTGCAACAGTTTTTTTTTTTTTTTTTTTTTTTTTTTTCCAATTAATTTTTATTGAAAATATTTTTTAAGAATACAAACAAGAAATTTATAGCAACAGTTTAGAAATATAAAACCGTATAACAAGGGTAAGGTGTAACAGTGGTAGCACCACAGTATGGTAGGGTAGTGAGTGAAAAAAGAAGAGAGGACAATATTGACTCATATTTCCGATTGTCCTAACCAAATTTTAAAGGTAGTACATTCGGTGGAAAGGAGGAAAGAAAAGCGGGATATCAGGCAAATATGTTCGTCTATATTCCTATGTATACTCTATGGAAGGAAGGCTTTGAATGTACCCAAAAAGTTACTATATTAGAGGAAAGTAGCCGGATTCCAGAGTTGCCATTTCTCTTTTTCTAGTAACCAACGTTTCTTTTGTGAGGCAAATTTTAATTCCAAATCTTTTGCACCATTAACTCTTTCTCTGACTTCGGAGATGTGCATGGGTTTTGAGCTTTTCCAGGAAGATGCAATAATGCTTCTAGATGCCAGTATAATATGGGAGACGACTGTAGCAGTGGGTTTCTGTAGGAGTTCAGTGTTGAGGAAGCATAGTGCTAGGCTTGGGGTAGGAGTTAGGCGAAGGTTAAGTGAGTTGTTGAGAGCAGAAAAAACAGTAAGCCAAAAAGTGTGAACTATAGGGCAGGACCACCAGGCGTGGAAATAAGTACCTTTATTACCGCATCCTCTCCAGCATAGATCAGGATAGTTTAGATCCATTTTGGCCAGCTTATCGGGCGTAATGTGCCAACGTAATAGAATCTTACGAGACAGTTCAATATGGTGCATGCCCTTAGATATGCGATTCGTCCACATGAAGGCTTTGTGCCATAATGAGAGATCAAACACTTGTTCCAAGTCGGTTTCCCAACGCATAATATATTTAGGTTTTGCATCATCACTGGGTGTGGTGAGATTTCCATAAAAGAGTGAGATCCCCCCCAGAAGATTTCTTAGAGTTCATGAAAAATAGATAGGCAGTTCTAGGGAAGGTGTAGGTGGTGAACTGGTGAGCCGCTAGGGCGTGACGGATTTGTAGGTATTTGAAGAAGTCTCTAGTTGGTATCTGAAACTTCGAGGTTAGGAATGCAAAAGGAACCAAGGAACCACCATCCAGTATGTCAGCGATATTTCGGATTCCTTTATCTTCCCATGTGGTGAGGTCAAGATCAGGGACAATGGTGTAAAGATAACGGATTGGCAGAGAGGTCACTGATATTGTATCCATCTTTGGAGTCATTTTAGAGTAAGTTACCCACGCATTACATGTAGCTTTAACACTATATAAGCTAGGGGAGGAGGATTTAGCAAGAGTTATGTTATCCACTTCATTCTTTGGTGTTAGAAGGCGGATGGAATGTCCGTGAACATAGAAGTCTTCTATCTGTGACCATCTGTTCTGTGGTTGACGCCACCAAGACTTAGCTTGGTCTAGTAAGGATGCTATCTGGTACTTACGTATGTCAGGCAGCTCCATGCCTCCGACCTTCCAGGACATAGTCATAGTGTTGATATTAATTCTGGGTTTCTTATAGCTCCAGATAAAATTATTTAGTGCTTTTTGGATATTGTTAAAGAAGGAAATAGGAATGTGCATTGGAAGTGTTCTGAGCTGATACAAAATTATAGGAAGAACTAACATTTTAAGGATGGAGATTCTGCCTATCCAGGATAGAGGAAGTTTGTGATAACAATCCAGTTTTTTCTTGACCGTGTCTAATAAATGTGGAAAGTTTTCTTTATAGAGGATGGAACTAGGGGATGTCAGGTTAATACCTAAGTATTTAATCTTTTTTTCGTTCCATTGAAAGGCAGACATGGTTAAAAGCTTGGTTCTGCAAGAGTTAGAGACACCCAGGTTAAGAATGTGCGATTTGTTTTCATTGACCTTGTAATAGGACACGTTGCCGAAAAGTTTAAGCGTTTGTTGGATTATGGGGAGGGATTTAACAGGATCAGTAATAGCTAAAATGATGTCATCGGCATACAGGCCAATCTTGTGGGTGGTCTTCCCTACTTTAAGACCCGAGATGTTTTGATTTTGTCTTATATACTCTGCTAGTGGTTCCATAATCATAGCAAAGATGATAGGAGATAATGGACATCCCTGACGGGTGCCATTTGTGATAGTAAATTTATCTGAAATATAGCCTGAGTTGTATACTCTGCCCGAGGGGTTGGAATAAAGTGCAAGAATAGCGTCTTGGATGTTTCCGGTAAATCCAAATTTTATCAGTACTTGTTTCAGGAAATTCCAATGCACTCTATCAAACGCCTTCTCTGCATCTAAGGCCAGAAGCAGAGAAGGCGTTTGGGTCAGTTCTGCATGTTAAATTAGGTCTATGAACCTGCGTGTACCATCTGTTGTTTGTCTGCCAGCAATAAAGCCTACCTGGTCTGGATGAATGATAGTTGGCATTATTGATACTAATCTTTTAGCTAGGATTTTTGCAAAAATCTTTACATCGGTGTTTAAGAGCGATATGGGGCGAAAGTTCGCTGGGGTAATCGGGTCTTTGCCCGGTTTTGGGAGAGTGATAAGTGTAGCTGATAGCATCTCTTCTGGAAATTCTTTTTTATTTATTGCTTCATTAAACATCGATGCCAAGTGGGGTGCTAGAAGGTCTGCAAATTTTTTGTAGTAACCATTCGTAAATCCGTCCGGACCAGGAGCTTTACCATTTTTTAATGTTGTAATTGCCTGAAGTGTTTCTTGTGGTGTAATAGGCATGGAGAGAGCTTCGAGTTGAGAGTTAGAGATTTGGGGTAGATTTAGCTCGTCTAAGAATGCAGAAATGTCTTCAGCAGATGGTTGATAAATACTTTTATCATTTTTTAAGTTGTAAAGGTTTTCGTAATATTGTTTGAAATGGTTTACTATTAGTTGGGGGTTTATAATTTTTTCTTCTGGTTTATCAGATAGGAGATTCGTTGGTTTACAGATCTTTTTTTCGCCTGACTAGCTAGGAATTTACCGGGTCGATTACTATGTGCATAGTAGTTTAACTTATATCTGGTCAGTAATTTATTATAAGAATCTGTGAGTAATTGTTGTAGTTGGTTTCTTAAATCTCTTAACTTGGAGGTAACTAGGTCAGTAGGATTACGCTTATGTGCAATCTCCAGTTCAGATATACTTTTTAATAATTGTTGTGATTCTTTGTGTCTCAGTTTTTTTCTGATTGATGCAAGTTGTATAAGTATACCGCGAAGAAACGCCTTGTGTGCGTTCCAAACTATAGAATTATCTGTTTGACTAACAGAGTTAAGCCGAAAATATTCAGAGATACGCTCTGCTAGAGTGGTTTGATAGTCAGAGTGGTGGAGTAGAGAGTCATCTAGTCTCCAAAGATATATGTTCGGTGGGTAAGACTGTTGGTGTAGTGTTATAGAGATAGGAGCATGGTCTGACCATGTTATTGAGCCAATGTTCGTGGATTTAATCAGGTTGAGATTAAAGTGATTTAGAAGGAACATGTCAATCCTGTGCAACAGTTTTAAAAGGGTACTAGTTTTTTTCATTTCACTAATATGAAAATTGGTTGAAAGTCATACCTATGAAGCTATACAGTGATTTTTATTGACTAATTACTGTGTTGAGGTCTAAAACAAATCATAACAGATGCATTGTATCCACTATGTAAAAAGTTAACCCACGACACTTGTGAGAGCAGAGCTTGAAGAGCCCCTTTTGTCTCCTCAGAGATGGGCATGAATCTCTGCCTCCCCGTCAGTATTTTTCCATAGCCTTGTTTTATGGGGAGGGGGAGACAGGCATTCTTCACAGCCCAGCGATGACATTAGGCTGTAAAGTCTGTTTTTCTGACAGCAAACATATCTCCCTAACAGCATTGATATCTCCAGGTCACATAGCGTCAAAGCTGACAGTGCGCACAATGCCGCACATCTCTGCAGACATGTCTCCTTTTAAATGTCTGTATGTAGCTCCAGGCAGGGATCTAACTCAATTCTGCCCATAAATGTCTTGGAACAATGGAGAAGTCCACAGACATTCTGCTGCTGATAGTAAGTTTTCTATCCCACCCTAGCCCTGCTTTAACTCCCATAACTATTGGCCTTTTTGTGTTACATATCTTTGTCTAAAAGCTTAATCGCAGTGTGTGGATTGTTTAACAGGCTTATTTGTTCAGTTAAAAAATGTTATTTCTCCTATTGCTCAACAAACCCATAATTTTACATTATTTTATCTTTTATTATCTTAATATTGTTTTGTTTCAGAATTCACTGACACTGGTGCGCAACCTAGAGAAAAAGAGAGTGTTACAGATCATGTTTTTGAAGAAGAACTCAAGCGGTATGTATACTTTACTACAGGAAAATAATCATAAATGAGTCTCCAGAATCACTTTACGTTTTGTAAAGAAACCTTTTACATTCTCCTTCCTCGACTTTATCAGTTATGTGCAATAGCATAATGTTAAATAGTCACCAACCTTACAGAAATCAAAAGTGCAAATTAATATAGGACATCCTATCCTATTCCTACTAATATTAGATGTGAAAGTTTGTGTGTTTATATGTTTGTTAACTCAATCACGCAAAAATGGCTGAACGGATTTGAATGAAATTTGGCACATACATTGTAACCTCGATTAAAACAGGCTACTTTTTATCCCGGTAAATGACGTGGCTTCACGACTGTAATGAATTTATGTTCACATACTATACTACACTCTATACTCTTATCTCAGGTTCTGATAAAGCCAAGTCTGTTATCTCTCTGTGTAAACACTCAGCTACCTCAGTGCATTATGCACATGCATTTGCATATTATCTGATCTTCTCCAGGCAACATGCTAACACACTGGATAGGAAAACTCCTTTAATTCAAATTGGCAGTTTGCTACTTTTAAACATGCCTGGAATGCGAAAATTTAATTTGTCTCAAAATTCTAAATCTATGAGCGCTATGAAGGTAGCCAGAAGTCACAGAGTTCTCCTCAAGTGGAGCTGAGGGGGATCATCAACACCGACAACACTTTCATTATATGGTGTCCCAGGGAGCTGCTGAGCCTGAGATGCCGGAATAATAATAGGCACAGTGCAAGGAATGAGTTTAGCAGCAGGCCAGCTTGACAGCTGCCGGAGCATGCGGATTATCAACGCCAACAAGACGCTTATTAGATGGCGTCCCAGCAAGCTGCTGAGATGCTGCAACAATCACGGGCACAGTGCAAGGAATGAGTTCAGCGGCAGCTTGGCTTGACAGCTGCCGAAACGCCAGAGCAGGTAGATCATCAGTGCCAACAACACGCTCATTATATGGCGTCCCAGCAATTTGCTATGTATAGGCGGATCATCGACCCCAACAACACGCATCCTAAGTCGCGGGCAGAGGCTAGTTTTGTAATATTTCTTATATCATGCTTCTTTCTCCACTTATTTGCTTTTTGCTCCCGCCTCTTCCTAAACAAATATTAACTCTGAAATACTTCCTGATTCCATCTTGCTAGAGCAACATAGACTGAAGCTTACAGATGTATCTGATTACATAGAAGTCTATAGAGAAGAAATGGTGAGGAGTGAGTGTGATCCCAGTGAGATGGTAAACACACACGGACAGAGCCTTCTAGAGATGAAAATGAAATTTCTCTCTCCCAAAGTCCTTTGTTAATGCTGGTCATTTCTTCTCTGTAATGTTATTCCTGTTGCTGCTTCTGAGTGAGTAGGCAAGAGTTAGGAAGAAAATTCTGTTCTACTTCTGTGTGCAGTGTATGGGGACCTCATAACAGGTGGTCTCCATCCACTATCACAGGGATTACTGACCATTAGAACTAATGCTTTCAGAGGGGAAAGCACCTAAATGATATTCTTATTCGGTCACTACTTCTTTATAATGTATTTCAAGCAGAGATCATCTGTATATGAGGTCTAGTACAGGTACAATTTTTATGTGGTATTTTTTTCTGTCATTATTCCAGAAATTAAATTTGGATTGCTTTTGTAATTTTTTATTTTTTTTTCCAGACAACAGGAGGAAGTATGTGATAAGGAGACTTCTAACTGTCCAAGTGAGGAGCAGATGTGCACTGCTGCAAAACCCAACTCTGATCAGAGAGAGCAGCTGAATTACCAAGACGTACAGTCTAATATGGAATCAAGTTGTACAAATATGGAAGCGGAAGAAATGGATACTTCAGATCTGGTCTCTAGTCAGGAAGACCTGTTTGGGCAGCCCAGTAATGCAGGTAAGAGAATAAGATTAAACATTGTTTATCCATTTGTCGGTGGACACCATGGTGTGCAGATTGTGTTTCCGCCATCATAAGCAGGGACTCCTGACCTTTAAGGGGGTTATCGCAGCATTCAAAATTAATGGTCCTACTTTAGGATATAGCCATATATATTTAAGGTTACTTTGGCATGAGCAATAAGTTTTCATAAGTTATTTCTGTTGTTGATACGCGTCCAATCCATGTGCCATTGCACAATGTCATTTTTTTTTCTTTTTCTCACTAGTCCTCAGTCTGTAACCCCCCCCCCCAAAAAAAAAAAAAACAAAAAAAACCGAAAAAACGTGAATAGCTGAGTTAAATATAATGGGTCAAAATGCAGTTTGTTTTTTTTTGTATCCCCCCCCCCATTTACAGCATTAGGAAAGTTGAATTGTTCATGTGCAAGAGCATCAAAAGTGACAAAATCTGATAGTTGCAATAAAGTTAATGAGCACGTACAAAGGGAAAAAATGTCTTGCTGCAGTACAAAGGCAAACAAACAGAGAAGATGCAATAATAGGGATTTAGAATTGCACTGAAGAATGGATTCTAAATCCACATTCATCTATTGATAGGATGCAGCAGTACTCTGCAAGTAATGTCTTTTTGCTTGTAGTGTAGCAGTTCAGATCCATTTATGTAAATAGGGCAGTAAACTAATACTAGGCGCTGCTCTTACGAAAAAAAAAAGTGGAGCTATAGGGGGAAAAAACGTACTGACTTCGAAATAAAACGATTTAATTTAAATTATACAATTATTACTGTTGTTTAATTAGAGGCATAGTTTGTTGCATATTTATTTTCATAGGAATCACTGGCTTTTTAATAAATTGGAAAATCTTTACTTCTTCTGGCTGTCAGCCTTTTGGCCTGCCCACTCCACTCCAGAGCCTAGCAAAGTATGCTGCAGAGCTACTTAACAGCAACATGTTTTTAGCATGAAAATCTTGACATGAACTATTGCAGAGAACTCGCACAGGCACACTCCAGATGTAAAGTTCATGCAGTGCAATGTCCTGTGGGGTAGATAGATTACTACTACTACTACTATTATTATTATTATTATTATTATTATTATTATTATTATTATTATATATTTTTTTGTTTTGTTTCGTCATTCACCATCACCTCACCATCTCATTTACTGAACATTGTTGTTGCTGGCAAATACCAATGCCATCTGTGTGATGCCTCAGACTCCTAATATACATAACTATATGCATGTAGATTTTATGCTTTTGCTTTTCATTTTTCTTGACTAGAATCTGATATCAGTCCTGTTGCAAACAAGATTGTCTCTACTCCTGCTGACACGCTGCGCCTCCTGCAGTTCTCAGGACAGGCCATGCTTGCACCTGTTAATGTTTCAGAGTAAGTGTATGCTCTTGTTTTAATTTATAATTTAGTGTTTATAGGCTCATTTACAGTATGATTGCATATACCAAAGCCACATAAGAACTTTGTCTCCTGTTAATATTGTATAGTGCCATATAAAACGCATAGTCTTGTAATGTGATGCTATTTGAGATGCAATATGCTTAACCGCTTCTATCTGTAACCATTCACAGAGCTGTATGAGAGCTTAATTTTTGCAGGACTTGTACTTGTACTTCATAGTGGTATCATTTTAAAAGAATTCATGAAAAATACATGGGGAAAAAAAAATTCAGAATGGGATGGGGGCAACGCGTAGCCTTGCAGCGCTGTAGTCCGGGGTTCGAATCCCGCCAGGATCTACACCTTCAAGGAGTTTGTATGTTCTCCCCGTGTTTGCATGGATTTCCTCCCATTCTACAAAAGACATACTGATAGGAAAAAAAAGTACATTGTGATCCCTATATGAGGTGTACAATCTACCGTACATTAAAATTTTTTATTTTTTTTTTAGAATGGGATGTAATTGGAGAGAAACATGCTACCTATATTCTACAATTGGCATGATTAGGGTGATGCCAAACTTATATAGTTTTTGATTATAACAGCTTAAAAAAAAAAATCCAAAACTTTGAACATTTTATTTTTATTTTTTTTTATGTAATTTATTTCTTTTTAAACTCTTATTTATTGATCCACCTAGGGGGTCTTGAAGTCTATGACACACTGCAGTGCTAAATGTATTGTAAAATAGAGTTTTTACAAGCTGTCTAGTGCAGCCTGTAATAGAACCTCCATTAAAGACAGGCCCAGGAGCCCTCATTAGATTACCTGATTACCTAGACCAGAGGGCAGGGGTCCCCAACCACCGGCCTCCGGACCAGAACAGAGCCGTTGAGGGTTTTGTGCCGAACCGCCGGCCTCAGACTTAGCTGGATACTCTGCATTAGGCCATGTTGCTATGGTAACGTGTAAACTATTGGGTAGCGCAGCGTCCTGTAGCTGCGAAGTATCCAATCTTGGTGTCGCTTACCTTAGCAACGTGGCCTAGCGCGAAGAGTCCAGCCTCTGTGTCTAGCGATTCGCCATGTTTTCTCAAATGCTCGTGTCGCGCCCACCTGCCCCGCAGAGCATCCTGACGGAGAGCCTTCCCGTCCACATGACCAAAGCCCCACCCCGCCCTGCTAGGTCATGGAAAAATGATCTTGTCTGAAGCCGTTCCCTGGTGCAATAAAGGTTGGGGACCACTGGCCTAGGCATCAACCCAGTAAAATGGTGTCTCGGTCAGGTTTGATCAAAGCATCAGTAGGGTTAATGCCTCATCTCACATTTGCCGTAATAGTTTGGTTGTTGTCAGAAAAGCGTTAAAGGGAACCTGGCACCATTATTTTGCCCATACAACTGTCAATAGTATCAGTCATAGAACCTCACCTCTTGTCCAATGCTGTATTTATAATGTCTGAGGACTGCTTCTACTCTTGCCAAAACCACTTTTATTCAATATGTAAATTAGGATTTTAAAGTCAAGGGGGTGGAGACTTATCATAATAAAATCGAACGGTCAAGTGCCCCATCTCTTCCTGTCTGCTGCAATAGATCTTCCTTATTCCCTATGTAATCCCATGCCTGCTCCATGAAAGTGAAGCTTAGCACAGAAGCTGGGTGTATGTCTGAAGCCGAGTGATGAGCTGAAGATGATACAAGATGAGCTTTCTATGTTTCTTTGTTTGTGCTCACTTCAGAGTGAGTCAGTGTAGCAGAAGAAGGTGGGAGAGAAGAGAATCGGCCACCTAAAAATAGAGGCATTTTCTTGAGACTTTCTTCTTGTATGTCTCACCAGTAACACAGTTCTACTTTTAGTTGTGTTTTTTTTAAATATATAAATATGTCATTACTGACTGGGTTTCCAACTGGTGAATAACCTAGAAACTACAGCTGGTAAAGTCTGAGAGTGCCACCTTTTATATGACACCAGAAACGCCGTTCTCTGTCTTAAAATGCCCAAGATATAACTGTTTGAAGTAACATCCCCCCCCCCCAAGCCTCAGATTCCCTGCATTACATAAAACTAACACCAACAGTACTAGCGAAAGCAGGATACAGCTTGCAATAAAAAAAGCAGGGGAAAGAATAAAGGAATTCAGAGGAGCCAAAGTTTAACAATGTATATTACAAAATGTAGCAAAGACTGTCAGAGAACAAAAGTTGTTTGAAAGTTTAGGTACACTTTAAGTTTTTGGTGGCCTTGTACTTCAGCACTGTTTGGTTACAGCATTAGTTTCCCTGGGCTCAAATCCAACCAAATGCATGGTCAGGATTTCTGTGGTGTGATAGTGTTTGCAGTCGTCTCCTATGCTTGAAAGAACACTGACATGAATGAGTCCTAATGAGTGTATTTGAGAATGGGGAATTGGGAGCTCCATTAAGGATCGTGTAAGTGATGGTAGTGGTTTATTGAGTTACATGATATCTAGGCATTGACAGAGGGACATCAAAATGGGTACAGGGTCACAGCAGCTTTAAGTCTTGGACCATTTTGATTGCCCTTTGCCATGCCTGATATACAACGTGATGAAGCTCAAGCCCTTATGAGGGTTCGTTCACATGGAATTTATTACATCAGTTTAGCTTAGTAGATCCATTTAATGGAAACAAACACATGGCCATCTTTAAAAAAAGAAAAAAAGTTTGTCTGTATAGATGGATCTTTATTTGTGGCCATCCATTTACTATCTTATTTATATCCATTAAATGGATCTGCTAATCTAATACATAAAACCTCATGTGAATGTACTGTAATTCAGTTATAACTTTTTTTCCATCAATATCAAGTGGGTGAGTTTTATTCCTGGGCGATCCACTATATGCTTTTCCTTGATTTGCTTTCATAGATGCTTACAACTTGTGCATTCTGCAACAAAACAATTTACACAATAGATAGTGACAATTAATAATAATGTTTTTATTTATTTAGCGCCAACATATTCTGCAGCACATTATAAATCATAGGATTCACATACAGACAAAATTAGACCCTGTATTGTGCTTACATGTTTGATTTTGTAAGGTTCTGTATGCAAAGCTAATGATGCTGGAAGGTAACGGATGTCTGTGTGTTTTCCTCTCCTTTTGTGTAGTGTTTCCTCAGACCCAGTTTCTCCTTCCCCAGATGCTATCCAGCCTACCCCCATCATCCTGCCCAGCTCACCCACAGAGCCGGAAGTAGGAGAAGGTAATAATCTTCTCTCCGTCTGATAAATGTTCCTGTCCTTGTCTTTCCCTGGTACTTCATCAGCTGTTGCTTTCAGCAATTGCTTTATTAAAGTATTATTTAGACTTTCTTATGTTTTTCTCTTGGTAATTCCATATCTTATAACTTATCTAGGCTACTAATGTGATTATATGTTCTAATGTAGTTGAAGATATGGAAATAGCTGCACCAAGTAATCCAGTGGAGAGTATGGAGCAGGAGGAAGCCACAAAACCTATAAATGATTCTTGTTTAGCCGTACCTCAAGTATCAACGCCAGTGTGCCAAAAGACTCCAGCGTTTGTGCCAGGATCCTTTGTGGTACCTTCACAGCCAGAGTTTTCTCACGTAAGTGTTTTACTGGTTAAAAGGATTGTCTAAGATTATATATTGATGGCTTAGGCTAGGTCATTGATATTAAGCCACCCAACCCATGCAATGTGGACAGTGTTCGAGGCTGACTCTGGCAGCTTCATGCACTGTGTAGTGGCCACGCTGTTGCAACTCTGTTCCCATTCACTTTAGTGAGAGCTGATGGGCTGTACCTTAGCCACAACACACCGTGTACCGAACTGTCTACTTCTTACTCCAGATAGACCCTCAATATCTAGTCTTGGACAGTCAAAACTATTCTGTTTAATTTGTATAGTTTATTATTTCACACACATTTAAAGGAATGTTCCAGGCAGAAACATTTTATCAATTCTACACTAGATAGATGGTAACAAGCATGGGTCCCAGCATTTACCGACTGTTCCTTCCCTGGTGAGGTTGTCTGCTGTTTTACTACTGCTATAGACTTTGCTGCTTTCATTCTCTTCTCCGACTCTTGACCAGACCCCTCCACTGATCCAGCTTCTGGCTGAAATACCAACTCTTGCCCTCTATTAGGGCAAATAAATGTATCATTATTATAGCTCTAGTCAAGTGAAGTATATCTCAGCTTCTTGTCTCACCCTTTTGTAAAATAAGATTGGTTTATTAATAGAGATGAGCGAACAGTGTTCTATCGAACACATGTTCGATCGGATATCAGGGTGTTCGCCATGTTCGAATCGAATCGAACACCGCGTTGTAAAGTGCGCCAAAATTCGATTCCCCTCCCACCTTCCCTGGCGCCTTTTTTGCACCAATAACAGCGCAGGGGAGGTGGGACAGGAACTACGACACCGGGGGCATTGAAAAAAATTGGAAAAAGTCATTGGCTGCCGAAATCAGGTGACCTCCATTTTAGACGAATAGTGGATTTCAAATCCGGGTCATATGAGAATGTGAACTTTGTGACTATGAGACAGGGATAGCTGTACAGGCAGGGATAGCTAGGGATAACCTTTATTTAGGGGGGAATGTTATTAAAAATAACTTTTTGGGGCTCTATCGGGTGTGTAATTGTGATTTTTGTGAGATAAACTTTTTCCCATAGGGATGCATTGGCCAGCGCTGATTGGCCGAATTCCGTACTCTGGCCAATCAGTGCTGGCCAATGCATTCTATTAGCTTGATGAAGCAGAGTGTGCACAAGGGTTCAAGCGCACCCTCGGCTCTGATGTAGCAGAGCCGAGGCTGCACAAGGGTTCAAGCGCACCCTCGGCTCTGATGTAGGAGAGCCGAGGGTGCACTTGAACCCTTGTGCACCCTCAGCTCTGCTACATCAGAGCCGAGGGTGCGCTTGAACCCTTGTGCACACTCTGCTTCATCAAGCTAATAGAATGCATTGGCCAGCGCTGATTGGCCAATGTATTCTATTAGCCTGATGAAGTAGAGCTGAATGTGTGTGCTAAGCACACACATTCAGCTCTACTTCATCGGGCTAATAGAATGCATTGGCCAGCGCTGATTGGCCAGAGTACGGAACTCGACCAATCAGCGCTGGCTCTGCTGGAGGAGGCGGAGTCTAAGATCGCTCCACACCAGTCTCCATTCAGGTCCGACCTTAGACTCCGCCTCCTCCGGCAGAGCCAGCGCTGATTGGCCGAAGGCTGGCCAATGCATTCCTATGCGAATGCAGAGACTTAGCAGTGCTGAGTCAGTTTTGCTCAACTACACATCTGATGCACACTCGGCACTGCTACATCAGATGTAGCAATCTGATGTAGCAGAGCCGAGGGTGCACTAGAACCCCTGTGCAAACTCAGTTCACGCTAATAGAATGCATTGGCCAGCGCTGATTGGCCAATGCATTCTATTAGCCCGATGAAGTAGAGCTGAATGTGTGTGCTAAGCACACACATTCAGCACTGCTTCATCACGCCAATACAATGCATTAGCCAGTGCTGATTGGCCAGAGTACGGAATTCGGCCAATCAGCGCTGGCTCTGCTGGAGGAAGCGGAGTCTAAGATCGCTCCACACCAGTCTCCATTCAGGTCCGACCTTAGACTCCGCCTCCTCCAGCAGAGACAGCGCTGATTGGCCGAATTCCGTACTCTGGCCAATCAGCACTGGCTAATGCATTGTATTGGCGTGATGAAGCAGTGCTGAATGTGTGTGCTTAGCACACACATTCAGCTCTACTTCATCGGGCTAATAGAATGCATTGGCCAGCGCTGATTGGCCGAATTCCGTACTCTGGCCAATCAGCACTGGCTAATGCATTGTATTGGCGTGATGAAGCAGTGCTGAATGTGTGTGCTTAGCACACACATTCAGCTCTACTTCATCGGGCTAATAGAATGCATTGGCCAGCGCTGATTGGCCGAATTCCGTACTCTGGCCAATCAGCACTGGCTAATGCATTGTATTGGCGTGATGAAGCAGTGCTGAATGTGTGTGCTTAGCACACACATTCAGCTCTACTTCATCGGGCTAATAGAATGCATTGGCCAGCGCTGATTGGCCAGAGTACGGAATTCGGCCAATCAGCGCTGGCTCTGCTGGAGGAGGCGGAGTCTAAGGTCGGACCTGAATGGAGACTGGTGTGGAGCGATCTTAGACTCCGCCTCCTCCAGCAGAGCCAGCGCTGATTGGTCGAGTTCCGTACTCTGGCCAATCAGCACTGGCCAATGCATTTCTATGGGGAAAAGTTAGCTTGCGAAAATCGCAAACTGACAGGGATTTCCATGAAATAAAGTGACTTTTATGCCCCCAGACATGCTTCCCCTGCTGTCCCAGTGTCATTCCAGGGTGTTGGTATCATTTCCTGGGGTGTCATAGTGGACTTGGTGACCCTCCAGACACGAATTTGGGTTTCCCCCTTAACGAGTTTATGTTCCCCATAGACTATAATGGGGTTCGAAACCCATTCGAACACTCGAACAGTGAGCGGCTGTTCGAATCGAATTTCGAACCTCGAACATTTTAGTGTTCGCTCATCTCTATTTATTAATATTTTACAGGATGTGTTTGTACCAACACCAAGCCTTGAAGACTCTCTTCGCAGAGAGGAAAGTGACCCACTTAATTTACCCAAAGGTTGTGAAAGTCCCATAGGTCCTAGTCTGAAGTCTGAAAACTCTGAATTGAACCCAAGATCATCCCATGAAACTACAGAAGATGATTGTAATTTAATGTTATCCACAAGTGAACTTATGGAAACCGATAGCTCATACACAGAGGATGTTAGTGGAGCAACACAAATTGAAGAGGATGATCAAGCAAAGGAGAACCCTCTGCCAGAAGATTCTCAACAAGAAAGCCAGGATGTCGTACATAGTCAGCCCATTGCTCCAAATGCTCAAGAAGATTCTCCCAACAAAAGTGAACAAAGTGCCATTGTTAACGTTGATTTAAAAGACCATAAAGATTGTATTAGCCAAAGTAATGTTTCTGGTAGTCAGAATGTCTTGATACCATCTTTAAATTCTGATGCTTCTCTGAGTATTTTAGATCAAGAGGTATGTGATCAGAAAGAAAATTCATCTGCTGAGATCCTTTCTGGGGACGTTGATGAAGTTCCTGAAACTCCTAATGATAATGAAGCTGCAGACGTTGAGCAGAAGAGAGAAGAGGGCAATCTTATTCTTGCTCTTTCAGAGACTCAGCATCTGTGTTCTGAGGATGTGGAGCCTGTTGAGGCCATGGAGGTTGATCTGAGCTCAGATTCTCAAGTTGATAAAGGGAAACAAGCACATCAGAATGTTGAAGAGGAACAATTTGTTATGTCAGAAAATAAATCGGGTAATTCAAAGCACGTGGAGTCTGTGCCTTTACAGTCTGATCTACATCTGCAGAGCGAAAACAATGAATGTGGCACGTCTGCCAGTGCAGTTGAGGGATCAGAGGTTGGTCCCCCAAGTCCTCAACAGAATACAATCCAGGATCAGAAAGTTACTCTTGTTGAAGAGTTAGAGACGCCAAAGCAAATCTGTGAGGTGGATGACATTGAAAGTGAATCAAAAGAGAAAAAGGATGATTTTGTGCCTGCCGCAAGTGATTGTAACAAGTCATTAAACTCCCCATCGTCTCTCCAGCAGATTCCACATCCAGCTGACTTGCCGGTAACTCCAGTGGTAAATGAAGAGCTCTTTGTAGAAGATGAAAATGAAGAGCAGTCTGTGCCTGAAACACCAGAATGTGCTAAACCAATAGCCGAAGAGTCATGTTTGACTGAACAGGTTAAGGGACAGGATTGTATCCTCCCTGGGAATTCAGGTGGTAATGTTATGGAAGAATTAACCCAAAAATATCCAAAGTCTCTTGAAACTACAGAACGTGTTGAAAAGCAAGATGGTGATTTTAGTGTAGAACAGGAAAATAAACAATGTAGCCGTGACATAGTAGAAGATACTGAAAATGCACCAGACAGTAGTTTGCAACATCCTTTGTCAAAAGAAGCCCCTGATAGAAATATACAGTCAGAACCTCCTGCAACCGAACAAAAAGATGCAAGTGAGCGGGAAAATCCATCTAAACTTCTATTGCAGGATCAAACGATAAAATCTGTTACCGAGAAATGTAATGAGGCAAGTCCTCAGGGCGCAGAGAACATTTTAGGTACTGCCATTACTGAACATCCCAGAGAGTCACAGGAGAAACTTGAACTGATTTCACCAGAAAAAATGGTGGCGCTCAACAAGTGTGTAGATGATGTGTCCATTGGTTCTTGTGAAGATGAGGCACATGGAGTAGACTCAGAATTCCAGGAGAAAACTGAACAATCCTCTCGTAGTCTGTGTGAAAGCTCAAGTGGTAAGTTTGTTAGATTTCCCAAGTACTCTTAGTCATTCTGTAAAGACAATAAAGTTCCTTTCGCTTATATAGCTACAACATATTCTTTGGTGGTGTTAGATGATGATCGCCCATATCTGTCTTATTATAAACCCCGGTTGCCAATTTAATAGGAAAGCCAATTAACTTATCAGTATGCTTTGGAGTGTGGGAGGAAACAGGAATACTAAAAAGAAGAGCATAAGACTGCATACCGATGATGTTGTAAGTTGTTGATTCGGAGTAACAGTGCTAACATGCGTGCTAATACATGACTGTGGAATATGGCAGCAATTTGTAAGCGACAGGAAATACCTGAATGTCCACATCGTGAACACAAACTAACTAGTTAAGACAGCCAAATAATGGCAGTGTCATTGTGGAGTGAAGCGAGGTGTGCAGTACTCTGCTTTATAGGCACATTAAAAGATCAATCTGGATATGCTGCTGGTTAATTGCAAAATAAAACTAAATAGGTGCAATGTTAGATAATAAATCCATGTACATCCATACCGGGATGTCATTGGGTGGTATAACAGATTCTGCTTCATAAATATTCAAGACGTTCTCAGCTTTTTTATTTTATTCTTATTGTTGTTCAAGAAAAGTTTCTTACAGTAATTTCATTAATTGTTTCCCCCTAAGCTATTATTGTCTATAAAATGGAAGTATGTTTTAAGTAACTGTAAGCACATCTAGGTACTTTATCCCAGTTTGGTGTGACTCTTATTTTTTTTTCATTATGGTTATTTGTTCTAGATACACCGTTCCATTTCACACTGCCCAAAGAAGGAGATATAATTCAACCCATAAGCAGCGTTACACCTCCCATGATTGGCCAGTTAAAACGGGGACCACGAAGGCATAGTACCCCAATTGGTAAGATTCTTTTATATAAACTCACAAATAGTCGTAGATTTCGGTTTTTACAGGATCATAGAACTTTTTGGTAACTTTGTAATATTATTTTAACCCCTTAGCGACCCTTGACTTAATACTACATCAAGAGTCGCATGGGGATGTATGGAGAGAGTGTAGGAGCTGAGATTTCTCCATACAGGGTGGATGCCGGCTGTATAATACAGCCAGCAGGTCGGTATCCGCACCAATTGCTGCTTTTAACCCTTTAGATGCTGCAGTCAAACGGGACTGCAGCGTCTAAATTGTGCAGGTGGCACGGCACCGCCATTTTTCGCCAATTGCCATCCTTCTGAACGTCACCAGAGGGCGGCGATGGGTTGCTGTGACAACTGGAAGCCTATTGAAGGCTTCCAGGCTTGTCATAGCATTGGTTCTATTGCACGATGCCAGAGGCAGCTTCTAATAGAACTGCTGTTATTTTGCATTTCATAGTATGAGCGATCAGACCCCCTAGGTTTCAAGGTACCTAGGGGGTCTGATCATAAATGTAAAAGAAGAAAAGAAAAGTTTTTAAAAGTTATTAAAAAAAATACAAAAGTTCAAATCACCCCCCCCTTCCCGAGATCAGATATAAAAGTAAATTAAGAAAAGTAAACATATTAGGTATCCTTGCGCTTCAAAATGCCCGCGCTATTAAAATATTAAAACATTTATCCCATACAGTGAACGGCGTAGCGGCAAAAAAAATAAAAATAGCCAAATAGCATTTTTTTCAACACTTTGCCTCCTATAAAAAATTGAATAAAGAGTGGTCAAACCAACAGATCTTTCCCCAAATGGGGTCAATAAAAAAGCGTCATCTTGTCCCGCATAAAAAGACACTGCACCCAGCTCCATACATGTAAATATGAAAAAGTTTCAGGTGTCACAATATGGCGACACAACACTTTTTTTTTTCTATTTTGCAAAATTTTTCATTTTTTAAAAGGTATCAAAACATTACAAATACTATATAAATTTGCTATCGCTGCGTTCGTACTGACACGAAGAACACAGGTAACGTCATTTGTACCAAACAGTGAATGCTGTAAAAATTAAACCCATATGAAAATGGTGCAAATGCATTTTTTTCTCCAATTGCACCTCATTCTGAATTTTTTTCCAGCTTCCCAGTACATTGCACAGCATATTGAATGATGCCATTACAAAGTACAATTTGTCCTGCAAACAATAAGCCATCATGTGACTCTGTGAATTGAAACCTGAAAAAGTTATGGCTCTTGAAATGTGAGGAGGGAAAAACGAAATTGCGAAATTGAAAAATGGCCAGGTCCTTAAGGGGATAATTAACACATGGTTCTACATTATCCCATACTTTCAGATTTTGCCTTGCCTTAGGCTTTGGCTACTAAGTTTTTGTAGCATGAGTCCTCCAGTTTCACAACACTTACACGCTATTCATTTATTAGTAATCGCCTCAAAGCATGGCTCCAGCTTAAATCCAGCATGCACACTTCATACCATTACTCATGTGCACGGACGCTTTGTGACAAAATAAAGATAAAATCATACCATGCTCTGATGGATCCTAACAAGAATATACCAATGTACAAACAATCTGCTTTGTAGTAAGGAATTGCACAGGCTCTCTGCACAAGACTCTGCACTGTACACAAGCTCTTACAGGTCTTTTATATATACTGTACTTCTCTAAATAGAAATATTGGATTTTTTCCGGTTTTATAGAAAGTGTTTCTGTATGCCAGTCCTGAATGTTCTTATGTGAGAGTCGTGGATTTCTACTCTTTCAGTTGTTGGAGGCTGTCCAGACAGCACCCTGGCGACCAGTGATGTCACCACGGAGAGCAATGTAGCAACCAACGATGTTACCGTAGAGAGCGCCATGGTAACGACAGATGTGTCTGAGGAAAGCGACAGGGGAAATTCTGGCTCTGTCTCCGAAGCTGATGACAAACTGTGTCTGAGAATGAAACTTATTACACCTGTAAATGAGGAAAGCCAGAGCGCTCCACAGTTTAGTTTGGAAAGTAAGAATCTAGCATTGTATTACCTCAAAGGTGATTGTGGATGCTGAAGTAAGGTGCCTTCACATGGAGTAACGTGCCGCGTGACATGGCACGTATACGCCATGTGAGATTTTGAGCGCCGTATACGCGCCCATTGATTTCAATGGGGGTCTGGATCGTATACGCCGCGTTATTTTGCGGCCGCAAAATAACGCGGCGTATACAAGACTAACTCCCATTGAAATCAATGGGTGCGTATACGGCGCTCAAAATCTCAGACGGCGTATACGCGCCATGTCACGCGGCACGTTACTCCGTGTGAAGGCACCCTTAAATGGACGCAGCACTCCTATATAAAGTCCCTATGCAGGTTGCCCGATTGAGAAATGCTATATTGCCTCTTCTAGAGTTCAAGACCCAGGGTTTTTTTTTTCATTGAAAGTCATCTTTGGTCTGAAGGATTCAGTATCCTGATTGGATGCTAGAGCTGTCATTCAGCTCAGGGCTCGTTCACATCTGCGGCCCGGTCTCCGTACTTAGGTTTCCGTTTCCTGCCTAGAACACAGGCAGGAGACGGAAACCTGCAGGAGACTTTTTCACCCATTCATTTGAATGGGTGAGAAAGCTGTCCGGCCGTGCGCGGCAGTGAGCGTTTTGCGCTCTCCGCCGCGAAACCGGGTTTTATAATCCGGACACAGAGTCAGACATGCAGTACTCTGTGTCCGGATAAAAAAAATCCGGTTTCGCGGCGGAGAGCCTAAAACGCTCACCGCCGCGCACGGCCGGACCCGGTCTATGGTTTCTGTCTTCTGCCATGCAGAAGACGGAAACCATAGAACGGAGACATGAACGCAGGTGTGAACCCAGCGTCAGAGGGAAGGGCTGGTAGTATTCCTGGTACAGAGTCTTCTACACATGACAGTTGTATACGAACGTTGGTGTATCTCTGACATTAGTATGGTATCCTAGCATTAATACTGTCAATAACTAGCCGCATGTTTTTGACTGCTGTAACCCGAGCTGCTAAATTTGTTCCAACTTATTTTGCTGTTATTTAAAGCCTATCAGTTTTGTACCCGCATGTGCTATAGATAACTGCTGGAATTAAGAAAGGTCTGAAAAACAATTTAAATATATCCTTTCCATTCCTTGCTTGCTCAGAACCTCCTGTTGCTGAGAGAACAAATGGAGCCGCTACTGTGGATGGGAATATTGCCAGGTAACAGATTATTGATGCCATGTAGATCTTATACAAAGTCCTCTGCAAAAAGCTTTAGTGGAAAAATATCAAATGCATTCACAAACTAGGTGTATTATTTCCTTGCATAAAAGGGTGGGTGGGTGTGGGGGAGGGGGTAAACCATATTAGTGGTCGACATAAGGTACATTATATGAGGTGTCCCTGCTTGTTCATACATATAAAAGTTAACTAGTGCTTCTTTATGTATGGCAATGTGCAGTGATGCTCCTGCCACTATTCTGAGGGCGGGTTCACATCTGCGCCCTGGTCTCCGCTTTCAGGTTTCCGTCTTCTGCTGACAGGAGACGGAAACCTGGCAGATCTTGTCCACCTGTGAGCGTTTTGTTGTCTCCGCGGCAAAAATGTTTTTTTTTTTTTGTTTTTTTTAACCGGACAAAAAGTCAGACATGCAGGACTTTGTGTCCGGTTAAAAAAAAAAAAAAAAAAAAAAAAAAACGGTTTCCCCATGGAGACCACAAAACGCTCACGGGCGGACACTTTGCAAACCCATTCAAATGAATGGGTTTGAAAAGTGGCTGCCGGTTTCCGTTTCCTGTCCAGTTTCTCGGCCAGAAGATGGAAACCTGAAAGCGGAGACCGGGCGCGGGTGTGAACCTGCCCTTACATGTTCTCTTTCTGCACAGGAGCCTGCTAAGTTGCCAAAGAGAGAATTTAAAGGGAGATTGGCACCACAAAAATTATTCTAAATCTTTATAGCAGCTACATTTTAGCCTGTTGTCAGCTCATTTTGAAGCCTCAATCTTTTTTCCTATCTCAGTAATTCACCTTCTCTCCTGTCTCCTCTCTCCTCCACTTTCTGCTTTCTTGGGTAGGCTTAGCATGTATTATAGAAAGTTCTGTTCAGCAGCCTGCTCTTTCTATCATTTTGCTTGAGATTTGCATTCACAGGTAATAGGGACTCTGATCAAGCACTGTTCTACCCTTTATCACGTCTACGCAGCAAAGTTCACTTTTCCAGAGCAATTGGCCATGACCCACAGTAAAGAGAATAGAGGTAGTTGGGGATTGAGTCAGCTAGCCACTGCAGCTAAATAGTGGTCTGAATATTAGGCAATGAGCTGTAAACACAGGAATATACCCATCAAGGCTGCGTTTCCGCAACCCACGTTGCGGAAACGCAGCTCATTTTGTTGTAGATTTTGCTGCAGTTTTGAGCCAAAGCCAGAAGTGGATTGAGCAGAAGGGAGAAGTATAATAAATTCCTATAGATTTCCAATTTCTTTTGTAGCCTTTCCTAGGTTTGGCTAAAAACCCCCCCAAATAAAACGCTGTAGAATCTGCAACAAAAGAAGCTGCGTTTCTGCAACGTGGGGCCTAAGGCTTGGTTCACATCCCATAGGACTCTGCCACAGATTCCGCCTAAAATCCGCAGAGAGTAAGGTCCTGAAATGAATGTGAGGCAAATTTTGAGGCGGATTCTGCCTGAAATTCGGCGTCACTTTCCTATGTCTGAGCAGCCCCTTAGTTGGTTAACGTGTCATTTTCTCAGCAGCAGAAAATTTGTACTTTGAGTTAAAATGAGAAGATCACGGACTATTATAGTGGTAGTAAACTCCCCTTGATAACTTTAGTAACTTAGCTTTGAAAATTGGAGCTATTGACACTATAACACACGACTGTACACACGACAAGAACTGTGCAAAATGGTGCAGGTTTATAGTGTTTTGTTTTTTTTTTTCTAAAATCCAGTAGCACTGAGCATTCCCCATCTGTATTCATGCGTGTTTGTGAAGTTCATCGTGAAGAAGAGTCCAGAAGCCATCAGTTGTCCACTACACCGGTCAGGTACATATCATGTTACTCCGTACAATGCTTTTCATTTTCAATTATTTTTTCATAAGGTTCAGCAATGGATTCAACTGTACATAGATTTCATTCATTTTGGAAAATAGTTATGCTTAAAGGGGACTCCCAGGTGGACCCACCTTTCATATCTACCATTAATGAAAACTACAGCAGTGAACAGAATTGTGGCTGCTTTACCCCGTGTCACATTGGAACCTCTAGAAAATGTGCTGTCACTACAATTCGATGTCTCTGTGAAGATAGCGGTCAGTGGCATCCGTTAGCCTACTTTATACTACACCATTGCTTTTTTTGCTTGCTTTGTTTCATAGATATGTGTGTGAATATAAGGAATTTGCCAAAAAGACCTCATTGGTGAAAAAGTGGATTTTTTTTTGTTGTCACCATTGGAAGGTAGCTCCCTATAGTTTGATACCTGGTTTTCAAAGAAACCTATGTGCATAATCTGGGAATAATAGCCATGCCAGTGTAATTCCTCCAGGAGGAAGAGGTTCACACCCACATGCAGTAGTTTCAAGGTTAGTGTATTGTAAACCAAAGGATGCTTTGATGTCTACTTAGGATTCAGTAAAAATAAATATACAGTATATGGTGGTCAGGGACATAACTGCATGAGCTTTCTAGCTGTTTGTATCACCCGCCGTAAGCTTCTCTGGAAGTTTGTATCAAATGAATGTAGACTGTAAAACTGATGAAGTGCTACATTGCAGGGGACGTCCATTCCAGTTCTCCAGCAAAGAAAAAGAGGAGGAATCTATTGCTTCTCAAAACATGAAAGAAATACGCTGTGAGCAGATCACTGATCTTAACTCCATAACAGAAAGTTCTGTTCAAGACTTATCCTGTGATGCGGAGGCAATGGAAACGGAACATTATGAGGAGGAGAGTCAACGTGATGATGGAAAAGACACTGAAGAAGACCGAAAAAAGACATCTGCCACGACTTCTACCCAACAATTGGATGCAGAGGAACATTTATCTTTGAGTCATAAAAATAAAGAAGTTCAAACTGTAAATGTGGTAGAACCTAAAGCTGTAGTTGTGTCATCTTCAACTCAGACGGATGTGGTGTCTAGCCCAAAGTCTGGTGAAGGGTCTGGTCTACACAATCAGAAGGAATTGAAGCAGAATGCAAAATCAGAAGCTGCACAAAAACAGGGACAGGGAGATGACACAGAATCTGTACACAGTCAGGTAACATCTGTTGTATCAATCAGCATGGGAATATGTGTTTTTTAAGCCTCGTCTAAAGTTGATTTTTCAGAGTAGTGTAATATAATTCTCTACAGTGGCTCTCCACAAAATTCCATACCGATAAAAAGGTAATACTTACCAAGTATTATAGAGTATGAGTAAGGGACACAAATACGTCCCGAAACGCGTAAGCTCCTTTGCTATGTTCCTGTGTCCTGAACGGGTGATGTAATATCCTTTTTATCTTTTATCATGTAGTAAAAGTTATGTTTTATTAATGTGTAGCATGCTGGAATATTTTTTGCAAATATTTCTCCCATATATATGGCTGATCCCGGAGTGTGTATGTCCAGCGTTACAGGAAATGTTTCCTCTTGATACACTTCTCCAAACAGTCCCCCAGGGCATCTACAATCGCAAATTGCTGAGCGTAGGATTACAGTAAAATAAAAATCATATAATCCACAAAAAAGTAAAAAGTTGCAAATAAAAAAAGCTACATTTTTTTTTTTTCCCATCTTAAGGAAGAGGATGACTTTGAACTACCCCACCCGCCTCCTGGCCGTAGTATTCATCGACATGTTCGCACAATCCGAGAAGTACGGACAGTGGTCACTCGTGTTATCACAGATGTGTATTACATAGATGGTGCAGAAGTGGATCGCAAGGTTGTGGAGGTAAGTCTGTTTTTTTTGTTTGTTTGTTTTTTATAACGTGGAAATCTAAAATTTATGCTGCATATGGACTATGTGATGTTAGCACTGTCCACAGTAGCCACTCGCATCATGTCATTATTTGTGCACATGGACACACCTTAAGCCATACCTACATTTCAAGCATATTTCAAAAAGTATCTAAACCACATTGTAAATGTAACACACCTATAATGGTTAACCTCAGTTAATATGTGCAAAAAAATATATGCATGGATTGCTGGAGAAGGCTTAAAAAGATGGACAAAAGAAAGATCTAGTAGTCCCATAGTAACCCCAAGATATTGCTTTTTTTGGGTTCAAGTAAAATGGAGTCCACACAGGTAGTTTCTACAATACTGCCATTGCATTTCAATGTATAGGTCTTTAATCCTGACTAGTATAGAATAACAACTTCTTAAAACACCCCATTCATACTCAAGTGTAAAAGAGTTATAACCACAAAAAAGACATCTCAAGATAATCTCTCTATATTAGAAAAATGAGTCTGTCTGTCTGTTCTTTATGCTCGACCAAACGACTTAACGGATTTTTACCAAATTTGGCACACCGATACTTCAGGTATCCGGGAAGTTTTTAGACCAGGTCTCGCCTCTCTAGGACATACTGTTCAGGAGATACAGTATTCCCAATACAATGACCCCCCGATTGGCAATACAAACCTGCAAGTCTTTCACTCATATTCCAACTGCAATACATATGGCCACGCCACATGCGAAATCCAACACTGATTTTTTATTTTTTTTTTGAGCTGTGTGTTTTTAATTTGGGACAACAAGTACTGACGTTTCAGTAAGCAGAGAGTTTATTTTTGATGGTACACTCTGGGGGTTACTTATAACCCACACATGCTCACAGATGTGACACCACACTTGTGAGATTGGGATATTTTAAGAAGTTGTTGTTCTGTACTGTACTAGCCATGATTAAAGAGCTATAGTGCAAAACATGTTGGCAGTATTGTTTTTAGTTACCTGTGTGGACTATTTTAGAAAAGAATCCAATAAAGCAATATTTTGAGAGTACCACTGAAATACTGGATTAATCCTTTTGTAATGAATTCTGGCACTTTTAGTAAATTCCCCCGCTCTACTGTGCTCTCGCCCTGTCTCTGCAGGAGCCTGACATGAGAGGCTACTGGCAACTCATGTTTCGCTTAGCAACTTGACTGTCTGCTTTTCCTGGTCTTCTGGGATGTAGCACTAAAAAAAATAAAAAAAAATTCACAACTTTTGGTCTTCTGTAAATGTTTCTTGTTCTAGGAGGCTGAAGAGCCAGTAATAGAGTGTCATGAATATGAAAATGAAGTGTCTCCTTCCAGGACAGTTGTCTCTTCTCTGACCTCTGGAGATCTTGCAGATATTAGTTCCATCTCCTCAAAAGCTTCAAGTCTTCAGCGCACTTCTAGTGGAGCAAGCAGTGGCCTTTCGGCTGTGCAGAGCAATAGTAGTTCTGACCGAGGGAGATCAACTGCAGGCAAAGGGAAAAGTGGTCAGCTGGACGCTGGAGACTTTGCTATACCAAGTGGGCGAGGAAGTGTTGGAAAACTGAGGTATTTGTAGTGATTTCTTTCACACATAAACGAACATGTGGTATTTTATTTGTTAAAATCTTTGAAAAAAAATGAAATCTCACAAAGAAGGAGTTATTGAAGTGGAATGAAACTTTACATATGTGAATGTAGTAATGTTATATGTAAGTGTTTACAAGATTACAGTGAAAGAATAAGCTTATTGGGAAAAACTGTACAATTGTTAAAGCAGGCTCTAGTACCCTGTAGTAGGATACAAGGATAAAGTTGGGCACGGAGGCATACAGGTTAAGTGTGGTATTAATGAGGAACACTTACTCACTGATATTGCAGTTGGGCCTGTAGCTCCTGCTCACTTGTGGGTTGCTGAAGCTGGTATTCCAGCTGGTCCTCATCTGGCAACAGGGCTGACCAAGTTAGTGTTGTATTGTTGTGGAGACCCTGTTTGTGAGTGAGCATGGAGGACCTGCCATGAGGTGCAACACATGTGACCGCAGGATGTCCTGCACGTATCGCTGAGCTGTCACTGTTCCTTGTATCACTACTGGGATGACAGACTGTCATATGCTATGGCTTCCCATATCATCACACCAGCAGTTGGCGCAGTGTGTTGCTTCACAGCAAAAGACAGATTGACACTTCTGCAGAAACATAGACTATATGTGACATGTGAATTTGGCTGCACATGTCAATATCTCTCACCAAGTTAGACCACACCTCTAATCTTTTAAAGGAGCGTTACTGCTTCTGTCTGACCCCAGCTGTCAGCCATTTATAAAGAAGTCAGATTCGGTGGTTTGGCCTACCGACTCCATAGCCTTGCTTGCAATTTAAACATTTAATTAGGAAACCTCACTTAATGTCAGATCCATAAGATAATCAATTTTCTTCTTTTCCAGCCCTCGGAAATTGGCTAACCAGCCAGGGTCATCACACCGACCAGCAAGACAAACAGGGATGCAAGTGAGTGAGGATGAAACAGATGCCCCGCTTGGGAACAGGCCAGGTGCCAAAGCGCCCCTTACACCCCGTGGAAGAGGAAGAAGGGGGCGTCCACCTTTTCGAGGAACTGGATCAAGGTATCCACATTTTAATTTTAATACAGAAGTAGCCAGATTTCCTTTCTTTATACTAATTTGCCCCATCAACAAAATATCATACCCAAACCAAACAGACGTAAATTGTTCCAGACTGTAGCACTTTGTAACAGCAGAATGTCGCACCTAGAGTATACACAGTAGTACCACTTCGCAGGTATTACACACAGCTGCCACACAGAAGAGCTGCATCATCAATCTTGGAATATAAGTTCAAAGGCTTAACAGTGTACCTCCAAGTATGAGTCTACATTTCTTAAATGAATAGTACAGGTAAATATGAGACTTTGTAAGTTATCTTATTAAATACATTTTCCTTCTCAATGTTAAGGTTTTTTTTTTTTTTTTTTTTTAATTTTTTTCTTACATAGAAGTCTATGGAGAGGGAGCAGGATTTTGCTGAAAGAGACACTGCTATTTTTACAGATAAGGACTCTACCACTACGTAGAATGAGGCAAGCCATCAACAAGCTCCTTGTTTCCTCTCCATAGGCTTCAAAATGCCCTTAATATTTCTCAAAAATAGACGTCTGACACAGTTTATACACTTTCCTTGGCATTATATCATATTGCTTCACTAAAAAAGCCTGTCTATGCCAAAGACCGGCTGCAGTTCATTGAAATCTATGGAAATAGGAGTGAGTGAGGAGCATACAGTAACAGTCACTGTGGAGCAAATAACTAAGATATTTGTCACCAGCTTTATTCACATCTATACTTCTGAGCTCTGCAAAGACCTGCTATAAAGTGCTAGAAATCCTGTAGCAGCCTGTGTCTTTGCTGGTTTCTCACTCACTGGCTCCGCTTCCCATCTCCATAGACATCTGTGTAACCCGATCTGAAAACTGATTTCTCTGAATTGAGTAGTTTAGCAGGCTAGAGAGGAGCTGATAACAGGAGATAGAAGAACTTTACTCTCATAAGATTTATTACAAAATCTATGGTCATCTAATCTATTCATTTACAAAAAAATTTGAAACCATTACGAAGATGGGATGGCACAGGTGAAAAACTTGTCAGAAGCCCAACGTTTTATGACCTGAGACAATCCAATGCCATAGAGTTTGATGACCTGTCTTGCAAGTTTGTTTGCCCTAGAGCTCTGAATTCAAGGATGTGGCCTACATTAGGCAATGATGAAGCGGTTAAGAGAGGATTTGGAAAGGTTTCATTGATGGGCGATGTATGGGCTATGTGCGTGCATAGCTGTGGTCCCGCTCTTTAGTTAGATTACTGTTTTATTTGAGTCTTAGTTCCCCTAATAAATCTCCCTTTAAAGATCCAGTGGCCCTTGTTAAAATCAAACTACCGTATTTTACGGACTATAAGGCGCACTGGACTATAAGGCGCATTGCCCAGGAGCGCCTTATAGTCCGTCTCGGTTCATATATAAGGCGCACCGGACTATAAGCCGCAGTCCGGTGCGCATTATATGTTATTGAAAGCGGCGGCAGGCAGACTTTGCCAGCGGCCGCTTAACCCCCCGCGTGCCAGCCGCTTCTATTGGAAGCGCTCGGCAGGCGAGGAGGGGCTCTATCAGCAAAATCATGCTGATAGAGCCCAACCGTAAAAGTTAGATTAAACTACCCCCCCGTTTTAAAATAAAAGCCTGAAACAGAATGTGAAACTTACCGAGCGGTGCAGGGTGGGCGGGCATTCAGGCCTCCTCTTCCTCCGATGTTCCGTCCTCCTCCTCCGGCGCTCGCTAACTGATAATGGCCTGGGCACATGCACAGTAGCCGTAGTAGAAGCATTATGATATTGCGCATGCGCCCAGGCCATTATCAGTTAGCGAGCGCCGGAGGAAGTGGTCAGGACATCGGAGGAAGAGGAGGCCTGAATGCCAGCCCGCCTGCCCTGCACCGCTCGGTAAGTTTCACGTTCTGTTTCAGGCCGGCGTGGTAGCAGGGCTGCCGGACACTTCCTATTCATTTCTATGGGAGTCGGCATGCGAGCGCTCCCCATAGAAATGAATGGACAAACACTTCCCATTCATTTCTATGGGGAGCGCTTGCATGCCGGCTCCCATAGAAATGAATAAGAAGTGTCCGGCAGCCCTGCTGTAACGCCGGCGTGTACGGCTGTGATACACGCCGGCGTTCCGTAGTGTGAATGCACCCTTACGGTGCCTTTTATGTATGTGTACACAGACTTTGCCGCCGCTTCCATCCATATATAAGGCGCACCGGACTATAAGCCGCACTTACGATTTCTGAGGAAATCGTAGGTTTTTATGTGCGCCTTATAGTCCGGAAAATACGGTACATGTATTTTTTTTTTTCCATTCTGTGCAATTAATGTAGCATAAAAGTACCTTATGTAAAAAACAAATTGTGTGAATTGTTTGTTAATTACAATTCCAGGGAAACTGGCACAGCCACCCAAGCCCATGGGGAGGATTCCACTGCTGCTGCCATTCCAGATGAGGAGCCATTTACCCGCATAAATATTGGTCATCCAGAAGCCCGTGACAAAGCGAGTCCAGGAACACCCATTATGCGTCGCAGTGACTCTCCTGAAATTCCATATCAAACTCCATCAAGGAGTGAAAGCCTGGACTCCACCACTGGCAGTAGTTTTGTAGGGCTTAGGGTTGTGGCCAAATGGTCCTCCAATGGCTATTTTTATTCGGGCACTATTACTCGAGATGTAGGAGGAGGCAAATACAAGCTGCTTTTTGATGATGGATATGAATGTGATGTTTTAGGAAAAGACATTTTATTGTGTGACCCTATTCCTTTGGATACAGAGGTGACGGCCCTCTCTGAGGATGAATATTTTAGTGCAGGTATGTACTCCACTATTAATACATATTATGTTATACTGATATGTAGTTGGTGTTGGAAGTTTTCTATTTGGGAATATAAGCAGGAAGCTCCAAAGACTCATTTGGCTCCATTATACTGATTTTCCCAGTTAGAACTTAACTTACATGTTATTAACTGAAATGTATAAAATTTTATACAATATCAGGACATGCTAACCAAACCCTTTACAGGCTGCAAAGCCTAGATGGCCATGCATAGTCACATCCTATGACCAGAGTATCATGGAAATCATGTTATATTGAAAGGCTAATTATCACATGCAAATCTGGATTTGGCTAAGACAAAAGGTAAGGAATGCCATATGTATATTTGTGGGAGTTACATTATAGGCTTCTTGTTTAGAATGACTTGCGTAAGAAAAACATCTCAACTTTCTTGCTTATATTATTGGGGGACACAGCACCATGGGCGTAGACCTGGTCATTAGGAGGTTGACATTAGGAATATCAAAAGCTGTTGACTCTGCCTTCAGGCTATACTCTCTCCACAGATACTAATAATTAGTTGTAACCTAGTGCCTGCAGTAAGCAGTCACGATTGGAATCAGGTTTTTCTGTCTTATATCGTTTTTAGTTTTCTGTTTCGTTCAGGTGTAGGGGGGTCTTCAGTTCTACCCCTCTGTGGATGCAGTGCTCTGCAAAAGAGCACCTTTGTAGTCACCCAGTCCTCATTTGCCACATCGGTGACCGGAATGCCAATCATTCTCACAACACTTTTGCACCTGGAGACACCAGATAGGTGAATATGAGAAAATAGGTGAGTATTTTCCCTTCCCTGGCAACCTAGGTCCCCTGGGGTAGTTTTTCCAGGGCCCCAACCCTTTCCCTGAGGCCCCCACTTTAGTGAATAAGCCCCCTTTTTAACTTGATAATGAGGCCTTTTTTTTCCGCTGGGGTGCTGCAGTGTTTCTTGTTGTTGTGTTTTTTGTTTTTTTTTTTTATTCCCCCCTTCCCTTTGGAGGCCCATATTCAGGCCCCTGGCTTCTGCTTTAAGACCCCCTTCTAGGCATTTCAATGCCCCTGTCCGCATTGGGGGTGCTTTGCCACCAGCTGCGGCATCTATTAGAGCCCCCAGGTTCTGCAGGGACTAGGCCTCATCTAGGTTCGCCCCTCTCCCTGGCTTCCCAGGCTTCTAGCTCCCTCCCAATTCCTCTGATTGGATTGGTGGGGAGTCCTTCTTTCCTGTCCTATCATGTGGACACAAGAAAAGCTCTGGGAGGGGTTTCTTCCCCTCCCCTCCCCAGATTGTCTTTTTGCTGTTTTCATTTTTATCTTCTTCTCAGCAGTTTCCTGCAGCCTGGGGCTTCCACAGCACTTTTTTAGGGGCACTGCACCTGGGATTCTTCTCCATACAGCCTCCGTGCAGCAGACTGTGACAGGAGATCTCCTAGTGTTCTGGTAGGTTAAACCTAGCCCCTGCCACCATGTCCCCCTGCAATGAGCAACACGCCCCCTTGCCTCTTCCAGCATGTCACATTTTTTACGTGCACTTGCTGTAATACAAAGTTGCCATGTGGTCAGCCTAAGCTCATTTGCACTCTCTTCATTCCACTGAAGCCAGCTCAGGATTCTCACTGTCCCTCTCCGGAGGTCTCCCCCCAGATTGGGCAGCCACCCTTACCCAGGTTACTAGCATCTTTTCCAGACTTAATCGGGATGTACTTCAGCCATCCTGGTAGCCCCACATCGGCCCCACCAGGCCTGGTATGCAGATCTCATATTCCTGCTGGCAGATGCTCCTTAGCCTCTTCCTCTGTTATCTTTCTCAAGGGCCGCTTTTCCACCTTACCTCAGCTGCATTTATTGACGTGGCCGTTGAAAGGTCCTGATGTGACAATGTTTTTCGGAGCCTATTGTCCAGATCATGCTAAGGCCTGAAAACACCAGTCTGCATTATCACATGTCGATGGCCTACATCTCATGGTGTTAGGGTAATGACTTCCATCTGCTGTGCTTCTCCCCCCTGGATCCTGGCTTTTCTTCAGTCCAGTCTGATCCAAGGTCTTGTTCTGTCTTCTTTCAGGGTCAGTGCACACAGAGCTTTTTGGCATCAAAATCAGCACCAAAAAACCCTGTGTGCACTGACCCTTACGGGGCAGGTTTTCTGCCCTATTTCTCTTTCAGAGACACCTGGCCTTCTGGCCTCAGGTGAAGAGCTTTCTGTAGGGAGTGGCACACTGTACTCCTCTCTACCATCCTCCCATGGAACAGTGGGACTTTTGAGCTTGTCCTTCAGGTGTCTCAGGCTCCCCTTTTTGAGCCTTTGGTGAGATCTCTCTTCGCTTTCTGTCCTGGATGGTTTCATTCCATCTCTTCCATACGTAGGGTCTCCACTCTGGCTGCCCTGTCTCAGAAGCCTCACTTTCTGGTTCTCCGTTAGGACAGGGCTGTCCTTCTACCACCTCCTTCTTTACTCAGGTGGTTACTTCCTTCCACGTCATCGTGGATATACTTTTTCTGCCCAGACCTCACCCACTTGAGTGATCTTTTCATTGCCCAGATCGGGTAATCCGGGTCTATTTTTCTCGTTCGAATGCCTTGTTAATTTTCTCTGAGTGCCCTTGTAAGAGCCTGGCTACTTCCAAGGCTTCTATCTCCAGATGGATTTGGTCTGTTATTGGGGAGGTCTATCGGTTCAAGGATTGACCACCTCTTCATATGACCGCTCTTCCCTGAGAGCTGTAGGCTCCTCCTGGGCTGTTTGGCATCAGGCCACCGCCGCATAGGTTTGCAAGGCTGCCACATGAGCCACTTTCACCATACCCATTTTGTAGCCTCTACCGATGCCAACTTGGGGCATAAGGTTCTGCAGCAGCTGTTCACTAGGCTCTCATGGCTGTGCAGTTCCCACCCTCTGGGACTACTTTAGGACATCCCATAGTGCTGTGACCCCAATTAAATTAAATAAGTGAAAAAATTGGATTTGTGTACTTACCGTAAAATCCTTTTCTTGTATTGATTAGGAGAAACAGATCTCTTTTTCCCTTTTTTTTTTTTTTTTTTTGTTGTTGTTCCTGTCCGTGGCTGTTTTGGTTCATTTTTGGGTTCACAACATAGTGGTTTTGTGTTCTTATTTTTGGTTATTTGTGTATCTCTCCTACTGCTGCCAATAGCGTAAAGATGGACGGCACACCAAGATGTGCCAATATTCTTTCTTTTTATTTATCACAAGTGTAATTTATTGTAGAGCAAAACATTTTTCAGTCTAAACTCCCCGATGCCCCTGATCAGAGCCCGCAGAATTGCCAAAATCGAAGGATGAATATAGTAGTAGCTAAAGCTGAGTGTGTGTCGCCAGCAGTAACGGCAGAACGCCGAGGGAAAGAGCGCTCTGAGAGAAGGGATTTGTAGACTTTTTTTTATAAAGTCACTCATTATATTGCGATTTCAGTATAACCGTTTTGTTGCTTGATTTTCAGGAGTGGTGAAGGCGCACAAGAGAGATTCTGGAGAACTGTATTATTGCATTGAAAAGGAAGGTCAGCGGAAATGGTATAAAAGAATGGCAGTCATACTTTCTCTAGAACAAGGAAATAAGCTACGGGAACAGTTTGGGCTTGGCCCATATGAACCTTCTACACCATTGACAAAGGGATCAGACATAAGTCTCGGTATGTATTTTCTGCAGATTTTGCTAAGGGTTCTAAAATTGTATAATTCAAATCTGAACTGCAAAGAAATGTCACCTTTGGTTGCTTTTATGTGTGAGCTATATGGTAATTTTATTGCATCAGTAATGGAGTGCCAAATCCAGGAGAGGGTCAAAATACTGAACTGCAGGCCTTTCCATTATACCTCTTCTCGGTTTAGTCTCCACTTCACACATCGTTCAGGGTTTTTTCCTGCAATTTTTGCACCCAAAGCCTGCAGCTTTATCAATTGGTTACCTATTCTTAGGTTAGGTCTTCAATTGGAGGTTTGTGTACACTTGTTGATGTGACGTCATGTTCATCGGTCACATCACTTGTTTTACATCTAGTATTGTATTTTTTTTTTTTTTTTTTACTCTGTGTATGGTATTCAAAAGCCCTTTTATTTTATACAGACCTCTTTCATAGCTGTCCATTGTCTGTAGATTTTATTTTTGTGATATTTTGCTATTTTTTTTTTAAATAGATAATCTTGTAGAAGGAAAGCGGAAACGGAGAAGTAACTTAAGTGTGACAAGTACTTCGACTAGCTCAATGGCATCCAGCACAAGTACACCAACTCGGAAAGGATCGGAGACCCCTCGTAGCTCCCTGGGTGCACTCTCTGGTAAACGTAAATTGATCAGTACAGATGAGGAAAAATCTCCGGCTAAACGTGGACGCAAATCCCTTGTGATGAAGTCTGGTAAGAAAGGGTTAGCTTTTGATTATAAAACTATTTCCCATGAAATAAAAGAAATAGTAAACCTTGAAACTTTGTATACCTGAGTAGCCTTCTACTGTGCGTTGAACCTTGAATATGAAGGAGTGGTTCTTCAAACACGGTGTACAGATGTAGCAAGGATCGAATGAACCATTGTGTGCTACATTATTAACGCAATACACCACATGTTCGCTTGGTGCATAGGATGTTAATTTTATGGGCCGTGAGCTATGCCAAAACACTGTAGCTCAACATGGTGCATCTGTATATTCTGCTGGATAACTGAAAGAAATGTGAGAATAGCACCAAATACACGTCATTACACACTTCTTAATACAAATAATTTATCAGTTTATCGCAGTGACTTTGTAAAAATAGTAAAAAGGCAAAGTCGCTTATGCCTAGATGAGTAGTACAGTCATGTATTATTCTTAGCAGCGACACCTACAGTTTACGTGAACATGAAATATTAATGTCTAATATTAATGTGCTAAGAATGTCTGCCCTATATTACATTTGTATATACAGTGGGGCAAAAAAGTATTTAGTCAGTCACCAATAGTGCAAGTTCTACCACTTAAAAAGATGAGAGGCGTCTGTAATTTACATCATAGGTAGACCTCAACTATGAGAGACAAAATGAGAAAACAAATCCAGAAAATCACATTGTCTGATTTTGTAAGAATTTATTTGCAAATTATGGTGGAAAATAAGTATTTGGTCAGTAACAAAATTTCATCTCAATACTTTGTTATATATCCTTTGTTGGCAATGACAGAGGTCAAACGTTTTCTGTAAGTCTTCACAAGGTTGGCACACACTGTTGTTGGTATGTTGGCCCATTCCTCCATACAGATCTCCTCTAGAGCAGTGATGTTTTGGGGCTGTCGCTTGGCAACACGGACTTTCAACTCCCTCCAAAGGTTTTCTATAGGGTTGAGATCTGGAGACTGGCTAGGCCACTCCAGGACCTTGAAATGCTTCTTACAAAGCCACTCCTTCATTGCCCTGGCGGTGTGCTTTGGATCATTGTCATGTTGAAAGACCCAGCCACGTTTCATCTTCAATGCCCTTGCTGATGGAAGGAGGTTTGCACTCAAAATCTCACGATACTTGGCCCCATTCATTCTTTCATGTACCCGGATCAGTCGTCCTGGCCCCTTTGCAGAGAAACAGCCCCAAAGCATGATGTTTCCACCCCCATGCTTTACAGTAGGTATGGTGTTTGATGGATGCAACTCAGTATTCTTTTTCCTCCAAACACGAAAAGTTGTGTTTCTACCAAACAGTTCCAGTTTGGTTTCATCAGACCATAGGACATTCTCCCAATACTCTTCTGGATCATCCAAATGCTCTCTAGCAAACTTCAGACGGGCCCGGACATGTACTGGCTTAAGCAGTGGGACACGTCTGGCACTGCAGGATCTGAGTCCCTGACGGCGTAGTGTGTTACTGATGGTAGGCTTTGTTACATTGGTCCCAGCTCTCTGCAGTTCATTCACTAGGACCCCCCGCATGGTTCTGGGATTTTTGCTCACCGTTCTTGTGATCATTTTGACCCCACGGGGTGAGATTTTGCGTGGAGCCCCAGATCGAGGGAGATTATCAGTGGTCTTGTATGTCTTCCATTTTCTAATTATTGCTCCCACAGTTGATTTCTTCAATCCAAGCTGGTTGCCTATTGCAGAGTCAGTCTTCCCAGCCTGGTGCAGGGCTACAATTTTGTTTCTGGTGTCCTTGGACAGCTCTTTGGTCTTCACCATAGTGGAGTTTGGAGTCTGACTGTTTGAGGGTGTGCACAGGTGTCTTTTTATACTGATAACAAGTTTAAACAGGTGCCATTACTACAGGTAATGAGTGGAGGAAAGAGGAGACTCTTAAAGAAGAAGTTACAGGTCTGTGAGAGCCAGAAATCTTGATTGTTTGTAGGTGACCAAATACTTATTTTCCACCATAATTTGCAAATAAATTCTTACAAAATCAGACAATGTGATTTTCTGGATTTGTTTTCTCATTTTGTCTCTCATAGTTGAGGTCTACCTATGATGTAAATTACAGACGCCTCTCATCTTCATCACATTATACTGTAATGTGAGTAGATAGATGTCTTGTTCTTCAAACCAGTGTATTGGAAGTATTTGTACTAAAATTATTTGTGCTCTAAAGGTGCAGTGAAAGGAGAATTTATGAGCCCCAGTGAAAGTGGAGATGCCAGTGACCAAGCAGCACTTGAGGATTCCCATGGACCTTTACCCCAGAATAAGTTATTGTTCATGGGCTACTCCGTGTTACTGACATCGGCCACATCTAGTGACAAAGTTGGCAATCGTCTGAAGCAAAAAGAAATGAGCAGTGAAGAGGAAGAAGGTTAGTGTTGGCTTGTGAAAATCACAAAATACCTTACCACTTTTCTTTGTGAACTGCTGAACACATTCAACATTGTCTCTGGTCAGCTGGAAGGTTTATTTCCTGATTTCAAGAACCTTACAAGGGAGTTGTGCTTATTTTTATTCCAGAATACGTGGAGAGCTCACCTTATGACCGATCATACACAGAGGCACAAATTCGGGCAGGAGGAGGTGAAATCTTGAGCAGTTTCAGTGAAGCACTGGTAAGTGGAATAAGTTTAGTGTGATATTGTTGGGAGTTGTTTGTGTGTGTTTTTTTTTTTTTTTTTTATATGTTTAACAAATTATGCAACTGTGTCTATGGAGGCAGTTCTGACCAGGCTGATCATATTCTGGCCTTTGTTACTGCACAACACCTACTGTGATTGTAAGAGTATTTGACTAAAGTGGGTGTTCACACTTGCACCCCTGTCTGTCCGCCATGTTTCCGTCCTAATCCCTGAAGAAACTGGATAGGGGCGAGCAGTTTTAAAAGCCATACATTTGAATGGGTTTGTAAAGCAAACTGCCGGTGTTCGTATGCAGCTTCTTCTCCTGGAAACTGTTTTGTTTTTTTTTGTTTTTTTTATGGACACAAAATCTGACATGCAGGGCTTTGCCTGGAAACCATTTTTTTGGAACAGACACAGAGAGGGATAGGCTGCATATGGACACCAGCAGTTTGCTGAAAAAACCCATTCAAATAATGGGTTTTAAAACAGACCGCCAGCAAGCCGTCCCATATGCAGTTTCTCCAGGGATTAGGGCGGAAACCCCTGGGCGGACAGCAGGCACTAGTGTGAACGCTGCATTAGCATGTGACTGGCTTCTTGTGTGTTTATTGTAATGTAACAGTGAAAACATAAGAAAATAAGATGGAATGATTTATTTGGACCACTGGTGACGCCATGCATTCATGGAAGAGCCAAGTATAAAAGCATGAGAAGGTCTGCTGTAACATAAGGATTATATACATTACATTTATACTGCTTTTAATCTTCCCCATAGAGTAAAACTGGAACAAAATGTTTGCTGATTGCTGACCAGCATTGCCGGACCAAGAAATATTTTCTGTGCCTTGCCAGTGGGATCCCCTGTGTGTCTCACATCTGGGTGCAAGACAGTTGTCATTCTAATGAGCTACAAAGTTTCCACAATTATCTTCTCCCTGCCGGATACAGTCTTCAGGAGGACAGGATTCTCGAATGGTAAAACATTTATTGTGTGAACTTCCAGAAGATGCCTAGTTGGTTTTCTTAAACCATTGTTTCATTGCTTATATTGGGATTTTGCAGGCATGACTCTAAGCATACTTTTGATGGTGTGCGCTTTCTCGTGGTATCAGACCAGCAAGAAAACTTTTTGGAAATGTGGACAGAAGTAGTAATGGCTGGAGGTGCAGCATCAGCAAAACAACACAACTCTACAGATATCAACAAAGGTATGTTCAATACTTCTATAGTGTTCAGATACTCTTAGATTACTATAGGGGGTGCTGTATTCAAATGAATCTGGGTCCAAAATTTAAAAAGCATGCAGATGGTTTTCTCGGTACATTGATGGGCGGGGTTTCACTTGCTCTGCCATCTACTATGTTTGCAGTCAGTAATGAGGTATTGGTTGTAAATGAATTACCACAGTGTGAAGCTGATGTAGCAGAGCTGGATTTGAGTCAGTTTGCATTACATACAGAGGTAATGGACTCCCTATCTCAGCCCTTATCAGCCAAATTCAATTAAACTGACTGATAGAGCTCATTCACACGGAGGGCGGATTTTGGCACCGAGAGTGACACGGGGAGCTGCGTCACTCTCGGGTCAAAACCCGCCTGCCACGACAGTGGCTCAAATGAATGGGCCGACTCCGGAGATTGCTGCCGCCAGGCGGAATCCGCCTGAAGAAAGGGCAGCTTGCTTCAACATGCCGCTAGCGGAAAAAAGAACGCTAGTGGTCTCCATAGACCACCATTGTATGTAGCTGGATTTTGAGGCAAAATCTGCCTCCTTGCCCACTGTGTGAACTAGCCCATAAGTGGAAGAGCAGGAGATAAAACGGCTCAGAAATACCGAAGCACTCACACCCCCCCCCCCCCATCCCCTATCTGAGGAGCTCCGTTACTTGTCTGTGGCAGAGATAGACAGCTCAGAGCTGCTCCCAGCACTCAGCCTCCTTTCATGGCTTCACCTCTTGCTTTGGAAGATGGTCTTCCTGAGACTACTCCTCCAAGAAATCCTCTTTTAAGCCCAGGCCTGCCTGGCAGTCCTGCACCAAGTCCTCCTTTCAGGATCTCTGGCTTGCCAGTGTTGGCAACACCTGAGTCTAAGACGTGATGTCGACCGGCTACTCCATCAAGTTCTCCTCTCTTACAAACGGAAGATTTCTGTTGACTGCCTTCTTCCCTCACTTGAGTGACTGCCTTCAGGCTATGTCCACTCTTCAATGGCAGGGCCTCATTGTCCTCATCCCTGCTTCAGAGCATTTCCAGGGTTTTTATCCCAGCGTGTTCACCACTCCCAAGAAGTACGGCTTTCTCCGCTCCATCCTGGACCTAAAGGGGCTTACCAGGTTCATCTGTATATGCAGTTTCCGCGTGGAGTCCCTGTGGTCAATGGTGGCATCCCTAGAGACAGTGAATTTGGCGTCCATTGAAATCCACAATGCTTACTTCCACATTCCCATCAGTTTGTACAAGTTTATTTATCATATTTTTTTCTATTTATATATATATATATCAAAAGTGTGAAAATTGTTGGGGTAACTAGTGTTACAAAATATTTGATAAACCGCTGGCAAAGAAATGGTTAAGTTTTAAGAACCTCTTTTTTTTGCGACAGAGCCTGTACAATACCAGTGTGATTCAGTAAGTACATTTTAATAAGTGTATCCATTCTATTCATGTCTTCTAGATGTTGCTTTGGGCATTTATGATGTCGTAGTCACAGATCAGTCGTGTCCAGAATCCATCTTAAAGTGTGCCCAAGCCCTGGACCTTCCGGTCGTTTCTGCTGAATGGGTCATTCAGAGTCTCATCCACGGGGAGAAAGTTGGTTACAATAACCACCCGAAATACAAACACGACTATGTTACGAGTTAAGGAGACCACACTGCTCCCACTGCCCCTTTTTATCAACTTCTTTATTTTTTGCTGCTCCTTGCATTGTGCATATACTGTGTTTTAGATAGGTTTAAATGTTTGTGTAGTTTCCCCATTGTTTGCATGTGTTTACTTGTACATAGTTTTAACTGCTGGACTTTTATGATAAAAAAAAAAATAAATGTTAAATCTACTTGTTTTAAACCTGTTCTTCATGTTGAGTTTATGTACTGTATATTTAAATGAAAAAGATGAAACATTAAATCCCTGTTTGCAAATATATATAGTCAAAATTCTTAAGTGATATAAAGAGGGATGTTAATGGAGGTAGGACAGGAGCCAGGTCATATGCTGAACTACTGACTACTTTAAGGATTTGACCAAGGTGCATACAAACCTGCACACTAACTCCTCCTTCCCCTGTCGATGCAACCATATGCAGTCCTATACTTGTACCTGGTATATTCTTCACTTTCAGTAGGTGTAGATCCTCGAGTTACTAGATACAGCATTCAGATGTCACCAAGGTGATCCTTATCCCCCTTTTTGCCCTCTAAAGCCCTTTTAAGAATCATGTTTTTTTTCATTTATCAAGCAGAGTTACTCCCGTAGCCATATTTGGTAAGTGATGTTAAAGTGGCTGTAGGAGGTGATAGATTGCTCTGAGGAGAGGCATAAAATGGTAGTTGTAGACATCTGTACAGCAGCAGTCTATAATGTTGGCAGAGAGCCTAGACCTTACCAATATAGATATCTACTAGGTCAGTTTTCTCAAATAACCACGGCCTTTATAGGTTATATTAGCACACTGAACCTTAAAGGATTTCTGTTGCCAGAACCCAAGGGTGTTGCTGTTGCTCCAAAGCGGAATTAGAAATTTGATTTGTTGTATGATATGGTAAGGACACGTTATTTAGGAGGGCCAATGATATCTTTGGAGCAAGGATACTAGTTTTCTCTAATACTTCCCCTTCTTGCTCCTTTGTGCTACGTCTTTTCTTTGGTCTGTAGTGTCATCACAGACGTCACGTGGGTCAGGGTAACCTAACCCCCCCCTGCTCACCCTGTACTGCGCGATAGGTGCTGCTGTGGAGAAGGATGTACCTGACTGACTGTCAGGAACGCCCTTCTGACTGTAAAGAGCTACGGTACCGGGACCGATTGCGCTTTAGCCGGGGCACAGATCGGGAAAGCCGACAGTGCGCTGAATTGAGTACACTGTCGGCTTTCCAGCAGTATATAGAACTGCCTGTGCCCCAAACCATGAAAGGTCCTCTTTAAGCAATTACTACTTTTGCAGCTCCAGGAAACTGTGATGTGAAGATCAGTGAGGGTCCAGTATCTGGAACCCCCCATGGATCAGCTGTTAGATAAATGCAGCATCACGTGGCCTGTGAAGCAGAAGCAAAACTGCAGCTTCAGTTAAATTAATTTATACCTTAGAGCACATAAGTTAGTTTTATCATCATACTAGCTGGTACCCGCGACTTCGTCTGCGGTGATTGTAGAAGTGTGTATATACAGGTGTGGGTAAGGTTTTTGTAGTGTGTATAAGGTATGGGATATGAAATGAAACTTTGTATCTTGTTGTTGCTGTAATTCAGAGAATACTTGAGACTTTTGTGTTGAATGTAATTTGTATTTCAGCCGCTATACGGTGTTGGTATAAACTGTACATAGTGTCTTTGGGACAGAGGTATTTCAGGGTAATATACTTCGATATACGACATTGTATGAGTTGTTATTTTGCGCCAGTACATGTAAGTTTTGGGCACAGGATACTCTTGAGCAAACAACATAAAGTCTGGCCCTGTGCATGACAGTTTAGTAACTCCATGTGCCTCTTATTAATAGCAATTAACCCCATCATGTCCCTCACATTAACCCCTGTGTAAGAGTTACTGATAGAGATGAGCGAGTACTGTTGGGATCAGCCGATTCGAACAGTACGCTCGCATAGAAATGAATGGACGTAGCCGGCACACGGGGGGTTAAGCGCGCTGGCTACGTCCAAGTGGAAGTACCAGTTGCATCCATTCATTTCTATGGCGCGTGCTGTTCGGATCGGCTGATCCCAACAGTACTCGCTCATCTCTAGTTACTGATATGTGAGAGACTTGGAGGTAATAATTAAGTATCTTCATTACTGAGGTCTTTTATTAGTCCCTCCATATGTCTCACATATTGGTAATCTTTATATGAGGCACACGGGTTAATATGAGGGACATGATGGGGTTTAATCCTATTAATGTGAGGCACATGGAGTTACTGACACTAAACTAATAACCCCAAATGGCTGACATTAATGAGAATAGGAAGTAAAGGAAGGGAGCTGTGTGTTTCTTACTTTCAGTTTGCTAGCAGCTTCGGCAGGAGCTATCACTATAGCAGGCAGAGACTTGAGCGATTAAGCTCCACCCCCTGGGTTTCCTGCACATCTCTCAAAGGGGAATGTCCTTATGCCTCAGCTCTAGCAGCGCACTGAAGAGACTCGGACTTCATTTAAGTCTTGCAGGTCCTGTGCTGCTGGCGTGCCAGTGAAATATGGCAGGAGTGCCACTCTTGGCACGTGTGCCAGGGGTTGCTGACCTCTGCTGTAGGGGGTAATATGAATTTTGTGGCTTGCTATGGTCCAAAGTGTGTGAGATTGCAGAGATAGGGATGTGAGTTTGGGTTTTGTGGGGGTCCTGGGAAAAACGTATGTGCGCTATTGTGACGAAAAGTAGCCTATTGCGCAATCGAATGTAGGGACTATGTGGAAAATTTCAGCCAAATCGGTCGAGCGGTTTTTGCGTGATTGACTGCCAAACAGCCGAACATCCAAAGTCACAAACCCACAAACATTTCACATTTATAATATTAATAGGATTTGTACAGTGTGTGAATGAGATTGCATCCACTGTACTGTAAAGATTTTCTGGCAGGCAGAATATATACATGGACATGCACAAATTAACATTTCATGCACAGTGACCAATCAGAGCCAAGTTAAGAAAAAGCCACACCCTCAAATGTGAGCACATGGTGTGATGTCATAAAGACAAAGCTTGCATTCCTCACCCCCAGTGCACCTGCTGCAGTCTTGTCAGCACATAGATGCACAGTCTTCAGCTGCAGCTCCTGTGACCCACTTGTCAGTGAGTGCGTGCACACCTAGCCTAAATAACTCAAGATACTGTACACTAAGGAAAGCAAGGTTGGGCTCGGTTCACAATGAAGTTAGTATTTGAAATCTTCAAAAACTGATTTCGAACTGTCCGGATTAAAACCCAGATTTGAATGGGTTCTAAAAGTAATCTGTATCAGTTTGTGCCATTTCTGTCTAGTTTCTGCTTTTTTGTGCAGAGCGAAAAGTAGAACGGGAGGCTTCCAGGATAGGGTAGCCAATTCAGAGACCCAGCAGGTGGAAATGATTGCCTTCTGTCCTGTAAGTTTTCCTTCCTGGTGGCCAAGACAAAGGGAGAGCCTGTAGTGACTTATGGATGAGGTGGAGGTCCCGCAGAAGGATCACAGTGCACCACTCCCTGCAGGAAAGTCTTTATCTGTGGCCTGAAAGCCAGGGTTTTATGAAAAGGAATGAAAAAGGTAACACACCTGCCCTTTAAGAGAAGAAGAAAAGACAGAATCCCTGGTCTAGACTAGACTGGAGGAAAGTGGATTCCTGGGAAGGGAAAAGGTGTGTGTGGAAGCCATTGTGATGATGGATCCAGACAGACTGAGGTTTTCGGGCCTTGAGCAAGGTCTGGATAACAGACTCCAAAAACCGTAATGCCTCAGGACCTCGGCTTCAGCAGCCACTCTGATAAATGAAGGGGAGGTAAGGTGGGGTAGAACAGCGGACCATGAGACAGGAGGTCGGCTTACAGAGGAAGAGGCCAAAGATCATCTGCCAGCAGGTACATGATATCTGGGGCCACAAGAATAGCCAGAAACCCCTCAATCTTAAGCTTCTTGAGAACTCTGGGGCGTAGAGGTGGAAACAAGTAAAGGAGTCGGCACTCCAATAGCATTAGCAGCGATGACCCGAGGGGTCCTGGCTACATAGTGAGAAAGCTGGTGGTTCAAGGGGGAAAGTGAAGAGGTTGACCACCAGCATGCCCCACTGGGAGCCCAACTGGAGAAAGATCTGCTTGAGAAGTGAGCATTCGCCCAGGTAGAGCTTTTCTTGGCTTAGGTAGTCTGCTGCCCAGGAAGACCTTCATGCAGATGAGAACTTAAAAGAGGAATGTCTGGTGGACTAAGAGCAGGACTGCAAGGTAGATCTGACCTTGAAGGAGGGCTTCTCGGAGTGGGAGTCTCAAGACTGCCTTCTGAATTGAGAGGTTGAGCCATGAACAGAGCAAAAACACAGAGCGGCTGGAGGAAATCTGCTGTAAGGAGCTTCTCTTGGCATTTGCCAAAAAGCCTACCCTATTCATCCCAAGAAAAGGGAAGGGCCACGACTGCCTTCTTTGTTTCAGCATTCCATGATCAACTCCCAACGCTATGGCAAATTGACACTGCCTTGGCAGAACAGCGAGTTACTTCCAGAGAGGTATCACAGAGGTACTTTGAGGCAGCCAGTGGTGAGGCCTTTTAAAGCGGTTTGGCCTAAGAAATGCAGGCCTTGCTGACCCAAGATGTAGCAAATGGAGGAGTCAGCCGTCACCAAGGTGGCCTTGCAGAAGAACTTTCATGCACTCATCTGAGGTGGGGTAATGGTAGCCTCGGATAGCCTAGCTCTTGTGAGGTCCACCGCGGGAGGATGGCAGAATAAGATATCTTCATGGGAGGTCAGAGTTCTGGTTTTTTTGAGATATGGAGGGTATCTCTGACTGCACGGATGAGCTCCTTCATGGCAGAAGGATATGGATGGGACTAGCTGAGGCTCAGAGTTGGAGTCAGGCATTCCCAGGAGAAACAACCCGAGTAGGGGAAGACGAGGGGTACTGTATAAGTACTTACCCGATCTATCTTCAGGTGCTGCAGGGTCACCCCTTCAGTGACCTCACATGTGAATGGGGTCCCTGGCATTCCGGCTTTGGATACAACCTTGGGAAACCGACAAAGTGCTCAATAGAGAGCATCACTCTCAGGGGGTGCAACTAGTGTGGCGTCCATGCTGATGACCCCCTAATGATATACGTGAGAAAAATCCCCTACTTACAGTCCAAAGTCAATGGGGTCTGGCTGTGCCAGACACTGCTGACCAGCGGTTTTATGATCGATAGAAGTGCTGATATAGGGATTCTTCCAACAGAAAGCTGCACATGCCTCTGCACAGTTCTCTCTGTCCAAGCTACTCACCAAGTCAGTGCAGGGGATGGGATAATTCAGCAGGCAGACAAAAGTAGACTAAACCTATAAAAAGGTGAACTTTTCTCACAACGGCCAGAAAAAAAAACCCCAAACTAAACACCTGCCACCTACTATCCTGTAGCATTAATACATTACTGAATCTGTAATTGTTCCTGCTGCCTACACAACTTAGGTATGGACAGCAACTAATATTTGCAGCCGTGATAATATATAATATATTAAAGGGGTATTCCCATAACTCTTGTTCTGCAACCTGCAGTCTCTATGCTCTCTTCACTTCCTGGATTTCTCGGCACATTGGTGGGCAGGGTTTCACTTGCTCTGCTATCTGCTATGTTTGCAGTCAGTAATGAGGGATTGGTTGTAAATGCAGTACCACAGTATAAAGCTGATGTGGAAACTGATGTAGCAGAGCTGGATTTGAGTCAGCTTGCATTACATACAGAGGTAACGGACTCCTTATCTCAGCCCTTATCAGTCAAATTCAATTAAACCAGGTGATAAGTGTAAAAGCTGAAGATAGCACTGTAATCCCGGAGCTCTCACCTCCCCCCTTCCCTATCTGAGGAGCTCCGTTGCTTGTCAGCCCCCCCAACTCCGTTTTAAGAGAACATTATACGGTGTCTGTGTAAGATAATCACAGCCATTAGTGCCCCCATACAGTATTATGTTAGCAGATAACCCCTTTTATCTTCTTTAGCATATCAGTTAGTGACACTGACCCCTGTAATACATTTGCCCAAAATTTTTCATACTCAAATGGTGGTATTATCTTAAGATCAGACACATTTTATATCCATTCTTGCATAACAAACTTTAGAGGGGAACAAAAAAAAAAAGAAAAGTAAAACCTGTACTTATTATCTTTCAGATAATCATGTGGATGGGGCACAAAGAGGTTGATAAAGTCATCAGAAGGGCACAAACACAAAAAAGAAACCAGAGAAGACCAACTAGATAATATTAGTCTTGGACAGTCGCTACATAAACATTTATGAATGCCATCTTGGACAAAATTACATAAACAATCTAAAGGCTGTCCTGGACAGTTACTGGTGCAAAGACTTGTAAAGGCCATCTTGGACAATTCATAACGCATGGACTTGGGAAGGCCGTCTTGGACAGTCACTACATACACATTGGTGACCACCATCTTGGAAAGTCACTATAGAGTCGTTTGTAAAGGCTTTCTTGGACTGTCAATTTTTGATGGCTCCCGTGAACAGTCACTGTATAGATTTGGGAATGCTGTATTTCAGAGTCAGTCACAGTATAGACATTTGTGAAGGCTGTCTTGGGCAGCCATTATATTGCCCTTGATGAAGGTCTCATGTATATCAATATACAAGAGGCTTTTCCCTGCAAGTGAGTATTAATGCAAGGGGCCCCCCCTCATCAATCCCTGAAACTTGCAGGACCTTCCTAAGCTGAGACAGAATAGTGTTGAACATTTGCAGCTGACAGTTTTACCCTGTTGGGATACAAAGACCACTCTCTGGTGGGCACCTGCTGGCAGTCCTGACCAACCTTATACAAATGTATATAATTTTTATTTTTTAACTAAGCAATAGTGTTGAGCGAGTAGTATTAAATCAAATACCTCGCCGGCATAGGAATGCGTGTAATCGGCCCAACACCAAGGGGTTAAAGGCATCAAATATTCGAAGAGTTTAACCCCTTGGTGTTCGGCGATTACACGCATTCCTATGCCGGCGAGGTATTCTATCGAATACTACTCGCTCAACAATACTAAGCAACCTTACAGATAATAAGCTTAAAACATAACCAATAAAAGAAATATCACAGTCCTGACAGGCAGGTAAAGCCAGCGATCTGACAAGTAGTTTAGAAACACAACATAATTTATTATACACAGGAATGTACATTAATACTTCGTCGAGCAGTCCTTGGGTGTTCTTGTAGCTTCAGTCAAAATCTTGATCATAAATGCTTGTAGAAGAAGAACCATGAGTATGTCATGATCATAATCCAAAACTGCAAGATGGGAGAGAAAAATATTTATATACTATATCAGGTAAAGTTAGTTCAGTTGTCAGTTCAGAACATTGTAAGCCACTCTGACCCTGGAGAAGAAAAAAAAACAAAACAAAGCCCTTACAGATTCCCTGATACTTCCAGGCTCTGTGGGTCTCTACCCCCTGGTCGCTTTCAACACAGAGAAGATGACTTTCTTCACCCAGTTATTGCGTGGTCATTTTCTAAGTGTTCAGAAGGACCAGAAACTAGTGGGGACCCAAGGATCTGTGAGCTGGATACTACTTTCCTTATACCATTCTGACCCTTTTCTTAGTTATGGACTAGACGACTTGTTAGATTTAAAAAAAATTTTTTTTTTAAAGACTAAGGACTTATTCAGATGGCTGTAATGTATAGGACTGAGCTGCAATACCCCAGACCATCCTGTGGACAGGTATGGGACTATTTTTTTATTTTTTTTTTTGTAGAAAAGCAGCCATATTTTCATGATCCTGTACAATTGCAGTTAAGACAACAAACTGCTGGTGCCGATACCACTGATGACCACTAGATGGTGTCAGAGAACTATAGTGGAGCTTCCTGCAGTCACACCCCAAGCTATACTGGGCGTTTTGCCTTATCTAGCGGATGGCAGGGATGTGACAAAACAAGCACATCCACTATATATATATATATATATATATATATATATATATATATATATATATATATATATATTATATTATATATATATATATATATATGGGGTGGAGAGAAATGCCTTTCCTTTGACACTAATACCTCAAATGCTTTTATATGTATAATCGTTTTTTATTGAAAGTTTTATAATAAAAGAACAAAGACAAACAAAGAAATCCGTAAACAGGGCATGCAGGCCCCCATCGGCATAAACAGACGAGGAGGGACACCCCCAACTAATAAGGCTCAATAAAATATACTTTATGCCTTCTGTATTTCTTGCTTTGGCATTAACTGGCCATGTGGGCCAGACAATATGAACGGCAAAAACATACAGAGAACAGGGAAAGGGGACAAGGCCGCCGGAAGGACAAGACAAACAGACAAGATCACACACAGACACAAGAGAGGGGGGAGACAAGACAGGAAAACATAGGGGCGAACCAGAAAGGGAAGCAAAAAAATAAAGAAAGGGCAAAGAGAATCAGAGATGCAACCAGATCCCACACTCAGGAGAAGGAAGAGGAGAAGTCAGAGGACTCCTGAAACATCACCCAGGGCCGCCAGAGCCGCTCAAACCCAGAGGGGTCAGGAGAGTCCTCAGCAACCATCCGAATAAGGAGGAATTCCTGGAGGAACTCAAGAAGGGTAGGAGGAGTAGGGCTACGCCAATGTCTCGGAATGACAGCCCTGGCAGCCGTGAGAAAGTGACCCAGCAAATCCTTTTTTGATGTCGGACAATTTACCAGGAATGACCGATAAAAGGTCAAATACTTTTATATGTACCGCTACAACCTGGATTCTGTTTAAGGATTGGCCTGATTTATCTCAGTAGCTTACCAATGAACTCCCCCTAAATGGTAATCTAGGTTGATCATGTTTTGATGGTATGGCTGTTGTAGGGGCCATTCATAGCACAATGAACAGACTTTATGTAAACAAAAAAACCACAACTTTTAATCAGTATGCAAAAGTTGATTTTCTCTGCAGCGTATAAGTGGTTTACAAGCAATTATGTGGATGGAAGACTTCCATTAACATTTAGAAAGTGTTAAACCTTTCAGCAAGCCTGGTCTTCCCTTACCTGCCCAATGTGCCTCCAGCTTGTGTATAATATTTATTGTAGTCTAATCGCAAGAGCAACTGTGCCAGGTCAGGATTAATCTGATGGTTGCGTACACTGGAGAGGATTTTGAAGAGTAGTGAAGACTGGCATCTAAAGCCCTACAATACAAGGTAAATACATTGTTAACAGACATTCATAAGCACTACATAAGAGATACAGCTGTATTAGCAAAATATATTAATTTCATTCAAAAGCAGCATCACACCTGTCCTTCAAAGTTGCTGAGCTGCAATACTGGGGATGACCCATGTGCAGGTGTGGCGCTGTTTTTGGAAGAAACCATCCATGTTTTCCTAATCCCAGACAAACATTTTTAAATCTGAAATATAACACTTACTTTGACCAAGATATCCAGTTGCCCAGCACCACGCTCATCTAGAGGACCCGGATTTTGGCTGACTAAAGAGCAGAAGCTGTGACACAAGTCTAAGATTTCATTTAGGCAATGGAAAACCTGCAAAATTGATAGTTTTCAGTGCAAGCTGTGAACAATAAGACTGGATTATTACATGTAAAATTACATTAGAAAATTACAGGCTTTAGTAAGATGAAAGACTGGGCCAAGAGATTGCTGAGGAAGTGGTCATGAGCCAGGCGAATACTCTCAAAGTCCCGTGTAGAGTTGATCTGTTCCAAGAGCTGTGAGAACTGGGATTCCAACACATCCACCTAAACAAACAAATGAATAGATCTTAAAAATGTTTTTGAATTAGAAAAAACACAAAAATATAAAAAATTCAATACACCCCCCCTTTTCCTAAATGACATATAAAAGTAAATAAACAAAAAATTGGGGATCCCCACATTTGAAATTGTTCACACTATTAAAATAAAACTATTTATTCCATTCACTGAAAGCTGCAACCGGAAAGCAAATCAAGATGGCGGAAACTCTGTTTCGTTTACTTCTAGCCGGCAAGAGAAAAAAAAAAAAAAAAAGGTTTTGCGGACACCTCCAGCATATGGATAAGCCACCTAAGGGAGCGTTCACACTACCGTCATTGTCCGACAGGTAGTGTCCTCTGCTAATGTCCGTTCAAAATCTTGCACGGACATTAGCAGCGGACACTAGCTGTGTCCGTGACATTTTTCATTCATTTAAATGGTGATCGGGTGTGTTGTTTTGCACTCCGTGCCTGTCGTTAAGTGTCCGTTCCTAAAGATGTCCGACTTTTCAAGCAGACAGAAAAAAACTACATGTAGGCTCTTTCTGTCCGCTTGAAGAGTCGGACATCTTTAGGAACGGACACTTAAGGACAGGCACGGAGTGCAAAAGAACGCACCTGATCGCCATTTAAATGAATGAAAAATGTCGCGGACACAGATAGTGTCCGCTCCTAATGTCCATGCAAGATTTTGAACGGACACTAGCAGCGGACACTACCTGTCAGACAATGACGGTAGTGTGAACGCCCCCTAAGAAAACTTCCAAAATAATTTATGAAAATTAAAGTGACCACTAAAGGCTTTTCATCCATTTATAGACACTTGGTATTATTTGTAACTCCTCTCTTACCTGTAAGTAATACTGAAGATTGTCCACCAGAAAGGCCATGTGATTCCTCAGTCGCCACTTAATGGCATCCGTTCTGTTGGATTCCAGATGTTTTCTCTGCATCTGTAGAGCCCAACAATGCTGAAGCTCTGACTGCACACGGCGGACACTAAGCAAGTACTTGAAAACAACATTGTACCTGGCAAAGGGAAAGATAGAAACCAGAAGTCAGAATAATGGATTTGAAATAGCTCAGAACTAAGGGAGGTCACTGGGATTTCTCGGACTTTCAGGCACTATAAACTATAGAACAAGCACATTTCTCACAGTTCCACAGTCTCTAATTGACATATATTCATGTTAAACGTCTAAGATTCTGCATAGGTTCCGTATATTAGCAGTATATCTGGAGATTACCATCAATTGATAAAAGTGAAACACCAAAACCCAGAACTACTCACTTTTCTAGGACAGCTGGAGTGAAAAGAATGTGCAATGGCCACTGCACCTTATAGGACAGTCCGAGAGCTGCCCAGCCAGATGTAGGAGCCTCCCTTGGAGATGTGTCACGTGATGGACCCTCCCGTGGTTGAGACAAGTCTAGATTAAGGTGTGAAAAAAAACAAAAGACCATCACAAAATATTTGTACCTAGCACAGAAAGATTTTTTCCGTTGAAGTCTGAAATAGTCATATTCACAATAGGTACAGCCTCTAATATGGTCCTATAGCTGTATGCACACCAGGCTGCTATGGGATCTGCTGGGATTTTAACATACTAATCCAAATGTACCAAAATTATGTTGCAACTGATGCCAAAAATCGTCATATGTACATTGCACCACATTTATAATGCATTTAATACACTTTCTGCACCTTGTTTGACAAACAAATGTTGCCATCTATGCTATTCCTATGTGACAAAATTGCAGCAACGTTAATTGCATAGTAGGCCAACCAATAGGTGATGCAAAATTAAACTAAACGGTCTTGAAACGTACCAAATATATCCCCCAGCATGAAGCTCAGTGATAAATATGGCACATCTTTAGACTATCAAAGCTCATGCGATCTAAATATTAGACCAGATTAACAAAATAGTTTTAGTTCCTTCAAAGACACTTGTCTGTAGCAATCCAATATCCAATGAAGAGTAAAGATCAAATAAGACATAATAGGAAGCCGTGTACCTTTCTGCTCCTTCCCGTGGTAATCGATGGTTAAATGGAGCAGGGGAAGAAGGTTGTCATCATCAAGTAAGACTTTATGTGCCGAGAGCTGGAAGGCGACATTGACATCTGGAGGAGGGAAAAAAAAGTGTAAAGGATAATGGGCATACATCACCAATGGTGCTAATATGGGATCCACAAGTCCAGTCAAGTGTAACTCACCATGCCATGCCATGTGGCACCAACATATACGTGGCATCCTATATACACACCATAAGAAAACCTACATATGCTAATTAGATAAGTAGGTTAACATTTACTTAGGACCTATTAGGTGCTCATATGGGGTTAAAGCCTTATATATTTCAGAGGTCCTTCTGAAACATGAGCAGAGCCATGTCATTCAGTGGTTGTACACCAATGACTGATTCCACAATACAGAGATGCCATCCTCAGATTGTTTTCAGAAGGATGGAAGAAATGGGTTTAGCACCCCCTGTGTCATGTACAGATATGGAACTCTTCAAAGGGCTGGTGCTCTGTTGGCACAATATCTCATACCAGTCAGTGACATGCCAGAACTCTTCTTAAAGGCTGACCAGCTATTCAAATCCATAGTAGCCATGAGTCAGTTACTTTGATGCTAGATGCATATGGGCTAAAGCATGTGCTTTGGCGCTATATTGAAATGGCTGAATCATGCAGGACTGCTAACAGCCGCTTTATTGTGACTCCAATGTAATTATTATTCCTGTACTGAGATGTCACTATGTTATGTGATATATTTTTTCTCCACCATGCTGCCAAAGAGTAAACGGAGGAGCAGGTATTGCCCAGCAATGTATATGTGGTAGCACACTCCATCTGTGACTACTCTGCTATATCTTTACAGTGGACTGTACTCACACTTCTGATCTATCTCAGTCACTGTACATACCATATTGTAGACATGATCAGAGTCTCCTCTGCTACCCTGTATAACACTCACCATGTTCTGTGACAGCAGTAGGTGGAGTTTTCAGCATGTGTTGTGCTATATCTATGAAGGCTTGAAACAATTCACCTCTTCCAAGCAGGTAGAAATCCTTTATAATCTGAAAGAGCAAATACATTTTTCACCAATGCCAAAAATAGAACAGACTTTATTATTTGAGGAATTTTTTGGAACGCATCACAAAGCACCTTATAAAATAGCAAGCTAGTTCAATTGGTCATGTTAAACGATATGTTATATAATAATTAGAGATGAGCGAATATGCTCGATCAACTACTGCGGCCGCATAGCTCCCGGCGGCAGGGAAGGTGGGAGGGGCAGTAAAAAGTCGAAGCCCCAGAAGTGTTTTTGCACTAGGAGCTATGCGGCCAAGGTATTCGATTGAGCATATTCGCTCATCTCTAATAATAGTTCACATCTGACCGCATGAGAACTATTTCCAATACATACTCACTATGATCTATATAACAACAATAGTGGCTGTACCAGAATCAAAGGAGACTTCCACTTTTGAATAAAGCATTCATCTTAAAAAATAAAGTCCCTTTCCAGTGCATTGCTGCCTGGAGATTTGTAAAGTTTAGAAAGCTACAGTGAGGGATTTTATAAAGATTGGGGTTAAGGTTACATACACCAGTCTTAAGCCATTCCTTCACTGGCACTAGCTGCATATCGGGAGGGACTGGCACAGATTTCTGGGGACTGGCATAGATTGCTGGTAAAACTCAACAGCAATTTTTTGGCACAAGTTATAGCACCGTATATACTCGAGTATAAGCTGACCCGAATATAACCCGAGGCCCCTAATTTTACTTGGGAAAACTTATTGACTCAAGTATAAGCCTTAGGGGGGGGGATGCAGCAGCCACTGAAAAATTTTCAAAAATTAATATGGTCGGAGTTTTGGGTGCAGTAGTTGCTGAGTGCTGGGGAAGGGGAGCGGGTGTTTTGGTTGTCTGTCTGCCCCTTCCCTGAGCACTGGGTCCCCCCCCTCCCACTTCGAATTCAACCTGGCTGAATATAGGGTATCTGCAGTGCTCCTATTAACCCCTTCCCGACGGAACAGGAGCACTGCAGATCCCCTATATTCAGTAGACCGGGCACTGTCAGACACAGGGATACCTAATGTGTATGTGTGTCACAGTCATTTTCTACTTTTATATGTATTCTAGGGAAGGGAGTGATTTAGAACTTTTATTTATTTTATTATATTTTTTAAAGCTTCTTTTTCTTTCACTATTTTATGGGAGATTCTATACGTTACTATTGCGGCCGATCATAGAACGACCCCCCCCCAAAAAAAATAAAATAAATAAATAAATAAATAAATAAATTTTTTGACTCGAGTATAAGCCAAGGGGGGCTTTTTCAGCACAAAAACTGTGCTGAAAGACTCGACTTATGCACGAGTATATACAGTAAATTTGCCAGTCCGAGACACCCCAGCCCAATTTGATCTCTGCCCTGCTCCATCGGTTCTGCCAAACAGTTTACCAAAAGAGGAGAGTGGCACATATTGGGCGCCATAGGCTAAAGATTTGCTACATCTATGTGCACCTATGCCAGTTTTCCAGTGTAGAGGGAATATTAACTTCCTCCAGTGTCTGTATGAGAAACATGGACTGATGTAATGAAAAGGGTAAAAATAAAAAAAAAAAGGAAGGAAAAATAAAATATCAGCCCTTACCTTTAACTGTCCTATCAAATCAGACTCCTCCACCATAAGTTTCCATAGGTGCTGAAATGAAGAAAAATACAATTCCTTACACTACAGCACTGTATATTATACACTGTACTGAAAGGAAGAGGGAGATCTTTAGCTAGTAAAGCCATTGACCATGTCCTGCTTTACAAATATTGCAGGAGTTAACGCCGACCACGGCACAAATCTTTCAATAGGTGCCAAAATAAAAACAATACCATGCACAGCAAATCCACCCCCAACACAGTCTATGAAATACAGTAACAGATTTCCTAATAACAATTCCTTCCCCCACAGTAGTGAGCAGCCATCAGTAGTCACTCCCATGTAATGTCCTCTCACTGTGCCAGGGGTCACCTGTAGAAGTGACGTCTGATGCATCTCTTATGATGTATGCCCTAATACTACCTTTGTGTTACGTTAATGGTACCTACCCTGCTAATGGCGCCTCAGTAAAGAATTTAGCCTTGCCTTACCAGTTCATACAATTGTCACGTACTATTGATTTTCTATCTCATTCTTAGCAAACAATGGAGCCAGACACTTGACATTTATCTACACCCTGAAGACATTTTTCCATTAGAGAGAATCATAAAAGACTTCTTACCTCGGCTACAGTACTTCTGATCCTGTCAAGGACGAACTCAAAATCTACCAGACTAAACAGAGGCTGCTGCTTTAACCTATGCAGTTCTGCGGCAAAGATATCTTCCTGGTTTTTTAATATAGAACCTGCTCAAGAAACAAAAGGGAGAATAAGAAAGTAACCATCTAACGGACAACTCCATTACTAAATATGGTTTCCTTGCTAGCTTACTAACAATGTGCTTCTTGGAGAGTCATGTATTCATTCTCGACATTTTGTGCCACTATAATCTTGTTCCAATATCCGAACTTTAAAAGCTTGACTGGTCATTCTCACATAAATTAATCCACATGGGCAAATGGCAAAATAGAGCCGTGCCTCAGTGTTGTATGAAATGTAATGCACAATCTTGTATTGTCCATCCCCCTCTGGAATTAATAAAATTAGAGTAGCGAAGAATATACTTACAGGCCATGCAATCACCGCAACTGAATGGACCGCGGCTCCCAAAAATATATTTGGGAGTCGGGAGGACATATAATATATTTTTGGGAGCTGTGGTCCACCGTGGGGTACATTTAGTTGTGGTGATTGCAAGGCCTGTAAGTATATACTCCTCCATGTTACTTATATCTTGCCTCCTTATGATGCCAGTGTGTGGCAAAACGCGAGTTGGGGTAGCGTTCCTTACACCCCCTTTCTCCTGGGATTTTCCTGTATTGGTGTTGCACTTTCATCTATATAACATCATGAATTCAGGTATATTTCTGGTGCTAGTTTTGCCTAGTATTCTGTTACTATTTGAGCATGTTGATCTATTTAACCCCTTCCCACCGATGGCACTTTTTGACTTCCTGACCAATCTCGATTTTTCAAAACGGACATGTCACTTTATGTGGCAATAACTTTGGAATGATTTAACTTACTAAAGTGATTTTGAGACAGTTTTTTCGATATACAGTGGGGCAAAAAAGTAGTCAGTCACCAATAGTGCAAGTTCCACCACTTAAAAAGATGAGAGGCGTCTGTAATTGACATCATAGGTAGACCTCAACTATGAGAGACAAAATGAGAAAACAAATCCAGAAAATCACATTGTCTGATTTTGTAAGAATTTATTTGCAAATTACGGTGGAAAATAAGTATTTGGTCACCTACAAACAATCAAGATTTCTGGCTCTCACAGACCTGTAACTTCTTCTTTAAGAGTCTCCTCTTTCCTCCACTCATTACCTGTAGTAATGGCACCTGTTTAAACTTGTTATCAGTATAAAAAGACACCTGTGCACACCCTCAAACAGTCAGACTCCAAACTCCACTATAGTGAAGACCAAAGAGCTGTCAAAGGACACCAGAAACAAAATTGTAGCCCTGCACCAGGCTGGGAAGACTGAATCTGCAATAGGCAACCAGCTTGGATTGAAGAAATCAACTGTGGGAGCAATAATTAGAAAATGGAAGACATACAAGACCACTGATAATCTCCCTCGATCTGGGGCTCCACGCAAAATCTCACCCCATGGGGTCAAAATGATCACAAGAACGGTGAGCAAAAATCCCAGAACCACGCGGGGGGACCTAGTGAATGAACTGCAGAGAGCTGGGACCAATGTAACAAAGCCTACCATCAGTAACACACTACGCCGCCAGGGACTCAGATCTTGCAGTGCCAGACGTGTCCCACTGCTTAAGCCAGTACATGTCCGGGACCGTCTGAAGTTTGCTAGAGAGCATTTGGATGATCCAGAAGAGTATTGGGAGAATGTCCTATGGTCTGATGAAACCAAACTGGAACTGTTTGGTAGAAACACAACTTTTCGTGTTTGATGGATGCAACTCAGTATTCTTTTTCCTTCAAACACCATACCTACTGTAAAGCATGGGGGTGGAAACATCATGCTTTGGGGCTGTTTCTCTGCAAAGGGGCCAGGACGACTGATCCGGGTACATGAAAGAATGAATGAGGCCATGTATCGTGAGATTTTGAGTGCAAACCTCCTTCCATCAGCAAGGGCAGTGAAGATGAAACGTGGCTGGGTCTTTCAACATGACAATGATCCAAAGCACACCGCCAGGGCAACGAAGGAGTTGCTTTGTAAGAAGCATTTCAAGGTCCTGGAGTGGCCTAGCCAGTCTCCAGATCTCAACCCTATAGAAAACCTTTGGAGGGAGTTGAAAGTCCGTGTTGCCAAGCGACAGCCCCAAAACATCACTGCTCTAGAGGAGATCTGCATGGAGGAATGGGCCAACATACCAACAACAGTGTGTGCCAACCTTGTGAAGACTTACAGAAAACGTTTGACCTCTGTCATTGCCAACAAAGGATATATAACAAAGTATTGAGATGAAATTTTGTTACTGACCAAATACTTATTTTCCACCATAATTTGCAAATAAATTCTTACAAAATCAGACAATGTGATTTTCTTGATTTGTTTTCTCATTTTGTCTCTCATAGTTGAGGTCTACCTATGATGTAAATTACAGACGCCTCATCTTTTTAAGTGGTGGAACTTGCACTATTGGTGACTGACTAAATACTTTTTTGCCCCACTGTATTTTGTGTTTAATTATGAAAAAATAGGAAATTTGGTGGAAATTTTGAAAAATATGCATTTTATAAAGTTTAATAAGATGTGCATTGCATACAGATAGTCAGACCGCCAAAATTATAAAGCAGAGATCTGGGACATGAGATTTAGGATATGTCGGCATCAAACTTTAGTCACCCTTTTATTTTTTACGGACATTAGAAAGTTTACAAGTGAAACAACAATATTCAAAATTTCCAAAACCCATTTTTTAAGGGACTAATCCAGTTATGAAGGGGTTTAGAAAGACCCTTGTATTAACCCCCCCATAAATCGCCCCATTTTCAAAACTGCACCCCTTAAATAAGCCAAAACAACCTATACCTAGTATTTTAACCCTATAAGTGCTTTACAGGAATTAAGACAAAATGGAGGTAAAATTTACACATTTGATTTTATTTTACTAATATTTTCGTTTAGCCCTAGAATTTGCACATTCACAAGGGGTTAAAGGAGAAAACATATCCCACATTTTGCTATGCAAGTTCTCTGGACTACCATAGTACCCCACTTGTGGGTGTAAACTAATATATGGACACACAGCAAGACACAGAAGGGAAGGCGCACCAAGGAGCTTTTAGAGGGCAGATCTGGCTGTGATCAGTTTCAGGAACCATGTCGCATTTACAAAGCCCTTGAGGTGTCAAAACAGTGGAAACCTCCAGAAAGTGACCCCGTTTTGAAAACCGCACCCCTCAAAGAATTTATCAAGTGGTGTAGTGAGCATTAGTAACCCAGAAGTGAATATGTAAGCTGTGCGGAGTAAATTGGGCACACCAAATCCCATTCTATTTTCCCACTAGCTCCTATGACACGGACGGGGAAGAGGGGCATTCTGGGGGATCAGCGCTGGTGTATTATCCCTCATAAGCTCTAAATATGGGGGGTCCCCTGAAAACGCTCGCACCGCTTATATATTACATTGTATAAGCTAGATTTTTATTTTCTGGCAATGTGGCCATATGAGGGCTTGTTGTTTGTGGTATTAGATATGCTTCTCAATGCCACCATTTTGGGGGCCTGTAACTTATTGACTACATTTTATTAACTCTTTCTAGGTGGGATGTAAAAGGTAACATCAATTCTGGCATTGCTTTTTAGCATTTATTTTTTTCCCCTGCAGCGTACAGCATAAGTAACATGTTCCCTTTATTCTGCGGGTCAGTACGGTTACGGCGATACCTCATTTATATTATTTTTTAATGCGTTGCTATTTGTGCAGAATAAAATTCAATTCAGGGGAAAAAAATCAATTATTTTTGCATCGCCATCTTCTGAAAGGCATAACATTTTTATTTTTCGGTAGACAGAGCTGGTTGAGGGCTTATTTTTTGCGGGATGACCTCTGCTTTTTACTGGTACCATTTTGGTTTTCATCTGACCATTTGATTACTTTTTATTGAACATTTTGTAAGGGAAAGGTGGTTAATAATTATTATTTTGTGCGGTTTTCTACGTTTAAAAAAAAAAAAAAATTATGATGTTCGCCGTTTGGGTTAAATAATGTTTTAATTTTATTGTTCAGGTTATTATGGATGCAGTGATACCAAATATGTAATGTTTTTTTTCTATTTTTCTTTATTTTACATAATAAAACATTTTATATGGGGAAAATTGGATTTTTGGGGCTTTATTTATTTCTAATCTATTTTAAACTTAAACTTTTTTATTTTTACTTTTTTATAACTTTTTTTTCTGTCCCCATGGGGGATTCAAGCAGTGATCTGCTGATCTCTGCTTAACCAGATGTACACTGTAATACACGTGTATTGCAGTGTACAGGAAGCTGTCAGCCTATGTAGACGCACGGGGCTGACAGCTTCCTTTTTGGCAGGATCAGCCAGGTACGTGGAGGGCAGACCCGGGGTCACTGATCAGACCCCGGGCTGCCCATTACCAACACTGGCACCCCCTGAAACTGTTGCGGGGGGTGCCGATCGGGGCCATTATATACCGAAACCCCTGAGATGCCGGAGGTCATGTTTGACCGCCGGCATCTCAGGGGTTAACACCCGCGAGCGGACCAGGTTCTGATCGCGGGTGTTACAGGGCATTGTCAGCCATAACATACGGCTGACACTTGCAGAGCATGGTGCGCACACAGGTTCTGTGGATAAAACTCTGACCCTGGTCATGTGATTTATGGTCCATGGTCATGTGCTGGACACACAGGTGCCGCTCGGTACAGTCACAGCACAATAATCAGACATCTGCCTGGTAATCAGCTGTACACCTGTGTGCTCATCACATGACCATGGACCGTAAATCACATGACCATGGTCAGAGTTTTATCCTCTAGAAGTAACAGAATGAATGACAGCAAGCAGAGATCTAGAAAACCGTGAGGAATTGATACAGAAAGTATATTGGAAAATTGTATATCTTTTAATTGTACATTTGTTTGTCAATATTGGTCTGAAAGTGGCCAACCCCTTTAATTATTTTGACAGTTACTTCATATGTGATCTATTTATTACTGCATGCCATTTATATAACATTAGCCTATGTAGAGTCTTCCACAGGTATTTAGCGGGTTTGCTTCTAGGAGTATTGGTCGTGGTTTTGTGACCTTTACACTGTAGGTTTACCTTTCAGTACCATATAATAAGATAGGATTGTTTGATATTTTGTAATAATAAAGTTAAATATTCTTATACTACTTTTGGTTACCACATGTATTTTGGGGTATTTATGATTGGGCAGAGAGTCTGTTTTGGTTATTTTATTAAAGGGGTTTAGGATGCTTTAAAGGGATTGTTCATTTTTAGACAAATAATGAGAACCAAATGTTACGTTTTGTAAAAGTTGTACAATTTTCCAATATACATTCTGTATCAAGTCCTCACAGTTTTCAAGATCTCCTGCCTACTTCCAGTTTATAAAAATCAGTTCACGGTCATGTGATGAACATGCAGGTACTCCTCACATAACCATGGACTGAGTTTTCAGTGGAAGTTAGCAGGATGACTGGCAGCAAGCATCGATCTTGAAATCAGTGGGGACTTGAACAGGAAAATTGGATAAGTAGAAAATTGTAGATATTTCATTATACAAAATTTGTCTCTCAATATTGGTCTGAAACTGAACATCCCCTTTAATATTTATCTAACCTAATATCCTAAAGGATAGCTCAACGTTATTAAATTCAAACAAAACTCTTTCAACAAGTCAAAGGAAATCTCAGGCGACAATAAAAAGAACTTTTCAGAAACAAACTCCTGTAGTTATTGAGGCATAGCGAGAAGTGGACCAGCAGGAAGGAGACGTATTAGTCCGTCCTTTACACTCCCTTTCAATACACTTCTTGCCTTTATACAAACACAAGCATCCAAAACTGCAAGGAAGTTTTTCCACAAAACACTATGAGTGAACCCGCCCTTATTGAGGAATGTGTACCTGATATCCTATTATTACAGCAGAGTTTTCAATGAAATGGAAAGACGGCGCTCTCAGGTCACAACAGGATTTTATTCAAAAAGACAATGATGCAAACGCTAAAAAATCGCCGCGTTTCGGGCACACCTGCCCTTTCTCAAGTGCGTAACTTCACACAAAGCTCGGTCAGTCTGGAAGATGAAGATGTATACAATTTGTATACATCTTCCAGACTGACCGAGCTTTGTGTGAAGTTACGCACTTGAGAAAGGGCAGGTGTGCCCGAAACGCGGCGATTTTTTAGCGTTTGCATCATTGTCTTTTTGAATAAAATCCTGTTGTGACCTGAGAGCGCCGTCTTTCCATTTCATTGAAAACTCTATCTTCCCTGGCCTTGGCCGGTGTCCATCAGACGTGCTGCCTCCTCCACCTGACGGTAAACCCCAAACGTAGTTGTGAGCGATTGTCACAACCTCATCAGGTGAGAGGCCATTTGGTCCTTTTAAATCTTCTGGTTATTTCCACCAAAATTTATCAGACATTCTACACTATATAGTGTGCTCGGTGTCTCTTTTGTTTTTTATTATTACAGCAGGAATGCCATAGTACACTGCAATGATATGGAAGTGTTATGTCATGTAGACATTGCGATACATCAGAGGGTCCAGCCTGTGCCCAGCTTCCTACCTGTTCTCGTCATATTTACATTCTGATTCTCAAACATCTGCACCGATTCTCCAACAAACAAAATCTTCTCAGCAACTCTTACAGGGATATAAGATGGCAGCATCTCAACTCGCAGAGAAAATTGCTTGAGGGACGGGGCCAGCATGTTCTCTTCTTCAATAAGCCGCTGTTATAAAACAATGGACAGGCATCTCAAAAAAACTGTACATTCTCCATTTGTCAGAAAGCAGAAATCCTGAGTAGAAAGGGCATCTTCTGTCTCCAATATCTACATTCACCCAAAACACGGCTTCCAGGCATATGACTTAATAGAACGCCATGATGGCAGATATGGAGTATGGAGAGGACTCCGGAGCTGAGCTCTCTCTGAACACATGAGTAGCAGCTGTATAATACTACAGACCTCACCACAACCATTCCTGAAATTATTGGGTCAGTTAACTCTTTAGATGCCTTGGTGAACTGCATGTAAACAGAATCGAGGCATAGGTGTAGCAGTATTGGACCACATCCGTTCCCCTGAAAGATTACTGGGATGGGTGTAGGGGTATGGGGGGGGGGGGGGGGGGGGAGAGAGAGTCGATTGTTTCTATGATTGCTGGGGACGTACTAAAGACTTCCCGGCTTGGTTAAAGAACTTACATTACATGCTGCCATAGGCCGTGTGTAATGGTGGAGCAGGAATTGTACAATATACTGCAGTATTTTATACGGCTGAGCAAATCCCATAAGGATTCAAATACCCTAGGGGGAGGGGGGTCTAAAAATAAACGTTAAAAACAAAAAACAACTTTTTTAAAAATATTTTTCTTCAAATGTAAAAAAATAAAAAAATATATAAAAATATTTTAAAAGAGGCCCTTTCACCACCTCAAGTTCTTAACTTTTGTTAATAATTGTTGCTCTATACAGTTGTTTTTCTGTAATGTCAGAAGGGCGGTGTCCGGCAGAGGGGGGCGTGATTCAGAGCTCCAATCAGAGGCAGCCAGTGTCAGAGCTCAGAATCACACCCCTTGTCTGCTCCGGCCTGACACCGCCCTCCTGATAGTACAGAGACCAAACAGCAGATAAGGCACCAAAACTAACTGCATTGATTACAAGGGAACGGCCGGGCTAGAGCTACAGCTCTATACATGGAGATTTAAAAATGTCACAAGTGTCAGAATTTGACGATATTATAATGCATCATTTATACTGATGGTCTCCATATATTGTGAAGAGACCCCTAAGGCTCCTAGGCCCATGTGAAAGTACACCCTTTCCACCCCTGCTGGTATACAAAGGTATCTCTCTAAGGTATGCCAACACCTTAGTAAGTTTAGTCATGATTACATTTCTATGTTCTAACCCTCCCTTACCCCTGATTAGATATTTATTACATATTTAAAAAATAAAAAAAATCCTGGACAACCCCTTTAATTAAAGTGTAAAAATGAAAGCCAGGGTTTTTTTTGGGTGCAGGATTCTGTACATTTTCAATAGTAAATTTGCCCCTATATTGTCTGCAAGTGATTTGACTGGGCAACCTATACATTTAGTCTAGCTTCTTACCAAGTCTTGCAACTCTCGAAGCTGTTTCCCAGTTAGACCTCCAATACCCAAGTCATCATCTTCTTCTTCAGACAGGGCAGAAGCATTGCCAGAAGATGGCCCTTGCCTGACAAAAAACTCCTCATACTGATCCAAAAGAAGTCCATGAAGCATCCAAGCTGAAAGTTGCTTGTACATGACCCCATGACACACAGCTAGGATCCTGAGGAGATACAAGGGATATACACATTTTACAACAGAAAAATAAAATAAGCACATTTTGCAGTGTATTATAGGAAATTAAAACAGACTTTGAATAAATCAATAGTACACAAATGATTTCTAGGCATTCTATGACTTGTAATTTGAATCTTTATCAGTTCTTGAATCGTTAGTTCTTTCAGTTCCCTCAGCTGGTGGGAGAAAAGTAGAATAGATAGAGAAGAATCTGCTCCATAACTCTCTCTCTCACAGTCAGAAAAAAAAGGAATAAGGAGAGGAAATTATATGAATAAAGCACTTGGGGTAGATGGAAAGCCTTCTATTTACCCATTTACAGACTTTTGTGGTTCAAGAAGGCAACTGCCGTAGAGTGGTCGGTCTGAGTGCTCCATTGAACCAGGGCAAGAAAATGGCCCTCAGTTCTGGAAGATTGGTCTGAAGGGATGCCTCCGATTTGGACCACAGGCCCTGGATATCATCGCATCAAAGACTACACCCCATATGGAGACAATGGAATCAGAGGAGATCACTTGCCAACAGAGAGGAAGAAAGGACTTTCCCTAGGAAATCTTTGGGAAAGAGAAGTTTGTAAAAAACCATGTGGTGACAAGGATCAGGTCAGAGCTGGAATGAGACCTGTCCCAGAATGCCAGATGCAGAGGACCTAAATGGAACAGACATAAGGAATGGCCTTGAAAGTAGGCACGGATGTGGAGGTAGGCACAGAGAATGGTGGAACTCTTCACAGGAGGAGGACATGGCAGATGAAAGGGGCCCTGTGAGCAAATGAGATGTTCTCTGGGTGCAGTGTCCCATCAAGCTAAATGAGGCTGCTGAAGGAGAAGATGCTGCCGAGTCTGGCGGTAGCCCTGGGGCTACAGAAGCACTGGGAGTACGAAAAGTGATGCTCCCTGACAAGACAACTAGTGGAGAGGGCAGAGGCCTCCCACCAATATTTCCATGTCCACAGGATAGGCAGAGAAAAAGACCTCCTGACTAGCCAATATAGGGCAAGGTCACTAGTTCTCTGGCCACATATGCAGCAATGGGAACTGGATGACCTACAAGTGGCTCAATAGAGCACCTGCAGGGTAGTGCAACTAGTGTGGGGTACACACTAATGAGCCTTCTGTACCTGTAAGTGAAAAGAAATAAAAAAGCTACAAAGCAGAAGACCTGCAAGCAGGTCATGTCTGCCTCCAAAGGACACTAGGTTAAAACTGGCTAGCCCAGCGTCTGAGGAATGATTATAGTCCAGGGGTGGAGATGACATCGTCTGAGATTCCCTAGAGTCAACCTGCTAGTGGCCAGGCGTATACCATAGTTTTGTGTCCACCACCAACAAGAAAGTATATTTTCTATTTTAGTTATAGCATCACAAAGAAGAAGAGACGTGGGTTGTGAATTTGAGACCGGTCACTGGCGAGAAGCAATAGGGTGGGCGAGGAAGTCCACTGAGTGTGCCTCACACTGGGAACAATATAGTAAGTATATTACATTGATACTATCCTCCCCCTGTCTAGTAAGTTTTTTCCCACATGGATTTTTAGTTGTTGGAGAAGCTACGGCAAAACTGGTTCATTATTTCATATTTTTTGCACTGACAATAATTCAACCATTCTGGGTACCTGTTTTCTCATCGCTTAATAGATTGTGTGGTGCTGGGGTAAGTTCAACACCTGCGCTGGCGTTGCTCATGCTTGACATTCAATCAATACCACTCAAATTCAGAACCATTATTTGTCAGATATTGGGGGCTGGTGGACCTGTACATATGCACTTCCAAGCGACTAAACAGCACTATTGATTTTACTGGGATAGCCCAATTTACTGTTTCCTTAGGCCATGTTCCACCTCCCCCGCTTGTTTCAATTTCCCCTTCCCTCCTCATGGCTGTTACAAGTGGAATACTCCCACTACGGATTTCACCACCTCTGAGACACATATGTATATGACCAGTTTGACTACCATTTCTGGTTTTCTTATGCATGCTTCCACAATAATCAACCCATGTTTTCTGTATTCTTTATGCATACGTGGCCATGACTCCTAAATCCCAGAGTTACTTCTACTGTATTATAATATTGCTTTATGTTCCTAGACATAATAAAAGTTTGACATTTAAAAAAAAAAAAAAAAAAAAAACAACAAACACTTTCCTTACTTTTCTAGTGCACTGCGGACTGGAGGAAGCCCCCCACAGCTGTGCTTGTAAACAGTTTCCAAAAGTTGGCAGCCATGAATCTAAGGAAACAAAATGCTCTGTAGTTAATGAGAAAATGACACGTGCATGTAAATTATTGAGCTGTCCAAGGATCTACCAGAAAGTGACAACAGAAATCGGCTGCAATTACAGTGTCCAAAGCATTGGAGCACCAAGTAATCCCAGGTGTCTGAAGGCTAAGCCTGTCTAGCTGCAGAAATCCCTGCTCCCTCATCTATTCAGAAGTCTAGTAAAGCTCAGTGATCACTAAAATAGTGAGGTTTAATACAAGAAAAGTCCACAAAATGGGATTCTAGACTAAAATGAGCATTATAATATATTGTACGATTTACAGAAATTCTCTTTTCAGAAAACTGCAGAGACAAAAAATATGATTTCAAAGGGAACCAGTCAGCATTTTCATGCTTCCCCAACTATGTCTGCTAGGCGGCTCCTCACTTTCTCACACAAAAGGTGAGCAAGCAGGAAGCCACCCAGTGGACACTTCTAGTAGTGCCCAACTCTTACAATTATACTGAAACATCAGCATTGCAGAGTAAGCCATAGTCTAACACATCCTTAGGATAGGTCCTGGATGTTGGACCTCTATAAATCAGCTTATCAGAGACTATGGCTCCCAGTATTATTTACACGCTGCGGGCCGCACTGCTCATGCTCTGTACAAACTGCAGTGGTGGGTGTAGGTACTGCAGAGATTCTCCATAGACTGGGGCAGTGCTGCAGTACCAAAAACCGCCACTACAATTTGTATGACAAGTGAGCAGTGCAGCAATGGGCATATAAACAATAGCAGAAGCCTCTGTCTTCCTGTCTAAAGGGAAGGCCATCAATAGAAGAAACTGGATAACCCCTTTTAACACCTGGCAAGTACTTTTATCCACCCGCCCCCTTTACACAGATTAGCTTCTACAGTCTTCCCCCATTACAAAATGTCTCCTGGCATCTTCAGGGATGCGGTCTGCAAGTCATTACTTGGCATTTGTCTAAGAATGACCAACAGCTTAAAGGTAATACATCATTCCATTTCTATGTACACTATGTGCTGATAGGAAGCACATGACCAGCATTACCTTCTGGCTCTTGATCTGCTCCACAACAATCATAACAGATGGAAAGAGAAGATGGAACTGAAAACAGAAAAGATTGTTTCATTCATGAAATCTGAACCTTACACAACTGATCACCAAAGCCAGTCTTTTATCTATATACTACCTACAAGGATATACACCCAAAATAAATACCAAAAACAATGTATAATAAAAAAAAAAAAATGAAATTAATTTTAATTAATGAGTCACATGATTATTATTAAAACAAACATGAAGTACACTGTACCATCTGACTAAGTTAAATATAGCAGCTATATATACCTTGTTCAGCTTCAGTTAAAGATAGATATAGTAGTAAAGTAAAATATTTCCCCAGAGCCATTTCCAGATTGCAGTGTATAGGAAAATCCATTCACTTCTATTACACAATGCCTATGGCAGCTTGTAATAGAACTGATGTAATGACAAGCCTACGAGCTTTCAATAGTCTCCCAGCAGTCATGACAACTGATCGTTGCTCTCCGATGACGTCCTGAAGGGTGCGCCCATGGCACCTGCGCTCTTTAGATGATGCGGCTGCGTTTAACTGCGGCATCTAAAGTGTTAACAGCTGCAATCAGAGTCGGCACCGATCACAGTGGTTAGTAGCGGGGGGTGGGGTGTTATAGGGCCAGCATCCACCGAGTATAGAGAGGGCTCAGCTCCTGAACCCTCTCCATACACCTCCATGCGACCAATGACGTACAGTTTTCATAAAAAGTGTTCTACTTTGTACTATTATTTTCAGGTCAACAAACGTTCATGAGTCAATGTGATTTATGGTAGATGATCTTACCTGATCAAGTGAGTAGTTAATGTGGGATATTGAAAGATGTGGATCAGCCACAAACTGTGTTAAAATGGAAAGACAAAGACGGTTTTTTAGCAGGTAATTATGACAATCTCCCCACATTCCCTCCTCAGTATATATAATCATTAAAAAGCTTGACAAGTTATAGTCACAAACCAACTCACCGGGGTAGGCAACCTTTTTTGTTTGGCGTGCCGATTTAAATGAGAAACACAAGCAAAAGAAAAAAAAAAAAAACCCAAAGAAGAGGTACTCGGAGTGTCAGTCAATAATTGTAAGGCTGACGACCCCTATACTAAAGTCATATACCACAAACCATAACACAGAAGTGCTAATAAAAGATGCTTCAGGACATATGCACTTACTGCCATTTCCTGGAATGCACCTATAGTTTTCCTTTAGAAACAATGAAAGGCCATGTGCAGCCCCCACTTAGTGGTAAATGTATGTGTCCAGGAGCACCATATGGCAGTATCCTTATGGTGGAAACACACTATGTGTCTGGATGTAGCTATATTTTTAGGCCAATGGAACTTTTACCTTTGATGTAAACCTGCGTTCACATGGTGCGTTTTTGCACAAAACAAAACCACAGTTATACAGAATAATGTCCCACAGAGGCCTGGGCACGCAGTATTATATCCCATAGCCATAGCAGTCCATGACACACAGTATTATGTCCCATAGCGGCCCCTGCACACAGTATAATATTCCAATTTTCACCACTCACTAGCTATTATTATACTGTGGGGCTCTCCCGACCGCAGAGTATAAAAAGTGGAGGCCCAAGAGAGGTGACAAACATAAAAACCAGTGCTCCACAGCAGCTCTGTTCCCCGAGTGGGCCTCAGGGGTCACGTTGATATCATTATGTGTAGTTTTAAATATATGTGTCCAGGAGCACCGTACGGCAGCATCCTTATGGTGGAAACACACTATGTATCTGGATGTAGCTATGTTCTTAGGCCAATGGAACTTTTACATCGATGTAAAACTGCATTCACATGGTGCTTTTTTTGCACACACAGACAGAAGAAAAAAAACAAAAAACAAAAAAACACCACACTGAGTGTTTTGGTGGTGGTGGGGGGGAGTTTGCGCAAAAACACACCGTTGTACGGAATAATGACCCATAATGGCCCCTGCATACGTTATGTCCCATAGCCATAGCAGCCCCTGCACACAGTATTATGTCTTATAAACACAGAACCCTAAGACAATACAAGCAGAGAATAGAGTTAAAATGGTGTTCCAGACGTTAAAGACCTCTCATCACCTCCAACGCCATTTCTTTACATCCTTTATAACGCACCATTCCCCTATAACATCTGGAACACCATTTGACTCTATTCTCTACTTGTATGGTCTTAGGGTTCACATCTGTGTTTAAAAGTATGTTCTTCTGTTCCATCATAGGAATAGAGGAATGGACTGACTTGTAATGACAAATCCTGAAGAACAACATTGCATAGTTGGAATTTCTTTTTAAGCCCCCACCATTCCTGAGCAATCAGTGCAGTTAGTTTTAGTGTCTGATATGCCAACCAGACTCTATGGGATCATGTGGGTGGAATCAGGAAGGCGGGAAAGGGCGTGTAAATCTGAGCTCTCCGACACCATCGAATCAGATTCACACCCGCTTATCTGCTGTGTCCAAAGACCTCCCACTTGACTGTAGAGAGCCAAATTAGCATTTCACACATTAAAACTAACAACACTGATTGCTCGGGAATGGTGGGGGCTAGATAAAAAAATCCAACTGCACTGAAATTAGTGGGTCAGCATCTATTAAAAAAAATGCAAAGCGCTTGAGTAGGTGGAGAAAGGTCTTCTTTAACTTTTCTCACTTTATTACGATAGATCAGTTGGGGGTCCAACCGCATAAACTAGGGACTGCATTTTTTAGTTTCTTTGGAAAAAAAACAACAAAAAAAACAAAACAAAAAAAACATAGACATGCTCTAAGTTATTTGAGCCTTACTATAGGGAACTTATGTGTGAATGTTTCCAGGGACAGATATAAGTGTCTTACCTCTTGCTCCAAGTCTAATAACGCTTGTCTGTAAGGCTGAAGAATGGATTCCAATCCTCTGCAAAATGCCCTCAAGTAAATTCCATGCAAACCAACCTGACCAGGCTGGGATGGGTGGTGATCCTGAAAAATAAGAAAATGATTAATTTCTATGAAGCAGAACGCATACATTGCATATTATGCAACATATTAAAATTCTATGCCTTAGCAGACATTAGGCATTGTTAGATGGCCATACAGTACCCCTTTAACAGGGTGTGGGTCCTATCAAGTAAGAGATGGTATCAGATGTATTCATTACTGTCTCCATCAGGCAATATTCCATTGGGTTGCTGTAAGATACAGGTATTATGTAGAGAATAGATTTAGCTTTAGTTTACATACTGAAGGTCTAGCCAACAAAATATATCAATTCACTTTTTCTTCATTTTTAGGCCTTGCATCTTTTGCATTTAATAATGGGGGAGCCTCTCACACTTAAGATTTTTTTTACAATTTAGATAGTTCTTATCTCAACGCTCCTGACCCCCTTTACACATTCATTTTAAGGATGGCCAAGCCTCATGGCCTGTGTCCTCAATTGGGGAAGGCCTATCTGCCAGCAGTTTGCCTTCCATGAGTGCAAATGCATCAGGCATGCTGGATTTCAACAACTTTCTTTCCCCTGACATCTGATGTCGAGGAAGGAACTAGAGACCCCTATATAAATTAGAAGGCCCTCGAATGCGGATTGTGCTAGGATCTTGGAGCTTGCCCACAAGAGCTCTGTGGCTTGTAAGTTTCAAGACGCGGGCTACAAGATTCTCACCAGATGGTACCATGTTCCGTCTCTACTGCATAAGTTCTTCCCCTCTACCTCTCCACTCTGCTGGCGCTGTGGGTCGGGGGAGGGGACCCTCCTTCATATCTTCTGGAATTGCCTGGTTCTGAGAGACTTCTGGGATGGTGTCCATCGTCTGACGTCCCAGATCTTTCAGACTACCCTTCCTAACACCCCGGCCTGTTTCCTTCTACACCTTTCCAATATCCCCCGCCGAGCCTACCGGTCGTCAGCGATTCGGCATTTGATTAATGCTGCCAGGGCTTGTATCCCAGCCCTTTGGAAATCCCCCAACCCTCCGTCTCTTCGCCACTGGCTCCGTAAGGTGGAGGACATCCAGTCCATGGAAGACCTCACGGCGTCTCTACGAGACAAGTATGAGGCCTTCTTGAGAGCCTGGACTCCGTGGATCTTGTTCCAGGGGTCTCAGCTGTACAGGGACATTATGGGCCAGACTTGAGGACCAGCTTTTGGTCTGGACCAGTTTTTTTTTTTTTTTTTTTAGGTCCTTGTTGTTATTACGGGCCCTCTTTGTTCTGTTACTCATCTGATTGATATTTAAGATTGTATCTTTTTCTGTTTATTTGTGTTTATAAATAAAGAATTTATAAGAAAAAAAAAAAAAATTAGATGGCCAGCTGGTAATGGCAAAAATCAGCAGGTTTGGACAACATCTGTCTAACATGAATAGGGTCGTCCAAGACCTAGGGTTTGAGGATTTTGACCTATAGCTAGGGCTGGTCGATTATGACCTAAATCAAAATTGCAATTAATTGGGGATTATACTTCAGTTATGATCAGTTTTTGCCCAGTCCCAAGTAGTCTGTTCACTATCTACATATATATGTCATGTAAAAGTCTGCATGCAGCTGCTAGGGCAGTGGTGTGCACACTATAAACTATAAGAGCATGGGCAACCAAGTGTACAGTTCTCTATAAAGTATATACTAAGAGGACAGCTCCATATACAGTATATAGTTTATAAAGTGCTGACCTCATAGTATATACTACATACAGAGCAGCACACATGGCTGTATATAAGGGCTAGTTGGCAGCACTGTAAACCGTATAAGGGAAGGACACGAGTGGAGTCGGAGAACAAGTTGTTCTGACTCTGCTCCCATTCACTTGAGGAATGGCAGAGCTGCTTCCAGCCATACAGACTGTATACAGCTTCCAGATCAGCTGATCCCGGTGTCAAACCCTCGCTGATCAAGCTGGTCCAAGCCCCTTGGACCCAGTACAGGTGGTGGATGACAGAAGGATACTGTCTGTGGTGACCTCCATGCGGGAGAACAAATCCCACCCCATGTATGAGACCCTGATGGGACTTGGCAGCACTGTAAGTGACCGTCTGCTTCACCCCAAGTGTGAGAAGGAGCGCTATCGCAGGTCCTTCCTTCCAACCGCGACCAGGCTGTATAATCTACATCAGACCAAGCGAAGATCACTCCGCACAGAAAAGTAATGATTATGAATGTCCTCCTTCTTTCTTCTCTGTTCCTAAGCTGCTATGGACTCCTAGTATATCTTTCTCAGCATATGTGTGTCTACTACTTCTGTAATATATTACTGTGTATTATCATGTATCTGTATTACTATGCAGCTGAAACATACTGAAATTTCCCCACTGTGGGACTATTAAAGGATTATCTTATCTTATCACATACTGATAACCTATCCTATAAACAGATATTCAATACCCAAAACAAAATAATGTCCTCCACTGCAATGTAACATTATACAGAATGGAAACAAAGAAAGTGGGATTTTTTTATTTAATTTTTTATTTTTTTAAGTCTATTGACAAGGAGCTGAACAGTGCAGACTATCAGGAGCGAGAACATATGTAATGTGTCATAATAGCCAAATTTTCAAAAAAAAAAAAAAAATTATATATATTTTTTTTAAAAAAAAGGAAACTTTCTATAGGGATCAGCTCCAAGCAGTTACTGCAAATTCCACTTAGAAAGTTCTTTAAGACTCAGGTTTATATATAGATTGTATTATTCTCTTTTTGCCAATTAATTTTAAATGTCAGGAACAAAAACTAAACTAAAAACATTGTCCCCACACGTCACTCCTCATTCGCAATAACAATACTTGTCATGATCTTAAAAATAGGTTTCCGAAATTAGCAGCTGTGATAATCTCCAACTTCTAAATTCAATTCCACATAAAGGGTGCTGTAATAAAGTTTAAACAATAGAAGCAGTAAGTCTTGTATTAAGGGCTTGTCTGGGCCTCTGATATGGATTGCTCTGCCTCTTCACTACCTACCAAGTACAGCGATCTACACTATATAGTGACTGTGCTCAGGAGTGCAACTCAGCCCCATTCATTTGAAAGGGACTAAGCAGCAACATGGTCAAATGGATGTCACTGACACAGAAGTGGTGGCGCTCAATATTATAGTCCAGAACAACCCATTTAAATCACAGGTGGAAAATGCCCATCTGTTGGCCCAACCTGTTACGGAAGCATCAGATGTATAGCACTTGTTGGCGCCATTCTTCTACTAGCAGCACTGAAAGAATACACTGAAAATACTCCTAAGAGTCTGGCGATATTCACAAGCAGTGCGCTAACCCTGACGCCCTACTCCACTCAGGACGATAAATGGCAGGAGGTTGTGTATATGTCCAAACACAGTCTGAAGAGTCAGGGGAGCTCTCTGCTCATAAATAGTAAAAATTCTTGCTAGGAATCTGGTTTATCCTTTTGGTACTGCCAATAGCAAAACAGCACAACTGTGTGTCATTTTGGCTATGAATACCTGTAGGTATTCGGTTCTACTCTTACATAGGACAGCATACTAAGCTGACAGATGACAGTCCTGTTGTGGAACTGAAGCTCATCAATCAGTTAACTGCTGTCAATTCGACTTCATGAACGCCGGCTACTAGGGGGTTTGCAAAGTGAAGAGGGTGCCAACCGTCCATTTCAGTTATAGCTACTGCCTGCCTATAGTGTACATAGGCTGGGGGCACCAGAGCCATTCTGGGAGAAGTTCTTGCTCTAGCTAATAAAAAGTGGCTTGAGTGGGGTCAGTTTCTGCTGTGATGTCTAAATGTCTTAATAGGGTATATGGAAAGGGGATGAACACATGTAACTAAACAACAATATCCAGTAACATAGCATAGGTTTATTAGCCAACAGATTATAAAAACATTTTAGAACAATTATTTATAGTGTCATGTGTTGCAATATGAATATAAAGTGCTAGAACACTACAAGAAGATTTCTGTTGTATCCAGCCAGAGTAAAAATAATAAGGAGTGTGGAGGCCAAGTCAACAAAAAAAAAACAAACAAATGAGAAAACACTAAAATTTACTCACCTCTCCACAGGCTGAGCTCCATTACCTGGAGTCTCCCAACACCACAGGAAATATTGGCCTTGGAGTTAAGACCTGCCTCACCAGCCATTGACTGAATGGGGATCTAAAAAAAACATTCCCTGTGGTATTGGGGGAAACTAGGGAATGTAGCTCAGTGTGGATCTAGGCAGCTGGTGAATGTGGGAAAGAAAGTATATGTTTATCACTTTAACATGGCCCAATTAGGCATTTTTTAGGCTAAGGCCACATGGGACAACCCAAAGCTATAAAGTGCTGCGAGAAAAACCACGGCAGGAACGCATCACGGTTCTACCCGCAGCGCTTTAAACAGAAAGTTTGCAGAGTTTTCCTCCGTGGACTTTCTGTTACAATTATATCTACAGGGAAGCCACTGGTGTTTCCGTAGATATACCGTAATTGACATGCTGTGATTTCCAAAACTGCGCCAGTTTTGGAAATCACAGTGTATCCACGTGGCGGTTTTTACCGCAAAGTGGGCATGGGATTTGCAAGAATCCCATCCACTTTGTAGTTACTGTAAAATGCAGCGATTCTTCCTGCGGCAGAAACACCCTGGACAAATCACAGTGTTTCCGACCCATGGGGACCCGGCCTTAGACTTTTTATTCCAGGCATAAATACCCTTTTAACGTAATTAGCTCTGTGATATATAATAAATGTAATGTCCTATAATATTGATGACCTACCCTTATCACAGGTCATCTATTTAAAAGGAGCAAATAACCTTGTGAACTAATGTAACATGTATGGGAATGTTCCACCTTTTCTCCCAATAGCCAGTGTCAGGGAAAAGAAAGACCAGACTGTACGGTTTAAACATGTCAGATCTTTTTGTTTTCAGGGAATATAACCCATTTGTACCTCAGTAGCAGAGGTTTACCCCTCCTTGTCAAACTGAATGTGCAAGTATGAAGCAGTAGTTGCCTGGCTGAGTGTTATCTAAAATGTATGGCCAGCTTTGGCTCCTCATGCCAGGTAAGGCATGTCCCTATTTTCGTGCACAATAGAGAAGAGCGAGTAGTATTCAATTGAGTAGGTATTTGATCGAATACTACGGTATTCAAAATACTCATACTCTGTCGAATATCATGTGGTAAACACCTTTTACATTTACCGCGTGGTATTCGACAGAGTACGAGTATTTTGAATACCGTAGTATTCGATCAAATACCTACTCAATCGCATACTACTCGCTCATCTCTAGTGCACAACTGTCCTTGTCCCATGTTATACAATGTCACATCTCTTAATAACCAGGTTTTTCTTATGTGCATGATTTGAACTCCAGAAAAAATTAGCTTTATTAATTTTTATTCTGTATTTAAAAAAAATAATAATAATAAAAAAATCGAAGCAGAGCAAAATCCAAGGCACAACTTGAATAAACAGACTGCAAATTGAACCTGAGGGGGAGATGTGCGAGAACTGGTACAATAGACAGACATAGTAGTCTCTACTGACAACCAATCAAGTCATTGCTTTCATGTTCGAAAGCACTTCTGAAAAATAGGAAATTGCTTAGGGGAAAGAAAGACAACCCCATTAAAAATGTATGCTGTGAAGGACGCTCATATTTCATCTACAATAAAGTATTAGGGACAGACCCAAACTGCCTACAGAGTGCGTTTCATTTCTAGCACTGAATAAACACTACACCCTGTAGAGGGGGACCTGTCATCAGCCCTTTCTACTCACACAAAGATGACATTATCACTTGCTGAAAATCCTCTCAGGAAGCCTTAAATGTTTTATGAGTGGGCAGAGCGTCTCGCCATTGTTTACACAGAGTGGTCTGTCTGTATAGGCCGCACCTGGTAGTGTAACCCATCTCCTTCATGTGACTGCAAAGAGCTGCAGTGCCAGGAAAGGCCAAGCTGATGTGCCGGTGTGGATAGTAAATGGGACACATCACTTGCAGGAGCGCTGAAGCCCCTTCATTGTGCTGACACTCAGGGGTCACACCTCCACCGACCAAACATGGACAGCTTATGTACTAAACATGTTCCGTGTGCATAGTCTGTGTATGTGCAACAGCCCTTGACAAATGGCAGATTTACATCTGCTGGGCACATACATATCAGTTTAGAAAAACATATTGTTTGCAACTTTAGATTGGCACACACACTAGGAAATTTTTCCAGCATATTCGCCAGATGTGACCTTACAACAGAGGATTAGAAACAGAAGCCACAGAGAACCCCTTTTAGCTAATTCCATAAGGACATTCAGAACATGACGTTATTACCTGCTGCTGCACATGCCCAGTGTACTGTTCAATGAATTCTGTGAAACGAATGTAGTCCGTCCCTAACTTGCAAAGACGGTTCAGAATACTAGTTTCCCCAGGATGAAGAAATGGCAGATCTTGTGATACCTGCAAAACAAAAAGCACATTTTTCTGTTATTCCTTGGATTAGAACATACAATAGTCTATATTTAGTGTATATTTAGACATGTGGGCTTGTGTACACCAACAAAAATACAGTGAAGTGAAGTCTAACTGGTGAAAATGATATAATGGAGTCAGAACTTAATATTTCATACAAACACTTTAGCTTTTTATGCACAAGGTCTAGGGCTAGGCAATTATGGCCCAAATCAAATCTTTGGGCATTTTACATTGATCATGATTAATGGTAATTTAGGTGACGCCTCTTAAAATACTTTTATAGCATATGTTGGGTGAATGTCGCAATTTAGTTCAGACTGAAAACTTCCAAATCATAACTGGTATTGTTATATTCTGGGGTTTCATCCGACCCCAGAGTATACTTAGTGGAGACCCATGGGAGTGAGGCCTCTTCAGGCTCCCAAACAATATCAGTGACTGCTGAGGTCTGCGATTGTGTCTGTGTCATGACGACACATAACCAAATATTATGCCTGTGATTGGGCCTTAGTGGTTCCTGATGTTATTCAGAAGGCCGGACAAAGTGAGTAACACTGTTTTTTTCATGTTTGCTCACCTCCCATGGGTTCTCCACTAATTATAATCTGGGGTCTGAAGAAAGCAGAAAGTATAATAGAAATTCCAGTTGGGATGTTTTGGGTAAGAACAAAACTGCAGGGAAAAGATGCAAATAGTGTAATAACTAAAAATAAATAACCAACATTCATAAAATCATGTCAGTTATCCAGATTGACAGGCTGTTTCGGTTATTTTTCGATTACCATACTGTTTACTGATGCAGACACTAACTTCATACATGATTCCACACAGAGCCTAAACATTACAAGGGGTTTTCTGGGTCTCTGATGTAGGGTAGGCCATCAATATCAGATAGATGGGACACTTGGCTTGTTGAAGAGGCCGAAGCATTTGATAGCTCATCAACATTTTAACCCTGGAAAACCCCTTTAACATTATCGAACACAGCACAAGCTTCTATACTGGGGCACATATCTCAATACATGGTAGGGATGACTGAATTTAGCAAAAAAGGATCACACTTGTGTTCAGGGATTCTATCCCCATTCCACTTCAAAAATGCGCTGAGAAAAGTATTACAGACAGGACTCTGCATTTTTCAGGCAGAAACCCAGCAGTAACCACTTTTTAAGCAGGTGTGAACCTAGCATAAGAGATGAGAACTATTATGGTTGAACTACCTATTATCATTTTTACAAAGACAACTTCTGTCACAATCACAAAACTATCAATATCTCTGGAAGTCAATTCAACAAAAAAGTAGGAAATTTACTAAGCCAAGCACTTTAAAATTCTGGCATCAACGAGTCACAAAATAAGGTTTTGAAACTTTTCATGTTTATTTGCAACTATCATTTCACAATAGAAAAACTGGTGAGAAAGAGAGTGTGAGCAGCCTGTCAACCTAATGTATGTCAATTTTATCAAATGCAACTTTCACAAAGTCACAAAAAAACGTTGCAATGTCAATCTAGTGGAAAGGGAGGGTTTAAAGGGATCCTATCATTGGATACCCTTTTTTTCTGACTAACATGTAGGAATAGCCTTAAGAAAGACTATTTTTCTCTTACCTTTAGATGTCTTCTCCGCGCCACCGTTCGGAAGAAATCCCGGTTTTCTTCAGTATGCAAATGAGTTCCCTCGTAGCACTGGGGGCATCCCCAATGCTGCGAGAGAAATCTCCAGCGATGCCTCCATCTTCTTCTGGAACGCCCTCTCCCTGTGTCTTCTTTCGTCCTGGGTTTCAAACTTCTAGGCCTCGGGCAGAGCCAATTGTGCATATCCGGGCCACAAGAAAATGGCCGCTTACACCAGCTTACTGTGTAAGCGGCCATTTTCTTGTGACCCGGACATGCGCAGTCGGCTTTGCCCGAGGCCTAGAAGCGGACACGCTGCGGTTTTGGAAATCACAGCTTGTCACTTATAGCTACGGGGAAAAACCGCCAGTTTCCCTATAGGTATATTGGAAGCAGAAAGTCCGCAGAGGAAAACTCACTAGGTCTGTCTCTTTAAGAGACACATTGGGACCTATGCCTGATGCTGGTCTGTTGTCTCTGGCCTCCTTTGCCTCCATAGTCCATCCTAAATCCAGCTGTCTCCTGCGCCACCACTGCTGCTGTCGTACTGAAGGGGAGTGCCCTAAATTCTGGGAAATTCACTGCATGAGGGACTAACTGAAAAAAAAAAATATATATATATATATAGCTAAGTGTCCTCGGTTCTTGCCCAGATCTCAATGGTGAGACTATGAAGGAAAACATTGACATTACAAGGTGATGTCTTAAAATGGGCAGAGCTATTATAGCATGGTCCAAAGACTGCAGATATAGGGTCACACTTTTTTAACACCTGACATTTTTAAAGGGTTCTCTGTAGTAAGTCATCCCCTTTGATAGCACTTATCACATTCATCACATTTTGTGCTGTTACTTAGGTGTCCTTAGATCCCCACACTCATGATAGTCTGCTACCATTGTGACACTACAAATCCCAGCATGCCCAGAAAGCAGAATGCCACTGATTGTTCCCTGGACTAAACCTTCAGTCTAGTACTATAGTATACTCCATAACATACAAGTCAGCCATATTACTACTATCATTGCAGAACAAGAAGCCTGCAGAGTGTGAACATGACGTAAGGATAGGCTCCTCAGCATCAGAGTGACACAAGTGACCATGACAGAGCCACAGCTATACCCGACCTGCAGGCCTGTCCGCTTGTTCCAGGTAAAGATGCTGCCAGGATAGCCGCTCAGTGTCAGGAGGAGTTCGTGAATCATTTCCACGGCCACAGACACCAGGAGTCGCGATATCACGATATGTCCTGTAATGTTTACATCCGTCCCTGCCGCCACCACTGCCCGCCAGCCCTGAGCTTCAAAACCGAACGGACTACAATTCCCGACATGCTTCGCGAAGCCGTCATTGCAGTAACGCCGCTGATTGGCTGACTCCTACTTCCCGACATGCTTTGCTTATCCTCTAGTGTTGCGAATGACAACTACCGTAATTCTATGCGCGGCTACCGTATTTATAGGACAATCCATGTACTGGAGCTGCAGGATGTGTCTTTGGCTTTCGCACTAGAAATAAGACTCCTCTTATCACTTCTTCCATCTGGGAACAAGGCTCCAGGATTCAGCACTTGTAGAATAAGCTGCACGGAAGAGTCTAAACCCTAGTGGGCTAAAGGACCTGGTCCCTCTGCCCACTTGGATTTAGCTTGTTCCATATAGAGCCGGCTAAATCCTAGTGGGCTAAGGGACCAGGTCCTTCTATCCACTAGCTTTTAGCCTGCTCTATATAAGAAAGCTAAATCCTAGTGAGCAGAGGGACCAGGTCCTTTAGCCCACTAGGATTTAGACTGTTTTATATAAGAAAGCTAAATCCTATTTGGGTAAAGGACATGTAATATATACAGAAATCTAATTTTTTTTTTTTTTTTTTAATAAAATATAAAAATGTTTTATTTTCATTTATTTATATTTTTGGATAGCGCCAAAGTATTCCAACACATTTTTCAGGTTCTTTGTCCATTTTATTGATGCATTATCTGATCAATTTAAATTCCATGGGGCTTTCATCAGCAGTAGAGATGAGCGAACACTATTCGGAACAGCCGTTCCAAATAGCACGCTCCTATAGAAATGAATGGACGTAGCCGGAACGTGGGGGGTTAAGCGACTGGTCGCCGGCAAAGTCTTTGTGCCGGCCGCTTCCATTCATTTCTATGGGAGCGTGCTATTCGGAACAGCTGTTCAGAATAGTGTTCGTTCATCTCTAATCAGCAGTTTGGAGCTGCAGTGACGTCCGCGGAAACCGTTTCCAATTTATTGGCCCTATAACGCATGACTTGATCGCAACTCGGTCCCAGTTCACGTGAACGCTGATCCACTTTGGACTCCTGACAATCTGTAATTTCCTCCTAGAGATACATAGTTTTCAGTAGATGGAACAGGTCCCTCAGCACATTAGAATTTAGCCGGCTCTATATAAGGATGCTAATTCCTAGTGGGCTAAAGGACCAGGTCCCTCAGCCCCCTAGATATAGCTAGTTTTGAGTAGAAGGATCAGGTCCCTTAACCCACTAGAGATACAAAGTATTGAGTAGAAGGACCAGGTCCCTCAGCCCCCTAGAGATACAAAGTATTGAGTAGAAGGACCAGGTCCCTCAGCCCCCTAGAGATACAAAGTATTGAGTAGAAGGACCAGGTCCCTCAGCCCCCTAGAGATGCACAGTTTTCAGTAGAAGGACCAGGTCTCTCAGCCCACTAGAATTTAGCCTGTTCTATATAAGGATGCTAAATCCTAGTGGGCTAAAGGACCAGGTCCCTCAGCCCCCTAGAGATACACAGTTTTGAGTAGAAGGACCAGGTCCCTTAGTCCACTAGCTTTTAGCCGGCTCTATATAAGGATGCTAAATCCTAGTGAGCAGAGGGACCAGGTCCTTTAGCCCACTAGCATCATTTAGCCTGTTTTATATAAGAAAGCTAAATCTTATTTGGCTAAAGGACATGTAATATATACTGAAATCTAATTTTTTTTAATTTAAATATAAAAATGGTTTATATTGATTTATTATATTTTTTGATAGCGCTGACGTATTCCAACACATTTTTCAGGTTCTTGGTCCATTTTATTGATGCCTTATCTGATCAATTTATATTCCATGGGGCTTTCATCAGCAGTTTGAAGCTGCAGTGACGCTCGCAGAAACTGTTTTCATTTTATTGGTCCTATGACGTAAGTCACATGACTTGATCGCAGCTCAGTCCCATTCAAATAAATGAGCTGAGCTGTGAAAGCACGTGAACGCTGATCCGCTGTGGACTTCTGTCAATCTGTATTTGCCAACTAGAGATAGTTTTCAGACTAAATCCTAGTGGGCTAAGGGACCTGGTCCTTCTACTCAAAACTAGCTATCTCTAGTGGGTAAAGGCACCTGGTCCTTTAGCCCACTAGGATTTAGCCTGCTCTATTTAAGAATGCTAAATCCTATGGGGGCTGAAGGACCAGGTGCCTTTACCCACTAGAGATAGCTAGTTTTGAGTAGAAGGACAAGGTCCCTCTGCCCTCTTGGATTTAGCCTGCCCTATATAGATAAGATAAATCCTACTAAGATAAGATAAATCCAACTTTGATGTAATGTCCCTAAAACATGTCAAAATGAGGCTCAGTGGTGTGTGTGTCCTCCACGTGCCTGTATGACCTCCCTACAATGCCTAGGCATGCTCCTGATGAGGTTGTAGATCTCCTCCCAGTCCTGGACTAAAGCATCTGCCAACTCCTGGACAGTCTGTGGTGCAACGTGACACGCTGGAGGCGCTACCAGGAGACAGGTGATGTGGAGGGGGCCGTAGAAGGGCAATAACCCAGCAGCAGGACCGCTACCTCCGCCTTTGTGCAAGGAAGAACAGGAAAAGCACTGCCAGAGCCCTGCAAAATGACCTCCAGCAGGCCACAAACGTGCATGTGTCTGCTCAAACAGTTAGAAACCGACTCCATGAGGATGGTATGAGGGCCCGACGTCCATAGATGGGGGTTGTGCTCACAGCCCAACACCGTGCAGGATGCTTGGCATTTGCCACAGAATACCAGGATTGGCAACTTTGCCACTGGTGCCCTGTGCTCTTCACAGATGAAAGCAGGTTCACACTGAGCACATGTGACAGAGTCTGGAGATGCCATGGAGAGTGATCTGTTGCCTACAACATCCTTCAGAATGACCGATTTGGCAGTGGGTCAGTAATGGTGTGAGGTGACATTTCTTTGGAGAGCTGCACAGCCCTCCATGTGCTCAACAGAGGTAGCCTGACTGTCATTAGCTACCAAGATGAGATCCTCAGACTCCTTGTGAGACCATATGCTGGTTCAGTTGGCCCTGGGTTCCTCCTAATGCAGGACAATGCCAGACCTCATGTGGCTGGAGTGTGCCAGCAGTTCCTGCAAGATGAAGGCATTGAAGCTATGGACTGGCCTGCCCGTTTCCCAGACCTGAATCTGATTCAGCACATCTGGGACATCAAGTCTCGCTCCATCCACCAATGTCACGTTGCACCACAGACTGTCCAGGAGTTGTCAGATGCTTTAATCCAGGTCTGGGAGGAGATCCTTCAGGAGACCATCTGCAACCTCATCAGGAGCATGCCCAGGTGTTGTAGGGAGGTCATATAGACACGTGGAGGTCACACACACTACTGAGCCTCATTGTGACATGTTTTAAGGACATTACATCAAAGTTGGATCAGCCTGTAATGTGTTTTTCCACTTTAATTTAGGGGGTGACTCTAAATCCATTGGTTAATAAATGTGATTTCCATTGATGATTTTTGTGTGATTTTGTTGTCATCACATTCAACTTTGTACAAAACAAAGTATTCAATGAGAATATTTCATTCATTCAGATCTAGGAGGTGTTATTGGAGTGTTCCCTTTATTTTTTTGAGCATTGTATATCCCTATAATAAGTGTTTATGTAGAGATATTCCAATTATACAACCAGATGAAGATAGATGAATGGAAGTATTAGGCAACCGTATTGTGTCTGCGCACTAACCATGGGGGCTGGGGGCTTCCTTACTGTGCGATACAAATATTCTCCGCTGCCAGACTGTTCTAATTCCGCATATACCCCTCTTCCTAACGCATGAGGAGCTGAGCTAAACATACAAGCCAATGAGCGTTTATGGCTATAGCCATGTTATTGTAGTCACCGGCAGTAGAGGCGATATACCAAATATCTATGTACAGTATAAAGAGAGAGTTCACGTTACAATCCCTGATATTTGGCCAAATTGCCTACAGACCAGAGGTATCCTGCCATGTGTATCTCTAGTTTAGAAATTCTCAGACGAAATATAGGCAATTTCAAAGTATTATAACAAAATTAATCAAGTTTTTCCTTGCCTCATAGACTTCACTGGTGCAAAGCTGCAGTACCGACACTCACCACTAGAGTATGTGTGGCAACCACTATATCACCAAATTCTCTCCACTAAAGGATTTAAAATATACAAATATTGTATAAATCATCGAGTTATATTCACATGGCTGAATCTGAGTTCAATTTTGCCTCTAAATCAGCCCCTAATTCCGCCTGAAATCTGCCTCCTATTAATTTAATTTATTTTTAAAAAATGCAGATTTTTTTTACTCTTAGTTTTTCAGCTAGCGGGAAAAAATAAGCATCAGCATCACCCTCGCTCTTCAGGTAGATTCCACCTGATAACTGCTCTTGAAGTAAATAGAAGGTAGAAATATGCTGTTTGGCCAATGTGGAATTTGCGAATGACAAGTTGGAATTAGATCAAGCAGAAAATTCTGAGTTAAATACCTGAAGCTGAATTTTTTAGCTGTTACAAATTCCACTGTGTGAATATACCCTTAATACTGCATGACGGATATATCCATCCTGAGCCAGGGTCAGTTAATGCCCTATGATGTCACTGCCATTGTACCTGCATGTTCTTTGATAGGTATGTCACGCGGCGGAAAATTGATTGCGCTTGTGAACGTACTGTGAGGGTAGCTGCGACAGAATGCCAATGCAGTGCACCAGCATCCAGTAGTGGCATTCAGCTCCAGATTAGGCCCGAATGACTGGGCCTAATCGGGAGAGAGTCTCGCACTGCAGCTGAGTCCTTCACGGAATCCACGGGAAGAAGGGGCATGTTGCTTCTTTTTTCCGCTACTAGCAATCAGAAAAAAGAAGCGAGCGTCTCTCATTGAAGTCTATGAGAGCCATTTTTGGCAGCGGATTTTGAGGCAGATTCCGCGTCAAAATCCGCTGCCAAAAAACTCCATATGAAACTAGGTTCCTGCCACAGCTGCTGGGGGCAGATTACTCAGCAGTTTATTCCCTTAGATGTCACTACATCTAAGCCATACTAAATCATATCACTGTACAATGAGTGTGGTGTCATTTCAAAACACATGTGGTGCACAAAGAACTCAGATACAAGAAGTTACAATATAAACAGAGTTTTATTGAGGAATACATCATTTCTCATTCACATTGTAAGTCAATAACAATCAAGGTACAACCAAAAATTTATTTTATCAAAGTATTCTACAGCACTGTACAGATATTCATTACTCAAATAATTCTCTCTCCCTATTAGGGCTCACAATCTAACCTTCGAAATATAGTTTTCACTTGCGGTGCAAATACACAGAGTCCACACCGGGTTCTAGGGTCTTGCTAAACACCATTCCTCTAAACCTTCATGTCGTGGCCAAACTGCCACACGTCCATGTCACAAATCCAGGTAAATACAATTTGCTGCTGAGTTTCAACACACATAGTTTATTCTGCAGCACTGTACATTATCATTGAGTCACATCAGATCCTGTTCCCATTAGGGCTCACAATCTAAACAAAATACATTTTGCCCATTAGATGCTAATGCACAGAGTCGGCACCGGGTTCTAGGGTCTGGGAAATCACCACTCTTTAAAACCTTCATGTCATGGCCAAATTGCCACGAGCTAATGTCGAGTCCAAACTGCATCAGCACCTCGGGGGAGCCCATTCTAATGAAGACAATGTCCTCCACCCATTTCCAAAACATTGAGGGGCCACTCAAAGAAAAGGGCAGTCGGACCAAAGCCACAGACGTTGTCTTCATCCTGTATTTTTATAATTTATTTTATGTAAATCTGAAAATAAATAAAATGTTAAAGAATCCTAATACTTTTTAGCAAGGCTTTCATAAGTTGAAACTCATTAAGGTAAATACAATTTGCTGTTGAGTTTCAACACACATAGTTCAATCTGCAGCACTGTACATTATCATTGAGTCACATCAGATGCTGTCCCCATTAGGGCTCACAATCTAAACAAAATAGAGTTTGCCCATTAGATGCTAATGCACAGAGTCGACACCGGGTTCTAGGGTCTGGGAAAACACCATTACTGTAAACCTCTAAACCTTCATGTCGTGGCCAAAATGCCACGAGCAAATGTCGAGTCCAAACTGAATCAGCACCTCGGGGGAGCCCATTCTAATGAAGACAATGTCCTCCACCCATTTCCAAAACATTGAGGGGCCACTCAAAGAAAAGGGCAGTCGGACCGAAGCCACAGACGGTTGTCTTCATCCTGTATTTTTATCATCTATTTTATGTAAATCTGAAAATAAATAAAATGTTAAGGAATCCTAATACTTTTTAGCAAGGCTTTCTTAAGTTGATACTCATTAAGGTAAATACAATTTGCTGTTGAGTTTCAACACACATAGTTCAATCTGCAGCACTGTACATTATCATTGAGTCACATCAGATCCTGTCCCCATTAGGGCTCACAATCTAAACAAAATACAGTTTGCCCATTAGATGCTAATGCACAGAGTCGGCACCGGGTTCTAGGGTCTGGGAAATCACCACTCTTTAAAACCTTCATGTCATGGCCAAACTGCCACGAGCTAATGTCGAGTCCAAACTGCATCAGCACCTCAGGGGAGCCCATTCTAATGAAGACAATGTCCTCCACCCATTTCCAAAACATTGAGGGGCCACTCAAAGAAAGGGGCAGTCGGACCAAAGCCACAGACGGTTGTCTTCATCCTGTATTTTTATAATTTATTTTATGTAAATCTGAAAATAAATAAAATGTTAAAGAATCCTAATACTTTTTAGCAAGGTTTTCTTAAGTTGAAACTCATTAAGGTAAATACAATTTTCTATTGAATTTCAACACACATAGTTCATTCTGCAACACTGTACAGTTTCCCTTTAAATCTGTGACAACTATTTCAACCAACAATTAAGTTGCTTAAAAGTCAAACAAGTTATGTGCACATGTACCAATAATCTACAACATATAATGCCATCTGATAGTGGAGACCTAACACCAGGAGATGTGATAGTCCTTCCTCTGGTCGGAGCCCAAGTGTCTTGAGGTTGTCGTCCACTGCTGAGGATCCGGACTCCGGCTGTAGTGAGGTAGAGTTCTTCTCAGTCTAGGATTAGGTCCATGCTTGCAGGTCTGTAGTGACTGTGGACAGGAGATGAGTAATCTCTATAGTACGAGCAGCTTTCTTCACATGGATCCTGGTCTCGCTCCTCTCACACTTCACAATCTAGAAATGAATCAGAAAGACAAACCATCACCACAACAAAGTCCCAGTCCTCAGTATTAGCACAGGCGGACTACAATACCCAGCAAACTCTTCATTGGTACAACGCAAAGAAACGCCCTCACATAACAGGAAAAGGCCTATCCTGAATGGGGACTTCTCATCTGTCCCACACATAAGTCTGTGTAACGTGTTAGGCTGATCTTACATGGCCGTAATGTACAGTATATACTTGAGTATAAGCCGAGTTTTTCAGCACAGTTTTTGTGCTGAAAAAGCCCCCCTCGGCTTACAAGTCAAGTCAAGCAAAGAAAAAAAATAAATGATCTATTTATTTGGGGGGGGGGAGGGGTCTATGACCAGCAATAGTAATGTATAGAATCTCCCATAAAATAGTGAAAAAAAAAGCTTTAAAAAAATATAATAAAAAAATAAAGTGAATCCCTCCTTTCCCTAGAATACATATAAAAGTAGAAAATGACTGTGACACACATACACATTAGGTATCCCTGTGTCTGACAGTGCCCGGTCTACTGAATATAGGGGATCTGCAGTGCTCCTGTTCCATCGGGAAGGGGTTAATAGGAGCACTGCAAATCCCCTATATTCAGCCATGCTGAACTCCAAGTGGGGGAAGAAAAAACAGTCCTCAAGCTCAGGGAAGGGGCAGACAGACAACCAAAACACCCCCTCCCCTTCCCCAGCAACTACTGCACCCAAAAACTCCGACCATTTTAATTCTTGAAATTTTCCAGTAGCTGCTGCATTTCCCCCACCTCAGCTGCTTTTACTACGGCAACCAGTACAACACTGTCCCCCACGTTCCATATAATACCGAAGCTGTCCCTATGACTGTCCTGTGGCTTCAGTAGTAGCATTAGGTGTATTTTACTCTTAGATAGGGGCTTAGTTTTTGGGGTTTGCTGGACATGTACCCCAGGTGCCGGGTACCCACAAGTCTTGTCTGTGATTTTGAGAAGATACAAAGCTATTGTCATTAACCCCTTGTCTCCCCCTCTTAGCTCCACCCACTGACGCACCACATGATCTTTTAGCCACTCCCCTTAGACATATGTTTATTTAGCTGCCCTGAAGGAACCTGACCTTACCTCCATGTTGTCAGGCTTTGGGCCCTATTTCTTGCTGGTTCAGGCCGGGGTCTGTTGCTCTTGTATTTTCCTTTCTCCAAACAGGTGTTGGCTGGAAGAGATGGCAGTTGGAAGAGAACAAGGGGGCGGGGCTTATGCCTAGAGACAAGACGTGCCATAGCTGACTGTAGCAACCAATCAGTGCACTGCTTTTAAAACTGTATTGCAATAATGAAAGCTGCAATCTGATTGGCTATAAGGGACAACACCTGTCTGCCAATCTCCAATAGGTTTATACCAGGGGTGGGCAATTAATTTTCCCATGGGGCCGTATAAGAAATTGAAACTATGCTAGAGGGCCGCGCCATGGCAAATTTAGCTCTATTCGTCTATCCCACATGATTTTGCCCTGTTAGCCCTCTCGAACCATCTTTATAAACACTCAAATTTTTCGGAGGAATTATGTGAATTTATCATATCAATAACAGATTATCTCTTAAGACACAATTTCTTTAAATTCGATGAAAGTTTCTACCTGCAAACATGCGGAGCCCCTATGGGGTCCCGTTTCTCCCCCACCTTGGCCAATATTTATATGGCATGGTGGGAGGAGACTTTTGTATATAGTGACACCAATCCTTATGGGAAACATCTGCGCTGGTACGGCCGCTACATTGACGACCTGCTATTGGTATGGTCGGGAGATGTGGCGGCCGTACCGGCGCTGATGGAATATTTTAATAACAATCAGATGAATCTCAAATTTACCTATAGGGTTGAACATACGTCCATAGACTTTTTGGACGTTTCACTTTTGGGAGATTCTGAGAGGGGCCTTGTACTCTCTAGGATCTTCCGTAAAAGTGTGTCGGGCAATACGGTCTTACATGCAACTAGCTGCCACCCCCGCCATACAATTCAATCCATTCCGGTGGGGGAGCTTTTGAGGACCAAACGGGCCTGTTCTCTGGATACTGATTTCCAGGAACAGGAACGCGAAGTCTATAGTAGACTCAAACATAGAGGCTATCCCTCTTGGCAGTTGCAGAGGGCGTCTGCCATTGTTAGAAAGAGGTCTAGATCCTCCTTATTGTCGGATCAGGAAAGATGTAACAATAGAAGTTTCTCAGATGGTGTCTTCTTTTGTACGAATTACAGTAGGGATTACAAGGCGGTGGTTAATATTATCAGAAAACACCTTCCAATACTTACACAGGACGATATAACTGCAAGAATTCTAGATAGGGGGTGTAAATTTATTTCCCGCAGGGGTAAATCCTTGGGCAATACTCTGTCCCCCAGTCTGTATACCAACTCTAGTATTGGGAGCAAAAAAACTTGGCTTGACGTACAAGGCTTTTACAGATGTGGCACCTCCCGGTGCCAGGTCTGTCGGTTTGCATCCAAATCTTTATTTTTTGAAAATGTGCACACACATAAAAAATATTGCATCAAACAATTTTTAAATTGTAAAACGGATCATGTTATATATTTAATTTGGTGCAATATTTGCAATTTATTTTATGTGGGGTGCACTATCCGGCCTCTGAAGATTCGAATCTCGGAACACTTGTCTGACTGCAATAAATCTGCTGCCAATAATGTATCTGGGGCGTCCAAACACTTTATTTTGCATCACAATGGCAACACATCATCATTCTGCTTCTGTGCAATTGAGCATGTTAATCGACCAACCCGAGGTGGTGACTGGCGGAGGAAGGTGCTCAAGCGGGAGGCGTTCTGGATTTTTGAGCTTGGCACACGTTTCCCCAAAGGGTTAAATTTCAAATCAGATTTAATATATTTTTATTAAGAAATGTATTTATTTATTTATTTATTTTCCATATATATGTATATATGTGTATATATATATATATATTTTTTTATTTATTTATTTATTTTTATTTATAATTTTTTTTTTATTATTATTATTTTTTTTATGTTTTTCTTTTTATATATATATTTTTATATATTTTTTTATTTTTTATTTTTTTTATTTTTCACAAATATTTTTTTTTTTTGTTCTGTTATATATATATATATATATATATATATATATATATATATATATATATATATATATATATATATATACATGTGTATTTTTTATACTTACTTGCTAATTACCATTATTCTTTGTACAGCATTTTGATCCTTTGGTCTGTGGCATGCAACCACAGACCAAGTGTTCACAAGCCATGTATATTTTTCTATGTGGAACATTCTGGCTAAGAATCCCGATCATGTGACTCGCATCATGTGACTGGAGGATCATGTGTCTTCTTTGGATGCCATAGTTACTGAGACGCCTTCCTCTCACCATATAGAAACCTGTGGTTATATGTATATTCCTTGGGATTTTTGATCACAAAGACTTCTTCATCACCATGCAATGATGTTATATGATCCTGCAGGTGGATCTTTTCTTTTTGGTGAGTGCTCTTGACGTTTAGTTAGGGGTGGTTTTTATAATCTAATCCATTGCTTGTGTCCTTTTAAATACGGCTTTTTGTCCATATTAATCTTTACCTTATGTCATTATGTTGATGTGTTGCCATTTCTTGTCTCTTCGCTTAGGATTGTCCTCCGTGTATTGTATGTGTGTATATTTATTCTGCATGTTTTTGTTTTAGTCAACATTTGTTTTTAATTATATGCCAGCTGTATGCTAATTTCACACCTGTGAGCTTACCTATTTATAGCTCCAGTGTAACAGACGCAGTAGTATTGCCATGAGTAAGGGACGGATGTCCCGAAACGCGTAGGCTTGTCTGTCTTCAACCATACATGCATACTTGGAATTGACCATGTAAGTTTTTCTACATCTTTTTTCCTATGTCTGGTACCTATTTTTTATATTTTTCCTATAAAAGTCAAGTTTTACTATAGACCTCTTGTGCTGAAGGAATATTTTTCTACTGGGTTCTTAAATTTAGCTCCACCCACTTCTACATTGACTCCGCCCATTCCCAATCATCTTTCCATGTGCCCCCACACAGTATAATCCTCCTACAGTCACCCGTACATTATATGTCCCCACATTGTAATGTTCCCTTCCAACTGCCCCACAGTATTAAGTCCCTCTCCTGGTGCCCCAGTATAAACTAGGGGAAACTAGAGGGGACATGAAACTGGAGCAGCTGGAGGGGGACATTAAACAGTGGGGGTAGTTGGAGGGGGGCAATAAATTGACAGCTGGAGCGGGACATGAAACTGGGGGCAACTAGAGGGGGACATTAAAATCGGGAAGCTGGAAGCTGACATTAAACCGTAGGGGTAGCTGGAGGGTGACATTAAACTAGGGGCAACTAGAGGCAGACAAGTCCCCCTACAGCTTCCTCCACGGTTTAATGTCCCCCCAGTCTAAGTGCCCTCTTCATCTACCCCCAGTTTCATGTCCCCCCCTCCATTTTACCCTCAGTTTCATATCCCCCTTTATTTTCCCCATTTCATGTCCCCCCCCCTCCATCTCTCCCCCAGTTTCATGTCCCCCCCCCCCCTCCATCTGCCATCTCTGCCCTAGTATAACATTCCCCTTCCATCTCTGCCCCTAGGTTGCTAAGACACACACATACAGATAGACAGACACATATACACACACACACACACACACACATATATGGACAGACACATAGACAGACACTCATATAGACAGACACACATATAGACAGGCACACATATAGACACACACACATACAGACACATATAGACAGGCACACATATAGACAGACACACATACAGACACATATAGACACACACACATATAGACAGGCACACATATAGACACACACACATACAGACACATATAGACAGGCACACACATACCTCCCAACCGTCCCGATTTCCGCGGGACAGTCCCGATTTGGGTGACATGTCCCGCGGTCCCGGTTGGAGGGAGGTATGTCCCGATTTCAACTCAGATCTGCGTCCAGAGGACGCAGATCTGAGTTGAACACATATGCGGCTGAAGCAAGGAGCTGACACAGGTCAGCTCCTCGCTTCACCGCTGCCCACCTCTCTCCCTGACACATGCGGCTGAAGCTGATCGCGTGCTCACTTCGCCGCTGCGTCTCTCTCTCGCTGACACGTGCTGCTGAAGCGAGGAGCTGACCTGTGTCAGCTCCTCGCTTTGCTGCTGCCGCCGGCTCCTGGCTTGTAGACGCGATGTAGATTCATCCCCAGATTCATGTCCCACATCTCTGCCCCCAGATTCATGTCCCTCCATCTCTGCCCCCAGATTCATGTCCCTCCATCTCTGCCCCCAGATTCATGTCCTCTCCATCTCTGCCCCCAGATTCATGTCCCCCATCTCTGCCCCCAGATTCATGTTCCCCATCTCTGCCCTCAGATTCATGTCCTCTCCATCTCTGCCCCCAGATTCATGTCCTCTCCATCTCTGCCCCCAGATTCATGTCCCCCATCTCTGCCCCCAGTTTCATGTCCACTCCATCTCTGCCCCCAGATTCATGTCCCTCCATCTCTGCCCCCAGATTCATGTCCCTCCATCTCTGCCCCCAGATTCATGTCCCTCCATCTCTGCCCCCAGATTCATGTCCTCTCCATCTCTGCCCCAGATTCATGTCCCCCATCTCTGCCCTCAGATTCATGTCCTCTCCATCTCTGCCCCCAGATTCATGTCCCCCATCTCTGCCCCCAGATTCATGTCCCCCATCTCTGCCCCCAGTTTCATGTTCACTCCATCTCTGCCCCCAGATTCATGTCCCTCCATCTCTGCCCCCAGATTCATGTCCCTCCCTCTCTGCCCCCAGATTCATGTCCCCACATCTCTGCCCCCAGATTCATGTCCCTCCATCTCTGCCCCCAGATTCATGTCCCTCCATCTCTGCCCCCAGATTCATGTCCCTCCATCTCTGCCCCCAGATTCATGTCCCTCCATCTCTGCCCCCAGATTCATGTCCCTCCATCTCTGCCCCCAAATTCATGTCCTCTCCATCTCTGCCCCCAGATTCATGTCCCCCATCTCTGCCCCCAGATTCCTGTCCCTCCATCTCTGCCCCCAGATTCATGTCCCCCATCTCTGCCCCCAGATTCATGTCCTCTCCATCTCTGCCCCCAGATTCATGTCCCCACATCTCTGCCCCCAGTGTCATGCTGTCCTCTCCTTCATCTGCCCCCAGATTCACGTTCCACCTCCACATTAAACTTACCTTCTCCTCCGCTCCCTCGCCGCTCTCTGCCCGCCTCTCTCGCTGACACATGCGGCTGAAGGAAGGAGCTGACACAGGTCAGCTCCTCGCTTCGCTGCTGCCCGCCTCTCTCCCTGACACATGCGGCTGAAGCTGCCAGCGGCCAGCGGCCAGCGGCAAAGCGAGGAGCTGACCTGTGTCAGCTCCTTCCTTCAGCCGCATATGTGTTCAACTCAGATCTGCGTCCAGAGAGGACGCAGATCTGAGTTGAAATCAGGACATACCTCCCTCCAACCGGGACCGCGGGACATGTCACCCAAATCGTGACTGTCCCGCGGAAATCGGGACGGTTGGGAGGTATGCACATATAGACAGGCACACATATAGACACATATAGACAGGCACACATATAGACACACACACACACACACACACACACACTCTCTCTCTCTCCCCCCTGCAGCTCACCTTACATCTCTCAGTATTTTATGACAGGCTCCACATCTCCATCTTCGGCCGGCACTAAGACACGCCCCCTAGACACGCCCCCCTAGTCAAAGCTGTGCGGGCCGGACTGAATCAGTCAGAGGGCCGGATATGGCCCGCGGGCCGGACTTTGCCCAGGTCTGGTTTATACAGTCTGGGTAATGTGCAAGTTACTGAGTTGGCATGTCTGGGGCCCCAAGCAAAGTTATATGTGGGGGTGTCCTTATTCAATATGTTTAGGCCACGCCTCATGTTTACAGGAACTGCACCCTATTACCAGGTCAATAAATCTGGCCAAAATAGTGTCCCTATGCTACACCCCTCTACACTTTACTCAAAATTACCACACGTTGCCCCCCAGGTCTGTATTCCCTGCCCCAGAGCACAGTAATATGATATTTTTGCTATAGATCCCTGCACTGCTGCCATAAGCAGTCAGGGATTCATGGCCGGCATCAGAACCCAGAAAATCTGCCCTGCTATCTACACTGACAGCATGGTGGCAGCGTGCGGGCGGTGATGGAGAGACAATGCGGATGAAGCCTCCCCCTGGAACAGAGTATATGGTGTATATGTATAGTGGTTTTGGGTAATGGGCACAATGGGGGCACATTAGGGGATATTACTTGGCACTAGGGACATATGTGGGGTATTACCGTATATACTCCAGTATAAGGATGCCTTTTTCAGCACAGTTTTCAGCTTATACTCGAGTCAGGGTCCAACTCAGGATCGGACTGGCAAGGACCTGCATATATTAAACAAAGGGGGAGGTCCTTAAGTGCTACTGCTCTGTGATTGGCTTGTCATGTAAGGTCACTTGACTGTGAGGTCATCAAAGGTCCTGCAGTTAAGTCAGTGGCTGCTCTGTGCAGGGAAGAGTCTAAATCCTAGTGGGCTAAAGGACCAGGTCCCTCAGCCCCCTAGATATAGCTAGTTTTGAGTAGAAGGACCAGGTCCCTTAGCCCACTAGAATTTAGCCAGCTCTATATAAGGATGCTAAATCCTAGTGGGCTAAAGGACCTGGTCCTTCTATCCACTAGCTTTTAGCCTGCTCTATATAAGAAAGCTAAATCCTAGTGAGCAGAGGGACCAGGTCCTTTAGCCCACTAGGATTTAGACTGTTTTATATAAGAAAGCTAAATCCTATTTGGGTAAAGGACATGTAATATATACAGAAATCTAATTTATTTATTTTTTTAAATTAAATATAAAAATGTTTTATTTTCATTTATTTATATTTTTGGATAGCGCCAAAGTATTCCAACACATTTTTCAGGTTCTTTGTCCATTTTATTGATGCATTATCTGATCAATTTAAATTCCATGGGGCTTTTATCAGCAGTAGAGATGAGCGAACACTATTCGGAACAGCCGTTCCAAATAGCACGCTCCTATAGAAATGAATGGACGTAGCCGGAACGTGGGGGGGTTAAGCGACTGGCCGCCGGCAAAGTCTTTGTGCCGGCTGCTTCCATTCATTTCTATGGGAGCGTGCTATTCGGAACAGCTGTTCAGAATAGTGTTCGTTCATCTCTAATCAGCAGTTTGGAGCTGCAGTGACGTCCGCGGAAACCGTTTCCAATTTATTGGCCCTATAACGCATGACTTGATCGCAACTCAGTCCCAGTTCACGTGAACGCTGATCCACTTTGGACTCCTGACAATCTGTAATTTCCTCCTAGAGATACATAGTTTTCAGTAGATGGAACAGGTCCCTCAGCCCACTAGAATTTAGCCGGCTCTATATAAGGATGCTAAATCCTAGTGGGCTAAAGGACCAGGTCCCTCAGCCCCCTAGATATAGCTAGTTTTGAGTTGAAGGACCAGGTCCTACAGCCCACTAGAATTTAGGTGGCTCTATATAAGGATGCTAAATCCTAGTGGCCTAAAGGACCAGGTCCCTCAGCCCCCTAGATATAGCTAGTTTTGAGTAGAAGGACCAGGTCCTTCAGCCCACTAGAATTTAGCCGGCTCTATATAAGGATGCTAAATCCTAGTGGGCTAAAGGACCAGGTCCCTCAGCCCCCTAGATATAGCTAGTTTTGAGTAGAAGGACCAGGTCCTTCAGCCCACTAGAATTTAGCCGGCTCTATATAAGGATGCTAAATCCTAGTGGGCTAAAGGACCAGGTCCCTCAGCCCCCTAGATATAGCTAGTTTTGAGTAGAAGGACCAGGTCCTTCAGCCCACTAGAATTTAGCTGGCTCTATATAAGGATGCTAATTCCTAGTGGGCTAAAGGACCAGGTCCCTCAGCCCCCTAGAGATACAAAGTTTTGAGTAGAAGGACCAGGTCCCTCAGCCCCCTAGAGATACACAGTTTTCAGTAGAAGGACCAGGTCCCTTAGCCCACTAGCTTTTAGCCGGCTCTATATAAGGATGCTAAATCCTAGTGGGCTAAAGGATCAGGTCCCTCAGCCCCCTAGAGATACAAAGTTTTCAGTAGAAGGACCAGGTCCTTCAGCCCACTAGAATTTAGCCGGCTCTATATAAGGATGCTAAATCCTAGTGGGCTAAAGGACCAGGTCCCTCAGCCCCCTAGATATAGCTAGTTTTGAGTTGAAGGACCAGGTCCTACAGCCCACTAGAATTTAGGTGGCTCTATATAAGGATGCTAAATCCTAGTGGCCTAAAGGACCAGGTCCCTCAGCCCCCTAGATATAGCTAGTTTTGAGTAGAAGGACCAGGTCCTTCAGCCCACTAGAATTTAGCCGGCTCTATATAAGGATGCTAAATCCTAGTGGGCTAAAGGACCAGGTCCCTCAACCCCCTAGATATAGCTAGTTTTGAGTAGAAGGACCAGGTCCTTCAGCCCACTAGAATTTAGCCGGCTCTATATAAGGATGCTAATTCCTAGTGGGCTAAAGGACCAGGTCCCTCAGCCCCCTAGAGATACAAAGTTTTGAGTAGAAGGACCAGGTCCCTCATCCCCCTAGATATAGCTAGTTTTGAGTAGAAGGACCAGGTCCTTCAGCCCACTAGAATTTAGCCGGCTCTATATAAGGATGCTAATTCCTAGTGGGCTAAAGGACCAGGTCCCTCAGCCCCCTAGAGATACAAAGTTTTGAGTAGAAGGACCAGGTCCTTCAGCCCACTAGAATTTAGCCGGCTCTATATAAGGATGCTAATTCCTAGTGGGCTAAAGGACCAGGTCCCTCAGCCCCCTAGAGATACAAAGTTTTGAGTAGAAGGACCAGGTCCCTCAACCCCCTAGATATAGCTAGTTTTGAGTAGAAGGACCAGGTCCTTCAGCCCACTAGAATTTAGCCGGCTCTATATAAGGATGCTAATTCCTAGTGGGCTAAAGGACCAGGTCCCTCAGCCCCCTAGAGATACAAAGTTTTGAGTAGAAGGACCAGGTCCTTCAGCCCACTAGAATTTAGCCGGCTCTATATAAGGATGCTAAATCCTAGTGGGCTAAAGGATCAGGTCCCTCAGCCCCCTAGAGATACAAAGTTTTCAGTAGAAGGACCAGGTCCTTCAGCCCACTAGAATTTAGCCGGCTCTATATAAGGATGCTAAATCCTAGTGAGCAGAGGGACCAGGTCCTTCAGCCCACTAGGATTAGCCTGTTTTATATAAGAAAGCTAAATCTTATTTGGCTAAAGGACATGTAATATATACAGAAATCTATTTTTTTTTTTATTTAAATATAAAAATGGTTTATTTTGATTTATTGTATTTTTTGATAGCGCTGACATTTTCCAACACATTTTTCAGGTTCTTGGTCCATTTTATTGATGCCTTATCTGATCAATTTATATTCCATGGGGCTTTCATCAGCAGTTTGAAGCTGCAGTGACGCTCGCAGAAACTGTTTTCATTTTATTGGTCCTATGACGTAATTCACATGACTTGATCGCAGCTCAGTCCCATTCAAATAAATGAGCTGAGCTGTGAAAGCACGTGAACGCTGATCCGCTGTGGACTTCTGTCAATCTGTATTTGCCAACTAGAGATAGTTTTCAGACTAAATCCAAGTGGGCTAAGGGACCTGGTCCTTCTACACAAAACTAGCTATCTCTAGTGGGTAAAGGCACCTGGTCCCTCAGCCCACTAGGATTTAGCCTGCTCTATTTAAGAATGCTAAATCCTATGGGGGCTGAAGGACCAGGTGCCTTTACCCACTAGAGATAGCTAGTTTTGAGTAGAAGGACCAGGTCCCTCTGCCCTCTTGGAGTTAGCCTGCCCTACAGTGCCTACAAGTAGTATTCAACCCACTGCAGATTTAGCAGGTTTGATAAGATGCAAAAGTTAGAGCCTTCAAACTTCAAACAAGAGCAGGATTTATTAACAGATGCATAAATCTTACAAACCAAAAAGTTATGTTGCTCAGTTAAATTTTAATAAATTTTAAACATAAAAGTGTGGGTCAATTATTATTCAACCCCTAGGTTTAATATTTTGTGGAATAACCCTTGTTTGCAATTACAGCTAATAATCGTCTTTTATAAGACCTGATCAGGCTGGCACAGGTCTCTGGAGTTATCTTGGCCCACTCCTCCATGCAGATCTTCTCCAAGTTATCTAGGTTCTTTGGGTGTCTCATGTGGACTTTAATCTTGAGCTCCTTCCACAAGTTTTCAATTGGGTTATGGTCTGGAGACTGACTAGGCCACTGCAACACCTTGATTTTTTCCCTCTTGAACCAGGCCTTGGTTTTCTTGGCTGTGTGCTTTGGGTCGTTGTCTTGTTGGAAGATGAAATGACGACCCATCTTAAGATCCTTGATGGAGGAGCGGAGGTTCTTGGCCAAAATCTCCAGGTAGGCCGTGCTATCCATCTTCCCATGGATGCGGACCAGATGGCCAGGCCCCTTGGCTGAGAAGCAGCCCCACAGCATGATGCTGCCACCACCATGCTTGACTGTAGGGATGGTATTCTTGGGGTCGTATGCAGTGCCATCCAGTCTCCAAATGTCACGTGTGTGGTTGGCACCAAAGATCTCGTCTTGGTCTCATCAGACCAGAGAACCTTGAACCAGTCTGTCTCAGAGTCCTCCAAGTGATCATGAGCAAACTGTAGACGAGCCTTGACATGACGCTTTGAAAGTAAAGGTACCTTACGGGCTCGTCTGGAACGGAGACCATTGCGGTGGAGTACATTACTTATGGTATTTACTGAAACCAATGTCCCCACTGCCATGAGATCTTCCCAGAGCTCCTTCCTTGTTGTCCTTGGGTTAGCCTTGACTCTTCGGACAAGCCTGGCCTCGGCACGGGAGGAAACTTTCAAAAGCTGTCCAGGCCGTGGAAGGCTAACAGTAGTTCCATAAGCCTTCCACTTCCGGATGATGCTCCCAACAGTGGAGACAGGTAGGCCCAACTCCTTGGAAAGGGTTTTGTACCCCTTGCCAGCCTTGTGACCCTCCACGATCTTGTCTCTGATGGCCTTGGAATGTCCTTTGTCTTTCCCATGTTGACCATGTATGAGTGCTGTTCACAAGTTTGGGGAGGGTCTTAAATAGTCAGAAAAGGCTGGAAAAAGAGACAATTAATCCAAACATGTGAAGCTCATTGTTCTTTGTGCCTGAACTACTTCTTTATACTTTAGGGGAACCAAACAGAATTCTGGTGGTTTGAGGGGTTGAATAATAAATGACCCTCTGAATAAACTTTTCACAATTTTAAAAAAAATTAAACAAAGAAATAACATTCTTTTTTGCTGCAGTGCATTTCACACTTGCAGGCTGATCTACAGTCCAAATGTCACAATGCCAAGTTAATTCCGAATGTGTAAACCTGCTAAATCTGCCGGGGGTTGAATACTACTTGTAGGCACTGTATATAGATAAGATAAATCCTACTACTTCAGTTTGTCTCCTTCTTCTTGCTCCGTATCTGCATCTCCTCTCACAATTTGAGCCTATTGGCAGATTTAGATGTCCACATATGGTCTGGACAAAATAGCTGATGTATTGGCCGCATTTCATTGAGTGACCATGGGTCAGATGAGCAAAACTCCCTGTAATATACGTGACACAGTAAGTTTAGTTCAGATGAATTGCAGGTCAGCCTCAGCCACTTGGAATAGGAGTGAACTAACCAGGCCATATGATTGATGTGATGACCGATGTCATACCGTCGATATGTGAGGGGGAGGGCGGTAACTTGGTGTCATACCGCTGATATGTAAGTTGGGGCCTGGTGTCATATCGCCGATATATGTTGGGGGACCCGGAGTCATACTGCCAATATGTGTGTGTGGGGGGCCCGGTGTCATACCGTCAATACGTGAGGGAACCCAGTGTTATACCGCTGCTATAATATTGATGACCTATCCACACCCTGCCTTCTTTCCAGAAAGTGCTAATAGTGGTGTCAAAGAGGCTATTTGCAAATAAAAAAGTTTGCGACTTTTTTTTGCCATAACCACAAGGGGTTGATGAATTTCCCAGTGAGTTCAAAGCAAGAAAAAAGCAAGAGTAAAAACACACACTGACGTGGGTCAAACTGTGGTGACCACATTTATGGGGGGTGGGGGGGGGGCATCTCCAATATGGCTGGTCTTGTGGGGTGTTCATGGTATATTTTAGTTAGTACCTACCAAAAGTGCTCCAAGTAAGGACAACCAATGAACCAGCAACGGGGTCATGCAAACCTAAAGCTCATCAATGGATGTGAGGAGGGAAGGTTCGCCCGCCTGGTCTGACCGCAGATAAAACCCCCTGGAGCACAAGCTTACATACAAGGCATAAAAATAGCAACTGTGTTAAAAGGCAATTTGCACAAAAATTTTTTTTTTTTTTAAATTTGGTTCTACACTGCCTGTGCCACTTTTCCAAGGAGGCCTCATCAGATTTACCATCATTTACACCCGAAATGTGGCATAAATGATGGGGGAAACGTATGGTGGCTACAAGATGGCGCACATTTCCCCTGAATCGTGCCTTACCTATGAGGAGCGCCTGATCATACTGATCATAATGTCTTCTGTTCATTGTTAAACATTTCCATCAGAAGTGTATGATGGAACAGTAAAAGATGCCTGGTCATCAAAACCCTCTTTAAAAGGATCTTAAAGGGAATGTCTCTCCCACCTTGTTTCCCAATAGAGGACCCATCTATAGTATAGAGCAGGGGTAGGGAACGTACGACTCTCCAGCTGTTGCAGAACTACAACTCCCAGCATGCACACTTGCTCTGCTGTTCTTGGAACTCCCATGGAAGTGAATGGAGCATGTTGGGAGTTGTAGTTTCACAGCAGCTGCTCCCTGGTATAGAGAATAAATACCTGATCAGTGGGGTCTGAACACTGAGATCCCCACTTATCCCAAGAACAGGAGATTATTTTCCCCTCCTGCACATTGAGGCATGACTGGTAGTGGCCGGCGCCCCCATTCTCTTCAGTGGGTGCACCGGAGATAGCCAGTCCAGCATTCAGTGATATCTGACGCCGTCCACCACCAGATACACCTACATTCAGCCTGACTTTGATCAGGCTCAATGCAAAGCAGGTGAAAAGAACCCCCTCAACTCTCGGGACCTGTGGGGGATGCAGCCGTCAGACCCACACCGATCAGATATTTGTCGCCTATCCTGTGGACAGATAAATACTTTTCATGGCATAATCCTATTTACAGGGTTTGATTTTAAACTTAGTACCTATTACAGCGGGCAATCCCCACAGCTCTGACACTAATCTATCCTGACCACTAGGACCCCCACCATCATCAAAACAGGGGTCCTACATTTGTACTACTGTGCCATTCATCTCTATGGGACTGATGAAAAGAAGTAGAGATCAGAATTATCTCTGGCATCTCAAAGAGATGAACAAATCATCAGCGCACATTGTGGATCATATAGGGGAGAAACAGGACATGTGATCAGTGGGGGTCCCAATAGACAGATCCCCAGTGATCTACTTTTTATTCCTAGAGGGAATAGCTTGTTGCCTCTGGTGCTGGAAGCCGACATCTGTGTCCTTGGTATAGTGGTGGTGCTGGAGGACTACAGCCCTTCCCCCAATGACTAAGAACACAGCTGCAGTATTCACCACTGCCTATATACAGTGAACACAGCTGCAGTATTCACCACCACCTATATACAGTGTACAGAGCTGTAATATTAACCACCGCCTATATTCAGTGTACAGAGCTGTAGTATTAACCACTGCCTATTTAGGCTGGTCTTACACGACCGTAATGATTCTACCGTCCGCATGTTGCTGATCAGCAACACTAGTTGCTGATCGGCAACATACACTCCGCAGATGTCCTGCTGCACTCGCCCGTACAGTTCTATGGGCGAGTCCGTGCAGTGCCGCAATTCACGGGCATTACGGACATATAAATTGCAGACCATGGTTTCAGCCCGGCCACACCACGGATAAAATATCCGGTGGTGTAAGAGGCCGCATTGAGTATAATGTGTCCGCAATTGAAAACCCTCAATTGCAGACCATTTGCGGACTTACATTACGGTCGTGTAAGACCAGCCATACAGTGAACAGAACTGTAGTATTAACCACCGCCTATATACAGCGATCAGAGCTGTAGTATTCTACCCCGCCTATATACAGTCTACAGAGCCTTCGAGGTTCTAGCACTGGAGACTGGCTGGAAGTGCTGAGTGCTGGGCCCCACTGATCAAATATTGGTGACCTTATCCTAAGGAGGGGGGGAGGGGGGACCATCAAAATGAAAACAGGACAATGAATACACTTAGTTAAAAATCGATTTTAATTTCATATTTAGTATCAAAAAGGTATTCATTAAAATACAAAGAAAACATTATATATGTACAAAATATAGAAAACCCCGTGCAGGGGGCATACAAATAAAGATCACATATAAAAACCCATAATGTATAGCATAATTTAAGGTAAAAAAAAATTAAAAACCTACAAAAGAAAGACCGAGGAGGAGGGGAAGACCCAAGTAAACAAGGAATGGGAATAGGAAGGGGAGAGGCGGGGGAAGGGAATTCTAGACCACATCACGTTAAAAGATTATATAGTATATACTTACAGTGTTGGCCAAAAGTATTGGCACCCTTGCAATTCTGTCAGATAATACTCATTTTCTTCCAGAAAATGATTGCAATCACAAATCCTTTGGTATTATTATCTTCTTTTAATTTGTCTTCAATGGAAAACCACAAAAAGGATTGTCAAAAAGCCAAATTGGATATAATTCCACACCAAACATAAAAAAAAGAGGGTGGACAAAAGTATTGGCACTGTTTGAAAAATCATGTGATGCTTCTCTAATTTGTGTAATTAACAGCACCTGTTACTTACCTGAGGCATCTAACAGGTGGTGGCAATAACTAAATCACACTTACAGCCAGTTGAAATGGATTAAAGTTGACGCAACCTCTGTCCTGTGTCCTTGTGTGTACCACATTGAGCATGGAGAAAAGAAAGAAGACCAAAGAACTGTCTGAGGACTTGAGAACATATACCTGTACTTCCACAAGAATCTCTGTTTTTAGCTAATCCAAAACAAAAAATGGCAATAAAAAACTAATCTTTATTAATATTTTTAATTAAAATATTTCCCTGGGTATAAAGAATTAATAAAACCAACTATATCTTTTCTGCACCATTTTTTCTAACCACCCGGGAGTGTCTAATATAATGTAATCAATCACTTGACACAACCCCTCTCTTTTAGGTGTCTGTCAGAAGAAAGTTGAAAAACTTTTTGAAATTTTTTTTTTCTCCAAATTTATAAGTCTGCAGTCAAAGTGCACATTTAGACTGCAAAGTGGGTGCTAATACCGATCCTAGGCTATCTGGTCTAGGGTTCAGTCACATATAATTTGTCTCAGATTGTATAACTACTGACACTGGGTTCACACCTGCGTTTGGGGTCTCCGTTCTATGGTTTCCGTCTTCTGCATGCCAGAAGACGGAAACCATAGACTGGGTCCGGCCGTGCGCGGCGGTGAGCGTTTTAGGCTCTCCGCCGCAAAACCGGATTTTTTTATCCGGACACAGAGTACTGCATGTCCGACTCTGTGTCCGGATTATAAAACCTGGTTTCGCGGCGGAGAGCCTAAAACGCTCACCGCCGCGCACGGCCGGACATCTCTCTCACCCATTCAAATGAATGGGTGAGAGAGACTCCTGCAGGTTTCCGTATCCTGCCTATGTTTTAGGCAGGAAACGGAAACCTAAGTACGGAGTGCCGGGCCGCAGATGTGAACGAGCCCTGAGTTGCAATACATGAGAACTGCTCTTTGCTCTTGTGTGTTTAAAGAGGCATAGAGTTACTTTGTAACAATGCTAACACCTGTTTGTTCACAGCATGTGCATGTAAATACTATGCCTCTGCACCATGTACCAGCGGCCCAGTGACTTGACTAGTGGCACTATTCACACACTCAAGTCACTGGGCCGCTGGTACATGGTGCAGAGGCATAGTATTTACATGCACATGCTGTGAACAAACAGGTGTTAGCATTGTTACAAAGTAACTCTATGCCTCTTTAAACACACAAGAGCAAAGAGCAGTTCTCATGTATTGCAACTCAGTAGTTATACAATCTGAGACAAATTATATGTGACTGAACCCTAGACCAGATAGCCTAGGATCGGTATTAGCACCCACTTTGCAGTCTAAATGTGCACTTTGACTGCAGACTTATAAATTTGGAGAAAAAAAAAAATTTCAAAAAGTTTTTCAACTTTCTTCTGACAGACACCTAAAAGAGAGGGGTTGTGTCAAGTGATTGATTACATTATATTAGACACTCCCGGGTGGTTAGAAAAAATGGTGCAGAAAAGATATAGTTGGTTTTATTAATTCTTTATACCTAGGGAAATATTTTAATTAAAAATATTAATAAAGATTAGTTTTTTATTGCCATTTTTTGTTTTGGATTAGCTGAGGACTTGAGAAGCAAAATTGTGAGGAAGCATGAGCAATCACTAGGCTACAAGTCCATGTCCAAATACCTGAATGTTCCTGTGTCTACCGTGGGCAGTGTCATCAAGAAGTTTAAAGCCCATGGCACTGTGGCTAACCTCCCTAGATGTGGACGGAAAAGAAAAATTGACGAGAGATTTCAATGCAAGATTGTGCAGATGGTGGATAAAGAACCTTGACTAACATCCAAACAAGTTCAAGCTGCCCTGCAGTTCGAGGGTACGACAGTGTCACCCCGTACTATCCGCCGGCGTCTAAATGAGAAGGGACTGTATGGTAGGAGACCCAGGAAGACCCCACTTCTTACCCAGAGACAGAAAAAAGCCAGGCTGGAGTTTGCCAAAACTTACCTGAGAAAGCCAAAAACGTTTTGGAAGAATGTTCTCTGGCCAGATGAGACAAAAGTAGAGCTTTTTGGGAAAAGGCATCAACATAGAGTTTACAGGAAAAAAAGAGGCCTTCAAAGAAAAGAAGACGGTCCCTACAGTCAAACATGGCGGAGGTTCCCTGATGTTTTGGGGTTGCTTTGCTGCCTCTGGCACTGGACTGCTTGACCGTGTGCATGGCATTATGAAGTCTGAAGACTACCAACACATTGTGCAGCATAATGTAGGGCCCAGTGTGAGAAAGCTGGGTCTCCCTCAGAGGTCATGGGTCTTCCAGCAGGACAATGACCCAAAACACACTTCAGGTCAGCATTAGAAAATGGTTTGAGAGAAAGCACTGGAGACTTGTAAAGTGGCCAGCAATGAGTCCAGCCCTGAATCCCATAGAACACCTGTGCAGATATCTCTTGAGGGCACTTTGGAGAAGACCCCCTTCACATCTCAGGGACCTGGAGCAGTTTGCCAAAAAAGAATGGTCTAAAATTCCAGCAGAGCATTGTAAGAAACTCATTGATGGTTACCGGAAGCGGTTGTTTGCAGTTATTTTGTCTAAAGATTGTGCTACCAAGTATTAGGCTGAGGGTGCCAATACTTTTGTCCGGCCCATTTTTGGAGTTTTGTGTAAAATGATCAATAATTTGACTTTTTTTTCATTCTCTTTTGTGTTTTTTCATTGCAATCAAAATAAATGAAGATATTACCAAAGAGTTTGTGCTTGCAATCATTTTCTGGAAGAAACTGATTATCTGACAGAATTGCAGGGGTGCCAATACTTTTGGCCAACACTGTAATAATAATGGACATCTCATGGGGCTGGGGTAACAGCTAGTCCTGAGGGGCCGCGCCTACACTGCATTGGGATTGGTTGTTACTAGCAATAGGTGGATTCACACCTGCAATATTTCCTTTGGGGGTCTCTGTCCCCTATTCCGCTTGAAAAATGCGGAGAGAAAAATCCTATAAGCAGCACTTTTCTCTCCGCATGATTCGTGTGGAAAATACACAGACCCCATTATAGCCCATATCGCTTTTTAATGCGTTCAATATTACATTCAGAGGGCATCCCCAAGCGGACTCCCTGAATGGAATGCCGAACACAGATGTGAACCAGGCCTTAGCAAATGCATCATGGTACGTGTAGGCTGACTCGCACTACCTCAACCTCCGTCTCCCTAGCTATCCCGCTTACTACTAGACCTTCCCAACTAACTTAGCTGACCGCCCCATCATACTTGCCTCTCTCTTACTTCCAGACTTCCTCCAGCGAGACAGCTCCTCGCTCTTTTCTGACTCTGCCGGAGTACGCAATAGTTTCGCCGCTGCTCTTTGCTCTGCAGTCGGCAATCCACCTCTACAATGCAGGCATGGGAGGCTATTGCTCCCACACCTGCATAGTAGAGATGGATTGACAGCAAAGAGGAAGGAGACATCCCGCAGGAGGAAGTCTAAAAAGAAGAGAGGCAAGTATGATGGGGTGGAGGGAAAAGGGGTGGTGGGAGTAGTACTAACGTTCTGTTTCCGGAAACGGAACGTCACCAGTAACCAGAAAATGTCCCTGGGGCGGTCACATGATCGCCACAGGTATATGGGTAAATATATATTTTTGCTAAATTATGTAATTTAGAAAGTAGTCGGGGGGGGGGGGTTATATTAGTATAGGAATTACATTTTATCCTGGACCACTCCTTTAATGTTTGCGGGACAAATTTGTTCTTCATAAAGGTGCCATTTTTTTATTCTGTACAATGTGCTGTGAAGCTGGAAAAAAAATTCAGAATGGGGTGGAATTTGAGAAAAACTGCATTTGTGCAACTTTTTTACGGGCTTTGTTTTAATGGCATTTACTCTGTAGCCAAAAATGACACATATCCCCTGTATTCTATGTGTCCCCCCTGTATTCTATGTGTCCCCCCGTATTATATGTGTGTCCCCCGTATTATATGTGTCCCCCCCCGTATTATATGTGTGTCCCCCGTATTATATGTGTGTCCCTTGTATTCTATGTTTCGGTACAATTCCAGGGAAAACAAATTTACATGGTTTTATTTACATTTTAATCCCTTAACAAAAATCCAAAACTATGCCAAAATTTTTTTCTTCTTAAAGTTGCCATATTATGACACCCATAACTTTTTTCTAATTCTGTGTATGGGGGTGCATAGGGCAGGTGTACCCCCTGGGGGCCTTGAACCCCAGGGAGTCTGATCCCTAATGTAATGCATTACAAAATATTGGCACTTCTACTGCAGGCTGCATACATGTAGAGGCAGAGTAAGGGCCATTGTATAACATGTTGGTCGCTGTGGGGCCATTATATTACATGTGGGCACTGAAGGGGGAGGGCCTGAGGGGGCCAGCAAATAAATGTTACTGAAGGATCCAAACAATGCCGTATTTTATAAACCTTTACAAGTGTTGCCTATTTGGAGGTGCCCGGTTGAGACATTTGATCACTAGGGGGCACTTCGCTTAGTCTAGAGCACTGGCACCTAATGATCTTTTAGCGGGGTCTTCACACCATTGAGATCTCACATAAACCTAGAAACAAAAAAAAAAACCTAGATAAACATTGTTTTGAGGTTTAATTTTAGTCAAATGTATAAAAAAAACCCAGAGGACATTCTGGAATTTGATGTGACAGCAGAGACACAACCCCCCCATATGTTAAGTGTTCCCTTCATGAGACTGACCCATTTGTCACACATCCTGCACCTCTCCCTCTTCCCCTCACACAGCCTGAACCCCGTTTCCCTTTCTCACACAGATCTACTCTCAATGTACCCCTTTTATCACGCAAGCTGCAACCCCAATTCTCTATCTTGGGCAGCCTGCACCCCCATCTCCTCTTTATTTCTCAAGCATCCTGTACATCCCCCTCTATTTTTCACACAAAGTGCTCCCCACGCCCTCTTTTGCCCATACACAGCCTGAACCCCTTTATCATGCTCACACAGAGCCTGAACTGAACCCCTCTATCATGCTCACACACAGCCTGAACCCCTTTATCATGCTCACACAGAGCCTGAACTGAACCCCTCTATCATGCTCACACACAGCCTGAAACCCTCTATCATGCTCACACACAGCCTGAACCCCTTTATCATGCTCACACAGAGCCTGAACTGAACCCCTCTATCATGCTCACACACAGCCTGAACCCCTCTATCCTGCTCACACACAGCCTGAACCCCTTTATCATGCTCACAAAGAGCCTGAACTGAACCCCTCTATCATGCTCACACACAGCCTGAACTGCTCTATCATGCTCATACACAGCCTGAACCCCACTATCACGCTCACACACAGCCTGAACCCCTCTATCACGCTCACATACAGCCTGAACCCCTCTATCATGCTCACACACAGCCTGAACCGCTCTATCATGTTCATGCACAGCCTGAACCCCTCTATCATGCTCACACACAGCCTGAACTCCTTTATCATGCTCACACACAGCCTGAACTCCTTTATCATGCTCACACACAGCCTGAACCCCACTATCATGCTCATACACAGCCTGAACCCCACTATCATGCTCACATACAGCCTGAACCCCACTATCATGCTCACACACAGCCTGAACCTCTCTATCATGCTCACACACAGCCTGAACCCCTTCATCATGCTCACACACAGCCTGAACCCCACTATCATGCTCACACACAGGCTGAACCCCACAATCACGCTCACACACAGCCTGAACCCCACTATTATGCTCTCACATACAGCCTGAACCCCTTTATCATGCTCACATACAGCCTGAACCCCACTATCATGCTCACATACACAGCCTGAACCCCACTATCATGCTCACATACACAGCCTGAACCCCACTATCATGCTCACATACACAGCCTGAACCCCACTATCATGCTCACACAAACAGCCTGAACCCCACTATCATGCTCACACGCAGCCTGAACCCCACTATCATGCTCACATACAGCCTGAACCCCACTATCATGCTCATACACAGCCTGAACCCCACTATCATGCTTGCATACAGCCTGAACCCCACTATCATGCTCATACACAGCCTGAACCCCACTATCATGCTCATACACAGCCTGAACCCCACTATCATGCTTGCATACAGCCTGAACCGCTCTATCATGCTCATACACAGCCTGAATCCCACTATCATGCTCACACACAGCCTGAACCCCACTATCATGCTCACACACAGCCTGAATCCCACTATCATGCTCACACACAGCCTGAACCCCTCTATCATGCTCACATACACAGCTTGAACCCCACTATCATGCTCACATACACAGCCTGAACCCCACTATCATGCTCACATACAGCCTGAACCCCTCTATCATGCTCACATACACAGCCTGAACCCCACTATCATGCTCACACACACAGCCTGAACCCCACTATCATGCTCACACAGAGCCTGAACCCCACTATCATGCTCACACACAGCCAGCTTACACATGCTATGTCTTTCTCTCCATCTTACCTTTCAGCCTCCATTCACTGCAGCCTTCTCTTCCTGTGTAACTCGGCACTGTCTTGAATAGCTCCGCCCACACCAGAGGCTGATCACATGGTCACGACGTCACCGGAAGTCCTTTAGCCCACAAGGATTTAGCAGCTACCTAATCTGCACGACAGCCATGTTTTAATCTGCAATAACAGTCCATGTTTTGTCCCATTTCTCTGGGCTTTTCTAAAAATTTTTGTAAGTTGTTACAGTGTCGCATCATATCACAGTTTTGTGGCTATGTTTTCTTGCTTATGTTTTGCTAGTTAAGCAGTTTTCTTATGTCCCAGACAAGCATAATTGGGGATAGCCATAAATATTTGCATGACAGCTAATGGTTAAAGGGGCTCTATCATTGGGAAAAGTAATTTTTAACTAATCACATCCTTGCCTAGGCTTTAGAAAGGCTATTCCACACCTACCTTTAGTATGTAGATTGCCTCAGTGGTTTTTGAATAAGTCCGTTTTTATTCATATGCTAATTAGACTGGTGCACGATGCATCGTGCACCTCTTTGCTATTGTTTCCTATGAGTGTATACAGCACATGCTGCTTCTGATGATGATGACTCAGCTTCCTGTTTGCACACACATAGGAGATAATAGCAGAGACGAGTGCTGCAGATAACTTCCTGTGCTGGCTGGAAGCTCATTAGCATATCAATAAAAACAGACTTATTCAGAAACCACTGAGGCAATTTACATACTAAAGGTAGGTGTGGAATAGACTTTCTAGAGCCTATGCAAGTATGTGATCAGTTAAAAATGACATTTCCCAATGATAGAGCCCCTTTAAGACCTCACATAGCTAAATGTAGCCAAAAGCTGCAAAAAAAAAAAAAAAAAGCACTGAAAACACATTGACGTTTTGCTGTGTTTTTCTCTGCGTTTCTCTCTTCATCTATGAAAGCAAACATTTCATGTCCTCCTAGATGTGTGGTACTATATATTGCTAGAAAGCCGACAATGTGCTGAATTCAGTGTATTCATAGCTTTTTCGGTATGTGTCCCAGTGCTGGAGATATCGGTTCTTTTAATTTTGGCACCGATATCTACCCCCTGCCAGAAGCGTCATTGCTGTGCTGTGAGGAACGCACCTCTTACAGTATTGTTCCATAGACTTGTACTGTTGGGCGGAGGGGGTGCATTCTTTATAGTCCATTTATGATGCTGAGCAATAAGGCTCAGGCAGTGTTCACTGTAAACCCTGGGGAAACCGGACAGCAGACGCTTGCGAGCGGTCAGCTTTAAAACCCATTACACCCATGCAGAACTTTGTGTCCATGAAAAAAAACAGTTTCCAGGCAGAGAGGGTGAAAACGCTCACAGGCGGTCACCTTTTATAACCTATTCAAATGAATCGGTTTTAAAGCCGAGCGTTTGCAAGCCATCTGGTATCCGGTTTCCCCTGGGTTTTACAGCGGACACCCCGGGGCTGACAGCAGTGGCAGTGTAAACACTGCCTAAGTAACAGAGACATGGTTGGTATCACTGTATCACACAATAAAATGAATACAATATTTAACATATTGCTCTTTAAATGGCATAAACAAAAAAGGTGCAATTGTTTATTTGGAATTTACTATTATTTGGCGTCTACTATTATGATACAGGGTCTGAATATATGTAGCTATCCACTTTTATAAAGGCCGTGGTCCTCAAAAAGGCCACTCCCACTTTTGCTGTGATCTACCATTCACAGATCACATATGAACACGAGAAACATATTCGGATTAGCTGCCATACAGTTTGTATTGCACTTGAGAAAGAGCGTTTGCCCGAAATGCGTTGTGCCTAATAAACTGTTGAAGATAATTCTTCATGTGCACGCTTACTCCCTACCCCTCCACTTCCATTGCCTTTTCCTGAGGAACCACTGTAGCATTAATTCACGCTGTACCATAGCGTTTGGGATAGAGTTGCTGCATAACACCTTTATGTATGCCAACAAGATGTTGTGACGTATTCACAACATCAATAGGTAAGAGACCTACCACACATATTCCAATATCAGTCTTAATCTACTACACTATATTGGCGCTCGGTGTCTCTCCTATTTTTATATTTACAAGGCTGGTCTCACTGTCTGAGATGGTGAACTCAGCATCTGCATCACTATGAATCTGTACTGTATAATCGATTACCTGAGGAACCCTGCAGCGATGTTCACGTGTGTGGCTGGGGCATACGGTCTGAATGAACTGGCTATTCTTGTGGCTTCTACTCTTTGATAAAGCAGGCTGTGCCCCCTGCAGCTCCCAAGTCTTCAGCACACTGCATCAGTGTTTGTTTCTCAGGTAAGGACCACAGCAGCTGTACTATAAGGGCTAGTTCACACGGGGCTAGTGACCGCGTATTTTGGTCCTGATTTTGGACGAGAAGCTGCGTCAGAATAGGACCAAAATGCGTCTGCCGCGACTGTCGGAAGCCACGACAGTCGCGGCTTCCTTCTCTGGAGTAGGACCAAATGAATGGGCCTAGTCCAGAGGGTGCTATCGCGAGGCGGATGCCGCCGGCTGAATCAGCTGCGGAATCTGCCTGAAGAAAGGGCAACTCGCTTCATTTTTGCGCGAGCGGGAACACACCGCTAGCGCAAAAAAGAACGCTAGCGATCTACATAGACTTCTATTCTAACGAGGCAGATTTTGAGGTGAATTCAGCTTCAAAATCCTTCCCCTCTTGCCCCGTGTGAACGAGCCCTAAAGGTATAACTCACACTGAACAGGCCAAGCAATGCTGGGGGTTTAGTTCTGAGGTAGACGGAGCTTAGTGTAGTCATGAGGGTGGGAAATAGAAATATGAGATTGCTGCAAAATTGGTCATGTAGGCAGATATCTATCGGTTTACAGGTATGGTCTAGTTAGACGCTCAGTTATGGCACAAGATGGTATAAAAATGGTTTTCTGACTGCTCTATAAAAAAGTTCTCAGAGGCTAATATTGGGTCATGTTCTTCTTAGTCAGACATTGTTTACAGCTAGACACGCCTCTACAACACACTCAAAGATATTTTGCCCAGTTGACAGACGTTGAGAGAGAGTTCGTAACTGGAAAGACACAGGATTGTCATTTCAACAAACACAGCCATTACATGACAGCCATCCATCATTGCCTTTGTTTGCAGTGATGTCATGAAACCTGGATTGCTAGAGTCATATGGTCTTTTGGCGATTAATCCATGTATTGTCTGCGATCCAATGATCAGGTTTGAGTATGAAGGCCTTGTGGTTACTGCTTCTGCCTTTGCTGTAAAGTGATACCCCAGCTGCTGGTATGATGATCTGGGGAACCATTGCAACTGTCAGTTACCCCTAGTAGTGACACATGGCACATTTTCAGTTCAGCCATATGTGTAGGACATTCTCATATGCTGTTCATCATGATAGGCAACTGGCAATTTCCAGCAGGATAATGCTCTCCCACATAGAGCGAGGGTTCCCAGGAATGTCTCCTCCTAATTGCATCACTTTCTTGGCCTGTCCATTCATCAGATTTATTGTCAATTGAATATTTATAGGATTAGCTTAGACACCAGCTTAGGCAATCTAAAAGTGTGGATCTACAGGACCAGTAACAACAACATCCATGGGCAAATGTGCTACAGGATACCATACAAAACTGGAATGTGTCCACACCTAATCGTATGGCATCTTATAACCAGACTAGAGGTTACCCAGCATGGTACTAGAATAGTGCAGTGCTCTGGATCCCAGGAGCTCCACAAGTGTATCGGTTTCCTGTGCTGTGCACGCCAATGCAGCTTAATCCTATGACAGAGCAGGGAGCTATAAGCTCCTCGCTCTGCCATAGAAGACCGCTGTAGCACCCAGGACTAGAGATGAGCGAACACTAAAATGTTCGAGGTTCGAAATTCGAATCGAACAGCCGCTCACTGTTCGTGTGTTCGAACGGGTTTCGAACCCCATTATAGTCTATGGGGAACATATACTCGTTAAGGGGGAAACCCAAATCCGTGTCTGGAGGGTCACCAAGTCCACTATGACACCACAGGAAATGATGCCAACACCTCTGGAATGACACTGGGACAGCAGGGGAAGCATGTCTGGGGGCATCTAACACACCAAAGACCCTCTATTACCCCAACATCACAGCCTAACAACTACACACTTTACACACTCAATACCACCTCTCTGACAGTAGGAAAACACCTTGAAACATGTGTATTTGGCACTTGCAGTGAGGAGAGCTTGTCACCAGCAGTGAATTTGGCCCTTGTAGTAAGTTGAGGTTGGCACCAACATTTGTTTTGAAAATCAGGGTGGATTGAGCCTCTAACCAGCAGAGTTTGGGCAAATTCATGGTGGAGGGAGCCTCTAAAAACCCCAGTTTGGACCAATTCATGGTGGAGGGAGCCTCTAAAAACCCCAGTTTGGACCAATTCATGGTGGAGGGAGCCTCTAAAAAACCCAGTTTGGACCAATTCATGGTGGAGGGAGCCTCTAAACAGCCCAGTTTGGACCAATTCATGGTGGAGGGAGCCTCTAAACAGCCCAGTTTGGGCAAATTCATGGTGGAGGGAGCCTCTAACCAGCCCAGTTTGGGCAAATTCATGGTGGAGGGAGCCTCTAAAAACCCCCGTTTGGACCAATTCATGGTGGAGGGAGCCTCTAAACAGCCCAGTTTGGGCAAATTCATGGTGGAGGGAGCCTCTAAAAACCCCAGTTTGGACCAATTCATGGTGGAGGGAGCCTCTAAAAACCCCAGTTTGGACCAATTCATGGTGGAGGGAGCCTCTAAACAGCCCAGTTTGGACCAATTCATGGTGGAGGGAGCCTCTAAAAACCCCAATTTGGACCAATTCATGGTGGAGGGAGCCTCTAACCAGCCCAGTTTGGACCAATTCATGGTGGAGGGAGCCTCTAACCAGCCCAGTTTGGGCAAATTCATGGTGGAGGGAGCCTCTAAAACCCCCAATTTGGACCAATTCATGGTGGAGGGAGCCTCTAAACAGCCCAGTTTGGGCAAATTCATGGTGGAGGGAGCCTCTAAAAACCCCAGTTTGGACCAATTCATGGTGGAGGGAGCCTCTAAAAACCCCAGTTTGGACCAATTCATGGTGGAGGGAGCCTCTAAAAAACCCAGTTTGGACCAATTCATGGTGGAGGGAGCCTCTAAAAAACCCAGTTTGGACCAATTCATGGTGGAGGGAGCCTCTAAACAGCCCAGTTTGGACAAATTCATGGTGGAGGGAGCCTCTAAAAACCCCAGTTTGGACCAATTCATGGTGGAGGGAGCCTCTAAAAACCCCAGTTTGGACCAATTCATGCTGGAGGGAGCCTCTAAACAGCCCAGTTTGGGCAAATTCATGATGGAGGGAGCCTCTAAAAACCCCAGTTTGGACCAATTCATGGTGGAGGGAGCCTCTAAAAACCCCAATTTGGACCAATTCATGGTGGAGGGAGCCTCTAAACAGCCCAGTTTGGGCAAATTCATGGTGGAGGGAGCCTCTAAAAACCCCAGTTTGGACCAATTCATGGTGGAGGGAGCCTCTAAAAACCCCAGTTTGGACCAATTCATGGTGGAGGGAGCCTCTAAAAAACCCAGTTTGGACCAATTCATGGTGGAGGGAGCCTCTAAACAGCCCAGTTTGGGCAAATTCATGGTGGAGGGAGCCTCTAAAAACCCCAGTTTGGACCAATTCATGGTGGAGGGAGCCTCTAAAAACCCCAGTTTGGACCAATTCATGGTGGAGGGAGCCTCTAACCAGCCCAGTTTGGACCAATTCATGGTGGAGGGAGCCTCTAAAAACCCCAGTTTGGACCAATTCATGGTGGAGGGAGCCTCTAAACAGCCCAGTTTGGACCAATTCATGGTGGAGGGAGCCTCTAAAAACCCCAATTTGGACCAATTCATGGTGGAGGGAGCCTCTAACCAGCCCAGTTTGGACCAATTCATGGTGGAGGGAGCCTCTAACCAGCCCAGTTTGGGCAAATTCATGGTGGAGGGAGCCTCTAAAAACCCCAATTTGGACCAATTCATGGTGGAGGGAGCCTCTAAACAGCCCAGTTTGGGCAAATTCATGGTGGAGGGAGCCTCTAAAAACCCCAGTTTGGACCAATTCATGGTGGAGGGAGCCTCTAAAAACCCCAGTTTGGACCAATTCATGGTGGAGGGAGCCTCTAAAAAACCCAGTTTGGACCAATTCATGGTGGAGGGAGCCTCTAAAAAACCCAGTTTGGACCAATTCATGGTGGAGGGAGCCTCTAAACAGCCCAGTTTGGACCAATTCATGGTGGAGGGAACCTCTAAAAACCCCAGTTTGGACCAATTCATGGTGGAGGGAGCCTCTAAAAACCCCAGTTTGGACCAATTCATGCTGGAGGGAGCCTCTAAACAGCCCAGTTTGGGCAAATTCATGGTGGAGGGAGCCTCTAAAAACCCCAGTTTGGACCAATTCATGCTGGAGGGAGCCTCTAAACAGCCCAGTTTGGGCAAATTCATGGTGGAGGGAGCCTCTAAAAACCCCAGTTTGGACCAATTCATGGTGGAGGGAGCCTCTAAAAACCCCAATTTGGACCAATTCATGGTGGAGGGAGCCTCTAAACAGCCCAGTTTGGGCAAATTCATGGTGGAGGGAGCCTCTAAAAACCCCAGTTTGGACCAATTCATGGTGGAGGGAGCCTCTAAAAACCCCAGTTTGGACCAATTCATGGTGGAGGGAGCCTCTAAAAACCCAGTTTGGACCAATTCATGGTGGAGGGAGCCTCTAAACAGCCCAGTTTGGGCAAATTCATGGTGGAGGGAGCCTCTAAAAACCCCAGTTTGGACCAATTCATGGTGGAGGGAGCCTCTAAAAACCCCAGTTTGGACCAATTCATGGTGGAGGGAGCCTCTAAAAACCCCAGTTTGGACCAATTCATGGTGGAGGGAGCCTCTAAAAAACCCAGTTTGGACCAATTCATGGTGGAGGGAGCCTCTAACCAGCCCAGTTTGGACTAATTCATGGTGGAGGGAGCCTCTAAAAACCCCAGTTTGGACCAATTCATGGTGGAGGGAGCCTCTAAACAGCCCAGTTTGGACCAATTCATGGTGGAGGGAGCCTCTAAAAACCCCAATTTGGACCAATTCATGGTGGAGGGAGCCTCTAACCAGCCCAGTTTGGACCAATTCATGGTGGAGGGAGCCTCTAACCAGCCCAGTTTGGGCAAATTCATGGTGGAGGGAGCCTCTAAAAACCCCAATTTGGACCAATTCATGGTGGAGGGAGCCTCTAAACAGCCCAGTTTGGGCAAATTCATGGTGGAGGGAGCCTCTAAAAACCCCAGTTTGGACCAATTCATGGTGGAGGGAGCCTCTAAAAAACCCAGTTTGGACCAATTCATGGTGGAGGGAGCCTCTAACCAGCCCAGTTTGGACCAATTCATGGTGGAGGGAGCCTCTAAAAACCCCAGTTTGGACCAATTCATGGTGGAGGGAGCCTCTAAACAGCCCAGTTTGGACCAATTCATGGTGGAGGGAGCCTCTAAAAACCCCAATTTGGACCAATTCATGGTGGAGGGAGCCTCTAACCAGCCCAGTTTGGACCAATTCATGGTGGAGGGAGCCTCTAACCAGCCCAGTTTGGACCAATTCATGGTGGAGGGAGCCTCTAAACAGCCCAGTTTGGACCAATTCATGGTGGAGGGAGCCTCTAAACAGCCCAGTTTGGACCAATTCATGGTGGAGGGAGCCTCTAAAAACCCCAATTTGGACCAATTCATGGTGGAGGGAGCCTCTAACCAGCCCAGTTTGGACCAATTCATGGTGGAGGGAGCCTCTAACCAGCCCAGTTTGGGCAAATTCATGGTGGAGGGAGCCTCTAAAAACCCCAATTTGGACCAATTCATGGTGGAGGGAGCCTCTAAACAGCCCAGTTTTGGCAAATTCATGGTGGAGGGAGCCTCTAACCAGCCCAGTTTGGGCAAATTCATGGTGGAGGGAGCCTCTAACCAGCAGAGTTGTGGGAAAGCAGGGTGGAGGGAGCCTCTAACCAGCAGAGTTGGTGGAAATCAGGGTGGAGGGAGCCTCTAACCAGCAGAGTTGGGGGAAATCATGTTGGAGGGAGCCTAGTATTAGCAGAATTGTGCAACGCTTATGGTGGATGAGTATGAGGATGCGGAGGAATTGGAGAGGTTGAGTACAGACATGGAGTTTCATGTTGGGGTGCTTTACACAGGTGGGCACAAAAATGAAGGCTCTATCCAGTGGTGGTTCATTTTTATCAAAGTGAGCCGGTCGGCACTCTCAGCTGACAGATGGGTGCGCTTGTCAGTGATGATGCCACCGGCTGCACTGAACACCCTCTCAGATAGGACGCTGGCGGCAGGACAGGACAGCACCTCCAAGGCATATAGGGCAAGTTCAAGCCACAGGTCCAACTTCGACACCCAATACGTGTAGGGCGCAGAGGGGTCGGAGAGGACAGGGCTGTGGTCGGAAAGGTATTCCCGCAACATGCGCCTATACTTCTCACGCCTGGTGACACTAGGACCCTCTGTGGCGGCACTTTGGCGAGGGGGTGCCATCAAGGTGTCCCAGACCTTAGACAGTGTGCCCCTCGTTTGTGTGGACCGGTGAGAACTTGGTCGCCTACTGGAGGAACTGTCCTCCCTGCCGCCAACGTCACATGCTGGAAACATCTCCATCATATTCTGCACCAATTGCCTGTGGCAAGCATTGATGCGATTGGCCCTCCCCTCTACCGGAATAAAAGACGAGATGTTGTTTTTATACCGGGGGTCAAGGATAGCAAAGATCCAGTACTGGTTGTCCTCCATGATTTTGACAATACGCTTGTCGGTTGTAAAGCACCCCAACATGAACTCAGCCATGTCTGCCACAGTGTTAGTTGGCATGACTCCTCTGGCCCCACCGGAAAGTTCAATCTCCATTTCCTCCTCATCCTCCATGTCTACCCATCCGCGCTGCAACAATGGGACGATTCGAAGTTGCCCGGAAGCCTCCTGTATCACCATCACATCATCGGACAACTCTTCTTCCTCCTCCTCCTCCTCCTCCTCCTCCATTAAACGCGATGAAGCGGACAGATGTGTGGACCTACTCTCCAGCTGTGACGGATCGGATGCTATCCCTGACTCCTCTGTGTGATCTGAGTTATCCCTGATGTCAATCAGGGATTCTCTCAGAACACACAAGAGCGGGATTGTAAGGCTCACCATCGCATCCTCAGAGCTCACCCTCCTTGTGGACTCCTCAAACACCCGTAGGATGTCACAAAGGTCTCTCATCCATGGCCACTCATGGATGAGAAACTGAGGCAGCTGACTTTGTGGCACCCTAGGGTTTTGTAGCTGGTATTCCATCAAAGGTCTCTGCTGCTCAACCACTCTATTCAACATCTGAAACGTTGAGTTCCAGCGTGTGGGGACGTCGCACAAAAGCCGGTGTTGTGGCACATGCAGGCGTTGCTGGAGAGATTTTAAGCTAGCAGCGGCTACTGTCGACTTGCGAAAGTGGGCGCACATGCGCCGCACTTTCACCAGTAGCTCTGGAACATTGGGGTAGCTCTTTAGGAAACGTTGCACCACTAGGTTGAAGACGTGGGCCAGGCATGGAACATGTTGGAGTCCGGCAAGCTCCAGAGCTGCTACCAGGTTCCGGCCGTTATCACAAACGACCATGCCTGGGCCCAGGTGCAGCGGCTCAAACCATATTGCCGTCTCATCGAGGAGGGCATCCCTCACCTCGGAGACAGTGTGCTGTCTGTCCCCCAAGCTGATCAGCTTCAGCACAGCCTGCTGACGTCTACCAACGCCAGTGCTGCAACGTTTCCAACTCGTAGCTGGGGTCAATCTAACAGCGGAGGAGGAGGCGGTGGCGGAGGAGGAGGCGGTGGCGGAGGAGGAGGCGGTAGAGGAGGAGGAGGAGGGGGGTGTTCTTCTCGTGTCCCTGCCAGGAATGTTAGGCGGGGAGACGAGGTACACCGGGCCAGTTTGGGAAGCAGTCCCAGCCTCAACTACATTCACCCAGTGTGCCGTCAGTGAAATGTAGCGTCCCTGTCCGCATGCACTTGTCCACGCGTCGGTGGTCAAGTGGACCTTTGTGCAAAGCGCGGAACTAAGGGCCCGCCTGATGTTGAGTGACACGTGCTGGTGCAAGGCGGGGACGGCACACCGGGAGAAGTAGTGACGGCTAGGGACGGCATAGCGAGGTGCCGCAGTTGCCATCAGGTCCAGGAAGGCGGGAGTTTCAACAAGCCGGAACGCCAACATCTCCTGGGCCAGCAGTTTAGCGATGTTGGCGTTCAAGGCTTGCGCGTGTGGGTGGTTAGCAGTGTATTTCTGCCGCCGCTCCAATGTCTGAGAGATGGTGGGTTGTTGTAAAGAAGCGCCTGATGGTGCCTTTGATGGTGCAGGAGAAGGAGATAAGACAGGAACAGGGGAGGATGAGGGAGAAGTCAACAAAGTGGCGGAGGCAGATGAAGTGGTGTCCTGGCTCGTCCTCTGGAGTGCATCGCCAGCACAGTCAGCAGTGGCAGTGGCAGAGGCAGAGGCAGTGGCAGAGGCAGTGGCAGTGGCGTGAACGGCAGGCGGCCTTTGTCCTGCCGTTGCTGCCTGCCACTGATTCCAGTGCTTGGATTCCAAATGACGGCGCATTGAAGTGGTGGACAGGTTGCTCTTCTCAGAGCCCCTAATCAATTTCGAGAGGCAAATTGTGCAGACAACACTATATCTGTCCTCGGCGCATTCCTTGAAAAAACTCCACACCTTCGAGAAACGTGCCCTCGAGGTGGGAGTTTTTCGGGGCTGGGTACGAACTGGAACATCTTGGGAGATTCCGGGTGTGGCCTGGCTTCGCCTAAGCTGCTGACCTCTGCCTCTGCCTCTAGCTACCCTTTTTGGTGCTGCACTTGCCTCAACATCCACACTACTTTCCCCGCTTGACATCCCCCCTGTCCAGGTCGGGTCAGTGTCCTCATCATCCACCACTTCCTCTTCCAACTCCTGTCTCATCTCCTCCTCCCGCACAATGCGCCGGTCAACTGGATGCCCTGACGGCAACTGCGTCACATCATCGTCGATGAGGGTGGGTTGCTGGTCATCCACCACCAAATCGAACGGAGATGGAGGAGACTCTAGTGTTTGAGCATCTGGACACAGATGCTCCTCTATTAGGTTCGTGGAATCGTGACGTGGAGAGGCAGGTTGAGGGACAATGAAAGGAGCGTAGAACAGCTCTGGGGAGCAGGAACAGTTGGGGTTATTGTTCTGTGAAGCTTGGGAATTTTGGGAGGAAGGAGGACAAGACTGTTGGGTAATAGGAGGAGAGGAGGCAGAGTCTGACTGGCTGCTGGACAATGTGCTGTAAGCGTTCTCTGACAGCCATTGCAAGACCTGTTCCTGGTTCTCGGGCCTACTAAGGTTTGTACCCTGCAGTTTAGTTAATGTGGCAAGCAACCCTGGCACTGTGGAGTGGCGCAATGCTTGCTGCCCCACAGGAGTAGGCACGGGACGCCCTGTGGCTTCACTGCTACCTTGCTCCCCAGAACCATTCCCCCGACCTCGCCCACGGCCTCGTCCACGTCCCTTTCCGGGAGCCTTGCGCATTTTGAATTCCCAGTTAGAAATTGGCACTATATACCAGAAGCAAAAATTGTGGGTGCACGTAACCCCAATATATTCTTTGAATTCCCAGTCAGACAATGGCACTATATACCAGTAGCAAGAAATGAGGGTATTTATAACCCCAATATATTCTTTGAATTACCAGTTAGAAACTGGCACTATATGGCAGTAGCAAGAAATGAGGGTATTTATAACCCCAATATATTCTTTGAATTCCCAGTCAGACAATGGCACTGTATACCAGTAGTAAAAATTGTGGGTGCACGTAACCCCAATATATTCTTTGAATTCCCAGTCAGAAACTGGCACTGTATACCAGTAGTAAAAATTGTGGGTGCACGTAACCCCAATATATTCTTTGAATTCCCAGTCAGACAATGGCACTATATACCAGTAGCAAGAAATGAGGGTATTTATAACCCCAATATATTCTTTGAATTCCCAGTCAGAAACTGGCACTATATGGCAGTAGCAAGAAATGAGGGTATTTATAACCCCAATATATTCTTTGAATTCCCAGTCAGACAATGGCACTGTATACCAGTAGTAAAAATTGTGGGTGCACGTAACCCCAATATATTCTTTGAATTACCAGTCAGAAACTGGCACTATATGGCAGTAGCAAGAAATGAGGGTATTTGTAACCCCAATATATTCTTTGAATTCCCAGTCAGAAACTGGCACTGTATACCAGTAGTAAAAATTGTGGGTGCACGTAACCCCAATATATTCTTTGAATTCCCAGTCAGACAATGGCACTATATACCAGTAGCAAGAAATGAGGGTATTTATAACCCCAATATATTCTTTGAATTCCCAGTCAGACAATGGCACTGTATACCAGTAGTAAAAATTGTGGGTGCACGTAACCCCAATATATTCTTTGAATTCCCAGTCAGAAACTGGCACTATATGGCAGTAGCAAGAAATGAGGGTATTTATAACCCCAATATATTCTTTGAATTCCCAGTCAGACAATGGCACTGTATACCAGTAGTAAAAATTGTGGGTGCACGTAACCCCAATATATTCTTTGAATTACCAGTCAGAAACTGGCACTATATGGCAGTAGCAAGAAATGAGGGTATTTGTAACCCCAATATATTCTTTGAATTCCCAGTCAGAAACTGGCACTGTATACCAGTAGTAAAAATTGTGGGTGCACGTAACCCCAATATATTCTTTGAATTCCCAGTCAGAAACTGGCACTATATGGCAGTAGCAAGAAATGAGGGTATTTATAACCCCAATATATTCTTTGAATTCCCAGTCAGACAATGGCACTGTATACCAGTAGTAAAAATTGTGGGTGCACGTAACCCCAATATATTCTTTGAATTACCAGTCAGAAACTGGCACTATATGGCAGTAGCAAGAAATGAGGGTATTTGTAACCCCAATATATTCTTTGAATTCCCAGTCAGAAACTGGCACTGTATACCAGTAGTAAAAATTGTGGGTGCACGTAACCCCAATATATTCTTTGAATTACCAGTCAGAAACTGGCACTATATGGCAGTAGCAAGAAATGAGGGTATTTGTAACCCCAATATATTCTTTGAATTCCCAGTCAGAAACTGGCACTGTATACCAGTAGTAAAAATTGTGGGTGCACGTAACCCCAATATATTCTTTGAATTACCAGTCAGAAACTGGCACTATATGGCAGTAGCAAGAAATGAGGGTATTTGTAACCCCAATATATTCTTTGAATTCCCAGTCAGAAACTGGCACTGTATACCAGTAGTAAAAATTGTGGGTGCACGTAACCCCAATATATTCTTTGAATTCCCAGTCAGACAATGGCACTATATACCAGTAGCAAGAAATGAGGGTATTTATAACCCCAATATATTCTTTGAATTCCCAGTCAGAAACTGGCACTGTATACCAGTAGTAAAAATTGTGGGTGCACGTAACCCCAATATATTCTTTGAATTCCCAGTCAGACAATGGCACTATATACCAGTAGCAAGAAATGAGGGTATTTATAACCCCAATATATTCTTTGAATTACCAGTCAGAAACTGGCACTATATGGCAGTAGCAAGAAATGAGGGTATTTGTAACCCCAATATATTCTTTGAATTCCCAGTCAGAAACTGGCACTGTATACCAGTAGTAAAAATTGTGGGTGCACGTAACCCCAATATATTCTTTGAATTACCAGTCAGAAACTGGCACTATATGGCAGTAGCAAGAAATGAGGGTATTTGTAACCCCAATATATTCTTTGAATTCCCAGTCAGAAACTGGCACTGTATACCAGTAGTAAAAATTGTGGGTGCACGTAACCCCAATATATTCTTTGAATTCCCAGTCAGACAATGGCACTATATGGCAGTAGCAAAAATAGTGGGTGTATATAGCCCCAATTCTATTGCTAGGGGACTTGCAGGGTATTTCTGGGGTGAAGGTGGGGGGGCACACCGTTGGAACGGGTATCGGGGGTATATATCGGGTATACGGGAATACACTGACAGTGTATTCCATTCAGGATCCTGGGAAAGCTGGGTTGCGGCGATTGAGCCCGTCAGTGCCACGTTACACTGACAAGCTTCTCCCTGGAATTTAGCTCTTACAAGAGCTGTTGTGGTTGTCTTCTCCTTCCTATCCTAGCCTGTCCCTGCCTACCCAGAATCTAAGCCCTAGCTAGCTGGACGGAAACCTCCGTCCTCGGTGAATTGCAAGCTCAGAATGACGCGAACCTGGGCGGCGCTGTTCTTTTAAATTAGAGGTCACATGTTTTCGGCAGCCAATGGGTTTTGCCTACTTTTCTCAACGTCACCGGTGTCGTAGTTCCTGTCCCACCTACCCTGCGCTGTTATTGGAGCAAAAAAGGCGCCAGGGAAGGTGGGAGGGGAATCGAGTAATGGCGCACTTTACCATGCGGTGTTCGATTCGATTCGAACATGCCGAACAGCCTAATATCCGATCGAACATGAGTTCGATAGAACACTGTTCGCTCATCTCTACCCAGGACGTTGCAGCGCAGGTGGCGTGATGATGTCTCTGCATCATGCCTCCTGTGTCACTACTACAGGGAGAGTCTTCGGTAGGTTAGTACAAGATTTAGTGTTTTCTGGTAAAGGAAAGGGATCTAATACAGGAGAAACTATTATTTATAGTGGGAAAACTATTAACTAAAAAGGGGCTAGTGTTTATAATGGAGGAACTATTATACATAAGGGGCACTATTATAGGGGAGAAATTATATATAACTATTGTAAGGGGGAATAATTATATAGATTTATATTTATATAATTATATAGAGGGAAGGGGAAGTTAAATGGAGGAGACATATATAAAGGGGCTAATATTTATAATGCAGGAACTATTTTATATAAGAAATGCTATTATAAGAGAGGAATTATCATATTTAAGGAGCACTATTATAAGATGGGACCGTTATATATAAGGGGTGCTACTGTAGGAGTAGAACTATTATATATAAGGCTGGCTGTTGTAAAGGGGAGACTGTTATATATAAGGGGCTATTGTATATAAGGGAGGAACTGTCATATACTGTATAAGGTGGTGTCTGTTACTCATAAACGGGGAACTGTTATTCATAAGGGAGAGACTATTATATATATAAGGGGCTATTATAGGAGAAGAACTATTATACTGTATATAAGGTGGATTGTTATAAGAGAGCTATTATGTATAAGGGAAGAACTATTTATAAGAGGCCTATAATGAGGGGCAACTATTATAATGTGGTCTCTTTTATTTAAAGAGGACCTTTCACCTCCTGGGGACCATGCGGTGTAATACACCACTAGAAAGCCGACAGTGCGCTGAATTCAGCACACTACTGGCTTTCCCATTCTGTGCCCCCAGTGAAGAGTTATCAGTGCCATTACCGTAGCTCTTCACTGTCAGAAGGTACATTCCTGATTGACTGTCAGAAACGCCCTTATGACAGTGAAGAGCTACGATACCGGCACCAATAGCTCTTCACCCGGGGCACAGAACGGGAAAGTCAATAGTGCACTGAATTCAGTGCACTGTCAGCTTTCTTTTGGTGTATTAAACCGCATGGTCCCCAGGAGGTGAAATGTCCTATTTTAGAGGGAAACGTTATAAGGAGGGTATTGTTAAAGGGGCTATTTATAAGGGGGAACTATTATCTATAAGTGGGTATTATTATTAAGAGGGCTATTATTTATAAGAGGCCTAATATTGATAATGTGGACTATTATTTTATAAGGTGAACTATTATTTATGAGGGAGGCTATTACTGATAAGGGGGAACTATTACTGATATAGGGCACTGTTTATAAGTAGGGGCTATTTATAAGGAGGTGCTATAATAACATGAGGGGGTGCGAAAATCTTTTAGGCGGTACAAAGGTGGTTATTTGAATTCTGTGTGGGCATAAGAGGAGGTGGTTGTTACTGTTGTGGAGGTATAAAGGGGCATTATTAAAGGGGCTTCCACTGGAAATATACTGTAATTGCGTTGTTGGACCTAGCAAGTCCTAGCATGCCTACTTGCTCTTCCTTTCCTGGAGCTACCAATAGAAGTGAATGGAGTATTCCAGGAATTGAAGTATCACAGCAGCTGGAATACCAAAGCTTGCTGATCTCTGGTTTATAAGCTCTACAGAGAATTCCTGCATTTTAGTATATTGTGTAGTTAAGGGGTCTGTTTCCTGTACCCACACTCATTCATAAAAAGGTATGGACTGTAATGCACCAGAAGGTAAGCATCAGAATCTCCAACAACTTTCATCTTTAAAAACACACCTCAGCCCCACCGACTGGAAGTACAATGTGACAAGATATTACCCATTAACATGGTTACTATGTTCTAAGAGTCAATGGTTACACCAACACATGGATGTTCCGTGATGTTACCTTTTGACAACTTCTCACATCCCCTCCCATATATTAGTAATATATTCTGGAATATTCTTTTAGTAAACTGTTTTAAAACCTATTTGTATGGGACTATAGCTATAATCACTAGACACATCTCATACATCACAACCATATACTATAACCCATTCTCAAAGCATTATATATATATTTTACTTTTGCATAATTCTGGCACAAATTGCGTCAAACAGTGGAGTACATGCTATGCACCATCTTTAATATGTGTAGACAATATTTTGCACCTTCCGCAACAGATTTGAAAGTCTTGAAAATTGGACAAAGTTAAGAGGCCATAAAATGCATATGTAAACTATAAACTTTGTGATTTGTGGCAAATTTATAATTGCATTCATCATTTTGATAGATCTAATGTTCAGAAACAGCACCGCTCCTGCCATTGACTGTGTCTGTGTCTGGTATTGCAGCAACCTGAATCAGTATTATCAGCTATTCCAGATATATCCCACAAACATGGTCCTATTTTATTTTTTAAAGGGAAACCTCGATTTAACTCTTACTATTCCACGCTATCCCTGGTACCCTCTGTATTGCCTTTTGCACATGCACATGCACTTTCAGATACATCCTTCTTAATTATATTCTTGAAAGAAAAAGATCATTAATATAAAACCCCCCTAATGTTTAAGAATGAAGAAATATAGGAAACCTTTTTACATGAACGCATTTGTGTCCTGTAGTTATACAAAGTCACTGGATCAGTTATATCCCAACTAGGTTCCTTACACCTACTGGATGTAAAATCTTTATGCACAAGCTTCTGGAAGGCTCCTTATGAAAGAAGACTTTACAAAACAGAGCAGGTCTTTATTTTTTATCTTCACAAGTGTGCAAACAGAGAGGCTAACAGAACAGAACAAAATGCAGAGCAGATGCTGTACATCATTTTACCAGTGTAAAAGTCATGGTCACCCACATTCATTCTTTCCAGTTTCTGTGTTGGTGCTCAGCTTGGTCACTTCTGCACATTGTCTTTGGATTGTTTTTCTATAAACACTTTAGAAGGAAGAAGTTGCAGACAGCACCTCTGGGGCAATTACATAATTTCCCAATTCTGGAAGCTTTCCTGACTGCACATTGCTCCCCTACGTCACACTGGAAAACAAGGATTTACAATGATCAAGGAATAATTCATTGAACAAGTACAAGCAATATTTGCAATATGCAAAGATAATATCCAGGCAGTAGACTCTGTCTTTGATATGTATGTTCCCTTTAATGTATCTTTACCAATGATAAAATATGTATATATAAAAAAGAAATATAGATATTTATGCCATATAATGTGTGGCTCTGCGGAGATATTGCATATAAATCCATTAATTAAGCACAGTAAAATTCCCACCATCTTTCTACAAAGTCCCTTTAAAAGCAATGGTGAAGCTAAAATACAAAAGACATGTAAAACATGTAAAAGACATATATAAAACATGTACTGTAGTATTCCAAATGCAGTCATCTTACCACAGGAACCTGTCCAAATTTCTTTTCCCATGAAGGTACGCGTTTACTCTGTAACTTCTCCAAGACTTCCTGCAGAGCTCCCAGCTACAAAATACATATTAATATCCAGTAAACATCCATAAAACAAAAGCAGCTATAAATACATAAGACGCATCAATAGTTAGTAACAAAAGTAGTTACAAATATAATAAGATAGAGAGAAATGCCATGCAGCTTACAACCTAAAAAGACCTTCAGTATATGTATGTATAACATACAGTATAACAATAAGTTCATAACCATAGCTAGCTTTCACTGACATATCAGCTGCTGTAACACTATAATTGTTTGGGGAGAATTGCAATGAACAGTGCAGTGATATATAAAAGTAATAGTATTATACCTGCAAAGCCTGCAGTTGAAGCTTACATAAACTGTGGAATGCTAGGCATTATACTTAGACACCATGCATACAATATAGAAAGAGGATAAAAGAAGTCAGAAGTGGAGTTTACACAACCTGTGGAGCCCTCCTGACTAGTACAGAGCAGCTCTGCTATAATAACACATGCTCTGGGATTGCAGGAATCACTCACCAACTCTTTCTCACTAGATGGAATAGCATCTTTGGGGTAGAAGTCTCGCAGAGCCCTGGTCTCCAGATCTGAGCTGTCCTCCTGGCCATACACAGCACTTATGACAAGGAGCAGTAAGCAGCTGCCCAGGGTAATGAGGCGCAGTCTGGAGCTGCTGTCCATGGTGCTGATCTCCAGCTCTAGCCTGTGCAGGATGAATGGTGCTGGCACCCAGTGGTCGGGGGCACTGCCTTGGCTTTCTAATGAGTGGAAAGCTCTGTATTTATCTCTTCCACAGGGATGTATGTTGTTATTTTATTTGATGAACTCCTCCCATTGTGACGCCAATGAGCAGTGTGGGGGTGAAGCAGTCAGCTCCTGACATGGGTGAGCCTTTGTTAAGACATCAATCAAAGCTCCCCAGGCTATGCTGACATGGCACAGAGGGCATAGAAGACTTATGTTTCCTCTGCTATACTTCAAACCAATTTAATATTACTTTGACAGTTTCATTCATTCCTCTTTCTTCAGCCTGGGTGTAAACAATTCTCTTCTAACATCACGTTTAAGGAAATGTTCTGCCTGCAGGCACTTGGAAATTTAGATTTTAATATGGGTGAAAATTTTTGTATTTAATCATATGTACTAATATATTAGAGCCTCAGGTGTTTTGCTGTATTTTAATGTTGCGAGATAATTGATTTTTCTAATAAGCAATGTGGGATGTGGAAACAGAATTCTGCTTTTTGCATCTGTATCTCTTTTTGTGCTAGAAGTCCCAGCATATTTTTCACATAAAATTATAAAGATTGCAATCCCCATATTCTAATGTGTGTAGTGCGTTATGGATGAATTAAGACTGAAATATCAAAGATGGAAAGCTGCTGTTCACACTTCTCACTATGTACTAAGTGATGACTTCTAGGAGCTGGATTGCAGAACACAAGGGTTAAGCTGGTGCATGCAATTGATCTGGTGTCTCTACCAGTGTAAATATCTCTAAGGATATATTGCAGAGATTTCTTCCATACATACTACACCTTTCTGCTTAATTTTAACATCACACATATTGTAACAAAGAGTTGAAGGCTATATGTGTCCTATAATCTAGTAACTCACAGAATCCTTTGCATATGCTGTACCACATATAGTGTAATACAACACTAATGTAACCCTAATAAAAAAGACGTCACTGAGTAAGCATCGCAGTAGTGCTTATATGAATTAGATTAATAGGATTAAAGGGGTTTTCTAGGATCATGATATTGATAATTTATCCTTAGGACTAGCCATCAAGATCAGATCAGTGAGAGTCAGACTGTCGGTACCTCAGTAGTCAGGTGTCTCAAGGGGCTGTGGTGCCATGCATGTTTTTTTCTACATAGGTTTCATACCTCAGTTTACATGCACTCAGTCTTGTTTCTAGTAATGGTGCAAGGAATTGCAGCTTTGTATTAAAATCAGTGGGATGATTTGCAGAAAGCAGCCTGTAATAGAAGTTAATGCCAGAAAGGCCTGGTAGCCTTCAATAGGGAACTGGCGATCCTTCCCAATGCCCCATCAGGAAAATGGCGCCTTGGTCAGCTTTGTCCGAGATGGTGGGGTCCTTAATGCCCACAGTCAGTGCCTACCCAGTTCCTGAGCGGCCACCATATTTAAATATCAGGAAATGGGTTAATTAGACAGAGAAATGGAAAAATTGCAGCCTCTTCAAACTGCTGATCGGTACGGGTTGTAAGAGCTGAAACCCAGTTAATTTGGTATGGCCTACCCTGGTCTTGAGAAACCAGTGTGATACAATTAAGATATATTTTTTAAAGTGGATTTTCTATTAAGTCTGAGCTTTTTTGCTAGAGTACTCAGTTCTATACAGTTAAGTGCGGAACCATGTAAAGCCAATTAAACTTGATGCTGTCTTCTTGCTTAGCTTCCATAGCTACTATCATTTAAAAAAGTAGAAGAAATAAATTATAGAGATGGAGAATAATAAAATTTCCACTTTGGAGGTTTAGTCATTGAAGTTGCATGGTATTTGTCCGTAATTGCCCTAGAAAACATAGATACATTTAAAAGGATATATAAACCAACTTGCTGATGGATTCACCTATCAATAGTAATACAAATAGTACTAATAAACATTGGGCACTGCTAGAAACCTTTTGTAATTCAAACAGTGAAGGATAAGACATGAATTCATTCTGAATGCTTCTTTATTATGCACTCCATTCAGTGGATATAGAACACTTTTTTTTTTGTTTTGGGGGGAGGGTAGCCATGTTTACTCGCAACTCTAAAGACACATAACATAGCATTAAAACTTTGAGGATTTAGGAATTCACATTCATAAGCAAAGACAGAATTAGCACCTCCTAACACTGAAATAAATGGATACGTACATGTCTGCTGTCAAGGCGATTCAAAAGCAAACAAACTCAAAGTTGTAGTACTACCCTGCAGAAGAACTTACAGTGATTATACATATAAGGATCTTAGAACATACTTTATGATCAAATAGTGTGGGCCTACCTGCAATGACAAGGTGAACTCACTCAGATGAATCCCTACACTACTAAAAAGGGCAAATGCAAAATAGGAAACTCACATTTTATATGAGAGTAAGAACCCGACATACTCAGGTATACAGTGTAGATCCCAAAGATTCCACCAATGTCAGTGAGATCACCGGGCAGCTGCCATCCCTCTTCAAGAGTTATGACTGAAAGCTGTAATATGTGCACAAACATCATAACTAACACTGCTCCTCTGTTCCTTCCCATGTAGCATTATGTAATAAAGTGCAAAACCAGCTACTGGAAGATAAACAGGTATAAAATAAAAACAGGAAAATCCTGGAGATAGCACCAAAGGCTGATCTTCTACTGTTGTAACACATTCTATGTTTGCAGTGATATTATTGCCACAAATCCTACAGGGTGATGACCTGAAGTAACCATATATGTCCTATGGATACAATCCTCTGATAATGGCTGATAACAGAGAACAACAGTGAACAATTGCTATATATATATACAGTCCTATGAAAAAGTTTGGGCACCCCTATTAATCTTAATCATTTTTACTTCTAAATATTTTGGTATTTGCAACAGCCATTTCAGTTTGATATATCTAATAACTGATGGACACAGTAATATTTCAGGATTGAAATGAGGTTTATTGTACTAACAGAAAATGTGCAATATGCATTAAACCAAAATTTGACCGGTGCAAAAGTATGGGCACCTCAACAGAAAAGTGACATTAATATTTAGTAGATCCTCCTTTTGCAAAGATAACAGCCTCTAGTCGCTTCCTGTAGCTTTTAATCAGTTCCTGGATCCTGGATGAAGGTATTTTGGACAAACAATTCAAGTTCAGTTAAGTTAGATGGTCGCCGAGCATGGACAGCCCGCTTCAAATCATCCCACAGATGTTCAATGATATTCAGGTCTGGGGACTGGGATTGCCATTCCAGAACATTGTAATTGTTCCTCTGCATGAATGCCTGAGTCGATTTGGAGCGGTGTTTTGGATCATTGTCTTGCTGAAATATCCATCCCCGGCGTAACTTCAACTTCGTTACTGATTCTTGAACATTATTCTCAAGAATCTTCTGATACTGAGTGGAATCCATGCGACCCTCAACTTTAACAAGATTCCCTGTGCCGGCATTGGCCACGCAGCCCCAAAGCATGATGGAACTTCCACCAAATTTTACAGTGGGTAGCAAGTGTTTTTCTTGGAATGCTGTTTCTTTTTGGACGCCATGCATAACGCCTTTTTTTTATAACCAGACAACTCAATCTTTGTTTCCAAAATGAAGTTGGCTTGTCCAAATGTGCTTTTGCATACCTCAGGCAACTCTATTTGTGGCGTACGTGCAGAAACGGCTTCTTTCTCATCACTCTCCCATACAGCTTCTCCTTGTGCAAAGTGCGCTGTATTGTTGACCGATGCACAGTGACACCATCTGCAGCAAGATGATGCTGCAGCTCTTTGGAGGTGGTCTGTGGATTGTCCTTGACTGTTCTCACCATTCTTCTTCTCTGCCTTTCTGATATTTTTCTTGGCCTGCCACTTCTGGGCTTAACAAGAACTGTCCCTGTGGTCTTCCATTTCCTTACTATGTTCCTCACAGTGGAAACTGACAGGTTAAATCTCTGAGACAACGTTTTGAATCCTTCCCCTGAACAACTATGTTGAACAATCTTTGTTTTCAGATCATTTGAGAGCGGGCTGTCCATGCTCGGCCACCATCAAACTGAACTGAACTTGAATTGTTTTGTAGAAAGAAATGGTCCAAAATACCTTCATCCAGGATCCAGGAACTGATTAAAAGCTACAGGAAGCGACTAGAGGCTGATATCTTTGCAAAAGGAAGATCTACTAAATATTAATGTCACTTTTCTGTTGAGGTGCCCATACTTTTGCACCGGTCAAATTATAGTTTAATGAATATTGCGCATTTTCTGTTAGTACAATAAACCTCATTTCAATCCTGAAATATTACTGTGTCCATCAGTTATTAGATATATCAAACTGAAATGGCTGTTGCAAACACCAAAATATTTAGAACTAAAAATGATTAAGATTAATAGGGGTGCCCAAACTTTTTCATAGGACTGTATATATATATATATATATATATATATATATATATGTACACATTCCTCTAATAACTGATGACAGAGACCATTGAGTGAGTGGGTTCACATCAGTGACTGGTCTCCATTCTGAGGTTTCCGTCTTCTGCATGCAGAAGACGGAAACTTGTCAGACCGAGTCCAGCCGTGAGCACCCATGAGTGTTTTATGCTCTCCGCAGCTAAACCATTTTTTAAAAATCGGACACAAAGTCCTGCATGTCCGACTTTGTTTCCGGTTAAAAAAAAACGAATGAATGGGTTTGAAAAATGTCTGCAGGAGGGTCTGCATGGTGGCTCAGTGGCTAGCACTGCAGCCCTATAGCGCTGGGTCCTGGTGTTCAAATCCCGCCAAGGGCAAAAACCATCTGCAAGGAGCTTGTATGCTCTCCCCATGTTTGCATGGATTTCCATCCCATATACCAAAAAGACATAATCATAGGGGGAAAAAATGGACATTGTGAGCCCTATGTGGGGCTCATAATCTACATTTAAAAAAAAAAATGTCTGCAGGTTTCCGCCTCCTGCCCAGCTTAATACAGGAAACGGAAACCTGCAGAATGGAGGCTGGGACGCAGATGTGAACCCGGCCTGTGCGCTGTATGTATGTATATATAAAATTGCTCTCCTGCAATCCTCTCATGGCAACTGATAACAGACAACAACAGTAAGGCTGGTCTTACACGACAGTAAGTTTAGTCCGTAATTGTGAGTTCTCAATTGCGGACCATTTGCGGACACATTATATTCAGTGTGGCCTCTTACACCACCGGATATTTTATTTGTGTGTTGTGCTGTGACCGGCCGCACTGAATGCCGCAGGTCCGCAAAGTCAATAACATCACGGCACGACATGGACTGTCCCATAGAACTCTATGGGTGCATGCCGATGGACACGGACGTCTGCAGAAAGACTTTTTGAAATGAAATTTAGTGTTGCTGATCAGCAAATTGCAAAAACCACTACAGTCGTGTAAGATCAGCTTAAGTGAGTGCTGTAATCCTATGATAATGGTGTATGTCAGTGAGGCTATGAATGACCTGCAAACATCTATTGGCTAATACAGGACATGTGATGTAATATGAAGGAAGGCCATTGATATTTGCTTCTGTGAATATTATCTATGTGCCAAATTTGGGTTCAGATTGGTACAGTCACTTTGCCCATGCGTGAAGAACAGACAGCATAAATGAATTTATTTATTTATTTATTTATTTATTTATTTGCATACTGTATATAATTGTATTATTTGATATCTTTATTTATAAACATGTTAGCCATTTAGTTGATATTGCAATACTGGTACTGCTGGTAACTTCTGTAATAGTAATAAAAATGCCGCACAATATATACGTAATAGTCATTGATAGAAAAAAAGTAGCATTAAAATAACTCTGGAACAAAGTAATCCCAAACCTCTGTCTCATTAGGGGATATGTTTGCTCCTTATCAATTGTATGTAAAAGGATGCGGCTATCACCTACTGCCCTTGTCACACTTAATCATTCTTTGTAAAGGTTACACTTCATTCTAAATTATTGCCGTGCCTAGGGAATATTCTCCACACAAGCAGACAGTTCATTCCTAACCAAATACAAGAAACTTAGTTCTTGGTACATGGTGACTGAATTCTAATATTTCTAATCTGGAATCATATAAAAAAATAAACCAATGACAATACAACATTGAAAGAGCAGGATTACAATGAATGTTGCTTTTCCTTGCAAAAGAGAAAACAGGCAGATGGCTCATTTCTATACAGGGTTCACAATCCCAATAAACCTTTTCTTATTATTAGGTGCTGATGGAGCTCCCCGAATGCATCAGGAGTTAAGTAATATATCAATGAGGTCATTGGTGACTGATAATATAAAATGGAAGACTTATGCATACAAGCATATTACACATCGTAAAACCTCTAAATTATACAGAGACAGAATATAATAATAACACATGTTATTTACATAGTGCTAACATATTCCGCAGCACAATTTGTAGGGTTCAAGTACAGACAAAAAGATACATTACAAAGAAATAGTCACTTTACACAATGGGACTGAGGGCCCTGCTCACAAGAGCTTACAATCTATGAGGTAGAGGGGGTGACACAATAGTTAGCAGGGGCGGCATTGCTTATACAGTGGTCAAACAACTTTGTAATAGAGGTGACTGTCATTACACAAACATAAAACTTTATGAGCCGTCACCAGTCGTGTCCTGGCCGCTGCATTCAGAATAGATTTTAGAGGGGAGAGTTTAGTAAGGGGAAGACCGATTAGTTAGGAGTTACAGTAGTCAAGGCGAGAGTGAATCAAGAGTGTGACAATACGTGTCTTTAAAGGGATTCTACCGTTAAAAATCTTTTTTTCTGTGGCTAACACGTCGGAATAGCCTTTAGAAAGGCTATTCGTCTCTTACCTTTAGATGGGATCTCCGCCGCGCCGTTCCTTAGTAATACCGGTTTTTACCGGTATGTAAATTAGTTCTCTGGCAGCGATGGGGGCGGGCCCCAGCGCTGAAAATGCGATGAGGGTGTCCCCACCGCTGCCCGAGAACAAGATCCTGCTCCGCCTCTATCTTCTGCTGGATCCTCCCCTTCTTTCTTCGTCTTTCTTCTGACGCCTGCGCAGTTGTCTCTGCCACTGAGACACTAGTAGAGACGACTGCGCATGCGCGCAATTGCGGCCTCGGAACTATGGCCGCGCATGCGCAGTCGGCTCTACTAGTGTCAGAGCTGACAGAGGTGAAGCCGCCGAAGAAAGACGAAGAAAGAAGGGGAGGATCCAGCAGAAGATAGAGGCAGCGCAGGATCCTGTTCTCAGGCAGCGGTGGGGACGCCCTCATTGCATTTTCAGCACTGGGGCCCGCCCCCATTGCTGCCAGAGAACTAATTTACATACCGGTAAAAACAGGTATTACTAAGGAACGGCGTGGCAGAGATCCCATCTAAAGGTAAGAAACGAATAGCCTTTCTAAAGGCTATTCCCCCGTGTTAGCCACAGAAAAAAGATTTTTAATGGTAGAATTCCTTTAATGCATCTCTGGTAAGGAAAGGGCGTATTCTGGAGAGGTTTTTGAGGTGGGGATGACATGAGTGTATGAGTGAGTCAAACGCAACCCCTGGGTAGTGGGCATGCTGCCTGTGAGTTATACTAAGGCCATAGACTGCAATGGATATATCAGGGTCAGATGTATTAAATGGTGGAAACAGCAGTAGTTTAGTCTTTGAAAGATTCAGTTTCAGATAGAGTGAAGACATGACATTTGAGACAGCAGAGAAACCACTGGTGTTCTGTTTTAGTGCAGAGGTGATGTCACAGGAAGATGTGTATAATTGGGTGTCATCAGCATAAAGAGGGTACCGGCAAACAAAAAAAAAAAAAAAAAAGAGGGTATCAGAAGCCAAATCTGGTGATGGTTTGTCGAATGGAGGCTGTGTAGAGGGAGAAGAGCAGGGGGGCTAGAACCGAACCCTGAGGAACCCCAACAGCAAGGGAAAAAGGGGAAGAAACAGAGTCTGTAAATAATACACTGAAAGTGCGGTCTGAGAGATAAGATGAGAACCAGGAGAGCGCAGTGTCCTTGAAGCCGACTGAGCGGAGCATAGTGAGGAGGAGTTGATGGTCCACAGTGTCAAAAGCTGCTGAGAGATCCAGAAGAATAAGAGAGAGAAGGTCACCATTAGATTTTGCCATCAGGAGATCATTGGAGACTTTTGTGAGTGGCGTTTCAGTGGAGTGCAGCGCATGGAAGCCAGATTGTAAGGGGTCAGGCAGAGAGTTACGCTGGGTTCACACTAGCGTTCGGCAGTCCGTTCTCAGGTTTCCGTCTTCTGCATGCAGAAGACGGAAACCTGTCATGCCGAGTCCGGCCGTGAGCACCAGTGAGCGTTTTATGCTCTCCGCGGCAAAACCGTTTTTTTTTTTTAAGCCGGACACAGAGTACTGCATGTCTGACTATGTGTCCATTTAAAAAAAAAAAAAAAACGGTTTCGCCGCGGAGAGCATAAAACGCTCACGGGCGCTCACGGCTGGACACCTTTCAAGCCCATTCAAATGAATGGGTTTGAAAGAGTCCTGCAGCTTTCCGTCTCCTGCTCTGTTTTGTGCAGGAAACGGAAACCTGCAAAACGGACTCCCGGGCGCAGATGTGAGTGAGCCCTTAGCAGAGAGATAGAGGATTAAACAAGAATAGACCAAGCATTCCAAGATTTAATAATAATAATAATAATAATAATAATAATAATACATTTTATTTATATAGCGCCAACATATTCCGCAGCGCTGTACAATTTATAGGGTTCAGATACAGACATACATAACAAAGAACGTCATTTCACACAATGGGACTGAGGGCCCTGCTCAAAAGAGCTTACAATCTATGAGGTAGAGGGGGTGACACAAGAGGTAGCAGGGGCGGCATTGCTTATACAGTGTTCAGACAATTTTGTGCATTAGGAATTGTGATAGGCTTGTCTGAAAAGATGCGTCTTTAGTTTGCGTTTGAAACTGTAGAAGTTGGGAGTTAATCTTATTGTCTGGGGTAGAGCATTCCAGAGAAGTGGTGCAGCTCGGGAGAAGTCTTGTATACGAGCGTGGGAGGTTCTGATAATAGAGGATGTAAGTGTTAGGTCATTGAGTGAGCGGAGAGCACGGGTTGGGCGGTAGACAGAGATGAGGGAAGAAATGTAGGGAGGTGCGGCATTATGGAGAGCCTTGTGGATGAGAGTAATAACTTTATATTTTATTCTATAATGAATAGGCAGCCAGTGTAGTGACTGGCACAGACCAGAGGCATCGCTGTAGCGTCTAGCCTGATAGATGAGCCTGGCCGCTGCATTCAGAATAGATTGTAGAGGAGAGAGTTTAGTGAGGGGAAGACCGATTAGTAAGGAATTACAGTAGTCAAGGCGAGAATGAATCAGAGAGACAATAAGTGTCTTTAGTGTATCTCTGGTAAGGAAAGGGCGTATTCTGGAGATGTTTTTGAGGTGGAGGTGACATGAACGTGCGAGTGATTCAATATGAGGGGTGAAGGAAAGGTCTGCGTCAAATATGACCCCAAGGCAGCGGGCATGCTGCCTAGGAGTTATAGTAAGGCCTGAGACTGCAATGGATATATCAGGGACAGATCTGTTAGATGGTGGAAACAGTAGTAGTTCAGTCTTAGAGAGATTTAGTTTCAGATAGAGCAAGGACATGATATTAGAGACAGCAGAGAGACAGTCACTGGTGTTCTGTATGAGTGCAGGGGTGATGTCACGGGAAGATGTGTATAATTGGGTGTCATCAGCATAAAGATGGTACCTGAAGCCAAATCTGGCGATGGTTTGTCCAATGGGGGCTGTGTAGAGAGAAAAGAGCAGGGGGCCGAGGACCGAGCCCTGAGGAACCCCAACAGCAAGGGAAAGAGGGGAGGAAACAGAGCCCGCAAATGATACACTGAAAGTACGGTCTGAGAGATAAGAGGAGAACCAGGAGAGCGCAGTGTCATTGAGGCCGACTGAGCGGAGCATAGTGAGGAGAAGTTGATGGTCAACAGTGTCAAAAGCTGCAGAGAGGTCCAGAAGAATAAGAAGAGAGAGGTCACCATTGGATTTAGCCTTTAGTAGATCATTAGAGACTTTTGTGAGAGCTGTTTCAGTAGAGTGCAGAGCGCGGAAACCAGATTGTAAGGGGTCAAGCAGAGAGTTAGCAGAGAGATAACGGATTAACCGAGAATAAACCAGGCGTTCCAAAAGTTTAGAGATGAAGGGGAGGTTAGAGACGGGTCGATAGTTAGCAGCACAGGATGGGTCCAGGGAGGGTTTTTTCAGTAGCGGGATTATAACAGCATGCTTGAAGGAGGATGGGAAGATTACAGAAGAGAGAGAGAGGTTAAATATTTTAGTAAGGTAAGTAGTGACAGCAGGGGACAGAGATTGGAGAAGGTGTGAGGGGAAGGGGTCACTACTGCAGGTTTTAGAGATGAAGGGGAGGTTAGAGACAGGTCGATGGTTAGCAGCACAGGACAGGTCCAGGGAGGATTTTTTCAATAGCGGGATTATGACAGCATGCTTGAAAGAGGATGGGAAAAATCCAGAAGAGAGAGAAGTTAAATACTTTAGCGAGGTAAGTCATGACAGTAACCATAGTACTCATAGACCCTGATTTTATACATGGAGAGCATGGAGATTTTTTGATGGATTCTGTATGAAGCTGACAAAAACTGAAGCTTAGTCAATGCTGTTGAATAGAGTTATTCTAAGGGATAATAACCCAATAATATTGAGCTGTGCAGGGCACTGTATTGTGGTCTAGAGATATGAAGCCTTGGGGATTCCATGATACAGTATGTCCATACATCCTGTTGCACACAGATATGCCCTATGTATGACACCTTGCCCTTCATTATTCTCACCATGTTAACAGTAAAATTATTCATTTTCATATAGACAGACTTTCTTGATATGTAACAGTGTAAGTGGGAGTAATTGTATGGATGGTGGTCAGAGGTCTTACCCCCAGCATTGGTGCTACTGTACATGACAAATACAGGGTATCAGAGGATAATTAACAACGTACAGATATAGCATACTTAGTGAAATAGAATCTTTCATCAAAATACCAGATTATTTCCTGCTTTTTATTGAACGCTAGCTGGTCTAAGCCACAGTGATCTCTCACGTGTTATGTGTGATTTTCTCCTTCTACTCTTTCCACTGAGAAATAATCGTACAATCTAGACTCTATGCTAAAATTCACTTTTCAGTAGTTACTGTCATAAGCCAGGCAAGTATAATAATTATAGACAGCAAAGCCAACTTGGGAAATGTACAAGAAAACCTGACATACAAATTAAGACCAATCTTTATCAATGCCAGGCAAATAAATGAAAACTGGCACCATTAAGGGACGGCACTTACAGTGTGTCTGGAGTATAAACCAGTGTTATCACCATACTAAAAAAAAAATAATGGAATTCTCATAAATAACCCTATATGAAAATGAGAATGCAAATGAATGTTCATCAAGATCAGGAACTGACATCCTAGGGATTCATTTACAATTATAAAATGATTTTCTAATATACTTCTAAGATGAAAAATAAATAATAAGACATCAAAATCAAATCAAGATCAGCTGTTCCCAGCAGTTTTCAATGCCAGAACAGTGTAGATCTCCAGTCTCCATAATAATGACTTATCCTGTTGGCCAAAAAAAAAAAAAACTTTTATTCACCCATGCATCCTCTGATGCTATCTTTATTTGCTTAGTCTTAAAGTACTGTATACCTCCTACGATGATGACAGGCGCCGGAATTTCAGAATTGATAGGTCATGTACAGACCAAGCTCGGGCACTGGCAGAATTCATTCAAAGTCGTAAACAGGCAAAAAGGTCAGAACAGGCAGCACAGATTTGTAGGTCAGAAGCAAGCCAGGTCAGACTTGGGATATCAGCAGAACAAGGTCAGGATCAAAGGCAAGTCAGAAACAAGCCAAGGTCAAAATGTGGAGAGACAAACAGAAGGCAGTAACAAGTGGCCTCACAAGAACTTGCAAGGCGGGAACCTACATTGCTCAGACACAGAGTGCATGGAGGAGGAGATTTAAACAGAGCTAGATGATCAGGAATTGGCTTGGAAAGGAAAACTGGTGCACACTGGTCACTTAGAAAGCCAAGAGACTGCATGTACTCTACAGGCAGAGAGGAGGGGCAAAGAGGGGCAGAGCCGCAGTATGCACAGAAGTAACAAAGCCAGCAGTGGTGACCATCGGAATTGGGTTCACGTTGCTGGTAATATTCTTATCATATGTGGCAGTGATGCTGCTGAAGTGGCATAGTTGTCCCGCTAAGGGCTCATTCACACGGAGTAAACGCGGCACGCAATGTGCCGCGTTTACGGGACGTTTATGCCGCAATTTTGACGGTGCATGTTTGCGGTCACGTTAGCTCCGCGTTAACGCTGCGTTAACGCGACCGCAAACATACACCGTCAAAATCGCGGCGCGTGTCGCGTTTACTCCGTGTGAACGAGCCCTTAGGCTATGCTCATATTTGTATTGGAGACTCTGTTAGAAAACAAAAAAATTGTATGAGCAACTTAGTGCATTGTTTGGTTTTGCAAAATGATGGGCATCATGACTAAAACACAAAAGACTCCTTCATAGTGAATGTGGTGATTTAGTGCTACTATTCTGTTATTCACGTTGACCCATGTCAAATGTTTGCCTTGGGGCCCGGCTATTCCTAGTTATGCCACTGACTGTACATACAGTACACCACTATTATTCATCCTCAGCCTTCTGTTTATTTCCTATGGAAGTGAACTGCAACTTCCCATTCCCAAACCCTTTAACAAACCATTCCCTGTTCACTAACGTTTTTGCATTCATGGCACAATAATTGATCCCACAGATATAGAATTACTGAGAACTACATCCTAATACATAGTTATACTGCAACCAAATGTCCTAGGGGTTAGAAGGTGAACATTGTGTATATATTGTTTCTGGAAAGGTTTTAGTTCTGTAATATGGGCTGAAAAGTGAAAAATAAAATGTATTATAACCGGCATAATCCGCCCAGCATTTTTGCTACCACTAGAAGCAATTCAGTATTATCTGAGGTCTTGGTTCACCTGGAAGGTCTCAGCACTAGTACTGACTTTCATAGAGATGTAATGAAGAGGATAAGCTGGTTTGATGCACAATGTGAGCTTCAGCGACAATAAGCTGACACTATGACTCAAAGCTTCATGTAACAGAGGTATCTCCTAAAAAATGTAATATTGAGCTATAGGTTTATGACAATTCTTTGTCTGTGTGACAGTCTTAGGCCCAGAAGAATGGGGGGGGGGGATGCACTTTGCAAAATGTGTACAGACAGCTACAAAAGGGGGGAAAGAGGCAAAGTGTTGAGCATGTCATGAAAATTTTCAGACTAGCCACCTTTAATACAAAGCCACACATCCCCTTTTTGGACATCCAACAGTGCTTTGCCCTAATATAAATGATGTCCCCTATATTAAATGTGTTATCCATTTCCTACAGTACCTAAACCCACTACTAAACATAGTATTTGTATGGCTTCTAACATTACCAGTCCTCGTGCTGTACCAGAACAGCTTATCTGCAGGTATCCTGGCTTTTGGATCACTGCAGATATCCTAAGCATAGACCATCAATATTCGAAAGGTGGATTGCCCCTTTAAAATACTCTCCTAATGTCTCACACGGTTTAATCAATGCTCCTTGTACAATATAATGGTCCCCATCACTGTACTGTACAATAAAATAGCCCCCATATAATATGATGTCTTCATTTTCAAGTGAGGGCACTGAAGGAACTGCAATACAAGTGTTGAGCCCCCATCAAACAGCTGACCAGCGGGAGATGCTAACATCACCATCCTGAGCACAGGCCATCAATTTTATCTGGCTGTAAAACCTCTTTAAAATAAATAACAAAAAATATAGATGTATTTAAGAAATTATTGTTTGCAAATGATTGAAGCCCAAGACTTGATATCAATGGTCTATCCTTAGAATATGTCATGAATATAAGATTGGTGGTGGTCCAACACCAGGCGTTTCCAGTGCTGTGGCTGCTAGATCTAAGTAGTGTACAAAATTGGAAGCAGACATGGTAGATGCCTCTCAGCTCCCAGTCAATGACATCTGTGTTTATCCAAACACAAAAATTTTCTCTTAGACCAGGGCCCCATGCTGTGATTTGTCCATGATGGAAACGCCGCGGAAAAAATCACAGTGTTTTATAGTATCTGCAAAGTGGATGGGATTCATGCGAATCTCATGCCCACTTTGCGTTTAAATCCGTAGCGTGGACATGCTACAATTTCCGAAACCAACGTGGTTTTGGAAATTGCAGCATGTCAATTATATCTACGGAAACGCCGGCGGCTTTCCCGTAGATACGATTGTAACAGAAAGTTTGCGGAGGAAAACTCAGTGAACTTTCTGTTTAAAGCACTGCGGGAAGAACCCCGATGCATTACCACTGCGGTTATTCCCGCGGCGCTTTAGCGCTGCGTATCGTCCCGTGGGGCTTTCACTTTGAAGGGATTTTTCCTGTTTCCATATATAAATGATAATGTTTGTTTAATGAAAAGTTATATCATTTTCCAATATACTTTTTTCTATCAATTCTTCACAGTTTTCATGATCTCTGCTTGCAGTGGTGTGTTGCTTACTTTCAATGGATAAAAGTCAGTTCATGGTCATGTGATATACAGTCTGTGGTCATGTAATATAAAGTCTATGGTCATGTGATCTACAGTCTGTGGTCATGTGATGGAAACACAGGTTCACAACTTGTTACAGTTACAGGACAGTAATCAGACTTGTAATCAGTTGTGTACCTGTATGTGCATCACATGACCAAGGACTATATATCACATGACCAAGGACTGTACATCACATGACCATGGACTGTACATCATATGACTGTGGACTGTATATTACATTACTGATTTTTATCCACTGGTAGTAAACAAAGAATAACAGCAAGCACAGATCTGAAAAACTGTGAGGAATTGATACAGAAAGTATATTGGAAATTGTTTAACTTTTCATTATACAAACAATGAAATTTTTGCTGAAACTGGACAACCCCTTTAAGGATCTAGTATTTGAATGAGTGTTAATATTAGCTGAGAACATAGAGCACCCTAGTGGACATACTGTGAAGGCTGCAGTAGATAACCGCGATAAAAAAAAATCAAGTACAATGAAGCCAAACAAAGGGTGCACAGGGGAATAGTGAGTATTTAGCACTGCTGTGAATGTATTTGCAGATAATTTTTGGAAGTTATCTAACTATACATCATCTCTTGGTGGCCTTACTATGTGCCAAAATGTGGTGCAAAGCATGTACAGCATGCAAAATTTTGGTACAAATTAAACCAGAATTATGACACATTGGTAAAAATTCACATGCAAATGTTTTAAACTAGCTTTAAGTTGAACATATTTAATACATTTTAATATATAAAAAAGTACTATATCCTTGCAATCTGACCACTAAAGTTAGGTTCACACTAGCACTCGGTCTCTGCTCAAGAATTCCGTTAAAAATGTGAAGAGAAAACCTCTCTCTCTGCATTCTGCCTCCCTTTTCGGGCAGAACCCCGATGCACCCCATTAGAGACTATGGGGCTTTTTAAAGCAGATTAGGTTTCCATATGGGGGCCCGCTTGGACCAAACTGTTACACCGAGGTGGCATGCCTGAAGTCTTGGGGTTGTATTTGATTCAGATCTCAACCTTTACCCCACATATTCAAGCACTTGCACTCTCTTGCCACCTGCACCTCAAAACCATCTCTAGAATTTTCTCACCATGGAAACATCAAAAACCCTCATTGTTGCTCGGATTCTCTCTTGCCTTCACTATTACAATTCCCATCTAATTGGGCTTCCTCTTACTAAACTCTCCCCTCTACAGTCTGTCCTGAATGCAGCCGCCAGACTCATCTTTATGTCACAACGGTACGCAGATGCATCTACCTTATTGTCAGTCGATGTATTGGTTGCCTATGCATTACAGAAGACAATATAAAATTATCACACACCCACAAATCCATCCATAGTGCTGTGCCACCTATATCTCCTCTCTCGTCACTGTCTACCACCCTAACCATCCTCTCCATTCTGCCAATGATCTTAGACTTGACCTCTGTAACCTCAATATCCCACTCTGTCTCCAAGACTTTTCTCGAGCTGCACCAGTACTCTGGAATGCTTTACCTTGAACAATCAGATTAATACTCAACTATAGCAGCTTCAAAACTGTCCTAAAATCACATCTGCATAGTCAGGCTTATCACGTGACCTGATCACAGTGTAGTGTGTGGAGGTGTACAACAATAACTCTTTTTATCCTTCCTCCTCTGTTCCTCAGATCCTGTCCTCTCCATCTAGAAGTTACACCACACTCCTTGCACTTAGTACGTGTTTATTGACAGACACTGGCTGGTGACTGGTTCATACAGCTTCAGTTATACAACCTATTCTATTAAAAGATGGCTGGACCATTGTAGCAAACAAGCTCTCTGTCCCCCTATCTCCTTATAGAATGTAAGCTCTTGTGAGCAGCACTCCTATTGTTTGATATGTTTATTTCTATGTCACATTGTAATGTCTCATATTGTCTGTTTATATGTCCTCTGACTTGTAAATGGTACGGAATATGTTGGCGCTATATAAAGATTATTATTAATAATAATAAATGAGTTGGCTTTAGACTATTGCCGCCTGTGGCCATTACTGTACTGTAAAGCATATCACTTAATGCTGTTAACAAAGCAGAAGAGAAGCTCAGGAAAAATGGCAGCCCTCATAATTATGTGCAGAAAATAGAATAAGAACATAACAAAGTAGAAAAAAGTGATACATTTCAATAACTGTATTCAATAAATAAAATAAAATTGACAATACATTCCATTTAAAGGAAATGATAACTATAGCGAAAATATTTCTGGCGCTGAAAGCTGTCATCACTTTTTAATGCACTGGCGACAATTGTAATCCTCAATCCAACATGAGTTTTTCTTTCGGTCATAATTCTAATTACCATAAGCAAGAAATTATCTCGTCACCTGAATGACTAATTAACTAATTGTCTCATTTTAAAGCGAATAATTAGGCATTAAGGTAAGATGTTCCTTTATTCTATTATCTCATTAGTTCACAACCAGTGCATTGGTGTTAACAGCCAAAGCTCCGTCATGTAAGCAAAACAGCAATGTGAATTAAATAGCTAGTTAAGCAGCGAGCTTTTAGCTATCAGACGTCGGATGATGTGTCTCACTGCTCGCCATTGTTTACCAGGAGGAAATTTTAATTAGCTACATTTTTCCCCAAAAATTGTGGTACACGGGGAGGTCTCTGTGATGTATTTTTTTTAACAATGTGTTAAGCAACGTAAATGTTGTTTGAAACGACATTACACAGTAATGATGTACATGACACTAGAGATCTGCAGAAATAGCTAGAATGTATGTAAACAAGTACAAAAATCATACATGGCACTAGACAAGCAAAAATATGCCATCACAACATGCTTTCTGCTGGGTATCTAAACTGTACAATAGCCTAAATTCTGGCTAAGCTTTATTATGAGCTTTAAAATATGTATGATTATATATATATATATATATATATATATATATATGGTTTGTTTGTTCTTTATACACAATTGTCCTTAGAAGGAGTCTATCTAGTATGCTCAGTTCTCCAGCGAACTACACCGAAATGGCTATTGGACATGCGCTACAATATGTGGGGAGGAGGAAGGCAGACGGAGCACAAGCACTGGCACTGGAGGGGGCGGAATGAAGGGTATGACGCAAGGGATGCTTGGACTCCCTGGGGGAACGCCCAGGGTGCTCCGTGGACTCATTTACATAAAGTTATTAACCAGGATTACAACAGAATGGTGGAGAGAATCTAAAAAGAGGAGGAAGTAGTAGAATAGCTTTCTTAAAGGCTATCCAGGCATGTCTTTATCTCAAAACCACTGACACCAATGATAGACTTCCTTTAAGGGTGTCACTCTTGGGGATGTGTATGGCCATCAGGTTTCTCATCTGCCTGCAGCATAGCTTCCAAACTGCAAACTGGGTTACAGGCCCCAGAACTCTTCTAGACATTCTGGCTAGGAGGAGGAACAGTCTAATGCTTGGTCCAAATCTGCATTGGTATTCCGTCCGGGGGAGTCCGCATGGGACAACCCCGAATGGAATACGAAACGCAACTGCAAGTGGTGTGCAGTAAAAGCACATGGACCCCATAGATTAAAATGGAGTCTGTGTGCTTGCCACATGCTGCCCGCACAAATCATGCGGAAAGGAAAGTAAATTGTGAATTACTTTCCTGCCTGCATGATCCCTGCGGAGATCTGGTGGCAAGCACATGGACCCTGGATGGAATACAAACGCTGATATGAACGAGGCCTAAGGGACCTTCTTCTTTAAAATTTAGAATCCTCTCCTGGATTTGGCTTAAACACAAGTGAAAACACTGATGCCTTCAGCCATTGCTTATGACATAAAAGTGATATGCAGCTCAAAGGTTATAAAACTTACAAAATTTATATTACATTTTATTGTTGACTAAATATTATTTATTGTTATCTGAACTCTTAGTGTTGCAGCAATGTGTATAAGCTTATTCAAATAGTCATAATAGGTTCCCATTATATTGGCTACACTTATGGCTGCAAATTCCATCCGGACAATGGGCTAATGGCCCTCCCTAGCTGCATTATAGGGATCCATAGTACAGCTAGTTTAGGTTGGACAGGTATAACAGGACCATTATACAGCGTAATATGCATAAGCTCTTAGACTAATAACTAACATACAGAATTTCCTACTATCTCACACCTGTACATATATGAGGATTGACACTGTTTCCCAACATTATATGACTTGCATCCTGTATATTTCTACTCTGCAGGTTTATTTAAAGTTTTCTATGAGTGAATGGTAAAAGACTCCTGCTATGATGTCTCCTGAACACTACAGACAGAGAGGAGGAGATCCCGATCCCCTATCTGTAGCATGAACAGCAGCAGCATGGAGAACATTATACATCAGCACTGTGTGCTGGAACTGTGACTCCAGTACTAGGATGAGATAGATCACTTACTACGCATATCTTGATAGATGGATATTTCATTCTAATATTTACAGAGTTGAAAGAGAGATTGTTATAGACCAACCTTTTTGTTCCTGTGATGTTCATGTCACCTGTTCCATGAAGTGATGAATCAATGCATCTGAATGCTATGATGAATACTCGGACTATCTGAGTGTCAAGCAGACAGGTGAAATACCATTTGAGGATAGCAGCACATGACCGTGTTTTACCTGTGAAATACGGTCCGTGTGTCAGCCAGATTTACCGGCTTAAACTTCATTCACACACATTTAGATACATTCAGAAATTTCTTCAGTAGCTTTAGTGAGTCAATTCAGGAGATACTGTATTAGCATGGGTATGAGCACAAGAATGAGAACCGTTTCTACTACATTGTGTGCATTGTACTGCTTCACTGACAGCCATGCCTCCATGCTTTACACATCCACATTGCTTCTGCTTTAGCAAATCTTTTTTTTTTATTTTTTATGTAGATTGTGAGCCCACAATGTACATTTTTCCCTATCAGTATGTCTTTGAAATATGGGATGGAAATCCATGCAAACATGGGGAGAACATACAAACTCCTTGCAGATGTTTTTTTGCCCTTGGTGGGATTCGAACCAAGGACTCCAGCGCTGCAAGGCTGCAGTGCTAACCACTGAGCCACCGTGTGGCCCCCTGCTTTAGCAAATCTGCACTTATTCTTCCTATTTTCTAATACTTTTTGGTAAATATGAATGAGACATAGAAAATGTAACAAATCTAAACCTGCAATATCTCCCACAATATTACATCTTATTATTTTTATTAAAAAAATCTGAGCCGTTTGTAAATTGTATGGCGGTAGCACTGTCTATTCTTGAGTCTTTGCTCAATAAATACAAAACAGTTAGAAATTTCAAATAAAAACCAAACCTTAAAAAAACTTCTTTCACCGGCATGTGTCATACAAGTCATGCATACAGTAGTTAAGGTGCATGTGAATTTTAGCAATGGTTACTATGAGGATGGAAAATGTCTTGGTTTGACATCAATCCATCTTTAAGAGTGCTGTTATTTCTCCAAATCTTGTTGCTCCTGCCATACACTTTAGTTAACAAGGACATTGGAAATGTCAATAAATAAGTCAGAAAAATATGAAAGATAGTCCTTGAATGCTAAATGCCAAAGTCTGGGAAAAAAAGGATGCTCACACTTTAGTACGTGTTTAGTGTTCATAACACATCCAGAAAAATAACTACACTAGAAAATATGATTCACAGACTTAACTCATGTCAGTGTTACCAGGTCTCACGCTGCAGGCAAAGTCTACAGCAAAACCCTTTGAAATTCTGCCGTAAATCTGCATGTGCTAATGTGGATTAACTCGCAGATTTAATGCATAAATGCTGCAAGTTCAGCTCTCACAATAGAGCAGGTGAAGACCAAAACAAAATCTGTAAAAAATCTGCAATATATACCCTCAAATTGGGTGCAGATGGAGGGGGCTATTACACTAGAGGCAGATGAAGCAGGGCATTAAAATGGGGGGAGATGAAGAGGTACATTAAACCGGGGACAGATGGGGGGCATTAAACCGGAGAAAAACGGAGGGTAACATTAAACTGGAGGCAGCTGGAGGTGGACATTAACCTGGGGCAAGTTGGAAGGGGACATTAAACCATGGGAGTAGCTGGAGGGGAATATGTCTGCCACCCCCCCCCCCCCCCGTTTAATTTCACCCTCCAGCTACCCCCATGGTTTAATGTCCATCTCCAGCTGCCCCATTTTAATGTCCCCCTCTAGTTGCCTCTAATTTAATGTCCCCCTCCAGCAGTCCCTGGCTTGGTTTCTCCATCTAACAACCCCCATGGTTGTACGTCCCCATCCAGATGCCCCAGTTCAATGTCCCTCTCTAGTTTCCCCAGTTTAAATTGGGGCACCAGAATAGAGACTTCATACCAGTGGCGGATCCAGGGTTTGCGGGGCCCTGGGCAATTGACTTTGGCGGGGCCCTACTTACTGGGGGTCTCGCACTTCTAACCTGTACTTCCCAACTGTTGAAGACTAGAAAGAGAGAACAAAACGTGCGGCGCGCGCAGCGCGCCGCAGCAAATTAGGCCCCGCCCACTTTTATGTTGACTCCACCCATTCTCATTCAATTTTCATGTGATTCCACACAGTATAATCCTCCTACAGTCACCCGTAAATTATATCTCCCCCCCATTTTCATATATACCCTTCATCTACCCCTAGTTTCATGTCCCCCCCTCTATCTCTGTCCCCAGTTTCATGCCATTCTCCCCCTTTATCTGCCCACAGTTTCATTCCCCCCCCCGTCTCTGCCCCAGTGTCATGCCGTTCTCCCCCCTTCATCTGCCCCAGTGTCATGCCGTTCCCCCCCTTCATCTGCCCCAATGTCATGCCATTCCCCCCCCTTCATCTGCCCTAGTGTCATGCCGTTCTCCCCCTCCATCTGCCCCAGTGTCATGCTGTTCTCCCCCCCTTCATCTGCCCCAGTGTCATGCCGTTCTCCCCCCTCCATCTGCCCCAGTGTCATGCCGTTCTCCCCCCTCCATCTGCCCCAGTGTCATGCCGTTCTCCCCCCTCCATCTGCCCAAGTGTCATGCCGTTCTCCCCCCTCCATCTGCCCCAGTGTCATGCCGTTCTCTCCCCCTCTATCTGCCCCAGTGTCATGCCATTCTCCCCCCTCCATCTGCCCCAGTGTCATGCCATTCTCCGCCCTCCATCTGCCCCAGTGTCATGCCATTCTCCCCCCTCCATCTGCCCCAGTGTCATGCTGTTCTTCCCCCCTTCATCTGCCCCAGTGCCATGCCATTCTCCCCCCTCCATCTTCCCTAGTGTCATTCTGTTCTTCCCCCCTTCATTTGCCCCAGTGTCATGCCATTCTCCCCCCTCCATCTGCCCCAGTGTCATGCTGTTCTCTCCCCCTCTATCTGCCCCAGTGTCATGCCATTCTCCCCCCTCCATCTGCCCCAGTGTCATGCTGTTATTCCCCCCTTCATCTGCCCCAGTGCCATGCCATTCTCCCCCCTCCATCTGCCCCAGTGTCATGCCATTCTCCCCCCTCCATCTGCCCCAGTGTCATGCCATTCTCCCCCCTCCATCTTCCCCAGTGTCATGCCATTCTCCCCCCTTCATCTGCCCTAGTGTCATGCTGTTCTTCCCCCTCCATCTGCCCCAGTGTCATGCCGTTCTCCCCCTTCATCTGCCCCAGTGTCAGGCCGTTCTCCCCCCTCCATCTGCCCCAGTGTCAGGCCGTTCTCCCTCCTCCATCTGCCCCATTGCCATGCCGTTCTCCCCCTCCATCTGCCCCAGGGTCATGCCGTTCTCACGTTCTCTCTCACACACACACACTCACCATTCCTCGTTCCCTCGCAGCTCTCTCCCTCAGACACATATTGTAGCCGCGATGTGATGACGTCATCACATCGCGGCTACAAATGCCGGAGGCCGGAGCTCAGCGTTAAAGCCGGAGCTGAGCTGTGACAGCTCCGGCTTTAAACGCTTATGTATTTCATCTCATCGGCGTCCTACCGCCGATGAGATGAAATACATAGGCGTTTAAAGCAGGAGCTGTGAGCTCAGCTCCTGCTTTAACGCTGAGCTCTGTTGGAGTCGGGACATGCCGACCGGGACCATTTTGTTAGGTCCCGGCCGCGCCGCGGGGCCCCGCTAAGCGCGGGGCCCCGGGCGGTTGCCCGGCTCGCCCGGCCCTGGATCCGCCCCTGCTTCATACTGTGGAGCAATTGGAGGGGAACATTATAATGTGGGGGCATATAATGTTAGAGTGACTGTAGGAGGATTATACTGTGTGGGGGAAAACACAAAATAGATGAGAAAGGGTGGAGTCAATGTAGAAGTGGGGGAGCTAAATTTTCCCCACCGACTTGTTCATGCAGTGGAAGTCAGGCATAAATATAGTGAAATTGAGATGTTCTGCCCCACCATTATTGGAGAACTGTGCATGCACTTGGAGCACCAAAGAGTAGTCCAATGAGAAAATCAAAATAGACTTTTGGTGAGTATTAAGCTATGGCCCCCATGTAGCGAAACGGGGACAGGTGAGTATGCATTTTTTTAATTTTTTTCACTGCCCTGAGCAGATTTAAACTTTAAAACTTTTGCCTGGACAACCCCATTAAATCTGATTCTGGAGAAGTCAAAAACTCTGTATTTCTGCAACATGGGGTCTGACGCTAGGTTCACACCTGCGTTCAGCCTTCCGTTCTGAGCTTTCCGTCTTCTGCATGCCAGAAGATGCAAAGCACAGACCGGGTCCGGCCGTGAGCGCCGGTGAGCGTTTTATGCTCTCCACCGCGAAACCGGATTTTTTAATCCGGACACAGAGTACTGCATGTCCGACTCTGTGTCCGGATTATAAAACCCGGTTTCGCGGTGGAGAGCGCAAAACAGTCACTGCTGCTCACGGCCGGACAGCTTTCTCACCCATTCAAATGAATGGGTGAGAGAGACTCCTACAGGTTTCCGTCTCCTGCTCTGTTTTATGCAGGAAATGGAAACCTGCAGAACGGAGAGGAGAACGCAGATGTGAACGAGCCCTGAGCCTGACGTTATATCCACATAACAGTGTTTATTGGCCATTTATTATCCTGTACCTGTATTACTATGCTGCTGTAACATGCTGAAATTTCCCCAATGTGGGACTATTAAAGGATTATCTTATCTTATTTACTTTAACAGCCATCACACAGCTGCATTAATTTCAATTTATGTGAATAGGGGCCAGTCTATTTCCATGGAGTGACAAAAAAATGGAACAATTCACAGATCCTGCAATACACTCACATGTGTGAGTGATCCGTGAAAACAGTCGCTCCTCCAGTGCAAAATGTCCATGAAAAATGGACTTCTTTAACGCCCCATTTTTTCACTTTATCGCATGACTTTAGGGGTTTTTGGATCGCCAAAGCACTGGTCCATAATACCTGATGGTGGTTTAGTGCTCCAAATGTACCTGACAGGTCAAAATCTGAAGTCACAAAATATTATTTACATATTCGCTTTTGACTGCACATATAATACACAGTCCAGTCATATTAATGTGACCACCGCCTACTTTTGACATCAACGTTAAATAACCAATCACAGAAGGCACGTGTCATCAGCCATCTGGGTGCACTCATCATTGTGGAAGGCACGATGGATCAACACAAGTATGCATCTATCCTTGTAGACCATGTTCACCCCTACATGCGAATTGTTTTTCCTCAGGATGATGGCATCTACCAGCAGGACAATGCAACGTGTCATAAAGCTCACAGTGTACGTGTGTGGTTCGCGGAGCACCAGGATGAGTTTACCGTACTCCCTTGGCTAGCAAATTCCCCAGACTTGAACCCAATCAAGAATCTGTGGGACCACCTCGATCGGGTTGTTCGTACCATGGATGCTCAACCGCGTAACCTAGCACAGCTGGCCACAGCACTGGAGTTGGCATGGCTCAACATCCCAGTGAACATCATCACAACATCCCCTCTCTTCCTGCACGTCTCGCAGCGGTCCGCTCTGCCAAAGGTGGTTATTCTGGATTTTGACAGTTGGTCACATTAATGTAACTGGACTGTGTAGTATAACACTAAAAGCACATCCATAAACCGAGAGTCATCATGGCAAAAGTCAGTATCTTGTTTGATATCCACTGGGAAGGTGTGTCTATAATTTGCCAATGTCATCATGACAGCAGAGCAACTGAACTAAATATTTTTCCTGTTTATATCATGGGTATTAGAAAAAGGGTAAAATAGAAAAATATAAATATATTCCAATAGTCTATGCATCACTAAGCATCTAAAATAAAACCATACAAAACCATTTGGGGTTAGAATTAGGACTACATTAATTCCACTGAAATGTCAGCCCTTTATAGCGTATCTGAAATGCGAAATTAGCAATATAAGCTACAATTACCTTTTCATTAAATTCTGACTCATCCGCTATTTAAAATAAGTAAAAACACATTTCACCACTTCAGTAACAATTAGTAAAAAAAAAGATATTTTCACAGCTGATGATACATAAGTAGCGATTCCACCCCCTTTCCACTTCCATACGTACTCCAGTTCGAGCGCTGCAGTGTTGTCAAATGGACAATGCGAGTGACGTACTTATCTATAGCCATGGGGTCCGTGTAAGTCAGTACTACGCAATGCATGGGGCATTCTTTTCTTTTTATGATAATTTTGGGGATGTTATGTTTCCATTGCCCATGATGAGATAAAAGCAGGGTCACAAAGTGAAACAATGATAATGACTCTCTAGATTATAATAATCACAGTATCATAGAATAACTGCAATTCTCTATGGTTTATAGACATAAATACCACAATTTTAATGAAGGCTTTGGAAAGAGGCAATGTATAGAATTGCAGAAACAAGCCAGGAATGGAAAAAATATAATATGGAGAGCGGACTGTCTAGTATCACATGTATAGGAAAAAGTATATCCAATGAAATACTATTTGGGCATGATATGGCGTAAGGATGAAGACTTTAGGCTGGAGCCCCATGGGATGGAAACACTGTGATTTGCACCCGGTGGAAACGCTGCGGGAAAAATCTCAGTGTTTTACAGTAAGTTCACAGTGGATGGGATTCTAGCGAATCCCAAGCCCACTTTGCGGTAAAAACCGCAGTGCAGATACGCCATGATTTCCAAAACCAGTGCAGTTTTGGAAATCACAGCATGTCAATTATATCTACAGAAATGCCGGTGGTTTCCCCATAGATATAATTGTAGCAGAAAGTCCGCGGAGGGAAACTCCGCAAACTTTCCGTCTAAAGCGCTGCGGGAAGAACCCTCGATGTGTTGCCACTGCATTTTTTTACCACAGCGCTTTTTGGCTGCGAGACGTCCCATGGGGCCTTATCTTTAAAGGGGTTGCCCTGGATTTTGGTATTTATCACCTATCCTTAGTGTATATTGGTAGGGGGCCAACAGGCAGCTCCCACACAAATCAGCTGCATGGGGCAGCTTTTGGCACCCATATTATACCCAACACAAAGCTGGAAGCCGTTGGCTTAGGTGCCAGTACTGTAGTTCAGCTCCCATTGACTTTTTTGGGAGCTGAGATGCAGTACCAATGCCTGCCCAATACACAATTCATAGAGCGAACTGTGTTGTGTATGTGGTGTTGTGTAGTCCAAGTATCAAGCATTGTACATAGTGCTATAGTGTGCTGGACCTGGGTAGGTGATGCGTCTTGAGAGCACTATACTGTGTGGAACAGGAGGGCACCATATAGTGTGGCGCCTGGGAAACTATATTATGTGAGACCTGGGTCATTATATTACATGGGGGCACTTATAGTATGTGGGGAACTTACTATGATATGCACCACAAGACCATGTTACATGCCTGCCAAGTTATACACAGTCTTCTATGATATGCCAACTCACCACGGGCATGCGCAGTCGGCTCTGCCCAGGCCTACAAATTTCACCGCCTACGCCGGAAGAAGACACAAGAAGAGGGTGTTCCTGATGAAGATGGAGGCGGCGCTGGAGAGTTTTCTGGCAGCATTGGGGACGACCCCAGTGCTGTTTGAGGGCTGGGACCTGCCCCCAGTGCTGTGAGATAACTAATTTGCATACCGGTAAAAGACGGTATTTCTACCGAACGGTGGTCCGAGAAGACATCTAAAAGTAGGAGACGAATATCCTTTCTTAAGGCTATTCCGACGTGTTAGGGAGGGAAAATACCTTCTAAATGATAGGATTTCTTTAACCGTAACGAACGCTTCTCTATATAGATGTCTAAACTGCCTTACCATTGCCTGTAAAGAATGGTCCTTTGTACAATTTTTAGACAAAGTATTCTTCCAACTGTTATGGCACTTACATGATGCAGTTTGGTGATTTTCTTGACCAAGACTCTGCTATTGATGATCTGGATTATGGTGTTTCTCGTGAAATCGTCTTCATGGCTGATCCTTGATTTGAACCAGTGACTTTTTGCTTGAGAAACAACTTAATAACACCCTGAGCTATTAGAGAATGTAGAAAAGGTTGTAATTTGTAGTATACAAGAAGGAAAAGATTTCTACCACCAGGAGCAAAACAGTAACGATGTAGTTACATGACAAGATTCTGCATGAGATAGCCAAGATGATTGTCTATAAAATGATGGTAATCTCATGTTGGAAGCTGTAATGGATGTGAGATATGGAGCCTGAAAGTCCAAAGTTCAAAACATTGTTGCCCTTTGGCTCATCAGTGAAATTCACTCCACTCATTCAACCTTGTACTCACCCTTCACATAGGCTGCAAATTGACATAAATCGATCTCCAACACAGTCCACATAACCCAAATACATGCTGCCACCACCTATTGCATTGAGAATCAGTATTAATAGGAATCCCAGATACTCACACTACTTTTCCCAGCAGTCAGATGGTAATAAAGCCCTCCGGGAAAAACAACGGTGAAAACACATCACAAGGTTTCTTCTTTGGACTTTCTGCTTCAATTACACCTATAAGGAAATTGCTGGAGTTTCCGTAGGCATAACTGACAGGCTGTGATTACCAAAACCGCAACAGTTTAGGAAATTGCAGCATTTCTGCTGTGCATATTTTTTGATGCAATGTGTGAAGAATCCCATACACTTTGCAGAGACTGTAAAATGCCATGGCCAAACCACGGTGTTTATACCAGGCATGTCAAACATGCGGCCCGCGGGCCGCATGTGGCCCTTTACGGGCATATCTGCGGCCCGCACAAAAGTCTCAAACTTTGTCCGTAAACTTTAGAGACAAAGTTTGAGACTTTTGTGCGGGCCGCAGATGTACAAGGAAAGTGAGCGGTGGATTGGGGCGGCCCTGCTGGACGCAGCGCTGCTCCAGCGGCCGCCCCTCACCCTTCGCAGAGAGCAGGTCTCCCTGCCTGCTCTCTGCCTACTCCGCTCCGCCCCCTCCTCCCTCCGCTCCACCCGCTCCTCCCTCCACTCCGCCCCCTCCTCCCCACACGCCGGGTGACGTGGCCACGTGATCAGGCCCGCACCCTACATGTGCCTGCGTCCTACGCGGTCTCACAAGACCGCTGCGCAGGCTGAAGAGCATAAACAGGTAAGCTTCTGCAGAAGAAATTGTGATTTTTCAAGTATTTAACCCCTATCCTATGGATAGGGGATAAATACTAGATTTATGATGATGGGGGGGTTGGAGTGCTGGGGAAGGTTTGGGGTGCTGGGAGAGGGGGTGCTGGGGAAGGGGGGCTTTTTGATGTCTGTCTGGCCCTTCCTTGGGCTTGAGGACTGGTTTTTTTCCCACCGACCTTGTAATTCTTTCACTTGGGGGTTACTTGGAGCATTACAGTCTGTAGTGCTCCTATTAACCCCCAAGTGCGAGAATTGCAAGTGGGTGGGAAAAAACAGTCCTCAGGCCCAAGGAAGGGCCAGACATCCAGAATATGGAAAATATTTTACCAGATGAATACTCTATATTAATAACATCCTTGCCTATAAGAATCCATATCAACATTGTAAATGACTTAAGCAAACAATAAAAGTAATGAAAATAGAAAGAAAACACCAATACAAGGGACCCACAATCTGGGGCATAGATGTAACGTATCTGCCTGTTCTGATCTCTGCGCCATCCTCCGCTTGCACACTTTAGCATAGGAGGCGTGTTCAGTTATGATTCCTTGCCTTAGCTTCTCGTTGCTCTGTCTGAATATTGTTCTATTCTCTCATCTATGCAATTGATTTCGCACCACACTCATCTTTTTCAGAATGGTTTCCATCTGCTCCTCAAATAGTTAATTTTAGCCTTACCTATGTGATTGACAGCCTATCTGCCAATCATCTCTAGGTCGGGTTCTGGACTTCCTATAAATAAGACATCAGCTCACACATGTTTGCTGGCTATGTCCTTGCTAAGCTTTTCTCTTGCTATTGTATTGTATTTACTACTTCTGACCTTTGGCTTCCCTTGTTACTACTCTTTTGGATTTCGATTTGGTACTGTTTGTCTCTCTGGTTTGCTCTCGGCTTGCTGACTCTGCTTCTGTGTCGTTTGTCTTGCCCTTTTTTCTGAAACACTTATTCAGAGATGGGACTGTTGCCAACTTGTCCCTGTCTTTAGGACATTTGTGGCAACTAGGTAGCGACAGGAACTGGGTCAAGTTTAGGGCTCACTGTCTCTGTCTTTTCCTTCCTCCCTGGTTTCAGCAGCAGCACTAGGGAATTGCTCAACCAGCAATTATTTTATTATTATTATTATTTATTTATATAGCACATACATAGTTACATACAATTTGGGGGTTACATACAATACAAAGAATATACAGGTAGATATAATACTGACAGTGATCGGCTGGCACAGTGGGGTAGAGGGCCCTGCCCGCGAGGGCTTACAATCTATGAAGGAAGGGGGGTAGAGACAGAAGGAGAGGGGGAGACTGTACAGATGGCAGTGCGGTGATAGTGTTATTGGAGGTTGTAGGCCTTCCTGAATAGGTGAGTCTTCAGGGCCTTCTTGAAGCAATTCCCTTTCAATAGATGTTTCCTGCAGTTGACTATAGACATCATATAAGCATTTATAATGTTGTCTAGCACCAGACACGGACAATTAAGTGGATTAAGATAGCATTCTGCAGTCAAAATGAACATGCTGAATTTTCCATAAATAAAATCTCATTTACATTGCTGAGACTATAAAACCTTTCCACGCATTTCTGAAACGTGTGGTCCCAGCCTTACCCTGGCTACAATTCCAGTACCTTTTCTATATGAAGAAGTGACTGTCACTTGCAACTTCTTTTTTATTTTACTTTTTCGGAAAGCTGCACTTTATAAATATGTCTTAGAAGATCCAGTGAAGTTTCATTTTATATAAAGCAAAATGACATATAAAATAGAGTTTCTTAGCCTTTTATTCAAATGCTGTAATTGGAAATGTAAAAATAGAAAGCTTTATGATTAATTCTGCAGAACACAAGTATAAAAGACAAGTCTGATCCTGAAGTTCAACTTCAGATTTATTTCTACAAAAATGCAATTAGCCCAGAAGTAATATTTTCTGGTTTTCTGTCCCCTCCTCCATACACATTGCTTTAGTAGCTTCTCTAATGCGGACTTGTCACTTATCACACTATCACTGTTCTATGGACACTAACACACACTCTGGCTGCATTCACATCTGCGTTGGTATTCTGTCCGGGGGAGTCCGCATGAGGACCCCCCCCCCCCCCGAACGGAATACCGAATGCAACTCCAAGTTGTGTGCCAGTGAAAGCACACGGACCCCATAGACTATAATGGGGTCCGTGTGCTTGCCACCAGATCTCCACAAGGATTATGCGGACAGGAAAGTACTTCACAATCTACTTTACTGTCCGCATGATTCGTGCGGGCAGTGTGCGGCAAGAACACAGACCCCATTATAGTCTATGGGGTCCGTGTGCTTTTACTGCACAGCGCTTGCAATTGCGTTTGGGGGTGCTCATTCTGACTCCCCCGGATGGAATACCTGTGCAGATGTGAACCAACCATAACATGTTCCTCTTCACATATAGACATGACTTACTGCTTAACATTTCTAATGTAATAAAAGCTGAGGGACAACCTTGCAGGGGTGGTCATATAGTGGTCAGTGGCTGTCCCTGCTAGATAAGATTACTTTTTTGATCACTGATCTTAAGTGACTAAGACTAGCTTACTTTCTGCAGGGATGCAAAAAAACAGGATTTTTTTTCTAGTGGCGGTACTCTTCATAGCCCTAGTAGTAGATGTGAATTTTAATCTAGCCACTCTACATTTGCATTCCTCCACAGTAATTTTTCATCTTTGCACGTTTGAGTCATAGGAAGACTTATTTTTTATGGGAAAAATTGTGCTTCATGATGGTACCATTTGATATTTCATGTGATGCACTGGCAAGCTAGAAAAAAAATCACAATGGAATTGCAACATTTTATTATGGGTTCTGTTTTTATGATGTTCACAGTACAAAATGAAACCTATTATATATATTCTGTGGGTTTGAATGATCAGTGATGCCAAATCCATATACGTTTTGTTATGTTTAATACCTTTACAAAAATTAGGAAATTTGAAAAAATTATTTGAGGGGCCATATTCTAAAATCCCTAACTTTTTTTTTTCTGTATACAGATCTGTGTTAAACATCTTTTTTTACAGGGCAAGTTGTAGCTTTTTTATACCATCTTTGGGAATGATTGCTGCTTTGTTAACTGTTTATTAATTTTTGGAGGGAGAGGTGGTGAAATGTCAAAAAAACAGCAAATTAGCCATTTTTATACTTTTCTCATTACAGCGTAGATTTTTCCCCCACAAAGTGTGGATGATATTAACCAAAATCTCATTCCCTTTGCAGGTACTGTAAAAAATAGCATATTTTTCTGCTCCTGTTCCGCAGCACCTACAAAATGCTGTGTTTCTGCAACATGGGGCCTTAGTCTTGCTCACTTTTCAGAGAGAGGTGAAACAGCCAAAAACTACAGTTTTTTTTTGTTTGTTTGTTTTTTGTTTTGCCTCATAATGGCATTATATTTTTATATGTTTAGAATTTGGGCATTTTCAGACACAGGGGTACCAAAAATGCTTATATGTGTTTTTATTTATTTTTATGTGTGATCTAGTGAAAGGGAGTGATATGAAATTTGAAGTAATTAAATAAAATAATAATAATAATAAAAAATAATAATAACAAATATATATGAGGATGAGTTCACTCCTGCATCCCGATCTTCACTCTGAAGATTTCCGTCTTCTGCCCGAGAAACTTGAATGGGTTTGAAAAGTGATCACCCGTGAGCGTTTTGTGCCTGTCCACGGCAAAACGTTTTTTTTTTTAACCGGACACAAAGTCGGACATGCAGGACTTTGTCCGGTTTAAAAAAAATGGTTTTGCCGCCGAGAGGCAGGAGACGCTCGCAGGTGGACACTGACTGCTGGGTTTCCGCCTCCTGTCCAGTTTCTTGGGCAGAAGACGGAAACCCACAAAGCGAAGAACGGGCGCAGGTGTGACCCTACCCTTATACAGTGGGGCAAAAAAGTATTTAGTCAGTCACCAATAGTGCAAGTTCCACCACTTAAAAAGATTAGAGGCATCTATAATTTACATCATAGGTAGTCCTCAACTATGAGAGACAAAATGAGAAAACAAATCCAGAAAATCACATTGTCTGATTTTGTAAGAATTTTTTTGCAAATTATGGTGGAAAATAAGTATTTGGTCACCTACAAGCAATCAAGATTTCTGGCTCTCACAGACCTGTAACTTCTTCTTTAAGAGTCTCCTCTTTCCTCCACTCATTACCTGTAGTAATGGCACCTGTTTAAACTTGTTATCAGTATAAAAAGACACCTGTGCACACCCTCAAACAGTCAGACTCCAAACTCCACTATGGTGAAGACCAAAGAGCTGTCAAAGGACACCAGAAACAAAATTGTAGCCCTGCACCAGGCTGGGAAGACTGAATCTGCAATAGGCAACCAGCTTGGATTGAAGAAATCAACTGTGGGAGCAATAATTAGAAAATGGAAGACATACAAGACCACTGATAATCTCCCTCGATCTGGGGCTCCACGCAAAATCTCACCCCGTGGGGTCAAAATGATCACAAGAACGGTGAGCAAAAATCCCAGAACAACGCGGGGGGACCTAGTGAATGAACTGCAGAGAGCTGGGACCAATGTAACAAAGTCTACCATCAGTAACACACTACCCCGCCAGGGACTCAGATCCTGCACTGCCAGACGTGTCCCACTGCTTAAGCCAGTACATGTCCGGGCCCGTCTGAAGTTTGCTAGAGAGCATTTGGATGATCCAGAAGAGTATTGGGAGAATGTCCTATTGTCTGCTGAAACCAAACTGGAACTGTTTGGTAGAAACACAACCTTTCGTGTTTGGAGGAAAAAGAATACTGAGTTGCATCCATCAAACACCATACCTACTGTAAAGCATGGGGGTGGAAACATCATGCTTTGGGGCTGTTTCTCTGCAAAGGGGCCAGGACGACTGATCCGGGTACATGAAAGAATGAATGGGGCCAAGTATCGTGAGATTTTGAGTGCAAACCTCCTTCCATCAGCAAGGGCATTGAAGATGAAACGTGGCTGGGTCTTTCAACATGACAATGATCCAAAGCACACCGCCAGGGCAACGAAGGAGTGGCTTTGTAAGAAGCATTTCAAGGTCCTGGAGGGGCCTAGCCAGTCTCCAGATCTCAACCCTATCGAAAACCTTTGGGGGGAGTTGAAAATCCGTGTTGCCAAGCGACAGCCCCAAAACATCACTGCTCTAGAGGAGATCTGCATGGAGGAATGGGCCAACATACCAACAACAGTGTGTGCCAACCTTGTGAAGACTTACAGAAAACGTTTGACCTCTGTCATTGCCAACAAAGGATATATAACAAAATATTGAGATGAAATTTTGTTACTGACCAAATACTTATTTTCCACCATAATTTGCAAATAAATTCTTACAAAATCAGACAATGTGATTTTCTGGATTTGTTTTCTCATTTTGTCTCTCATAGTTGAGGACTACCTATGATGTAAATTACAGACGCCTCTCATCTGTTTAATTGGTGACTGACTAAATACTTTTTTGCCCCACTGTATTTATGCGTGTGTGTGTGTACACATTGTTATATATCAGCACTCTATATGCACTGTTTCTGCTGATTTGTGGGAATCCTAATCCCATGTGTTTGTGCGAAATTAGAAAAAAAATCCTGAATTTTTTTTATTCACACAACAACCATCTTGTCTGTGGGCTGTACTCTACATAATTGGGCTGTATCAGGCTGAGCTACGATACCAGTTGCAGCCCAAGGGCGCTGTTTCAAGAAAACAATTTAGTACCATTTTATTAACTGAAGACAACCCTTTTAAGACGGCTAAACAAAGACAAGTGATTTTCCAGATCATCAATGAATATTCTGGATGAATAACACCCTTGATCATTAGAATCCATTTCAACATTGTATATGACTTAAGCGAACAATACAAGTAATGAAAAGGGAAAGCACTCACTACCCCTAGAGACCTACAATCTGGTGCATGGATTTTTCCTGGAGTTGACTATATACATCATATATGCATTTATAGTCATGTCTAGCACCAGACAAGGTCAATGAAGTGGATTTGTAGAGATGTTAAATTGTTAATGTTATGGGACCGTTCTCCATTGAATTGACCCCGGACAGGATTTTATATGCTCACAGCTTATGACTCAAGTCTCCGATCATCAGCATCTCTGTGGCTGTTCTCTTTATAATAGTAATAAAGTTCCTCACCGAGTAATTGGACGTTTTGTTCTTATTTTTTCTTTTTATCAATACACTTGGTAGATATTCTGTGTTTATGTATTTGTATTTCTGGATCATTGGATTGTGCCTTTTTTGTGCCATGCTCAGATTATATCTTGTATATTATAGCTATCCACCTCAGGTCTCTAGAATTTCTCGTTCACGTCTTCTTTTTGCCATTAACCCTGCCTCTTGCTGTTATTTGTTGCTTTGGGTATCCACTATTTGAAGAATACAAGCAGAAATGCGGTTAGGTCCATACATGACATTAAGTTCAGACGCCTCTAATCTGTCATCAGATTACTTGATTTATAGGAGGCATTTAACCCACAAACCTTCTTAGACATCCAGATAAATGAACAAAGCCAGGGAAGATTTACCCTTTGGATACGAATATACCAGCATATATCAAGATAGGGTTGATTGCAGGATTGCTTCTACGCTTTAGTCATAGCCGATGTTGAAAATAAGGAGAATTTATATGTGAAGAGCAAGGCTTGATCTGAGATTTAAAAGAAGACATACTGGATGAATTTAGATGAAACTTTGAGGAGAGGAACATAGCTGCTGGGGAAGGCTAAGACGGCTGTGGCATGGAGTGATGGATGTATTATTAAAAGGATCATGCCAGAAGAGGAAAAAAATGACAAATAAGCCAGAGGCTTTCTAAACTGACTTAATTTTCTCTTGTGCACTGTTTTTTGTCCATTTGCACATATTTCCCTTAGTCTGCAGTAATAAGATAGGTATATACGCAAGGACTAGAGGGTAAGACTTTAGATCCCCAGTGCCCCTTGGTTCCTGGACCGGCAATGCCATTCTGATTAAAGCCGACTAGCTGTGAGCTCTGTAGCTTCAGTTCAGTTGTGTGCGTCATACCCATGTAATTATTGACCTAAAGGATCCCAGCAGTTTGTGCAAGCTGAACTCCCTATCTGCTTCCTCGCAAGGCATAATTAGCTTTTTGTAGGAAGTTTAAGCAGAGGTCTCTAAATACCACCATTCACCTTGGCACATTGCTTTTTACTCATTGCTTCTGCCGTAGATTCCCCAGTGAATAGAATCAATTTACAGCCTCCTGATGGTGTTACAGGAGAAAACCAGCAAACCTGTTTAGCAATATAGCTTGCACGTGGGATAAAGTGTGATATACTGTGCCAGGAGTCTTTATAACTAGAGCGCTGTAACACAGATTAAAGGAGCCGCACATCTACTGCTATTCACTTCTATGTACAACTGTTTATTTGCTTATGATTCGGGGTTAATATGAATAAGAAGGTTGTAAAGTTTTAGCTCTTCTGTTATTCTGTGTATTGTAGTTTAGTCTCTGAAAGGGAGATGACACAAATTATAAGGAAGAAACTGTGCACTTGGTGTTCATTGACAGGGTTGCCATATGCAGTTTCCCTAGGGGTCAAGAGGAATATTCCACACCTGGGTGGCATTGGGAATAGGAAGTGGCTGTGGGATTAGTAGGGATATAGGGACAAGGAAAAAAGCATTAGTCTAGGTACAAAAATAAAATGTGTGATCAAAAAGATGTTAATGAGAAAACATGCAGTAAGGATTAGGAAGATGAAAGGTTTTCTGGGTATCAGTAGTCAGTGGGGAGGGGGGTGCTAAGAATGATGCTTTGTAAACAGGTCTTAAATTAAAGTACACTCGAGGAAAAGTATATCTTAATATAGTTGGTGCATACACTCACTGGCCACTTTATTAGGTACACCTGTCCAACTGCTCGTTAATAGAGATGAGCGAACACTAAAATGTTCGAGGTTCGAAATTCGATTCGAACAGCCGCTCAATGTTCGTGTGTTCGAACGGGTTTCGAACCCCATTATAGTCTATGGGGAACAGATACTCGTTAAGGGGGAAACCCAAATCCGTGTCTGGAGGGTCACCAAGTCCACTATGACACCCCAGAAAATGATGCCAACACCTCTGGAATGACACTGGGACAGCAGAGGAAGCATGTCTGGGGGCATCTAACACACCAAAGACCCTCTATTACCCCAACATCACTGCCTAACAACTACACACTTTACACACTCAATACCACCTCTCTGACAGTAGGAAAACACCTTGAAACATGTGTATTTGGCACTTGCAGTGAGGAGAGCTTGTCACCAGCAGTGAATTTGGCCCTTGTAGTAAGTTGAGGTTGGCACCAACATTTGTTTTGAAAATCAGGGTGGATTGAGCCTCTAACCAGCAGAGTTTGGGCAAATTCATGGTGGAGGGAGCCTCTAAAAACCCGAGTTTGGACCAATTCATGGTGGAGGGAGCCTCTAAAAACCCCAGTTTGGACCAATTCATGATGGAGGGAGCCTCTAAACAGCCCAGTTTGGGCAAAGTCATGGTGGAGGGAGCCTCTAAAAACCCCCAGTTTGGACCAATTCATGGTGGAGGGAGCCTCTAAAAACCCCAGTTTGGACCAATTCATGGTGGAGGGAGCCTCTAAACAGCCCAGTTTGGGCAAATTCATGGTGGAGGGAGCCTCTAAACAGCCCAGTTTGGGCAAATTCATGGTGGAGGGAGCCTCTAAAAACCCCAGTTTGGACCAATTCATGGTGGAGGGAGCCTCTAAAAACCCCAGTTTGGACCAATTCATGGTGGAGGGAGCCTCTAAACAGCCCAGTTTGGACCAATTCATGGTGGAGGGAGCCTCTAAAAACCCCAGTTTGGACCAATTCATGGTGGAGGGAGCCTCTAAACAGCCCAGTTTGGGCAAATTCATGGTGGAGGGAGCCTCTAAACAGCCCAGTTTGGGCAAATTCATGGTGGAGGGAGCCTCTAACCAGCCCAGTTTGGACCAATTCATGGTGGAGGGAGCCTCTAAAAACCCCAGTTTGGACCAATTCATGATGGAGGGAGCCTCTAAACAGCCCAGTTTGGGCAAATTCATGGTGGAGGGAGCCTCTAAAAACCCCCAGTTTGGACCAATTCATGGTGGAGGGAGCCTCTAAAAACCCCAGTTTGGACCAATTCATGGTGGAGGGAGCCTCTAAACAGCCCAGTTTGGGCAAATTCATGGTGGAGGGAGCCTCTAAACAGCCCAGTTTGGGCAAATTCATGGTGGAGGGAGCCTCTAAAAACCCCAGTTTGGACCAATTCATGGTGGAGGGAGCCTCTAAAAACCCCAGTTTGGACCAATTCATGGTGGAGGGAGCCTCTAAACAGCCCAGTTTGGACCAATTCATGGTGGAGGGAGCCTCTAAAAACCCCAGTTTGGACCAATTCATGGTGGAGGGAGCCTCTAAACAGCCCAGTTTGGGCAAATTCATGGTGGAGGGAGCCTCTAAACAGCCCAGTTTGGGCAAATTCATGGTGGAGGGAGCCTCTAACCAGCCCAATTTGGACCAATTCATGGTGGAGGGAGCCTCTAAAAACCCCAGTTTGGACCAATTCATGGTGGAGGGAGCCTCTAAACAGCCCAGTTTGGACCAATTCATGGTGGAGGGAGCCTCTAAAAACCCTAGTTTGGACCAATTCATGGTGGAGGGAGCCTCTAAACAGCCCAGTTTGGACCAATTCATGGTGGAGGGAGCCTCTAACCAGCAGAGTTGGTGGAAATCAGGGTGGAGGGAGCCTCTAACCAGCAGAGTTGTGGGAAAGCAGGGTGGAGGGAGCCTCTAACCAGCAGAGTTGGTGGAAATCAGGGTGGAGGGAGCCTCTAACCAGCAGAGTTGTGGGAAAGCAGGGTGGAGGGAGCCTCTAACCAGCAGAGTTGTGGGAAAGCAGGGTGGAGGGAGCCTCTAACCAGCAGAGTTGGTGGAAATCAGGGTGGAGGGAGCCTCTAACCAGCAGAGTTGGGGGAAATCAGGGTGGAGGGAGCCTAGTATTAGCAGAATTGTGCAACGCTTATGGTGGATGAGTATGAGGATGCAGAGGAATTGGAGAGGTTGAGTACAGACATGGAGTTTCATGTTGGGGTGCTTTACACAGGTGGGCACAAAAATGAAGGCTCTATCCAGTGGTGGTTCATTTTTATCAAAGTGAGCCGGTCGGCACTCTCAGCTGACAGACGGGTGCGCTTGTCAGTGATGATGCCACCGGCTGCACTGAACACCCTCTCAGATAGGACGCTGGCGGCAGGACAGGACAGCACCTCCAAGGCATATAGGGCAAGTTCAAGCCACAGGTCCAACTTCGACACCCAATACGTGTAGGGCGCAGAGGGGTCGGAGAGGACAGGGCTGTGGTCGGAAAGGTATTCCTGCAACATGCGCCTATACTTCTCACGCCTGGTGACACTAGGACCCTCCGTGGCGGCACTTTGGCGAGGGGGTGCCATCAAGGTGTCCCAGACCTTAGACAGTGTGCCCCTCGTTTGTGTGGACCGGTGAGAACTTGGTTGCCTACTGGAGGAACTGCCCTCCCTGCCGCCAACGTCACATGCTGGAAACATCTCCATCATATTCTGCACCAATTGCCTGTGGCAAGCATTGATGCGATTGGCCCTCCCCTCTACCGGAATAAAAGACGAGATGTTGTTTTTATACCGGGGGTCAAGGATAGCAAAGATCCAGTACTGGTTGTCCTCCATGATTTTGACAATACGCTTGTCGGTTGTAAAGCACCCCAACATGAACTCAGCCATGTCTGCCACAGTGTTAGTTGGCATGACTCCTCTGGCCCCACCGGAAAGTTCAATCTCCATTTCCTCCTCATCCTCCATGTCTACCCATCCGCGCTGCAACAATGGGACGATTCGAAGTTGCCCGGAAGCCTCCTGTATCACCATCACATCATCGGACAACTCTTCTTCCTCCTCCTCCTCCTCCTCCTCCTCCTCCATTAAACGCAGTGAAGCGGACAGATGTGTGGACCTACTCTCCAGCTGTGACGGATCGGATGCTATCCCTAACTCCTCTGTGTGATCTGAGTTATCCCTGATGTCAATCAGGGATTCTCTCAGAACACACAAGAGCGGGATTGTAAGGCTCACCATCGCATCCTCAGAGCTCACCCTCCTTGTGGACTCCTCAAAGACCCGTAGGATGTCACAAAGGTCTCTCATCCATGGCCACTCATGGATGTGAAACTGAGGCAGCTGACTTTGTGGCACCCTAGGGTTTTGTAGCTGGTATTCCATCAAAGGTCTCTGCTGCTCAACCACTCTATTCAACATCTGAAACGTTGAGTTCCAGCGTGTGGGGACGTCGCACAAAAGCCGGTGTTGTGGCACATGCAGGCGTTGCTGGAGAGATTTTAAGCTAGCAGCGGCTACTGTCGACTTGCGAAAGTGGGCGCACATGCGCCGCACTTTCACCAGTAGCTCTGGAACATTGGGGTAGCTCTTTAGGAAACGTTGCACCACTAGGTTGAAGACGTGGGCCAGGCATGGAACATGTTGGAGTCCGGCAAGCTCCAGAGCTGCTACCAGGTTCCGGCCGTTATCACAAACGACCATGCCTGGGCCCAGGTGCAGCGGCTCAAACCATATTGCCGTCTCATCGAGGAGGGCATCCCTCACCTCGGAGGCAGTGTGCTGTCTGTCCCCCAAGCTGATCAGCTTCAGCACAGCCTGCTGACGTCTACCAACGCCAGTGCTGCAACGTTTCCAACTCGTAGCTGGGGTCAATCTAACAGCGGAGGAGGAGGCGGTGGCGGAGGAGGAGGCGGTAGAGGAGGAGGAGGAGGGGGGTGTTCTTCTCGTGTCCCTGCCAGGAATGTTAGGCGGGGAGACGAGGTACACCGGGCCAGTTTGGGAAGCAGTCCCAGCCTCAACTACATTCACCCAGTGTGCCGTCAGTGAAATGTAGCGTCCCTGTCCGCATGCACTTGTCCACGCGTCGGTGGTCAAGTGGACCTTTGTGCAAAGCGCGGAACTAAGGGCCCGCCTGATGTTGAGTGACACGTGCTGGTGCAAGGCGGGGACGGCACACCGGGAGAAGTAGTGGCGGCTAGGGACGGCATAGCGAGGTGCCGCAGTTGCCATCAGGTCCAGGAAGGCGGGAGTTTCAACAAGCCGGAACGCCAACATCTCCTGGGCCAGCAGTTTAGCGATGTTGGCGTTCAAGGCTTGCGCGTGTGGGTGGTTAGCAGTGTATTTCTGCTGCCGCTCCAATGTCTGAGAGATGGTGGGTTGTTGTAAAGAAGCGCCTGATGGTGCCTTTGATGGTGCAGGAGAAGGAGATAAGACAGGAACAGGGGAGGATGAGGGAGAAGTCAACAAAGTGGCGGAGGCAGATGAAGTGGTGTCCTGGTTCGTCCTCTGGAGTGCATCGCCAGCACAGTCAGCAGTGGCAGTGGCAGAGGCAGAGGCAGTGGCAGAGGCAGTGGCAGTGGCGTGAACGTCAGGCGGCCTTTGTCCTGCCGTTGCTGCCTGCCACTGATTCCAGTGCTTGGATTCCAAATGACGGAGCATTGAAGTGGTGGACAGGTTGCTCTTCTCAGAGCCCCTAATCAATTTCGAGAGGCAAATTGTGCAGACAACACTATATCTGTCCTCGGCGCATTCCTTGAAAAAACTCCACACCTTCGAGAAACGTGCCCTCGAGGTGGGAGTTTTTCGGGGCTGGGTACGAACTGGAACATCTTGGGAGATTCCGGGTGTGGCCTGGCTTCGCCTAAGCTGCTGACCTCTGCCTCTGCCTCTAGCTACCCTTTTTGGTGCTGCACCTGCCTCAACATCCACACTATTTTCCCCGCTTGACATCCCCCCTGTCCAGGTCGGGTCAGTGTCCTCATCATCCACCACTTCCTCTTCCAACTCCTGTCTCATCTCCTCCTCCCGCACAATGCGCCGGTCAACTGGATGCCCTGACGGCAACTGCGTCACATCATCGTCGATGAGGGTGGGTTGCTGGTCATCCACCACCAAATCGAACGGAGATGGAGGAGACTCTAGTGTTTGAGCATCTGGACACAGATGCTCCTCTGTTAGGTTCGTGGAATCGTGACGTGGAGAGGCAGGTTGAGGGACAATGAAAGGAGCGGAGAACAGCTCTGGGGAGCAGGGACAGTTGGGGTTATTGTTCTGTGAAGCTTGGGAATTTTTGGAGGAAGGAGGACAAGACTGTTGGGTAATAGGAGGAGAGGAGGCAGAGTCTGACTGGCTGCTGGACAATGTGCTGTAAGCGTTCTCTGACAGCCATTGCAAGACCTGTTCCTGGTTCTCGGGCCTACTAAGGTTTGTACCCTGCAGTTTAGTTAATGTGGCAAGCAACCCTGGCACTGTGGAGTGGCGCAATGCTTGCTGCCCCACAGGAGTAGGCACGGGACGCCCTGTGGCTTCACTGCTACCTTGCTCCCCAGAACCATTCCTCCGACCTCGCCCACGGCCTCGTCCACGTCCCTTTCCAAGAGCCTTGCGCATTTTGAATTCCCAGTTAGAAATTGGCACTATATACCAGTAGCAAAAATTGTGGGTGCACGTAACCCCAATATATTCTTTGAATTACCAGTCAGAAACTGGCACTATATACCAGTAGCAAGAAATGAGGGTATTTATAACCCCAATATAGTCTTTGAATTCCCAGACAATGGCACTATATACCAGTAGCAAGAAATGAGGGTATTTATAACCCCAATATATTCTTTGAATTCCCAGTCAGACAATGGCACTATATACCAGTAGCAAAAATTGTGGGTGCACGTAACCCCAATATATTCTTTGAATTACCAGTCAGAAACTGGCACTATATGGCAGTAGCAAGAAATGAGGGTATTTATAACCCCAATATATTCTTTGAATTCCCAGTCAGACAATGGCACTATATACCAGTAGCAAAAATTGTGGGTGCACGTAACCCCAATATATTCTTTGAATTACCAGTCAGAAACTGGCACTATATGGCAGTAGCAAGAAATGAGGGTATTTATAACCCCAATATATTCTTTGAATTCCCAGTCAGACAATGGCACTATATACCAGTAGCAAGAAATGAGGGTATTTATAACCCCAATATATTCTTTGAATTCCCAGTCAGACAATGGCACTATATACCAGTAGCAAGAAATGAGGGTATTTATAACCCCAATATATTCTTTGAATTACCAGTCAGAAACTGGCTCTATATGGCAGTAGCAAGAAATGAGGGTATTTGTAACCCCAATATATTCTTTGAATTCCCAGTCAGACAATGGTACTATATACCAGTAGCAAGAAATGAGGGTATTTGTAACCCCAATATATTCTTTGAATTCCCAGTCAGACAATGGCACTATATACCAGTAGCAAGAAATGAGGGTATTTATAACCCCAATATATTCTTTGAATTCCCAGTCAGACAATGGCACTATATACCAGTAGCAAGAAATGAGGGTATTTATAACCCCAATATATTCTTTGAATTCCCAGTCAGAAACTGGCACTATATGGCAGTAGCAAGAAATGAGGGTATTTATAACCCCAATATATTCTTTGAATTCCCAGTCAGACAATGGCACTATATACCAGTAGCAAAAATTGTGGGTGCACGTAACCCCAATATATTCTTTGAATTACCAGTCAGACAATGGCACTATATGGCAGTAGCAAGAAATGAGGGTATTTATAACCCCAATATATTCTTTGAATTACCAGTCAGACAATGGCACTATATACCAGTAGCAAGAAATGAGGGTATTTATAACCCCAATATATTCTTTGAATTCCCAGTCAGACAATGGCACTATATACCAGTAGCAAAAATTGTGGGTGCACGTAACCCCAATATATTCTTTGAATTACCAGTCAGAAACTGGCACTATATGGCAGTAGCAAGAAATGAGGGTATTTATAACCCCAATATATTCTTTGAATTCCCAGTCAGACAATGGCACTATATACCAGTAGCAAGAAATGAGGGTATTTATAACCCCAATATATTCTTTGAATTCCCAGTCAGACAATGGCACTATATACCAGTAGCAAAAATTGTGGGTGCACGTAACCCCAATATATTCTTTGAATTACCAGTCAGAAACTGGCACTATATGGCAGTAGCAAGAAATGAGGGTATTTATAACCCCAATATATTCTTTGGATTCCCAGTCAGACAATGGCAGTATATACCAGTAGCAAGAAATGAGGGTATTTGTAACCCCAATATATTCTTTGAATTCCCAGTCAGACAATGGCACTATATACCAGTAGCAAGAAATTAGGGTATTTATAACCCCAATATATTCTTTGAATTCCCAGTCAGACAATGGCACTATATACCAGTAGCAAGAAATGAGGGTATTTATAACCCCAATATATTCTTTGAATTCCCAGTCAGACAATGGCACTATATACCAGTAGCAAGAAATGAGGGTATTTATAACCCCAATATATTCTTTGAATTACCAGTCAGAAACTGGCTCTATATGGCAGTAGCAAGAAATGAGGGTATTTGTAACCCCAATATATTCTTTGAATTCCCAGTCAGACAATGGCACTATATACCAGTAGCAAGAAATGAGGGTATTTATAACCCCAATATATTCTTTGAATTCCCAGTCAGACAATGGCACTATATACCAGTAGCAAGAAATGAGGGTATTTATAACCCCAATATATTCTTTGAATTACCAGTCAGAAACTGGCACTATATGGCAGTAGCAAGAAATGAGGGTATTTATAACCCCAATATATTCTTTGAATTCCCAGTCAGACAATGGCACTATATACCAGTAGCAAAAATTGTGGGTGCACGTAACCCCAATATATTCTTTGAATTACCAGTCAGACAATGGCACTATATGGCAGTAGCAAGAAATGAGGGTATTTATAACCCCAATATATTCTTTGAATTACCAGTCAGAAACTGGCACTATATGGCAGTAGCAAGAAATGAGGGTATTTATAACCCCAATATATTCTTTGAATTCCCAGTCAGACAATGGCACTATATACCAGTAGCAAGAAATGAGGGTATTTATAACCCCAATATATTCTTTGAATTCCCAGTCAGACAATGGCACTATATACCAGTAGCAAAAATTGTGGGTGCACGTAACCCCAATATATTCTTTGAATTCCCAGTCAGACAATGGCACTATATACCAGTAGCAAGAAATGAGGGTATTTATAACCCCAATATATTCTTTGAATTCCCAGTCAGACAATGGCACTATATACCAGTAGCAAGAAATGAGGGTATTTATAACCCCAATATATTCTTTGAATTACCAGTCAGAAACTGGCACTATATGGCAGTAGCAAGAAATGAGGGTATTTATAACCCCAATATATTCTTTGAATTCCCAGTCAGACAATGGCACTATATACCAGTAGCAAAAATTGTGGGTGCACGTAACCCCAATATATTCTTTGAATTACCAGTCAGACAATGGCACTATATGGCAGTAGCAAGAAATGAGGGTATTTATAACCCCAATATATTCTTTGAATTACCAGTCAGAAACTGGCACTATATGGCAGTAGCAAGAAATGAGGGTATTTATAACCCCAATATATTCTTTGAATTCCCAGTCAGACAATGGCACTATATACCAGTAGCAAGAAATGAGGGTATTTATAACCCCAATATATTCTTTGAATTCCCAGTCAGACAATGGCACTATATACCAGTAGCAAAAATTGTGGGTGCACGTAACCCCAATATATTCTTTGAATTCCCAGTCAGACAATGGCACTATATGGCAGTAGCAAAAATAGTGGATGTATATAGCCCCAATTCTATTGCTAGGGGACTTGCAGTGTATTTCTGGGGTGAAGGTGGGGGGGCACACCGTTGGAACGGGTATCGGGGGTATATATCGGGTATACGGGAATACACTGTCAGTGTATTCCATTCAGGATCCTGGGAAAGCTGGGTTGCGGCGATTGAGCCCGTCAGTGCCACGTTACACTGACAAGCTTCTCCCTGGAATTGAAGTTATATGTAAGCCCAATATATTCTTTGAATTCCCAGTGAGACAATGGCACTATATGGCAGTAGCAAAAATAGTGGGTGTATATAGCCCCAATTCTATTGCTAGGGGACTTGCAGGGTATTTCTGGGGTGAAGGTGGGGGGGCACACCGTTGGAACGGGTATCGGGGGTATATATCGGGTATACGGGAATACACTGACAGTGTATTCCATTCAGGATCCGCGGAAAGCTGGGTTGCGGCGATTGAGCCCGTCAGTGCCACGTTACACTGACAAGCTTCTCCCTGGAATTTAGCTCTTATAAGAGCTGTTGGTTGTCTTCTCCTTCCTATCCTAGCCTGTCCCTGCCTACCCAGAATCTAAGCCCTAGCTAACTGGACGGAAACCTCCGTCCCCGGTGAATTGCAAGCTCAGAATGACGCGAAGCTGGGCGTCGCTGTTCTTTTAAATTAGAGGTCACATGTTTTCGGCAGCCAATGGGTTTTGCCTACTTTTTTCAACGTCACCGGTGTCGTAGTTCCTGTCCCACCTACCCTGCGCTGTTATTGGAGCAAAAAAGGCGCCAGGGAAGGTGGGAGGGGAATCGAGTAATGGCGCACTTTACCACGCGGTGTTCGATTCGATTCGAACATGCCGAACAGCCTAATATCCGATCGAACATGAGTTTGATAGAACACTGTTCGCTCATCTCTACTCGTTAACACTTAATTTCTAATCAGCCAATCACATGGCGGCAACTCAGTGCATTTAGGCATGTAGACATGGTCAAGACAATCTCCTGCAGTTCAAACCGAGCATCAGTATGGGGAAGAAAGGTGATTTGAGTGCCTTTGAACGTGGCATGGTTGTTGGTGCCAGAAGGGCTGGTCTGAGTATTTCAGAAACTGCTGATCTACTGGGATTTTCACGCACAACCATCTCTAGGGTTTACAGAGAATGGTCCGAAAAAGAAAAAACATCCAGTGAGCGGCAGTTCTGTGGGCGGAAATGCGTTGTTGATGCCAGAGGTCAGAGGAGAATGGCCAGACTGGTTCGAGCTGATAGAAAGGCAACAGTGACTCAAATAGCCACCCGTTACAACCAAGGTAGCCAGAAGAGCATCTGTGAACGCACAGTACGTCGAACTTTGAGGCAGATGGGCTACAGCAGCAGAAGACCACACCGGGTGCCACTCCTTTCAGCTAAGAACAGGAAACTGAGGCTACAATTTGCACAAGCTCATCGAAATTGGACAATTGAAGATTGGAAAAACGTTGCCTGGTCTGATGAGTCTCGATTTCTGCTGCGACATTCGGATGGTAGGGTCAGAATTTGGCGTCAACAACATGAAAGCATGGATCCATCCTGCCTTGTATCAACGGTTCAGGCTGGTGGTGGTGGTGTCATGGTGTGGGGAATATTTTCTTGGCACTCTTTGGGCCCCTTGGTACCAATTGAGCATCGTTGCAACGCCAAAGCCTACCTGAGTATTGTTGCTGACCATGTCCATCCCTTTATGACCACAATGTACCCAACATCTGATGGCTACTTTCAGCAGGATAATGCGCCATGTCATAAAGCTGGAATCATCTCAGACTGGTTTCTTGAACATGACAATGAGTTCACTGTACTCCAATGGCCTCCACAGTCACCAGATCTCAATCCAATAGAGCATCTTTGGGATGTGGTGGAACGGGAGATTCGCATCATGGATGTGCAGCCGACAAATCTGCGGCAACTGTGTGATGCCATCATGTCAATATGGACCAAAATCTCTGAGGAATGCTTCCAGCACCTTGTTGAATCTATGCCACGAAGAATTGAGGCAGTTCTGAAGGCAAAAGGGGGTCCAACCCGTTACTAGCATGGTGTACCTAATAAAGTGGCCGGTGAGTGTATTTAGCAGTCTTTGGGCCAGAAAAGCTCATGTTATGTTTTATGTTTTTATATGGAGGTATTACTGCTGGTAATGCACCATAGCTTACACCAATTTAAAAAATGATAGTAAATCTGGGGCAACACGGTGCCACAGTGGTTAGCATTGCAGCATTGGAGTCCTGGGTTCAAATCCTGCCAGGAACAACAGTTGCAAGGAGTTTGTATGTTCTCCTCGTGTTTGTATGGATTTCTTCCCATTCTACAAAGACATACTGATAGGTGGAGAGGGGGAAATGTCCCTATATGGGGCTCACAATCTACATTTAAAAGAAAAAATGATAGTAAATCTATTGAACTGTGAGGTGTCACGCCCCCACACCACTACCACCCATGTATCGGCCTACAAAGAGTTGCACATTTTCATCAAATGTATCTAGCATGAAACTATGACTTTTGACTTTTTTTACACCAGAAAAATGGGATTTGACTGAAATGTTTTAGAAGTTCGGCCAAAAGTTGTTGTCTGTTTTGAACAATTTTTACTTGTAGTTCCTTAACAGGGATTACCCGTGTTATGATAACTATGACCTATCCTTAGCATAGCACATCAATATCAGATCGCTGGGAGTTTGTGAACTGACAAACACTCACTGGTAGATAGATGTGTAGTCCTATTTTTTCACACACAATTCACTGAAGGGAAAGATAATCCCAGGACGGCTGTTTAGGGAGCAGTCCTGCTGGGGGTCAGACCATTCCACCATCAGACTACTGACAAAAGCAGTTTTTACTGCTGGTAATGTAGCAATCACATCAGAATTTGCCCCTGAAGATTCTTATCAATAGATGAAACGCGTAGGACGACTTAATAGGAGTTACTGTTATGCTAAAGTGCTCTGTACTGAATCTTTGTGACTTGTGGCAGCTACTGCTTCAATCTCTTACCCCTGTTGGCGTGGCGTTAGGCCAGTAGCCTCATTGAGGAGGGGGGTGCATCTGCCCTACATGTTTGCAGGTCTCAGAGTGTGTTATTTTATTCAGTCCTGTCAAACGCCTTGGCATATTATTGACTGTTTTGAAGGGAGGTAGGGTTATATTTATAGGGATAAACTTTGATAATCCATTTTTCCCTTCCTCCCCACTGATTCCATGTAAGGATTGGAGTCAGGGTCAGGCAGTGCAAAGTGACACAGCTGGGAAAGCAACACTGTGCAGCTAATGACAAAAGGGGTTGCAGGCCCTGCAGCTATAACTATGCTGTAATATCTGAGATGAGGCAGACCAATGCACTTCCTAATTGAAGTGTGCCTACCACGGCTCCTAACCTTCTATCTGGCGGCTAGGATAAGGGGAGAGGAGGCCCTGAAAGTGCTAGGGACTGGAGTCACGGGGTCACACCTAAACGGAAAGCACAGTGTAACTGCAATGCAAAACAAAAGACTAAACAGCATGGAACCAGGGAGGACCACAAGTCCCAGCAAGACACAAGAGAGAAGGCGAGGTCAGACGAGCAAGAGGTCAAGCCAGGAGATATAATAAAAGGTACCAAATCAAAAGACAACGGATAGTCAAAAATACAAGCCGGGTCTAAAAACCAAGAAACATATGGAATACAAACAAACAGGGAATCTGACTGAGCAGAGGACCAGGAAACACAAAGTGAATGGCTGGCAAGGATCCATGCCTGGGTGGAGTTTAAATAGCAGCAAAGAAACACACCTGATGGCTAATGACATGGAGACTGAAGGCAAGGAAAAGATTAACCCTTAATGACCTAAGCACACCCAATAGAACTCCTAACACATCTCCCAGGGAGACGCCGCGCAGCAAGGAGACCGCGGCGACTCCGTATCCTGACATTCTACTTGTGCATAATAACCATATATTGTGCACAGTGATTAGTTGCTGGCCACAATTTTGATTGGAGTGGTTTGAATTCATTTTATACCTTTAAACAATTTTAAATATAGAAATAAAGGTGAAGTTTTATATATTTTGTACCTATTTTTGGGATTATCTTTCCCTTCAGTGAACTGGAAGCAGCATTTACCCAAGGGCTGCTGCTGCTTCTGATAGAAGACTGGTAGATATACAAGGATGTATGAACCCCACAATCTTAATTCTATATGATCCTCACTTGGATTTGGCTGCAAAACTGCATCAAATAAATCAGTGACGTAACTAGGAATGGCGGGGCCCCGTGACGAACTTTTGACATGGCCCCCACCCCCACCCCGACTGACGCTTAAGACCTCGACCAACTGACCCCTACCACCGCCCCCCTCCCCACATTTCTGCTCACACTAAAATTACCCCCTATTGGCCCCTGCACACAGTATTATGTCCCCATACTGGCCCCAGTACACAGTATTATGTCCCATAGTGGCCCCAGTACACAGTATTATGTCCCCATACTGACCCCAGTACACAGTATTATGTCCCCATACTGGCCCCAGTACACAGTATTATGTCCCATAGTGGCCCCAGTACACAGTATTATGTCCCCATAGTGGCCCCAGTACACAGTATTATGTCCCATAGTGGCCCCAGTACACAGTATTGTGTCCCCATAGTGGCCCCAGTACACAGTATTATGTCCCCATAGTGGCCCTAGTACACAGTATTATGTCCCCATAGTGGCCCCAGTATACAGTATTATGTCCCATAGTGGCCCCAGTACACAGTATTATGTCCCATAGTGGCCCCAGTACACAGTATTATGTCCCATAGTGGCCCCAGTACACAGTATTATGTCCCCATAGTGGCCCCAGTACACAGTATTATGTCCCATAGTGGCCCCAGTACACAGTATTATGTCCCATAGTGGCCCCAGTACACAGTATTATGTCCCCATAGTGGCCCCAGTATACAGTATTATCCCCCATAGTGGCCCCAGTACACAGTATTATGTCCCATAGTGGCCCCCAGTACACAGTATTATGTCCCTTAGTGGCCCCAGTACACAGTATTATGTCCCCATAGTGGCCCCAGTACACAGTATTATGTCCCCATACTGGCCCCAGTACACAATATTATGTCCCCATGCGGGCCCCAGTACACAGTATTATGTCCCTTAGTGGCCCCAGTACACAGTATTATGTCCCCATTCTGGCCCCAGTACACAGTATTATGTCCCATAGTGGCCCCCAGTACACAGTATTATGTCCCCGTAGTGGCCCCATTACATAGTATTATATCCCCATACTGGCCCCAGTACACAGTATTATGTCTCATAGTGGCCCCCAGTACACAGTATTATGTCCCCATAGTGGCCCCAGTATACAGTATTATGTCCCATAGTGGCCCCAGTACACAGTATTATGTCCCATAGTGGCCCCATTACATAGTATTATATCCCCATACTGGCCCCAGTACACAGTATTATGTCTCATAGTGGCCCCCAGTACACAGTATTATGTCCCATAGTGACCCCAGTACACATTATTATGCCCCACTGTGGACACACATGAATAATTATTATACTCTGGGGTCTTTTCAGATACCAGAGTATAATAATTGGAGACCCAGAGGGATACAAACATAACAAACTACTGTTACTTACCTATCTCCCGATTCCCCTGCATTCTCCGTCGCTGTCTGACATCTTCTGGGACGTCATGTGACCGGGGCCATGTGTCATGGGTCATATGACGTCACGCAAGTAGTCGGAATCCTGCCCGGAGCCTGGAGAGGTAAGTAACACAGTTTTTTTATGTTATCTTACCTCTCCCGGGCCTCCGATCGTTATACTCGGGGGTCCGAAAAGACCCCCGAGTATAATAGTGCTTGTGGGGCCCACGCCATCACTTACCGATCCTGGCCCCTGTCCCAGGCCCTGTGGCAGCTGCTACCACTGCTACCACTGAAATTAATGCATGCAGAAACAGATTGTATAAGGGCAGCAGTGGCCAAACTATTGTCATAGCAGAGACTGCTACGGGGCCCACAACCTTAGGGAGCCCAGTCAGTCCTCTGCTGCATTTAATAGTCCGTTATCTGCTGGAGTAACGGCCACTATTTACTTACATAATCCTGGTGCTGCCTCTGCTTCCCCTTCAGCCTTTCAGGGAGCCCATGCATCCCACATCATCTCAATGGCGCTATTCACAGGACCTTCGAGTTTTGAAAAGAGAATTGGAGGCAGCCATGGGCAGGATCAGGTATCAGTAGTCAGGGCAACGGAACTGCGAGTATTTGCTGAACGAACCTCATAAGAATCGTGTGATGAGCTTCACCCCGTGGTTTACTTCGGACTGAGCAGTGTGAAGGCTAAGCTTAGATACATACAATTGTGTTAGAAAACAGCAAAAAAAGTAAACTTTCCACAGCCGTTCGGCAACCAAAAAAAGCTGTGTTTCAGCAAAATGGGGACAGGATAGTTCTTATACAGAGAGAGAGATAAGCTTTGCAACCGTTCTCCACTCCGGAACTGACAGAAGAAATCCACATTGCTAGAAATGTCCCATTGCAGACGCTGTGACATGCGTTGTATTTCATGCCTGCACTGCCTAATAAAGAGAATTTTAGCAATTGTTGCGTGCCAATGCTTTACATCTCGTGTTGTATACAGCTACTAGCTTGCTTGGTTGAGCACCTTGGACTTTAGTGGACTTTGTTTTTCTACAGATGCAGAAGTGGTGACTATTACACTGTTTGGACTGTAGCAGCGGTTTCAGCTTTAAAAGGACAGACTCCATTATTGTCAACGGGGTCCGTCAGACTGTGTGTGTTACCGATATTTTAGCGGTTCACCTCTCCATTGTTCTGGTCCTCCCTTATGACCTAATAGGATATCATATATAGGTTCCCTTTGAACCCTGTATTATATTTTTGTTTATGCAGGTTAAATTAGTCAGTGTAAAAAATCAGAGGGAAATGGGCAGTGATCAAAGTGTTATATTATCGATCAGAGCTGATCGCTCCTTGTATGGTGTACATGGACCATGAGTATGGCCAGCTTCAGTCTACTCTCTACTTCTCACAGATCACTGAAATACCCCATTCTTCCTCACACAATCATGCTTATGCCCATGACTATAGTGGGATGTGCTAAACCTAGTGGGCTCTTGACACCAGAAAAAGTTGTTAGAAATTGAAGCTTATACTTTGCCTTCATGCGAGTGACTGTACCTTTACTGCTTTTAATAAGAGCGCATTCAGAAACGTCATCACTACTAATGTATTTCTCAGTTATATGCTGAATTCCGCTCTTTTTTAATACATTAGTCTAATGGAAATATTTACTGTACTTGCAACTTTCAAAAATGTTTGATATTTCAATAGCCATTTATGATTCATACTGAAAATATTATGGCTTTATAAAAAAAGAATGAAAACATCCCAGCAGTGATAATTCCATAGCACAGTACATCCGTATTAAACAGTTGTCGTCGTATTTTATCTTGCCCACTCAGGTGTCCTCACCTTTGGAGGACATTTTTTCCCTGACTTCCTGCCAGCTGAAGAGTGTGGGCCGTGAAATCCTGCTGGTTAAATACATCAGTGGAAAGAGTTATGACGTCTTATCCGTATACACAAGTAGATATGTAGAATTTTAAAGTTGACATCAAAACTATGTTCTGTGAATTAAAATAAATATCAAAGTTGTGAGATTACAATTGTATGTTAATAAAAAAAAAACTCCAGGAGATGTCTATAGCACCCATACTGCTTAAGTAGATAAGACTGTACATTACATATCAGCTAATACTTCATTATGCAGAACTGATAGACCTCATCCACTATCTCCTTTATGTTATACTAGTTGGAGGTGCCAATGTAACTAGTACCTTTCATCTATCAGAACATGTATCTATACACTTGCAATCTTTGGTAAACATTTCACACCTAGAACAAGTGATCAGGCAGATTTATTTGGGACTCAAGTGACTCAAAAGTCAACATCAAATATTGTCTCCTGCTGGACCTTTGTGAACATTTATTGTGTTAGGAAGAATTTGTTTCAGGAGTGTAAATATCCATGGTCTTACTTCTCCACCCAGCAGTCTCCATTCTCTTCTGCACAATATTACTTTGAAGATTTTGTACATCATCTGCATTTCACACATGGCTGTTGCTTTAAGGTTGCTAATGTCTACTAGTGCTGGGTCTATTCAGCCAGTCTGAGGTTTGAGATGCAAGTTCAATCAGGATTGTACTCCAGCATCCAATCAAGGGCTGCAGCAGGATATTTTAATCTGACACCTTAGATACTCAGGTGCCTGAGTACAGAAGGTGTCACATTTTGCATCTAAGGCTCTGTGGTCTCAGATATCTTTCTTGGTACTTTTACCATTTTAAGCTGAAATTGCTGATCTCCTGATTTATTGACTTTGACTTTCTCTCTTAGGTTATCCGTTACTTGCTGATTTGGCTCCATTTGTTACCTTCTGGACTTGACCATGGCTAGACTTCTGATATTCACCTGCTTTTGTTTTGGCCATTCCCATACTCTCCTTGTTTTTGACCCTGGCTTGTGTATTGTTCTCCTGCCAGCAAGAGGGTTTCTGGTGTAATCCTTATCCTGCATGTGTACCTGTTTTCTAGTTCCTTGTTCTGGGACTACAACCAGGGTACTGAGTTGCTGCTAAATCTATCCTGCCTTGTGGCAGGCTTTAGTGAGTACTTACTGTACTAGTGAGTACTATTTGCTTACTATCTAATAGACTTGGCAAACTTGGAATTCTTTAAAAAATCCTAACAAGAATTGGCTCAGTCAGAGATATGTATGTGGCATTCTTTTTTTATTTTATTAGTATAAGGGCCACTCTGGGACATTATACTGTATGGAGGAGATACTGTGGGGCATTATACTGTATAGGGCCACTATGGAACACTATACAGTGTAAAAGGCCACTATGAGACATTATACTGTGTGTGGGTCACTATTGGACATTATACTGTGTCGAGGGGCCACTATGGGACATTAGGCTATGTGAAGGGACTACTATGGGACATTATATTGTGTGAAGGGACTACTATGGGACATTATGCTATGTTGGTGGTAACTATGGGACATTATACTGTATAAAGGGGCTGTCATAGGACATTATACTATGAGACATTATATTGCATGGAGGGCTGCTATGAGACATTGTTCTGTCACAGAGATCTTTGGCATGAATAGGGGAGAGGGTCCACGTGTTTTCTCAACATTATATTACATGTGGGGGCACTCCAGGGCCATTATATTTCATGAGGTGCACTGAAGGGGCCATTCTACTGAGTGTGCGGGCCATTATACTTCATGTTGGGGTACTAAGGGGGCCATTACTTAACTGTTGACAAAGGCTCCAAGTGAAACCTTATTTTGTTAACATTTATAAGTGATCACTACGTTGGGGGAACTCAGCTGGGATGTTTTATCACTAAGGGGAATTCAGTTAAAAAGGTTGATAAACACTGCCCTAGACCACCAGATGTGAGAATAACCCCTTCACTGCACTAGACCTCGAATTATACTTATATGAATGCTTTTACTGCCCTAGAGCACCATGTATACTGACATCAATCCCTTCACTGCATGAGACCATGAGGGATCATGACTTGTGAAAATCATGGTGACATGCATGGGGTCTTAGAAATGACAGCAATCTGACCCAATAATTTCTATGACCCCCATACACATCCCTCATGGTCTAGTGCAGTGAATGGATTGATGTCAGTTTATGTTGTGCCTAAGGGCAAAAGTTTAACGTCGTGTAGGGGGCCTCAAACCTCCGTCAATAACAATTATTTTTAGCTATTTTTCCCTATAGAGAAGTCTATAGAAAAATGTCTTAAAACAAAAACAGGAACAGAACTTCAGAAAATGAAGTGTTTTCCTAAAACCATGGATCGATTCATGAAGAGTGGAATTATTTACACCAGTGTTTATTACTCCTGAATTGGTGGAAGATACGCCTCATTAATGTATCTGGCATAAATAAGATTTCTGATGGTCCCTCCCCCTATACTGTTTTATTTCATTTTAGAAATGAAAAAGTCACAATATTTTGTACCTTTTTATGCCAGTAAACTGGTGTCCAAAGCATAATCAAATCTGCACCAATATGCGTAAAATCACCCCAAAGTAGGTAATTAGTTTTTTTTTACAATTATTTTATTGTATTGAAACTAGCTGTACATCTAATGGTAATTCCAGTCTCAATCCACAAGAGGCTGCTAGAACTGCGTCCAGGACAACCTATCGTGGTAGTCTGACTTTACTTTATGAAAGCTATATTGTAATTTAATTAACTAAGTAGAATACTTCATCTTCTGGGTGAGCGCTGTTCTTCAGGCCGATCATTGTATCAGGCCGGCCCCAATTTTTCGTTGTACTTTATGTACAGTCATTTAATACACAGTTTTTAGAATGACTCAATAGATGAATAAGGTAGAAATCAGCTTTATCAAGTCAATTTAGCAGTACATGAAAACAGCAAGTAGTAGCCCTTGCTCACCTGGAATACATGTTCTGTTTAATTTGAGTATTGAGCTGGGTCCTATGAATAAGACCACTCACTGAGAAAAAAGATTTTTTTGCTGAAAATGTTGCTGTTTTTTCAGCCAAATCTAAGAATGGCTTAAAAAAGAATGGGAAATAAAAAGAAAGCACTAAACTTTTCAGAAAATGATTGTGCTTGCACAGTCTTTCCCTGCTCAAATGAAGGTTATGTTGACTTTATCAATTAAAAATTTGTGACATTTTAGATCATTGGTATGATCAAGATGATTAATACAATTCTGGGTGGACTCCTGACTCCTAGTCCTATCAGTTTAATATGATGGGTCAGTGGTAATATTGTTACCTTGCAGCGCTTAGGTCCTTGGTTTTAATATCTGCATTGAGTGTTTAAAGAGGACCTTTCATGTCCTCAGGTACACACCGTTTTATACACTGCTAGAAAACCAACAGTGCGCTGAATTCATCGGTGTAGTTACCGGTATCTCTTCACTGTCAGAAGAGCATTCCTGACAGTCTATCTGGGCTGTGAGGAAAGCCACTCCTGACAGTACTCGTCCATAGCCCTGTACTGTCAGAGGGGGCGTTACTTACCACCCAGCAATGTCACTGAGCTGTGAGAAATGCCCACCCCCTCCTGACTGTACTCATCATTAGACTAGTACTGTGTTCCTCACAGCTCAGCGTCATTGCTGGGTAGTAAGGAACGTCTCTTCTGACAGTACAGGGCTATAGACTATAGTACTGTCAGGAGGGGCGAACCTCACAGCCTGGCTAGACTGTCAGGAATGCCCTTCTGACAGTAAAGAGATACTGGTAACTGCACCGATATTTCTTGTCCCAGGTAACATAATGGGAAAGTTGACAGTGTGCTAAATATGGCGTACTGTTGGCTTTCTTTCTTTTTTTTTTAACTGTTTATTTAAGGATTTTTGACAATTAAAAAAAGTAGCAAAACAATACAATAAGCAAAACGGTGCAAAGGGAAAGTGGTAATATAACCACAGAGCAAAACATAGCGGTTATAAAAACACCATAATGTCAACCAGATGATCAATGAATCACCAAAAACCAATAAGATTAACAACGAGACAAGGTAATAAGACACAGGAGAACAGAAGGTGAAAAGACATCCAAGGGGAGGGAGGGATCTAGATCAGAGATGTAGAGTCCCCCATAACTCATCCCATGGGTTCCAAATTGTATGGAATGTCCCCTCCTCATTATGGAGTAAACTGTCAGGTACTCTAGGGAACGTGCATCCTCAATCCTGGAATAGAGCTCCTTGAGGACCGGAGGGGCTGATTGACGCCAGTGCTTGGCAATCAAGCACCTAGCGAAAGTGAGGAGTAGTAGTTAAGGACAGAGGGCAGGCTTACGCAGCTTGACAGAAGGTAGGTTAAGAAGATAGGTTTTGGGAGATAAGGGGAGGACAACACCCAACACCCGTTCTAAAAGGCCCTGGACCTGGGACCAGTAAGGTCAGAGTGAAGGGCAGGTCCAGAAGAGATGAAAGGTGTGAGCAGGATGGGTACCACAACGCCAGCAGCAATCCAGGACAGACATGTCAAAAGAATGGAGAAGGACTGGCGTGTGGTACCAGTGCATCAATATCTTATAAAAATTTTCTTTATGTACAACACACCAAGAAGTCTTGGGTGCCCTGTTAAAAATATTGACCAGTCAGCACTTGATATGGGCTCCCCTAGGTAGTTCTCCCATTGTGACATATAGGGGTGCTTAGGTAAGACATCTGGGGTGGGATCAGAGAGCTGACAATATATTTCAGAAATGAGCCCCTGTGTCCCCGTGCAAGTCTTACAGAGTCTCTCATAAAACGTGCCATGGGGTCCCGGAAAATAGAGGCCAGTTGGTAAACCTGAAGGCCGAACCTGGACTGGAACTCAGCAAACAGCAAGAGAGTCTGAGTTCTATAATCAATAATGTCGGCCAGCCTAAAAAGGCCTGCTCTCAGCCATGGGCCAGCCACAGGCCCAGTAAGTCCAGGCGGGTAGTTAAGAAGAGAAGAAAAGAGGTCACTGTCAGCTTTCTAGTGGTGTATAAAACCACATGTGTCCAAGAAAGTCTATTCTCCCCTACCTTTAGATGTCTTCATTGTGCTGCCATTCCCTAGATCTCCTGGTTTAGTCCATATGCAGTGGGGGCAGTCCCCAGCGCTCAAACAGAACTGGGGGTGTCCCCAGTGCTGCGAGAAAATTCTCCAGTGCCGCCTTCTTCTTGTTCACCTCCTCCACCTCTTCTTCCTTGTCCCATCACCTCTTCTTCAAAAAGACTGCGACTGCGCATGTGTGTCACCACATGGCTCACAGACATGCACGAGCGGCGAACAGAAGAAGGCGGTGCTGGATACTTTTCTCGCAGCACTGGGGACGTCCCCAGTGCTGTTTGAGTGCTGAGGACCACCCCCCAGTGCTACGAGAAAACTAATTAGCATATGGATTAAAACCGGGATATCTAAGGAACGGCGACACGGAGAAGACATATAAAGGTAGGGGAAGAATAGCCTTTCTTAAGGATATTCCTAAGTGGATTTAGCTAACAATGGGATTCTAGTGGGTTTCTTCCCACATGCCAAAAATATACACAGATAAACTGACTTTCCATCAAACAACTGACCCTTGTGGGTTTTGGGGGTAAGCACTGGTACAGCAGTCACTAACTCCATAATACTCTCTGTGCTTTGAGTCCTTTGTGTGAGAAAAGCAGATTACAGATGTTTGTTATTACTTACAATATATGGGAACTCCTACCAACGACACATTATTTACGTACCAGTAAGAGCTTAAATGAATGGCTTCACCTCGTACTTACACCTAAGTAAAACTGTACATTTATCACATGAGTCAGGACAATATCCCTTTAAACCTTTTATCTTGAACATTAAAAGTACAGGATTTACAAAGTGCAAAAGAAAAAAATCAATTAGCAATCTGAGGTGTAAAGCTGACACAGCCTGTAACACCCACCTCCTTTGTGGCTCACTCTTCACTTGACATGAAAGTGATATCCTAATCTTGGCCGTGAAAATGACCCTTGGGATGCTGCATAGAAATAAGTTATTGATCCGGAGAGGCTTTGTCCCAGTGCTATGCCTGAGGCCAGAGATATTCCTTAAAAAGAAAATCAGGTCTGCATTACTTACAGGCCATATAAAAATATAAGCAATTATATAGGATATGCTATCATAGAAGTGTCTCACACAACTGCTTTCGGGAACGTATGCATGCCAAATAGCGATATCATGGGTCAAGTCAAATGACAAAAATCCTGTCATCTATGTTAACAATCTGAGACTGCAATCTTGATCAAGTCAGTTTACTATGTTGCCTTGTTCAGATCTCCTACAACTGTACTCGGTGCATCTTTTGTACAGGTCTGAAATGATTTGGGGAATATCTTTAGAATAGGAGAACCCAACTATGTTTTAATTCTTGGTCCAAATATATTTTTACAAAGGTCTCCGATTTTCAAGGTCACTTCCTACTGCGCCAAGCTGACGAGATGCAATAACATCGAAACAGCTGTCCTTGGCTGAGAGACTACCTGGTAAAATCCCAACATCATTGCAAACAAAGGCCTCTGAGAAGGTCGGCATGATGTTAAAGGGAGCGCCCTCTATTGGTTTGCTTGACTGAGGCTCTGTCTTCCTAATTACATCATGGAAGATAGACTTGCACATTCTCAGTGAGCGCCCTCTATTGGTGTGCATGCCTGAGGCACTGGCTTCATAATGACATCATGGAAGTCAGATTTGCATATTCTTCCCATTTTTGCATGTAGTCATTTGATCTGTGAAGCCCAGGCACAAATACATTTCTATAAAAATAACAGATGGGTGCAAGAGATCTAAGGCAGAGGTCCAAACCATTCATTTCACACCACTGAACTGAACTGTAGCAATATAACATTATTTTTACATATGCTGTGTTACAATTTACTGTATCATATAATTACTAGGTTTCTTTCCATGTGACCTCAATTGCTTGTACTTGTAAGATAAATCATGGTAAAGGTTCTGATATTACACACTGTTATTGCCCTCAGTATACTGTAGACTTTAACAAGAAAACCTGGTCTAATACCTGTCACATCTCGGTGACATGTCAAACATTGTTATTAGCGGGGATCTACAGTTACCTTAAGAGTGTGATAATTGTGTCAGTGCTGTAACCTCTGCAGTTAGAAAACTCAACAAAATGTATTCTGACATGTAACTGGCTCCTGTTCAATCTATTCTTAGCCCAGATACCATGTTAACCTTTCCATCCAATGCTTACACTAATTTATCTATTTCATCTCTCAGTAGTGCTGACTGTCTATTACTTCTAGAGAAGAGGTCAGAATACATGTAACTATTGTATCGCCAACTTCATGTCTCTATGGGCTCACAATAAAGATGCCTACGAATGTATGTCACTAGAGATGAGCAAACAGTGAAATATTGGAGATTCGATATTCGTTCCGAGTAGCCCGTCAATATTCGACTACTCAATCGAATATCGAATCCCATTATGGTCTATAGGAGAAAATGGTCGTTTCAGGGGAAACCACTATTCGAATAAAGGAGAGTCACCAAGTCCACGAGTAGCAGGAGGAGAGTGTTTAGGAGGAGCGCTGTGCAGTTAAAGTGCATGGCCCCCATTATAGTCTATGGGGTCCATGCGCTTTAACTGCACAGCGCTTGCAGTTGCGCTGATAAAAAGTCAGCTCCCTCGTAATCGCAAGCTGCCAGCTCTCCTGACTAGCAAAGATGAGCCTGCGGCAAATCAACATTGGTTCTGCAGAAGGCTCATCCTTGCTAGTCGGAAGAGCTGGCAGCTTGCTGTTATGAGGGAGCTTACTCTCTTCCTCATAGGAATGCATTGACCAGCGTTGATTGGCCAGTGTACAGCATTCGTCCAATCAATGCTGGTTCTGCCGGAGGCTCGTCTGCGAGGAGGCGGATTCTAAGATCGGACCACAATGGAGACTGCTGGTTCTGAATCGAATCTTTACTGCGAATAGCTAGTAGTATTCGATCGAGTATAAATATTTAGAATACCGTAGTATTCAATCGAATACCTACTTGATCGAGTACTACTCGCGCATCTCTATATGCCACATCTGTTTTCAATTCTACAGGTATATTGGCAAACAGAAGTAAATTTGTAACAGGATGTTCATGATCTACCATAAGCCAGTACTGTTATAATACTGGTATTTTCTTATGGGGAAAGTAGGTTTTTGGGCTCCATTTGGCATCAGAACTGACTGCTATCTCCATAGAGAGATACCCATGCAAAAAATATTTTCAAGACACAACATATACATATGTATAAAGAACTATATAATCCGTTTTAAAGGCAATGATAGCAATCCTAATAACTTGAGCAAACTGGAATGAGTGTGCATACCCTGGCCTGGGATGGCGAGCACTGCTTTGGCTAGTCATACACCTGGTGGACCAGCTGGAAGAATTATTAAAAGCAATTATTAATATAAAACTGAACAAAGCGATTAAAGGTCGATCTGAATTCTTCAGGTACAAAAGAGGTCATATACATGAAAACCTTGAAAGGCATTGACAGTTTTATCTGAATGAATGCTATTAATAATGTAGGCTACTCTTCCTTACTACAGTACATGTCGGGTGGCAGTGCCCATTAGAATCCCGAGTTTTGGCTTGTATTAGAGGTCTCCTAGCAAGAGGTGTACAGCTGCAAAAGCAGTCAGTATACTACTCAGTATCTTTGCTTTCATCAGCATTATGTCTGAATATTGCACAACCAACTATGGTGAACATAATATCTGACTTGTATCTCTTAAAAATTCTTTCTTACACTTTGGAGCGCCCTTTTTGTTATTCATGCAACCATGTGTTCTTTGTGTGCTGCTGTAAAGGTTCCATCAGGTGCCATACATATAGAGGTAGTCTATCTTATAAGCAATAGAGCATTCCACGATTTCATAAGAGCACTCTAAACTACAGAGATATAGCAGAGGGATCATACACTTATCTGTATACCTTATTACAGATCTGTACAACTTAAAGGGGTATTCCCACGTCGCATACTCACAATTCTTTACTGCTGTAAAATCTTCTTTCTTCCTGGTTTCTTGCATCATTTGGTGGGCGGGGTTTCACATGTAACCTGCCGTTTAGCTCCACCCCCAAATCCGCATGTAGCTCCGCCCACCCATATTGGACTATGAAGTACAGGCAGCAGTAACTCCATTCAGTGTTACATACAGAGACTGTCTGTCTCTGCCATAATGAACACAATTGAATTAGCTAGCCTGATAACTGGGAGAACAGAAGAAATGAAAGCAGCTCCTCTCCTCTATCTGCTAACAGGAAGCTAATTCACATGCTGTAGACACAGGAATAGCTAGATACACAGGCTGGCTCCCCTGCACTTAGCCCCTCCTTCCTCCCCCCTGAGAGCAGCAGATACATCACTTGACTTTTGAGCAGATAAGTCAAGGGCTGTGTCAACAATGAATTGAATAAAGTAAGATAGTGGACAAACAAAGCAGTTTTGCTGAAGCAGTGTATTTAGGAAAAGTCTTACATCCACATTAACAAGCAGTATAGATAGGATCCTTGTGATGGGACAACCCCTTTAAAGTATGCAGAGTGTTATATGGCCATCTGAAGGTTCCCAGTGGCTACAAAATAATTAAAGCTCATATGTAAGCAGCAAAAATATGGGGAAAAAAAAATCACATTTAAAAAAACCCCATATATGCCCAGTTTTAGATCCACAGACAGATACCCATCACCAGCACCACAGCTCCCTGCATAGGTTTGTAGAATGGAATGGAATACAAGCGGTACACTAAAATCAGCAGGACTATGACTACTTGAAATAGACTTTATGCATGAGAAGCATAAGATGTGAAAGGCAACTAGAGAAAAATTATTATCATTATTATCATTATGGCTTGGCTCAATGAAAACTGTTATCACAAATGGGATCCATATGACAGGCCAGCTCAGAGCATCAGTGATCGAGAACAGATATAATATAGAGACAAGTCTAATACAGTTTTATACGTGACCTTCCCAATCAATGGTCATGTCATACACAATTCATTATATATTTCTTCTTCATTGTTAGGTTTAGTAGAAACAGACGTATAACCAATTTATTCAAGCCATTTTATAGGGAGTCTACCACTCCCCTCAAGCATATTAAGTTGCTACCACAATATTACAGAGCACATTACAGTGCGGCCAGTGCACCAACTACATTATTTCCATAAGACTGCAAGTTGTTTTTCTCCTAATCTAAAAAGTGACGTACAAAGCTATGTTGTTCATCACTGTAATGTGCTCTGCAGCTCAGCAGTGACAACTGAATAAGCTTGGGGGAGGTGATAGACACCATTTAAACAATCCTGTCTACATTTATAGTGTCAGGTGTATACTACTTCATATACTGCAGTGTAGTGTATATCCTGTTCATCTCTTAGATTCAGGATTCGTCTCAGTCGTGTTCCTTGGAAAATATATAAAATAACTATAAAGTAATCTGTCAATGTGATACTTTAATACATAAAGATTAAATATGAATGCCAAAGTATAGACCCCAAATATTCCGTGGCTTCATGTAGAATAAATTCTAGTAACATGAATTAGCCAAATTGTTAGCCAAAAACCACAGAGGATTTCACTCCCCACAGAAAGGATTCCATGTCTGTATGACAGGAAATGAAAAGCAGACATCATATGCTACAAATGTTGTATTTAACCATTCTTATGTGATAAAGTGTAGATAGATATAGCGATATACTAGCCATCTATCTATCTATATATCTATCTATCTATCTATCTATTTCCTATCTATCTATCTATCTATCTATCTATCTATCTATCCATACTAATTCTTAGAATATAGCACTTGAAATAAGATAAACAGTATCAATACACAAATATATCTTATCGGTATATCTGTGATATATTGTATGAACTTCAGAACAAAATGAAGAGGCTTTGTGCAGGATATCTTATTGTAACTCTATTTAGAAGTCCTTCATCTATGTAATGTTCCGTTATTCATTGTTCTTTGCTTTTAACTTTATCAATCATTAAATTTGGGGGTACACATATGGTTTTAGGGAAGAAAATACAACCTGTATAAAGGTAGCTTTACGCACTGTGATAATATAGAAGAATTACTTGCAGTCTGGACTTTTTGCTATTAATGCAATTCGAATCCCTCTTTATCAACCATTGTCACATAATAACATAGTAAATATGAAAAAGTCTATGAAGTTCATTCTATTATCCTAAAATGCTGATCCACATAAAAGCACAAAAAAAACACATTGATACACAATCCATTTTTCTTCAGCTTAGGATAAAAAAAATACTTCACAGCTCCAAATATATGTGATATATTATGTGTGACCCCCTCAAGGGCCAGAACCCAGTAGAGATTGCTGCCTTTGCACCCCTATAGCTACGTCCCTGGTTGGAATAAATCTCTGGATCAACCAACTATCTAGTATTATTATTATTTATTTTTTAAGGGGCGTTCACACTACCACTGGTGACTGACAGCAGTGTCCATAGCTATTGTCCATTACAAGATTTTAACAACGGACACTAGCTGAACCGTCATAAATCTGTTAAAATTTCCATTCACTTCAATGCAATTTTATCTTGTGTCCATTAGTGTCCATTGACACCCAAGTACATTGCAGGACTTTTCTGTCCGTTAGAAAAAAACACAAGTGTCCATTATTTTTTTAACATTGAAGTCTATGGGCAATGGACTTTCTGGATATTAACTAATAGCCATCATTTACTGTCTGTTTGTGTCCGTTATGATAGGTGTCCTTTATTTTATTTTTTTTAAACGGACACCTTCTGAATGGAATCCAACAGTAGTGCGACGCCTTCCTAAATCCATGGCACTGCCCTTGAGCACTTACATTCTAAAGCGAAGGTGGATGGAAAAATCAGGACTTATATACTTCATGATATGACAGCATTTTAAACTATAACTCAGTATTCTTTCAATGTTATGCCTACAGCATGAGTGATCAGTCTGTTCAGTTGTTCTCCCTGGGGTAAGACTGACCGCACAATTCGTAATCTTTGTTTATGTCCTGACAATAAATACAATAAATGGTGCAGTCTGTCAATACATTTTCATTTACTTTCTCCGATTCCACCCACTCTTATCTTACCAATTAAAAGTGGATTCCCATAATTGGTAGGGAGGTTATTAACAGATATTTAGTGATCCTTCAAAGGCTAGAAGCCATTCTTATATTTGTCCCATTGACAGTAAAAACTAGAAAACTAGATACCTAAACCTATGAATGTTTTATAAAAATTCTATTTACGTAAAGTTGTCTTATTTTATTTATTACAGATGATCAGACTGTGAAGAGCCCCCCCCCCCACCCTGTTTTTAGACATTATAATGTGGATATGGGAAACTATTATTAGTTTTAAAAAAAGGTTTCTCCAGATTCAGACAGATATTGAGAGACATTTCAGATATTGAAAATCATTCTTATTTTACAGCATTTTTTCATACCTGCCTAAAACTTTTGTAATGTACTTTATGTCCATCTAGTTCAGCCTAGTATCCTATTCTATACTATTTTTATCCAGAGAAAGACAGCAGTGTCCGTACCTATGGGGTAGAAGCCAAATTTCCCCATATTAGGGGGGAAATTCCTTAGTGACTTCAAATCTGGCCATCGGGATAAAAAAAACCCAACCTACTCACCTGTCCCCAGTGCTCCAGTTTGTCCAGGGTCCAGTCCTGCTGCTCCTGCTATGGCTTGTTATGGCAGAAGTCCTCTCCGCATGTGAACACTGAGGTCAATCTCACGGTCTAGGGAAAGGACACCTAATGTCACAGGTGATGTATTTGAGTGATGTCAGGCTACTGATTGCCTTAATAATCACGTGAGGAGGGAACTTCAGCCAGAAGAAACACCGGGCGTCATGGGACCTTACAGCAGCAGGGGTCACTGGAGCACTGGAGACAGGTGAATATGGTTTTCCATTTTAATTTTTCACCTTCCCCGACCGCCTTTTGGAAAATTGTATACCCTAGACAGCACCTTTAATGACCTATTTTCAGAAATGTAGTAGCTATAACATTGCTATTGTAATGTTACACTCCGCAAAGATATCCAAGCCCTTCTTGAACCTTTTTAGTGAATTCCCCATGGTCTGGGGCAGTGTGATGCATAATTTCACTGCTCTTACAGTAAATAGACCCCCTCTGGGTTAGTGTAGATACCTTTTCCCTCTAAATGTAGAGGATGTTCTCTTGTTGCGGTCACAATAATGGGAGAAATCTCTGTACTGATCTTTAACCCCTTAACGCTCTGGTCAGTAATAGTACGTCCTGGCAAGTAGCATGTTCGCGCTCAGGTCAGTACTATTACTGACCAGTAATGGCGCCGGCACAGAAGCTGTGCCGGCGCCATTACACCCGGCACTTGGCTGCATTACACAGCCGAGGGCCAGGACGAGCTGCCCATGTGAACTGCCGGTCGGAGCTCCGCTCCGATCGGCGGTATTAACCCTTCTGATGCCGCAGACACATGTCCGCGACATCGAGAGTGTTTTCTGTGACATCACCCCCCCCCCCCGGGCACCCCCCGCAGCGAGATCGGGGGGTGCCCTGATGAATTTTATGTAGCCCAGGGTCTGGTTAGTGACCCTGGGCTGCTAGAGCCCCTGCTTACCTGCTTGTCCTGCCGTGATGCCCGGAAGTGTGTCTCTGCGTCTGCAGAGACACACTTCCTATATAGCCTGCAATACACGTGTATTGCAGGCTATAGTACTGGACCAGCAATCAGAGTATTGCTGGTTCAAGTACACTAATAGGACAAATAAAAAATGTGAAAAAAGTGTGAAAAATAAATAAAGTGTGTGAAATAAATAAATTAATTAATAAAGCCCCAAAATTCCCTTTTTCTATAGCAAATGAGTTATAAAAAAAAAAAACACCTAAAAAATAATAAAAACAATGCATATTTGGTATTGCCGCGTCCGTAACAACCTGTATCATAAAACTAAAACATTATTTCACCTATATGGTAAATGTTGAGAAAAAAAACGGAAAAAAACCGCCAGAAATAATGATTTTTTGCCATCTCACCTTAAAAAATATGCTATAAAAAGTGATCAAAAAGTCATATGTAAACCAAAATAGTACCAATGAAAAGCAAAGGTGGTCTCGCAAAAAATAAGCCCTCAACCAACTCTGTCAATCGAAAAATAAAAATGTTACGAATCTCAGAAGATGGCAATGCAAAAAACATTGATTTATGTCCTCAAATGAGTTTTTGTTCGGCAAAATTACTAACGCATAAAAAAACCTATAAATGAGGTATCGCCGTAACCGTACCGACCCGCAGAATATAGTTCACATGATACTTATGCTGTACGCCATGTGGAAAAACATTTAAAAAGTAAAATGCAATGCCAGAATTGATTGATTTTTTTTTTATCCAGCAAAAAAAGAGTTAATAAAAAATAGCCAATAAGCTATAGGCACCCAAAAATGGTGTCATTACAAAATGCATCATATCCCGGAAAAATAAAAGCACTCATATGGCCACATCAACACAAAAAGAAAAAAATATAGCTTGAATAATGTGAAGACAAAAAAATAAATAAATCGCTAAGTGTGTCAGGAGGGGAATATATAAGCGGTGCGAGCGTATGTCAGGGTACAGACCAGTTTTGCAGCTTACAAGAAAAAAAACAATAGAAGAGACTCCCAAAGTGACCCCCCAATCATAGGAGCTACTGGGACATAGTAGGGAATTTGGTGCTTCCAATGTCCTCCACACAGCTTATATATTACCTCTTCACCATCCGCTGTGCATTCACGTCTGGGATACTAATACTCACTACACCCCCTGATAAATTCTTTGAGGGGTGCCGTTTCCAAAATGGGGTCACTTTTGGAGGTTTCCCACTATTGTGGTACTTCTAGGGCTCTGTAAATGCAACATGGTATCTAAAAACCATCCTAATGAAATTGCTGCCCGAAATCCCTAAAGGTGCTCTTTGATTTTGAGGACACGTATTGAGTCACGTTGCACAGAAGGGCCACATATGGAATATTTCTACACACTGCAGAATCACAGAAATAAATATTATGGTATGTTTTGCTGTTAACCCCTTCATTGTTACGGAAAAATGTGGTTTGAAATGGAAAATGTGCATAAAAAAGTGACTTTTGGAAATTTCACCTTCATTTTGCATTAATTCCTGTGGAACACCTAAAGGGTTAATAAAGTTCCTATATACAATTTTGAATAGTTTGAAGACTACCGTTTCAAAAATGGGGTCATTTATTGGAGTTTTCTATTATATAGGCCCCTCAAAGTCACTTCACAACTAAATAGGTCCCTAGAATACAAAATCTTTAAATTTTCTTGAAAATCTGACAATTTGCTACTAAAGTTATAAGCCTTCTAACTTCCTAGGAAAGTAATAGGACATTGAAGAAACAATGCCAATATAAAGTAGACATATGGGAAATGTTAATTAGGAAGAATTTTGTGTGATAGGACTGTCTGTGTTTTCACGAGAATAACAGAAACTTTCAAAATTGATAATTTTATGTAATTTTCAGTATATTGTCCTTTTTTTTAACAAACAAACGCAAAGTATAATGACCAAAATTTACCACCAACATAAACTACAATGTGTCACGAAAAAACAATCTTGGAATCACCTGGATAGGTAAATGCATTATGAAGCTATCCTCACATAAAGTAAAAGAAGTCATATTTGAAAAACAGGGTTAAGGGGTTAAGAAACAGAACATGATCCGGTTCTCAGACTCTCGCTGATGTAATGTGGATGGCCTATCCAACCAGACCCTTCAATAATTGGCCGACAGAAAAAAACTTTTTGAAAACTTTTTTTGTCTGGTAAGGTGATTTTAAATGATTTTTAGGTGCTGATCATGAATCTGTAATTAGTTTTTCTGTATCATCTACAGTTTTTTTTTCTAATTAGCCTCAATCGTTATTTCGGATATCACGGGCAACGAATGAAATTTCTAATAGAAAAATTGAAAATTTAACATACATTTATAATGAACATTATTTATTTTCTTATGCTATTACTTTACATCTGTTTGTATTTTTGAATTCTTTTGCCAGTAAAACTGCGTACATTGCTTTTCCTCTTTTATGATTTTTCTGGTTGGTCTCGATGTAGCAATCAGCAGTAGTTGCAACGTTCCAACGACCCTGATATCTTTTCCCCATCACCTTGATATCCTGATGGAAGCGTTTGCCTTGTTCTTTGCTAACTGCTCCAAGATTTTCAGGGAAAATCTCACACGCGAATTCAAAAAGTGAAGTTTGAGGCTCATCAGACATCCTACATTTTGAAATTTTTGCAGCATATTTTGAATGATTTTTTCGTAGTCTGGATCTTTGTGATTTCCAAGAAACTTGGTTACCACATCTTTGAATGCTTTCCATGCCTCCTTTTCATCTTCTGTCATTGTTGCTTCAAAGTTAACATCAAACATCAGATTTCGGATATTACGCCCAACGAAAACACCTTCTTTAAGTTTCGCTTCTGAGAGGTGAGGACATTTTTCACTCAAATATGTGAAACATGGTCCAGTTTTAGGTAAGGCTTTCACAAATTGTTTCATAATGCCTAATTTGATGTGAAGAGGAGGGAGCAAAATTTTTTTCGGATCAACCAAGCTCCCCCGTAGAACAACATTCTCTCCAAGAGTAAAGTATTGACGAACAGGCCATTCTTTTTTTTATCCAATGAAGGTCACGAGCTCTATTGTCCCACTCACACAAAAAACATGGGAATTTAGTAAATCCTGACTGCTGACCTAGTAGCATGCACAGTACCTTTAAATCTCCACAGAGCACCCATTCATGTTCTGGATACTTTATCTTGTCTAGGATTAGTTGAAGATTTTCATAACTTTCTTTAAGGCACACAGAATGAGCAACAGGAACAGAAGCATATTGATTTGGGTACATAATATTCTTTTTGTTCTTGGAATTGTAACCACTAACGTCAGTGCAACAGAAATAGCATTAAGGTGATCTCTCTGTTCCCTCCAAATCATCGGGGTGCCAAATTTGAAAGCTTTCTTCTTTCCTTTTGACCATCTTCTCAAATCTGCAACACAAATATAGCACACTTTGTGAGGTGCCCAAGTCTTGTCTTGATCTCCAAGTCTAATGCCAAAGTAGGCAAAATACACTCTCTTAACAAACTCAGACACAGGACACTGTTTTTTTCCAACAGTAAATTCACCACATATATAGCAAAAGGAATTTGGAGATGTAACACAACCACTAATGGCATAGGATGCCATTTTAAAAGATATTGAATAAAAATATAATATAAAGCAGGAACAGACCTTATGCAATAATGCGTGGCTTTGTATAGCCAGGATAAAATAGCATTTAACCAATCAACTTACGATGATTGGTAAATGAATTACATGTGTAATTACATTGGGAGATAATGATACGTAAAATAGAACTTAGCTCTGATTGGCTTAAACGCGCTTCCAATAATGAAAAGGGGGCGGGGCTTTTGTCTAAATCTGAGACGTGATAGACAAATTTGGAGGTCATTTTCAGTTTCAGCGCACAAAAATACATGGAAATAGCCTATTATTCAAGAAAAAGTTTTTTGGTCATTGGCCTGTGTAATGTTTGTGGCTCACTATTATCTTCTATATTGTTGTTCTCATGCTCTGTGACCTGTACAGAGGTCATTGTATGGGGATGGAGGAGATGCACTGTTTCACCTGGACCCTGCCCATATCAGCTGCTCCTTCAACCTGTGGGCACCAGAAGCTGTAGACACGGACAGAGCTAGAGGCAGATCTAGCCATGGCTCCAGGGTATTGCAGCTGTGGTCCTAATACGTAAATAGAAGCAAAGCTGCTTCCAGCTCAGTCCATCTCTACAGCTTCTGGCGCCCCAAGGCAGCTGGATCTGTTGATCAGTGGGGGATTAGAGTGAGGGACTCCCACCAATAAGATAGGTCATCATCATGAGAAAACACCAAGGAGCCCAGACAACCCCTCTAACATCTAAAAACTTGTTTAACAATTGGTCTTGCACTTATAGAAGAGAAATAATAATTCCTTTCCAATTACAGTGAATGTCACAAAATGATGATGTTATTAATCTTAGGTCCACTATATGTTTATTATAGATTTTGCATAAATATATGCTCTATTTTCAACTAGAAAAGGTATTTATTTTACTAAAGTGTAGTTAAAAGGGATGGGACACGGGTCCTCTATAACCTCTAACCAAAATCTGTGAATCTTCTTTTAATTGGCCTGGATGGGTTTGGTTTTATTTCACATGCAATTAATACATTGAGTCGATAAACCATGAAATCCAGAGCAGCTCAACTTGCTCATCTAGCTGAACGCTTCGCAAATGAACATCTTTTCCAGCCATCCTTAGAGACTGATTTAATCTAACAGCAAGCTTCACAAACTTACCTTAGAAAAAAAATATGAAGTATGAAAAAATTTCACATTTAAGCTTCACTGCATAGATCTTGAAATCACAAGACAGCTTCAAGAACCTTGGACCTTTCAGATTCAATGAATAATCCCGCTATTCTTTCCCAATTATTCAAATCCTATATCGATTTGTTCAGTTTCCATCTTCAAGACAATCTCTTTCCCAATTAGGATATTTTTTAGTTGTTAGACTTTCCACCCACCCCCAACACTAAGGATAAGCGTCACATAGATATAATGCTTCAGTGTCAAGTCTAAGTCATCTGTCTTCTTTTTAGTGTAAAATAAGTGGAATTAAATTCTTGTATGTAAAATCGCCCACTGTTAAGAATTGTTACTTCTCAAAGAACTGCCATTATTAAATGGTGTACATGTACCATGTGTTACTTTCCAAATTTACTACAAAACTTCCACATTGGATTAAAATTGATTAAATAAAAAAACCTACATTCTACAATTTTTGTAATTCCACCATGCCCAGAGACCATCAATAAGCAGGTTAGCAGCTACTGATGTATCCTGTTATTCTAATTATATTTTTGTACCATGAATTCACAAGAGTGAACGGTATTGTTGTCAGTCTACTAATCTTTATAATTTGTCCTCCTCCTGTATTGATGTCCTCATTTCCTTTTATCCTGTTTTATGTCTTCCAGAAAAGAGAAATATATAAAGAATGCAACTTCGCAGGAGTTCAGCCAGGCCTTCCTTTTCTTCTATACTGTTCTGTATCTGACTGTAAGACAACTATCTGGAGCAGGAGACTCTGCTTTGCCCTGTCTGCAGTAGACACAATTAATTTTAAAGAGATCCAATCATTAGATTCCCTTTTTTCTCCCTAACACGTCGGAATAGCCTTAAGAAAGGCTATTCTTCTCCTACCCTTAGATGTCTTCTCCACGCCACCATTCGGTAGAAATCCCAGTTTTCTTCTGTATGCAAATGAGTTCTCTCACAGCACTGGGGGCGGTCCACAGCGCTCAAACAGCACTGGGGGCGTCCCCAGCGCTGAGAGAGAAATCTCCAGCAATGTCCCTATCTTCGTCTTGAACGGCCTCTCCCTGTGTCTTCTTCCAGCACTGTCTTCAAACTCCTCCTGTGGCCTCTTACACGAGCATCCGTTTCGCCAAGAAAATGGCCAAACTGATGATGTGGCAAAGAGTCGGTCAGGAGAAGTAGACAGAGGCATCGCTGGAGAGTCTTTGGACAGCACATGGGACACCCCCTGTGCTTTTTCAACGAAGGGGAACCCCCAGTGTTTTCAGAAGACTCGCTTGCATACAGAAGAAAAAATATAAGTCACAAAAATGGTGGCGCGGATCAGAATAATAATGGAGAAGTATAATCTTTATAAAGGCTATTCTTACGTGTTGTTTGTAGAAAAAGGGATTCTATTGATAGAATCCCTTTAATTAATAAGTCTCGCAAAACCTGTTTAGGGCTAAAGCCCCATGTAGCGTCTCACAGCAAAAATGCGCTGCTCAAAAAGCCACAGTAGCAATGCATTGCAGTTTTTCCGAGGAAGTCTGAAGACGTTTCCTCTGTGAACTTTCTGCTTCAATTACACCTATAGGGAAACGGCCAGCATTTGCGTAGGTATAATTGACATGCTGCGATTTCAAAACAGTGATGGCTTTGGAAATGGCAGCATGTCCGATGCTTGTTTTTTTCCCGCAAAGTGGGGATGCGATTTTCTAAAATCCCTTCCACTTTGCTGTGACTGTAAAACGCTGTTTTTATTTCCGCCGCGTATACGCAACATGGGACCCCTGACTAACTTTGGTCCAGTGCTGCTTGACCTGTGTTCTACTGATTACCTGCTTCTCACCATGGCTTGATACCTAACTGTGAACCTGTGCTGCCTGCCCTCTGTGGACTTTCTGCCTCTCTTATACCTATATGGAAAATGTCAGCATTTCCGTAGGTATATTTGGCATGCTGCAATTTACATGCTTGTGTTTTTGGAAATCACAGCTTTTCTGCAGCAGATTTTTTCTGCAAGGTGTAGATAGGATTAGCTAGAATCCCATCCACTTTGCAGGTAATGTAAAATGTAGCATTTTTGTTGTGACATTTTTGCAACGTGGAGCCTGGCCTAAAGGTAATATAAACACTTTTTTATACTAATATGTCACAATATTGAATATCTTTGAATAATTCATGTTTAAATATGAATCAATTTGATCTTATGTCAAAAATGACCATAGATGCATAGAGGCATAGAAACAAGCAACAGGAAGATACAGGAAGATCCAGGGTGCCTGCAGCTCAGTGGTGTATATGTAGTGAGGGGTTAACCTGCCACAGAGCCTGTTTGTTTTGGTTTGTGGGATTTCATTAATGGAAAGTCTTTCCTGACGCAGATTCAGCATCCAATTATAGACATTTCACTTGTCCGTTTGCAACAAGATAGAGCCTGAAGGAGGAGGGGGTAGCGTTGACTTTTTACAGAAAGAAGCTGAAAAACAAGCGCTCATTTTCTGTAGGATCAAGTATAATAATACATGAACTGCTCTTATTACAAAACAGATACAAAATGAATAACCGAGTGCTTTACTTGCAAATAAGTGCATTTTGTGTTGGCGTATTAACAAGCTGCAGAGAAGCTCTCGGGAATTAGCATTTCTCACTTAGTCCAAAGTTACTGACTTTGACCTTATTCTAACTGATGTGAACATACGTCTTTCCAGGAGAAGTCTCGGTCCAATTTATCTTGATAAAATAGGACTCTTCCCTTCAAAAGGTAAAATCTGCCTCCAGACATCTAATTATCAGTCCAATTAATCAGGAAAAAAATCACAAACTCAGTTCTTTACAAAGCAAAAACCAGGTTCATTAGATAGAACATAAGTGGCCGACCTCAGGGGAAAGCACTGGCTAGATGTAATGCAGGAATATCATATTTTACCCACTGACTTCATGGTGATCTCTTATCTGTTTATTGTTACACGTGTTACTTTATAGCCTATTTTATATCTGTTTTGGATGTTGGATTATGTTAATACCGGAGTCATTTAATAATGTAAACAGCACTTTCACCCTCCATGAACTGCAGCCATGCAAACATCAAGGCTAGACAAGACATTGCTTATACCAAGTCTGTTTAAACAATTTACCTTACTAATAATTTGTAGCCAGACAATGATGGAGATTTCTCTAGAAATGACGAACATGCTGACAGTGAAGACACTTCTTAGGAACAATGTAATTCATAGAGCACATAAAGTAAATGCTGTAAATCTACTCAGAAGAGAAAACTATATTATTGTTATTCAAATTATTAGTAAGTGTCTTTTCTGGGAACCTAATATTGATGTGGTGTGGTGTCGTAAGGATGGCAACCAATCAAGATAAAAGACTGTCACCACTAAGAAAGTTAGAGAAAATCTTTAAAACTTTGCAGAACTTTTAATTATTTATATTTGCAAAAATGTTTAACTTTTAATTATCTACAAATATAGATATGATTATGTACATGGGAATACCCCTTTAACCTGGTTCGCCTAGCTTTCACTGAATGGTCTATCCCAGGTTTTGGAAATCGCATCATTTCCTCTGCAGGCATTTTGGAAGGGATTTGATAGAATCCCATACATTTTGCAGGGACTGTAAACCGTTGCATTATTTGCCGTTGCTTAGTAGTGGACCTGCCCTCATGCCCGTCGCTTATGCCAGACCATTCATAGAATGAATGGAGAGTCTGTTTCGCTATCTGCTCCCATATTTTCTCTTAATTTTAAGCCTGCCAGCTTTAGATAAGTGCAATTTAAATTATTCCAATATATTTTGATGGCTGCTCGGATTCATCGGCTTCAACTGGAGAAGATCGTTTCTCTCAGGGACTGATGTTGTATAGCGGGTTGACATCATCATGTTACACAAAAAAATTAAAGCCACTATCTCTGATACTCGCCCATTCTTTGATAGGGTCTGAGTGTCTATCTTTTGACTGGAGTCTGGAGTCACATGTTCCTCATGTCTCTTCAGACTTGTAGAGTATTTATGGATGCCTGACAATGCCAGGATATTTAACCAGATTGAATATTGGGTTGCTCTTCTGTCACCGAATATGTAGTTGTGAGTGGCTTGCCATAGAATCAAATATCCTGTGTGAGTGAAAAAAATGGTATTTGAAAATAGGTTTTCTTAACCAGAGAATCCCATTAAAATTTAAAGGGAAATTTTGTGAATCTATAGAGACATTGTCAGAATGAAATGCACCACTGAAACGGACTGCTGTCTGTGAACATATTACTTTCACAAGCTGCTTAGATGTGCCTATGAATTAAATATTGTCTAAAGTTGGGGCCTTATGTGGTGTAAACACCGCGGCAAAAACCACATAGCTTTCCAGTCACTGCAAAGCAAATCCCATCTACACAATACAGAAAAATACATGCAGTGGAAACATTGTGATTTCCTAAATTGTTGAATTTTTATTTATTTATTTTTTCACCATCCGCCATAACGCTGTACGAATATAAAAAGGTTGCAAAAGATTGGAAAAACATGGCTGCTTTTTTGAAGAAACAGCATCACACCATCTGTCCATGGATTATGTCTGATATTGCAGTTTAGTTTCAGTGATATTAATAAATCATAGCTGCAATACCAGACACAGTCCTTGAGCAGGGTCTGCAGAGCTCAGCGCACGGCCAGCTCTACTAAATCTCAGGTGTAGCAGAGCTGTGCGCTCAACACTGCTACATCTGAGATCAGACCGCAATGGAGACTGCTGTGGACCGATCTTAGACTCCGCCTCCTCCGGCAGAACCAGCGTTGATAGGCTGAATGCTGTACTCTGTTTGGCATTTGACCAATTAACGCTGGTCAATGCATTCCAATGGGAAAAAGTCAGCTCCCGCATATCGCAAGATGACAGGGATCCCGACGAGTTAGTGGTGTAATACAGGTACTTGGGCATGTTAGATGCCCCCAGGCATGCTTCTCCTGCTGTCCCAGTTGCATTCCAGGGTGTTGGCATCATTTCCTGGGGTGTCATAGATATTCGTTCAAATAGTCGAGTATTGAGGGACTATTCAAAATGAATATCGAATATCGAATATTTCACTGTTCGCTCATCTCTAAATGCTATGTTTTATCTGCAATGTGCTCATTTCCTTTGCTGGAATTGTAAAATGCTGTTTTGTTTTGCTGCATTTCTGCAACAGCCAAAAACACTGCGTTTCTGAAATGTGTGCCTTAGCTTTAAACCCATTTATGAATTGAGGCTTCTTTGAAAATTTCAATCCATAGGTCGAGTAGAAAGTAAGGAAAGCTTATTAATAAATTCACAGATTCTGATGGGACACTTTTACCAGTCAGCATTTGCAAATTGTAAATTTCCATCTGTGCGCTCTGATCATTTTCTGGTTCCTATAGGCTTTAATAGCTTCCACTGAAACTTTCTTCCAGTTCTTCTTCATTCAGCTCCCTCTTCTTTTCCACATTCTCTTATTACTCTTTGCATCTAATTTTGCAGAACACTAACTACAGACTTCACATATTGCATGAAAAACTTGTTCATGGAAATGTTCAGTATTCACTTCCACCTACATTAAATAACCTGAATCTGCCACGCGTCTGACAATGTCCGCTGGGTGAAAGAGTGGGAAGTTAAAAGAAAAAAACAAAGAGATGAAAATATCACCAGCATCAGCATTTGCTGAGATAGATTTGGCCAGAGATTGAAAGCATTAAGCAATTTATATATCACATATATCATGAACACTGTATATAAAGTCACAGGTTACCTCTGCGGACTTTCTGCTTCCATGATACCTATAGGGAAACTGCCAGCGTTTCCATAGGTATAATTGACATATTGCGATTTCCACAACATTTTTGGAAATCACAATGTGTCAGCGTATTTTTCCACAAGATGTCACCTTTCAGTGACTGTAAAACACCACTTTTTTTTCCACTGCAGCAGTGTTTATGTCACGTGGGGCCCCGGCCTTAGGGTAAGTGCACACATTGGGATTTCCTGGGATTCAGCTATTAAAACTGAAGCAAGGACTGGTTTGAAAAACAGAGCAGATGTGCCATACATCTTTTACAGATTTTAGTTTCAAAAATGGAATTAAATAACCTGTTTGTCCTTACCCTTATGGAGACATGGTATATTATAGATAACTATGGATTCTCAATGCATTTTATGCTTTGACTGAAAATCCAGTAGATAGATAAAGTAGATCAGTGATTATCAACCTTATTATCACAGGATCTCTAATATTTTACTCTATAGCATTCTATATTTTTAACACTATTTGTTGATCTCTTGTCTTAGCTACATCTTTAAGTAGGCAGAGTGTGAAATCCCTGCTGTAAAAGTGATGGCTCTTGCAGCTGCTGCCTTTTAGCAAATCCATGATCAGGTTTTAAAGAACCACAGGAATTCATAAACTCAGAGGCATAACTTTGAAACATCTGGGTGCCACTGCAAAATCTGTAATGGGTCCTCTACTTACCATGTGCTATCTATAATACTGGAGTCTTCATATGTTGAAGTGAAGCTTTAAAGGGCCAATAGCAATTGCTACCTTTGCACCCCTTTAGCTCCACTCCTGCTGAAATCCTGGGAGACAATCACAGGGGTTGATCTTAGTTTATACTAAGTTTATACTGTACATAGTGCTGTAATGTATCAGACCTGCACCAGGATTATCCATCTGTTTTATTTATTCTGCTGTGGCATCACCAGGGCCGGTTTACCCATAAGGCAAATGGTACATCTATTCTAGGCCCTATGGTAATAGGGACCCCCTCAGTCGACCCGGGGACAGTTTCACATTTCAGGTGCTGTCCCACTGACCAGTGTGGCAGATAGCCATATCAAGTCTATCAGTATCCTTAGGACACAGAGTTGAACACAATAGTGGATCACAGAGCTATTAGCTACAGGCTCCACTATTCAGTCTTCATCTGACAATTGCTGCAGGGATGCAGCCGGGAACCTGCAGGCAGCTTCTTGGTTCAGGGCTAGGTGAGCATCATTTTTGTTTTAAATTTTCATGTAATATACCAATAGTGACTGGGGCATTATGTGGGGTTGACTTAAGGGGACATTACATTATGTGGGGAGCAACCTCAGAAACGGTTTGAGCTGTTTGTAGTTTATTAAAACAGCCCTTCCCCAGAGTAACTTCACCTATTACAACTATGTCATTAACTAAGTTACATTTCTTCAACATTCACTGTGGCATTAAGCCATAATAAGGAGGAAGAAGTGAATTTTGTGAGAAATAATATAGCTCTATTAAGTTTTTCTGATGTCTTTACAAGAAATAGTTTTGACATAAACAAATGAGCAGGAAAGTAGAAAAACACATACGATAAACTGTTGTACTAAAGGGTTAAAAAAAATCCCAATACAAGAAGAGGTATCCATTCATCTGATTTAGCTCCACATTTAGCGATGGAGTCATCCAGTCAAACATCCAGTAACATTAGACAGATAACAATGAGATAATTCCTAGACAAGAGTCTATCCTGAACACATTATGGTCTGTCAAAGATATCTCACTCTGTACAAGTGTAAGAGTTATATAGTTGTTATATAATATACATATAAAATAGTGATTATATCAAAATTGTATGTATATATAAAATATCCACCATTAGCTATGTGGAATTCTATTAGCCGTATGGTTATGGCCAGAAGTTTTACGACTGGCACAAATTTTGATTTCCATAGTCAGATGTTTCTATAGTATGTAGTTCTCTCCAAGAAAAACAATACAGACAGACCGATATTGTACAGGAAATACAGTGATTGAACTGCAAAGGACTTGAGTAAAGTTATTTTCCGTGAAGAAGCCCCCTTCACACAGTTTGGGACATCTGGAATAATGATTATCTGGAGAAGAAAAGGTGAGCATTACCATGAGTCCTGTATCATGCCTACAGTAAAGTATCCTGAGACCTCTCATTTGTGGGGTTGCTTTTTATCCTAAGATCACTGAAATAAATAAAGAATGGTATTTACACATCCTCCAAGAGCAATTTTGCTCAACCATCCAGAGGCAATTTGGTGATGAACAACATGATGGCGCACAAGGCAAACGTGATATCTAAATGGCTCAGTGAACAAAACATTGACATTCTGGCACCATAGCGAGATAATTTCCCAGATCTCAATCCTATTGAGAACCTGTGGTCAATAATCGGTTAAAGCAGATGGACAAACAAAAATACCAAAATTATGATAAACTCCAAGGACTGATTAGAATGGGTTGCCATAAGTCAGGATTTGGCCCAGGAGCTGATGCCCGGCATGCCAGAGTAAATTGTAAAAGTCTTAAAAAATTAGGGTAATCCCAGCAAATATTAGGTCTTTCCATAAACTATATATTTGTCAATAAAAGTTTAGCAATATTGGATACTGTTATATCAAAAAAAGGCGAAAGTATTTTGGATGTTATTCCTTCATTGTCTAACCAGAAACATTTAATTGCAAGATTCCAAGGCACAGAGGCTCATTTTTTAGGCATTTACAAATGAATGAAGAGAACACAGGACAACATTTACAAAAAGGAAATTAGTTCATGAGGTGATACATTAGTTAGATAAGGGAGGGCAATATAACTGAGGCTATAGGGGGTGAGGGCTTAAGAGTTAAGGGATTTGGAGTCAGTCTGATGGGGGGGTCATGAAGTGTCCATATGTATGTATTTTTTCTGGTTAGTTAAAAAACTTATTATACCTAAAATATTTTTACCTTTTTTGACACAAAAGTGTCTAACTTTGCTTGACTTTTATGTGGCTAACAGAGTACTACACAATTTTTTCCCCATACGTCAATGAAAGTGTAAAAACGTATGAAATTCTTATTACTGTGCAACCATAAAGGGGTACTTTTTGCTGGCTTTTATTACTTTTCAACTGGCATACAGATTGACAGTCTGCCACAAATATTTCTTGCATTTTTGTAAATTGTCACTCCTTGGTGCCTTATGACATAATTTTTGGTGGCTTTTTTCTATAATCAGTTGTTTTTCACTTTTCAACTAGTATGCTTACTGACTGTGCGCCACATTTTTTTCTTGAAATTCTTTAAATTGTCATTCTGTGAACATGACGTTGATATGGCATTTGCTCCCATACATGGATAACTGGCAGCATAATCCAAGTGCCTTTCTTGCTCCCAAATGCTGTTTCATTTCCATTTCAGAAGACATTCTAGCTTTTTCAGCTATCAGGCCAGGCACACTGATAACGTTCCACAAATTTTGATTAAAATTATGTAAATTTTTACTCCACCAACACGATGCTGATGTGGCATTTGTTGCCATACAGGCATTACTGGTGAAATAATCCTTGTTCTTCTCTGGCACCCAAGTCCTGTTCTCGTGGTAAAAGAATACTTTTTAAGATGTAATCCTGTAATTGTCACTCCTTGGTGCTGCAGTTGCTTTTTTATAAAGTCAAATCTTTATCATTTCACCTTTCAAGTCACAGACATACTGACAGTTTGGCAATTTTTTTTTTAATTCTGTAGTTGCCAGTGTCACTTGCCACTGCCACACTGTTGGTATAATAACAAAATAAAACAAAAAACTCCACCATTGCTTCTTCCAATATCAATGCAATGTTGGTGCAGCATTCTGCTCCTTTAACTTACAGTTCCATGTAGTGGGCTGCAGCACTTTGCACAGAAAGTCTGCAGAGGTTTCATTTTGTGGAATTTCTGTTTCCATTATACCTTTAGAGAAACTGCAGTCACTGGGATTCACTAGAATCCCATCCACCTTGCAGTGACTTTAAAATGCCACAGTGATCTGCAAAACGGGCAGGAATAGAACCTGTCCTGTGTTTTGCTCACGGCCTCATACTCTGGACTGTGAAAATGCACAGTTGTGTGTATGAGGTCATAGGAATGAAAAGGTCAATGTTCTAGCCGCTAAAGAAAACAGCTAGCCCAATGACTTTGCACACTAACTGTGCATGATGCCTTAGGGTTGGTTCACACTAGTGCTTGTATTCCGTCAGCAAGGAGTCCGCATGGAGACCCCCCCCCGAACGGAATACCAACGCTAATGCAAGCGCTATGCAGTTAAGCACACGGAGCCCATAGACTATAATGGGCTCCGTGTGCTTGCCGCACACTGCCCACACAATTCATCCGTGCGGGCAGTGCGCGGCAAGCACATGGAGCCCATTATAGTCTATGGGCTCCATGTGCTTTGCAAGCACATCGCTTGTAATTGCGATTGCATACCGTCTGGGGGGGGTCTCCATGTGGACTCCTTGTGGATGGAATACAAGCGATAGTGTGAACCAACCCTTAGAGAGCAAGAATTGGGCTAGTTGATTCCTAGGAGCCTGATAGTGTCATATGCAATGCTATGGTCCCATTGAAGCCCATTTAAGCTCTGGTTTATGCCAAATTTATTCAAACTGAAACAAATCTGTGGATTGAACCATTCAAACCTTGAAACAGAGTTTTATCCATCTCTACAACACATCCATCATTTGTCATTAAACCTCACACTCTATAATGAAATGACTTTCCTAATTCACAACAAAACAGGGATACATGTACTTCTTTTTATGAAGAGTACGGTGTATTAATCTTTACTACATAAAATATTTATCCACAAACAATTTTATATAAAAATGTCTCTTCTTACATTTATCATAGAGCGACATGATCCAAGGGCTAGAAGGAACAGCAAGGAGTCTGCGTTCATCTAATTTGTGACAAATTTATCAAACGTTGCCAAATGTTTGATATATTATAAACATCTATAAGTCTAACACATTGGTCCTGAAATGTTACTCTACTTTTTATGCTACACACTGACTGCAGTAAGTTTGCGACAATTTTTGTCACTTTTTAAAAAGTTAACGTTGATAAAACTGTAGTACAGACAGCCAGACAGGTTAACTCCTCCCACTACTTTGCACCCACTCTTGAAAAGTGTAGTGGGTAATGCAGAAATAAAAAAATTGCTAACTTTTTTGCCCAAATCAGCTAAAAAACCAGTTGCAAATCCCTAACAATTTTTTTCCACCAGAATTCTGGAGTGTACGGTTTGATAAATAACCCCCATTTCCTTTAGATATTTCCATATAATTTCAGACTATCCTTTATTTATGAGATCACCTGACTCCGATTCTCAAGTCGATTGAACATAGTTGAAGTAGGCAGGCAATACAAGGTGCCTGCCTGTCTGCACTCATCGTCTGTCTCTACCAGTATGATTCTTAGGCACATTACATGTACTCACAGTTCTTGTAATTGCTAATGCTTGGAGCCAGTTGAGAAAGGTTAGAGAGGACAGTAACCTTTGAGATGCAGAACTGTCAATGACAAGAGCTAAACAGAAAAGCCAATATATATGTGTCATCCAAGCCTTTGTGACATGTGTGGTTTTGTTTAATTATATCTAATAATGGACATACTGAAAGCTTAGACACTTTGATACACTGCCTGACTGGTTATTGTTTGTAGACCTATCTGGGATCTCATTAAAATGTGTTAATTAGATGCAGGCAAACACTACAGGGAATACACACTTCTTTCAAGTATGCTGCTTGATATAATAAGTGTTTTTATGGTCATTTCAAGTTAAAAAAAAAACAAACATTTTTATTTCCCTTCTTAGGCTTATGCATTGTCTCTTAACCAACTGAATGCCTGCTTCTGAGTGGCAAATTGAACAAACCATGAACACATATATACAGACTTAAGAGAGTTAACTCAAACCTCTGCAATTGCTTAAACTGCTGCCATGTGATCTTATCACAGAAGGCAACAAAACCATCGAAGGCTGGGGCACCATGTGGTGTAAACGCAGCGTTTTACAGTCACTGCAAGGCATTGCCGCTATGTTTTTTTTCCACAGCACTTCTTTGCTGTGGCCTGCTACATGGGGCCTTAGCTGAAAAGTCATTGGGAAAACCTTTTAAAGCTAAGGCCCCACATAGTGGGCCACAGTAAAAAAGAGCTGTGGGAAAAAATTGCAGCAGCAACGCATTGTGGTTTTTACTGCAGTGCTTTCCACAGAAAGTCTGCAGAGATTTCCTCTGTGGACATTCTGCTTCCAATATACATATAGGAAAACCACCAGCATTTATATAGGTATAGTTGACATGCTGCTGTTTCCAAAACTACAACGGTTTTGGAAATTGCGGCCATGGCCAAACTGCTGCGTTTACACCGCATGGGGACTGGGACTAAGGCGAAGGTCCCATGTAGTGGGCTGCAGCAAAAAAGCGCTGCGGGAACATACAAGTGCAATAATGCATATAATACTGCTGAAATGGGTCAATAGCTGAAATAAATCAGGTATATGATAAATGTTATAAGCAGAGCAAAATAAAAAGTAAATGAACAATATATGGCAGAGCTGCCACCCCAATGCACATTCCGGCAAACCAAGGCTTTGTGTACCTAAAGGTATTTAAAGCTCAAATACTCAATTGATAGATGAGAGAGACACCTGAGTCAAATAAAGAATAAATTACCTGTCCCACCACAGGGGGGAATTGGTTATGGATTGGAGGTGCAGCCCTCTCATAACAGACAGCAACATCATAGGATAGGCGGGAATTGGGAAAAGTGTACGCCACAGCAGTGACATCAGTGCATCCCACATCATACAAAAAGGGCGGAGATCAGGTTCGTTCTCCTGCATCTGTGGGAGAGTGGCCTGCCAACACTCCATGAATAAAGTGTATAAAACATACATACATACATATAAATTTAATTTTTTATACAATGTATTAATTGTACTTACACACACTTTTGTTAATTTCACATTCGGTTTATTTGTGTACACAAGTAACCTTTCCAAATTATTGGCACCTTTTTTAAATTTGTGGGTAAATAACTTTGTTTCAAGTACATGTTGCTCGTTCAAACTCACCTGTGGCAAGTAACAGGTGTGGGTAATATAAAAATCACACTTTGCACACATGTGCCACACAAAGCACAGAGAACAGAAAAAGGAGAGGAAAACTGTCTGAGGACTTGAGAGCAAAAATTGTGGCAAAATATCAACGATCTCAAGGTTACAAGTCCATCTCCAGAGATCTTGATGTTACTTTCTCCATGGTGCATAACATGATCAAGAAGTTTACAACCCATGGCACTGTAGATAAAATCGATGAAAGGTTGCAACACAGGATAGTCTGGATGGTGGATAAACAGTCCCAATCAAGTTCTAAAGATATTCAAGCTGTCCTGCAGCCTCAGCGTGCATCAGTATCAGCGTGAACTATCTAACGACATTTGAATGGAACGCAACACTAAGGCAGGAGACCCAGGAGACCCACTGCTGACACAGAGGCATAAAAAGCTAGACTGCAGTTTGCCAAAATGCACGTGAGTAAGCCAAAATCCATCTGGGAAAACGTTTTGTGGACACATGAGATGAAGATACAGTGTTGGCCAAAAGTATTGGCACCCCTGCAATTCTGTCAGATAATATTCAGTTTCTTCCAGAAATGATTGCAAGCACAAACTCTTTGGTATTAATATCTTCATTTATTTTACTTGCAATGAAAAACATAAAAGAGAATGAAAAAAAAGTCAAATTATTAATCATTTTACACAAAACTTCAAAAATGTTCCGGACACAAGTATTGGCACCCTCAGCCTAATACTTGGTAGCACAACCTTTAGACAAAATAACTGCGAACAACCGCTTCCGGTAACCATCAATATGTTTCTTACAATGCTCTGCTGGAATTTTAGACCATTCTTCTTTGGCAAACTGCTCCAGGTCTCTGAGATGTGAAGGGGGCCTTCTCCAAACTGCCATCATGAGATCTCTCCACAGGTGTTCTATGGGATTCAGGGCTGGACTCATTGCTGGCCACTTTAGAAGTCTCCAGTGCTTTCTCTCAAACCATTTTCTAGTGCTTTTTGAAGTGTGTTTTGGGTCATTGTCCTGCTGGAAGACCCATGACCTCTGAGGGAGACCCAGCTTTCTCACACTGGGCCCTGCTGTGGAATTATATCCAATTTGGCTTTTTGACAATTCTTTTTGTGGTTTTCCAATTGAAGACAAATTAAATGAAGATAATAATACCAAAGAATTTGTGATTGCCATCATTTTCTGGAAGAAACTGAGTATTATCTGACAGAATTGCAGGGGTGCCAATACTTTTGGCCAACACTGTAGAGCTTTTTGGTAAAGTGCATTATTTGACTGTCCAAATTGCCCGGTCCCCCAGTGATCAGAAGGACAGGGGACTGAATATCTTCCAAGGGCTCCTTGTGAATGGAGCACCAGTACGCTTGCATGACTAGCACTCCATTCACTTCTATGGAGCTGTGGATGATGACAGAAATTACAGTCCCAGCAATAGCCATAGAAGTGGCTGAAGAACTGATCAACAAGGCTTAAGGGTGCATTCAGACTACGTAACGCCGGGCGTGTATGAGAGCCGTACACGCCGGCATTACGGCAGACTGCCGAACACTTCCCATTCACTTCAATGGGAGCGCTCGTAACAGCGGCGTTTACGAGCGCTCCCATTGAAGTGAATGGGAAGTGTTCGGCAGTCTGCCGTAATGCCGGCGTGTACGGCTCTCATACACGCCCGGCGTTACGTAGTCTGAATGCACCCTTAGGGGACTTTTAGTTTGCTGTCCTTTTGTTGGGCCACAGCAATAGGACAATTATTCCCTTTCCTGTGGATTGAAAAATGAAAGTCTGGTGCTTGTTGGTCCTTCTACCTCTCTCTAATGTAATATGGATATGCTTTTTCATTCTCTTATTTTAGTGGAGAAAGATGAAGAATCTCAGTTTTTCTCCTCTTGACTAAATGAATAATGTGGTTGTCTCCTAGTTGCTTTATATTTCTATATTATAATATCTAAATGCTAAAAATAAAAATTTAGCCTACATGACAAATTCATGTGATCTATACAAACCAAAGGTGGACAGGTTGTTGGTGCACAATGGTCCAGTCCATCAGGGTCCTCTCACCTTAGCAGCATCTTTGTATTGTCTAATAACTGGTGGTACATGCTTAAGCTAATGAACTTTATGGCTAACTATTACTGCGTGATTGTTAGAGAGATGTATTGGGGTGCTCTATGCTGAGATTTCGGATCCCAGCTATCTGCATCCACCCTGATACAAACCGATTTTACATATAATCTAATACCAAGATCAAATTCCATCTGTTCATTACCTACTTAGAGCTAAAGCCTTCCAGAGTAAATAACTAACGAATGGGATTGTGTAGCTATATAATAGATAGTATGAGGCAGCACTGCTGTTGGTTACACCATTTAAGTAGTGAGAATGGAAAAGGGTTAATAAAAAATATAATGGTCTATATCATTAGGGTATCCTGCGATTTACTGCAGACTGTTTTATTAAAACAAAGTTATAAGGTTGAATGATCTTACTACTATTTACTAAAGGTAGAAGTACTCAATGAGTACTATATTCAAAATAGTGAAGGAACCATCTTACCCATCCCAATTATGAACCATCATGTAGAGAACATATCAGGGTTCAATAGGCAATGTCTGCAGTAAAAGGTATGTGACAGTGATACTGTATGTCTTATACATGCATAAGGTTCCACAGGTACAGAATCATACTGCGATTTGTGTAAAGGTGTATGTATTCTGTATGAACATAGATTTATTATAATATTTAGTTAATATGAAGGCAGAGGCTTTTTATATTTGGTAATAGAAAAAGTTATGTTTTAGGCTACAAAAAAGCATTGCGATTTTTCCTGAGGTTTCCTCTTCAGACATTCTGCTTCCATTATACCTACAGGGAAACTGCCAGTGTTTCCATAGGCATAATTCCCAAGCTGCGATTTCCAAAACTGCAGCAGTTTTGGAAACCGCAGTGTGTCCTCTTTCCGTATTTTTCTGCACTGTATGGATGGGATTCACTAGGATTCCATCCACTATGCAGAGACTGTAAAATGCCGCATTTTTTTTCTGCAATGTTTACACCATGTAGGGCCCTGGCCTTAAATAGGTTTTCTTTGTTGGATTAATTGTACAACTTTGGATCTATAATTGAATAGGTTTGCCTATGATCTGACATATCTAGATTTTTGTGTATGCTGGTTTTATTATATCTGAAGGTGGTTGACGCAAAATCAATAGAACTATAGAAAGGTTTATTATACAGTGATTAATTTTTATGTGCATAACACCATTTACCCACTATGGCCGTGGGTACAAGTAACGAATCATGTATCCACATGCTGCAGAAGTAGAGTAGAATTTAAGTGCAAAAGCCCACAACAATGTACAGTGCAAAACATACACAAGAGGATTAAAAGTCCCATCCACATGTAATAAATCATGCATGGAATTGAGGTTGCAGAAAGTTGCAGACTTCCTAATTCACCTAAATTTTCACCATGGAATTAACCTTTTGTAAGGATAAAAACCAGCAACAAATATGCTCCGTTCAGTCTAGCAGGTTGCAAGTTTAGCAATGTCCCAGGTTCCCTGATTAATAAAGTACCCTAAGGATAGGCCACTAGGACCATACTAAAACCACTCAGTAGTTGTTAACAGTGTATGGAGATATTATTAAGAAATAGGTCATCATTATCAGCTGAAACAGCGAGAATGGAGCAGGAAGCAGACAGCTCTGTTTTCTGTGTAATGGCCTAATCAGGTACTGCATATTGACACCCATTTTATTGGAATGGGAGCTAAGCTCCCGTCACTTAGTTTAGCCACTACACAGAGAACAGAGCTGTCTGCTTCCAGCTCAGTTCTCTGTGTTTCAACAGCTAAGAACAGTTAAATTATTGGGAGTGCCAGGTGACAAACACACCACAGATCTTATATAAGTTGCCTATCTTTAGGATGGGCCTTCAATATTTTCAGCTTGGAAAACTCCTGAAGGGTGAAAGGCTGTTAAAAAATGCTGTAGAAAAAAAAATGTAGTGAAAACACAATGCAGTTTTTTCCACATTTCTCATTGAGTTTTTATTGCATTTTCTATCCTTTTTTTCCCTTCCCCTATATAGGGGAACACGTGATTCTTCAGCTAAAATTAACATGCACATTTTTGAAAAAGCAGCTCTTTGGTTCTTTTTTTCTGCAATGTGTGAACGAGGTTAACCAAAATCTCATTCACTTTGCTAGTACTGGAAAACACAGATGTATTTCTGCAGGAGCCCAAAACACTGCACTTCTGCAATGTGGGGCCTTGGGGTTGTCCCATTATAGACAGTTATCTCCTATCCACAGGACACAGGATAATGTCCAAGTGTTACAAGGTTGCCTAGTGATCAGGAGCACGGGGGGACCGGAAGTCCCCTTTAGGCCTCCTTGTAAATGGAGCACCAATATGCTTGCATGTTTGGTGCTCCATTCACTTTGATGGGACTATGGGCCCTGCTGGAGGCCCCATAAAAGTGAATAAAGTGTCAGTCACGCAGGCACATTGGCACTTCATTCACAAGGAGACCTAAGGGGGACATTGGGTTCCCCATTCTCCTGATCGCTGGCAAACCCAGTGATCAGCTCCCAGTGATTGGACACTTATCCTCAGTTCTTTGATAGGGGGTAAGTGTCCCTAACAACACAACCTCTTTAAGGAAGAATTATTTGGATATTTCAATTTAGTTTGGCACTACATGGTGTTACTATAAGAGCACTACATATCTGTAACCTTTATATCAATCTGTCTCTGGATTTGGCCACTAACCTAGCCAAAATTTGTAACTTTTTGGGATGCTTTTCATATTGTGTGGGAGAGGACATGCCCACAGCCTAGCACATTTACTATAATTCACATCAAAAACTATTGTAAATGATGCGGTTATGAGCTAGCATAGTTTTGACTTTCGTAATATACTCGGCCCATTTTACCCCAACACCCGTCAGAATAATGCTAGTGTTTGGAATGCCAGACCTATTCACGACCATGGTTTCTTTTAATAAATAATGGCTTCCCACCTGTCTACAATGTAATACCACAGACAACCCAGGGACAAGTGTGCATTGTTTTTCTGTTACGCTAGGTTCACACCTGCGTTCAGCCTTCCGTTCTGTGCTTTCCGTCTTCTGCATGCCAGAAGACGCAAAGCACAGACCGGGGCCGGCCGTGAGCGGCGGTGAGCGTTTTATGCTCTCCGCCGCGAAACCGGATTTTTTAATCCAGACACAGAGTACTGCATGTCCGACTCTGTGTCCAGATTATAAAACCCGGTTTCGCGGTGGAGAGCGCAAAACGCTCACTGCCGCTCACGGCCGGACAGCTTTCTCACCCATTCAAATGAATGGGTGAGAAAGTCTCCTGCAGGTTTCCGTATCCTGCCTCTGTTTTATGCAGGAAACGGAAACCTGCACAACGGAGAGGACAACGCAGATGTGAACGAGCCCTTAAATAGACATGTTTTTCTAATGCTGGACAACCCTTTTAAGACCTCCAATATACTAGACCATTTATATTATCCTTTACTGTTCTAGATCAGTAGTGATTTTTCCATTAACCCCGTGATTAGCACTAGCTAATGTATTGTTGGATTCAATCTCTCTACATAGATTATAATTAACCACACAACCAGCCAATACTATTTAGAGGCTTATGATGATGATTTTTGGGGAACTGAATTGTAGTATAACCTAGGAACTAGATGGCAGTATTATGTAGTCTCTTTAAGGAAGCATTTGGATAGACATGCCAATTTGGCTTTGTCTGCAATCATAAGAGGACACTTTATGGTAGATAACCTGCATTTTATGGTAGTTTTATAACACGGAGTAGCTGTGTTATGAGGCATTATATGGAATTATTTGTCATTATATGGCGGTATTTAGATTAATACCTTAAAGTAATTAAAGTAATAATACATACAGCTTTTATAACCTTTAACAAAATTTATAAAACAATGGCAAGTGCTTGTGTCCTAGGTCCCCATTTTCCATAAAGCCAAATCAGGCATTCCTTCTATGTGTGTATTAAGTATCAATAAAAGTAAGTTAATTAAATTAATTAATTAATTAATTAATTAAATCAATAAAAAAATGTGAAGACCTCAAATCCATTGAGAAAAAGACATATAATAGGTGCCTGTGTATTGTAGTGAGTTGTGACAATTTACTTACGGGACATCTTTCTCTCCTTCCTACACTAGCAGAAATGGAGGGAATGGAGAGAATCCCACACTGAGTTTAAAATGAATAACCTCAGACCTTAGCAAAATTCATACAGTATATTACCATGAACACTAAAAAAATATTTATCTATATGTTTATCTGATGATATAAGGCATAGTGATATTCATCTGGCATTAATATACAAGAACATGGATGTAATTAGGACCTATAATACCATGAACATGTATGCATTAAACTACTGAACAAGAGAGTGAAAGTTCGGTTTCTAAGTGAGCATATCCTACACAATTATAGCATGTATACACAGTATGTATTCAGAATTACAGCCTGTATACACAGTACTAAGACAAATTACTTGTTTAATAAGGGTTCCATATGTATAACTAAACTAATGTGAAATGTAGCTCTGTCTCTCTCTATTAAAGGTGAAGCACCAGACAAGGTAAATTCTCCTAGATGAATGTCAGTTCATTGCTATTTCAATTATTTTCAAATATACTGTAGACATTACATCATTAGACGTGCCTGTCTACCTTTCTACTCTTGTTGCACATTATACTTACAATTTTATACACTGATTAAATGATATAATTCCATTATTCTGATGTCACATTCTATTTTCCAATTGTCCACTTACCATTTAACCCATTAAGGCATGGCCATGTGATCACAAGTGTTCATATGACCGAACTGTGTTACTCCTTAATGCATTTGAGGATTTCTGGAAGGCCACGGGGTCACAATTCAGGATGGTGTATACAGAAAATGAAAATAAATGAACAAACCTTCATAAAGAAAATGACAGCCTTTAACAGCTGGTGGTCTCTATGATCCTTATATATGAATAGATGTGTGTGTGTGTGTGTGTGTGTGTGTGTATATGTCTTACAGACAAGTGGCCACAGCTTTTATACCCACATATTTACTAACAACGAAGCCAAATGACTGTGTATTAAATGTAATCCCTTGTTATAATAATAACTTAAGGTCTCTCAATATTTAGTTTGTGATATTTAATGTTCTTAGTTTCTTTTAATTGAAATTGTATTGTTGGTTAGAGGTCAGTTACATTTATCAAATGAAAAGTGCGTTTATAAAATGGAATATGTCTTGAAAGCAAGCAATATAGACAGATATTTTTCATTGATATTACACAGTAAATAACGTCAAACATTTGACTATTCTAGTTGTATTATAATACTTTCAAGGCAGACAAGTTTTAATGTCTACTTTATTGTATGTTTCAATGGGATTACATAAAATAAATCTAAAATAGAAATGAATCTTTAATAGAATTTCAAACAAATTGACAAGTAACATTTGCAGCTTAAATGAAGGATATCAACTATAAAGTGCAATGACACATTTATTTCTCAATGACATGAAGGTAAAATGAGATAAATGTAACTATCTTGCCTCTGTTGAGCTCTAGGAGCCTTATGGATAGTCAGACCTCTGCTGTACAAATATGATCTGTGCTTCCTTTAAAATAGAATAAAATGAGTTGCAATGGAGCTGCTACTGCTGATCTGGTGACGACAAGTGCTGCTTGATATGTTGTCAGGAAATAACAAGGGTTGTACTGAATACTTCTCGTCTTCATATGCACTTCAAGAGGAAAGAGTTACAAGATGATCCACGGGAGCAATCACACAGCTTGCCAATTCTGGGACCTTGCCTCATTGCACATCTCTCTCCAATATCACACTGAGCAGGGGATAAAGAGACAGCATAGAGGCTACTTTATTATGATACAGCAGTGATCTCCTAATGTATTTCTGCAAAGCACATAACTGCAGGGTGTGCATTCAGCAAGAACATCCTAACACCGTCTGTGCTACTGGCAAACTTTTATAGAGCCATCAATCCATAATGTGACGATAACCAATGTTACAATAGCTTATTCTGTATATTTAATAGTAGCTCAAATAATGTCACCTATATAGAAATGAAATATTAAACTGTGTCTTTTTCTTACTAGAAATTTATATTATTATATAATTATTTTATATTAATTATATTTGTATTATTTTAAACACATACAATGTATATCTTTATAAAACTACAATTGCTAGCCTGCTTCACCACCTGTAGTACTGTTCAAATCCTTGGCTAACAGCTACTTTAACTAAGTAGGTACTAAAATAAAGTAATAAACACAAAGTAATACAATGAATGACAAAAGATAGTGGTCCTCACCAAAGGTATCTGTGCTCTCTTTTGGTAAGCAGGGTACCTGTCCTGAAATTTCCCCAATAATTCCTCCATTGCCTCTACCTAAAGAAACATGTATAAGTTATGGAGCATAATACACAAATCTAAATATAATAATAAAAAGCTCTATGAAATCATATAGTAATATAACTACTAGTCACAATACAGTTATCTGTAGCTTACTCTAAGGAAAGAAACCCTGAAGTGCTTTAAAAGTCATTACAAGTAAATACACCATGGACATTAATACAAGATGAAGAATTCATACAGAAGTAATAAATAAGGACAAACCAGTTCTTTCTCAGAAGATGAAGGACTTTTCTTTATATCAAAATCTTCTACAGAGGTTTCCCTGGAAGACTGGGCATGACAGAGACAGGAGAAGAGGATGCTGACACACAGGAGCCTGAAGAGTATTGAGGAACTGTTCATGGTGCTGAAAGTTTAGCTCTGCTCTTGCTGTGTCTGGGTCTGTCAGGTGATGACTCCAATGCCCCTGACATGGTGCTTTTAAATTCCTACTGCCCCTCCTGCTCTGTGAGCTCAGGCAGATTGTGGAGACAGAACCTAAGTGTGATTCGTTGTCTAACCAGTGATACTTCTGAGCCTACCAATGAGGTTCATAGAACACAATCAATATTCTGCATGCTGAATACTGTGAAAGTGCAGCATTTCCAAAGAATCTATTACCACGTTCAGTTCTTAACTGCAACATGTTTCTGTGCCTATAGACCCTGTGGATAATCTCAGAGCATCTTACAAGTTGGTATAGATTGTTATAGTAAATAGGGAGTAGTGGGGAAAAACATTTCACAATTCCAAAACTAGCATTTCAGTTCCTTTCATTGAATACAGGTATGTTACATAGCAGGTTTGTGTTGATGATCAGCTGCAGGGGCATATCTATAATAGAGGCAGATCATTTGCCAGTGGCTGCTATGGGGCCCTGGGAAAAGGGGGTCCAGTCTTAGACTCATCACCTATGATACTGGGGGTAATAACCTGTACAGAACTCCCTCCTCCAAAAAAACTGCATTGTTAGCAAGCAATTGGAATAAGGACTGGCCCAAGGGTCATAGAAAGGAACATGGGGGGGGGGGGGGGGCAGGTCTTGAGTGGGGGCCCTGACACGTTTTTGTACACCACAGATCTACTGATTGCAAAAAAACTTAATTTAACCTTTATATTGTACTGTACGTGTCAATTGACATACCCTTTTAGTATCTCAGATATTCGTCCTGAAGGTATACTGTATAATACATTGTCAAGGTGTTGTTATTTCTCTTGTGCAAATGGTGTTTCCTTACACAGTCTGATACTAATCAGTGCAGGCAGAGTAGGAACATGCTTTCTTGAATATGAATCCACAAATTTCCAGGAGGATTAACTGAGGCATGGCACAGCACAGTATAGTAAGTAAAGATGCCACAGAATTGTAATTTTATTTTGAATTCAAGTATTTTTCTAAAACAGGTATATCAGGTCTTCTGTAAAATGTGCAACCCAGGGGCATTGACATGCCCACTTGCACCATGCTGCCAACGTCACAGGCTATAAACTGAGTTATATTACTAAACATTTTATTTTGGGAAACACTTTCACTGTGCTGAAGCTCCTTTTGGGGCACTATTCCAATGTGGGGGTTGAGACAGTAAAGGAGCACTTTTACATTGTGGTAACTGATTTTGGGTGCGCTATTACTATGTGATAGAAGTTGCACTGGGGAGCACTTTTACAGTGTTTGGACTTACCTGGGGGCACTATGAATGTGCAGGGACACTGAAGGTTTATTACTGATCTTGCCATGGATTTGATAATCAGTGTGAGACATTCAACTCATTAGGCCAATTCATTTGGGGCTAATCATTGAATGAAAACCGAAGCAGAAAGTCGAAGTTCTGATTTGACTCTTCGCCAGCAGTGATGGAGGGCAAATAATCAAAAAAAATCTTAGGCAGAACTCCACCTCAATTCCTCTTCATTTTCCACCATGTGAATGGGCCCTTGAACTGTTTTGCGGGCTTACTTAAAGTGCACTATTATTTTATGGAGACAATAAAGGCACACTACCTGACCTTACTTTTTTTGGGAGAGTATTGAGGGGGTACTATTACTGTGCAAGAGCAGTAATAAAACCCTATTACTGGGAAGGTGCATGATTATTAGGGTGTTATGGGCACTATTACTTTGTGAGTCACTTTACTATGCAGAAGTTACAGTAATGCGATTACAGTAGGCAGTATGATAGCACTGCTCAAGTGGCAACAGAAAAGGAAATTGTATAGAGTGTGGGAAACAGGTGCGGAGGGTCCTGTAAAAGCAAGAGGCCAAAGATGTCTATATTGCAAACTGTGCAGACATGAGTCATGGGAGAGAGAAGTTGTTATGGAGGTCTAGGTCAAATGGAGAATAAATGGGAAAGTGAACAACTCCAATTGGAGAACACACTTGTGAGTCATTGGATTAAAGTATTACATGTTCACTTTACAGATGAGCGAGTAGTATTCGTGCATAGTTATTGGTGTAAAAAAGCACCAGGGAAGGTAGGAGGGGAATAGAATTTTTACTGCATTTACCACATGGTATTCAACCGAGTACACCAGTTACTATGCAGGGGAGCTATTCGATCGAATACTACTCACTGATCTCTAGTTCACTTATGTGGTAGGGAGATTGTCTGTGTAGAACTACGTCTAGTTTAATGTTAATTGTACTAGTCTTATTAGTATTATGAATGTGAACCCATTTTTTAATCTAAACGATCATAGAATTAATGGTCTTCTAAAAATAAGAATAATTTACCATTATATGGTCACTATACGGTGTTAATATTGGACTTTGAATAGTGTTCTTACTCAGTAACAGCATGATGGTATTATTCAGACACAATGTGGTGCTATTATGTTGTCATGATGTTATTTTCTGATCTTTGATTAAAGGGGTTATCCGGGATAAAAGCTAATCCCTGCACTAATCTAAACCCCTCCCCCCAACTACTTTCTAAATAGAATAATTTATGAAAAATGTATATTTGCCCATATCCCTGGGGCGGTCATGTGACTGCCTCAGGGACATTTGCAGGGTATCCGGTGACGATCCATTTTCCCATTTCCAGAAATGTTACTACCAGTCCCCCGTCCCCCCCCATCCACTCCATCATACTTACCTCTCTTCCTTCCAGGCTTCCTTCTGTGGGATGGTTCCTCCCTCTTTTCTGACTGTGCTCTATAGTCCCGGCGCTGCTCTGTGCTCTGCAGCCAATAATCCATCTCTATTGTACAGTTCTAATGGCTGCGCAGTAGAGGTGGCTTGTCGGCTGCAGAGCACAGAACTCGGACTATAGTGCGCAACATCAGAATCAGAAAAGAAGGAACCCACCAGGCAGCCTGGAAGGAAGAGAGGCAATTATAATGGGATGAGGCTTATTTAGTTAGAAAGGGCTAGTAGTGGGCAGGATATCTATAGAGATAGGGAGGGGGTGTTTGGGAGGGAGAGGGGAAGTGGGGAAGTGAGGTGATCGGGAACTATTGTGGAAGTTACACAGCAGGAAGCTGACCAATGTAAACAAATACAGAAGATGCCAGGAGCTCCCAGAGACACCCACAAATCACTCAAAACACTGCTAAAAGTATTTGGGTTCATTTATTAACTCACTATTAGCACTAACAGATCTTTTTTAACCCCGTCTCGACATGCGCCGTAATAGTACGGCGCATGTCGGGTCTGTAACTATGGCGACCGCCTGGGAGCCGGGCGGCCGCCATAGCCGCCGGGTGTCTACTGCTTTAAGCAGTAGACAACCGGCTCTAATGCCTCCGATCGGTCCCCGCCGGAGGCGCCATTTTCCCGGCGGCGCATGGGCGCCGCCATTTTGCCCGGGATCGCCGGCTCCAGGGCTGACGTCACGTTGCCATGACAGCCGGGAGCCTTTACAAGGCTCCCAGGCTTGTCTGCAAATTCTCTCTTTTGCAGGCTGGTCTATGCAGCCTGCAAAAGAAAGGATGATTTTTTGCAATGCATTGCAATGCATTAGCATTGTAATGCATTGCATTAGTGATCAGACCCCCTGGGGTCTAACACCCCTAGGGGGTCCAATAAATGCAAAAAATAAAAATAAAAAATAAAAAGTAAAAAAAAATATAAAAAGTATTAAAAGTTCAAATCACCCCCCTTTCCCTAGAACACAAATAAAAGTAGTTAAAAACTGTGAAACATATACATGTTAGGTATCCCCGCGTTTTGTTTCTGATAAAAATTTGAATAAAAAGTGATCAAAGCAATAACATTTCCCGAAAATGGTAGAACTAAAAAGTACACCCGGCCCCGCAAAAAAAGACGCCCTATGCATCCCTGTACACTTACGTATAAAAAAGTTACGGCCGTCGGAATATGGCGACTTTTAGAAAAAATTTTTTTAACACAGTTTGGATTTTTTTTAAGGGGTCAAAATGTAAATAAAACCATATAAATTTGGTATCCCTGGAACCGTACCAAAACACAGAATATAGGGGACATGTCATTTTGGCTGCACAGTGAACGCCGTAAAACCAAAGCCCGTAAGAAAGTCGCAGAAATGCATTTTTTCTTCAAATCCACCCCATTCTGAATTTTTTTTCCTGCTTCCCAGTACATTCTACAGAATAATTAATGGTGGCATCATGAAGAAAAATTTGTCCTGCAAAAATTAAGACCTCATATGGCTCTGGGAGCGAAGAAATAAAAAAGTTATGGGGTTTAGAAGGAGGGGAGGCAAAAACGAAAAACGAAAATCAAAAAATGCCATCGGCGGGAAGGGGTTAAAAAAAACAAACAAACATTCTTTGCCTGGAAAACCCCTTTAATGTTATTACATGGTAACTATATCACACAATGATTTATTAAGTAGACTATCATATATAGATTTTTTAAAAGGACAAATTGTTTGGGGAGAAGTCTTTTATGGTTATGAGTTCCAGGCCCCATAGCACTCATTTTCACTTTATGTAATACATAAGTGTTTAAAAACTTTTTCTACCTTTCTTGACAAGGGGGTGTAATTTTGAAGTACTGGGTAGTAGGAATAGGTCCTGATAATGGGGACGCCGTAAACCAGGGGTCCTTAAACATTTTAAACAGGCGGCCAGTTCCTGTCCCTCAGACCATTGGAGGGCCGAAATATAGTTTAAAAAAACAAAACAAAAACTATGAACAAATTCCTCCCCACACAGTATTAAATGCTCCACAGTAGTCCCTTCCCCACACTGTATTAAATGCTCCACAGTAGCCCCCTTCACACACACATACACACACAAACACACAGTATAAACACACACAATTATACTTACCTGAAGCCCCATGAAGTGCTGCCAGGCATCCTCCTCCTTCAGACTGCATCACGCCTGTGTCGGGGCAGAGGTCACACTCTGCAGTCAGTGTAGATAGTAGTTGCATTTGCACATACAGCTGAAAGAAGGAATCGCTCACTAACGGGAAATCCTGTATTGGATTCCCCGTTAGTGAGCAATCCGGGCAATGGTGTGCGTGCCAGCAGAAAGGGCTCTGCGTGCCCTCTCTGGCACACAAGCTATAGGTTCACCATCATGGCCCTAGGAGCTTCATTATAGGTGGCACCACTGCTGGCGGGCCAGAAAAATGTCCTCGGCGGGCCACATGTGCCATAGGCCGTAGTTTGAGGATCCCTGCCGTAAAGTATAGTTAGTGGTCAGCGAGCCTGGGACTTGTTTTCACACTGTTATGTGTTTTGTTTTACCATGTGTGAAGAAAATAAAGCTGGTTGCAGTTTACAACCAAGATCCTCTGTGAGTGCATGTTGTACATTTGTGTTCCTGCTATCGTATCCACAAGATGGCAAACCCGTGCGCTAATTGACTCCTAAGTTGTCATTATACATTTATGCCTTTGAGCTTGTGCCTCTGATCTTTTAGGACCCTAACAGTGCCCCTGAAATACACAATTAAATGTGATAACCATTAGTTGTTTTGAAGCAAAGTATATAGTCAATACTGGGGTGAATAGATGGAACATAAAACATACAGTATATTATAATAATATTGTTTTTATTTTTCCAGTGATCTGTTGGTTCTCTTTTGATAAATCAGATGAATAAAAGTTTTGTAATGTGTCTTCTCTGAGAATAATGCTTTGTTTCCTACTTATCAGACATCTTTCCTACTACTCCTCTTCATGCTTTATTGCTCAGTTCATTGCTCAGACCCATCTCCAGTGAATGGTGATGTTCTCTGTGTGCTCAAGTTAGTGGTCATTTGATTGCACTTGATAAAGGGGAGGATGATCCCCGAAACACGTTGTGCTACATTGCTGATATTAAAGAGACGTTTTTTCCACTCTTGCGTCCTCTGGATTTGTCATCTTCCACCTTTTCCTGTGAGCGTGACTGGTTTTTCCGTTCTTCTGATTCTCCCATCTCCCGTGAAATCAAGCTGAAATCACTGAAGTCTATGGAGAGGTGAGGAAAGGAGAATGATGAGTTGAGTATCGTAAAGCAGAAAGAAGCAGAAATATGTTAAGCACAGAACAGTATATCTATTGCACTATAGCTTTATTTACATTGGTACTGTACCAATACCTCCATGTGTGTATGCAGATTCCTCATCTCCTTTTGGTAAAAAAAAAGATCCAGATCTTCCACCATTTAACAAATGGTCCATCCTCTGACACTTGGTTGTAGTGGTCAAGTGTGTATCCTCTTACTATTGATAAAAAAAAAAACCAAAGACCCTCAGTCTCCCAAGGAATTTTTAAAGTCAGTGTGCATATGAAGATCCTGACATCTTCCCCCAATGACACTCATGATGAGTTTTATCATGCTTTGTTGTTGGTCGCCCCTTACTTTCTATTTTCTTCTCCCTGCATTCTTTCTCTTTTCCATGTTGACCACTTTGGTTGTCTTCCTATCGTCTTTCCCATTTTCTAGTTTTTACAAATTCTTCAAAACCCACGGTTATTCTCGGAGGCAGAGCTCTGAATGAAGTAACAAATTAAGTACAAAAGCCTCCTTGCAGTTTGTCTGATCACTGCAAGAAATTTTTTTAGTGAAACTATGATATACATAGAAGTAGAACTGACAATAAAACCTCACGCAGATGACTGTGTGCACTGTCAATGTGTTAGCCTTGTTTTTAACAGCAAGCACAGTGAGCCATTCATTTCTATGGCCATGTATTTTCACAGTCCCGTGTAAGGGGCAATGTGCTGTGAGCAAAACTCAGGACAGGTCCAATTCCTGTCCATTTTGTGGCCTGTTCTCACTGACCTCAATGAATGGGGCATAAGTGGTAGACAGGAGAAAGGATCTCATGAGACATGATGCAAAACATTTCTTTTGAGGTTGTTACAGAATGAGAACCATCTCTGGTATGCAATCACTGGAGGCACTCTTCTACAATTCTCAGGAGAGGACTTTTACTTCATTAACAAGGTACCAATAATGCATTTTATTGTTTATTGCTTTGACAATTTACTTACATTAAGTATTGATGACTTCATCTAAAGTACTCCAAACCACAGCTAATATAGATTGCACAACTTAATTTGACTGTCCATTTACAATAAGTGTAGCAGTAAAAGTGATTCATGTCCTTGTGTGTAGTGTATAATTGTGATTATTAAGTAACATGATGTTTTTACTATGAGCGTATACGCGGCCGCAAACACCGCGTATACGCTCATAGTAAAAATACGCCGCGTAAACGCGACATAAACGCTGCCCTCGCATTTCTACGGTAAAATAAGTAAAAATAAGCACACATTGAGCCCGGAGTTACTCCGTGTGAAGGCTCCCTTACTATGCTAATTCTGTGCTGCTAGCCTTGACCTCTGTATGAATTACCTTTACGCATGAAATGTGCCTGTCTTAAATTAAAATCATCCTTTTTTAATCATTATTTTTGCATTTTCTAAAATAAAAACCAACTTGGCAATACCAGAAGCAAGTCCAAACCACAGCGACAACAATCCAATGCTATGAAAAGTAATAGAGTTAGGCACAGTGGAGATGTCAATACAAAACAAAATATGTAATACACATGGTATAAAGCAAAGGAGTAGAGTATAATAAAAAAAAACAGATGGATGCAACCCTAGGTTTACAGTTGAGCAGTATAGTTTTCTTCATGTAATAGAAAAGGAGTCTGTGTATCTTCCAGTCGTACTTAGTAGGGATGATTTCTTTAACCAGACCCAATAGACTGACTTCCAGTGTACAGCTGTGTTTAGAAAGCTATGCATCTCTGACCAAACAGATCAAAGTCACCATGCATTCCCACACCATGATCTCAGATCATTCTTAGACCATATCTCTGCCTACCCTTTGGTGTTACACACCGGCATCTCTTGACCCACCTATTACCTACTCTTAGAGATAGCAACCTAGTAGTCCGCTGCAGCAGAGCCAAGAGCCTTATACAAGGGTTAAGGGGTGAATAACAGTTAGACAATGACCTCACAAGTAGCCCAAAGCCAAACCAGTTTAGTGACTCCGTGGGGCAGATTTATTATGTTCTGTACACCAGTTTTCTTTCCTTTAAAGGGGGCATAAAAAGTGTGTGCATGATGCTGGAAATCTGCGCCATCTATGACCTACTGCAGATATCCTTCCAGGCGCATGGGCCAGTGGAAGGTTTGCCATATATATATATATATATATATATATATATATATATACAGTATATATATATACATATACATAAAAGTGCAGTGCATAGTGAATAAGATTGTGTCTTTAATTTGCTAGTCTGTAATGAAAATTTTCATTGTATATAAACATGACAAAAAGTAGGCAAATGGCTAAATATTGTAAATAAAAAGCGAGTAAGCATTGCATGGACAGTGACTTCTAAATCACTTTTAAGCTTATAGTGTAGGTGGACATCTGCTTTAAACTATAAGAACTATTTCCATATACTTGTAGCTTGCTTTATACTATAAAATCTGGTGGCTGATCTGTATCTGTCTGTTATACGACGGCTAGAGAAGACAAGATACGTTAAAGCCGATGACGTCCTATGCTTTAGGCTGCATGTGTTCCCAGGACAGATTGCGTAAATTATTTCTTAGTTCAGTGTGATGCTTATTCTAAATCTGTTGTCGCAGTCTGTGTGAGCACTTCTGGATCTTCAACAGATATTCTGCAATATTATTGTTGGTAGCATTATTTCAAGGCAACGTTAACACCTTAAAGGGAATGTATAATGTAATATTTTTTAATAATTAAAACCAGACCCTGGAACATTTCTTCCTTCTAATCTGTTTTTCTGATTAAAAATTGATTTATTTACTTGATTATAGAGGCAGCCATCTTGCTTGAATTACTTCTCTGCTCTGAGATTTGCTAAGCACAAGCCAGTTGTATAAATGCAAAATCAGTCAAAATATTACTTGACTTCTATGAGAGTGTTTAACCTTTTAGATGCCACAATCACTAATGTTTGTAGTAGTCAAAGGGAAGAGTGAAAGGGGACAATCTTTTTGATCGCATGATGGGTCCAGTACTTAGTATACACAAAAGAACAAGAACCAGGATGGAATGAAATGGCATGTACATGCATCTACCCAGTGGCCTCACATGTAGCACAGGAGGTGAGGACGGAAGGTCCAAACTCAGCCTGAATGGATAGGGCAAAGCAGTACTGGGATATTCTTGTATAAGGAATCTGGAGACTTGAGGTGCTCTAGAGACACTGCCATTGTACATCCAAACTCATATTACTAAATAACCAACTTTGTCCACAATGAGCCTGCGTCTGGGAGAATCAAAGGTAAGTTTGGAATGCTATCAATCCTACATAACATTGTTATGGTGAATTTGTCATGACAGATTCCCTTTTACCATCACCAAACATATTCCATGGATAGTATAATCTATTATTTCATAATGGTAGTTGTGTGCTGAAGGCTATGAATTATGTCCGATTTAGATCTATGAAAATTGATTTATTTTAACAAAAGTATACATTAATTTATCATATCATTATGAGGTCATGCCATAATTCATCACTAAATCTAACATCTTCATGTAGGTGTTATGTCTATGCCTTGTTGTCCCTGACATAATGCAAAATCAGTTTTGGGGCCCCTACCTACCTTGTGCCATTTAGAATAGTGTAGTGAATAATGTGTAGGTGGACCTCTAGGGCCCCCTCCAGGTCTAGGACCTTGTAGCTACCACTGCACCCACTATAGCTACGCCCCTAAGGTCTAATAATTAGATTGGTTCCTGACCATGCAAGTGATATCCATTATAAGCACAGGATATTCTGTCACTAGTTGACTAGATTGCACTTTGTTGTAAGTGCAACATATTTCAGAAGATGCCACATGCCTGTAGAGAATGATCAATACCCCTCTGAATGATGTCGCTGAACATCCTCCGGGAGTTTAATGACTATTATTAACTTTTTATTGACAGTGAGAATTCTCTAGGTGATGTCAACTCTAATAAGCATATACGATTGATTAAGAAACAAATATGATTCATGGATTACTAAACCTAAGGAACATAGATACAAATAAAGCTAATAAACAAGTATGCCAACATGTTACAAGCATCTATATTAATGTTTCTGGAAATTATCAAAACTGGGATCTTTGTGCAGGCAAAGGATATTAAAGCATTATTCATACACACAGAGGTTGATAGAACTGTTATTTTAATGCTGTGGAAAACTAATGCTACAAGTATTTAACAGCTATCAGATAACATGACAGAAATCACATGAAACCAAATGAAAAAATGTTATCGACCTTAAAAATCGAACCAGGAAAATTGACCCAGTATTCAAGTGATTAAGTTATATAATAAGTTAAGTTTTAATATTGGCAGATTCAGTAATCCCACTGCATAATGACATGCTGGTGGTTTAGTGGACCCAAACCTAGTGAGAGGTTCCCTTTAAGATGGCTATATTCACTCAAATCAGGAGAACCCTCCAATTTCAAAACTGGTTGATCAAGTATTGTATATGGGAGCCTCCTCACTTTCCCTCAACTTCAGGTTCCAGCATTTTGGACCTTAAAGGGGTTGTCCCATAGCAAGGATCCTATCTGTACTGCTAGTTTATGTGGATTTAAGACTTTTCCTAAATACATTGCTTTATCAAAACTGCTTTGTTTGGGCACTATCTTAATTTATTCACTTCATTGTATACATGTGTTTCTATGACCACGGGGCCCCAGACCACGGGCTTATCTGCTCAGTCCCTCAGTGACGTAGCTGCCTGCTCTCAGGGGGGGGAGGGAGGGGCTGAGTGCTGGGAGCAGCTCTGAGATGTGTATGTCTCTGCCACAGACAAGTAACCCAAGCTCCTCAGATAGGGGAGGGGGGAGGTGAGAGCTCCGAGATTTTTGAACTCATTATCTCCTGCTCTTCCACTTATCAGAGATAAGACAGCTGAGATAAGTAGTCCGGTACCTCTGTATGTATTACAAACTGACTCAAATTCAGCTCTGCTTCATCAGCTTCTACATCAGCTTCATACTGTGGCAATGTATTTACAACCAATCCCCCATTACTGATTGCAAACATAGCAGATAGCAGAGCAAGTGAAACCCCGCCCACCAATGTGCCGAGAAAACCAGGAAGTGAAGAGAGCACACAGCCTGTAGGTTGGTGAACAACGGTTATGGGAATACCCCTTTAAGGCTATTGCCCCACGTTGCGGAAACACAGCTTTGTTTGTTGCAGATTTTGTTACGGTCTTCTGAGCCAAAGCCAATAGTGGATTGAGCAGAAGGGAGATATATAAGTACTTTATGTATATATATATCCCATTCCTCTTGTAGCCAATTTTGGCTTTGGCTAAAAAAAATGCTAAAAAATTCTGCAACAAAAAAAGCTACATTTCCGCAATGTGGGGCCTTAACCTCAAATGCCCCATTCTTTTGTTCTTGAAAAAAATAAGAGGTGTTTGGCAGTAATAAAAAAAATAATAATAAAAAGTGACCAAAGAAAAAAGAAATTCGCCAAAATGGTATCATTAAAAGTACACCTGGTCCTGCAAAAAAGATACCCTAGGAATTCCTGTACACAGAAGTATAAAAAAGTTATGGGTGTCAGATTATGGCGACTTTAAAAAAAAAAAAGTTTGTTAAGGTGTTAAAAATGTATATAAAGCTATATAAATTTGGTATCAACAGAATTGTACTGAAACATAGAATACAGGTGACATGTCATTGTGGCTACAGAATGAACGCCATAAAAATGAAGCCCACAAAAAAGTTGCACAAATGAACTTTTTCTCCAATTCCACCCCATTACGAATTTTTTTTCCGTCTTCCCATGACAATGTACAGAATAATAAATTGTACCATTGTGAAGAACAATTTGCCCTGCAAATATTAATAGTTAATGCTTTGGATATATTAGTCATGATGATCGTGTGGCCACTGCCAATGTACCCACTATCAGCATCAGGAGCCCGGATGACACTTATAGCAAAATTTCTGCTGCAGTTGCTGGGTACAGGTAGCTTTAAAGCGTAATTAAACTTTTGTACAACTTTTGATTTTCTGGCAGTACTTGTGCCATTAATACATTTTGTAATAAACCCTTTTTTTAACAGATTTTGGATCCTTCCTTTTTTTCATTCTTTCCCTTGTTTTTGTATTGAGAGCTGTTCCTGCCTCTCACTTAATGCTACTGTATAATCCTGACTATGTTTTCAACCAGTGAAAATAATTTAATTACACTGTATCCTTGATGAATCTCCTCATGTGATACTAAAAAGCAAATTTGTACATTTTCTAATTTCCGAGATATAACAGTTTGAAGTTACCGCCCCCACCCATTTCTTAAAAATTCCTGTACTCCATACACAGTAATGTTCAGTGAAAGACAGGAACAGCTCTCAATACAGAAGCAAAAGATTGAGTGAAAAAATGCAGGATTTCACAGAAAGGAGCCAAAATTTGTTTAATAAAGTACATTACAATATTTATTTATGACACAAATAATGCCAGAAATCAAAAGTTGTCCGAAAGTTTTGTTACGTTTTAATACCTGATAGTTTAACCCTATACATGCCACAATCAATACAGATCTTGGCTAGACAGAAGAAAAAAGAATTTGCTTGGAGTTGGCATGGCAACCAAAGGCTGTGCCATGTATGGACACCTAATAGACCCAGAAAAAGGCTGGGTCTTAACCCCTTTCCGACATCCGCCGAACTAGTATGGCGGATGCCGGGCGGCCGCCATAGCCGCATGGTGTCTACTGTTTTATAAAGTAGACACACAGCGCTAATGCCTTCGGTCGGTGCCCGCATCAATCGGGGGGATTTAACCTCTCCGTTTTCCCAGTGGCACATGGGCGCCACCATTTTCCCGGTTACCGCGGGCACGCAGAGCAAGCTCCGGGTCCAGGATCACGTTGTCATTCACTGGCTTCCATTGCTACTCTATGTAGCCTGCAATAGAAGCCCCGGTATTTTGCAATGCATTATCATTGTAATGCATTGCATTAGTGATCAGACCCCCTGGGGTTCAAGACTTCTAGGGGGTTTAATAAATGCATAAAAAATGTTTTAAAAAAATATAAAAAATAATAATAAATAATAAAAATTCAAATCACCCCCTTTCCCTAGAACACATATAAAAGTATGTAAATACTGTGAAACATCTACACATTAGGTATCCCTGTGTCTGGAAATGCCCGCTCTACAAATCTATAAAAATATTTTTCCTGGACGGTAAATGCCGTAGTGGGAAAAAAAAGTCAAAAGTGCCAAACCGCTGATGCTCACTGTTTTGCCTCTTAAAAAAATTTGAATAAAAAGTGATCAAAGCAATAACGATTCCCCAAAATGGTATAACTGAAAAGTACACCCAACCCCACAAAAAAAGACGCCCTATGCATTTCCATATTTGGATATATAAAAAAGTTATGGGTATCAAAATATGGCAACTTTAAGAAAAAAAAAATTTGGCATGGTTTTGAATTTTTGTTAAATAAAATGTAAATAAAACCATATAAATTAGGTATCCCCAGAATTTTACCAAAACATAGAATACAGGTGACATGTCATCTTGTATGCCGTAAAAACGAAGCCCGTAAGAAAATCGCACAAATGCACTTTTTCTTCAAATCTACCCCATTCTGAATTGTTTTCAAGCTTCCCAGTACATTCTACAGAATAATAAATGGTAGTATCATGAAGAAAAATTTGTCCCGCAAACATCAAGACCTCATATGGCTATGAGAGCAGAGAAATAAAAAAGTTGTGGGGTTTGGAAGGGGTGGGGGAGTCAAAAACGAAAAATCAAAATCAAAAAATGCCATTGGAAGGAAGGGGTTAAGGCCAGTTTCACACAACCATGACGGTGATTGAACGGCACAGGTGACATACGGCCACAAAACTGTACAGGAATAGGACCTGTCCTGAGTTTTGTGATCCGGACTGTTGGCCTGCACACGGAACAGAAATGAATGAGTCAGTGTGCTATCCAGGAAAATCCAGGGGAAAACCCACTGACCTACACCACGGTCATCTGCAAGCAGCCTAAGGGCCAGTTCACACAGAGTTAACGTGCTCGCATTCTGGCACGTATACACGTGTCAGAATGTGAGCGCTCAAAACAGATCCCATTCATTTCAATGGGTCGTTACGGGCGTATAATGCACGTAATTTTGCGCCTGCAAAATTGCGCATGTAAAATTACGCATGTTATACGCCTGTAACGACCCTTTGAAATGAATGGGATCTGTTTTGAGCACTCACATTCTAACACGTGTATACGTGCCAGAATGCGAGCGCGTTAACTCCGTGTGAACTGGCCCTTAAGTGTTAAAGAGGACCTTTCATCAGATTGGGCACAGGCAGTTCTATATACTGCCGGAAAGCTGACAGTGCGCTGATCGGCCTTCCCGATCTGTGCCCCGGGTAAAGCGCTATCGGTCCCGATACCATAGCGCTTTACAGTCAGAAGGGCGTTTCTGACACTTAGCCAGGGACGCCCTTCTGACCAGCAGCGCCTATCACGCTGTAGTGTGGAGCGGGGAGGAACGCCCCCTCCCTCTGCTCACAGTGCTCGTCAATAGATGAGTATTATCAGGGGGGGGAGGGGGCGTTCCTTCCAACTCCACAGTACAGCGTGATAGGCGCTGCTGGGCAGAAGGGCGTCCCTGGCTAAGTGTCAGAAACGCCCTTCTGACTGTAAAGCGCTATGGTACTGGGACTGGGACTGAATTCAGCGCACTGTCAGCTTTCCAGCAGTATATAGAACTGCCTGTGCCCAATCTGATGAAAGGTCCTCTTTAATAGTCTAAGCAACCTAGTAGGTCCTAGTGTTCTATGGAATACTCTATAGTACAAGTTGTTATTGTATGTGTATGAGTGTTTGAGCACATTTGTTGCACTCTAGTGCATCAGTTCAGCTGATTTTATAATACATTGTGGCTCACATCATTATTGTATGGTGTATATTGAATAATGCTTCTTTGAGCACCATTGCTACATTTACAATGATTGAGCCACCTGAGGCAAGTGATGTTGCACAGATCATTTTTCAAAAGACATTGAATGCGTATTTCATTCACACCAAATTACGGCTATTATGTGGGTACCTTCTTTTATAACAGTATCAGATATTATTATAAAACCATTAAAAGAAGCTAGCATACAGCAGATATTACCAGGCAGCTCTGTGTCTCTATACAGGGAGTATTAAAAATAATACATCTTACCAGGAAATATAAACTTCTGTATTATGACATGTTACATTGAATCAGCTATACACAAAGAAGCCATATAGCTCCTGATTGCAGCACATAGGTATTTAAGGCAATAAAGCAGCAGTTGCAATATAGGTTTTCATTCAGATCTGTGCCAAGTTTTTCATGTTTACTATCTAGATGTAAAATTTGCTAATTATTGCTCATTTTTCAGTTTTGTTTAATAAAGTAGGGAATGTAAGTGACTACTGTTGACCCTGCAGGATAACTACAGGGATTTAAAATTCCCTACAGTTCTGTAGAAATATGGACAATTCATATTTGTTGCAGAATTTTGGTGACAGAAACTCAATATACAATGAAAGTGAAAGGTTTTTTTTTTTAATTAAATGTCATTTCCAAACATAGTAATAGCTAGAATTCACTACCAAATGTGCATACAGCAAAGCCATGTACAATAGTTTACATGTACACTATTGGATTAAGTAGCCCCTATAGCTCAGTATTACAGAGCTGCAGGAATCCTGTATGATGCTTCTGTAAGGTACTGCATTAACCTCTATTCCATGGTTTTCTAAAGTGTGTGTCGTGTAACTAACTCTGGGGGGAAGGGGCATCACGAAGCATTGACAGATTACCGATTATTTGCAGTCTTGATATAGCCACTGATGGATGCAGAAGGCCAAATGACCCTCCATCCACGACCAGATCACAACAGCTCAGAACATTAACAATGCACAGAACAAGAGAAGCTGCCTCTTTTAGATGTATCGCCCCCCAGCTGAGCATATGGTTCACTAAGGTGGCTATTTGGGGGGTAGGACATCCGGAAGGAGCAACTACCACTTGTGCTGGGCATGCACACATACAGCACCAGAAACCACAGTGAAGCCACCATTGCTGTGGTGACTGCGCAGTGAAATATTGACTGAATGGCAGCACCCATGATAACTGAGGGTTCATTCACACCGAGGAAAATAGTGAGGAATTTGGTGTGCAATTTCAATGCTGAAAAAAAGCTGTCCATTGACTTCAATGGGTTCCTTTTTCTGCTAGCAGAAAAAGGAGCACATTGAAGTCAATGCGAGACTTTTTTGTCAGCGCTGAAATTGCAGACCAAATTTCTCACCATTTTCCTTCGTGTGAATGGACCCTTAGGATCCATTCACACGGAGTAACGTGCCGCGTGACCTGGCACATATACGGCGTGTGAGATTTTGAGCGCCGTATACGCTCCCATTGATTTCAATGGGAGTCTGGATCGTATACGCTGTGTTATTTTGCGACCGTGATTTTGCGGCGTATACGATCCAGGCTCCCATTGAAATCAATGGGAGCGTATACTGCGCTCAAAATCTCACACGCCGTATACGTGCCAGGTCATGCGGCACGTTACTCCGTGTAAATGGACCCTTACAGTGTGCTGACTGGACCGAGCATAGAAGATCAGAACAAACAAGAGAAGAAGAAATAGAACAGGAGAGTAAAGGGGCATTCACATTTCCGCCCCTCTCAGTTCGTTGCGTCTCCATCCTATTCCCTGGGGAAACTTCCTGGCGGTCAGTTTTAAAACCCATTCATTGCAATGTGTTTTTAAAGCAAACTGCCAGTGTCTGTCTGCAGCCTCTCCGCAGGTAAACCGTTTTTTTTTGCACAGACATGCAGGACTTTGTGTCTGTCCAAAAAAAAATGGTTTCCCTGTGGAGTGGTTGCATACAGACACCGGCGGTTTGCCTAAAAAACCCATTCAAATGAATGGGTTTTAAAACTTACCACCAGGAAGCCGTCCCTATCCAGTATAAATTCCACAGCAGGTCAATTTCTTTTTTTTTCTTCTGCAGATTAAAAAAAAAAAAAATGGCAAGGGCCACACGGTGGCTCAGTGGTTAGCACTGCAGCCTTGCAGCGCTGGAGTCCTGGTGTTCAAATCCCGCCAAGGGCAAAAAATCATCTGCAAGGAGTTTGTATGTTCTCCCCGTGTTTGCATGGATTTCCATCCCATATTCCAAAGACATACTGATAGGGAAAAATGTACATTGTGAGCTCTATGTGGGGCTCACAATTTACATTTAATAAAAAAAAAAAAAAAAAAAAATGGCTTCATAAACCATATGTTAAACTTTGCTAAAAAAATCCAGCAAATTTTCCACATGTAAATCCTGAACATGTCCATGTACCCTAGGGAGTTCCATGGAATAAGAAAATAGTTTCAGGCACATTCCATTTTTAAAATGTTAAAACCAAAATAAATTACAATAACAAATATTACAAATTGTACCATGTGACATTTCACTAACTACGTTTAAGTAATAACGTGACATATGAATGATACTATTCTCTGAGGAATCTGATGGTGCTGTACAAGCAATAACAAATTGCCTAAAGTTAGTATACATACATAAAACAATACAACTAAAAAAGGTAGCAAGAATGAAAATGGAAACTACTTTACATCACTACTTTTATCTTTGTATATTGGGTTCCTTTTACACTGATGTGGGATATAAGACCAGGTATCCACGTTCTTGCACCATGGGTCTTTCAGATCTGGTGCCATAGTGAAACGTGTCATTTTTAGTTTTGTCTGGTGTCACTCATTTAACAGAGCAAAGCTGAGCTACAAAAGCTTATTTAGCGTCCAATTACAGAGTACACAAATTCAGAAATGACAATGCGTACGGTGGAAATTCAAACGGATGGGTAAACATATTAGTGACATATGACCGGACAAATGCTCTATGCTTCAGTGATGAAACTGGAAAGACCAGAAAATAGATGTATGTGGAGCTAACCCTGAGGCAAGTGCTTCTGAAATTCAGTGCAAGCTGATCTTGGTCATAATTAATCCTATGAAGGACAAACCTCAGGAATGTAAGAAGAACATCATGAAGACAAAGACAGTCATTAAATTCTAGGGAGTAGATTGGGTCACAGGGAGAAGATGAGGTCATGTAGTAGCAAATAAACAATATAGAAATATATTATACCTGTCCAATAATTCTGTGAATTGGCCGTGAACCTCTTTCTTCATGTTTGTTATAGACAGCCGTGACTATTACATCACAATACAATTGCCTATGCCTTCATACTTCTATTTAATGTTGAGTCCCAGGACATTTCAATAATACACTTGTTTTATAGGTAAACTGCTATAAATCTGAACCAGGACCTATCCATGATTTTAGTAAAGATGTAAAAAATATTTTGGGTTTGAAATAGTTCACATATAGGATAATGACTGGAAAAGAGTGAGATTTGTAATAGTCTTGTCTATGCAGTTGTTGTCACTCAGTCCTTGGGAGAATATGGCAACTTAATATAGATATATTTCACCTTTTTTTTTAATTCAATTGTCGAAAAATCCAAAACAGATCGAACTAAATGCAGGACTAAAACCAGATCCCCCCAACAAAGCGGACATGACTAAACATGGTCAGTGACAAAATGATAGGTGATCAAAAGCATGAGAAACTGTTTAAAGGGGTGGTGCAAGATTTAAAAAATGTCAGGAAATGTGTAAGAAAATAACCAATACTGACCTGATCAATCCCCCATAGCTTCAGCCCTGGCACTCCGACATTTTTTTGTTATTTTCCTGCATCAATGATGTGCTGTACATGCATGTGATATGACCCTGCAGCATAGACATCATGTACAACCACGTGACCACTGCAGCCAATCACAAGGCTTGGTGACCTAATGCTGAACTAAGCTAAACTAAGACCAGAGCATACCACAGGACCAGTGCCACTGCTGTGATAGGTAGCTGAACAATTGAGGATTGGTTATTTTTTATTTTATTTTCTGACATTTCTGCCAATTTAATATTAGAATTTCAGCAACCCTTTTAACCCCTTAAGGACCAGGCCATTTTTTGGTTTCGCATTTTCGTTTTTCCCTCCTCACATTTCAAGAGCCATAACTTTTTCATTTTTCAGTTCACAGAGTCACATGATGGCTTATTGTTTGCGGGGCAAATTGTACTTTGTAATGGCACCATTCAATATGCTGTGCAATGTACTGGGAAGCTGGAAAAAAATTCAGAATGAGGTGCAATTGGAGAAAAAATGCATTTGCGCCATTTTCTTATGGGTTTAATTTTTACAGCGTTCACTGTTTGGTACAAATGACATGTTACCTGTGTTCTACGTGTCAGTACGAACGCGGTGATACCAAATTTATATAGTATTTGAAATGTTTTGATACTTTTAAAAAAATGATAAACTTTGCAAAATAGAAAAAAAATTTTGTGTCATCATGTTCTAACACCTGTAACTTTTTCATATTTCCATGTATGGAGCTGGTTGTGGTGTCTTTTTATGCGGGACAAGATGACGTTTCTATTGATACCATTTGGGGAAAGATCTGATGGTTTGATCACTTTTTATTCAATTTTTTATAGGAGGCAAAGTGTTGAAAAAAACGCTTTTTGGCTGTTTTTATTTTTTTTGCCGCTACGCCGTTCGCAGTACGGGATAAATGTTTTAATATTCTAATAGTTCGGGCATTTTGGAGCGCGGGGATACCTAATATGTTTATGTTTAATGTTCTTTAATTACTTTTATAGCTGATCTAGGGAAAGGGGGGTGATTTGAACTTTTATATTTTTTTAATTTTTTTAATACTTTTAAAAACTTTTTTTTTTCTTCTGTTACATTTATGATCAGACCCCTTAGGTACCTTGAAACCTAGGGGGTCTGATCGCTCATACTATTCACTGCAATACTACAGTACTGCAGTGAATAGCAGAATCCCAGCACTTCTATTAGACGATGCCTCTGGCATCGTCTAATAGATCTCGGGCAGAGACAAGCCTGGAAGCCTTCAATAGGCTTCCGGCTGTCATAGCAACCGATCACCGCCCTCATGTGACGTTCAGGAGGGCGGCGATCGGGAAAACATGGCGGCGCCCATGCCGCCTGCGCTGTTTACACGCTGCGGTCGCGTTTGACCGCAGTGTGTAAAGGGTTAACAGCAGCGATCGGCTCGGGCACCGACCGCTGCTGTTATTGGCAGGTCCTGGCTGTATTATACAGCCGGCATCTGCCGTGTATGGAGCGAGCTCAGCGTGTGAGCTCGCTCTATACATCCCCATGCGACCCATGACGTACAGTTACGTCAAGGGTCGCTAAGGGGTTAAAATCTAAGTAATGACTAAAACTGCTTATTTAGATTTCGGTCTATTATAAACCTCTATAGGTACTGAAGATTTCACTTAAAATTTCTCCTGTCCTTTAATAGGTTGCAGTTGATGTCTGTGCTGGCCATTATTTACTTACTTATCTTGCTTATATGGCGCCAACATAGTCCTCTGTGCTTTATGGGCTTCTTCATGCCATGACCACATAACAGTGCTATCATAAACTCAAAAAGTTTACATCAGTAGAGCTACTGGTGAACATAGTAAGTCTGTCTGCAGAATGCCAGTGGGAGCATTAAGGAAGGATGAGAGTACAAGTTGATCGCAGTGGCTGAAATAAGCTACAATAAACCTCTGGTACTCCACAGGCGCTGGTGCAGTGTTGAAGAGGGGGCCTGAAGCATGGATGTTGGCAGTAGTAGTTACACCCAGGGTACTCTGCCAAACACAACATTTTTTAAATATTTGCAAAAAAACACTGTAGGTGCCACTATGTGACATTATACTGTATGGAGGGGCCATAATGGGACATTATATTGTATGGGGTTGCTATGGGACATTATAATGTATGGAGGGGTCACTGTGGGACATTATACTATGTGAAGGCACCACTATTGGACATTATACTGTGTGGAGGGACCACTATGGGACATTATTCTGTGTGGAGGGACCGCTATAGACCATTATACTGTGCGGAGGGACTACTGTGGCACAGTACAAAATGTGTGCAAATGGGGTGTTTTATCATGTGAAGGGGCCAGGAAAGGGGGTGCGAAGCTATTTGGGTGTGGGGCCTAGTCTTTGTTAGTTACATCCCTGGTCAGCTTATACACTGTTCTCCCCTATAGTGGAGAGAGACTGACTGTCTCATCCCCTACCTCCCAGAATGTAAGGTTGAAGTATGTACCATGTACCGTGCTTCAGCTTCATTGGTATACTCCAAGTAAAGTCACATCAGGCAAAAACAGTATAAAATATGTTAAAGAGCAACACTCAGCTAAGTACTCAATAAGTCCTTTAGGAGTGATTGTCACTAAAGATTTTTGTCGCATAATACATAACACCAGACTTGACTCTAACTTGCCATTTATTACATAACTGACCATTTATTTGACGACATGTAATACTACAGTACATTTTCCAAGCTGCAGCCACTTTAGAGGAAATGTCTACTTGTCTGAAATTTTCAATATTATTTGTTCACAGGGGTTTCAGAAGCCAAATGCATATTGATCAGCTAACACCAACGCGGCTTCCTCTGAAAGAAAACTTATGATGAGACAACCCATTAGGATCTAAGTCCTTGGTAATGTAGAAAGTGTTTATCACGTCAAGTGTCATCTATCACTACAGACAAAATATCTTGCGGGCAGTAAAATAGACCCCCTACATGTTTTGTCATTACTGGCTTCATCAGGGGTAAATGGGGTTACTGATGGCAGACAGAATATCACGTAGATACTTAAACCCTCTGTTAGGGCAGTCTATAGCAATATGACCAAGCAAACTTTACTACTGAAACAGGAAGACATAAAGCCAATAGTAGTTCTACCAAGTACCATACCTTCATACCCTTACCCATTGGGAAAATACAGTTGCCACACCTACAGGGATATTCATATCATATCCTGATCATATGACCGCTATTTCATTGCATCATGGATGGTGGCAGTTTTTAGTTTCCCCTAAGTTACACAAGTAAGCCTTAGAGCAAGTTCACATGGTATAAAATGTAGAAAAATTTCTGTAGGGCATTGGCATTTGGTTATGGCTTTCCAATGCTGGTTAGGCCCAGATGAATGGGCATAATCAAAAGGGAGACTTCATCCGCAAAATCCACGTCAAGATCGAGCAGGACATTGTTATTTTCAGCGTTCTGCTTTGGCCTCTAATTGAAATAAAATGCACAAAATTCCTACGTGTGACTGTACTCTCATTTTCCAGGAAATATGACCCACACATAGCATTATACTGTGAGGGGACGTTGCTTACCACCCAGCGATGACACTGAGCATTAAGACCTGCCCTTCTGACGGTGAAGGGACGTTAGTTTCGGCACTGATATCTCCCGCACTTTGGCTTGTATGTCAAAGCTGACAGTGTGCTGAATTCAGTGCACTGTCACCCTTCAACGGTATATAAAACTCTCAGTGCCAGAGGACGTGAAAGGTCCTCTTTAATATAAACTAGCATGCTCAGACTAGTGTGGGTACTGAAAAGTAAAGTGTCCCTAATGAGGCAGTAACCATAAATATGCATGCTCTGGTGCCGGTGATTGGGATACAATATATGCGACTTTGTTATCAGAACATCTTGATCTGCCGCAGATGACAATTACCCCTTATATGCTACTTGTCATACCACAATGGCCTTTTATAGCATCTAGTGCTGTAGTTTATTTGCAGTTGCCTGGAAACAATAATATATATATCTCTACACATTGCATGTTCATAAAGAGGTGGAGATGATACAAAGGTCACATTTACACTCCCCCATATCTTCAAACTAATTGGAAAGGCAATTAACCCTGTTGCTACAGATGTGTAAATGAAAACTTATTAACAAACAGAAAATGTGCCGCAGGACCTCTGCCATTAACAAATAGTCACATTTTCTTAGAAATATTAGTCCATTTATAAACCCACTTACGTACAATTCACACTATAAAGGCTATTGACAGAATATGACATAACAGTACAGATTATGGTTTTGTTATTATTATCAAGTGATGACTTTTATGGGATTTTATATATGGCAGGAAGTCCTGGGCAGTGAATTTCTATGAGTTATGTTGGTCTATAATTGGTACTGCTTACAGTGTGCTTGCGTAACCAGTGATCCATTCACTGCTATGGGGCTACCAGGATTGCAACCTTTGGCAGCCACTGTCGCCTCACAAAAGTGAATGAAGCGCTGACCACACAAACACACTGGTGCTCCATTCAAAAGGAGGCTATGAGGGACTTTTGGTCCTCAATCGTCCCAATTACTGGGGAACCAGGTGCTCCCCCAGGTGGTCAGGCCCCTCAGTAATAGGTCACTTGTCCACTGTGGATAAGGGAGAAGTGTCCATATTGGCACAGCCCCTTTAAGCTAACTGAAGAGTTTTAACCAATACATTTCTTTATCTATCTTGCTCTGTTTGGCAGATACAGATAAATATGTTTCCTCTATGCTTACAGCTCATTGTCTAGGTTTCAGACCTACCCTCATATTCAGCTGGAGAAATCAAGCTGAAAACTCAGTCCTTGTTCCTGGCAACCTATTGTCTCTTCTTTCTCTCTTTGCAACGTCTGTGAGGGGGTATATTAGATATGCGGGGGTCCCACAGTTGCCACTAAAGTTTGTACAGTGAGTGAGCAGCGCTGTCGTGGTACTGGTGACCTGCGGGGTGCTGGGTGTTGGACTCTGAAAATCTAATATTGCAAGCTATTAATAGGCAATCAAAGTTAGAAATCAGATAACCTCTTTAAGATGTGACACCATATACCAAAACATCAGTGCATTTTTTTTTTTTGTTGGGCATTGAGCCAGTTCATTGGTGGTGTCAACTTAGTGACTGGACAATCTAACAGATTGATTATCCGCTATTAGTTACGGAGGTGAATGTGGCACATTTTAAGCCTGTCTAGTCTGTAGTTTGCAGTGTTTAAAAGTTAGACAGTATTAGTAAATCTGCCCCATTGTTTATATTCTTTTTAGGCGCCGCCCCCTGAGAGGCTGGCTGCCTTTGATGCAGTGCTCCAAGCTGGGAGCAAACTTTTTCTTTCCTTTTCACTCTTTTTCTCTGTATCTTCAAGAATCCGGTAACCAAGCAATCTAGCACTATGAATTTAGCAACTATAAATTGAATGGAAGACCCTGTGGAGTTTTTTTGTTCCTTTTGTTTCCATTGTAAAGCATGGACTCAAGACCTGGTTCAGCTGGTTTCCACATGTGCCTGTTACCATCCCCCAGCTAGGACAGCATGGCTCAACATGCGGCATGGAAGAGAAACCTACATGGAAATGCGGACTTCTTCGTTCAAGGAGATGATTTCTGGCGTCAATTGCTGATGTGTGAAGATGCTACAGCTGACTGGTATTTCCTTCTATTACTGTGGACACGTGGGACACTGTTACAACCTGGGAACCTACCATCACCCACCTACCCCAGGAGTTATGGAAGCTTGGCAAGAGAGCAGCACCCTGTATACCTGGATGGTCTCTGACTTCCTTGGGGCAGTAGAACACTGTGGTAAGGGTGAGGAGGACGGCTTGTGATGAAGGACATTTGGGGCATTTTTTGTGGTTAAAAGGACAATAGTGCTGATGCAAGATACCGAACTATCAGCTGTGAGCAGGAGATCTCACTACCTACCAAAGGAACTGCCACATGTTATCATGATAGCTGTATATGTCCCCCACCTCTGCAAAAATTTCTGCTTGTTATATCCACATGCTGTGACCCCCCTCCTCGTGTCCTACAACCAAGTCGGCTGTAGTATTATTATTATTATTATTATTATTATTATTAACATCAATCTGCACAGAGAACTAAATGATCCTGCAGTGTGTCTGTGTTTCTTTCTTTTTTAGTTGCTATGATTCCTAGGATTTCTCTATCTGCCTTGAGCTTGTATGTGTTTCTCTCTTGTTATATACTACTGTACCATCTATGAAACTGTATCACTGAAATTTCCCCATTGTGGGACTATTAAAGGAATATCTTATCTTATCTTATAGGACTGACAAAACACTATTATCCTAAAGTATTGATCCATATTAAAGCAAGAATTCCATGAGAAAAGAAAATTTTCAGCATCTATAAGACTCCAAATATAGCAATTAGAATAAATCCCTTGATCAATGTCCCATCTCCACTAATCTACTAGAGGACATTTCACCACCTCCAACTCCAGTTCTTAGCATCAGCACTGAAAAAAGCCTCCTATTGACTTTAATGGGTTCCTTTTTCTGCTAGCAGAAGGAATTCATTGAAGTCAATGGGAGGCTTTTTTTTCAGTGCTGAAATTCCACACCAAATTCCTCACCATTTTCCTCCATGTGAATGGACCCTAAATAGGAGCTCCACTCCACAGATTCTGGCAAAGTTGGATTTTTTATCTAGCTTCCACTGTTCAGGAGCGATCAATGCAGTTATTTTTAGTACCTGACGTGTAGAATCTGTATAGTCAGGTGGATGGTGTCAGGCAGGAGCAGGCAAGGGGTCTCCAATCAAAGGCACACAGTGTCAGAGCTCCTGCCTTACACCAACCATCTGACAGTACAGATCCTATATAAAGATGTCACTACATCATGTCTGTTGCTACCAAGCTACTAGCTGCAGAGATGTGAGAGGATTGCTGGGACCAGTGGCGTAACTACCGCCATAGCAGCAGAGGCAGCTGCCACAGGGCCCGGGAAATTAGGGGCCCGGTGACAGCCGCTACCGCTGCTATCATTATACTCGGGTCTTTTCGGACCCCCGAGTATAATGATCGGCGGCCCGGGAGAGGTAAGAAACATAAAAAACACTGTTACTTACCTCTCCACGATCCGGGCAGGCTTCGGCCTAGTGGTCTGATGTCTCATGACCCCGGCCTGCGTCCCGGGTCATGTGACGTCTGACGTCATTAACCGGTTAAGGACCGCTGGCCGTAAATTTACGGCCAGCAGTCCTGGTCTCTAAGACCAGCCGATAGTAAATTTACGGCCGGTCTTCAGAGACTCACTAGGCAGGGGGTGGGGCGGGGGGAGGGCAGGGGTTAGGTGTTACTGACACCTAACCACCCCCTCAACAACGTTCAGTCGGACTCAGTTCCGACTGAACGTTTTAACCCTTTCGATCCTGCCGTGAAACATCACGGCGCGATCGAAAGGGATCCGCCGCAGATTGAAGGTGATCGGCACCCCCCGCGGCGAGATCGGGGGGTGCCGATGTCAGTAGAAGGTAGTCTGGGGTCTGGCCAGTGACCCCAGACTACCGGAGCCCCCACATACCTGGTTGATCCTGCCGACCGATGGAGGAAGTGAGCGATGCAGCTCACTTCCTCTGCAGCTTACAGGACACGAGCAGGCTCATGTCCTGCTCGTGTCCTGTCTGCTACTGTGCTGAATCAGCTGATGCTTTCATCAAAGCATCAACTGATTCAAGTGTCCTAAATGGACACATGAAAAAGTTAAAAAAAAAAGTTAAAAAAATAAAGTGTATGAAAAAAGTAATAAAGTTATAAAGCCCAAAAATCCCTTTTTCTCTATACAAAATGAATTATATAAAAAAGGTACTAAAAATTAATAAAAACAATGCATATTTGGTATCGCCGCGTCCGTAACAACCTGTACAATAAAACTGAAATAATATTTAATGTATACGGTGTACATCTGAAAAAAAAAACGGAAAAAACCCACCGGAAGTAATGATTTTTCACCATATCACCTTACAAAATATGCTATAAAAAGTGATCAAAAAAATCATATGCACCCCACAACAGTACCAATAAAAAGCGCAGGTTGTCCCGCAAAAAATAAGCCCTCAACCAACACTGTCAACCGAAAAATAAAAATGTTACGCCTCTCAGAAGATGGCGATGCAAAAATCACTGATTTATGTCCCCAAATGTGTTTTTGTTCTGCAGAATTAGTATCGCATAAAAAAATACTATAAATGAGGTATCGCCGTAACCGTACTGACCCACAGAATAAAGGCTACATGTTACTTATACTGTACGCTGCATGGCGCAAAATTTAAAGGGTACAACTCAATGCCAGGATTGATTTTTTTTTTTTTTTTTTAAATCCAGCAAGAAAGAGTTAATAAAATGTATTCAGTATGTTGTAGGCACCCAAAAATGGTGTCATTACAAAATACATCACATCCCGCAAACAACAAGCCCTTATATGGCCACGTCACCAAAAGAATAAAGAAAATATAGCATCTACCAATGTGAAGACAAAAAACCCCAAAATCGCCAAATTATTAGAATACAACTGGCGGCGTCAGGAAGGGAATATATAAGCTGTGCGAGCGAATATCAGGGGACACCCCAGATTTACAGCTTATGAGGGAACAGACACCAGAAGTGACCCCCAAAGTGACCCCCAGAGTGACTCCCCCAATCATAGGAGCTACTGGGACATAGTAGGGAATTTGGTGTCTGCAATGTTTTCCGCACCGCTTATATATTCCCTCTTCGCCATCCGCTGTGCAGTCACGTCCGGATACTAATACTCACTACACCCCCTGAGAAATTCTTTGAGGGGTGCAGTTTTCAAAATGGGGTCACTCCTTTGGGGAATCCACTTTTCTGGTACCTTACAGGCTCTACAAACATGACATGGCGTCCAGATACCAAACATCTGAATCTGTACTCCAAAAGCCTCATCGCGCTCCTTCCCTTCTGCGCCCTGCTGTGCGCCCAAACTGCAGTTTATGCCACATGTATGACACATGTATGCCACTGGTGTACCCCGGATAACGGACGTAATGTCATATGTGGGAATAAACTGATATTAGGGCACAGCCAGACACAGAAGGGAAGAAGGGTTATTGGGTTTTTGGAGCGCAGACGGTTTGGTTTTTGGATGCCATGACACTTTTGTAGAGCTGAAACGCCAGTAAAATGGAATCCCCTGATATGAGACCCTATTTTGGAAACTACACCCCTGAAGGATTTATCCAGGGGTACAGACAGCATTTTTAACCCCCAAGTTTTGCTATAACTTATTATCCATAAATGAATACGAAGCTGATTGTGAGAGGTGAAAATGACCATTTTTCCAGGAACCCGTCATTTCAGTGCGTAATATGTTATGCCCGACTTGTATCAGAGATGAACGCTCTGAAAGCTGTTGTGCCCGGGATACCACCCGCTTACCAGTTTTTGGAGTGTCTCTGCTGACATAAGTTGGGCACAACATATCGGGTACTGAAATGGCGAATCTCTGGAAATTTTTCATTTTTAACTTCTCATTATCAGTTGCGATTTCATTTCTGGAAACTAAATAAATGCAACACTCAAGGGTTAAAAATTCTCGCTACTCCATTTGATAAATCCCATCAGTGGGCTAGTGTCCAAAATAGGGTGACATGTCTGCGGATTCCACTTTATTGACAATGCAAAAGTGACGTCCAAAAACCAAACTGTGCTCCAGAAACCAAAATAGCGCTCCTTCCCTTCTGCGCCCTGCTGTGTGCCCAAACTACAGTTTATGACACATGTATGACACTGGTGTACCCGGGATAACGGACGTAATGTCATATGTGGGTATAAACTGATATTAGGGCACATGTATGACACTGGTGTACCCGGGATAACGTACGTAATGTCATAAGTGGTTATAAACTGATAATAGGGCACAGACGGACACAGAAGGGTTATTGGGTTTTTGGAGCACAGATGGTTTGGTTTTTGGATGCCATGACACTTTTGCAGAGACCCTAAACTTGCCCCTACAAAATGGGGTTTACAGTTACCTCCAGGTTTCTCCAAAAGGAACATGGCCCCCAGAAAGTCCCTCTAAATCTGTACCCCAAAAGCTAAAAAGCGCAGTGCTCCTTCCCTTCTGAGCCCTGCTGTGTACCCAAGCAGCAGTTTACACCCACATATATATTTTTTTGCCCCTCGGGATGGCCCCTTAATAGTTTTAGGAGTGCAGGTCTCTGACAACACAAAGTGGGTGCAACGTATTGGGCACCGAAATGGCATATTTCTTTCAAAATTTCAATTTTCATTTTGGACATTCATTTTTTGGAAGCATTTTAGGCACAAAATGATAATACCCCTTGATTCATTCCATGACAGGTGTAGTTTATAAAATGGGGTCACTTTTGAGGGGTTTCCATTGTATTGGTACTTTAGGGGCTCAGCAAATGCGACATGGCACCTCAAAACTATTCCAGCCACATCTGCCCTCCAAAATCCAAATACCTCTCTTTCCATTCTGAGCCTCACCATGTACCCATACAGCAGATTATGGCCACATATGGGGTATTGCCGTGTTCAGGAGAAAATTTGTAACAAACTGTGGGGGGCTTTTAATTCTTTAACTACTTGCAAAATTAAAAATATGGCGCTAAATGGACGATACATTGTGAAAAAAAAGAAATTTTTCATTTTTACGTCCCGATGTTAATAAAATCTGTGAAACAGCTGTGAGGCCAAAATGCTCACCAAACCCCTAGATAAATTCTATGAGGGGTGTAGTTTCCAAAATGGGGTCACTTTTAGGGGGTTTCCACTATATTGATATTTTAGGGGCTCTGCAAATGCGACATGGGACTTGAAAAATATTCCAGCAAAATCTGTCCTTCAAAAGCCAAATAGCGCTCTTTCCATTCTGAGCCCCGCCATGTTCCCATACAGCAGATTATTACCACATATGGGGCATTTCCGTGTTCAGGAGAAATTGTTTAACGAACTTTATGGAGCTTTTTCCCCTTTATCCTCTTGTGAAAATGAAAAATTTGGGGCTAAATTGACAGTTTATTGGAAAAAAAGTAATTTTTCATTTTCATGCCCCAATGTTAATAAAATCTGTGAAACAGCTGTAGGGTCAAAATGCTCACTATACCCTTTCATATGTTCTGTGGGGGGTGTAGTTTCCAAAATGGGGTCACTTTTAGGGGGTTTCCACTGTATTGGTACTCTAGGGGCTCTGCTAATGCGACATGGCACCTAAAAATAATTCCAGCAAAATCTGCCATCCAAAAGCAAAATAGCGCTCCTTCCATTCTGAACCCCGCAATGTACCCATACAGCATACTATGGCCACATATGGGGTATTGCCGTGTTCAGGAGAAATTGTTTAACAAACTGTGGGGGGCTTTTACTCCTTTATCCCCTTGTGAAAATTAAAACTTTGGGGATAAAGTGACATTTTAGTAATTTTTCATTTACACATCCCAATGTTAGTAAAATCTGTGGAACAACTGTAGGGTCAAAATGCTGACTATACCCCTTGATGAATTCTGTGAGGGGTGTAGATTCTAAAATGGGGTCACTTTTGGAGGGTTTCCATTGTTTTGGTACTCTAGGGGCTCTGCAAATGAGGCATGGTGCCTGAAAATTATTCCAGCAAAATCTGCTGTTCACACACCCAGTGTCGCTCCTTCCCTTCCATGCACTGCTGTGTACCCAAAAATCAGTTTACGCCCACATGTGGGGTATTTCTGTGCACGGGAGAAATTGCATAACAAAATGTGAGATGCATTTTCTCCTTTAACCCTTTGTGAATGTGTTAATTTTAGGTCTAAATGAATGTATTAATGAAAAAAAATGAAATGTCTAAATTTCACTTCCATATTATGTTTATTCTTATGAAAAACCTAAAGGGTTAACAAACATCCCAAATGCTGTTTTGAATAATTTGAGGGGTGTAGTTTTGAAAATGGGGTGATTTATGGGGGTTTCTATTATATAGGCCTTTATAATTCCTTACAGAACTGAAGCGGTCCCTAAAAAATTGGTTTGGAGAATTTTCTTGCAAATCTAGAAAATCGCTGTTACACTTGTAAGCCTTGTAACGTCCAAAATAAATTAAAAGACAATCAAAAGATGATGCCGATATAAAGCAGAGATATGGGAGATAATATTTATTCATGTATTTGGGTGGTATGACTATCTGCCTGAAAAGCAGAGAATTTCACATTTTGAAAATTGCAATTTTTTCCAAATTTCCATCAAATTTCCAAGTTTTTTTATAAATAAATACAAAAATATTGATTAATATTTACCACTAACATGAAGTATAATGTGTTACGAAAAAAACAATCTCAAAATCATTTGTGTAAGTTAAACCGTCTCAAAGTTATTGCCATTTAAAGTGACACATGTCAGTTTTGAAAAAAAAGGCCTGGTCTTTAACATACTTTTGGGCCTGGTCCTTAACCGGTTAAAGATGGACTACTTCGAAGGCCACCAGTGTAGGAGCCGGGAGATAGGTGAGCAACAGAGTTTTTAAAATGTTTTTCTCCCCCTGTGTCTCCGATTATTATACTCTGGGATCTGAAAAGATCCCAGAGTATAATAATTGTTTATGGGTGTCCACAGTGACACATAATAATGTGTGCAGGGGCCACTATGGGGTACAATACTGTGTGCAGGGGCCACTATGGGGGATAATACTGTGTGGAAGGGCCACTATGGGGGATAATACTGTGTGGAGGGGCCACTATGGGGGATAATATTGTGTGGAAGGGCCACTGTGGGGTATAATACTGTGTGGAGGGGCCACTATGGGGGATAATATTGTGTGGAGGGGCCACTATGGGGGATAATACCGTGTGGAGGGGCCATTGAGGGACATAATACTGTGTGCAGGGGCCACTAAGGGACATAATACTGTGTGCAGGGGCCACTATGGGGGATAATACTGTGTGGAGGGGCCACTATGGGGGATAATATTGTGTGGAGGGGCCACTATGGGGGATAATACCGTGTGGAGGGGCCATTGAGGGACATAATACTGTGTGCAGGGGCCACTAAGGGACATAATACTGTGTGCAGGGGCCACTATGGGGTATAATACTGTGTGCAGGGGCCACTAAGGGACATAATACTGTGTGCAGGGGCCACTATGGGGTATAATACTGTGTGCAGGGGCCACTATAGGGCATAATAGAGCACGCAGGAATGCGTAGGAGGGGGTCAAGGTGTTCGGCGTCGGTGTCAGTGGGCCCATGTCAAAAGTTCACCATGGGGCCCAGCCATTCCTAGTTATGCCACTGGCTGGGACATGGGGCAAGTAAGGTATTTATTGCACCCTTTACTGTGGGCCACAAATAGGGGGGCATTATATTGTGTGTGGTACACAGGGAGAGGCATTATACTGTTGGTGGCCACAAGGGAGAGAATATACTGTGTGGGAGTCACAAAGAGGACATTGTATGTTTAGGGACCACAAGGTGATCATTAAACTGTGTAGGGTCTCATGGGGGGCATTATAATGTGTGGGGACCACTGGAGGATGATACTGATTATAGGCCACAAGGGAGAATGTGTTGAGGCTACAAGAGGGCATGATACTGTATGTGAGCACTAAGGGAGTATTAAACCGAGTCAGTGCCACTAAATGGGGCATTGTACTGTGTGGGGGTACAAAGGGACTGGTTGGGATTGGGCAGGCCAAGGTGGGCATGGATAGTGTTAGATGGGTATTGTTAAATTTGCTGGATTTTGTCCTGTTTTCAGTCCTCCAAGATAAGAAGTATGGATGTCCCTTTTTAATATTTCAATTCATAGATATAAAAGGGAGAGATCTCTTTAGTGACCTTTACTATATTTTATATGTTTAGCTTTTTAGCTTCATAATCCCTCTGGGTACACCCTTTCCATTTAAAGCTTTACTTGCTTGCTTTTGAACCTGTTCAAGCCCTACTATGATGTTTGTTCTTCAAACAGTGTATGATGTAACTGAACAAGAACCCGCAGATTTTGCAATCTTTTATTAATTCAAAAATATCTTTCCTTTTTTCAGTAAAAATACCAAAAGTGGCTTACAGAGGTGAGTTGAGATTTAGTATGAATTTCCTGCTGTCTTCCAGAAGGTGGCAGAAAATCACGCATCTGTGAATCTTATCCAAATACGTCACAGGGGAAGTTTCCTTATTACTGAAGAAAACTTAAGTGTTTAATATAAGAAACAAATCCTCATGCGTTATATGGAAAGATGAATCCATCAAAGATAAGGATTTCTTTCTTATAGCAAATGCTTTTTAGGGCACTTATTTAATCCTTTGTATTATACACATATCGGCATATTTATCAAGTGAAGTAGAACATTTTTCAGTTTTTTTGTACCAAAATTTATGACGCATGTCAAATATGACATATTTATCAATAAAGTTAAAAAAAAAACAAAAACAGAAATGTAAGACTGGCTAGACACTTTTAAAATCTGTGCATCAAAATGGGTGTGGCTAAGTTTTGTCCATTATTAACGGAGCAGAAAGTGATATTGCTTTATTCTTCAGTTAAAAAAGAAACCCTGTAATGTGTTATTAACATAATTTTTCACATACCGTATATACTCGAGTATAAGCTGAATTTTTCAGCCCATTTTTTGTGCTGAAGAAGCCCCCCTCGGCTTATACTCGAGTCAGCAGAAAAAAACAAAAACATTTTTTTTTCTTTTTAGGAGGGGGGGGTCTATGACCAGCCACAATATCAATGTATAGAATCTCCCATAAAATAGTGCAAAAAAAAAAAAAAGAATATTTAAAAAAAATAAAAAAATAAAAGTTCTAAATCACTCCTTTCCCTAGAATACATGCAAAAGTAGAAAATGACTGTGAAACACAAACACATTAGGTACCCCTGTGTCTGAAAGTGCCCGGTCTACTGAATATAGGGGATCTGCAGTGCTCCTGTTCCATTGGGAAGGAGTTAATAGGAGCACTGCAGATACCCTACATTCAGCCAGACTGAATTCCAAGTGGGGGAAGAAAAAAACCCAGTCCTCAAGCTCAGGGAAGGGGCAGACAGACAACCAAAACACCCCCTCCCCTTTCCCAGCATCTACTGCACCCAAAATTCCAATTTAAATTTTTGAAATTTTCCAGTAGCTGCTGCATTTCCCCCCTAGGCTTATACTTGAGTCAATAAGTTTTCCCATTTTTTTGTAGTAAAATTAGGGGCTTCGGCTTATATTCGGGTCGGCTTATACTCGAGTATGTACGGTAGTATCACATAATGCATTCTAGGTTGCCTAGATGAGCCATGTACTATAAGGAAACAGAAGAAAGATAAGAATTTAAAGACAACTGGTCAGAGCGAATTTGGAACTCTAAAGCCAGGTTCACACAGGGTTTTTTGGTCCTGATTTTGACCTGAAATCCGCGTCAAAATCCATCTCAAAAAACCACCTCCCATTGACTTCATTGGGTTCCTTTTTCTGTGAGCAACCTGACTTTTCTTGATGCGGATTCCGTGGCAGGAGACTCCCTCCCGACTAGGCCCATTCATTTGGGCCTAATCCGGAGCGGTATGCCGCAACTGGATGCTGGAAAACTCTGTGTGCAGTGCACTGGCATCCGGTCGCAGCTAGCCGCAGGAGAGGTTTTTTGGAGCAGATTTTGCGCATCAAAACCCCGCCCAAAAAACTAAGTGTGAACCCAGCTTAAAGCACCCACAGATCTTTATAGATCTGGGGTTTAGTGTTCCAAGCCATCCTGTTATAAATCCATACATGTCTGCAATAAAAATAAAAAAGCTGTTGCTGTTTCCCCATGGGCCAGCAGAGTTCTTCACTGATGCTGGAGGAGTACACCTAGACTTCAGTGCGCATGTGACCTTGGGCTGAAGAACTGCGCAGGCACTGGGAGCACCAGAAAAGGGTCTCATGACACTCTTCTGACTCACCTCTAGGTAAGTATAAAGGTTTATTGTTTTTTAAATGCGGGCATGAATGGCTTTAAGAAAAATGGCTGGTTTGGGTGACTAAACCCCTGATCTATAAGGACTTGTGATTTATTATTCTATCAGTCTGCTGTCATGACCCAGGAAAACTACCTATTAATTTTCCATTTCCTTTGCAGTATACTATTACAAAGCTGTAGTATATGGTGGCATCCAGTCCCCCTATGTGAGAGCACAAATGTAGCACCTTCCAATATGCTCTAATAGGGCTTTTTGGGTACAACCCTATTGCATGTCAAGCCAGCAGGTGACACTGTTGCATCTACAGTATATGCTTGTAAGAGCATTCAATGATGTCACTTCGCACAGAGCAGAAGTGTAAGTATTGTGGCTCCCTATGTATTGCACAGTGGAGGATGTCTCAAGAACTAGTCAAGTCATGCTTGAAAAAGGGATGTTACCACAAGATGTCACGTGTATTAATCTACGGAGGAAGAAGTGGAAGTGCTCAGTAAACTACATATGGAACCGCTCATTTGATACAACTGTGAATAAATAAGTACAGCCCAACTTGTATGTGAATAATGTAACAGACCGTAGAATGATCAAACCTACAGCAAAGCAGAATCAAATAATATCCTACTATCATATCCCAAAGAACCACAGAAAAAAAGATATTAGGAATATAATTAGTTGCTATGAGCAACTCCATCAATGTAATATATTTAATACATTCTTTCCAATAACTACTTGTAGAGATCCTTCACAGAATAGTTTTTTTTTTTATTTATAGAGACAGAATCCTTGAGTTAGCCATGACCATAAAATGGATTGTCAATGATTTTATTACTTTCTGTTTGCATTGCAGTTATGCCCTATGTCAGATTGTACAGCACACTAAGGTTTTTATTGTGGAAATTGTAACTTTACATGATCTGCAAATTACCAGTGGAGCATAAGGAGGATGCAAGGTCTGCACTGCTACTTACCTTCTTACAAATCACACTAATTGGAATACATATTGGCAAAGAAACACTTTAGGGTTCATTCACACAGGGTGGGGAGGATTTTGGCACCGAGAGTGACTCGGCTCCCCGCGTCACTCTAGGGTCAAAACCCGCATGCCATGACCGTTGTGGTCGCGGCTTCTCCCTCCGGAGTTGGCTCAAATGAATGGGCCGATCCCGGAGGTTGCTGCGCCAGGCGGAAGCTGCGGCTCGGCGAGCCACGGAATCCGCCTGAAGAAAGGGCAGCTTGCTTCTTTTTTCCACATGCCGCTAGCGGAAAAAAGAACACTAGTGGTCTCCATAGACCACCATTGTATGGAGGCGGATTTTGAGGTGAAATCCGCTGTCAAAATCTGCCTCCTTGCCCCCGTGTGAACTAGCCCTTAGATAAAGCTAGTGGCATGCTCACTGACATGTTTTAGCAGTTTACACAACAGTTGTATAATTTTTATGTTTCTCAAAAATGCTGAGTAGATATGCTATGTGTGTACGTACTCCAAAACCAGCTCTTGTGACTGGCTGATTCCTAACACCCACAACTTTCACTCCTTGTAGTAAAATAGGTAACCATTGACAAAGCACACATTCATGGAGTCTAAAGCTGAGGCCTCATATTGTGGTAAAACTGCTTTTTTTTGTTGCAGATTTTGCTGCGGTTTATTGATAAAAAAGCCAATACTGGATTAAGCAGAATGGAGAAATATAAAATCTTCAAATAATCCATTTACTTTATAACCACTCCTGGGTTTGGCGTATAAAAATGCAAATAAAATAAAAAGCATTTCTGCAACATTAGGCCTTCGCTTTAGGTTCCAAGAACGCGTGGTTTATCAGAGTGCTAGCCATGTATTTAATGGCCAACATACTGAGGTATTATTTTTTATGGACTCATACAAACACTCACATATTACAATTAGAGATGAGCGAACACTGTTCGGATCAGCCGTTCCGAACAGCTCGCTCCCATAGAAATGAATGGAAGCACCTGGCACAGCGACCGGCCGCCGGCAAAGTGTACGTGCCAGGTGCTTCCATTCATTTCTATGGGAACGTACTGTTCGGAATGGCTGATCCGAACAGTGTTCGCTCATCTCTAATTACAATGAGTCTGTGTAGGGAGCATTGCTTAGGGAGAAAACTCAGAACACGTCTTATTTCTGTCTGTTTTGTGACCCAAGCTCACTGCAGGAAATGAATGGGCCTGAGGACATGGACAAATCATGGATATCATCCACAAACCCTTGGGTGCATGCCATGATATCAAACAAAAGCCATAGACATTAGAGAAATGTTGTCCAAACCCATTGTTTTCAGTGAGATTGGCTAACCATGTAATGTGTATGGGGAGATAAGGACCATATGTTCTCAGACGGAAGAGGAAAGTAAGCTGTTTTCAGACACCTGGACGGATGGCTACCTCCATGTTCTGCTCTATTTCTTCCTCCATACTTTATTTATATAGCCAGTAGCTGTAGACTCCCTGAGGAAGAATATATAACTATACCCAGAAACACGTAGGGATAATAAAGTATGCCATTAAAGGGAAAGTTTGGGAACCAGTTAGCCAAGGATACAGATCCCTTCATAGGGCCTGGCATATCATTATATGAGGATACAATCCACTATAGATAGACTTTACCCTATGATGGATATGTTGCATACAGCATTGGACTTTTTAAGTTGCACTGAGGAATGGGACCCATAAGCTAGATATAGTATCAAGTGTCTTATTTCTGATGGCATAATCTCCAAGACTCGTTCTCTCATATCCACATTTTATTGTCTACTAATGCTGAATCCTGAAGAAAAGCAGGCCCAAACCATGATGCTGCCACCACCATGTTTGACAATGGGGATGGTGTGTTCAGGGCGATGAGCTGTGTTGCTTTGATGCCAAATATCGTTTTGCATTGTGACCAAAAAGTTGGATTTTGGTTTCATCTGACCAGAGCACCTTCTTCTACATGTTTGATGTCTCCCAGGTGGCTTTTTAAACAAGACTTTTTATGGATATCTTTCAGAAATAGCTTTCTTCTAGCCACTCTTCCATAAAGGCCAGATTTGTGCAGTGTACGACTGATTGTTGTCGTATGGACAGACTCTCCCACCTCAGCTGTAGATCTCTGCAGTTCATCCAGAGTGAATATGGGCCTCTTGGCTGCATCTCTGATCAGTCTTCTCCTTGTTTGAGATGAAAGTTTAGAGGGACGGCCGGGTCCTGGTAGATTTGCAGTGGTCTGATACTCCTTCCATTTCAATATGATTGCTTGCACAGTGCTCCTTGGGATGTTTAAAGCTTGGGAAATCTTTTTTGTATCCAAATCCGGCTTTAAACTTCTCCACAACAGAATCTTGGACCTGCCTGGTGTGTTCCTTGGTCTTCATGATGCTCTCTGCGCTTTAAACAGAACCCTGACCCTATCACAGAGCAGGTGCATTTATGCCGACACTTGATTACACACAGGTGAATGCTATTTATCATCAGTCATTTAGGGCAACATTGTTTCATTCAGGGGGGGGGGGGAGTTCAGGGGGGCCGAATACTTTCGCAAGGCACTGTACTTCTGTAGATTCTTCTGATCTAGTTCTCCAAATTTATCTCAGAAAACCTTTTATTAACATGCGTTTTAATACTAATCTGGTTCCCCTTGATAAAAGATAATCAACACAGACTAAATTAACGATACTGAAGGTATCTACAGTTTATATTAAGTCCCTGTTTTTGGCCCAGATTTACTGATGTGTTTATGACTAGACACTGGCATAAACATGGTGAATCTTTGGCATATCTAGTTAGAACTAACATTTTTTTTACTGACTAGAAATACTAGACACATAAAAGTGAATTCTCAGAGAAGGGGACATAGCTCTGTATTCAACCTCAAAATCAGTTCTAAATTCTGCCTACCAGCCTCCACTGATTTAAAGAGGACCTTTCATCAGATTGGGCACAGGCAGTTCTATATACTGCTGGAAAGCTGACAGTGCGCTGAATTCAGTGCACCATCGGCTTTCCTGATCTGTGCCCCGGGTAAAGCGCTATCGGTCCCGTAGCGCTTTACAGTCAGAAGGGCGTTTCTGACAGTTAGCCAGGGACGCCCTTCTGCCCAGCAGCGCCTATCACGCTGTACCGTGTGAGCGTGGAGGAACGCCTCCTCCCTCTGCTCATACAGCTCATCCATAGACGAGTATTATCAGGAGAGGGAGGGGGGACTTCCTCCCCGCTCCACCGCACAGCGTGATAGGCGCTGCTGGGCAGAAGGGCGTCCCTGGCTAACTGTCAGAAACGCCCTTCTGACTGTAAAGCGCTACGGGACCGATAGCGCTTTACCCGGGGCACAGATCGGGAAAGCCGACAGTGCGCTGAATTCAGCGCACTGTCAGCTTTCCAGCAGTATATAGGACTGCCTGTGCCCAATCTGATGAAAGGTCCTCTTTAAATAGGTGTCAGATGCTGAATTTTTCAGCTAGTGCAAATACACTGCTCAAAAAAGATAAAGGGAACACACAAATAACACATCGTAGATCTGAATGAATGAACTATTCTCATTGAAAAAACAAGTAGAAATACTGAGCAGATCCTTGTGTATTATCACTTGGTGGATAGGGCAGACTTGAAAGGATAGACAAGTGCCCGCTCATCTGGATGGGTTGTAAGGAAGTCACAACAGCTCAGAATGCCTTTGATATATAGATCCTGAACAGGGCAAGATACAGGGCAGCAGCTGAAGATAAGTCTTGAAGACGTGCAGGGAACCAGCAGATGATGGACTAACCTGATGAGGAATCATGTAAAGGACAGCATACACACAAGCGGTTTCAGATAATCTTTATTGAAAGTAAGTATATCACAGCGCGTTTCGGACACAAAATGGTCCTTTGTCAAGTGCCCAATCTCTGGTCTGGATGGCACGATGCATGCTTTGATTGTAAAATACAGTGATTTTTTCTGGCTTTTTTTTTTTGTGTTTACCCACATGGGGCCCCTGCCTGAGGATTGAGCATAACTTCATGCAGAGTTTGGCAGAATCTAGTCAGTATCTGAGACAGATGCTGGATATACATTTTGTCACCACTTCCATAACAACTGCCATGCAGCAGTCGTAGTCATGCAACTTGTAAAAAACCACTGATACCTCATGTCTTTCTTCTAGATATTTTGTTGTATGACAGGCACAGGAAAGCCACAAACACACGTGACTATCACACGGCAGTGCATTCCTGTGTGACGTTTATGCAACAAAATGTCAGCGTTACCTCAGCCTAAGGCTACAGCTACTCACAATTTTTTTCTTTTTGAGTGTGCCATGAAACAGAATCTTGATCTAGATCAGTTCTGGAGTTCTGTCAATAGAATGTTTCACTAATGATTTTATTGATTATAGACCGATATTGAAATCTATCACTTTACTATATGATATGTACAATCCCTGGCTTTATCTTGCATAAGATTTGATAAATCTCCCCTATAGTTTTTAAAACCACAGAGAACTGGGAAAAGTAGCTCCTCTCCACCCCTATATGTTATAGGGTCAGGCTTGGATGGGCCCACAGGTGAATAGGTTTGAGTGCTGCTCTCATTCACCTCAATAGGAGCACTGCAAATTTAATTTTGCAGGGTTTTTTTTTAGCTATGTTTTGCTACCTGGGGCCTCAGTCTCACAGAGCTGAGAAGGTTCTAGTACAAGGCAAGAGCCAAGCAGCACACTACTGCGCAGGCCCCAGAACAGAAATAATCAGAGGCAAGGACTAAGCAGGAAGCTAATACTGAAAAAAAAATTGTCTGCAACATTTTAGGAAATTGCCATGGCTCCTCAGGTAATCTTTCATGTAACTGTATAGTTGGCCCCCAGAATGAATTTTACTGGTTGGCTCAGGTCAACAGGTGACCTTGGTGCGGAGAAGCAGTCAGGAATCCACCTAGCGGACACTTCTTCCACGACCAGTGGTTTTCTCTGCAGAGCTTATGCTATGTTCACACTAGCGTTCATGTTTCTTTTCTTCGAAAAACAGAAACTTAGGCCGGGTTCACACCTGTGCCCGGTCTCCGCTTTCATGGTTTCCGTCTTCTGCCCAAGAATTTGGACAGCAAATGGAAACCGGCAGTCACTTTTCAAACCCAGTGATTTGAATGGGTTTGCAAAGTGTCCCCCCGTGAGTGTTTTGTGCCTCTCCACGCGAAACAGGTTTTTTCAACCGGACACAAAGTTGGACATGCAGGACTTTGTGTCCGGTTAAAAAAAAAAAAAAGTTTCACCACGGAGAACAGAAGACGCTCACGGGCGGACACTGACTGCCGGGTTTCTGTCTCCTGTTGGCAGAAGACGGAAATCCACAAAGCGGAGACTGGGCGCAGATGTGAACCTTCCCTTAGTCCGCTTAAAAAGTGGTTACCCGTGTACCCCATAGACTATAATGGGGTCTGTGTGCAGGGATTTTCTTTACTTTAATTTTTCAAGCAGATTCGGAGATGGAAACTCCAAGCGGAGTGCAAGCGCTGGTGTGAATGCAGCTTTATCTGCAATGTAGTGTTGTTATGCAGTCCAAAAAGTAATATTTACTGAGCAACCATGAACAACATGAACATGGACGCCATAAACCACTACTATATGGCCAGCTCTGATGAGAGACATCTTCCTCATATGTCATGTCTGTGAATGTGCCGCACACATTGCGCAGTTACTTTCCCCCCTCAGTGCAGCACACTACCCCCCATTATTGGTAAGCCTCCCCAGCTGGTATTAGTGGCGCAGCACCCAGGACATGTGCCTGGCAGTGGCGCTAGAAGGCGCGCAGTACAGGCGCACACAGCGCCGCGGTGACAAGCGCTCATTTTGGCAGCAGCCTGTGGGACTGACTGGGGCTCTTATAGGCTGAAGATGGTGGGGGCGGGGCGGACACACCCGGGCTTCTCTCTCTCAGGCACCGAGGAGGCTCCTGGACCTCTGGAGAAGTTGTTTGCTGTCCTTATTGCCCCCTCTCTCACCTTCCCTCCCCTTCTCTCCATCGGGTGGAACTGAAGCGGTCCAGATCGGATCCAGAACCCGTCAGCAGTCACCATGTCCACCTCGGATGATGTGGACGGGCTCGTCCGTCCTCACTATGGCTGTAAGTTATGGGGGCGCCGTGGTAACCCGTGCAGTGCCGGCGGCTATGAGAGTGACATTGAGGGCGGGTAGTTGGGGGTCAGTGGCTGTGCTGGGGATGAGACGGAGCAGCAGAGACGAGTAGTTCAGGCGCTTCCTGCCACGGAGCTGAGCCTGCGGGGTAGTGTCAGTGCGCTCTGCTCTGCTCCGTATACTCAGCAGTGCGGGAGGGGGCGAGGGGCGACAACTTACCAAACTCCTGGAAAGTGAGCTGTGTTGTCACCACATGGGCTCTGCAGCCTAGCAACGGGGACAGTCTGGAGCTGCCCGGGAACTACAAGTCCCAGGAGCCTGGCGGCCAATGCACTTCTAGATTTCCTGTCAGTGCTTGACTTTCTTATTGCTGGCTACTTACAAGTCATGTTGGCTCCTTGGCTGATCCTGTCTATGGCCTGCAGTATATGAGGATTGTATACATAGAGTGACCACATTGAGCATCTGTTCTGAGTAGATGACTGCCCACCGGAGCGCCCATGATGCCAGTGACAGCCTGATGCTACATGTGGTACATGGACATGGGTGCCCCCTCTCCTGACAGTCATCCAGGCCACCGGGCGCCCACTTGACTATTTTGCATGTGGTTTTCTTAAAGTGGTTCTTCACTTCCCGCTGTGCCTAGGAGAAACTGCCCTGCCCCATAGCATACGCCCTAACCTGTACAGTGATGTACAAGTACTACGCCATGGCCTATGTAGGAGCTACACATTCTGTACAGAGCAGAATTACAGAACAGTCCCCTCTGTTTAGATGTGCTGTATATAATGTATACTATGATATGACGTGTATATAGTGCGCTGCATGGGAAACATAACATACATGGTTTGCAAGTTTGTTACTTAATATACAGTAATTCCTCAAAGTTGTATGAAATGAGCGTCCTCCTGAGGATTGTATATCAGCGCCCATTACTGGGAAGGGCTACCTGTCCATACATGATTATATATTGGGGCCCTGGGCAGGGAGATGACAGCAGTCCTTCATAGACAATGCTATATTTTATATTAAAGTCCTTGAATAGTCGGTAGTATATAAGTACTGTTTTGCCATGGTCGACTTGAATACAACTAAAGATGATGAAACGTAAGTTTATGGCCACACCCGTACCGTGAAAGATGACTACACCACTGATGATGGGTTCCTCTGTATAGTTGCTTTTGCTTAATGTTGTGTATGGTCTTTACTGTGGCATGTGAAGAGCAAATTTTCTTGTTAGGGTATGTTCACATGGTACTCTTGCTTAGCAGTTTTTGCATGGATTTGATGTCATGCTATAGGTTTTTTAGATCTGCGGCATACGCTGTATATCATAAGATTTCACACAAAGCTGAAGTGAAATCTGTCAGATTAGTCTGTGCTTGCTACGTGAAATATACATGTCAATTTTGTGGCAAATGAAATAAAAAAATGGCTAGTATGAGGCTGACACAGAGCAGCAGCAAAATACGCAATGCTGTGAAGGCCAAAACTGCAGCTTGTCACTTTTACCTACAGAAACGCTGGCGGATTCCCTATAGCTATATAAATCTATGGACTTTCTGTGAAAATGCTGCGAGAAAAAATGCAATTTGTTTTTTGCCACAGTTTTTCCTGTGGTGCTGTATTTCTTTTTTATAACGATTTTCATAATCACAGCAAAATTATACAGGAGAATAATCCATAAAATATGCTCAATACTTTACTGAAGAATCACACGAGAGTTTAGAGCTCGGCGATGACCTAACTCCCCTTATTACACGCCACACCTCCTAGTTATAGTCACCCCGTCCTGCCATGCTTTTGGTTATGTACATATCTGTAATCCTTGTTGCACAGCATACAGTTAGTGACATATCCTTTAGCCAATGGCGGTGTGAGACAGGATGACAAAATAAGGGTAAGTTCACACAGAGTCTTTTGGTCAGGATTTTGAGGCCGTATCCAAAAAGATGGCTCCCATTGAAATCAGTGGGAGCCGGTCAGTCCTTTTTTTCCGGGAGCAGTTTGTTCCGGCTCCCAGAAAAAAGAAGCAAGATGCTCATTCTTTCAGGTGGAGTCGCCTCGCGACATTCGCCAGAAGACACTCCCTCCTGACTAGGCCCATTCATTTGAGCCTAATCTGGAGCAGAGTGTGTGACCGGATGGTGCCCTGCACCGGCATCCAGTTGCAGCTACCCGTTTTTTGGGCCGGAACCTGAGGCGGACTTCTCCTCAGGTTCTGGACCAAAAAACCCCTTGTGAACTTACCCTAATAGAAATAATTGAAGCAGACAAGTTCACTTTAGGTTTCGATTATTTTATTACTTATTTCCCAGCCTTATGTTTGGTTCACATCTACGCCTGGTCTCCATATGGGGATTCCGTGCGGTCTATGGATGGGGTACACTTTTCTCTCTGCATTTTTTGCCCTTTTTGGGAAGAAACTGAACGGAAACCATGTGGACCCCATTATAGTCTATGAGGTCCGCCGGTTTCCTAAGGTAACCACTTTTTTTTTTTTAAACGTAGATTTTGAGCCCCATATAGGGCTCACAACATAAATGTTTCCCTATCCGTATGTTTTTGGAGTATGGGAGTAAATCCATGCAAACACGGGGAGAACATACTTAAACTCCTTGCAGATAATAATAATAAATTTTATTTATATAGCGCCAACATATTCCGCAGCGCTGTACAATTTGTAGGGTTCAAATACAGACAGAAAGAAACATTACAAAGTAAGTCATTTCACACAATGGGACTGAGCAGGGCCCTCAGTCCCATTGTGTGAAATGACTTTCTTGCAGATGTTGTTTCTGGTAGGATTTGAACCCAAGACTCCAGCGCTGCGAGGCTGCAGTGCTAACCATTGAGCCACCGTGTTTCCAGGTAACCACTTTTTTTTATGCGGATTAGGTTTCTGTTCGGGGTCCTCAAGCAGACCCCTCAAACGGAAACCCAAGTGCAGATGTGAACCAGGCCTTACTAGAGCTTTTCATTATAGCCAGAACACCTACAAGTCCATATATTGATCCATTTCTCTGCCTTTTTGTACAGCTTATCAGATGGAAGGGCTGTCTGACTAATTTTTCAATGATAAAAAAAGCCAGGACATGGAGTAAGATAAATAAAAGACCATTACTCCCCTTTTGAATGTAGCCCCTTCTAGTGCCAGCTGCCTGGAAGTATTGACATCCCCTTTGTGGTCATGTGACCACTGCAGCCAATCACTGGCCTCAGCAATGTGGAGGCCAGACATGACATGTGACTGCTGTGGCAGGTCATGTGCTATTTGTGTGCTCATTCTAGTGATTGATGGCAGCGGTCATGTGACCACAAACAAAACGTCATCTTTTCCAGCCTGACAAGAGGACTGCTGCAGTGCTGGATGGGGCACATTTGAAAAATGTTTTTTTTTTTTTTTTTTTTTAAATTAATTTTATGACTTTAGTTACATTTTGAAAGCCCCTTTTGGTTGAATCCTCGCATTGCAGAAACACAGCTTCTTTTGTAGCAGATTTTACTGTGGTTTTCGAAGCCAAAGCCTGGAGCGGATTGAGCAGAAAGTAGAACTTGAAGTACTATCTATGTAATTCCTATTCCCTTTATAGCCATTGTAGGCTATGGCTCAAAAAGCACAGCAAAATCTGCAACAAAAAAAGCAGCTTTTCTGCAACGTGGGGCTTTAACCTTAAAGCACATTATATAGAATTTGTCACACCCTGCACATTAGACTTCAAAAATTTGCAGAATAAGGCTGGGTTCTCACCACCATTTGACTACGTTCAGAGTTCCCGTCCCAGAATCCGCTTGAAAAATGCAGAGAGAAAACTCCTGCAAGCACAACTTTTCGGGCGGAAACCTGACGACCCCATTATAGTTTTTGGGTCCTGCTGGTTTCCACGGGTAACTGCTTTTTAACTGCTTAGCTTTCCATTTTTCGGGTACCCAAGCGGACCCAAAGAACGGTAAGCTGAAGCTAGTGTGAACCTAGCGTCAGCTTTTACACTTGTGTTAACATTATTTGTGACTAGCCTGTCCAGCTGATAGACACCAGGTTTATAAATGACACTTTAAAAAATAAAAAAACACAAAAATTGTTGCAATGTGACATCTGTAAGATGGCATACAAAGTGAAAGACAGAAGTGTCAGACGTAAAGAGCCACCAAACGTCATGCAACATTTGATAAATCTGGTGCAGATTACGGCAGGGCAAACACGTTCAGAATCAGCGGCGTGTAAAGCAGTTCCATTCATTTCTATGGGAGCCAGCATATGAGCGCTCCCCATAGAAATGAATGGGCTGCTTCTTTCACTACGAGCTCTCCCATTGAAGTGAATGGGAAGTGCCCACGTGTATGGCTCGGCATGAACAGAGCTTGCCGTACACGCGGGCACTTCCCATTCACTTCAATGGGACTGCTCGTAGTGAAAAAAGCAGCCCATTCATTTCTATGGGGAGCGCTCGTATGCCGGCTCCAATAGAAATGAATGGGAACTGCTTTATACGCCGCTTATTCTGAACGTGTTTTACGTTCAGAATAAGCTGGCGATTACGTAGTGTGAATGCACCCTTATGTATCATAATTATTTCTTTATTCTAGTATTGCTTTGGTGCAGGCTTTTGCTAGAAGTAAGGCCAGCTGCAGACGACCGTGTTGTGGGTCAGTGTGCTATCCATGTATTTCACGGTTTATTTCTACTCCTATTATACCTATACGGAAAAACGCCAGAGTTTCCGTAGGTAGAATTGACATGCTGTGCCTTCTGCTCTAGATTGTTTTTTTTCTGCAATGTTTGGATGGAACTAGCTAGATTCCCAATCCCATTTACTTTGTAGATAATGTAAAAAGTAGCATTTTTCCCACAGCGTTTCTGCCGTTGCCAAAACACTGTGTTTTTACAACAAGAGGCCTAGATTGCAAGATTTATCTAAAAATCACACCAGAGAATTGCTACCAGTGTTAGGGTTGATTTATCTCTGGACTACTTTTCTTTAGGAACTTCTCCATCTGCAGATACTGTGGGAGTCTGAGCACTGAAATCCTGTACGGACATTTAGCATAAATATCTGCACGTAGAGAAGTCTGGCAGTGGCTTACACCACATGTTGTCAAGAAAACATGCACCCTGTAAAGGACTGAGCATGCATGAGTATGGGGAGTCCAAAGGAATAACTGCTGGCCAAATGAGCGTTCAGCCAGCCGCCAGCCTTCTTTAGACCATGCTGCTTCAGTTAGTGTTATACTAAGAATAGCAGAATACTTCCAGAAATAGAAGTGCTAATAGTTTATTTTTGGCAATTAACAAAACTAATTGAATGAAGAAAAGAGAAATCTAAATTACATCAATATTTAGTATCCACATCCTTTGCCTTCGAAGCAGCATCAATTCTTCTATATATACTAGTACACAGGTTTGGGAGGTTGTTCCAAACGTCTTAGGGTAAATTCACACAGGGTTTTTTGGACCGGAACCTGAGTCGGTGGCCGCCTCAGGTTCTGGTCCAAAATACAGGTAGCTGCAACTGGATGCCGGTGTACTGCATCGGCATCCAGTTGAGCACTCCGCTCCTGATTAGGCCCAAATGAATGATCCTAGTCAGGAGGGAGTGTCCTCAGGTGGATGTCACGAGGTGAATCCGCCTGAAAGAATGAACATGTCGCCAGAATAAACAGCTCCCGGAGAAAAGAGCTTGAAATCAGTGGGAGCCGTCTTTTTGGTCAAGATTTTGAGGCGGATACGGCCTCAAAATCCTGACCCAAAAACACAGTGTTCGAGCTTGCCCTTAGAGAACTTGGCATAGATCTTGTGTTCATGTAGACTGGCTCAAATCCTTCTGTCTCTTCATATAATCCCAGACAGACTGGGTGATGTTGAGATCAGGACTCTGTTGGGGCCAAGTCATCACTTCCATTATGACTCCACCAATGAATGATTAACATGATTTAGATTTCTCTTTTGTTCATTCACTTAATTTTGTTAATTGCCAAAATTAAAGAGGACCTTTCATGGTTTGGGGCACTGGCAGTTCTATATACTGCTGGAATTAACTACTGAATTTAGCGCACTGTCGGCTTTCCCGATCTGTGCCCAGGTAAAGCGCTATTGCTCCCGGTACCGTAGCTCTTTACAGTTAGAAGGGCGTTCCTGACAGTCTGTCAGGTACATCCTTCCCCACAGCAGCGCCTATCACAGTGCTCGTCCATAGACAAGTATTATCAGGAGAGGAGGGGGCGTTCCTTAACACTTTAGAATTATCATTTTTCAGTTCCTGCCTAAAACTTTTGCACAGTACTGAATTATTGCAAAAACATGTTAGCAAAAAGTGGATAATAATTATGCAAGATGGTAACTATAAATCCTGTGCAAACAAGCAGAATACTGAAAGCTGCAATTTCCTCCACACTGTAATTTAATGAATCACCGTCTGATTTCTCTTTTCGCCCTTGTTTTTGTGTCCATTTACAGAAGGGATTTAGAATTGCAGTGAACGTTTAGTTGTTCAGGTTGGGGTAGTGACTCATTGTATTGAGCACATGCACTGTAATGGAGGCAGCCATGTTTTTGGTGGAACCCCAAGTAGTGCTTATCATTGAGGCATTTGGTAACCTCTGTGCCTGGTGTAGGTGGTGTACATAATTTTATTCTATTAGTGTCCAGTGTCTTAGACACACCTTAGAAAAGTATTCATCATGTAATAATAATTCTTTGTAGAGAAAGTAATATTCAGAAATATATTTATTATTCTTAGGCCTGGTTCACATCTGCTTTTGGAGAGTCCGCTTGGGGACCCCCTGAACGGAAAGCTATCCTCATAAAAAAGCGGTTACCTTAGGAAACCGGCGGATCCCATAGACTATAATGGAGTCCGTGTGGTTTCTGCAAGAAAAATGCAGAGAGAAAAGTGCTGCTTGCAGGACGCATATTTCATGTGGATAGGTGAACAGAACGGCCCAAACGCAGATGTGAACCGGGCCTTACTGTGAAGTGCAACATTGTGATAAAACTGTTCTCAAAGGTTCTTTAAATGGATTGTCCATCCAGTACAATTTTTCAAGGGTGAAAACAAAACAAGGAAGATGAAATAAAATGGCATAACAAAACATACAGAAGCAGTGGTACTTTATCTGCCGCCACTTCCCTTCTGATCCTTAGGTCTGCTATTGGTCTATACCTCCTTGTCCTTCTCGACACAAAGAAAATGACCGCTGCAGTGATCCGCCTTATGTAGTGATTGGCTAAGCAGTCATTTACTTTGCATCATGGGGGACGTAGAGTCCCGAAAGCATTGCGGAAAGGGTCAAAATGGGAATAATCGGGGATCAAGTTACTCTTTAGGCTGAGGCCCCGCATTGTGGAAACACTGCCTTTTTTGTGGCAGATTTTGTTGCGTTTATTTGAGCCAAAGCCAAGAATGGTTACAAAAGGATTGGGAAATTATTCCAACATTTCTGTAGGTATAATTGACATTCTGTGGTTTCCAAAAACACAATGGTTTTGGAAATCACAGCTATTCCACTGTGAGTATTTTTCTGCAATGTGCAGGGACTGTAGAATGCCATGGTTTTTGCTGTGGTGTTTCCTCCACGACCAAACCACGACATTTATGTCATGTGGAGCCATGGCCTTATACTTCTACCTTTTGCTAAATCCACTCCTGGTTTTGGCTCCAAAAAAATGCAACAAAAAAGCTGCTTTGATTTTAGTAAATTTTGCAATCATTTATTAGTTTTCAAAAACGTTTTTTTTTGTGTATCAGGCCGTTTTGACTCACAGCTGAGAAATCCATGTGTCAGCAGAGAAATCCATGTATCTACTTACTGACTGGTCCATTTGTCAGCAAAAATAATTGTGTTATTGCTAGTGCAAGTGATCATATGATAGTATCAGCCCTCTCCAATCCTGAAACATGCTCGAAGGACTGAGCAGATGTGGACAAGTATACTTGCATGGGCCTCTTATGTTCCAGGAACACATAGTAGCATGCTTCTAGGTTTTGGTTGCAGGCTTTTTCACTTCAGGTTGCAATGTACACAGTGCAGCATAAATAAAGTAACATTTTAAGAAAATGGCTACCAAATGCTCAATAAGGTGCTCATACTGTCTCCTTTGGATTTTGTATTAATTATTTACAAAGGGAATCTGTAACTATATTTTAATAATAGATAAATTGAGCACAGTCCAAACTTGCATCTTCCAATCCTTGGAATACAACTCTCCAATCTCCTTGGCTGAACTGGAAAAGCATTTTGGAGTCCAGCAATCCAAGAAGGGATCCAATGACGTATAAAATAAAACTTAGCCTTTAATTACTCCATAAAAATTCATGTATCCAAAAATAACCAGTGAAAAATACACACTTACACACTTACACACTTCGGGACGTATAGTCCCTTACTCATAGTGTATTTTACAAGTCATTGCATCCCTTCTTGGATTGCTGGACTCCGAAATTCTTTTCCATTTGAATTTGACTATATTTTAACCCCACAAACCACCGTAATGCTGGATATGTGGTAAACATACGCTTCCAAATGTGTCATTTTTATTTTTGTACTCCTTGGTACTGCCCCTCAGTCAATTTGCAAAGCATCTGTGTCTGTGAAATTAGGTGGTTTTTGCCGTGGCACACCTCCATGAGTCTGCTGGTGCCTGCACAGAGGACTCCTCTCTCTGCCGATTACAGTATAAAATGGCAGAAACCCAGCGGACCCCATTATAGTCTATGGGGTCTCTGAGTAACCGCTGTTTTAGTGGATGGGCTCTCCGTCATTGGGGCCTCCTGGCAGACATGAGCAATGGAGAGCAAGCGCAGGTGTGAATTTAGCTTGAAATTTCTCGTTAGGGTGTCTCTATTTTAAGCCATGATGTAATCTGTTAGTATTGTCATCACTTCCTTCTGCCTTATCAAGCAATGCCTGGTTTGTGTGTCAAATTTATTCTTGCAGTCATGTTTCTCCAAGAGCAAGCTAAATATCTTTATGGGAGCTGTAGAATATATAAATTCCTTATGGAAGCCATAGAGTATATAATTTCCTTATGGGAGCTATAGTATATATTTGGAGTTTTAAGAATTTTTCTTTTTTACAATTACTAGTAATTACTGAAATTCTGAGGCGTTGTCTCTTACAGCGGGAGCCTTAAAAGGATTTGCTTATAAAGACAGCCCCTGTTACAACTTAAGCCAACAGCGGGACCCTATGTAATGTGCATAGGGAGTATGGCAGGGATTGTAAGGTAACAACTATATATATCAAATGTGAACTAACAATGATGCACACAGTGTTTTCCAATATTCCTTTTCAGTATGTTCACAGCATGTCTTGTTCAGATCTGCTTTTTTCGATCTGAGCTGCCCATTGAAGTCATTGTAAAATGGACACCACTCAGATGGCATTCTAGTATCATCTGAACCTCTGCTGTTAAAAGCCCCCCAAAATACACACTTTCACACTTGATCGTATACATGAAGCCTAAACAGAAAGTACGCTGTACAAAGTAATGAGGTGCAACAAGGAAAACAGTAGGATCAGTATTAAGAACGTAACACGGAAGGTTTATGGAGTATATGTCAGGTTAGAACTGCCTGCTTGTAAATTTTATAAGCGAGATACAGAGTTGCATCTCCAGGGGTGTGTGATGAAGGTGCCATCTGTATCTGGCTGGTGGACAAGAAAACTGGGAGCTGCTTGTGCTTGTTGGCAGATCAAACAATCCTCTGCCGGTGGTCTGTCTGGGCTGTCTACAACCGGTTTGCCGTGTGGTTGTGCCATCCTGTAATTTCTGTTCCCAACACCTTGTAACAGGTAGGTGAGGACGGCTTCGGCTGGATTCACACCTGCACTCGTTGCCCTTTCGGGCCTTCTGTCCATCATTCTGCTTAAAGAAGGCGATTAAAAAAGTCTCTGCATTTTTCCACCTTTTTTGGCTGAAAACCGGTGTCCACTGGTGAGGGCTTATTAGAGTAAATTAGGTTTCTGATCGTGGGGTCCCCAAGTGGCCTCACAAACGGAAACCCGAATGCAGGTGTGAATTTAGCTTAAGATGGGGGACAATTCGTTGAATGTCCATCCTGCTTCTTTCAGTCCAGTGATGCACTCCCTCTAAAAGGGTGCGAATGGCAGCATGTCAATTATACCTATGGACACGCCAGTGTTTCCCTATAGGTATAATAGCAGCAGAAAGTCCACAGAGGAATACTTTGCGGACTTTCTGAGAAAAACGCTGCTGGAAAAAACCTAATGTGTTTCCACTGAAGTATTTTCTACAGTGTTTTTTGGCATTAATTTTCTACTTGAGGCCTTTGCTTCAGACGAAGGCTTCACATAGCAGACCGGAGCAAAAAAATCACGGCAGGAAACACTGCATCCAAAAGGAAATCTCTGCGGACTTTCTGCTCTATACCTATAGGGAAACCACCAGTGACGGTTTTGGAAACTGCAGCGTTTCCACTGCACGTATTTTTCTGCAATGTGTGGATGGGATTCGCCAGACTGTAAAATGCTGTGGTTTCTGCCGCACCCAAACTGTGGCATTTATGCCATGTGGGATCCCAACCCCTAAAGGGGTTTTCCTGGCCAGTACTGATGATTTCGTCATAGGATAGGTCAACAGTATTAGATCAGTGGGAGTCTGACACCCCAACTCCGCATGGATCACCTCTTCTAGGCAGCCTCTGGCACCAAAACCTATGCAAGGTATGGAGTTGAGAAGAACTGTATATTGGAAGTGCCAAAACTTGAGTTCTAGAACAGAGGACCTCTCTATTAACTCAGAATTCCCTCATCAATGTGTTTTCTAAAGTAGACAACCCCTTGGATTGTTCTCATTTTGTTTATGTTGAAGGATTGTAATGGGAAAGGTTTGTGATGTTTTTCCTTCAGGAAATACATGAATGGAGAAAAGCAATCTCCTCTTTAGCTCATATTTCTCCTGTTCTGCCAGAAGCCAAGCTTTTTTAGCTATGTGAAAGTCGTTATCTGAAGACCTTATTAGGCCGGGCCCCACTTGGGGTGAACACGTTTTACAATCCCTGCAAAGTGGATGGGATTCTAGCGAATAATCCCATTATTGGCCCAGATTCGCTATATGGCTGCGCCAAGATCGTGGCATAAAATGCCTCACATTGGCCCATTTTTGGGTCACAGTGACACATTTCGCTTGCCACTTTTAGACTGGTTGGTGTAGATTTGAGTTCTGATGCACCAACATATGTAAGAATTATTAATTTATTAATTCTGGCGCATCTTGTGCCTGTTGTGAATTTAGACTGATGTAAAATATGTCAGTCTTAATACTCTCCCATAATATCCACAATACTATACATCAATCTGCTCGGTTCCTTCTGCTCTATAACAAGTTGCCTGGCGATTAGATTACCCTGACACTAGGTTCACACTAGCATTCGGGTCTCCGTTTTGAACTTTCCGTCTTCTGCATGCAGAAGACAGAAAGCTGTCAGAGCGGGTCCGGCCGTGAGCGGTGGTGAGCGTTTTATGCTTTCCGCCGCAAAACCGTTTTTTTTTAAAATCGGACACAGAGTACTACATGTCCGACTCTGTGTCCGATTTAAAAAAAAAACAAAAAAAACTGTTTTGCGGTGGAGAGCATAAAACGCTCACCGCCACTCACGGCCGGACATCTTTCAAACCCATTCAAATGAATGGGTATGAAAGAGTCCTGCAGGTTTCAGTCTCCTGCTCTGTTTTGTGCAGGAAACAGAAACCTGCATAATGGAGACCCGGGCGCAGATGTGAACGAGCCCTTACTATGTAAAAACACCTTTCCATTCCACTCAATTGTTTATGTTATTCTTTACTATTAGTTTTATAGCCATCCAACAAACCATTAATGTTCCATTCCTGAAGGCATACATAGGTATAACAGGAATCTGGCTGGTAAATTTTTGAGTTGGGGAAAAAACCCTTCTTTCCAGGTGACATCACTAGGTTATACAATATAAGACTCCATGCACGTGTCCAAGTGTGCATCTGATGTGGGGCTGAGTTTGCAGCAGAATGCACTCAAATGACACTTGGACTGACATCCGAATGTCACCCGAGTGCATTCTGCTATACACATACCTCTAGGAGGGCTTCGATCCGTTCTGTTTCGATGATATGGAGCAGAATAGGACCTTCTCTATAGTCATCTAAATGGAATGGACCATCAGACGCCCCCCTCGGATGGCACATTTGGATGTGTACATGGAGCCTAAGCCTCAAGCAATGTCCTTTATCATCATTCAGTACATCACATGGGCTCTGGCTGTAATGCCATTGATTTCCATCTTAATAGCCACAAAGGCCTTCAGGTCAAAATTCTACAAAGAACTTTGCACAAAAGTGAGATATATTATGAGAATGACTTTGGAGCAGGAAGGAAAGAGCCACGGCCATATACTTGTTGTGTAATATTTATCATATGGGCCCTGTTTATATCATCTATAATGAAAGAAATCCACACTGTTCAGCATTTTATTATCGGCCCAGACAGGATTACAATGAAAAGTATCACTTATATGTAGATCACACTATTCATAATAGGTCACAGTCCTCCTGCTCTCTCTACCTGTAGGTTCCCATGTGGCTACCATAAAGCATATCTCAGTATCTCAGTCAAGATGGCTGCCCTAATAATCATGGACAGAAAAAAAGAGCTAAAAAAAAATCAGAAAATAGAGACAGATAAATCCCAACATCTGGTTGTAATTAGTAAAAGAATCTATCTAAGAGATTCCCTTTAAATGTTTAGGGGCTGCATTTACATGGATGACTGGGCAGCTATGTAAGGTCATGTTTACTCCAGGACACACTGCTCATCCATGATGGGGCATGCGTGTACAGTCACCATACTGAATGTCATCGGGGAGGCTCACAACAACAATTTTTAACATCTCCATAAAAATGACAGAAAAACAAATGAAGGCCTAGTTCTTATATTTGTAGACTACAGAAGAGTGCTCCTATGGTGTACATTGGGTAGGGGTACGCCATGCAGTACAGAGCGATATAAAGACACCTGGAAAAGAAATGTTAAACACATAGTATACGTTTCATTATGGGCTCCGTATACAACTGTATTGCCTGCCTGCAGTTGCATATATTGAGGGTTTACATTTTGTGCGAATATTTGCAGATTTTGCTGCGTTTTTTTGAGCCAAAGCCAAGAATGGCAACAAGAGGAATGGGAAATATATGAGGCTCGTATGCTTCTCCCTTCTGCTCAATCCACACCAGGCTTTGGCTCACAAAAACGCAGCAAAATCTGCAACGTGGGCTTCAGCCTTAAACTCGATATCCAGTGCTTGGATTTCTAGATTTGAATCCTTGGACTAGATTTACTGTAATTGGAGCATCAGTATGAGGTAGTGAAGGTTTCCTGCATGGAGGAGTATCCCTATCCTCAGTGATAGTACTAGTAAGTCTTGTTCATGGTATCCATCATTCATTCAGGTATTAAAACTTCACCTATTAGCCTTTGTTGCATATAGGTGTGGTAATTTTCTGCTAGTACTATAGCTTGGGGAGAGGCCTAATGGTAATTGCTATGTGTAGCTTCATCAAAACAAGGTATGGAGCAATTGAGGGTGTGGTTGGGTCTTAGAGAGGTCTTAACCTATATATGACAGTGGGCAGAGAGATGGCATATACCCTAATTCACTGTTACATTGACATATGGCTAGTAGAGAATCATCTCTTACAATTGCATTTTTCTGTCCACTGGGCAATGTTGTACACATGTTTGAGATCACTGTAAGGAACAAGTGGGAGAGAGAACTCTTAAAGTTCTTTCTTTCAATGCCAAGTTTAGCTATTTGTAGCACAGAGAACTTGAGGAAACCTTCATGACCCTCCATTCAGTAGATACTATAGTAGCCGAGGGATGTGGATCCTCTGCCGATTACATGGCTGCACACTCCTGGCTATCTTGTCTGACTACTTGTATTAAGTGGGACTGTGAATGGAAGAAATTGCTCCAGGCTGGGGAGTTCACCATGAAATACAGGGATCTTGGCAGCTCTTTCCAGGCCTCTCCCTTCAGCACTATGTATGACATCATTTTCCCTAGTCACCCACTCATATATATAGTAACAAGCCCTAGCCCTCACATCTTGTATGTTTTCATAAAGAGGGCGGTCCTGCCCATAAAATATTCTTGATAAGTATCACTACAATTTTCCCAGGGCTTCCTGTTAGCAATAAATCAGAAAGCGCCTTTAAGGTTTACCTCCACATTTTATATGGGAATAAATAATCAGATTGTGCTGCATATGTATGATATACTGGGATCAGGAATGAATATTTCATGGTGTACCATCATGTGTGCCAACAGGTAAAACCAATGCCAGTTGTTTAGTCTTCAGTTATCACCTCCTACTAATACGTACTTTGGTTGACGCTGGGTTCACACCTGCGTCTGGGGTCTCCGTTCTATGGTTTCCGTCTTCTGCATGCCAGAAGACGGAAACCATAGACCGGGTCTGGCCGTGCGCGGCGGTGAGTGTTTTGCGCTCTCCGCCGCGAAACCGGATTTTTTTATCCGGACACAGAGTACTGCATGTCCGACTCTGTGTCCGGATTATAAAACCCGGTTTCGCGGCGGAGAGCGCAAAACGCTCACCGCCGCGCACGGCCGGACAGCTTTCTCACCCATTCAAATGAATGGGTGAGAAAGTCTCCTGCAGGTTTCCGTATCCTGCCTGTGTTTTAGGCAGGAAACGGAAACCTAAGTACGGAGACCGGGCCGCAGATGTGAACGAGCCCTATGGCATTTCTTGTAGCATTATTATGCATCATTTTTTTAATAATAAGTGTTAGGCCGGGGATGTATTTTTTAAATCACATTTTTATGTTAAACATTTTTTAGAAATATTTAGAATTTTTGGTTTGTTTTGAATAGTCCATGCTATTATCTATATTTAAAAATTTTGGCAAAACAAGACACCGGAGCAGCAGGATCAGACCGCGCCAGGTGACCCTGGAGCAGGGACACATAGCTATGTTTTTAGCCATTTTTTTTTTTTCACTTTCCCCGGCCTAATAAAAAAAACCTATATATCCTGGACAACCTCTTTAATGTTTACTCATTTTCTACTTGCAAACAAGAGCAGAGATGTTTAGAAATATTGGCTGTACATTAGGCAGACCTGGATCATCTGTATTTATAGCTTTAATAGCGTTCTCCTGCATACAGATTTTTTTCCCTGTAATGCATGCAAATTCATACAAATCATTATCCCATGATCCTTTGTAACTTTATTGAGTGTGATGTTTCCACCAGGCTAGAAGAAAGTATCAGTTCATTATAGCACAGAGCCTGGCACATTCTGAAATCTTAAGTGTGCATGTTAATAAAAGCCTGCCGTGTTACAGGCATGTTCCTGCATGGCATTTTATTATCACACCTGCAGGCCTGTGAGCTGGCAATTAAATGGAGATGTACAGGGGCTATTATGTGGACACAGTTAACCCCTAACAAACATGAACATATGAAACTTTATTAAGAAGCTTTTTCAGATATACTGTATACTTATATAGTAAATTCCAAACTACACCGGAGTAACAGTGTAATATAGGATTTAAGTCAGTCTGTAGGATCCAGTGTAATATAGGATAGTCAGTCTGTAGGATCCTTGTCTTCTCCCAACAGGAAAATTCCTTGGAAGGATATTGGGCAGTCCTTATAGACATTAAAGTAGATCAAAATGAGGAAGGAAAATCCTCAGGTTTTCCCCTAGTAATTGGAGTCAATTGGAAAATGAGTGAATTGTGCAATAGGTAGCATTAGGCAACACCCATATTGTATTTTCTCTAGGGCCAGATGAAACAAAGCTCTTCTCATACTCAAGGTAATTGTATACCTAATGAATCATTAGGCACGTTCCTGACCAAATCTGTAAGGTCAGTTGCCTTCTATAACTATTCCTAAGAAGCACATAGTGGTATACATCAATACAACCTTTTAGGCCTTCTGTTCATAATAAATACATACTGGATAATCCAGTTCTGAAAAATTTGGTCCATATATTCACCAGATTTCCCATCCTGAACCCAGTCCGAAGACTGGAGAGCCCCTGCTAGGGGACCCTGCGTCCCTACACCACGCCTGAACCATCAAGAGATCCTGGCCTCTACATAATACAGATGCACTCCCATACATCAGAATGGAGATCTGCACCAGTCAGGAAATGGTGTAGACTTCAAATATCCATCTCTTGCCAGTTTTCTGGTGTGGGGGCCTTGACGTAATATGTTGGGGGAAGGTTGTGTCGGGTATGTTGGAGTTTAGCAGTTCCAATCTTTTGTTCTCCGAGAAATTCTGTTGAAAGAGATGTATGGCAATGGCATACTCCACTCTCCCCATTGAAGAAACAAGTCTGCTTGCCTTAGCTGAGTATGCATACAAGGGTTTTGGAAGCAGGACTATGCAGTGAAGCCAAGCTTCCAACTCTGACTTTTTTTTTTTTTTTTTTTTTTTTTTTTTTTTTTTTTTCTTCATGCTCTGACCCCAAAATCAGCTCTGACTTCATACGCGGCCAACTTTTTCTTTGTAAATAGGGGCATATAATTATATGATTGAAATTTTGATATATCCCCAAGCGCCTATGAAAGTAAATATACAACAACATGCAATTAAAAATGTGAAACAATACAATATTAATGCTACAGAATATTTAATTATTCTATTCTGAAGCCTGAATTGGAGTCTCATTTGTACCTACTCCAAGCTCTTCTCCATTCAAAACTGACACCGATTCTGACTCCCCAGTTCCAACGCTACAGCCCTGGTAGGGAGGAATAGCTGTGTAGCTGACAACTATCAGAAGTGGATGGTCAGTTTGGTTTTTACACTCATGTAACTTGACATAAATTGGACTTTCTTCGGATTGACTAGCTCAGCAGATGACCTACCTTTAGCACAAAATAGGTGAACCAGTATGGTGTGGCTTCTAGATTTCTTGGAGAAATAGTCCATAATTTTAGTCTATTCAGTTGTAGGACAAGATACCAAGTTTATTTTCTCATTTCATGAAAGGTTACATCCATCTTGAGTGACAGAGAAGTAGCACAAGGACAAAGATTACCAGATCTTTTTTTTCAATCATCATGTATTTGTTCTCAAGAAGTCAATACTAGGTGAATACTAGGTCCTTTTCTATCCCAATATGATTGAGCTTATGTGTAACAAAACATGGTTTGGCAAGTTTGGTTTGGAGGACCTTGAGTGATCTACACAGATTCCTACCCTCACCCACATCTTATACTTTTGGGATGAATTAAAATTGTGATTGTAAGACAAATGGGATAGTCTGTCCTACAATCCCTTAATCCAACAACATCAGTACATGTACTTTAGGCCGAATGAGTACAAATACCCACACTGCCGAAACCTTATAGAAATCCTTCCCAACTCCATGCTAATGTCCATGATTTTTGTTATGGGATGTCTAGTAAACTCATACAGGTATGAAAGTCAGGTGCCTAACTTTGGTGAAGTAGTGTATATTTGGTACTTTGATATTTGCAGTAAAGGCAAGTCTCATAGGCACAATATGGATGGATTTGAAAAAGTCAAGGTACAAAACTTTTATTTGCCTTGATATGCATATACCCTTTACTATTCCTTACACATTACAATACATACAGTAGATACAAGCTATTTAATCCATCAGTTACCGTTTATATAACATGAATAGGTCACCTTGTTATTGGAAAGAACGCTTCCTTTGTGTTTGCCTAGTGTCTTGGCTTCATTACTGCACCTGCAGCATTCTTGATGTTAACCTGTATTTACACCAACACATTCTCCTCTGTGATGCCCAGTATATGGAGCAGACGGGGAGTATAATCCATGTACAGTGATGATATCACATAAGTGCGAGACTTGTCCTTACCTGAGTTCATTGAGGAAAAGTAAGCCGGTAGTCAATGATGGCATGGCTGCTCCTGGCCAATAATCTGCAGCTTCCAAGTCTGTGAAATCCTAAATAACAATTGTCATCTGTTGTTCGTTGGAAAAAGTTATCAGCTGTCTTCTGTTATTACAGGGGGAAAAAAAATCGCCTGTGCCTTCAATAGCTGTACACCAACAGCTGTTTCTTCTGAGTTACACATACTTGCTCAGTTGAGCATGTATTTGTATTCAATGAGGATAGGAGCGTAAGTGGGGGTTGTCTGAGGTAAAGCATTCTAGAAAACTGGTGCAGATAGGGAAAAGTCTTGGAGATAGGGGTGGAAGATTCACATTGAAAACATATACTATGTTATGATTAGGATAAGTTTCCTATAGAACTGAGGATCCACAGGGCAAGTCACTTTGCCTTCATGTGGTTCCATTGGCCAGGGCAATGTTCTAATGTGCTGCCCCTTGAACATTGGCACAATGAGTATGGCTATATGGGTTTTATCAAGTGCATATTAAGGTTTGGTAACCTTTTGGCTTAGTAGGCTTATATACACTATACACATTAGTTTCCTTAGACTACATTACATACATACTTACGTACATTACCTACCGCTTATGTTGATCTCACAACCTCTTGACTGCTCCAGTTAAATTACAGATTGCGGTACATACATGTTTATTCACTAATTGCAGCAAATCTGGCTAGTCCTGCAGATGTAGGGAGCCTTAGTGTTTTAGTGCTATGTCTTTCACAATGTGCCACACCTCATGAGTATGAAAAGTTGCCACTTGCAAATTTAACAGTGTACCCTCAGCCCTCTGGTAATTTTATGAGCGCCGTGTGTAGTACAGCCAGCCGAGGTAAATATCCCCCAATCCACATACCCAGATACAATATAAGATCAGTCTCGTTATCTACTATGGAACATACAGTATGACTATGATTGTACAAAGCTATATAGACATGAGAATGTCTCACCTGCCCCCCCCCCTCCCCACACACACACACAATATGAGGCATCTGCCATGTGCAGGTCTATTCTGCAGGTGTTTACAATGATATTTCAAAATTTTTATTGATTTATTATTATTATTATTAGTTATTTCTAGGCATTCCGGCAAAATAATGCTGCTAGTAACACAATAAGAAGCAATAATCAATAAATAATTAAAAATGTAATTGCAATCACCCATGGCGGGCGCCACATCATGCGTCTTTACCCTAATAGTAGTATGAGTTATCTATGACGTATAGGTAGCATTATAACTTTAACAAAAGGTTCAGAAATGACTAATTTGGCAATGGAGCATTGGCTTACTGACTAATTACCCAATTACACTATTTTTTTTTAATTGCACTCCTTAAGATCACTTATGCAATTTCCACCTCCCTAATTGAGTGAATTGGAAGGGATGAGCATATTACATAAGTGACATTGTTGTAATATTCCTATTGTCTTACATGGGTTACATGGCGGCTTTCCACAAGTATAAATGCCCTTGGTTGTGACTGTATTACTGAAAGTGCAGGTTAGTCCAGCCTATACAATGTCAATAGCAGATTCTAAGAAACACAAAGTGTGTTGTAGGTACAAGAGAGGAAGTGATTATTGTATTTCCTGCAAGTGTCAGTTCTCTAGGAGACTAACAGAATCAGACAAAACCTGCATGTTTTATTTATCCCAATGCAAAACAGAATGAAGTCACTATGTAGTGTACAGAGACGGCCCATTCTCCTTGTGAGTGACCGCAATATCATAGGTACAAAATGTGCAAATGAGAACACATTATAGTAACCTTTCTTTTATTACTTCCTATATTACATTCTGTTTGCCTTTGGCCCAGTTCACATTTTGCATGTTTTGCAGCAATTTCTCAACAAACCATGCAAATAGAGATTACAGAAATCCATGCACATACTCCAGACTCCTCCTCATTCAGGGTAACTCGTATATCAGGCAACCTATACCATGGAGTATACATGGAGCAGTTTTTCGTTTCTGCTCAGTGTGAATAACAGATAGATGAGTCAGTATTTCCATGCCGACAAATTATGAGAATCTTGCAAAAATCAGGTTAATTTGGTGTCCTATATAGTGGAGATGAGGTCTTCTTACACTGGTAGATTTCTGCTTGGAATGAGCATTGACTACTTACGACTATTCCTATGCAGCCATTCATATCCATTGTTAATACAAGATGATGTGCTGCTAACAAATGCCACGGAAGAGACGTGATCAACCAACAAGCATTTTGTTGTCATGTCGCAGAGCCTTTTATGCATCACAGTGATGGTGAATGGATGTTACTACAACCAATAGTTGACCTATGTACAAGGTCTTTAGCCTCAGTGTAAGCGGGTCTCCCATTATTGTCTATGACAGTTTACTCTTTTCTTTTTATTACTTGATGCTAAGGATAGTAGTTCCAGCAATGAAGCTGTTAAATCATCCAGGCTTGAAAGGTAAACCAAATGTACACAAATGAAGTAATGTCTTTTATCTCATAGAGTCAGGTACTTATTGATGTACCTAAAAGGGCCCATACACAGATAAATGCAGGACCGGTCTGAAGGGAAGTCTGCGGTGTCATGTAGTCAGACATATGAATTCCATTTTTTTTCTTTCTACAGCTGTGCTGGACGATGAAAGACTTACAGCAGAAGAGATGGATGAAAGGAGACGTCAGAACGTGGCCTATGAATACTTGTGTCACTTGGAGGAAGCAAAGAGGTAACGTGATATGTTTGAGAACGATATTTGTTCACACACACACAATGGGACAACACTTCAGCTCCAGGTACCTAGATATATTGTGTGCTGAAGATGGAAGATGCTTAAAGCATACATTTATCTTAGGGACTTCATATAATAAAACCCCCAATATGCAACTATAACCAGAACCACTATCTATTATGAGTAGGAGCAGTGTTACATGTGGCAGGGTTATTACAGACATTTCTGCAACATAGTTCTAAATGGGGATGTTTTTGACGCAAACAATTGGATTTCTGCAAGCTTCTACAGTCAGATAAAGTGGGCCATTGCAGAAATGTATGTAACAGATTTGCTGCTTGTGAATATTTACAGGTGTCCTTCCATACTTTGGCTCAGGAAGTTCATGTTATACCTCTGGCTCAGCCACCAAGTCGTAGTGATCTACGTGAAAGCCTATGGAGGATTTTGTTAGCATGTAGGGATAAATTTATTGATTATTTGTATTGTGACAAATGATAGTCAGTAACACAGTTTGAGGGATGTTTAGGGGGAAATATCTGTATTATAACACAGCAGCTGATCGGCAAAATATAAGCCATAGTTTATGGGAGCAGGTATTCTGTCCATGACACAGCAGGTGCAGGCTATGCAAAATATCCTGAGTTTTCTCATTGCTGCAAGAAGGCCATAGAGATTTTCTTAAATTCCTGAATGTACACAGTTAGCTGTGGCTTCTCTTCAGTATGACTCTTTATTATGACATATTGACTCTTTATAGGTCATCAAGAAGATGACAAGATAATGGTATTGAAAAGCAATTGCGCCCATGTATAAAAAGCTTTGGTCTCTGTTGGCACAGCATGTAGTACGTACAGTACAATCTGTAAAATATAATAGAGTGTTCAGCGTTCTTAGGTATTCACATATAGTTATAAAAGCATAAGATTGACTAGAAAACTTTGACTCCTTCTGTACCCAAGACAATGAACATATATATTTGCATTATGTCAATTAGGCCAAGCCCCCATGTTGCGGAAACCCTGGTTTTTTTTGAGCCAAAGTCAGAAGTGGCTTGAAAATACATAGCAAAATATGAAGGAAGCCCTTAGACGTTCCCCTTCTGTTTAATCCACTCCTGAGTTTGGCTCCAAAAACTGCAGCAAACCCTGCAACAACAACAAAAAAAAGCGTTTCTGAAATATTTTAAAAAATATCCAGAGGGTTTGAAAATGTAAAAGTCAATGTTCTTCGGTCCTCTTTCTGCTCCTTTTCTGTCCCTTCTCGATACATGGCAATGCCCCCTCTGAAAATTACTGACTTTAGGGGTGACCCGTCAATTTGTGATTGGCTGAGTGGGCATTTACTGTCGATCCAGACAGAACCAAGAAGGGACCTAGTAAACATCAGAGTAGGAGCCATGCAGGAGTCTGTTTGTGCTGCCTGTTTTGCGGGTTAACTCATTAAGTCTGTTTAGAAAAATGTTTTTCTGTGCAAGATAAACCCCTTTAGCTGATACATATAATGTAGTGACAGCAACACTTTGCTTTGTAAATCCATTGATATCTTTATCATTATTTTATATTTTGTATCCTGTCATTGAAAATGTGCCATATTTATTTGATGTTAGGTGAAGTAATGGTTCACTGCAGGATGCAGACAGGCCCAGGTGGTCTGTCTTCTCTGCATCTTGTAGAGAACCATTGCTTTACCTGTATTCAGGTAAATATGGCCTTTTCTTCAGTGATATTATTTTCTTTTTTGTTTCCTTGGACTTCCCTCTCGCAGCTGGTAGTAAGCATTGACTTCTAGCTGAGCTCCAGAACATACTGTATGTATTACATTGTAGATGGACTGATGAAAAACAAGCTTAGCAGATGTTTTGTCATTCTTGTCCTGTGCATTATATTCTAGTGACGTGTCTGTGTCTTCAGCATTACCATGGTTGCTCAGCGGGGAGTCAGTGTGGAATGCTGAGGTCGGCATTCCCTTGTGACCTCACATAACTTGTTCACTTTAACACACATGCTGGTGGAAACAGACACTATGTATCTCTCACTTTTGATGGTGAAAGCTACTGGTGGCAGTGGAGATATTCTTAAAGAGGCCTATAAGTCGCAGCCAAACAACAAGCTTATTCCTCTCTCCCCATTTAGAACACTTGCACACTTGGCTGAGCTGATAGTGAAGTTGTATGGAGGGGCTGGAGCTGTTCCTGACAGTTGTCTAGAGTTTATGGCCCTCCCTGTGTATAAATGAATATACTCAGTGCTAGTAGTGGCCGGTTTCATATGATGAATAGGGAATATAACCCATGTGATAATATGAGCTTCAGTCATGTGGATAGTCACTTCGTATTACCGTGGCAGATCAGGCAAAGACGAGATGTCCGAGGAACAGTGCATCTATTAACGTCCCAGGGTTTATTTTTAATACAGGGAGCCCCTTTGCATATGGATCATAATCCTGCCCTAAGGGATAAAGGAAATGCCTTCACCCAGTAGTAACATAGCAAGTACTGTAATTCACACAGTGTCAATGACACATCATATGCCTAGTAATTAATCTTAATTGAAATCACTATTATGCCCTTTAGGGAGACGATCATGTATATTAGATGTAAAATCCAGAAGAAGTTATTTTACATTAAGAAAATGGGGAAAAAAAAAAAAAAAAAAAGCTCTGTAAAAATAAAACGTATTGCAATGTTGCCGAGCCGTCACTTTTGTTAGATTCTGTGTAAATCCAGTATAAATAAAACAGAGCCTGCTCCATCAGATGATATATTATAGGGATATGCCATAGTAGCATTGTTTGCAGAGGAGAATACCTCCATAATGTGACACCACACAGAGCACCATATTATAGTATAAGGCTAAATTCACCAATGGATCAGCGGGAACATTACGCACGACATTGACACCGACGGCACATGGATAAAATCTATATGTTACCCGTCTCTCCATCGACCAATTGATTAAGTTCAGTGACCCCAACCCACAAATTAACAGCAATAGGTTCTGTCCATAGTTTTGTTCCTAAGCCTAAGGAGGTCCCCACACAACCTATTTGCAGAATGCTTTGTCGTGTGCACGAGGTCTTAATTTTATCTTATTCTAAGAAAGCTGAATGACAAGCATGACCAATGTTATTTACACCACAGTGATTAATTCCATGAACTCCTAAATGTCAATACTGTCTAATTCTACATAGAAATCTGTCTTTTGCTGTTTGAGGCTTAGGCCCCACGTTATGTGCCGCAGCAAAAAAGCGCTGCCGGAAAAATCACGGCAGCAACACATTGTAGTTCTTCCACCAGTGCTTTAAACAGAAAGTTTGCCGAGGTTTGTTCTGTGGACTTTCTGTTTCAGTTATATCTAATGGGAAACTGTCGGCGTTTCCGTAGATATAATTGTGCTGATTTTGGAAATCGCTGTGTGTCTGCACAACAGTTCTTACCACAAAGTGGGCATGGTATTCGGTAGAATTCCATCCACTTTTCCCTGACTATAAAACGCTGCAATTTTTTACAAACAGTTTCCGCCATGGGCAAATCGCTGTGTTTACGCCACGTGGGGCCTCAGCCTAAAGATCAAGCTACATGTTGCAGATTTGTTGCAGGCATTTTTACAGTTATAAAATCTGTTCTGTACTTTGGACTATGTAAAGGGTTATTTTGGCAATAGGCACATTGAATTCTGCAGGTCCCATCTAAATGAAAGAGGGCAGTCGCAAACATTTCTGTAGCAGCTGTACTGCATGTACAATAAATTCATTGCAGTAAGGTAGATCAGCCATCACCCAGCTTTCCCTGAACCAGAGACAGAAGAGAAGGGCTTACTGTATTAGTTACTTATTATTGATGTTTTTAGCAGGATGTGACCCATGTAAGATGGTATATTATAGGCTGATTGTGAAGTACCCTGTGCAGGCAGTACTGTGTGCAGCCATGTCTGTTTGGTGTCACACACTACTGCTATCTTCTCTAGTCTTTAGTAGACAGAAGTCTAGGTTTTGTGCTGCGGTGTCAGAGTGACACTGACAGGATGTGACTCACCTCCTCCAGCTGCCGCTGGTCCCTCACTGTTTCTGCTATCTGTTGCCTGGAGACCAAACCGGTGGACAGTGCGGTTTTGTATGGTAAATAGCTAACAGATCAGCCATGCATGCCGCCCCAGGTGCCAGCATAGGTACTGCATATATATATATTGCCTCATGTTCATGCATATAAAAGTACTAAATATTGTTCACTGTGCCCATGTGAAGACATTTCAGCCTCCTAATGTTTGTAGGAGTTGCCCAGTATTTCCCATTGGTGTGGGGATGTTGAATTTCACTGTGCCTTATTCCTTTGTTCCCTTGCAGCCGTAATCTTCTTATGTGGCCAATTGGCCAAGCATCTAGGGTGGGTATGGGGCAAAATCACGGCCGCAAAATAACGCGGCGTTTACGATCCACGCTCCCATTGAAATCAATGGGGGCGTATACGGCCCACAAAATCTCACACGGCGTATACGTGCCAGGTCACGCGTCACGTTACTCCGTGTGAACTCCCCCTTACCCATTCTGACAGCATTAACAGACTGACCTCTTGTGCATTGTAGCTACTACTATAAAGTTTGACCAAATAGTAACAGTTCACTTTTATTTTATGTTCCCATGAATTCTAGACAATAGACATGATCCACAGTGAGGAAAGAGGCTGAGGTATGAGCCAGCAGGCAGCCAGTGAATGGATTAGCTACGGAACGGCACTCTGCAGCTTGCAATGTAGTGAATATACACTCACCGGCCACTTTATTAGGTACACCTGTCCAACTGCTCGTCAACACTTAATTTCTAATCAGCCAATCACATGGCGGCAACTCAGTGCATTTAGGCATGTAGACATGGTCAAGACAATCTCCTGCAGTTCAAACCGAGCATCAGTATGGGGAAGAAAGGTGATTTGAGTGCCTTTGAACGTGGCATGGTTGTTGGTTCCAGAAGGGCTGGTCTGAGTATTTCAGAAACTGCTGATCTACTGGGATTTTCACGCACAACCATCTCTAGGGTTTACAGAGAATGGTCCGAAAAAGAAAAAACATCCAGTGAGCGGCAGTTCTGTGGGCGGAAATGCGTTGTTGATGCCAGAGGTCAGAGGAGAATGGCCAGACTGGTTCGAGCTGATAGAAAGGCAACAGTGACTCAAATAGCCACCCGTTACAACCAAGGTAGCCAGAAGAGCATCTCTGAACCCACAGTACGTCGAACTTTGAGGCAGATGGGCTACAGCAGCAGAAGACCACACCGGGTGCCACTCCTTTCAGCTAAGAACAGGAAACTGAGGCTACAATTTGCACAAGCTCATCGAAATTGGACAATTGAAGATTGGAAAAACGTTGCCTGGTCTGATGAGTCTCGATTTCTGCTGCGACATTCGGATGGTAGGGTCAGAATTTGGCGTCAACAACATGAAAGCATGGATCCATCCTGCCTTGTATCAACGGTTCAGGCTGGTGGTGGTGGTGTCATGGTGTGGGGAATATTTTCTTGGCACTCTTTGGGCCCCTTGGTACCAATTGAGCATCGTTGCAACGCCAAAGCCTACCTGAGTATTGTTGCTGACCATGTCCATCCCTTTATGACCACAATGTACCCAACATCTGATGGCTACTTTCAGCAGGATAATGCGCCATGTCATAAAGCTGGAATCATCTCAGACTGGTTTCTTGAACATGACAATGAGTTCACTGTACTCCAATGGCCTCCACAGTCACCAGATCTCAATCCAATAGAGCATCTTTGGGATGTGGTGGAACGGGAGATTTGCATCATGGATGTGCAGCCGACAAATCTGCGGCAACTGTGTGATGCCATCATGTCAATATGGACCAAAATCTCTGAGGAATGCTTCCAGCACCTTGTTGAATCTATGCCACGAAGAACTGAGGCAGTTCTGAAGGAAAAAGGGGGTCCAACCCGTTACTAGCATGGTGTACCTAATAAAGTGGCCAGTGAGTGTACATACTGCAGAAGCTAAACCAAGTAATATACAGTATGTGGAGTATACTGTTACTGAGCAGGAAGTAGGTGAAGGGAGTGGCAAGAAAGATGGTTTCCAGTGCAGAATGAAAATAGATACAAAGAGTCCCCATTGACATAAAATGTGTGAGCTAAATATAGACACTGAAAGCAGAAATCTACATTTTGCCAATTATATCTAGTATGCTAAATCTGGACTTTGCTTTGTCTGTGATGCTTAGGTTTTTCCCATATAGTTTAAGAATTGGAGATGGAAATATGATCTGCATTTAATTTAATAAAAATGATTAATTTACCAATGGTTATGGCAGTAATTTAGTTCTGAACTTCATCAACTAGATGCCTTGTGGACTAAAGTATGTACTTTACTTACCAGGGAAAAAACGTATCTGTGGTCACATAGGCTACCATGCTCCTGGGGTTTGTGCAACCAGGCTTACATTGAAAAGCGGAGTTGCCAATTATAGTTTTTCTTATAGGAGTTTTTCTTCTTTACTCTCTAGTATACAATACTACAAGCTTCAGTGGGTTTAGCTGCCTGTCTAGCTGCTATCAAACAGAACCACACTGGGTCTTTCTGGTGAAGGTAACCCTGGGCTTTATCAGCTCGAGTATGCCTAAGGGTCAGTGCGCACAGCGTTTTTTGACGTTGAATCCGCCTCAGAATCAGCCTCCAAAAAAAGCCTCCTAATAGAAGTCTACTGAGAGGCTTTTTTTAGAGGCTGTTTTTGAGGCGGATTCAGCGTCAAAAAACTCTGTGCGCACTGATCCTCAGGGAATGTTCACATCTGTGTCAGAAGTTCTTTTATGAGCCTCTGTTTCTGTTAAAAATCAGGGAAGAAAAATTACAGCATGCAGCAATTTTTCATGTAGCAAAAATGATTCCAGAAGTGGTACTGTGCAGTAGGCATATACACTATATACAGGATAAAAGTAGATTTATACATTCCCTCTAACCTTAAAGGGATTTTCTGAAAGGCTGACACCCTACATTGTGAAAACGCCATGACTTGGCTGCTTCAAAAATTGCAGAGTTTTACAGTTCTTGTAAGTGGATGGGATTCTGGCTGATCCCATTCATCCATTGCATAAAAACATCAACACATTGCGGAAATGCTGCATTTTTTAAAATCGTTGCATTTTTGTAAATCGCAGTATGTCAATTATACTTGCAGAAACTCTGCCATTTTCCATATAGGTATAACAGTGCCAGAAAGTCTGCATAGGAAAACTGTGCGGAAAAATATGACACATTTGCGTTATATTCTTTTCTGCAGCGGCTTACTACGTGGGGCCAAATAGAGTTTATCATACTGTTGACCTATCCACAGATCCAGCGTCCCACACCTGGAGACTACTGTAACAGCTGATCTGTGTGAGGTCTGGGTGCCACAGATCAGATGCTTTGGATCGGTCAACAGTATGAAAAATGCAATACTGGTCAGAAGATCCCATTAGCTATGTACATTTGTAAAACCTTAACAAACAGACATGTCAGTGAGTGAGACAGAATTCGGAAAGGTTACTTTACAGTTTTGTATGCAACACATAATAATAATAAGGTTATTAATTATAATGTTTCTGCAACAAAAAGCAAGTCTTTCTTGCAGCTGGCAGTTTCCGAATAAGTATGTAGGAAGTGATACTTCCCCTTTAATAGAAGCCTCCGCCTTCTATACTTGTATATGTGATCACATACAGTACTATACAAGAATGTGAGCCACAGGATTGAGCAAGCAGGGGTGACTCTTCTCTCCACTCCTCCCAGCCACATACAGGCTGACTTTACAAAGAGAATTGCTAAAATCAGAAATATTCCCCAGCTCCTCCCTGCCTGAGGAAATTCTGGCTAAAGATGATGAAATTTACAGAGATGATCTGAGAGACACAAAATATTTCACCAACTGTATAGAAATCTGATTATGCCAAAGAGCAATCTCACAAAAACTAAAAAGTCTCATCAGGGTAGGCTAATGGTAGGTATAGACCCCTTACTAAGAAGTGTCATCGGGGTAGGCTAATGGTAGGTATAGACCCCTTACTAAAAAGTCTGATTGGGGTAGGCTAATGCTAGGTATAGACCCCTTACTAAGAAGTGTCATCGGGGTAGGCTAATGGTAGGTATAGGCTAGGCTAATCCTGTGTATAAATTCTTTACCATTAAGTTGGGTCACATTATTTATTATTAAGTGATTAGTTACTAAAACAGATGACTTCTACCAAGCACATTTGCCTCCATGTTTAAGGCTTCCTTCACATTAGGTCCTGTCCGTAAGTTTAACTTATGCACCAGGAAAGCTCCTGGCATGAAGGATAAATAGGCCTATAGACATTATATACTTAGAAGTGCATCAGTTTGGGTGGTTACATCTGTCAGGCTTTTCCGTTTTGTTGCTGCATAGTATAGTACTGAAGATTTTGTTTTTCCAGGTAGTGACATTCAGTAGTAAAAGGATACCATGAAGAATCTTTTTTTTAACATTGGCACCTATGGGAGACTCATTCAGAGGGCATTTGTTTTATGTATTGGTTATATAACCTACACCCCTAGTGATTTCCTAGTGCATATATTAAACAGATGCTGAATGTAGGACAATTTCTGTCTGAAATACATAGCACGGAGATGCTCCCATTATGTGCTGAAGCTGCTTTTATGATTTTATAATGTTTTTCAATAAAACCAAAGCTTTTAACAAAACAAGTACTGAGCTATATAATTTTATGATTCTTTTTTACTTGCTGGCCAGTGAGGAACCATACACTCTAGTTTGGGTCTCAGCCCCCTATAGAATATGGACAAAGTTCAAAATGTTATTCTGTGAGAGAAGAAAAAAAAAATGTTTATTTAGGGCCTATCCATAATAATGTCACAAGTTATAATGGGCCCCTAGACACTTCTTATAAGATCTGTCTGTGTTATGTCTCAGCTGTCTTGACGGCAAGAATAGTACTGTATACTGCACTGGTGTTACTGTCATATCTCACAGCAGGCCATACTGTGCTCATCCCAGCATCCGGCATCTGATTTGCTTATCATCGGACAACCCTTCTCACAAAAACAGATTTTCCAAGATGGACTAACTTTAAGCTGCAGAACAGAATCTCCATCATTATTTTTGGTGAGGCAGACTAACTAGAAGATTCTTTTTGTTAGGATATTAACATTACATTCTTGGATCAGCTCCAATCCAAATACTGTCCTTCAGATAAATGTGCTATTTAGCGGTATTTGCTCTAGATAACCTATCTACATACTGATTAGCATGGATTGCTCTTGTGGAAAGAACTGCTGTGATATGGGAGTCATAAAAGTTCAGTCTTCAGCTCTGGTCTCCAAAGATCAGACTCCTTATGGATTAGGGAGAGTGTCCTCTGCTAACAGACTATTTACTATAAAGTCTGCTAATAAATATATAAACACATGGATTCATCTGATACAAGTAAGGCTTGGTTCACACTAGCATTTCAGTCTCCGTACAAGACTCCATCCTACAATCCTCTTAAAATCGTCAGATAAAAATCCTGCGAGGATTATGGGGTCTACATGTAACCGCTTTTTAAGCGATCAGGGACCCTAAGCGGACCCAAAGGATGGAAACCCAAATGCTAGTGTGAACCTAACATTAATGCGCATGCTTCAAAGTCATTTTCCAGTGACCAATGGAAAACCCGCAATCTAGATTGGAAACATGACTTCTGAGCTATGTCGTAAATAACACGGTATTCTTCACAGGCTCTTTTTCGAATATGGAGGGGTCAATTTTTTTTTTTTTTGGAAGACGCCTTTAAGATGAATGTTACCCCTGCCCTATATAAATCATTGTTCATTTGACACCTTTCTCTCTGAACGCACAGAAGACTGGCTTACTGGCATGTCTTCAAAACTCCTAAAGACGGGAATGGAGAGAGCTCAAGGACCACCTCTCGATTTGTTCTCCACATGAATGCGAGGCCTACCAACCACTTCGCCAAGCAGGACAGGGAGTATGGAACTATGTGGTGGTCCCAGAGCTGGGACTGGTACCTATCATACCTATTTTTAATAAACACTGCCACAGTAGGGCATGTGATAAAATAACAAATTAACCATTTCTCACCTGCTTCTCTTTGTTGACTGTCTCACATTGCTGATGTGCCAGTCAAACGCTGTCCTTAGCGGTGATGGTAGAATGATTGGCACGTAGCAACTGAGGCCAGTGGTTGGCTTGGCCACGTGAGCGTTGCATCATTGCTGCAAGACAGCTAACAAAGACCAACAATATCACAGAAGTGATGAGGGATTTATCAGATGAGTATCCAAACTCCTATGTGAGTATTGGGCACTTGGAAATCTCCCATACACATTAGATTGTCAATAACGCTGCCAAATTCAGGAAGATAAGTCATATTCCTAATATGTATGACCAGCTCGGGCATGGATTACTTGTTTCACAAAGGGTTCATATGTTGGTTTCTGCAATGATTTAAAAAAAAAAAATAAAAAATTACATCTACGTATATCATTTAATCCAATATTAAAAGTCATTTGGTATAATAAAATGAGTTATTGAACGTTGATCTAATTGAAAGCAATGAGCTTTAGAGAAATAATTCTGTCTAATACAGTTATATGACAGTCACTAAGCACCTTCTGATATAAGATTTGCCATTGACTGCCTCTTTGCCTGCTTTGTTGGCTAAGTGTATGCTTGTGCTTGGTTGGATCTACTGTCTGATTCCAGTAACAATGACTCTTTGGGCCAGTGCGTAACATAATAGAGACGAGGTTGGAGAGGCTGCTTTGAAGGTGATGTCTTGTATAATGAGGATATTATACCAGGAAGAGTTTTTCTTGTCCTGAAAATGAACTTGTGGAGAGGTCATCACTTTCTTCTGAAAATAAAAGGCTTCCCATATTTTCCAGTGAGCGCTCTGTGCACAGAAGGTCAGGTTCACACAGCTCGCCCGGTTGGATACAGAACACTGCCTAATTATTTGCATTAGCCAGACACGGCTCAGTAATGATTCATATGTGCCAGTTCCTATGATCAGGCCGCCGGCTTCACAGAACACTTTACCCTTTCCAACATTACAGGGACTGAACTAGGGGATCTTATGTACAAAGCTGAATATTTCCCCTATTTTATTAGCTTTGCCACAGTTATTACAGAATTGAGTTCATAACCCAGAATGTTAAGATGGCAGTGATGTAAAAGAGTTCAACTGGTCGTAGGTATTGCAAGTATCAGGTGAATTCTGCTACCTTATCTGAACAGTATATGATAGTGAGAGAGAAGTTAATATATTGATTTATATGATTTTGAGCAGGACATCTAAGGCTCTGTTCTCACGGAGTAACGCGCTGCTCATTTAGACACGTATACACATGTCAGAGCGCGGTGCTTCAAAACAGATCCCATTGATTTCAATGGGTGCCGGCATACACGCGCTACACATTGAAATCAATGGGATGCCTTGTAGCCTAAGGGTCAATAGAGTTCTATTGGGAGGCTTTTTTTTTTTGAAGGCTGATTTTGAGGCGGATTCAGCGTCAAAATCCTCGCTAAAAAACTCTGTGCGCATTGACCCTAAGTAAGAAGTAGTGTCATTTCTGACAAGACTTCTAGGAGAGACACTAAGGTCGGGTTCACATCGGGTTTTTTGGGACGGATTTTGACATGGAATCCGCGTCAGAATCCAACTCAAAAAACCGCCTCCCATTGAAATCAATGGGAGCTGGTCATTGAGTCATGGACATGCCCTTTCTTCAGGCAGATTCAGCCGCGTACTTCCGCCTCGTGACACCTCCATCCCGACTAGGCCCATTCATTTGGGCCTAATCCGGAGCTGAATGCTGTGACTGGATACCGGTGCACTGCACTGGCATCCAGTCGCGGCTAGCCATTTTTTTGGACCAGAGTTTTAGGCGGCCTCTGCGTCAAATTCCGGTCCAAAACACCCTGTGTGAACCCGGCTTAGGAGACCTGCTTACACCACCCCCACACAGTGATTGACAACTCTCCCTGTATCCGTGTGTGTATTCAGTAAGCT